>NC_139684.1:79229463-80429463 GCF_964106915.1 Podarcis gaigeae
GGGAGGAAGGGGGATATAGAACAGTACAGGCTGGGGGATCTTAAGCACCACTGTTCCCAGCAAAACCAGAGACCCCTGTTGCCTTATTAAAGCAAAGCAAATAGGTCAAGGCATCTAATCACAGCTCTCTCACATCACTTCTGCCTTGACAGTGCAATTCTGAAAAAGTAAACAGAGGGACAGATCACCATCTTCTAACACAGCACACACCCTTTGTGTGCCCAGTCACAGAGTCCCCCGCCCGGCACGCCTAACTACAAAAGGGGGGTGGGGTAAATGAATGGACAAGGCAACCGTCTGGGATTAAAATGGCCCCAACTTTATTGATTTCAGATGTAGGAAGCCTTGGCAAAGGCACT
Organism: Podarcis gaigeae; assembly: GCF_964106915.1. NCBI lineage: Eukaryota > Metazoa > Chordata > Lepidosauria > Squamata > Lacertidae > Podarcis > Podarcis gaigeae. Next base: position 79,229,823 of record NC_139684.1, read on the forward strand.
GGGCATATATCCCTCTCAGCGCCCCCCATGGGGAACTGAGGCATTACATGGTCCATTCAGGAGTGGATCCATTGCAAAACACAGGTTTAGGATCGCCTCCAAACACTGAGGGAAGCCCTATGGCCCACTAGGCCCTACGCAACTGGCACTTTGGACAGACACTTCCCTCCAGACCCCTCTAACGGGGGTAGCCTGTTATCGCCGCCGCAGGAAACAGGGGGTGGGTGAGTCGCCAATTCACCACACCCCAATCGGATGAAAAGCTATAGGATTCTGCCCAAAGGCCTAAACCGCCAAAGTCGTGACAAGTGCAAAACCTGCAGTGCAGGGGAAATTCCTTCCCGGCCCCGAAAATGGCGACCGTCCACAGACTACAACAAAACCCTCCTGGTTGAAAAAGAAACGGTTAATGTAGCAAGCAAATACAAAGGGAGGGAATGGGAGTGGGACGTTCCTGGCCGACTGAGGAGCACAGAGTCGGCTGGGCTATATTGTTGGCGGGAGGACCTGAGGGAAGCCTGCCTCCTCCAGGTCTGCCCGCCTAGGCCACGCCTCCCCCCGGGCTGGCCACGGATTGGCTCAATTTGAATCGGGGTTTAGCGGGAACCCCGTGAGCCTTTGCGACAGTGTGGACAAATCCAGACTTCTAACACTCTTTATTAGACCCCACTATTCTTATTCCCAGACTGGCAGACTAATCTCTAAAAGCATCCAAATAATTTAATTTCGTTCCCTCCTTCCCAATCTGTTTCCCCTTTTGTCTCCTCCTGACTTTTAAATTGTAAGCCTAAAGGCAGGGATTGACTTACCATTGATCCTTATAAGCCGCTCTGGGAGCTTTTTTCCCACTCAACAGCGGGGTAAAAATGCTTCAAAGGAGCAATAAATTATAGCCCACTCTTCCTCCGAGAAGCTCAAAGGGCTGTGCATGGTCTCACTTTATCTCCGAGGCAACCCTGGGAAGCTGGGGAATAGAGAATCGTTTCCCCAAGACCGCGCAGCCAAAATGGGAGCTGAACTTGAACTTCCTACATCTGGGGGGTGGGGAGGAAAATAACCCAAGCCCAGGGTCAAAATATGGCTCTCCAGACCTTTCCTTCTGGGCCTTGAGATGATCCCTATCCTATATCTCTCACCAACACTAGATTCTACCTTCCTTGAGTAATTCTGCCTGGCAGAAAGATTACCAGCGAGAAGGCAAAATAACCACTTGATCCTTAGAAGCCCAGTGCACAAGATTCAACTTTCCAAAAGGAAATACTCAGAAACTCAGTTGCTCCTTTTGTTTTCGCATCATGCAAACGACTATGGCAAAAGGACGTATCTGAAACGCAAGCTCCCGGTTTTGTGCAAGACTTTTCAGAAACCCGTAATGACCATAACAAGATGCAAAGGCTTCTGCCGCTTGGCTCAAGCTATCCATCCTCACACCCCTGACCCAGGCAGCATGTGATGTTTGGTTATTGTTGTTTAATAATAATAAAAAAACAGCTTCTTGGCTTTGTTTCAGACTTGTGTTTTTGCTCAGGGGAAGGGAGGACAAAGTACAAACAACGACAGCAGCTACAGAGTCAACTGTTTGAGTGTGGAAAAGGAGATAAGAGTAACAGCAGGCATGAAGTGCAAGCAACTGGGCGTGTGACAAAAGTTTAGAATCGGTTTTTGAAAACCGCTCTTACTGTTCGTGGCTTCTCCCAAAGATTTCTGGGAACTGTAGTTTGGTGAGGAGCTCTGTTGGTAACCCCATGGCTTATAGGCTTACCTGGTCAGGAGCATCCCAAACCTGAGACCTTGGGGCAGCCCTTGGCGATGTTCCTGGAGCTGGTATCACAGACTGAGGTAAATTGGGAGAGGCTCGCAGAGGAAGACAGACCCTACAGAGTGTCTGTGGTATAATTTGCAGCCAGCTCCTGGCAGGCTGACACTTGCAAGCAAATTATTATTATTATTATTATTATTATTATTATTATTATTATTATTACTATTACTAGCAGTCTCATCCTCCTGGCTACCCAAGCCCTCTACCTGCCATGCAACGGGGTGAGCTCCCGTTGCTCGGTCCCTGCTCCTGCCAACCTTGCAGTTCGAAAGCACGTCAAAAGTGCAAGTAGATAAATAGGTACCACTCCAGCGGGAAGGTAAACAGCGTTTCTGTGCACTGCTCTGGTTCGCCAGAAGCGGCTTAGTCATGCTGGCCACATAACCCAGAAGATGTACGCCGGCTCCCTCGGCCAATAAAGCGAGATGAGCACCGCAATCCCAGAGTCGGCCACAACTGGACCTAGTGGTCAGGGGTCTCTTTACCTTTAGCTTTACTTTTACCTGCCACCAGGAGGGGGCCAGGCAAAGGAGGAGACTTCAGGACAGATCTGGAGGTCTGGCAACACTATTACCTTCCTTCCCACCACCTTCATATAGTTGCAATTCCCAGACTTACCCGAGAAAAGGGGACAACTATTAGACCAGTGACATCCAGAAATACATCCCTCTTGAGTGGCCATTTGCCACAAACTTGCCACAGATGTTTCACTAACAGACAGGTTTTCATCGCTCTCAGAGGTTTCGCAAGAGCTGTGCAAGAGGACTGAGGAAAGAGAGCTCTCTAAATACAGCCTCTGAGAAATGCAGAGGGGCATTTGTGTATGGGGGGAGGGAGCAAGGATGTGGCCCTGGACAAAATGAAGGGCTAATACCATTGTAGATTTGCTTGTGCAGTTGCCTGCTGGCCAGGCGCCTGCTCTGCTTGTGGAACAATGTGGAACCCAGGATAAATAATTCCGCTCAGCCCTTCCTGGATCATCTGCCTCAATCCAGACCACAGTACACTTCCAAGCAGAGAGGCAGGTGCATCTCATAAGTGCTGCTTGCCCAGAAGCCTACTCTATTTAACTAAGACAGAAAGACAAGACAAACCAAACCACGAACAACAAAAGGATGCAATGAAACCCACAGGGGTTGTTCTCTAGTAATCGGACTAAGAGAGAAAAAGTTTCCTCTCTGATCCCGGTAGGTTTATCAGTCATCTTCCCAGCATGAGCAGAACCGCATCTACTCATAAATCTCAAAGAAAATATTTCACAGAGATACAACTCCATACTACCAAACACAGAGACACACAAAATTGTAGAGCTGGAGGAGACCACGAGGGTCATCTACTCCAGCCCCCTGCAGTGTAGGAATCTTTTACAAAGAATGGGGCTCAAACCCACAACCTTGAGACGAAGAGTCTCATGGTCTAACAACTAAGCAAGGAAAGCCAGTTCTGCACACTTGGGTTAGAAGCTGCCAGTGCACAGCACTGATTGGATAGAATCTGTGTCATCAAAATTTCCGATTCCCACTTCCTCAGACAAGTCTTCCATCCCTTCTAAAAAGGGGGACAGTTTTAAAACATATGCATGTGTTTGTGTTGAATGTGCACGAAGCTTTAAAAATAAAAGAAGGCAGCCAGGCTGCTTGAAACATGGTGAAACAGACTACTAAATCAACATTCAAACTTCTGACCATGATGTCTGCCACATGCATTATTTGTTGTGGGATGCAGGTGGTCAGAGGAAGCCAGACTAATCCTGAGGAAGGACAATCCCTTTTTTACATAACCTACAGAGAGAAATGCCAGAGCTCAAATCTATTGGGTGGCAATAACCTTTGACCTTCCCCCTAAATTCAGATGCATGAGGACAAACTGTGGCGCATCTGCAGCCATGGAAAGGCCTGGTGAACAGCCCAGATCACTTCTGGTGTAGCTAATTGCACGAGGGCCTGATCAGCGTCCAGTTAGGAGACCACAGAAAACCAAGTGGCACATATACACATGCCTCCCTTCAGGGGCAGATAGGTGTGGGTTTGTCCTGCTTCCCTTGCTTTCATTCCTCCAATGACAAATGCACCAGGCTCTGAATTGAGAGCTAATTTTTGCCCTTCTCTCTGTGTTTAACATTATCAAATGCCTGGCATGTCAATCCAGCTAAACCTTTATGCTCTTGTTTTCTTTTAGCTAATCCATTTTTTCCTAAACTTGAAACAATGCTCTTGGAAGCAGGAGGGAGGCAGAAGTGGCTTTGTGAGTGTCACTAAGCAGCCAGCCAAAAAGTGCAGCTGGTTTCACCTGGGAACAGAAAGAAGTGATTCCAAGCTCAATTCTCTAAGGAAGGTGGCATGTTTTGCAAAAGAGAAATGGGGTAACTCAAATCCACCACTCAAACAATCTCTATCCGTACACAAGCTAAGATGCACTAACCATTCTTAAGGGGTAGAAGTATGCGAAACAATAACGAGACACTCTTCGCATGCTCAAAGTGTACTCTTGGCTTCATTACGGATTCAAAAATCCCAGTGCCAAGGTCTGGGGCTTAGCCTTGGTGTCAACTCTCCCTCAACGTTAAGCCTCTGAATAAATTCCAGTCTCTCCTTGATCCATCCACAAGCTCCCCATTGTTGTTCAACACTGGGAAGGGGGGGGGGAGAGCAATGAATGTCAACATTAAGAGCAACGTGGACTGAAAGAAAGCACAGAATGAGAAAACCTGCCCATTTCCCCTGATTTCTCCTCCTTCCCAAATAGTTCCCATTTTGCCCATTCCTTCCCAGAAGGGGAATTCCACCCGGCTGGCATGCAAGGCAAGGAATCCCGACTCTGCTATGAAACCCCAATGAATAATTTAGGGGGAAATCAATGGGCTGGAAGTGTAAGGAAAGAGAGGAGACTGCAAGGGAAAGTGGGACAGGCGTCTAAAAGCAGAGGCCCCCAAATTTCTCCCTCCCCTGCTATCACTCCTCTGCTCCTTCCTCGCCCCCCACAGTTCACTGAGCAAAATGAGAAGATCCTTCTTTCGCTGGTTCTGATCATGGCTGGGACATTCCCTGTTGTTTCTCCCCAGGAGAAACCCAGCTGGATTAAGGATCATTAAAGATTGATGGTTACAAAAAGCCAACTGGGCACTCGGAGAGGCTGCCTTTTAATCTGGCTGGCTCTATACACAGGCATTTGGTGGAGCATGCAGCGCCCCAAGACCCCTTTGATTATCGGGGAGGGAAGCAAGGAATGGGAGGGCAGGGCGGCTGCAAACCCCGCTGCTCCTGCAAGAAGCCGTACTGTGCTGTGGACCTCCTGGGAGCCCAACTAGACGTGGTGGAGAGGCCGCCCTGTTTGTTTATACATGTCTGCACTGTTCAGATGTGAGGCAGGGGGAAAGCGCCTGCAGAGATGGAACACAGCAGGATAAGTAGGAGAAGGAGGTTTGGCTCAACAATGCACACATTTTTATGTTGTAAAAATTAAATACTGCAAATCACCCCGTTTTGCACATAAGCAGGGCGGAAACACAAACCAACAAACATGGCTGCTGTGCGACACAACAATCCCATGGCTGACCCAACCAAATCTAGTTTGACCAGGACAAGGGGCTTCCATAAACAGTTTGCCCAAGGTCCCCATCCACCAGAAGGGCCCATGGCTTGACATCTGACCTCAGCTGCCCCACTTTAACCCCCCCCCCAAGTGTTTCGTGCCAGCAAGCTACCATTTAAGTTCCTCACAAGGCCTCCAGTGTAGCTTAGCGTCAGGGCATTGTGGGAAATTAAAATGGCAGCAGAGGAGCGTCATCAGGACTTTCCCCTTTTCCCTCCTCTTCCCCTCAGTAAACAGTGAGAGCCAGAGTAGTGTAGTGGTGAGAGTGCTGGACTGGGACATGGGAAACCAGGGTTCAAATCCCCACCCAGCCATTTAGCGAGCTGGGTGACCTTGGAGTCAGTCACTGTCTCTGAGCCTAACCTACCTTTGCAGGCTTGTTGTGAGGAGGCGGAAAACCAAGACAGCCACCTTGAGCTCCTTGGAGGAAAGGTGCGATATAAATGAGATAATGAATAAATAACCGACAGGGATCACAGAGGAAGGAGGAAGGTGTGCTGAGCAAAGAGAGAGAGGTCCTACAAAGGCTCACAGTTGCCTACCTATTCCCAAGGCCCCCTGGTCAAAGAGATCTCATTCAACAGGCAAGGTAAGAGGGAGAATATAATAGTCCCAAGTCTGCATCACTGCTTCCTGTCTTTGCCTACAGGAAACGTTTCAAGTCTCAACTCCCAGCCTCTCCTCCTGCCCATGTACCACACACTTCTTTACTTGACTTGGTGGAATTTTCACATTTGTCTCCCTTTGGGGAAGTTGGGAGAATGCCACCAGTGTGCTGCAAAGGATTCTGGGACTCCTTCAGGCAGCTAGTTTTAATAGGAAGCTAGCCTGTTGAGTCTCATCACTGCCCGCTGCAGCAAAGAATAATTCACCGTACGTTGGGTAGTAAACCTGTGGCTCCCTGATGGTGTTGGACAGGCCCAGTCAGCATGGCCAATAATCGGGTTGATGGGGGCTGTAGTCCCTGCAAGGAAACATACCCAAACACTTCCCTGACGCCACATATTGCAGGGGAGGAGTGGCATTGATGGACAAGCTGAATCTCAGAGAAGATTTCCGGCTTCCTCTTTCTCTGTGTATCAAGAGCCCTGCTGGGTCAGGTCAATGGTCTGCCTATGGAAATCTTTCAAGCCAGGCTTGAAGGCCATCACCCTCTGCTGTCACAGTTGCTGTAGATAAATAGCATTCAGAGACACTGTGGCTCTGTAAACACTGTATCTGTACATTCAAAGCACACTCTCTTCCTCAAGGAATTCTGGGCACTGTAGTTTGCTAGGGGAGCTGGGAATGCTAACTCTGTGAGGGATAAACTACAGTGCCCAGAATTCTTTGAGGGGGGAGGGAACTGAATATGAAAAGACCTTCTTGGGGGCTGTTCCAAACTTGTGGAACTCCCTTTCATGAAAACCTAGGTTGCGCCATTTTTTGTTTACCTTTTGCCAGTAGGCATATTTTTTCTTTGTTCTGACAGGTTTTGTTCAGCCATAAACTGGCTGTTGTGGCAGGGTCTTTTAAGGGTGGGTGATTTGTAAATGGCTTTCAGCACAGGTTTTAATAAGGGTGTGTGTGATATTGTCTGTTTTTAGTTGTGTTTGTTTTCATTAGTGCTGTAAGTTGCCTTGAGCCCTGCAGTGGGAGAAAAGCATGATATACATTAAATAAATAAATACTACCCATAGTGCGGGAAACAAGCCTTTTAGTAGGCTTGTTACCTAATAAAACAGACATATTGGTTTCCTTCCCACTTGTCCCCTGCTCCAAAACTTTCACTTATTGAGCCCCACCCACCAGGTTGCCAAGCACTTCACTGAAAGGTGAAGACCTGCTACCCACTCAAGAGGCAGAAATAGAACACAAAGTCCTCCCAGTTCCTTCCCCATCACTTCCCTTTCAAAAGCCAAGGAGAGAACCTGGCAAAACACATTCGGGCTTCACCTTTCTAACCACAGGACACCACTTCGCTTCCCAAGATGGAAGCAGAATTCAGAAACAGAGCATTTGCTTTGCATCAATCCCTGGTGACATATCCAGGAGGGAATGGGAGAGACCTGTTTGAAATCCGCTACCAGTCAGTGTAGATGATACTGTCAATGGCCTGACTCTGTACAAAGCAGCCACCTCTGTACCCAAGTGGCCTCATATGCTTATTTTCTGCAAACATCAGAACCATCTCCCCTCTTCCTGAAATCAAAGCCTAATTTTCTGGCAATGCAACTCCAAGCTTGAAAATTATTTCCCCTTGTTCCTGTTGGACTGATAGTCTGAACAGGACTGCAGGGGACTAAGAGGGCTTTAGGAACAAAAAGATGCCAGGGAAGTTTAAGGGGAGGGGGAATCGCAAACCAGATAGACAAAGGCTGCAGAGGCAGGAACAATTAGACTTCTGCTGGTTTAAAAGGAACAGAAGGAACAAACGCAAAGGCGCACATGAGACACGAGAACCCCTGCAGGAAGGCGGGGGCCCTTGTCACTGCTCTTGAGCAACAATCTACCCCTCTCCCCCCCCCCCAATACAATGGAAGACAGTATTTAGGCACTGCACTGCACACAGCCAGTCTGATGGCATGTCCCACCTTGGTACAATCTTGGTATGACATAATAAGGGAAGATATCTAAATGAAGTCTTCCACAAGAGATCCGGGAGAGGCAAAAAGCCACACACCTGTCACCAACACTCATGGCTCACAATCCAAGCTAACAGGTATGCTTTCTCTTGCCCTACAGACACCCCTAAGAAAGCAGCGGAGGCGCAGAGTGGTCCACTCCCTCTTGAGCATCCCTGCTGAGACAGACTCTTCAACAGTATAGAGCAGCTCTCTCTTCCAGAGAAAATGAATTTAGATATGTGCTTGTGTTGATAGGCCCCCGGTGGGGAACCTTTTTTGGCCTTGTGGACCAGATCTTTTATCTCCCCGCACCCTGGTTGGCCAACTTTGATGGGTGAGCAGTAGAATCTGGGAACTGGCTGGCACACTCAAACCAAGCAGGATTTAACTCTCTGTAGGAATGCTGTCTTCCATTCTGCAGCTCGACCAATACCTGGCATCACCTATGACATCCGGTGTGGAGCAAGTGGGCATGATTTTGTGAAAATGGCCTGGCACGCCAAATGGGGAGGCAGCAAGGATTTATGTTACAGGGGGCAGCCTTCATGTTGAGGGGGGACAGAACCTCAGTCAGTTAAGTATTTCTATTGATTTACTTGATTGGGGGGGGCAGCTGCCCTCCTGCTCCCACCCACGCCTAGTGGGTCAAATTTGGCCTGCAGGCTGGAAGCTTCCACCCCTAATATAGGGGGTACATTTTTGAGCCACCCATCCTCAGTCTGCTCCTTTCTTCCAGCTTGACCTAGGATCAAATGTTGAATGTTAGAGGAGGAGTCCCCCATGTTTCACCCAATGCATAAGCAAACTTCAACCAAGTTGGAGCACTGGTCAATCCAGCCCAGTCTATTCCAGGAAGTCCAAACATGTGCACCACATTGGTGACCCCTGCATTAGACCCATTCATGATAGGCAGGGCATGACATTGGCCCCTGCCTGGAGACTCACAACCCAAGACACAAGTTTGAAGGGAGGAGATGCGGTTGGATCAGGGAAGGGGACCGTCATAAAAAAAGCATAGCACGGGTGGGGAGGGAGAAAGCCACCCACCAGCAACCTTGCGGAAGAACTGGGTTTTGAGAGAAGATTTCAACAGGGAGAGAACAGAGGGTTGATCACGTAAGGATCACACCCTTAAGCCCAAATTGTGCTTGCTCTGCACCAAGGGGAAAAGACAAATTCTGCTGCAAGGAAAACAGAGTCCTGCAACCTGTATAAATATACAATATAAATATACAATTATGCATATTTTCTTAACCGCTCCCATTTTGCATAATTTATTCAGCCCTTTCTTTTTTAAAAAAAAAACACTGCATAATGTAATCTGCTCCTACTAATCAAAGGAATACAGGGGAACTGAGGCCTCCTCCTCTTCCAACCTCTGGAAAGCTTCGTCATATGCTTCCCTAGCCTCTGGGTTTTCACCCAGCACTTGCCCACACATTTTCAAGCCTGGATTTCTATAATAAACACAAGGACTACGAACTTTATCTCTGTTTGTTTGTTTATGGGGAAATGGAAGTTGGGGGTTTGTTAGAGAGCTTAATTCTGCAGCCAAAACACCGCGCTGAGATTTTCTTCTGCGCTCCCAAAGAAGTATGGTGTGTGCACATGGCCTGGCCTGATGCTCCAAACTCATTAATCCAAAATAACAAGTGCCTTTTGAATCAGCATCAACTAACATGGAATAACAGCAAAGAACTTGCACAAGCAATGCTGACACCAAACCCTACATACATTGTCACCCGACCCCACCCTCACCCATCCTTCCCCCCACCTCTTCTCCCCTTTTCTTCCTAATGTCTCAACAAATGAAACTGATTTGTAAATATATTACATGGGGAAAGAAAAAAAAATGAGAGAGAGACATTGCACATACAGTGGTACGTCTGGTTAAGAACTTAATTTGTTCTGGAGGTCTATTCTTAACCTGAAACTGTTCTTGAAGCACCACTTTAGCTAATGGGGCCTCCCGCTGCTGCCATGCCACCGGAGCACGATTTCTGTTCTCAACCTGAAGCAAAGTTCTTAACCTGAGGTAATATTTCTGGGTTAGCGGAGTCTGTAACCTGAAGCGTATGTAACCTGAAGCGTATGTAAACTGAGGTACCAGTGTACTTTTGTAAATCAAGAAAATATTTAATAGAAAGACATTAAAAAAACTAACATGGAATAGATCCACCTACGGACGTGACTTAAAAGGCATTTTAGAATAAATAAAACAAATCCCCACCCTCTAGGTTAGGAATTCTACAAAGCGATTTGAGAATGTTAATGAGTTACTGGTAATATTAAGCGACTGTTGATATACTGAGTCAGATGTCGCTCCCAGCAGCCCCTGATCGAAATCATTAAGTCTCCCCTACCCATCCTAGGATAACTCCCCAACATTCTGACATGCGGGGAGATGTCCCAGCTTTAGAATAATAAATCTATCTGCTGCAGGCCTCCCAAATGAAAGCAGCTCATTTAAAAAATAACATCATGACCTGTCAGACCCCAAGGCCTCTGTGCAATAAGCCAGAGCAGAAGGGCATCGGCTGAGGAGAGCTCTGCCCACACCCCGGCGGGCACAGCGCACAGCCTGGAGCCGCCTAAGCAGAAGGGCAACACCTCCACCAGACAGCTGGGGGATTTGGAGCCTCCTGTTCACACAAAGAGGCCAGATCCGGAGAGAAGGCAATTTGACACCAGTCGGATGACATGAAAGCTAAGAGGCTTGACGAGAGCCAGAAGAGACCTCCAACCTGTTTAAAGAGCCCAGGATGGAGAAGGGCTCTTCTCTTCCCTCCTAAAACACACACACACACACACACACACACAACCCAAGGCCAAATGCATCACCATGAACACACAGTTCAGATCCAAGCTGAAGGGCTGATTCATACAAAGCACACCGCGGTGAAACAAGGTCTTGCAAAGAGGGACTGGCCCGAGTTATTCTTTGAGGGAAAGAAAGGCAGAGAAGCTCATGACTAAGCAAACTTCTGCTTGTTTTATGGGGGAGAATGGGGGAAAGTGTTTTGGAGAGGTGGGGCAGATCCTGAGAAGACCGTGGGTTCATTTCAACCTGGGACAAGAGAGAGAGCAAGAGACAACAAGATGGGGCTGTGAAAAGCATCTTGCAAAAGTGCTTTGAAAGGCTGGGGAGCACGAGGGAGGTACAGTGGCACCTCTGGTTGTGAAAGGGATCTGTTCCAAAGGCCCGTTTGCAACCTGAAAAGAATGCAAACCGCATCCACGCATTCATGGGTCGTGATTCGCCACTTTTGCACATGTGTGTGACGTCATTTTGCGCGTCTGCGCATGCACGAGCGGTGAAACCCAGAAGTAACCCTTTCCGGTACTTCTGGGTCGCCGCGGGACACAACCTTAAAATGCACAACCTGAAGCAAACATAACATGAGGTATGACTGCATTCCTCGTAACTGTACTCTTGGCCCCATGGGGAAACAGCATAAAATTACTAGTAATAAAGAATGATGATAAACAGTATTATATTTATATATCTCCACATGTTTGTAATGATTATTTTGAAATCATCATTGTACTGTCATCAAACTCTTTACAGAAGAACACCCCAAAACTGACTGGAAGAGTCCTGAAAATAATTGACAAGAAGATTTATTTTTGCTGGGCAGAGCCACATGGCGAATCTGCTCTTTTTGCCTCTGTTTGTCACTCAGCATTATGCAAAGGCATGCTTGTCTGTATTTGACAACCTGAGTCTGGCATCGCATGCTAATGCCACCACCACAACTAGGTATCCCAAACAACAGGAGCCCCTTTTTTGCATTATCAATAAAGCAAAAGACAAAACAGTTCACAATTTAAAATAATTTAACAGAAATGGGTGCTGAGAATCTCAGTGACAGGTGAATAAAGCATGGCTTGTTTCTTCAAAGCCTGGTTTCGTTTCCCAAACAAACCACAGTTAAGCCAGACTCAGACATCAACGCTGAACTATAGAAAGAAAGAAACCAGGGCTTACAAACCAACAACCAACTACAGCTTCTCGTCACAGTTTCTTGGCAGAAAACAAACCATGGTTAACAAGCCACACATTCAAATGAACTACAGTTAGGTCAGACAAACCATGGCTGCAAACCCATAGCATTGGCAAACAAACCATGGCTGCAAACCCAGCCATTAAGTTTCACTGACAAAAGTAAGGCAGGGCTGGACTCCGATGGAAGTCACACGCTCCTTTGCAACGACAACGTGATCCCAGGAAGCAGCTCCTCTTATAATTATTTTTCAAGGAGCTTTTGAGTTTACCAATTAATTTTGCTGCTGTTCTTTGCTGCATTGATGGCTTTGTTTGTTTTAATTGATCTTATGAATTTTAAAACTTTTAATCTGTGTACATAGCTTTGGAAGTTTTTTTTATGAAAAGCACCATAGAAAATGTTGACACAACAGCAATCAAGTGTGCCCAGCGTAGCATGCGGCCAGCTATCTGGCATTGCCTCGCTACCCCTACCTGCAACAGTCCAGCATCTGCTTGCAGGGAATATCCAAACATGCCCCGTTCTTTTGAAGCGTATTTACGGAGCTCCCGCTCTGACAATCCTATCTTAATCCATGGCTTTCGTTCCAGATTAACATCAGACCAGAGTGTTCTCAAGATCACTAAATGCAGATTAACATAACCTCTCTAAAATGCTCTCTGCCATCCTTCTCCTGAGAAGGAATAGCTAAACAGCCACTCCTGCATGTGAGTGTCAACCTACCGTACCTGAAACAGTGAAGAGAACAAGCTTTTGATACACCCCCAGAGGAGTGGTGTGTGTCTATATACAGACCTTGAGGAGGAAGTCCATAGAAATACAACCAAATCATAGCTGGGCTAGGACATTTAACAGCATGATCCAATGCACGTTTACTCGGATGTAAGTCTCAGCCTCTTCAACAAGATAAAAAAATTCCTTCCAGTAGCACCTTAGAGATCAGCTAAGTTTGTTATTGGTATGAGCTTTCATGTGCATGCACACTTCTTCAGATACGAAAGCTCATACCAATAACAAACTTTGTTGGTCTCTAAGGTGCTACTGGAAGGATTTTTAAAATTTTGTTTCGACTATGGCAGACCAACACGGCTACCTACCTCTTCAACAAGGTGTGCCCCCTAGTAAGCTGTGTTGAAGACTGAAGGCTTAGCCCATCAATCAATTAAGAATTTTATTGATTTTAAAAGATGCAGCTAAATAATCAGGGAGCAGATATTTCAGCAAACTGTTAAATTATTCTTAACGGCAATACTTGCCTATGCTTGGGTCCCTACTTGTAAGGAATGGGTGCAGAACATCTAGCATATTATGCCTTTGAATAAGCACAGGTTGATCTCCAACTAAATTGGACTAAGAGTAGACCCAAATTTAGGGACCTGGTTTAGTCATGTATGACTAACACATGAAACAGCCCAGACATTTGTGGAGCTGGAGCTTTTTAGTTGGTTTCTTGTTTTGGGGAGTAACGGTCTGTTTTTATTCAACACTAAAATAAAAATAATTTGAGTTCTAACTTAAGAATTCTAGAACTAACAAAATCCATTTTGGGTGAATTGATTATACATGCATCTTCATTTAGTGCATTTCATTTCATTGTTCAGTGTGATTTTGACTTCTGTATTTTTCTATATTTCATCATTCTTTTAATTTGAAGTAAAGATACTTGCAAATCCATGAAAGAGATTGTTAGCACCTCTTTAGAATACCTTTCTCCCTCTTCTCTCACAGAGTAGGGAAAGCCTCTAAAGGTATGCCTCTTTTAAAAAACCAAGGAAATGTCCCCCCCCCCCAATCAAAACAACTGATTTATTTGTACACAAACTTTTGCAGATTCAATTTAAATTCATGCAATTAATCAATGATGGTTTCTTTACCTGAGCTGCAGCCTAAAATCAACTTACACCAACTAATTAGTCAAAACCTAAATGCTACATAGGTTTCCTGATACAGAATTTGAGAAATTCAGTTGAAGGAACTAAGGGCCTCAAATAATTCTTAGTGCCTTCACCAAATTGGTTCCCAGGAGTCTTTGGGGGAAACAGTGATGTTGCTAAATACACAAGTTATACAGCAGGATACAGCCAGCACAACATCAAAAACAGTAACAGAGCCAGCCTCAACATTAGAGAGAGGGGGTTGTATCTAACTAAGTTATACTCAGAGAAGACCCACTGAAATAAATGGGCTTAAGTTAGGCAAGCCCATTAAGTCCAATGGGTCTACTGAGAATATGACTAATGCTAGATGGCTATAACCCAAGGAGTTTCAGATGTCATGAAAGGGCAACAAATTACTTGTTAAATTTTTATTGCAGAAAGAGAAGCACCCGTTGGATTTTCCGCCTGAGATGCCAAAACAATGTGCTATGCTGCTCCACCTCAGGCAGCAACATCATCATCATCATCATTATTATTATTATTATTATTATTATTATTTCAATTTATACACCGCCCTATACCTGGAGGTCTCAGGGCAGTTCCCAAACAAAACCACAACATATAAAATCAAACCAAAAACAATACCCAATAACCCCCACCACCACCACCAAAAGCCATATTTTAAAGGGTGTTGGATGTCACTAAGAACAACCAAAGGCCTGGTTAAAAAGGGACGTTTTTACCTGGTGCCTAAAGGTGTATAATGAAGGTGCCAGGCGAACTTCCCTGGGGAGAGCATTCCACAGACAGGGAGCCACTGCAGAGAAGGCCCCGTTCTCAAGTTGCCAACCTCTGGACCTCTCGAGGAGGGGGCACACAAAGGAGGGCCTCAGAAGATGATCTCAGGGACTGGGTAGGTTTGTATGGGAGGAAGCGGTCCTTTAGGTACTGCGGTCCTGAGCCACAAATGTCTTAGGCTGACACTGTAATCTGCAGCTAACCCTAAGTACATATAACTGCAAATGTCACACACACACACCCTTTATTTCTGCCTCCATATCCTTCCCCTTCCTCATCTGTCTTCCTTCTGTCATCTTCTAGACCAGGTGTGAGAAATCTTACCTTTGGTGAGAGGTTGCTGAACAACAACTCCCATCATCCCTCACCACTGGCCCTGATTGCTAGGACTGATGGGAGTTGCAGTCCAGCAGCATCTGGAGGGCTGAAGGTTCCCCACACCTGTTCTAGGCTATAATCACCCTTTAGATCTGCCCTTTCCTTCTTTGAGACACATTACTCAGCTCTACCTCTCTTTTAAATTGGAACCAGTATAGGCAGTAAATGTTCTGTGTGAGTGTCTGGAGGCGGTTGGAGGATAAATGGTGGTTAACGGATTGAGGTTGAATCATGACAAGACAAAAGTATTGTTTTAGGGGGACAGAGGCGGGCGGATGTGGAAGACTCCTTGGTCCTGAATGGGGTAATTGTGCCTCTGAAGGACCAGGTGCACAGACAGGGAGTTCTTTTGGAATCACAGCTGTCCATGGAGGCACAGGTCAATCCTGTGTCCAGGGCAGCTGTTTACCAGCTCTATCTGATACGCAGGCTGAGACCCTACCTGCCCGCAGACTGTCTTGCCAGAGTGGTGCATGCCCAAGTTATCTCCCGCTTGGACTACTGCAATTCACTCTACATGGGGCTACCTTTGAAGGTGACCCGGAAACTCCAAGTAATCCAGAATACGGCAGCTAGACTGGTGAGTGGGAGTGGCCGCTGGGACCATATAACACTGGTCCAAAAGGATCTTCACTGGCTCCCAATACGTTTGGCCCAGTATACCTGAAGGAGCGTCTCCACCCCCATCATTCTACCCGGACACTGAGGTCCAGCTCCAAGGGCCTTCTGGCAGTTCCCTCGCTGCAAGAAGTGAGGTTACAGGGAACCAGGCAGAGGGCCTTCTCGGTGGTGGCGCCCTCCCTGTGGAACACACTCCCATCAGATGTCAAGGAGATAAAGAATTACACAACTTTTAGAAGACATCTGAAGGCAGCCCTGTATCGGGAAGTTTTTAATGTTTGATACTTTACTATGTTTTATATATGCTGTAAGCTGCCCAGAGTGGCAGATGAGTGAAGTATAAATAATAAAATGATTATTAAATTTTTTATTATTATTATTATTATTATTATTATTATTATTATTATTATTTACATGGATAGCTTTAATTACTGTAAAGAATAATGCTATCTACACTAGCTGGTATGCCTTCTACACCAATTAAACCTCAACATATCCTGGGAATGCCAAGTTCTTCTTACAGAACTGCAATTCCCATGAGAACAAGTGAAATGACTGCTAAACCAATTTGAAAATCAGCAATGCATATCTTTTTTAAAAATAATATTTATTAAAGTTTTAAAAGTTACAAAAAGAAAAAGTAAACAAAAACAACACATCACAATAAGGAAAATAGAAAGAAAAAGAAAAAGAAAGAAAAAAAGTACAGAAAAATAAAATCCATTAAAAAACACAGCGAATCTTCCCATAACTTATCTTTCATTTGCTTGTTTCATTGACCTCCTCACACCTCCCTTTTTTGTATTCTAGTTCAGTTAACTATTTCAGCAAATCCTTTCCATCTTTTCCAATTTTTGTCCTGTAATTTATCTTAATGTAATGTAACTTTACTTTCCCTCCTTTCACCAATTAGCAGTTTGTTTTTTCCTAGACCTTTATAACATTTCTGCTAAAACCACATAAGTTCATTCCAACATCCTTAGGAAAATCAGCAATGCATATCTAGCCAGAGAGGAAACAACTGATTCAGGAACAGGAGTTGGCAACCAGGGCTCTGATAAGTTTTGAGAAGGACTGGGGAGATGGATGGGTGAATCTGTGCATTTCAGTTTCTCACCTTTCCTATATTATGTTGTCCTCCACATTTCCACAGTAATTCCCATTATAAAAAACAAATGTCCTCATGGAGATTCTTCAGCATTTTAGGATGGAACTTCTGCTAATATAATACATTTTTGTGTGCAATTGTGCCTGATGGGCACATTTTTGCAAAACAATCGTTCCTAATATAATGCATTTCCCCCTCTTCTTTCCATCAATATACAGTGGACGCTTGGGTTGCGAACGCGATCCGTGTGGGAAAAACTTTCTCAACCCGCAGCGCCGCGTCTGCGCACGTGTGGGTTGCGATTCAATGCTTCTGGGCATGCACAAAGAGCATTTTAGTGCTTCTGTGCATGCGTGAGTGCCGAAACCCAGAAGTAACCCGTTCTGGTACTTCCGGGTTCGGCGTGGTGCGCAACCCGAAAACACCCAACACGAAGCATCTGTAACCCAAGGTATGACTGTATTCATTTTAATGCACCCTTTAACCACCCAGTAAAGACATTTATGTACACATTATTTGGTCGGAGAACTGTACTGCAACATTCAGAGAAGGGCAAATTTCAAAGGATGGTTGTGTTTCAGTTTACACATTTGTTTTTGCAAAGTGTGAATTGGGTAGGTTCCCCTTTAAATGAGTAGTGAATTTCCAGCTCCCCATCTCTATGGGGAGGAGAGTGTTATTTAGCTGCTTCCAGGAATCCAAAGCAGTCGAAAGTCGATCAATGACTCCCTACCAAGGCATGACCAATCGTCTACTCACTGCCCAGAACCAAATCCACTTTAACTGCACGACCTGAGCTTGCCATCTACCTGCAAAACAGCAACAGCCTGGAAGGGCTCACAATCTAGGCAGAGTCTCTGCCATGGTGGCTGGTGCCCACTGCAGCTGGTGGGTCAGCAGGCAGGGAGCCCAGCAGTAGGAGGAGCCAGTGCCAAACCCAACAAACTCTAGCTTTTCCTCCTGGACTTCTGCAAGGGCAACAACTAAGACTAAAGAGGAGGAAGCAATGCCAACCGCCTGCACCCTTAGGAAGACAGGTGGTAGCAGGCTATGGCAGGTGGAGCAGTGCCCGCTTCGTGCTAATGGTCCAGCCTCTGCTGTCTCCATCCACACAGAACAAGTAGAAAGGTGCTTAGAAAGTAAAAAAATATAACTCAAAAAGCAAGCCAGCCAAGCCAGACACCGCAGGGTGAAGTGGGGTGAGACAGAGAAGGAAAACCCCTGGGCAACGGCCTATCTGACCCAGAACAAGTTGTTGATGATTCTTTCCCAACACAGCAAATACATACTGACTGTGCAGGGCCATCGGTTCATGTTAGCCAAACATGCAAATGCCCCCGTTTCCAGTCCAGAGTCAGCCGCATCTCAAGCCTAAGCAAAAGTTTCCTGCGCAGCAAGTAAACAAATCCCAGCTGCCACTCCGGGGAGGACCAAAATGGCCGCGTCCCAACAAAGATGCAGAAGATCTTTGCATAAGCAGCCAGCAAACCTGCTCTGAGAAGGACGGGGGTTTTGCTGCTGCCGTTAATTACTTGTGCTCTGTCGGTGCTAAAAGGCAGCCGTTGCGCTGCCTCAATCCCCAGTGGGACCCAGCGCCACTCCAGATCCAGCGTTCTCCATCTCAGGATGCTCTGTGCAAGCAGGGAAGAGAGACAGAGAGAAGGAGAGAAAGAAAGCAGAGCTGGAAGTCTGTGGGGATGGGCTCTGTAAACACCCTCTGAACATACAATAATTAGTTCTCCTTGTGGACTCCTAGGTCACTCCATCTTGGTTACGCAGGTAGCCTAGAGGAGGGAAAACAATCTCGAAAGGAGCGCGCCAAGGTAGGAAGAGGCCCTGAGCTATGGAAGGCAATATTTAGTTCACATAATAGGGAAGGCAGAAACAATTAGGCAGAGCAAGAGAAACGGAGCAATAAGCAGGAGAGCTGCAGAGGCGAGGCAGGCTGGGGGTGTGAGGGGCTGTCGAGAGAGCAGGGGACGTGTCTGGACCCCTGGATTCTGCTACTTTAGAGTAGGGTCAGCCAAACTGCGACATTGTCTAAAAACCTTATTGTTCCTTCAAGCAACCAAGGCAACCTTCGGTGGGGCGATTTTGCCCCACACGATAGGAAATGCTGCTTCCGCAGAACTGCACCCTCAGGTCAGTCACTGTCTCTCAGCCTATCCCACCGCAGTGGTGGGATGTCGGAGAGCAAAGCTGAATTGAGCCACCTAAACTAGGCTGCTGCCCTAGAGCACATCCCATCACCCGGGTCAAAGTAAGATTTAGCTGCCAGACTAGGTGGCTTCTGTACGTAGAATTGGGTGCATGTCTGCACCATCTTGTCCCTCATTCAAGTCTAGGAATTTTGGCCACGGAATCTGTGTCTCTCTGCCATCACAGCACTCTCGTTCCCCGGGGAATCCTTGGAAATATAGTCCTGTGGGGAGACCCGAGAGCCTTTCCAGTAACCTTTCTACACAATAGCTCCCAGGATTCTTTGGGGAAGCCGTAACTTTCGAAACTGACATGAAACCCATATAAATTTATAGTGCATTTATATATATTCCATTCCATTTATATTCTGCACTTATAGACCACCTTCCTGTCAAGGAACTTGAAGGAAGGAGAGCCCCCATTGTCTAGAGGAAAGTCCCAACACTCAGGAAGAAAACCAGGGACTCGGTGTGCCACAGACAACGGACAAGGGGTTGAAACTTGTTCTACGGTGGCCTGAGTTCAAATCTTTCTTCAAGGCACAACCTTGTGCTTTGGCCATGAAGCGCAAACCTTGGGGTCAGCGACCACCTCACAACATAACCTATCCCATAGGGCCTGTGGGAAGATGAAAAACCAAATTGCTACATGGCCGTTGCCAAGTGCTCTTTAGAAGAACAGCGAGATAAAAAAATATGTCAGGTGTAATTAGAAAGAACAAACCTGCAAGTTCCTGCCCTTACAGGAGTGCATTGCAGCAAAAGGAATCAAGAGATTTCTTCGCCCCAGGTAGAAGGAGCCAGGTAAGCAACAGGAGGAGCCAAATCCTGGGGGCTGAGGTCCCTTCAGCCCCCCCCATTAAAATATTTGAGGACTCTGGGCTCCCCCAAAGTTGATGGGCATTGCGAGTCAAATGGTGGTTGTGTGCCATGCTATGTGATTGATTATGTAGGGTGGGGCTTACCTCTCCCCCTCCCTCCAAATATTTTATTCAAGTTGGCAACCCTGGTTTCCTATAATTCTCCTGGGTAGAGGGTGCAAATGTGCTTTAAATGCATGGTGTGCAGACAACCTTTGCCTGAGTACAGAATGTAAATTCGAGTAGGTGGAGCAGGAGACATTCCTGCTGCCCCCAATATCCCTATCTACTCCGGCTCCTGTGCACTCCCTTCTTGACATTCCTATGTTGATCTGGGAGGGTCCATACTGGGGGGAGCTCAGGGGCAAAGCAAGCAGGGGCTGGTGCACTGGGGGCAAGATGGCATGGGCCCCCTCTGCATGTTTATATTCCCCATTCAAGCACAACACCCGAGCAGATCTATAGCGGTAGCATTTGCCGGCTTATAAAGCTCTTGCTTTCAGCACCCGTCTCACATGCTTACAACAATCCCATGTTGCAAAGGTTGCAGAGAGAGACAGAGGGCAATGATCAGGCCTGGGCCATCTGGAGAGCTTTTGTGGCTAGATGAGGAATTGAACTGCGCTCTCGGTCACACAGAGCACCTGAGTGCAGCTCGACTCTGGGAAGGAGAGGCACTTAAGACCGCAGCGGAGGAATGGAGGTCAGAACTTCTTGGGTTTGGCTTCCAAGACGGAAGTGAGGCATGGTGCCCAGAGAAGAGTTCTCTCTCCCCCACGTGCGCTGTTGGCTGTCCCGGGAGTCTGATGGCCTCCTTGGCACCCGTCTCTTCATTAATGCCGTCCTATTATATCCGGACAATGATGGATTGGCAGACCCAGCAAGGCTGGCAGAGGTGAAAAAGAAATGGGCAGCTATGAACAATGTGTGTCACAGGAGAAAACCTACTTATCCCCAAATGACCTTCTTCTTCCAGTAACTCTGCTCCTCTGCCTTTAGGATGATCGGTAGCCCTCCAGCTGCCACACCCTACAATCTGGTGTGACCATATCTTCTGTTGCACACACACACACATCCCAGATCACATCCATGAACTTTGAATTAATCCCTACAGAATAGTCAGCCTCCCTGGTCCATTATCTGCAATCTTCCTCTGGAGGCTAATAGGCCTTTTCCCAACCCACCTCCACACAGAAACAGTGAAAGCTGTCCTTTAACCACCAAGCAAAAGAGTATTTATTAGTGCAGCCTTCTCCCAGTCTTGGGTCCCCAGATGTTACTAGACTACAACCCCCATCATACAACACAGCCCACCGGGTAGGATAACCAATTTGTGCCATACGATCAGCATGCATGCCTACGGTGGGGTGGATTGTGGGCAGCGTGGTCTCAGAAAGAGACACAGCTTATTTACATGGATGAATCATTGCAATTCTACCTTCTGAGACAGGAAAGAGGTCTTGAGGGCTGTTGAATGCTGGGATACAGGAACGTGGAGAATCCTGGCCATGTTTCCCGGGTATCAAAGGCAACAGAGCAGCGGATTTTCAGTCTCATGAGCTAGCCGTGCGCGGAGAAAATCTAGGGCTCCTTCTGAAGCTGGGCAGAGCTCAGGTGAGGAAACTTGTGGCCATCCATTCTTTGCTAGCTGGGGCTGATGGGAATCAGAATCTGACAGTATCTAGCAGGTGGTAGGTTTGCCATCCCTGAGCTTAAAGGACGAGTTATGAAATGGAAGCTTTTCAGAAAGGACATGAACCCAGATGCTAAGCCATCCTCTCCTTTAGCAAGAGGTGATGGTATGGCCCATTGTGAAGAGCATCCTGCCACACATCCCATAATCCTCTGCCACTCACAGGAGCTTCCTCAGAGGATGGAGCGATGTAAAAAAGGCTACCGAAAGGAACACAGCTTGGAAAATGAAAGAGGAAGGGACATCTCTCAGGGGTTGTGCATAGCCTTTGCATGGTTCAGTCCCCAGCATCTCCAAAGTAGGGCATTTCTGAAGCCCTGCAGAGTCACAGCCTGTCAGTGTAGACAGGAATGAGTTAGATGGACCAGGGATCTGGCTCAGTTTAAAGGGGTTTCCCTATGTTCTTAGATTTTTGTCATGTTTCCGTCTCTCATGCTGTCTGATTTGATGCCTTCCCCCACCCCAGCATGATCAGTTTCTAAGTGAGATTCAGGTAAAGCCACAGGTTCCAGGCAAAGAGAGCAGAAGTCATTCTATTCTGGTCCCTTTACAGCTGCCAAGTCTTACAATATGTTCACAGTTCAGCAAGGATTGCAGACGGGAGCCAGGATGGAGGCTGAACAAGTGTGAACACAGCTTGAGAGAGGCTCCATCTTCAGCAATTCACACCTCATTCATCAGCCAGTAAAACAACTATTTCCAGCCCAGGGTCACAGAGCTGAAGCTAAAAGGGAGAGGGAGGTTTCAACTTGCCCTATCCTGAGAACTCAAGGTGGGTAACAGGACTTTAAAACTGCCCACCTCACCACCTCTCCAGAGCTTCTAAAGTGCTAAGAGACAAAAGTTAGAAGTTAGAGGAAGTGTACATCTTTGAAAAAAGAAGACTTATTCTTTACGATCATGGGTAAAGAGCGTTGTGACGATGACCACAGAATGCAGAAGTGGGGACACAGAGAGCTAATGTTTGGGAACAAAACTAAAAACAGACACGCTTCTTCTGATTTCATTATTACATTTCCATCCCACCATCTCTCCCAGAAGCTCTAGGTAGAGTACACAGTCCTCTCATGTCCCACGTTATCTTCACAACAATCCTGTGAGGTAGGTTAGGTTGAGAGACTGTGACTGCCCCGAGGCCAACTAGTAAGCTTCATGGCTGAGTGGGGATTTGAACACCTGGTCCCCCACGTCCTTAGTCACAGACACACCATACAGTTAAAGCACAGGGCTTCCTCTCAAAAAATCCTGGAAACTGTAGTTTGCTCCCTACAGAGTTACAATTCCCAATGCCCTTAACAAACTACAGTTCCCAGGATTATCTGAGGGAAGGTATGTGCGTCAAATGTGCTCTAAATGTATGGTGTTGGTGTAACCTTGGCTTAACACCTGATTATATAAACTTCAGGCCCTCAGGTGGGAAGCTCAGTGTTCAACCCAAAAAAGGAGCTGTGAAATCTGTCCTTACCTTACCCAAGTCAAGTAACCTGCCTCAAGGTTTCAAGCAAAACACACTCTTTCTAAATCATTTTCTATAAGGAAAGGAAATGCGAAAATTACAGGCGGACTCTCGCCCTATCTTGTAACCAATAATTCATGTATCTATCCTCTTTTTCTCTCTCTCTCTTCAAGTTCACATCAAAATGGGCAAGCAGTGACATCTAATGCAGACTGCAGATTAAAGGGAACCTGGTAAACTGACAGTCTTCATGATCATAAAAGTTGAGAAACATGTGAATGGAGTCCTATGAAGGTTTGGTGTAAAAAGGGTCAGACAACAATTCATTATTAGCAACAATTACAGCTTTCCATCCCTCATTGCTACTTTGGTATCCCTACCTTGTTGGCCATCTTGCGTATAGTATATTATTATTATTATTATTATTATTATTATTATTATTATTATTATTATTATTATATTGGGAGCAGGGGAGAATCCATCAATAATGCATAAGCCATCCTTGACAGCTTCCATGTAGATTTAATAATAAATAAATAATTGAGAGCGAAAGGAGGTGGGTAGGTAGGATTAACAACTGATTGGCACAGCAGAGAGGGAGCAAGGAGAGGAATTAAGATAACAGGGTGGATGAACAGGTAAAAGGTAAAAAGGTTAAGGACCCCTGGATGGTTAAGTCCAGTCAAAGGCAACTATGGGGTTGAGGCGCTCATCTCACTTTCAGGCCGAGGAAGCTAGCGTTTGTCCACAGACAGCTTTTCAAGTCATGTGGCCAGCATGACTAAACCGCTTCTGGCGCAATGAAACACCATGACAGATGCCAGAGCGCATGGAAACGCCATTTACCTTCCTATTCATCTACTTGCACTGGTGTGCTTTCAAACTGCTATGTTGGCAAGAGCTGGGACAGAACAACGGGAGCGCAACCCCATCGAGTTGATTCAAACCTTCGACCTTCCGATCGGCAAGCCCAAGAAGCTCAGTGGTTTAGACCACAGCACCACCGTGTCCCATGGACAGGTAGGTTAATAATCTCCTATGGCAGGGTTAGCTAACCTATGGCTCTTCTCCAGAAGTTGCAGGGATGATGGGATCTGCAGTAACATCTGGAGGGCTGCAATACTGAATGGATAGCTGAAGTCAGTACAGCATGAGGCTCTTAACCTCAGGGTCGTAGGTTTGAGCCCCACACTGGGCAAAAGATTCCTGCATTCCAGGGGTTTGGACTAGATGACCCTTGTGGTCCCTTCCAACTCTACCATTCTATGATTCTGTGACTATGATTCTGTGCTTCTAAGACTGCCACTCCTGCTCTGAATCCGGAAAACGTCAATCTGAAGGAGCAACCGCATTTCCTCTTGCTAACCTCACTCTTCATTCTCTCTTTGTTACCCAAGGTCCCCCTCCTCCTCCTCTTCCTCCACCACACACACACACACACACACACACACACACAAAGAAAATCCTTTTAAAAACCGGAATGTCAGAAGAAGAAAACGATTTATGCAAAAATTAAGTACATGTGCACAAGCTTAATTAACTTGTGTAATTAATTCTGACTGGGTATCCTTGACACAGACTCTGGATTTGGGGGAAGCAGAGGGGGAGGGGGAGGCACAGCATGAAAGAAGCAGCGCAGCTAACAAAAAAAAGAAAAAGAAAAAAGAACTTTTCCAGGAACGAAGCATAAAAATGTTTCCTGTGCTGCCGCCGCTGCCGCTTGCCTGCTTCCATACCCGCCCAAGTGGCTCTGATCAGGGAGCTCCAGGTTCTTCCCCAAGCAGATGACCTTATGCTCATGCCTGCTCACAAATCCAGATTCCCGTCCCAGTGGTTCCAATCCCTTCTGGAGGGGGTATTATTTTCTGAATGGAAGGCGAGGAGTGAGCTGCATGCTGAGAGCCCAGGCATCAGCAGCGCCTCCCCCTGTACTTCAGCTGGGTCCTGGTGCCCGGCCTCTGCTAGAGAGACTGTCAGCCCAGAGATCTGCAAAGATCGACTAAAGATGAAACAAACTAAAAAATTCCTTCCAGCAGCACCTTAGAGACCAACTAAGTTTGCTATTGGTATGAGCTTTTGTGTGCATGCACACTTCTTCAGATACACTGAAACAGAAGTCACTAGACTCTTATATATACAGCGTATTTTTCGCTCTATAAGACGCACCAGACCATAAGACGCACCTAGTTTTTGGAAGACGAAAACAAGAAAAAAAAATATTCTGAATGCCAGAAGCCAGGACAGCAATCTGGCTTGTGCTGTCCTGGCTTATGGGATTGCTGCGCGCAGCTTCTCCTGGGAAAGGGGAGCCTTCATCCCCTGCCCGGGAGAGGCTGCGCATGGTTAAGGTTCCCCAAGAGCCGTGCTCCCTTTAAAGAGCCGTGTGGAGCGTGTGCGCGGCTCTTGGGGGCTTTTCCCCGAGGAGGAAGAAGAGCAGCCCTTCTCCCTCCTTGGGGAAAAGCCCCCAAGAGCAGCACACACGCTCCACACGGCTCTTTAAAGGGAGCGCTGAGCAGAGTCTCCCGCCTGCATTCGCTCCATAAGACGCACACACATTTCCCCTTACTTTTTAGGAGGGGGGAGTGCGTCTTATAGAGTGAAAAATACGATAGTGAGAGGGTGGGGAGGGGTTTTACTCAGAAAGGTGGTGGGAATGGGTGACTGGCTGATAGGTGTGCTTAACGACTGTAATTGGTCTTACAGAAAAAAGCAAGGGGTGAGATGGCTAAAAATAGCTTTATCATGTATAATGAGAGAAGAATCCAATGTCTCTATTCAGACCAGGTCTCTCCATGGTTTTAAGTTTGGTAATAAGTTGCAATTCAGCAACTTTTCTTTCCAGTCTATTTCTGAAATTCTTTCGTAATAAGACAGCTACTTTGAGATCTTGTATAGAATGTCCTGGGAGAGTGAAGTGTTCTCCTACTGGTTTCTCTGTCTTGTGATTCCTGATGTCAGATTTATTTATCCTTTGGCGTAGGGTTTGGCCTGTTTGTCCAACATAGAGAGGTGAAGGGCACTGTTGGCATTTGATGGCATACACAATGTTAGAAGATGAGCAATTAAATAGTCCTGAGATGGTATGTTTGATGTTGGGGCCAGTAATGGTGTTGTCCAGGTGTATGTGGCAGCAAAGTTGGCATCTGGGTTTATTGCAGGCTCTGGCACCAGTGTCCATGTTAAGTCTGGTTGTTGTATTATTGTGGGTTAGGAGTTGTTTAATATTGGGTAGCTGTTTGTAGTCAATGAAAGGTCTTCCTCCCAGAGCTTGAGAAAGAGAACTGTCATTGTCTAGGAAAGGTTGTAGATCTCAGACGATGCGTTGAACTGTTCTAACTTGGGAGCTGTCTGTGATTACTAGTGGTGTTCTGTTATTTTCTTTTGGGGGTCTGTCTTCTCTCTGGGTATCAGTCTGGCTCTGTTGATCTGTTGTTTAACTTCATCAGGTGGCTATTTTAGTTCTAAAAAGGTTTGCTGTAGATCTCTTAGGTGAGAGTCTCTGTCTGTAGAGTTGGAACAGATGCGGCTGTAACGTAGCAGATGTCAGAGTTTCCCAGCCACCCCGGGGAAGGAAGCAGAGAGGCAGGCAATGGCTAGAACAGAGAAACAACTCAGGCTCGGGGCAGGAGAGGTGCAGGGGCTTAAGCAGAGCCTGGGCTCAGCTCCAGAATCTGGTTTCAATGCCAGGATGCTAAACGGCACAATGCACGGGCAAATGGGATTGTGCTTATTACATTTCTATCCCGCTTTTTCTCCAAGGAGCCCAAAGCTGTATTGTTTTTACTGTCCCATGTTATCCCCAAAACAATCCTGTGAGGTAGATTTATCAGACAGAGAGAGAGGCCCAAAATCATCTGACTAGCGTCAAGGCTGAGCAGTGATTTGAATCTGAACCTTCCTGGTCCTGGTCAAAACTCTGACCCACTAGTGCTACAATAAGGGATATTGTTTATTTATTTTATTTTTATTTGTTTGTTTTATTTCTATACCACCCTATACCCCAGGTCTCAGGGCGGTTCACATAAAGGATCACATACATAAAATCAAAATACAAACAACCCAATTTTAAAAAAACCTAAAAAGAGCCAGCATTTTAAAAAGGGTATAGGATGTAGATCAGGTCAGGAAAGGCCTGGTTAAAAAGGAACGTTTTTGCCTCGCAGCTAAAGGTGTATAGTGAAGGCACCAGGTGAACTTCCCTGGGGAGAGCATTCCACAGACGGGGAGCCACTGCAGAGAAGGCCCCGTTCTCATGTTGCCACCCTCCTGACCTCTTGAGGAGGAGGCACACAAAGAAGGGCCTCAGAAGATGTTGGCCTTGTGAGTTGGAGAGCCTTGGTTCAAATCATTATTCGGCCACTCAAATGATTGTTTATTTGTTCTGCTCATCTCCTGCTCTCTCTTCTTGCCTTCCCTCTAGAATGGCTGCTCCCATCTTGCTTTGTACTCTGAGAACCACCACCAAACCCTGTGCCCGTGGGGCCTACAATTTGAGGCAAGGTTCGCTAGTTGACTCGAGAATCTGAGACGGATCTTTGCCACATGCTTTTGTGGACCGTTTTATACAGCAGTGGTGAAACCTTCATCCAACAGTCAAAGCAGGAGGGAAAACAACATTGACCACTTACACTTTAAGGCTAATTTATTTTTTTTTAAAAAAAGATATGGAACAAAGGCTGGATGTCCAGCAACAATGACTCTGCCCACTGACTCCCAGGCACACAGCCCCCAATGGCAGGCTGCCATTGCCCTCACTCTTTTGGCTTGTGCACAGGAGGCAACAGCTGAAGCACGGCCAGGGTTTAATCTGACCAGGACCCCAGGAAGGACTTTGTGTCTGAAAGAATCCCAGGACTCTTTACTCCATGGAGCAGAAGGCTATCAATGGCTCCAGTGGTGAAATTCTTCTACCCCTATTGTCAGAAGCAACATATGCCTCTGGATGCCAGTAGCTGTGAACAAGTGTAGAGATGGCTGTTGTGCTTAGGTTCTGCTTATGGGCTTCTGCCAGACATTTGGCTGGCCACTGTGAGAGCAGAGTTCTGGGCTAGATGGGCCTTTGGCCCGATCCAGGAGGCTCCTCTTATGGCCTTATCAGAGAAGGAAGCATGGAATCCACAGAAGGGGATACTGGGCTGCTGTCCCATTGGCATCTTGCTGTCAACACCTAGGCTTGTCATATTTCAAACATAGTTGTTGAGGGTTTTTTAAAATTTTGGCCAAAGTTCTGGGGTGGGTTTTGTTTTTTTTAGCTTTTGTCCAAAATTGTTGAGTTTTGTTTTTTTTGGTTTTGTTTTTGCAAAATTGCAAAGAATTTGGACATTCTGAGCTATTTCTGAGGGGGGGGGGACATGGGCTGCTGCTGAACATCCAGATTTTCCCAGGCATTTAGCCAAATTCCGTACCAGCACTGCTTGTGGCCCCAATATTCTGCGTGTATCCACGAAATTCTGGACTTATGGCAACCCTACCAACACCACAATGATTACCACACCCACCTTCAAACTCCGAAGTGGTCTACATCAGAGGTCTACTCAGGAGCAGGAAGAAACCAGCAGGAAACCAGGAAGGCAGGGAAGTGGTTGTAAAGGTATGAATCTCAGTCACTCCTGGACCTGCACCGGGATAGTAGTTCCATATAGTCTCTTGTCATGCGCTCCAGGTTCAAAACCAGTTCTTTCAAAACTGACTGAGTTTTTATTTCCCTTCCAGCTTGAGTATCCCTGAGTCCTGCTTCCACACCACAACACCCTTGATTCTGCACACTCTCCAGCTCTGCTCCTAGGATTAACTGACCTCAGACAGGGACCTGTGAAGGAGTTCTCTGCCCCAAGCCTCTCAGTGTTCACACTGGGGAAGAAAGATGTTAAATAGGCCTATACTCCATGTGACTGTGGCAGATCTGTTTGTATATTTGAAATGCAGATCTGCCTCAGTCTGTCTGAGGTGGGGCTGGAAGAAAAGCCCCCCAGGGGGTGGTGGGGGATGGGGGAAGGCTTTCCTCCCACCTATGCTCATTTCCAGGATCAGAACCCAGCTAAAGGAAAGGAGGCAGGAATTGTGGGCGGAGGCTTCCGAATGCTCCTTTGCTTTTCAAGACACACCCTTATACACAATTACAGAGATCCACATTTAAAAGGTAGGTGTCTACTGCCATCATGTGTAGTCTGAGCCTCCGCTTGGGAGAAAGTGGCCTGGGTTGTATGGTGCCTGTGGGTGATTGCTAGGGTGAGGAAGTGGTTAAGGTGTCAGACTAGGACCAGGGGGAAAAACCAGTGTTCACAGGGTGACCTTGGGCCAGTCACTGCCTCTCAGCCTAACCTACCTCACAGGGTTGTTGTTGCAGAGAACCATGCACACCATCTTGAACAACTAGGAGACAAAGGTGGCACAGAGACGCAATAAACCCGTAGGAGCAGGGGTTACGCTGGGGCCCAGATGAGAAGTCTCTGGGGGTTGAATCTGGCCGGCGGCTCTCAAGTTTCCACTCTCTCCTTTTAGACCAAGTTCAAGACCCCTTCCTCTGCCACAAGATGGAATTAGCTGCCTCAGGCAAGCACGGCGCCGCACAGCACAAACCAAGCACACCAGAACAAGCCCCCGAAAACAAAAAAAGAAGAAACAAGTAGACATCCATAAAGAAAACTGCCATATGAGGACAAATCCCTCAGCGATCAACGGGTTTTGAATTGGCCGTCTGCAACTGGCAGTGTGATTTTTCAATGTCTGTGACATTTGCTTCAAACACACACACACACACAAACAGTGCCCTCTCACCAGCTCCCATGTTTGGGGGGGATTTGCAGGGAGTGGGTTCTGGGTCAAAGGCTGCACCACGACACTTCGTTTTTGTAAATTATAGAGTGGGGCGAAGCATCAGAAACGTATGTTAAGATAACCTAAGGGTAAGGTAAAGATAAAGGTACCCCTGCCAGTACGGGCCAGTCGTGTCCGACTCTAGGGTTGTGCGCCCATCACACTTAAGAGGCCGGGGGCCAGCGCTGTCCGCAAACACTTCCGGGTCACGTGGCCAGCGTGACGAAGCTGCATCTGGCGAGCCAACGCAGCACACGGAAACGCCGTTTACCTTCCTGCTGGTAAGCGGTCCCTATTTATCTACTTGCACCCAGGGGTGCTTTCGAACTGCTAGGTTGGCAGGCGCTGGGACCGAACGATGGGAGCACACCCCACTGCGGGGATTCGAACCGTCGACCTGACGATCGGCAAGTCCTAGGCGCTGAGGTTTTACCCACAGCGCCACCCGCGTCCCACCACCTAAGGGTATGACTTCTTAAACCTGACATAAGTATTGTTGCTTTGACAAGCCAAGGGCAGGGGTATCTTGATTTCAAAAAGGGCTACTCCAGATAAAGGGAAGGGCAAAAGAGGAGTGACTGGTTTCAACCCTGGATGCCCCAGGACATGATGCAGCCACAGCTGGACCTCAGAGCTGAAGTCTAGGCTCCTGCAGCCCAGAGAAGCCCCAAACTGACCACCCAGGTGATGGAGGCAGATGCCAGCACTTGGGCCTGAATGGGCATGCCAGGACATAATACTACTGACAGCCTCAGCATCCTTTCTTATTTCTGAAGGCGTTTTATAGTCAGGGGGTGGGCCAGCTGGGCATAGACACGGTCACAGATGCTCACTTTATTATTTTTGCTTTTAGTGTCAGTGCAGAAGAAGCAAAACTGCATTTTGTTCCTGGAGTCATGATGGTGCTACGGTCTGAGCAGGTTTAAAATGCAGAACTGCACATGCTCAGAGTGTTGTTGCTTTTAATCAAGGTTAGCAAACTTCGTTTGTCTTCTCTCACACACACACAACACACACACACACGTTAAGAATGTTGTCTAGCATGCAAATGGTGGGGGTGTAAAGAGAAACCCATTAACTGTATGCTTCTCCACTGAAATGATACACATGGCTGTCTATAGCAAGGGAGGCCCAGGGGATCCCTGCTTTTAGCCAAAGGGCACTTTGCTCCCTTGAGAATCTCCTGCAGCCATTTCCAGGATAACTAGTTCTCCTCTACGCAAGGCAGACCCACATCATACATGACCCAATCACACGAGTTGCCTCCAAAGACTCCTGGGAATTATAGTTCTCTTGGGCAAGGGTGCTGGGAATTACAGTTCTGCAAGGGGGAACTACAGTGTCTAAGATTTTTCAGTGTGGGGAAGGGAGCCATGTGTTGGAAATGCTTTCAATGTATGGTGTGTGGACCTGCCCTGACGCAAGAGTTCTCAGAAGTGCAAGGATGTGCACCTTAGGGAGTTGCTAGGGAAGCAGAATTCTTCCCAGTACCCCTGCCATTTCATGTCATCCCATAGGGTGGTTGAGACCTATACCCACCACCACTACCCAGTGGCGTAGTGTGCAGGGGGGCCGGCCGCACCAGGTGCAACATTGGGGGGGGCGCTCGCCGCCTCCGGAGTCGCCGAAGAGCCTTGGGCGCAGGCTGTAGCAGAGCCCCATGTCTCGCGGAACCGACGAGCTGTGCGCGCGTCTAGGCTGAAGGCGTCCAGCAGGCAGCGGCTCTCAGTGCTCGCCGCGGTCCCCGCACGTCAGGGCCGCGGAAGGCGTGCCAGGCAGCCCCTCCTCACAGCCCTGCCGCCGCCACCGCCACTGCAGCTGCTGGGCCATGTTGCATTTTCCTCACCTCTCTGCCCTCCTCCTCCTCCGGGCAAGCGGCGTCGTTTGGGCGGCAGCGCCAGCAGCAACTCGCCTCAGATCACCTGACACGGACGCGCCGCCGCCGCCGTGGCTACCTTACCGTAAATACCCCAGCCCAGGCAGCAGCAAGAAGAAGCTGGCAGCGATGGCAGGTTAGGGGTTAGGGGCGCAAATTACTTGCCTTGCCCCGGGTTAGGGGGCGCAAATTACTTGCCTTGCCCCGGGTGCTGACAACCCACGCTACGCCGCTGCCACTACCACCACCATTTTGTCACTAGGATGGAGGGTACCAGAAGGCCAAATGTGCATGTGGGCCTGCACCACTTTTGAGAGCAGAACCGAGCCTTCAGCTATGTCACAGAATCTGGGTTCCCTCTGTGCCACAGTACCTCCACTGCTGAATGCAGTATGCCTCTCTTGAATGCCCATTGCTGGAGCGTTGTTGCGCTCATATCTTTCTTTTGAGCTTCCCAGAGGCATCCTGTCAGCCCCTCTGGGACTGACTAGTGTTGGGCTAGCTGGGCCATTGGCCTGAACCAGCAGGTTCTTCGGAGATTATATTGATATGGTTAACAAGAGGTACACTGATGGGCAAACAGTCTGGCTTGGGTTTGGTCTTTGGGCATAGCCCAGCGGTAGCCAACATGGTGCCATTGAGATGTTTCGGAATACAACTCTCAGCATCTCTGCCCATCAGCCAGGCTGAGTGGGGCTGATGGGAGTTGGAGTGCCAAACATCTGGAGGGCGCCATGTCTGCTACCCCTTGCCTGGCCATAAGACCACTTATATCCTTGATAAGTCACAGGATGGCCACCACTAGTCAGTTGTATGTACCCACCACCAATTTATAGGATTCAGCTTCCAGTTTGGGGTACTACTTCTCCCTGCTGAGCTACAGACACCCACTGAAACCACCTTCCCATCCCCTTTTTCTAGCTATCCCTCTGTTCCCATTTTAACTGTTTAAATAGATCCTTTGGCCCTCCAGATACTGCTGAACTACAGTTCCTACCATCCCAGGCTTGCAGAGGCTGATGGGAATTGTAGTCCAGCAACATCTGGAGGACTGAATGTCCCCCACACCTGAGACAGGTGTGGGCCAGAGGCAGTATTTCACATTTAGCCTACAATAATAAACGTAAGCAAAGAGCTGGGGGAGGATGCAGTCTGTGCATGCACAGAGGCATCTATGTTTTGCTTCGCATGCGACAGAAAGTGAGCCCTGTCACTGAGAACTAGCTCCAGGTTTGAGCCATCACAAAACCTGGCACAGACCGAGAGGCGCTTCTCTCCCGCTATTCAACCCTTGCTAAACACCCAAAACAGCAATGGAGAGCAAGCAGGAGGGAGGAGGGAGAAACTGGAACGCTATAAAAAACAACAACAGGAAAACAGAAGCCACCCAGAGTCCCAGTCGCACCACAGTAGCTATTTTGTGCATTAAGAAATGATGTTTCTTTAAAGTCCTCCCGACAATTAATTCTGGCATCAAAGCAGAGCAAGTGTTTTGTAAGCACATTTGCATAAAAGGGCCCAGTTGCCAGAGTGCCCGCGCATAGCTTCCCTTGGATGCAATTTTAGGACTGTGCATTCATGATTTGGGGGGGGGGGGGCTGTCTCAGAAATTGAATGGGTGCTTTAGGTGCACCTTAGTCACCAACTGTGGGAAATGGGGGGAGAGAAATCTGACTCCCCCCCACCAGGAACAACAAGGCGCATAATCATACAGAGCTGTCAGACGCCCACCCAATTCTGAGAAGTGTCCCTTAGTTCACTTTGCAACACTGCAGAGCACAACAGAGGTTCCCGTTCCTCCTCCACAGAAGGGGAATGGGTAGCCCTTTGTTTCAAAACCCCACACCACTACAGTATTCCACATTTTGAACGGGCAACGTTGGTTTTGAGCTACTGCCTGGCACTCCAGAACCTCATAAAACCTCTACGATTTTCAGGATGTTGCTTTGTTCCTCCCCCACCCTCGTTAAATATCAGAGCTTCATAGAAAATAATTGCCGTCCTTTACTTCAAACTCCATTATTCCAGAGAGCCCTTTATTTCAGAAATGTTCATCTGACAGGCCAGGCTGCCAGAGTGCTTTTATTTAAGAGACAGTCCCTTCTTCCTAGGAAAGGGGGGGGGGCGGGAATCCAGCTTCGCAAAAAGAAGGATAGAAACCCAGAGCTGGTTGCCAGGCCGGGCAACTACAGGGAAAAGACTGCATTTGAGCATATGCAGAGTTCCTTCGCCTGACACTAGAGTTCCAGGGAGGGGCAGCCAGGTCAAGGGCTGTGACATCTAAGGAGGTGCACAACGCAATACATCTTTTTTTAAAAACTAAATCATATCCTGTCCCGAACAGGAGAAGTTCTACTCTGCTGCTGCGGGTACCCAACTTGGGGGCGTTTTCATCTGGCAACCTTATTTTTAACGCACACCCCTTGTAAGAAACAGCTGCTTGCATGATGACAGAAGTAGGGAAATGAGGAGGGGGGCAACAGGGAGTAGAAACACGCATACACCCCCACCCCTCCCTCAGTGACCTAGAAAGTAGATTTACTCCAGCTATTGATTAAAGTGGAATGCAATTACCCACTGCATGGACCTGCTGGCTCCGATAAGGGAAGGAAGCGAGTTCATTGCAAAGTCACAAAAATTAAAGTCAAGGCTGGCTCCCATCCCCACTTCCCCATTTTTTTAAGCAACCCCGGATCCTCAGCCCTCCTGGCTCTCTGCTCCCTATCACTTTCTTCAATTCCTTCCCCTGCTGGCTGAAAACTACCCACCCCCACTCCCGGTCTTCCAACTCTAAAAGCATCTCGCCTCTCAGCTGAGCAAACCCTTTCATTTAGCAGCCAGAGCTTTTGCCTTTCAAACGTCCTTCTACACCTCAAAAGTTGTGGGTTGTGGGGTTGTTGTTTTTCTCCTGTTGCTAGAATGGCTCCCTTCCCCACCCACCCTGCTTTTTGGATGCAGTTAGGGAGAGGGCAAGAGGAAGTAACCCCAACTTTATTTTGAGCTGCGCATACACACACACACACTTTTCAGCCCCCAGTGAAACCTGGCCAAGCCTGGAAGAGCTGACAAAGCAAACAAGCTTCCGGGCTCTCTATAAGGCAGGAGGGAACAAAACCAAAACTGAAAACCAGTCTAGTGCTGAACTGGAAACCCCCACTGTCACTGGTTGCAAAAACAATAACAAGAATTCCGGGGGGGGGGAGGAGGAAAAAAAGCTGCATTTGGCATTTTCAATTCACCCCAGAATTCTGGGTTTCAAAAGAAGGGCTTGCTCCATACAACCCAGAACCATATGTATACAGAGATGGTCCCAGATGTTTAACTCTGAGAAAAAAACAATTGTATACATGTCCTGTGTTTACTTCCAAGGAAAGGCATTTCATCTAGGAATACTTGTCCCCACTAAGAAAAAAATCTGTTCGATGAAGAGTTTTGTGCAACTCAAAAGCTTGCACACACCAACCTAGCTGATCAAGTAAAGTTGGGTCTCTTTGCTATCTTTGTGTTTCCTAGTCCGTTAGGACAAACACAGGAGCCAGCATCAGTTGGAGGAAAAGGAGAGGATGTCATTACAATGTGGCGGTTAGACTAGGACCAGGCCAGACCCGGGTTCAAATTCCCACTTGGACACAAAGCTCCCTGATGCTGGCATCACAGTTGCAATCTCTCAACCAAACCTACTTCACAGGGCTGTGGTGAAGATAAAATGGAGTCAGGGGAAATCAAGCATGTGGCCTTGAGCCCCTTAGAGGAAAAGTGGGATTATAAATGCAGGAAGTTTATATATTTTTTTAAAAATTAAGTGCTTTGTGATATGATTGAGCCAGGGTGCCCATTTATTCCAAGTCCTTCATCGTTAAAACCTGTCTCCCTGGCTTCACATGGTGATGAAATAAACCAATTTAGTTTGATAGGAGGGGGGTCTTTTGGGGGGGGGCAGAGGAAGAAGCATTTCCCAATAGGGAAAGTGTACAGAGGACCAGCTCAGAGAAGCAAAGATGAAAGGCATGGAAATGGCACTCATGCAGGCCCACACAAAGAAAGCCCCATGTGCACAACGCCACGCTTAATTCATCATCCCAAACCTTCACTCGCCTGCCTTATAATTGCATCCTTGAGCAGTGAAGGACGGAGAGGTGGACAGCTTGCACGGAAGGATCACACAACGCCACTAGGGAGATGCACACCTGACAGGCCTGCAGGCTGGGAGCCATGCTGGAACTTTTGCCTGAGCATCCACAGACTGACCTCTCCAAAGAGAGGCTGATTGATGGAGGTGCCAGCCGCTGGCAAGTAAAGTTCAGCACTCTGCCCTCCTCAGCGAGCCGCAAAAGGAGGCTTGGAATTTTGACCTTCTCAAGGAATTCTGCCCATGTCAAGGTGGGAGGCAGAGGCGGAAGCTCATTCCCTGCCTCACACACACAAAACTGGATCCAGAAGCCAGTTGAGCTTCGGGAGTCCATGGAATGCCAGCCTGCTCAGATTCTGTTGTTTTAGTTTCAGCCTAGCTGGTCTGTCAAAGGGACCAAACGGTACTTAGTTTGTTTCTTCTTTGTTTCCTCTTGGTAATGCTAAATCCTATTCCGAACGGCTTTGTTCTCTTTCCAGTCACTTCCTGCCACTCACCCACCCACTGCCACCCCAACACTAACTGCATCAGATGGGAACTGAAGGATACCCAGGATTTGGAAAACTGGGGAGTGGGGGGTTTGGAGACCGCCATTTTTACTTGTGCATGTTCCTGTAATTCCCCCCCCCCCCATCAAAACAAAATTTGAAAGATTTGCATAGAGAGGAGGCCAACTGTCAGCCCATCTTGATTCTCAGCACAGAGAGAGAGAGAATGAATCAATGAAAGAAAAGCAGGGAGGGATGTGGTTTCGCTCCGAGGTCGACGGGAATACAGCCAGGCAGTTTTATATTCTATTCTACAAACTCAAGGCACAGGCTGGGATGAAAGGATGAGAGGGAGAGAGGGAGAGAAGGAAGGTGGGAAGCGGGCGGGAGCGGAGAAGAGATGATGTAGCTATCTGGATACCCTTTTTTTAGAACTGCGATCACCGGTGGGGAGGGGATTAAAAAGTTAGACCAACCGAAAATGTAAATACACGCACGCAAAAGCCGAAAACGAAGCCACAAGAATGGCAGTGTAAGGAACTGGAACCTTTCCTGACACTGGGCTTGAAAATGTACTATTTTGCACGGTTGGTGGGGTGGGGTGGGATAGAGAAAGGTCAAGGAACTGCAAGGATCCCACCCCACCCAAAGACATAAGCAGGCAGGTCTCGCCCCCCCACCTCCCTGCAATCCAATTTTGAAGTTGACGGGGCACCGGTGCCTAACCTTCCAGGGCACAGCCTTTGCCCTAGGCGACACCCAGCTTAAAAAAAAAAGGAGAAGAAGAAAGGTACTACGAGGGAGAGAGCATGCAGAAAAGGGGGTGCCCCAATGTGCCCACAGGTCGAAGGATAAAGTGGGGGGCACACACAAAAAGCGCCCTCTAACAAAGCCCGGCAACCACCACCACTGCAGTGACAAGAAAAAGGGGGCGGGTGGGAACCATGCCATTGTTTCCCCCTATCCACACACCCCTTTGCTGCAGCAGCCGCGGCGAATATTAGGGTCACACAATGCGGGTTGCGAAGGCGGGGGGGGGGGGAGTTGAAACCCTACAGTGCGCAGAGGTTGCCCTCCCTCCTTCCCTCCGCCAGGGCCGCGGTCCCTCCGGGAAGCGCCCCCCCCCCAATGGGGAAAGAAGACCAGGCAGCTGCCCGCCTTGCCTGCCAGCTTCACCCCTCGGAGTGGCGACACGGGGCAGCCCGGGAAGGCTGCAGGGAGGGGTAAGAGAGACCGGCGCCGGGAGGGCAGCCTCCCAAGCGGGCCGGGGATGACCCGGTGGGTCCGTGCGCAGGCAGCGGGGGTCTCTCCTGCTCTCCCCGCCCCCGCCCTGCTGCCCCGCGCTCTCCGCGGTTCCTCCTTTGCGCGCAGCCGGCGCTTTCCTTCCTCGCTCGCTGCAGGAGCGCTTCCAACGCGTAGAGGACAAGCGGGCAATGCCAGCGCAGAATCGCCCACAGCAGCCCGGGAGGGGGTGGGATAAAGAAGCTGCCGGGGGGGTGGAGGGAGAGAGAGAGAGAAAGATAGAGAGAAGGGGGGTAGATTGACCCCCCCCCCGCCGATCTCCGCGTCTCCTCCGCGCTTACCTCTGCCAGCAACGCACAGCAGTAAAATCCCAGCCGCGGCCACCAAAGGCGAGTGCCTGCCGCCGCCGCCGCTCCCTGCCGATCGCATCCTGCCGCTTCCCCTCCGGTCTCTTTCTCTCTCTCTCTTTCTCCCTCTCGCCGGCTCTGCACCTGCACTCGAGCTCCCCCAGCGTTAATCTATGCTAATGAGATGCGGCGAGGGGGGCCGGCCCGCGGCGGGAGGGGGCGGGGCCTGCCCAGAGAAGGGGGAGGCAACTGTTTACAACTCCCATGCGGGAGAGGGAGGGAGGGAGAGCGGGGAGGAGGGGCTTTCCGGGGAAGGGGCGGCGCCGCCTTTTGGCACCGCCCACTCCAGGAAAAACAACACCCGCGCTCCTGCTCTCCCCCTGAAGTTCATCAGCACCTAGCAGAGAGGAAGGTTGGGGCTGTCCAGGGCAGCAAATGCTCCTTTGCAAATAAAAAATGAAAAACAAAAAAAATATTATTCTTTATTATGCACAGTGTTCTGTAGCTGTGCGCCACCCCAAAGCTGCCGGCGAATTGGAAAAAAACCCACCACAAACCAAAATAGTAATCCTCTTAACGGTGAACGTAACAAAATTATTAAAGCAGTAATCATGTTATTACTGTAAGTTATTTCAAGTCACAAGATTGGTAAAGAATTGAGCCCCCTAAAATATGCAAGCATTAATGCTGCGAGGAATTGTGAAATATGCACTGAAAAGCATATGTATTATACATATGCGCATTATGCAAAGGAAACAGCTCCTGCAAACAGCCTTTTCATTATTACAGAATGTGTAATTCTTGGTGAGGCCTCTTTAAAAGAAAATCATTTTTTCTGCCAAAATGCAAAGCTAATGGCTTTTTTTGCCCGTGCATTCACATCACCGCTCCATACCAACCATTCAAAATGTATTGTGCTGTATTTCAATGGAAGGAAACTCGGTATCTACTAATCACATCCACGGCACATTTGGTGGGCCGCTCTTAACAATCCGCAGCTCCATTAAGCAATCTACAGACAGAACTGAGAGCAAAGTTATACCCTTCCATTTGACCGATGAGAAAGCGAAAAGCAGTTCTCGCATTTGATCCAGGATCCTTCAAAATGAGAAGATGCTGTAGCAGGTACGTCTGCCTTGGAGCGTGAAAGGAGTTCTGCCTCCTCAAGGTCAGCTTCCTGCACCCTAAAGTGTGGCTAGGATGCGCACAATTCAACTCCTCTCACTTCCTCCAAGTAATAAGGGGAACTTAGCTTACAACTCACAGAGTTCCCAGCACCCCAAAGGAACTGCAATTCCCATGATTCTTGGGGTTTGTGCGCATGCTTTGTATGTGCTTTAAATGTATACATCCATGACTCTGCACACAGGACAGATTTTCAGATCCCATCTTTCCTTTTCTCTTTTTTAAAATATCAGAGATCTGATATACCAGAGATCTGATATACCAGCGCCAGCTCAAATTTCGCTGACTGAGGCAACAACAGAAAGCTTAATTGTGCCCCACACAGCGGTTAAAATATAATATTGTTGCATCCTTGGTTAGGGCATTTTATTCTTTTAAAATGTTGCAAGCCGATTTGAATGATATTGCTCTTGTTTGGTGTTTACTGCGGATGAGTGGGAATATAAACTATCTAAAATAAATATTTATTGGCGTTTATGAACCTCTCTTCACCATGCAGTCCCAGGGTGGGTCACAAACAGCTCCATTCAATTAAACAATGCAATACATTAACATTCACTTTTCATTTTCTCTTTGGTCAAATAGAAGGGTACACTCTGCAGAGGCCTGGACCAAAAAGGTTCATCTTGACCTGACTGTTTGATTTCTGTGTCTTGAGCACTGGGGAGAAAGCTATTGTCAGGGCAAGAGCTTAGGGCATATGGGCCAGGGCTGCAATCAGCAAAATGAAAAGGAATCACAGAATCTTAGAGTCGGAAGGGACCCCAAGGGTCATCTGGTCCAACCCCCTGCAATGCAGGAATCTCAGCTAGAGCATCTATGACTGATGGCCATCCAACCTCTGCTTTAAAACCTTCAATGAAGAAGAGTCTACAACCTCCCAATGGAGCTCGTTCCACTGCCGAACAGCGCATACTGTCAGAAAGTTCTTCCTGATGTTCAATAGAATCTCCTTTCTTGTTCCATTGGTTTGAGTATTAGGGGAAGGTTGTGCCATCTTCCATTGTTGCCAGTGTGCACCTGGACTCACAGGTGTGCAGCCAGCACTCCTGTTTGTTCATATACACACTGCCAAGAGGTTTTAGGATCTTTTTGCTGGAGTTATGACATGTGCTCATTATGGATGTATGTCAACCCTTAACCTTATGACCACAAGAAGCTCTCATGCAGAGGAATAAAGAACACTTGGTATATTTTATGAAACAGGAGTGATATGCTGCCTCGGACAGCAAAGTTACAATCTAAGCAGGTAGCAAATTCTACAAAACATGTGCACCAATCTTGCTGTAAACCCACACTAGAAGTGGAGTGGGGCAGACACCTGCCCTTAAAGTTAAGCAGAAGTGGAGTGCTGGGTAAGTGCCCCCTCTAAGACCATTAAGTCCAGACTCAAAAAACCATCTAGCTGCACCACTGGAACTATTCTGCAGGTAACCACCAAATTACCCCCTATTACAGAAAGGAGTGGGAGGTGTATATTTGTGTTTATGACCCTGAATGGATGTGTTGCGCCCCCTAGTGGCTTGGCACTTGGGGAAAAACTCCACCGGAGACGCTGGCCCTGAATGAATGGATAAAAGCCCCTCCATCTATATGTAGGTTACAACTGATCCTCTAAGATGAAAGGCCCTGTCTAAATGCCAGCCCTTATTATTCCCCTTTAATGCTGCCTTAACCATCAGAGGCTAGGATTTTACTATTTTCAATCATTAGGCAAAAAACATTTAATGCTTCAGCAGTAAAAGCTCTTCCTCTTGGTTGTTAAACTGTTATTGCAGCTTGGAAGGGAAGCAATTATGTGCTCAGATGTACGGTCTGGAAAGTACTGCTTTACCTTGCACCAGGTGACGGGGGGTAAGTCCTCAGACAAGGATGTTGCACCTATGGTTCAAAACAAAACACATTTTTACACTTTAAAAAGAAGAAAGCAGCAGCAGCTTGCCTAGCCCAGGAGACTGTGGACAAATATAAAATAACCACCCAAGAACAGTATACACAAGCCTACTAAGGTATAAGAGCAAAATAAATACAGCTCAGAAGTGGGAAATATTACATGTTTAAACTCCAACACTGACCTGCACCACCAAATCACCGGGACTAGCTCAAACATCGCTCTAAACCACAGTTATACTTAACTATGGTAAAAAGTAAAAGGTAAAGGACCCCTGGACGGTTAAGTCCAGTCAAGGGGGACTATGGGGTTGTGGCGCTCATCTCACTTTCAGGCCGAGGGAGCTGGCCTTTGTCCACAGACAGACAGCATGACTAAACTGCTTCTGGCACAACAGGACACTGTGACAGAAACCAGAGTGCACGGAAACACCATTTACCTTCCCGCCGCAGCGACACCTATTTATATACTTGCACTGGCGTGCTTTCGAACTGCTAAGTTGGCAGGAACTGGGACAGAGCAATGGAAGCACGCCCCATCACAGGGATTCGAACCACCGACCTTCTGATAAGCAAGGCCAAGAGGCTCAGTGGTTTAGACCACAGAGCCACCCGCATCCCTGGTCTTAACTATGGTATAAATGTGAACACACCAGAAGCTAGTGCACACAGAGAAAAAAATATTCCTCCATTCCTGATGTATTGCTACACTACGCAAACCTAAGCCATGGTTTAGCTGGGATCATAGTTTGTCTCTCTCCAAAGCAACCACAAGCTGTTCTTGGCTTACCGCTCATGGTTTGTTTGGAGAGAGACAAACCATGATTCTGGGTTTGGAAACTGGCTTAGCCTAATGCTGTCACAACTCAGGGCCAGCCCATTTACAGGGCAAGGCAAGGCAACTGCCTCAGGTGGCAGGATCCATAGAGCAACAGATCCCAATGCAGATTTTTATCCCCCCCCCTTCATGATGCAGACCTTCATTTAGTGCTTATTCCCTTGTTGTTTCCCTGTGGTGCCAAAATAATTATGGTTTGAAGTGACAAGCAAACAAGACCAAGATTTCTTGGTGCTTCCAATGAGCTCAAGTTCACAGAATGAGTTCCCAAGCTCCAGAGAACCCAGATGCTCTCCTTTACATACATGTTATATCCCTAACCTGGCACTATGAATCTTTTGACAAACTGGGATATAACATTAAGACAAAAGTAGGTGGGAGACCGGTTAGAATTGCTGGCCCTCATCCATTGTGGGCACTTTGTCAAGGCAGAAAAGATGGATGGAGCCATTAGCACTTCTTATACAAAATTCAATTAAGAGGTGCAGATTGCTGGGCAAGGAGAGCAATGCAGACTTGTGGAAGCAGGGTGGCCATGTGTCCCACCTGACAGAGGACATTCCTCTACTGGAAGGGCTATCAGATCCAAGTTCAGTTGAAAGATAAGGAACCATATGAATAAAGAGCAGTGGGGACCTTGGAATTGCCCACTGAGAGTTAACACCTGAGCAGCAGGCTGAGTAGGTACCCTTGAAACCTCTGGCTTAAGAGATGGGCTGAGTTGTCTTGGCATCACTTTACATCCAGTTTTAAAGTTTAAAGTCTGAAGATATCCTCCACCCTGAGAAATCAAGAGCAGCGATGACACATATTCTTGACCACATGGCTAAGGAACTTCCCCCTGATTTAAGGCTTTTTTGGAATATATTATTTTCATGACTTGCCTGGAGACCTGCAAAATTCAAAGATGTACGAATTTCAATGGATGCCTGTGTTTCATTTTGCATGCTGTGAATTAAGCTGGCTTGCATTTAAGCATGAACTGGATTTCTCTCCCAGCCCCGGTTCCACGTGTGTATACACGGGGTGTGTGTGTGTGTGTGTGAAAACAGTGGGGTCAGAAGGAAAGGAAATGCAGGAAACTGTTTGTCAGGATACCTTGAGCAGGCAACCCAATAAAGGAAAAGGAGGGAAACTTCCAGGCCGCGATCTTATCCTCGCGGAGCGGAGGAGAAAGGTTAACAAGAGTGTACACTTATGCTGAGACAAGCAAGGAGGATGAGGAGGGCAAGGAGCGACCAAATTGAACTGGGCAATGGAGCAGAAAGGCAGAGATGAACCGAAGGCACTTCACACATCAGAAGGGCTGCAGGGCCTGAGTTATGAGGGGAGATTAAATTGGCCCAAACTAACTAAACAGCCAGACAGGGAAATGTGATAGTCTATACAGCAGACACCAGAGCAAGCAAAAGGTTACGCATGATGGAGAGAAGCTGGAGCGCTTGCTCTGGCACTTTTAAGAAAGATGGCGAAGCTACAGCGACACCTGCCAAAGTCTGGACCAGCTGGCATGAATAGGAAGAATAACCTGATGACAGGGATGCCAGCTTCATTACCATCCTCTGCTCCTGGGCCTTGAACAACAGCTTGGACAGCAGCAAGTGATAATGCTGAGCCTCACCTGCTAATTTCTGCAGATCAAGCTGTTGCTGAAGGCGCAGGATCAGGCAAGGCTAGTTGTTGCTTTTTTCCTGGTCAGTTGGCAACCATAGGCCCACTCAGACCTTTCATAAGCAAGCAGCACCCCACGAAGAGTGGCTGTGGAGCAGAATTCGAAACCAGGGCATCTCCATGGCCTCTCGAGGCCTTTTCCTCACCACTACTCACAAACACATTGCAAAGTAGAAGTGATCCAGCCTGCACCTATCCCATAAATTGTTTTGGGGTTTTTTAATTGCAGGGTCCTAAGAGAGCAGCACTCAGAAAGAAAAACAGATGCCCCTGCTTGCGTATATTTTTGTTAGTAGTTTTTAAATCCGCAACCCTG
Source organism: Podarcis gaigeae (assembly GCF_964106915.1). Taxonomy (NCBI): domain Eukaryota; kingdom Metazoa; phylum Chordata; class Lepidosauria; order Squamata; family Lacertidae; genus Podarcis; species Podarcis gaigeae. The sequence goes on from NC_139684.1 coordinate 79,273,633, forward strand.
CTTTCAAGGTGGCTTGCATTCGTAATAACAGAGCACTAAACCTTCTGCAATTTTTAAAGCCACAAAATGCAGTAATTTACAAACAGGAAGCAGCGAATCAGGGAGAAACATGGATGAAAGCTGCCAGATACGGGTGAAATAGGTATCGCCACTCTCCAGAAGCCAGAGAGAGACTCGACCTATGTGCAGTTGCCAGAATTTCCCATCTCAACTGGCCATTGTAAATTCTGCCTCTGACCACCAACCTATCAGGCTACTATGCTGTGTTATATGAAGATATCCAGAGTACCCCAAAATGGTGCTTATACAGCAAACTAAGATTACTCATGCAAGTGATCCAAGCTACATAGAAAGGGGGCAGGGGAAATAGGGACTTATGCTAGCAATCTCAATAAACAAGATGCATTCTGCTAGGCATATCTGATCTTTAAGAAGTGGATAAATTGTCGGAATAGTAACCATCTGTGGGGAACCTATTCCCTTTTAGTGGTAAAGACTCACCACAAGAGGGTTTTTTCTTCCCACTTTAGGCTTCTTCTCCTTCCCTTTTCAGATGTTAGGCAGAGCAGAATGAGAATCAGGAGATCCCAAATTGCTGGGCCAGACCCTAGGGGGGCGGCAGCAATCGAGCAAGCAGAGGAACCCTTGCAAACTGCACTATTAGTAATTCTCAAACTGGATGGTGGGAGAATTCAAATTACTAATTAAGTAAATTTGCACCTTCTGTCTCTGACAGAGTCAGTGCTCCTGGGCCTGCTGTCTTCCACTCAGCCTCTGCTGGGACTGAGCAATTACACCCTCTGTATCAGATGGAAATGGACTGATCATTCATTGCCGATGCAAAAGGTGCAGCTTGATGACTTGCTCTCGGGGAGGCTGCCGGCCATATCTCTGCATGAGTCACTGCCTGACCTCCTTCCAGTCAGTCTTCACTTGAGGTTGGGCAATCCAACCCCATAGCTCTGTCTCTGCAACAAGATTGCCTCAACCATTCTTGTTGAGGAGAGCAGAGCAAAACCACCTCAGGTGAAGTATGCAGAAGATGTGCGTGTTCAAAACAAAAGGTAGACAGTTCTTATTTTTGTGCAGTCTACAAGTAAACCTTTCCGGGCACAACAATGGAACTTAGGAAACAGCTATCTACTGAGTCACACCACTGGTCCATGTGATTCAATATTGTCTACACCTGCTTTCCCCAATCCAGGAAGTCTCACTGCTGCTGTATTATTTAACCACACACTAATTTATATCATATTTATATTATATTTACATATACTCTAGGACCAGTGGTTCCCATTCCCACCCATGGACCACTGGAAAATTGCTGAGGAACTCGGCAGACCCCTTCATGATTCTTCTACCTGTTATCACAGTTTTAATAAGAATATAAGAAGAACCTGCTGGTTCAGGCCAATGGCCCATCAAGTCCAGCATCCTGTTCTCACAGCGGCCAACCAGATGTGTGTAGGCAGTCCACAAGCAAGATCCATGCAGAAGAGCCGTTTCCCCTCCTGTGGCTTCCAGCAGCTGATATTCAGAAGTATTCAGAAGTGATCCCAACTGTGGAGACAGAGAACAGCCTGCATGGCCAGCAGTACTGCTATTTTTCTTGAAAAAGAGGTGCCGGAGCTCACCATGAACTTCTCCCTTGTTGTCTTCAAATGGCAACAGTGCCCACCTGAAAAGTGCCAGAGCTGAGCTCCTATGAGCTCTGACTGAAAAAAAGCCCTGGTTAGTAGCCTTCGATAGCCCTCTCCTCCATGAAGTAATGCAAAGTGCTAGATGCTGAGAGCCAGTGTGGTGTAGTGGTTAAGAGCGGTGGACTCGTAATCTGGTGAACTGGGTTCGATTCCCCGCTCCTCCACATGCAGCTGCTGGGTGACCTTGGGCTAGACACACTTCTTTGAAGTCTCTCAGCCTCACTCACCTCACAGAGTGTTTGTTGTGGGGGAGGAAGGGAAAGGAAAATGTTAGCCACTTTGAGACTCCTTCGGGTAGTGATAAAGTGGGATATCAAATCCAAACTCCTCTTCTTCTGCTGCTTTTAAATAGTTTTTGGTTTTCTTATATTGCATTATATTGTACTACAAATTGAATTCTATGGAATAGAATACAATAAAATGCAATATAAGATTTTTTTAAAAAAAAAAACTATTTAAAAGTAAATGTTTTTCACAGACATTGCATAGACCACGTGAATAAAGCTTGAGGACCACCAGTGGTTTGTTTGGGAATCCATGCTCTAGATATTCTATCTAGACTACAACTCCCATCATCTGTGACCGCAGGCAATGCAGGCTGTGGCTGATGTGGAGTATGGTCCAAAATATCTGGAGGATCATCAAGAGATCAGACTGAAGCCTTTCCACATCTCAAAGATGCCAGGGATTGAACCTGGACCTTCGGGATGCAAAGCCCATGCTCTGCCGGCTGAGCTATGATACCTGCCTCCACTTTTAATTGAGAAAAAAATGTGGTTCCGCTATCAGACATTTAGAGAGCACGGCTCCCCTCTGTTCCACTGCACAGTGAAAGGAGTAGGAAGTGGCACGGACCCATGAATGTCACCTTTCCCATGGCCCAGAATTTCCCCCAATCTTTTGCTCATTGGTTTATTGGTCTATTCTGCTGAGTTCTCCTTCAAGCACAGCCAGCTCTCATAAGCTCTTCCTTTGAAATGTGAGTCGGTTTTCATTCAAGGAAAATGAATCATCTGACGCGCTGGGGGAATTTTTGTTAACTTTTTCTTTTTTCCCTTTTCCCCTTTTTCAATGTTATTACTGGGTTGCCTGAACCCTCTCCTGGCTCTTTGAAGCATCCTTGTGTAATCCACAGTGACACCCGGGTCTGCTACCAACAAGGGGTTTACTTTGATTGATCAGCAGATGCCCTTGCTGTGAATCTCAGAAAATGCAAACACTGTGTACACACAAAGGTACAAAGGAGCATCCGACTGAAGTTGTTCTCATAGGTACGTGCAAGGTTCAGTTCTCAGTTACCGCTGGAGTTTTCCTGAGCTTAGAGTTTCCAGATAACGATGGATTTGAGCCGCGATGGAAGTCTCTGGCCCACAGACTTTGGCAGCAAAGCAACAGGGGTCAGGAATGAAATGTCGGCATCAGGAACTGACATCTGCCAAGTCTAGCCTCTGCCCTGGCAATTGTATAACGAAGACAGTCACAGGCGGAAAAAAACAAGGTTCATTGATTTGGAAAACAATAGTTTCCAATGGAGTGGTTGTGGCATCTTAAAGCCTAACAGATTTACTGCCGCATAAGCTTTCTTGGGCTACAACCCACTTCAACTGATGTAAAGGTAAGCTACTTGATTCTCTGCTTTGTTTTGTTTTGTTTTGCTATTTCCCATTTCTGAATGTCTCCAACTTGATTCTTAAATGAACAGACTTGAGTGTCTGTTGTTGGTTAAGCCTCTTGGTTAGCCTGGACTGACCCTACCTATGTCCCTCTGGCTACTTTGTACAGGCCAACAAGATTTCACAGCTTAAAAGGAAGCCCCAAATAAACCCCATCTGGTATTTCAAAACTGTTTAGAGATTCAGACTGAGGGTTAGTAATTATAGTTGCTACCTTTGAGTACGTAAGGAAAGGCACCTTACAGTCTCTCCTACCTTCCAGCAGGGTATGTGAGTGTGCTTGACTCAAATACAAATCCATGTATTTGGCCACAAATGAATTTGTCCCATAACAACATTGCAAGGAGTCTTATGACTCATCTGTTTCAACCTTATCGCCAGACAGAGGGAGGGGATGCAGGGGGGGGAATATCCTAAATTTCGTTACTCCTTCATGTTCTCCCTCCTTCCCAATGTCAGACCTTAAATATACAGTATTTTGTTATTATTATCATTATTATTCCATTAGCTTTCAAATTTTCATCTGCATGTAGTCCTGCTTGACTGCCAAGAACCCCAACCCACCCCCCATGTCTACCCTGGTACCTCTGCCTATTTTGAAGGGTTCTCTGTAGTAATCTAGAGCACTTGTGGGCAGAAGATAGATCCGGTCCCATTGCTTTGCCCAGCCTCTGTGCAATGCACTGCAGCTGTGCCACAGGAACGGCTCCTTTGAAACAGAGGCTGCTATTAGCTGGTGATGACACAGCACACAAGAGGTTACTGGAGAGTCAGACACATGGGAGAGCACTGGGAATCCATTGCTGTGCAGGGAATGTGGAACCATAAGAGGAACACTGTGGGTTTAGAGCAGCTAAAAGGGCTTGTGAGATGCAGCTGCACTGCTCCATCCTGTTTGCCGGCGATGATGCTTTTAGCTGCAGAAGAGAAAATTATCTGCTTGCACCCCGACAGCTGAAGCTGCTCACCTCTGTTGCAGTCAAACACTAAGCAGTGCCCAAATAAAAAATGTATAGGTGCATGGCCTTTTTTCTTCTTAGCCCACACTCATCCCTGTGCTCAGTTGTTTGCAATTGTGGCAAAAGCAACAGTCAGGAGTGGTAAAGGTGTGGTGACTGTTGCTACCTAGGTCATGCCTAGTGGGTCAGCTGGAAAAAGGACACAAGCTTAAGCAGCTTCTCAAAGGCATGGCAGGGCTCAGCTTTTTTACAGAAGGGAGCTGTGCGCAACAACCATCCAAAATCATACCCTCGTTCTTTTATTTATTAAATTGTTGGGAGCCAGGGCCAGAGTTCAAGCTCAGCATTTCTTTCAGCAACTAAGATTGTCCTTTTTGCTCTCACAAAGCGAACTGATATCCTGATCGCCCAGAAATGTCCAGCTCTTATCAACCAGGTTTTGTGAATGAACCCAGGGGGTGTGGTGTATTTTTGCAAAACAGGATGTGGGGGGGGGGAGGGGGAGAGAAAAAAATCCATCAATGGAGGTTTCTAAATGAGCCCGAGCCTGGTTTTCTATAGTGGCTTTCATACCTCTGAGCTCTGAACAAAGAGACAAGTCACTGCTTGTTAAAGCGGCAGGGGAACAGGGCAGGTATCCTGGGCTCAGAGGAAAACTTGCACACAGCCTGCATCACCAGAACCTGTTTCACGGGTCAGGGCACCACCATTCATTCCCAGACTACTTCTGCTGAGTCAGAATTAACCATACCACACCCAGCGTCCCTGTTAGAATTCGCCTGCGTGGCTCAGCCGCCACCAAGGAAGGTTCCCACTTTGTGGCACGACAGATACAACTCCTATGCCCTTGGCAAAGTGGGGTGTCTCTCAAGGGCCTGTGCTGCGTTTTTTTCTGAGAGTCATCACTTATTCCAGAACAACCACATGACCCTGTAAAACAAAGTGAGTGCTCCTTTGTTTATTTATTATCAATATTTTAATGCCACTAATCTCTGATCACTTGCACACGAACACACGTACAAACATATAAACATGCTAAACGGCATAAAACAGCAAGATTAGAACAGCACAAATAAAGCTTGGGGAAATTAAAATGTCTTTAACAGGCGCAACAACAACAACAACAACAATTTATACATACATACATACATACATACATACATACATATTCTGCCCATCTGGCTGGGTTTCTCCAGCCACTCTGGGCAGCTTCCAACAAAATATTAAAATACAAAAATTCATCAAATATGAACAGCTTCGCTAAACAGGGCTGCCTTCAGATGTCTTCTAAAAGTCAGATACCGTAGTTGTTTATTTCTTTGACATCTGATGGGAAGGCGTTCCATAGGGCGGGCGCCACTACCGAGAAGGCCCTCTGCCTGGTTCCCTGCAACTTCGCTTCTCGCAGTGAGGGAACTGCCAGAAGGCTCTCCACGCTGGACCTCAGTGTCCAGGCAGAACGATGGGGGTGGAGACGCTCCTTCTGGTCTACTGGCCTTTAAGGCTGTTTAGGGCTTTAAAGATCAGCACCATCACTTTGAATTGAGCTTGGAAACGTACTGGGAGCCAATGTAGGTCTTTCAGGACCGGTGTTATATGGTCTCGGCGGCCACTGCCAGTCACCAGTCTAGCTGCCGCATTCTGGATTAGTTGTAGTTTCCAGGTCACCTTCAAAGGTAGCCCCACATAGAGCGCATTGCAGTAGTCCAAGTGGGAGATAACTAGAGCATGCACCACTCTGGCGAGACAGTCTGCAGGCAGGTAGGGTCTCAGCCTGCGTATCAGATGGAGCTGGTAGACAGCTGCCTTGGACATAGGATTGACCTGTGCCTCCATGGACAGCTGTGAGTCCAAAATGACTCCCAGGCTGCGCACCTGGTCCTTCAGAGGCACAATTACCCCATTCAGGATCAAGGAGTCCTCCACATCCACCCGCCTCTGTCCCCCCCAAAACAGTACTTCTGTTTTGTCAGGATTCAACCTCAATCTGACTATAAGGGTGATGGCTCAAAGGCTACTAGCCATGATGGCTATCCCAGTTGGAGGAAATATGCCTCTGAAACCCCACTAAGGGAGAGTCCTCTTGTGCTGAGGCCCTGCTAGCTGGTTTCCTACAGGCATCTGATTGACCACTTTGAGAACAGGATGCTAAACTAATGGGCCTTTGGCCTGATCTTATGTTGGGACATTTGCTTTGCATGCTGAAGGTTGTGGGTTCAATCTCTGGCATCTCCTTGTAAGGTTGGGAGAGAACCATCTGAAATCCTGGAGAACCAACCACAATCAGTGCAGAAAATGCTAACCTAGATTGACCAACAGTCAGACTTGGGGTAAGGCAGCTTCCTATGCTCCTTGGGCAGATATCAGGGAAAGTGTTCCACATCTGGGTGCCAACACTTAGAAGACATTCCCTCTTTTAAACCATCTCATCTGAGAAGCCGGGGAGGGCAAGCACCATAAGGAGACCTTCCTTTTCATGTGCAGGTGGGTACATACATCTGGTCATGCAAGGGATAGCTCAATTGGTAGAGCATGAGATTCTTAATCTCGGGGTCATGGGTTTGAGCCCCATGTTGGGAAAGATTCCTGCATTGCAGAGGGTTCCAACTCTATAATTCTAAGATCTAAGATTCTAAATACGGTACTCTGGTCCTGAGCTGTGCTGTGAAAGTTTAAAGATCAAAACCAACACCTTTAATTGGACCCAGAAACAGACTGGGAGCCAGTGGTGCACAGGTGCAATATGACCACAGCACAGCAATAGAGCAGCTGCATCCTGTGCTAACTGCAGTTTCCAGTCTTCAAAAGAGAGCTCCACATACACCTGCAGGCTACCAGATCATGGATAAAAAAGGCCAGAACCTCTCTATTCAGAGAGGTGTGTATACCAGCTGCAACTGCGCCACAGAAGCCAATTGCACCTCTACCAACAAAGATGGAGCGAGGAGCCCTTCCTGCAAGCTATGAGCCTTCACTTCCGAGGGATAGCAGCCCTAGCTAGCTAGCACAAAATAATTAAGAATCCTTTGGGCAAACAAACCACCTGCTCACAAAAGCTCCCACCTTGCCCAGATTGAGCTTCAGTTGATTGGCCCCCATCCAGTTCATTACTGCAGCCAGGGTCTGATTAAGGATTTTCTAATGCTTCACCTGAATGTGAAGAAAAGGAGAAATAGACTTGGATGTTATCCACATGTTGGTGACAGACACCTCGCCACAAGCCTCTGAATGAGTTCATTGAGTAGTTTTGTGCAAACGCTTAAAATACCACGGGAGGCAAAAGAACCCCGAAGGGACCCTATGGTGTAAATGTCAAGGCGTTGAGCAATAGCCATCCAAAAGTACTTTCTAAAACTGGACATCCAGATGGGAGCAGTATTTCGCAGGTCATGATCTTAGGTGGTGTTGTTGTTTAGTCGTTTAGTCGTGTCCGACTCTTCGTGACCCCATGGACCAGAGCACGCCAGGCACTCCTGTCTTCCACTGCCTCCCACAATTTGGTCAAACTCATGCTGGTAGCTTTAAGAACACTATCCAACCATCTCGTCCTCTGCCGTCCCCTTCTCCTTGTGCCCTCAATCTTTCCCAACGTCAGGGTCTTTTCCAGGGAGTCTTCTCTTCTCATGAGGTGGCCAAAGTATTGGAGCCTCAGCTTCAGGATCTGTCCTTCCAGTGAGCACCCAGGGCTGATTTCCTTAAGAATGGATAGGTTTGATCTTCTTGCAGTCCATGGGACTCTCAAGAGTCTCCTCCAGCACCATAATTCAAAAGCATCAATTCTTCAGCGATCAGCCTTCTTTATGGTCCAGCTCTCACTTCCATACATCACTACTGGGAAAACCATAGCTTTAACTATACGGACCTTTGTTGGCAAGGTGATGTCTCTGCTTTTTAAGATGCATGATCTTAGGTGCATGGACAATATCGCAGAGGGTACAGCTATCAATGACTTATTAGCCATGATCTCCACGATCAGAGGCAGCAATGCTTCGGATTGCCACCTGCTGGAAACCATGGGAGGGGAGAGCTGCTCTTGTTCCTGGGTCCTGCTAGCAGGTTTCCCACAAACATCTGGCTGGCCACTGTGATAACAGGACGCTGGACTAAGATGGGCCATTGGCCTGATCCAGCAGGCATTTCTTATGCACTTATGCCATGCGCTACAGCAGCTCTACTCGCCCATTCAATACATGCGGGTGTTATTTATTCTTCTTAAAATGATCTTAGCTTGCATACTTGTTACATCTGGAAATTTGGAAGGGCGGGGAGGCACCCAAAAGGCATAAAAGGGAAGGGTAAAAACAAAAGGAATGAAGCCACTGCTTAGATGTTTTTGAAGGGAGTGAACAGCAACCATTATCTGACAGCAGAGATTCTAAGGGACGCAAATACTGCACCAGAGACCAAAATCTCTGTGCAGGATGATCAAAGGCATGAAGCCCCAATGACTCAGAATACAACTTATGTCTCCGATTTAAATGTGAACTGGCATGTCTTTGGGAAAAAAGAAACTATAACAGTCTTTTTAAAAAAATAATCATGCACTGCAGAAGAAGTATCCATGTTCATTTCAGTCCTGTGAATTGTTCAGGTCATGGCATAAAAGAGGGATGAGGGAAGCTTCAGACGTTGCCAGACTACAACTCCCAGCATCCCAGATCATTAGCCATGCAATTTGGGCTGATGGGAGTTGGACCCCGTCAACATCTCCAGGGCCACAGATTCCCCAAACCCCGGGATAAAATAAACCTGGCGTCCTTGACTGGGTTACGAAGCTTGTCAAATTCATGCTCTGTGGCTGTCTGAATACAGCTTTGAGTCATTCAACAGATCAGTATTTCCTAGACTGCTGAATCCTGAAGGTCACTTATTTTTCTTGATTTCAAACTGTTTGTTTTATTTTATTGCATTTCTATCACACCGCTCTCTCCAAGCTGAAGGTGGCACACATGGTCTCCCTCCTCAATCGCCACAACGAACCTTGTGAGGTGGGTTAGGCTGAGAGGCAATGGCTGACCCAAGGGCACCCAGTGAGCTTTATGGCTGGACTTGAACCCATGTCCCTCAGGGCACCGCCCGACATTCGGACCATTACACTGCAATGGCTTTCTATATTCTCATATGAGAAAAGTTTACTTTTATATTGGGTGAAGGAGGGCTAGGCAGGAATGCCTCCCTGTCTTCAGAGGATGTGCCTCCACAGAGAATAAGTTTTCTAGGCATGTTTTTCTTTTGTTCCACCGCTTTCCCCAGGAAAACCCAAAGCTTACTGCTGAATCCGAACAAACATCAGTCGGGTTTTCTATGGATTGACATTTGTTCTGATTCAGCAGCAAACAGCAGAGAAAATGTGGGTGAGCCCTAAGGAAACTTATCTGCCCCCCAGATGACTAGAGCCGTGACGCATACAGAGACAATGGGCGGCCTTCTCTGTCAATTGGTAGTTGGGGATCACAGGGGCCTTTCTTTCATTTTATGAGCTATTTCGCCCAGCACATTAGTAGTTCTCTCTTCTGCCCTGCCATACAATTTGGGAATTACTACCCTAGAATGGGGTGTAACACAGGTCACTGCCCCTGAGGTAACGGCAAAAAGTCACCTCAGGGTAGAACAGCAGGCATGAATTCACATCTTTCCCAGGATCCCTGTATTCATCAAATTGACTGATGCAGGAACTTGCAAGTCAACTGGTGTTAACACTATGGACCTCAGAAAGGGCAACTGGCAGAAAGAGGTCCCAATCTCGCCCCTTGGCTCTTGATTTAATGGACCACTCAGCTAGCTGGAAGGTGTTTCCACGAGTAGCATGGTGACCAAACCCCAGACCCTAGCAAGGCTGCTGCCGTGATTCTGCACACCTTTGTGACACTTAATTACATGCCATTACTTTTTAAAAGAACATTTATTGTTTTGAATCATTAATACAGCACTTCAAAAAATAATGCAAAGTGCTTTGAAATTCTAACGTTGTTCACCTTCTGCAAGAGGAGAAGGTAATAATTCCCATTTTATAGATGGTGGAAGAAGAAAGATGCCCAAAGGCCACTTAACAAATTGTAAGTTATGCATTGACTATTTGTGCGCCTTTTATTTATCACACCGTTCTGCATCCTATTCTTCCTCCTTGTGGTTCCTAAGAGCATAGGAAGAGCCTGCTGGATCAGTCCAGCATTTATATCTAGTCTGGGCATCCTAGCCGGGGGGGGGGGCACAGAAGGAGGGAGAGCGCGATAGACACAGATCAAAGTGGAGAGATGGGCCCAAGGTCACCCAGTGAACTTCACTGCTGAGTGGGGATTTGAACCCTGGTCTCCCAGGTTAATAATAATAATAATAATAATAATAATATATTATTTATACCCCGCCCATCTGGCTGGGCTTCCCCAGCCAGTCTGGGCGGCTTCCAACAAAATATTAAAATACAGTAATGCATCAAACATTAAAAGCTTCCCTAAACAGGGCTGCCTTCAGATGTCTTCTAAAAGTCTGGTAGTTGTTTTTCTCTTTGACATCTGGTAGGAGGGTTTCCACAGGGTGGGTGCCACTACCGAGAAGGCCCTCTGCCTGGCTCCCTGTAACTTGGCTTCTCGCAGCGAGGGAACCACCAGAAGGCCCTCGGCGCTGGACCTCAGTGTCCAGGCAGAACAATGGGGGTGGAGACGCTCCTTCAGGTTCAACACTCTAACCACTACACCAGGCTGGCTCTTATATTAGATCCAACTAGGGGTGGAGTAGGAGCTCATTTGTTCCACTTTTTGCAGTGGACCGACCCAGTTCAACTGTCCCGATCAGAACACAACTCCTAACTGAATTATGCACTTTCTCCACTTTTTGAAACGTGGTTTCAGTGAGCAGGAATTACACCCCCCAAAAAAAAAAACCCCATCAAATTTGATGTTTTTAAATTGCATTTTAAGAGAAAACGGACTGAAAAGCATTGAAACCTTGCACCTGACTCGAGGCAGAGGTGGGAAATGGCACAGCTCCTTTCATGTGGAGGAGGAAAGAATTAGACATGCAGAAGGTGGTTCCTGGAGCAGCCTGACAAAGCAGAAACATCGGCCGTAAAAGCAGCAAAGAGGCGGAAACATGACAGCAGAAGCGGGAGCAGCACAGCCTCTGCCCCCTCGTAAGGCAACCTCGTCCCTTGTCAAAATCTGAGTGTGACCATATTTAAATCCACCCCAAGCGGCACCTCCTTCTCTCTTGCCCATAAAGTTTACAGGATGGAATTGTGCGAGGGAACCTTAAAGCAGAACACTCATAAAAAGGGACTCAGGTTGCAATCTGGAAAGCTTAATCAAACCAAAATACAGCTTTCTCCCCCCTGGGTCAGATGTGCCCCTGATGGAGGCAGAGCTGGCAGGATGGAGGGGGGCGGGGAGGACCCCAAGGGCATTATCCTCTGGGGATGAATTACGCTAAGGGCGTTTAAAGAGAAAGAAAAACCCATGCAAAGAGTTACTGGCATGCTGTAAAATAAATATGTTTTACACACCCAAGCTTGGAGCCACAGGAAAAATATTGCACGAGTATATGACAAATCTTTGGAAGTGTATCTATCTGCAGGGGGACTATTTATTTCGGAAGCTGATTTGGTTATGTATGTGTTCCTTCAGCCGCTTTCCCCGCAGATCTTTCAGTAACCAAATGATTTCTTCCCTGTGACTGAATGAATGCCAAATCTGCCAATAATGGGATGTAAATACATAAACGGGGCAACGGGAAATGTTTCATAGATGTCTGCTGAAGGTTGTTGGGAAGGCTGCTCCTGTCTGGGGCTTCCACACCCACCCTTCCCTCTCTGTTGAGTTTGCTGGGCCCTCTGCTGAAGCCAATCTGTGTTTGCTTTCTATGGGGTGAAGTGTGGGGGGGGTGGAGAGGAAGCGAGGGAAACCCTTGCTCCTCACATCAGAATTTTATTTCTTGGGAAGGCACAGAGAAGGTCCCAGGTTTTATTTACAGTGGTACCTCGGGTTAGAGACACAGGTGGTGCTGTGGGTTAAACCACAGAGGCTAGGGCTTGCCGATCAGAAGGTTGGCGGTTCAAATCCCCGCCACGGGGTGAGCTCCCGTTGCTAGATCCCTGTTCCTGCCAACCTAGCAGTTTGAAAGCACATCAAAGTGCAAGTAGATAAATAGGTACCACTCCGGCGGGAAGGTAAACAGCGTTTCTGTGCGCTGCTCTGGTTCTCCAGAAGCAGCTTAGTCATGCTGGCCACATGACCCGGAAGCTGTACGCCGACTCCCTCGACCGATAAAGCGAGATGAGCGCTGCAACCCCAGAGTCGGTCACGACTGGACCTAATGGTCAGGGGTCCCTTTACCTTTACCTACCTTGGGTTAAGAACTGAATTCGTTCCAGAGGTCCGTTCTTCACCTGAAACTGTTCTTAACCTGAAGCACCACTTTGGCTAATGGGGCCTCCTGCTGCTGCCGAAGCACGATTTCTGTTCTCATCCTGAAGCAAAGTTCTTAACCCGAGGTACTATTTCTGGGTTAGCAGAGTCTGTAACCTGAAGCGTCTGTAACCTGAAGCGTCTGTAACCCGAGATACCACTGTATTATTAATTATTATAATCATCATCTTATTACACTTATATCCCACCTGTTCACCAAGGAGCTCAAAGTGGCATATGCTCCACTCCACCCCGTAGGTAGGTTGTGGACTCTCTCCTTCTTCGGAGGTTTTTAAGCAGAGGTTGGATGTTCATCTGTCATGGATGCCTGAATTGAGATTTCTGCATTGCAAGGGGTTGGGCTAATGACCCTTGGGGTCCCTTACAACTCTATGATTCCATGATTTCATCCTCACAACGACCCTGCACGGTAGGTTAAGGCTGAGAGACAGAGGCTGGCCCAAGGTCACCCAGGGAGTTTTATGGCTGAGTGGGGATTTGAACCCTGATCTCCTAGGTCCCGGTCAAGCACTCTAACCACTACACCACACTGTCTGTGGTTTTCCATCCCTGGCATCTTCTGCTAAAAAGAGAAGGTAGCAGGTACCTGGAAAGAGTCTTGGGGATGGGAGGAAGGGGATGAAAATGGATTTGGTTTGTATTGAAAGGCAAACTGAGGGCTTGTCCACACTTTCACTGGAAAGGAAGGGTTTGAGGGGTTTTCTGCTAGCCTTTTGCTTTCTAGGCATGGCTTCGAGTGGTTTTGCAACAACGAAAAATAAGCTACCCATCGCAAATGTCCTATTATACAATTAACAAATCAATACAGCATTTATAATCTCCAGAACAATGTTAACAAAATAGCAACCCAAAAATAAGCTAAACACTGTTAAGTCCATTTGTTAAGTTCATGCACACACTCTCCGCACCCCCAGGACACTCAATCTTTCACTCTATTCATCTCATTAAAATACACATGATGCCCATTGCAACAACTCCCTTTTGAAGGTTCCTTCAGGGCAGCGGATGAAATCAACCACCATCCCGATGGCAAACAGACAGTCTCTCTCCCCTCACTGCTCTTCCTCTGGAAACAGCTCCCTTATGGATGCTCCAGGGCCAGCCCAATATATTTTGGAACCTGAGGTGAATCCCCCTGCCAGAGAGGAAAGGGGAGAGTGAAGATCTACATCGGGAACATGGGGAGGAATAAAGATCTACATGCAATGCATTCCTTAGAGGCTGGATCTCCTGCCCTTGTGGATCCTACTACCTGAGGCTCATGGATGGGCCGGCCCTGGTGAGAGCCTTCCTAAGGGATCTGTTTCTAGAGGAAGAACTGTCAGAAGAGACACACCCTGTGGTTGCCATTAGGGAATGGTCTGTTTCACTTGTTTTGCCCTAGTAAGGGAGCTGCTTAATGAATGCTTTGACCTGACCTATTGCTGAACTATATGCACACTTAAATGTTCATGTAGGCTAAACGAATTGTTGATTGTTCATTTTTAGTGTTATGTTGCAGCGATATTATATGCCTTATTACGTATGGTCATTGTATTACTGTACTTTTGATTTTAATTTTTGCGTGAACTACTCTGAGATTCACTTTGAGGTTCACAGATTCACTTGTGAAAAATGTGGCATATAAAGAACTTGACAGTTGCAACCTTTATTTTTGTGGTCCTCACAACAACCTTGTGGAGACAGATCACCGTAGGCTACGAAATGTCCAAGGCTACCTATAGTTGAGCAGAGATTTGAATTCAAGCATCCTAACTTCTTCTTCTTTGGCGATCACTCGTAGCAGAGTAAGATTGTCTTCCATAAACATGGTTTTAACAATGAGTCCATAAGTGACTGTGGAGGCCAATTCTGGATCCACACGTCCTTCCACAGTGGGGACATTGGATTCTGGGTGGGAGTTGATCACGGTGTGGATTTGCCAAGTGTGCCTTCCTCTTAGCATGTTTCTCCCTTGCGTCCTGAGTTTGAGTGTCGTCAAAGCCCATAACACCTTTTGGTAAAGGCTGTTCTCCAACTGGAGCGCTCGCAAGGCAGTGTTTCCCAGTTGTCAGTGTTTATACTACATTTTTAAAGATTTGCTTTGAGACAGTCTTTAAACCTCTTTTGTTGACCGCCAGCATAACGCTTTCCATTTTTAAGTTTGGAATAGAGTAGTTGCTTTGGAAGACGATCATCAGGCACCCGCACAACATGACCAGTCCAACGAAGTTGATTTTGAAGAATCATTGCTTCAACTCCGGTGATCTTTGCTTCTTCCAGTACACTGACATTAGTTTGCCTATCTTCCCAAGTGATGTGTAAAATTTTTCGGAGACACCGTTAATGGATTTCTATCTGGTGGGGAGTTTGCCTTCGACAAAGTGTAGGATCATGGTAATGAAAATTATGAACAGAGTTGGGGCAATAACACAACCCTGTTTAACACCTGATCCCACTGTGAATGGTTCACTTTGAGAGCCATTGTTATCTGCGATTATTGCTATCATATTATCATGGAGGAGCCGAATGATGTTTACAAATTTATCTGGGCAGCCAGTTTTCAGAAGGACAGTCCACAGAGAATTGTGATTAACAGTGTCGAAAGCCTTAGTCATATCAATAAACACCATATACAGGTGTTGGTTTTGCTCTCTGCATTTTTATTGAAACCCAACCCTCAAAACATATAGGACCTCATCACTTGTGGTCCATTTTTTTGCTACCAAACCCCTGAAACCCATTTGTAGCATCATGAGAGCTAGAATCTTCACTTCTCTATTTTAAGGAGTAAAAAAATCTAGATTCCTCAGGGTTCTAATAGGATCTTCAAAGTTCCATTAGAGTGGATAGATTGTCCATCCTACTGGCTCTGTGTCCCATTAAAGGTCTGTCATAGCCTGAAGGGATATTCTAGTAATACAGGCCTGAGTGGAATTAAAGCTAACAGATGTCTCCTCAAAAGCAGCAGGATTTGCAGCCACAGGCATCTAAACTGTGAACATGAATGATGCCTTGGAGTGTTAATCACCTTCTTCGGCTATGGTAAGACTGAGGAAGTCAGCAGGATCTAAACTGAAGCTGCTGAGTTCAGAGTTGCAGGCGAGAGAGAGAAAAGTGGTCTATTAGGAACAGACAGGAAGGGAAAGAATCTCTCTTGGTAAAATGCCCACACACAGGTTCAGACACGCTGGGAGCCCAAGCAAGGAATGAGGACAGCAAGGTAGGAGGGACTATCTCTGCATACAAGAAATACCCTCTTTGCCCTTGCAGGAAAACAGAGGCACTGAAATCATCCTACACCTCCTTCCCCAAAGCAGCTCCAGCTTCCCTTAGTAACTGGGCAATGCTCAAGTGCTGGCCCTGCCTAAGGGTAGGGAGGGGAAGGATCATAGAATTACAGCATTGGAAGGGACCCAAGGGTCATCTAGCCCAACCCCCTGCAATGCAGGAATCTCAGCTAAAACATACATGACAGATGGCCATCCAACCTCTGCTTATAAACCTCCAAGGAAGGAGAGTCCACAACCTTCTGAGGGAGACTGTTCCACTGACAAACAGCTCTTACTGTCAGGAAGTTCTGATGTTTAGTCAGAAACTCCTTTCTTGTACAGTGGCACCTCGCAAGACGAATGCCTCGTAAGACGAAAAACTCGCAAGACGAAAGAGTTTTTCATTTTTTTAGTTGCTTCGCAAGACGAATTTCCCTATGGGCTTGCTTCGCAAGACGAAAACATCTTGCGAGTTTGTTTCCTTTTTCTTAAAACCGTTAATAGCTAGGGAATCCGTGCTTCGCAAGACTCGCAGAACGAAAAACTCGCAGAACGAAAAAACTCACAGAACGAATTAATTTTGTCTTGCGAGGTACCACTGTAACTTGAATCCATTAGTTTGGGTCTCACCCTCTGGAGCAGGAAAGAACAAGCTTGCTCCATCTTCCATGTGACAACCCTTGAGATATTTAAAGATGGCTATCACATCTGCGCTCAGTCACCTCTTTTCCAAGCTAAACATACCCAGCTCCTTCGACCATTCCTCATAAGGCTTGGTTTCCAGACCCCTGATCATCTTGGTTGCCCTCCTCTGCACACATTCTAGTTGTAAATAGCCTTAAATTGGGGCACTCAGAACTGGACACAGTACTCCAGGTACAGTCTGAACAAGGCAGAATAGAGCAGTCCTATTACGTTGCTTGATCAGGACTCTATACTTCTGTTGATGCAGCCTAAAATAGCATTAGCTATTTTTGCTGCTGTATCACACTGTTAACTCATGTTAAGCTTGTGGTCTACTAAAAGCCCTAGATCACATGTACTACTGGCAAGGCAGGTGTCCCCCTTCTTGTATTTGTGCAGCTGGCTATTCCTGATAATGTGTAAAACCTTGCATTTGTCCCTACTGAAATGCATTTTGTTAGTTAGGGCCCAATCTGGGCCCAGAAAGAGGAAACGTAATTGTGTTGGTCTCCTTTCCCCTTCCAACTCACCTCAAGTAGGAACAATGTAAACCACATAAACACAAATCATGGCGGAGGTGGCTTATCTTTACAGCCCTAAAGAGATTGGGACGCTTGTGAGCTTCTCAGAGGCATCTAGTTGGTCACTGTGGGAACAGAATGCTGGACTTTAGGTTTGATTCAACAGGCTTCTGTCTGCCTGCATGCCAAGATCATCAGCTAATGTCTCTCCAAATACCACCCCTATCAGAGCCGGTGCTTATTTAAGCACACTGACAGAAAGAGGGGTTTTCTGCTAGTGGCACAGCAGCTATAGAATGCCCTCCTCAAGAAAGTATCATTCAGCATTAACTCTTGTCCTTTAGGCACTGGGCAAAATGATTTATTATTTACCCATGCATTTTAAAACATTTTTACTGTTTTTTAAGTATTTTAAACTCTCTGACTTTCAGCTGCCTTATCATCTGCTGGTTGTTTCGCTAACAAATTTGTTGCCATTCCTGTTTTCGTAAAATGCCTTGTGATGATGGTGTGCCAACATTTTAAGATAAATGCATAGACATCACTGCATATTGGGTGGGAATTTGCACTTCCAACCTGAGAGGTTGAGCAGGCTGAGGAGGGCAATGGTCTCCCATCAATAGCTGGCAGGACTGTCCCAAGTAGCACAGCAGGCACGTTTATGAGGAGGGTACCATTTTCTAGAAGTCAGTTTACAAAGTAGCCCTGAGAAGGGGGCACAGTGCACAACACTCAGCTCTACATTCCCAGGGGGCTCTTTTAACAAGAAGGAGACTGCAACTCCAAAGAGGGAGGGGGCAGAGGGAAATGCAAAGTTAACAAGGCCACATCTCCATCAGCTACAATCCCCAATGACTAAGCCAGGCACAAAACACTTTTCCCTGCTAGGTAAATGCAGCCACCTCCCGTTGAGGGCATTTGTAGTTACGGGAACTTGTAGGCAAGGAAACATTCGCAGAACTACATGACGCAAGTTGAAGCAAAAGCCCACAAATGAGGAAAGAAGTGGGTGGGGGATTAGCCCCTTGTCTTTAGGCCATGGTCTAAGTTCACACTGCATCCCTTTGCGGTGGGGGGGGGGGCAGGTTGTGCTTTGCCAGGTGTAATGGAAGTTGAAGAAAGCAGGGTATAAATTAGGGCAAATTCAGAAGTTCAGGGTCCCTTCATGATAGTCATTCCCCTTCACAGCCACGCTGTTTTATAAGATTGTACAACAACTGCATAATTATGCACTAATAGTAGTTAGGGATGCATTGCAACTTTCAATGCAGATCTCCTTTTGTTGCTTTTCACACAGATGTACTATTTTCTCTGCGTGTGAATGGACAAATGATTTGGAATGCTCCCATATCTTCATTTCAGAGGTCACCTGCTCCAATCCCCTGCTCAGCACAGGCGTCTTGCATACATAGCACCCCCTGATGGATGACCATCCAGATTCTGCTTCTGTCGCCACCAGCTCCTGAGGCAGTCGGCTTCACTCTCAGATAAGCTCTTGCCTTTAGGAAATGTCCCCCCAAATCTGTCCCTTTGCCATTTCCAGCCATTAGTTATATTGTTGTGCTGTTACAACCTGCTGTTCTAAAGCGATGGGTTGCCAAAATAGTTCACAATTAAAACATCTGTACAAAAGGTACTAAATAAATTCCGGAAGGTTGCCAGCCGGGGGGGGGGGGTGAGTCTCAGCTCCGCCGAACTCATTCTTAATTGAAAAGGTTCAACTTTGAGATGAGCTTCAGCCATCTCAAACACAAACTTTTAAGATCGCCAGCCAGCTAAAACGCAGCATTTTAAACTTTTCATTGGAAATGTATACGATCTTGCAAGTAAGTCTTATTGAAATGACGAGTGAAAAAGAAAGTACAGTGGATGCTCGGGTTGCGGACGTGATCCATGTGGGATGCATGTTCGCAAGTCACAGCGTTGCGATTTGGCACTTCTGCGCATGCGCAAAGCGTGATTTAGCACTTCTGCGCATGCGTGACTGCCGAAACCTAGAAATATCCCATTCCGGTACTTCCGGGTTTTGGTGGGTCCGTAACCCAAAAAAACACAACCTGAAGTCTCTGTAACCCGAGGTATGACTGTACGTCTTCGCGTAGCACATAGAATGGACTCTGAGAAACTTGTTCCCACTGGAGGCAGTGATGGCTACCAAGTTGGATGGTTTTTAAAGAAGATTGGAAAAATTATTGGGGTCGGGGGGAGTAGAGGCTATCAGTGGCTGCTAGTCATAATAGTTGTGCTCTGCCCTCCATGATCAGAGGCAATAATGCTTCATTATTGCTGCAAACCACAGGACAGGAGACTGCTCTTGTGCTCAGGTCCTATTTGCTGGCATACCACAAGCATCTTGTAGGCCACTGTGAGAACAGGACGCTGGACTAGATAGGTCATTGGCCTAATGCAGCTGGCTCTACTTATGTTCTTAGAAAAGGGACATGGGATGTAAACATGCCTCCGGAGGAAAAACAACAAAAACCTAACTCAGAGAAGTGGCGATGGAGAACTGTGTCCCTTCAGATGTTGTTAGACAGAATGGCCATAGCTCAATAGTGGAGCATCCCTGGTTCTTTTCCCAGTACAGTGGTACCTCGGGTTACAGACGCTTCAGGTTACAGATGCTTCAGGTTACAGACTCCGCTAACCCAGAAATAGTACCTCGGGTTAAGAACTTTGCTTCAGGATGAGAACAGAAATCACATGGTGGCAGCAGGAGGCCCCATTAACTAAAGTGGTACCTCAGGTTAAGAACAGTTTCAGGTTAAGAACGGACCTCCAGAACGAATTAAGTTCTTAGCCCAAGGTAGCACTGTATGTCCAGGAAAATCATCTGTCTGATTGTGTTGGCCTCTGATACTCAGTGTTGGCATTGCTGATTTAGGCAGACCGATTGGCATAAGGCAGCTTCCTACGTCCCAACAGCCAGGGTTGATGGGAGTTGTAGTCCAACGAGATCTGGAGGCCCTCAGTTTCCCCTGCTTGTAACCGTTTAGCAGCTGTTGTTTCCTCACTTCTCCAGGGTTAGGGCACTGGAGGCAGATCAGAAGCTGGATCTCCGCGACACTTCTCCTCACTCGCTTCCCACCAGGATCGCTTGCTTCCCGATGGCACCAGAGCAGAACTCCCACAGGCTTGCAACAGGTGCGTGGGGAGCAGTGTGGCTGCCTCGGAAGTGCTGTTTCAAAGGCAGAAAAATCCAGGCATGCAGATAATAAATACTAATGATCATCTCTGCAATCGCTCACTGTGTAATGGATTCACGCCGCCAGCATTGCTATCGGCCTCACTCCATTTATCTTGTTTGAGACTGCAAATGTGCCAGGTTTTTATCAACTTGACCGCCCAAACCCTCCGCCTCTCCTGCCACCAGGTAGGGGAGCATAGTTATAAAGGCACCAAGCTGACAGCTTCCAGGACACCCACCGAGCTTCTCTCACCCGTGTTTAAAAGACAGTACTTAGCCTGGCTTAAAGTCCCATCCACCTCAAAGCTGGCGTAGGGGAAGGTAACAAAACAAAACAAATGTGTGTTTTTTGGACCCGCTGCTGTGGGAGCCACAGGAACTCAAGAGCACAAAAAAGGAAGAAAACCAAACAAGTTATTAAAGTATCTTAAGGTATGAGATGCTGCTCTGCTGAGTAACAATCCTCACATCATTCTACAAAGGCCTTAAAGACCAACAATTGCACTGTGGCACAAAAAGACAACATGCGGATGAGTTAGGACATCAGGATGCTGCCAAACTCCTTTAGCACAACAGACTAAACTGCTCAATCCGTCAAATCCAAGAGGATGTGGTTTCTGTTGTTGGACTTAGGCAGCATGGGAAACATTACAACGGTGCCCCCATAATGTTAGGCCTCATATATTCACAACCATTTTTAGTCAAAAGTGATCAAACACCAGAGTTGCTAAATCCCTTCTGGAACACACAGATAACGAAACACTTCAGCAGCCACTGACACTCATTATGACTGGCAGCCCTCCTGAGGTTCAGGTTGCTTTCCCCCTACCATTGGTGGAGGGTGGCCGTCCAGGAGCCATCTTGTGCCGAGTCAGACCAGCGGCCCATCCATCTCCTGGCACAAAACCGAACGGCTATAGTTTCAAGGTCTGCAGCCTCTCTCAGCTCTGCTCCGGGAGATCCATTAAGCGGTAATATCCTTGGGTTGATTCAAGCTGTCACTTTTTTCCTCCTCCTCCTCCTCTGTGTACCGACTTCTGCAGTCACTTCATCTTGGAATCAACATGGAACTTGACTTACTGCAGGCGTCCAATGTCAGATGGATTCTGCTGCCAGCATGACTTTGATGAGCTGCAAAAGGAGTCTGTCATGCGACTGTCCTCCTATGGATCTCCCCTACAAGTGCAGCGAGGGGTAGGGTGACTGGAGAAGACCGATGTCTTGGTGACACTCTTGTATCTTCATAATCATGTCCCACGTTGATCTTTCAGTGAGGCTTCTCAGGACTAGGTACCGGTTTTCAAAGAAGGAACTCTCCCCGTCTGTTACAGAGAGCAACTCCAGGCTGCTGAATGCATGGAGAATAGCTGCAGTCCTGCAGGTTCTATACATGCCTCTGCCAACCCTGACTTCCTGCTGGCTTATGAGAGCATTGTCAGGCTTCAAGAGCATCCACGGCTCTTGGATCTGGGCTAAGCAACAAGCTGCTTTGCATTGTTGCTCCCTGCAGGCTTTCCTCCCTTTTTCGAATCCCACTTCCTCCAAAGCAGTGAAGGGGAAGCTGTGGCCCTCCCAAAGTGGTTGGGACTCCAACCCCCACCATCCCTGACCATTGGTCATGCTGGCTGGGGCTGATAGGAGTTGCAACAACACTGAGAGGACCACACACTCCCCAACCCTGCTCCTCGCCTGTTGTATCAGCTTTCCCCAGTGTTCAAATTATGTGCAAAGAGCACATTCCACCCTGGCTCACCCAAATTGCACCAACACCACAACCCACTTGTAGTCTTCTAGGAACAGGGAAATCACAATAAGCAAGGGGACCGGGGGGCCCTTTTGCTCACCCCCAATTCCACCAGTGTCATCCCCTCTTTCCTTCTTGCTCCTTCACACTGGCTCTAGCTTTTAAGGCACAGAATGTCCCATGCATTGACCCTGGACCAGTTTGGTTTCTAGAATGGTTTGGATGGAAACTGCACTACATAAAAACATCTTAAGAGACCATCTTGTGGAACACTCTGCCAATAGAGACATCAGTAGGCACCTTCTGTTTCCATTCTTTAAAGTCTGCTGAAAACTTTCCTATTCCGTCAGGCAATTAAGAACATGTATTTCCACAACAGCTAATTTCTGATTTTAAAAACTGTGTTCCTTCTCCGTCACTGCTCTTCTTGCTTTGCACTTTTTCCTCAAAGGCCATGGATGGGGGAACCTGTGTTCCTCCACATATTGTTGGACTCATGAACATGAAATTTATTATGGTCAGAGAGCAGCTTAAGAAACACAAATGGAACTACTATCCATTTGGACTCAAATCCATGGAATCAAATGCCCATCAGTGCTTCAAGATGATGGGAATTGTAGATCATCGAAGCTGCAGTCCAGCAGTATCCAGAAGGCCACATGTTATCTGCTCCTGCTTTAGATTCACCTGATCCACAGCATCTGCCACCTTTTTAAGATCCAACTACCTGCTCATTTCCGGAGTCCTTTAATTTGCCCTGTGTCTCTCAGGGTCTGAGGTGCTCAGCCAGTGGCAGCCAGAAAACCTCTCCCTGTCCCGCCTTCCCTTGACCAAGAAGATAGCTTAGCCAATCATTGCCAGAGGCTTCGTCACCACCATATAATTGCAATTAATTATATTTGAAATGGCACAATGGAACTGTAATGTGGTATTAACGGTATTAAAGATCCTTTTAATATGCTTATAGCTGCTGGCTCTGCTATTTTGCCGTGGCTTTCTTGCTGTTTTGATCGTTTATATTTTATTTTATTCTATTTTGCTTCGCTTGTTGGAAGCCACCTTACGGGGAAGTTTGCATTGAAAGGCAGGATACAGTATTAGACAGGTGCCATCTCTATTGCTTTTATGGCATCCGTTGAAGACATTCCTCTTTCAATAAGCCTTCAAAGCTGAGATTTTGTTTTTATCCCAGTTAGTGTCTTTTTGGATTTGAAATCATTTTTATATGGAAAACCTGCACTCTGCTTTACTAGCCTCTTTCCACCAGGCCTGGGAGGCTGGGCCCTGGCTGATTGATTGACTGACTGAAAGCTAAGGTTGCTGAACAGACTCTTGGGCTGGGGTATTGTTTAGAGGGCTATGTTGCTGTTGTTGATATTGATTATTTGTATATTTATTTTTAGATATGATGATTTACATGGAAACTTTGCTTTCATTTTGGTTGTGTAGTTTTTTGATGCCTTTTATTTACTGTTTATGACTACTTTTGTTATGCAATGTCATGGACCAGCTGGACGCAGAGGAATGGTGGGGAGAACCAGCTGGGGAATCCCCAAGGGAAGAAGGTTCAGAGCCCGGGGACTGGAAGAGGGAGAAGACTGGGAAGTGGAGGTGTCAGAAGCTGAAGAGGTAACAGGCCTAAGTGAGCAGGGCAGAAGAGGAGTTAGCTAGAACGCAGGCACCGTCTCTGATTGCTTGGGGAAAACCCTGCAGAGAAGGGGACTTAGGCAGCTGCAGGGAGAAGAAGAAGAAGAGTTTGGATTTGATATCCCGCCTTTCACTCCCTTTAAGGAGTCTCAAAGTGGCTAACATTCTCCTTTCCGTTCCTCCCCCACAACAAACACTCTGTGAGGTGAGTGGGGCTGAGAGACTTCAAAGAAGTGTGACTGGCCCAAGGTCACCCAGCAGCTGCATGTGGAGGAGCGGAGACGAGAACCCAGTTCACCAGATTACGAGACTACCGCTCTTAGCCTTCAGTCTCAGCAACTGCTTCATGTTGGGGCAAGACCTACCAAGGAAGAGTTGCTGTCCTTATTAGGTCTAATACTCCTGTGCAGAGCCTGAAAGAGTTAACTCCACTTGTTGGGTGTGATTTACTGCTGGATTGGCTCCTGTCATGTTTCTAATTATGCAAATCTTTTCATGTTGTAAGCTGCCTTGAACATAGTTTTAACTATGGAAAGGTGGCATACAAATAAGGTGTGACAAGCGCAAGGTCACCCAGTGAGCTTCATGGCTGAGTGGGGATTTGAACCCTGGTCTCCCTTCTTCTTATTCTTCTTCCTCTTTTTTTGGTGATCACTCGTAGCCAAGTAGGATTGTCTTCCATAAACACGGTTTTAACAGTGAGTCCATGACTGTGGAGGCCAGTTCTGGATCCACACATCCTTCCACAGTGGGGACATGGGTTTCCCGGCAGGAGTTGATGACGGTGACGGTTTGCCAAGTGTGCCTTCCTCTTAGCATGTTTTTCCCTTTCATCCTGAGTTCGAGCGTCTTCAAAGCCCATGACACCTTTGGTAAAGGCTGTTCTCCAATTGGAGCACTTGCAGACCAGTGTTTCCCAGTTGTCGGTGTTTATACTACCCAAGCCCTAGTTCAACACTATACCCGCTGCACCTCGCTGGCTCTTGTTCTCACTTTTTAAATATATGCAGTTGGAGTGTGTGTGTGTGTGTGTGTGTGTGTGTGAACTGTATTTTGAAATTTCTCCAAGTTATTTCACAGGAAGCAATTCATAACTGGAACAAATAACATTTTTTTAAAAAACCAAATGATAAATAAAAAATAACGCAGACGGTTGCCTGCTCTGAACGGCCTCCTGACTCAGAAGCGCCACTTGCAAAGTGCTATGAGGGGATATGTCCTTGAAATTCCAATAAATCCTCCTTTGGGAATCCGCAGCTTTGCTTGTGGCATGAGATGATCCAGACAAGGCAGTCCAGAGCTGGGTTGTCAAAAAGGGTCGGGCGCAAGGAGAGCCTGCCACCAACAGGCAAACGGCAGGAAGATCTCATCTTTCCCTATCTACTGGAGGTAACTAAAGAGAAGCGGTAGCACTTTGCAAAAGTAATTGGTGCCTGCTGGCTCCTTCTCTTCCGAGTTCCCTTTCCCCTTCTGTGGCTGCCTCTCTCCCGGCTCCCCCCTCTCTCCTTTCCCCTCCGCACTCAGTGTGCTGTCTTGCCTGTCAGGCCCAGTTATCTCTGAAATCAAATCCCTGGGCAGATCTAAAGCAGAGACACACAAGGCACATTAGTCAATGCAGTTGCGGGGCCCCTTAGAAATAAATCATCTGAGACGTCCTCAGCACCACCTCAGTGGCAAGAGCAGAAATGTGAGTCTGGCCGGGCCTTCTGAAATCTGGCGACTTAAAAATACGCTTTCCCTTAGCCTTGACAGGGAGGCTTCCTGATGTTAAGCTGCTCGGAGATGTCGCTGTCTCTTTAAATCTCCTTCCAGAGATCCGTGTCCTACAGATGTCAGAGGGGAAGGTTTTTTCGTTTTTTTAAAAAAGGAAGGGAAAACTAACAACATAGACCCGCTGTAGAGAAAAGTCACTGTTCCCTACTCTGGGAAAAAGGCAGCTTGCTGTGCAGCGAACCCTTCAAAGTGGATGTTCCTGTTGCAGCGGAGGGACCTCAAGTTACCTAACACGCCCTCTTCCTAGGAGCTGACCGCTGTGCTGACTTAATAAATGATGGTAGAACACAAATAAAGAGGTAAGCTAGGCAGGAGGCCTCATTTCTATAGGAAAGGCAGCAGGGGAGAGAAATCTATTATTACCCAACAGCAACAAACAAATGCAACTGGAAAGAGTAATGGGGGAGGAGCAGAGTACCAAAGAGGCTTATAAATGAGCTATTTTTTGTTTAAAAAAAACAGCTGAATTTAAAATATTTTTCATCTCCTTAAAAGGAGGAAGCGCTGAAAAAATTAGGAGCTTATTTTGGCCCGTGCAAAAAAAAGAAAAGAAAAGAAACATTTGAACCCGAGGTGTTAAAAATAAATCCAGAGTATAATGCAAAGACCAAATTAGAAAGCTGGTGGAGAGTGCCTTGCGTGAGGCATGCAGGATTTTCTAGCAAAATGAAGAAAGGCAAGGATGTTAAGAAGATTGCTTCAGAGAACAATGGATCATGCAGGGGGCTTGGGCATTGTGGAGGAAGGATGGTGAAGCGGGGGAAGTATTGTTACAGAACTGGGGGTCCCCTTAAACATTAAATGAATAAATGCTAGGATTTGGGGTTATTTGTGATATGAAGGGAGAATATAAGATGCAAAGGAGTTCCTGGGTAGCCTGGCCAAACTAGGGCCGTTAAGAGAGCCATTGTGGGTTGTTAACAAGACAGTGGAACTTCTTGTCCCAGGTGTGACCAGAGGCTGGAGATTTGGAAGGTTGCCAGGGTAACTGCTCTGGAGGAGGGCATCTGGGAAGAATGGCTGAGATCCATCTTGGCAAGGGAGAAGGAAGGACTGCCTGCAATGCTTTGGGCCATGCTGTAAGATCCTCCATGCAGACTGAAGGTGAAAATGTGTGAATAAAACCATATTTCTTAAAGCACGACAGTCTCTGCTGTGTCTTCCATTCTCCGAAGGGAAAGAGACCCTGTGTGGGCGCCTGAGATCCCATGCGCTCTTGACATGGGCTTGGCAGAGAGAGAAACAGGCGTCCTGAACAGTATCCTCTGTCACAAAAGTGTAGCAGGACTGTCCTACACTTAAGGTGAACTCACACCACATTATTTGCCAGTTGCCAAGGCCGGATCTACACAAGCAGCAGAGCAAGGAGGCAGAATGCATTTCAGGCTGGCAGGAGGTGGGGATCATATTTGCAAATGACTGACTACATTAAAATAAACACACAGCAGGTAGAAAGCCAGCACAGAAGGGAGAAAAATCTTGCTTTTTGATATGCTAGTTTTCTTTATTTGTTGGCAGCAGCGGCTGGTGCCCATTGGGGTGCCCGGTGGGACAGAAGACAAGGAGCCCAAACAGTAGGTGAATCCAGAGCTAACAACAGGCGAAGCCAAATGATTCCAGTTTTGTCCCCATCTTCCTCCTCCTCTCTGCTGCAAAGGCAGGTAGGTGGGAGCTGGCTGAAGGCAGGATGAGGCCGGTAGGGTAGGTGCCCCATTCTCCCTTGCAGGCTGGTCTTCCCTGCTTGTTAAGAACATTGTGTTTTGTTTCTATAAAGCAGAACAGCCTGAATGATGGGAGCCCACTCTTCCATCTCAGTCAGCTGCACATCCAGACCAGATTAACTGCTTCCACTGAAAAGCATTTGCTCTGGAGGCAATGTGAATGTTCTGTCCTAGGTGCATGATTGACAACGGCTACATCACACACACAAGTCATCACTTAATGTTGCAGTCATGAAGTAACAAGCATGCCTATATGAAGATGGCCATAGGCCACTTTCAATTGCTTTGTTCAGTGTGTTATAATAATATTGTTGTGTCCACTGACTGAGCACTCCCCTATTAGGTGGATTGCTGGTCGATTGAGAGAACATCAGTGTGAACAGGCTTACTAATGACAAACCCCCAAATTTGAGCTCCCCCTCCAAACCTGTGCCAAAGTTTTGCAGTCAAAGTTTTGCAACGAAAACCCCACTTTTTGCAGTACCCCACAAACTGAGCAATTGATATATCAAATGTGGAGTTCATAGTTAACAGCCACAAATCCAATACAGTGGTACCTCGGGTTACAGACGCTTCAGGTTACAGACTCTGCTAACCTAGAAATAGTACCTTGGGTTAAGAACTTTGCTTCATGATGGGGGCATGGCAGCAGCGGGAGGCCCCATTAACTAAAGTAGTACCTCTGGTTAAGAACAGTTTCAGGTTAAGAAAGAACCTCCAGAACGAATTTTCTTAACCCGAGGTACCACTGTAGCAGTTAGGCAATTGCTGCGAACTGATATATGTGTGAATGGCATGCCCATCAGAGTTTGAGAAAGATGACTCAGCTGAAGGGGCAGGTGGATGCTAGGGGTGGAGGAGTAAGCAGGGGAAGGAGAGAAGAAAAGAAAAATAGTTCTGTTGTTTGGAAGAGGGAGGGCAACAGCAGGAGCAGGAGAATTGTGAGTTAATTGAAGGCACCTTGGAAATATAGGGCCTCTCCCTGGGGATCTCATGTGGAGGAGCAGATCCACTGCTTCCATTTCAGCTCTCTGTAAATAAAGGAAAGTACACCCTCGGTCTGCAGCGCTCTCTCATCCAGAGAAAAACAAACCTGGTGCAGCATTGTCCCCAGAACATCTCACAGCTCAGGAATGTGGAGAGCATGTAACACCAGGAAATCTGAAGCACTGCACATAAATAAATATTCATGACAAATGTGATGTTTATCTATGCGAAGTATAAGAACACTAGCTCACAATGCACATAGTTTGGGACCTGCCCTACAACTGGGTGCATATCTAGACACAGCAGGGAGGGTGGAGATTGGCACTATTTAGATTTTTTTTTTCAAAATTATTATTACATGTCAATTTACGAGGTGCCTCAAAACAAATTATCCAGGCGCAAATAAAGAGAGTAAGAAACCAACAGGCTTAAAAGATGATGCCTCCCACAGGCATCTGGTCGGCCACTGTGGGAAAAGGATGCTGGACTAACTGGGCCTTTGGCCTTCTCCAGCTGGGCTCTTCTAATGTTCTTGCGTTCTCATGACAGCCAGGAAAACAAACCCAACTACAAATCCAGTACAATAAATCCACACACACACACACACACACACAGAGAGAGAGAGAGAGAGAGAGAGAGAGAGAGACTATAGGTTTACATTATTTATAATATGCTACCCTACAGCCAAAAGTATTTCAAATCGGGAACAGTGTGCACCTTTAACTAGCACCCCAGTCTGAAATTTCATACACGAGATTGCATCTCTCTCAACAACTCCAGGTGCCGCACTTCTCTGTCTGTTTGATCACCTTGGGAAGTTTTAAGCCATAGCTTTGCTGTGGAGGTTTTCATTTGACAAAGTGCTATATGCATTTTGCTGTTAAACAGATAAAAGTCAAAGGGCAGTATTCAGCTACAGTGCCCTGTTCAGCGCATGGATTTCTGCTGGCACACTGGAACTTCCTCCCCTCTCCTCCCCCTCTGTGCCCCCTAAATCTGTTCTAGGGGTTCCCCCAAACCTCCAAACCAGATCTGAGGCAGGCCCAGGGTGCAAGCAGGAGGGGGAGCTCCACTGCACATTAATCTCCCCCCCCCTTTATAAATATCTCATTCATGTGCCGTCAGCCGAAGCCCAATTTTCTCTGCTGCACATACAGTGCTGTTCTGCTACTGTTACATTTTTATTCTGCCTTCCCAGGAGATTATTGAGGCAGCATGTATGGTTTAGCCTGCTGTAACCCCCTGTGAGGTAGGTTAGACGGCGGGGGGGAGCCCAAGACATAAGAAAAGCCTGCGAGATCAAGCCAAAATTTTGGAGCCTGAGGTAAGGGGCAAGAGAATGAATCTTACTTCAGGTGAATCTTCAGTACTGGTGATGGGACAGCGTTTGCCACTGTACCAACAGACTGCATTAGAAACATAGCTTTTGTCCTCCAACAGAGGGAAATGACCCTGGTCCCAGGGGAGGTTAGGGGTAACAGCCAGGAAGCTGCTCTCACTGCCCGCCCCCCAGTATCTGCCACCTGAAGTGATTGCCTCAGTTTGTCCAATGGTAGGGTCAGCTCTGTCAGGCTAAGAGATAGTGACCAGCTTGAATGGACTCAGTCAGCTTTATAGCTGAGCAGGATTTGAAATTGACTCTCACCAGTATAAGTCTATAACACTCCAATCTATGGTTACCAGACATCCCTGTTTCCCAGGGACAGTCCCAGATTTACAAATCTGTCCCCGGACAAAAGCCGTCCCCGGATTTCATTTAATGTCCCTGGATTTATATTTTAAGTGCTGTAGATTTATTAGTAGGTAATGAATGTTGCGTGATTGGTTCAATGGCACATGACGCATCATATGGGGACTTCCGGCGCGGCAAAATGGCAGATGCCACTGCTGAGGGGGAACCGGGGACATCAGGCGCGTCAACTGGGGGAACTACTGACCCCCCTCCCCCACGACCCAAATTGAGACGGAAGCGAGAGCACCCGGCCACCAGGTCAACTGCCCAGCAGCACTCCAGGGCCATGAAAACCCTGGAGCTAACACAGGGAGAAGGAGGAGAGGAAAAGGAGAAGGAAGAGAGAGAAAGAGGAAGGAGAAAAAAGAGGGGAGCTCCAACCTTGCTGTGCCACTGCTACTGAGGAGAGGTAGGAGAGCACCAGCAGGGCAAGGACACATGGCAGAGCCCAGGCCCGACCCAAGCCTACTCCACGGTGGCTAGTGCTCCAAGAGAGCAGGCTAGGGCCCACAGCAAAGCCGTGTGACAGAGGAGATCTCAGAAGAGAAGATATTACTTCTTAATTTTTTAAAAAATAACTTTTTTTAATAACTTTTTTTTTCTCTTTTCAAAAAAAAAAGTGTCCCCGTATTCTTTGACAAAAATCTGGTAACCTTACTCTAATCATTATACCACACTGCCTTACAAAAATGTTTCCATCGTGCCCCCCCTCTTTTCAAGGCAAGCTTGTAATTAAAAACTTGCAAATGTAGTTAACAATTAGGGGAGTTTAATATACTCTTCCATGGATTATCTTTCAATGCATTTTCTATTACCTTCTTGCAAATTAATATGTAGTATATAATACCACCCGCCCCTCCCCACCCTCCCGAAAAAGAATTTAAAAGATGGCTATTTAGAAGGGACAGCAAGATTTGGATTCACAACTGGAATCCACAAAGCTATTTGGGCATAAAATCAGACCTTGGCAGAAGTAACTACATAAAGTCAGAGTCAAGTGATAGAGTTGCTAGGAAATTTTGAAAATCCAGACACTGATGAAATTACAATAACAATCATCACTCTGCACAGCAAGGAGCAGAGTTCTACTCCTGATTTCTCATTTCAGAAACTCATAGGATCCGGGGAATCCTAATCATCACCTCACCCTACCTGCTGCATTGAGACAAACTCATATTCCTCTCAGATAAGCCCACTTAAGAGATCAGAAGTGGGCAGCACATATATGTATCTTGAACCACTTTAGTATGGCAGATCAGGTCTCCTTAGACTCCACAGAAGTTTGTCATTGTTTAGAATTATGTTTCTAGGGCTCATGGCGACCAGTGTCTGCTTGAAAGAGAGATGGCAAAAAACCGAGGATCAGAAAGAAAGCAAAGGGGTGGGGGAGAAGCACTGGTTGATTAGATTATGTAACTCTCCAAACCTATAAATATTTATATTAAAAGGCTGGCTAGAGGTACCTCGCAGGCAGGATATTTGCCGCTCCCCCACTAGTTTTGGTGAGTGCTCCTCTTGCATGCTGTGTGGATTGCAGCTAGCAACAACCTAGTTTTTTCTCTGCACTGATAGGGGTCTCTCCATTTGCAAGTCTTTGGCACAGCCAGAGGGTGCCTAAGGAAAACTCCTTGCTGAGCTGAATTCAGACTGAGCAGGCCAAAAGAGCCGGTTTTTAGTGGAGGAATGGGGGCGGGTGGGCAGCTTCAATGAGATTTCATTAAATGCAAAAAGATCTCACGGTATGCAAAACTTTCAGTGTGTACGTTCATAACAAATTGCACTGAAAATCAGAAATCACCCATCGTTTCCTGCTTTTATCTCACCCCAGCCAATTCCCCCTTACCGCCTTCCATAACCTGTGTGCTTATTTTCTCATAAATTGTACTCTGTAAACTTTCCTCGGTTTCAGGGCCGCTGAACCAAAGTGAACGAAGGGGAAGGGTCACAAGCTCAGTGGCAGAGCACATGCTTTGCATAAAAAAGGTCTCAGGTTCAATCATTTTATGGAACATTAATTGTATAATCGTATAAATGGCTTTGCTGTTTTTAAGAGTCTGTTATCTTTTGCGTTTTACCCCATTTTGTCTTAGCAGCACCACTTCAACAGCTTCTGGCTGTGAAGCAGCGTATGACTCTAATATAAAGCAATAAAATACCTGTCATCTCTGGGTGGGGCTGGAAAGAAACTTGTCCATAAACCCTGGAGAACTGCTGCCAATTAGAGTAGACAAGGACCTCTGGTCTCCCCTGGAATAAGGCCCCTTTCTGCGTTCCAATTTGTCCTGGGTCCCTCAGTTAGGCCTAAATATCATTTGAGGGACGGGGAGGGGGCAGAGAGGCTCAAAGTGTGTTATTTGGTTGACGAGTTTGCCTTCATATTTGGGTTCCTGAGAACAGCTGATTGACACACTGCTGTTCCACTCTCAGCTGGAAGCAGAAGTGAACTAGGGGTTCCATTCAACAATGTCCCCCAGAGCAGTTCCACAGTTGCCAGCCATCACAGTCCTACATTTCCTTACTATGTGTATATTGCCCTCCTTTTCCAACAAGGACTGCCCTGCTTATTAAAGCACCTGTTCTTCCCACCCAGATGATAAAGAAAGGCTGGTAGCTCATGACGATCCAGACTCAGAATCCTGCTAAGGTAAAGGTAAAGGACCCATAGACGGTTAAGTCCAGTCAAAGGCGACTATGGGGTTGTGGCATTCATCTCGCTTGAGGCCAAGGGAGCCGGTGTTTGTCCACAGGCAGTTTTCAGAGTCATGTGGCCAGCATGACTAAACCGCTTCTGGCGCAACGACACCATGATGAGTGCCAGAGTGCACGGAAACGCTGTTTACCTTCCCGCCGCAGCAGTACCTATTTATCTACTTGCGCAGGTGTGCTTTCGAACTGCTAGGTTGGCAGAAGCCGGGACAGAGCAATGGGAGCTCACCACCACTGAGCGGACTCGAACCGCCGACCTTCTGATTGGCAAGCCCAAGAGGATCAGTGGTTTAGACCACAGCGCCATCCGCATCCCTGAAGAATCCTGCTATCCCGAATAGAGGCACAAACTGGAAAGCTCTGCACGCAGTGCACTCCCACCGCTGGTTTAGCTACACCACATTAGCTACAATCCACATCTATCCTGCTTCTGTCCTGTAGTTTCTTATGAAATACTGCACTTTGATGTAGTTTCCCCCCAAAAAACAGCTTTGATCCAAATTAAGAAAACGAATGACCTAGCAGCATTTTAAACTGCTAGTGTGTAGGAACATGAAAGGAGCCTGCTAAAGCAGGCCAATGAACCCATCTAGTCCAGCACCCTATTCTCATAACAGTGACCCAGAGAGGCCTGTGCAAAACTGGCAAGCAGGACCAGAGCATAAGAACACTCTCTCCTCTTGTGGTTTCCAGCAACTGATATTCAGAAGCATTACTGCCTCTGACTGTGGAAGCAGAGCACAGTCCTCATGGCTTATATCCATTGATAGATTTTATCCCTTATGAATTTTTTCCCATTCTCTATTAAAGCCATCCAAGCTGGTGGCCCGTGTGAGCAAATTCCACAGTTTTAACTGCTTGCTGTGTGAAGAAGCACTTGCTTTTTAGGATATGTGTTTTAGAGAAATATTACATAGAGGAATGATCTGAAGAGAAACCTCATGGAAGTAAGGATGGGAGGTCAAAATCCTAAGGGAATGTTGCATGGAAATTGAGTTGAATTTGCTGAATTGTTTGAAAACTAATAAAAAAACTTAGGGGTGTTTTTCTCTCTATAAGACGCACCAGACCACAAGACGCACCTAGTTTTTGGAGGAGGAAAACAAGAAAAAAAATATTCTGAATCTCAGAAGCCAGAACAGCAAGAGGGATCACTGCGCAGTGAAAGCAGCAATCCCTCTTGCTGTTCTGGCTTCTGGGATAGCTGCGCAGCCTGCACTCGCTCCATAAGACGCACACACATTTCCCCTTACTTTTTAGGAGGGAAAAAGTGAGTCTTATAGAGCAAAAAATACGGTACTTGCTTTTATCTGCCCCAGCATTTAGGTTCACAGGATGCCCGTAAGTTCTAGCATTATGAGAGAGAAAGAAAAACTTTTCTCTCTCCCCTTTCTCCATGAATAATTGTATAAACCTCTGCCATGTTACCTCTCCCTTGCCTTTTCCCCAAACTAAAATGTCCTGGATTCCGCCACCTTTCCTCACAGGCGAATCACTCCATCTATGTACGCAGCCAAATAGTTACTTGGGTGGAAACACCGGATGTGAATTCTGCTTTTGACCTCCTTAGGAACCGAACCATTGACTACTGCTTTGCTGCTTACCATTCATATTCATTATTTAAACTCATTTTTTAATGTATTTTTTATTATTGCCTCCTGTACATGGCCATCTGACGGATTACAGATGCCACTGTGGCATATCCAAAGGTTACTGAATGTGAATCGCAATACTCAGGTGCCTTTTTTTAAAAGCTATTTTAAAAATGCCCTGTGATACCCTGAACATTATTTCTACACTGGAAGGGTGTAGTAAAAATACTCTCTGAAATAAGTGAAACAGTTTCTGGGTGATTTTGTCTCATCAGCCCATCATCTAGCTCAGTACTGTCTACAATGGCTGCCAGAGGCTCTCCACGGTTTCAGATGCAGAAGGCTTCCCCAGCCCTACCTGAGGATACAAGGGATAGAACCCAGGGACCTTCTTCATGCAATGCACGCGTCGTGCCCCTGAGCTCTGGCCCCTTACATGAAAGAATGAATTGGTGCTTAAATGTTACTGCTCTGACCAATTGTCGCTATGCAGCCACGAATGCTTCTGAAGATTATGGTGTAAAATACGTCCCTTAACAGGATTAGACAAATGGGGAATAAGTCCATCACAGCTATTACCTATGACTCCAGTGCAGAACCTTCAGCTTCAGAGGCCATATAATTCTGAAAACCAATCGCTGGGGAACAGCAGCAGTCAGATTCATGCCCTGTGGGAAGCAGGGTGCTGGATGCAACTGGTAACACGACGCTGTAGGAATTCCAAGGTGTTGTGAATAAAATGCACATTCATAAATGCATACACTACATGTCTTAAATAGTACAGAGGGCAACACAGCAGCAGTGTTTAGCAGCCCCTAGTCAATGTCAGAGACCCCATCAAGTCAGATAGCAGGAAATTCCTGATAGGCTCCCCCCCCCCCCCCGCAAACTGGTAGAACATCTTGTTGCGATAATTCAGTTGGTAGAGCACAAAACTCTTAATCTCAGGGTTGTGGGTTCAAGCCCCACAATGGGTGAAAGATTACTGCATTACAGGGGGTTGAACTACATGACCCTTGTGGTCCCTTTCAAGTATACACCTTTACGATTCTATTATCATTTTAAGTTTTTACAGCTCCACATAGTTAGTGCATGGTGCTGATAATGCCAAGGTTGCAGATTATGGGGCAGCTGCATATTCCTGCATTGCAGGGGGTTGGACTAGATGACCCTCAGGATCCCTTCCAACTCTATGTTTCTAAGTATCTCTTGAATGGCCCAGCTGATCTGTCAAAAGATCAGACATCTATGCATGAATGAAACAGTTCCTTGACAATGGATTGGAGTCCCAGCTATTCGCCATTTCAAAAGGATGTCTCAGAGAGGCCAGGAAGGGCAATTAACAGGTATTATCAGGTATCTTGATTGACTGACTGTGTAAATATGTTGGAGAAACATGAACTCTCAGCATGATCTGATTTATGTGTACAACCCATTTTGTGATGTATCTGTGACATTTTGGGGTGGTCTTTCTGTTACAGGGGTGGTCACTATCTGAGGGTTTAAAATTTGTAAGATGTTTTTGTTCTGGGCTCCTCACCTCCTTGCAAGGTGGTGGGGAGGGGGAGAGAGTCTGTTGCAACACACCAATAAAGATCAACAGCTCCATTTGCTTCCTTGGTAGCTTCCATTTTTAGACCCAAAGTCCCATGATAGGGAGCTTGGCTGTAAAAGCCAACCTCATTTTTCTAACAGCAGGAACCTGCCTATTCAGAATATTGTGGACACTGACTGGCAGCAGCTCCCCAGGGAGGGCCTTTCCTACTTAAGAGACAAAAATTGAATCTGGGACCTTCTGTATCCAAAACATGTCCCCTGCCACTCAGCTGCAGTCTCTCCCCCCCCCCCCCCCCGCAGCACATCCATTTTGTAACTG
Source organism: Podarcis gaigeae (assembly GCF_964106915.1). Classification (NCBI taxonomy): domain Eukaryota; kingdom Metazoa; phylum Chordata; class Lepidosauria; order Squamata; family Lacertidae; genus Podarcis; species Podarcis gaigeae. The sequence goes on from NC_139684.1 coordinate 79,309,806, forward strand.
GTCATTCACTTCATTCAGAGTCTTAGGCTTTGAATAGATGCAACTTTGAAATCAAATTGATTTTTATTTTATTTTTTGCATAAGAGAAAATACCCTTTGACCTCCAATTTGGTTGCCATTGTACTGCCAGACTTAAACTGTGTCACATAAACCCCCTGATTTCTTGGGCTACATGGGCAAAGCCCAGGTCACAATGGAGAATTTCTTGATTTCTTGCAGAGGCATGCCAGCATTCAGCAGGCAATCAGTTAATGCATTCCAAGCCATATAAAAAGAGATAAGCGTTTGCTGCTAATAAAAGAACAGTACTGAGAGCCACCCAGGAAGAGAGATCCGTCCAGGGGAAAGATGCGAGCTGTTGAGAGAGGGGGCGTTGGGGGGGGGAAACCCATGATGCAGCTGAAGGATCCTCAGGCTTCCTTGCAGGGACATCGAAGGCTCAGGGGGGATGGCAAGCAGAAGGAAGCAGGGAAGTGGCAGTGTCACTTAATTATAGCAGTATTAACGAGGCATTTCTCTTTCGCTGAAATTATCTGAGACAATGGCACTGAATGGAACTCCACAGCCTGAAACGGGGAGGGAGGGAGAGGGCTTAGCAATGGTGAAAGAATATCCCACAAGAGTTCATCTCTTGCCAACATCCCTCTCAGTCCCAGGCTCTCAAAATGAGGCGCTCTGGGACTCCAAAGGGCCGTGGAATGTGACACTTTAAAATGCAGAGCACGAACGTCGCATGTTTCAGTGCTAATCTCCAGCACTTTTGCGTCCTAGTCGGGGAGGATTACACCAGGGGGCCAGCAAACTTTTTCAGCAGGGGGCCGGTCCACTGTCCCTCGGACCTTGTGGGGGCCAGACTATATTTTGAAGGAAAAAATGAACAAATTCCTATGCCCCACAAATAACCCAGAGATGCATTTTAAATAAAAGCACACATTCTACACATGTAAAAACACCAGCCAGGCCCCACAAATAACCCAGAGATGCATTTTAAATAAAAGGACACATTCTACTCATGTAAAAACACGCTGATTCCTGGACTGTCCGCAGGCCAGACTGAGAAGGTGATTGGGCCGGATCCGGCCCCCGGGCCTTGGTTTGCCTACCCATGGATTACACCCACACTCACACGGCACAGTCGTTTCAGGGGTCCCTGGACCCTCTGGCTCATCCTCTTACTGCCTCTACTTTTGCCAAAAGGATGGGGCATCCTTCATTCAGGGCACAACAGTTTTTGCCAACTCCTTCCGGAACCTCTGGCTTAGCTTCTGCCCTCCCCTTCTGCATGCACATACCACTGCCCCCTTGGACCTTTACAGTGACCCATAGATTACAAATTGAACAAGCAGCCGTAGTAAATGTAATTTTAAAAAAACAGCTTGAAAAGAATTATTTTAAGAACGAGCACATTACGCATGCCACTGAGCCCAAATCCTGCATATTGAGGAAGACTGTATCTGTAGTTACTTCTGCAGCTATATTTCGCTCTACGCGGCATTACATACAAGAAGCAAGACATGTCAATAGAACCTGGGATGGAACAGTCCTCCTCCTTGCCCCACCTAGGACCACATTCTTGGGGGGAGAGGGAATCCCCTGCCCGTAGTGCCATAAGCTGGCAGTGGGCAGGACTGGAGCTAGTGATGGTTGGGAAACCAAAGCCAAAACTGGGAGTCACTGTCAGGAGCTGAAAGTGAGCTGCTCTCCTCCTTTCCTCTCTCTTTAAGCAACCCTCTTTTCTCTGCTTTTGCCTTTCATCCCACCCCCACCACCCACATTCTTCCCCTATCTCTCCACCCGCATAAAATTAGGCTAAAGGCTCCAGTGGCCCTCAGTCACCTTTTTCACCTTTTCCGCTGAGTAGGACCAGAGGATCTCAGGCCCAGGGGCCAAATTTCAAACCCCTCTATCTCTGGACTCGCCCCAGTCCACACCCCTTGCTGGTCATGCGTCACCACCCTTTTTCTTGGTTGTCCTTGAACTCAGACCGTGCCTCCTGCTTCCTTGGTTGGAGGATAGGGATGGGGTGCAGGAATGTGTGGAAAAACTAGTCTAGTGTACAAACGTGATTGTGATGGCCTGGGATTCCGATTCAGAGGCTGAACCAGAGGAATCCCGGCCTGCACAGGAGTCCCCGCCTCCAGGACCGGCTGAACTGGGGCAAGGCCTAGATTCTGAGGACCCTGCACCTGTGTCAGATCCTCAGGAGCAGGCACCAGGTGAAACCATTCTGGCCCCAGAGGTGCTTGAGGACTCAGTGTCTACAGGTGAGCCTCCTCCGGGGCCCAGTAACCCTTCGGCCTCTCCTGAACTGCAGAGGCTTAGGGCAGAGAGGCGAAGAGAACTGGTTGCTCCCAGGAGGAGTGCTCGCCTTAAGGCCAGAGGAGGCGGGGCTCCTGGGGGCCGGGACCGCCCCTGGCCTTAGAAGAAGATAAAGGTCAGTCAGCCCGGTCCCAGGTTGCGGGAGCAACGTCGTTGTTGGCTTCAGATCTTCCAGTGGTCCTGTTCCCTGCCCGGCCTCCTGCTCCTGACCTTCCAGCGTTCCTGTTCCCTGCCCGGCCTCCTGCTTCTGACCTTCCAGCGTTCCTGTTCCCGCCTGGCTCCCAGTTTCGGACCTCGCCTCTCATCTTGTGAACTCTGACTACGATCACGGTACCTTCCCCCCGGGACCAGCACAGTTTGCTCCCGCCGCACTCCCCCTTCATTGGGGTGCGTTCGGGAAGAGCCAGAGGCCATGGCTGACCAGGCAGCTGCGCTGGTGGCATTGGCCCAGGAGAACCAGGCCTTGACCCACACCGTTCAGCAGCTAAGCGATGTGGTTGTGGCGCTTCAGCAGCGGTTGGAAGCCTTTCCAGATCCTGGGGCCGACGCCCTAGCTCCAGGCAAGTACCCAGTGGCCTTGCCAGAGAAATTTGATGGGACCCAGGCCAGTTTTCCCATGTTCCTCGCCCAGGCCAAGTTGTACATTCAGGGGCGAGCCCGGAACTTCCCTGACGACCGCACCAAGGTGCATTTTTTAATCAGTTTGTTAAAGGACCAGGCGGCCAAGTGGACTTTGCCACTGCTCCGGCAAGACTCTCCTTTGCTAACGGACTATGTGGGGTTTTGTAACCACTTAGAGACTGTGTTTGGTAACCCTCTGAAGGAGAGCCAAGCCAATCGGGCGATTCGTCGGTTGAGACAGAACAAGTCCACAGCCGCCGCCTACGCCACAGAATTTCGGCTGTTGGCACAATACTTGTCTTGGAATGACTCTGCACTACGGGACCAGTATCTTGAGGGACTGTCGGATGAGATACTGGACCAGTTGGCCATGATGGATCGTCCCACCACACTGGATACCCTCATTCAGCGGAGCCTGCAGATAGACGATCGGTTGGAGGACCGTCGCCAGGCCCGGGTCCGCCAGCACTCCCGGCTCCTAGCGCCAGTCCTTCCCAGCAGGTCCACGCCCACAGCCGAGTTGCCAGTCGAGCCAATGCCGCTCGGGGCTGCGCGACCTCGGCTCTCCCCCTCGGAGAAGTCGCGGCGTCGGGAGGGGAACCTGTGTCTTTACTGCGGTGGGGGTGGACATTACGCCCGTTCCTGTTCCGAGAAGCTACCAGTCGCAGGGAGACCGCCAACCTCGGTAGCCGAAGGCCCTAGCAACATGGGGTTCCAAACCATACAAGAAGGGCCCTCACCAGTGGAATTGCAACATCTCATGGTACCGGTGCGTCTCTACCCTCCAGGTAGGCCCTGGATTCTTACCCACGCTTTGGTAGATTCGGGGGCAACCCGCTCCTATATGGACGCTGCCTTTGCCGCTCATCATCAGGTGCCACTTCAGAACAAGCCAGAACCGGTACAGGTGGAGGCAATTGACGGACAGCTCCTGCGTTCGGGTGCCGTCACTCGGGAGACCCAGCCCTTGGTCCTGTGTCTCCAGCAGCACCGGGAGGTGCGAACCTTGGACATTGCCTCCATGCCCCGGTTCCCCCTGGTGCTCGGAATGGACTGGCTGGAGGCTCACAACGTTCAGATTGACTGGGTCAAACGGACCGTGCACTTCCCAGACCCATGTTCCCATGCTCAGTCCGAGATGCTAGCAGCCGCACCCACGGAGGAGGCAGCACCCACGCTCCCAGCCGTGTACCGGGACTACCAAGACGTGTTCGAGGAACGGGGGGCAGACCAGCTGCCGCCGCATCGGTCTTTTGACTGCGGCATAGACCTCCAGCCTGGAGCGCCCCTACCGGTGAGTCGCTTATACTCTCTAACAGAGCCAGAGCGCGAGGCTTTGCAGGACTTCTTGCGCAAGAACCTGGAGCGTGGTTTCATTAGGCCTTCTACCTCGCCCACCGCTGCGCCAGTGCTCTTTGTTAAGAAGAAATGTGGGGAGCTCCGCCTTTGCCACGATTACCGGGCCCTGAACAAAATTACCATCCCAGACCGGTACCCCTTGCCCCTTATTTCGGAGTTGCTGGAGCGGGTGCAAGGGGCGCAGGTGTTCACCAAGCTAGACCTCCGGGGGGCCTACAATTTGATTTGGATCCGAGCCGGGGATGAGTGGAAGACAGCATTCGGGACCCGGTACAGGCAGTTCGAATACCTGGTTATGCCCTTCAGTTTGTGCAACGCGCCTGCTGTGTTCCAATGGTACATCAACCACATGTTCCAGGACTTGCTAGACAAGTACGTGGTGGTGTACTTGGATGACATTCTGGTTTACTCCCGTGACCCGGCTCGCCACGAGGGTCATGTCTGGACCGTGCTGCAGCGCTTGCGCCAGCACCGTTTGTATGCAAAGCTCAGCAAGTGCGAGTTCCATCAGCGGTCTGTGGACTTCCTTGGTCACCGACTCTCTCCAGATGGGGTGCAGATGGATCCTGGGAAGGTGGCAGCGGTTTGAGAATGGGCGGCACCTCGGAACCGCAAGGACCTACAGTGTTTCCTGGGGTTCGCCAACTATTACCGGACCTTCATTGCAGACTATGCTCATCGCACCACCCCGTTGACCCGGCTACTGCGCCCCAAGACGCCGTTTTCCTGGGACAAGGAGGCAGAGGAGGCGTTTCAGGGGTTGAAGGCCTGTTTCCAGAGAGCGCCGATCTTGCAACATCCTGACCCCTCTCGACCCTTTGTGCTGGAGACCGACGCCTCCAGTACGGCTCTCGGTGCCGTCTTGTCTCAGCAGTATGGACCTGAAGCGCCACTCCTACCCTGTGCCTTCTATTCCCGCCAGCTCCTTCCAGCGGAGCGTAACTATACCGTGTGGGAGCGGGAACTACTGGCCATCAAGGTGGCCTTTGAGGTCTGGCGCCACCATCTGGAGGGGGCACGACACCCGGTGGAGGTGAGAACCGACCACCGGAACCTGGAGTACCTCCAGACCACCCGCAAGCTGAACCAAAGGCAGATCCGGTGGGCGTTGTTCTTTTCCCGGTTCCAGTTCCGGATCCGCTACATCCCTAGCTCCCAAAACCAGAAGGCGGATGCCCTGTCCCGGAAACCTGAAGACAACGCAGACACGGTACAGCAAGCAGTACCAACCACGATCCTACCACCAGCTGCATTCCTGGCCACCCAGGAGGCGGAGCCACTGCAGGCTCGGGTGCGGGAACAGCAGCGGGTCGACACTTGGGCCCAGGAACGACTCCGGGAGCTGGCTGAAGGGTCCAGCCCTCAATATCCGGGGCTGGTCTTGCATCAGGGCCTTCTGCTGCACCACGGTCGCCTGTACATCCCGGCAGGGCCACTGCGGGCTGAGGTTCTCCGGATGACCCATGATGCCCCAGCAGCGGGGCACTTTGGGCGGTATCGGACCACCCATCTGGTAAGCCATGAGTTTTGGTGGCCCCGCCTGAAGGCTGATGTGGCTCGCTACGTTGCTGGTTGTGATGTCTGCCGGCGGGCCAAGGGCCCTACCGGGCGACCCCCCGGCCTACTTCAGCCATTGCCAGTTCCACCACGTCCTTGGCACACAGTTTCGCTGGACTTTGTAGTGGACTTACCCCCGTCTCGTGGCTGTACCTGCCTTCTAGTTTTCTCCGACCATTTCACTAAGATGGTGCCATCTGTACCCGCAGCCAAGGAAACCACTCAGCTGTACCTGCAGCATGTCTTCCGCCTGCATGGCCTACCTGAGCGTGTGGTGTCCGACCGGGGTGTTCAGTTCACATCCCGGTTCTGGCGAGCCTTGCACCAGACCCTCGGGACAGAGGTCTGTCTCTCGTCAGCCTACCACCCACAGACCGATGGCCAGACGGAACGGGCGAACGCGGTGCTGGAGCAGTACCTCCGGTGTTACTGCAGCTACCAGCAGGATGACTGGGTCGACCACCTAGCATTGGCAGAGTTCGCCTACAACAACGCGGTGAATGCGTCCACCCAGCAGACCCCGTTCCAGGCCATTTACGGTTATCATCCACGGCTGTTTCCAGATGTGCTGCCGGCATCCGCGGTCCTTGCGGTGACGGAGTGGCTTCAGGAGCTCCAGTCCCAGCAACAGCTTTTGATGGAGCAAATGCACCAGGCCAAGGAAGCGTACAAGGCCCAGGCCGACCGCCACCGCCAGGTGGGGCCAGAACCTCATGTCGGTGACCTGGTATGGCTCTCCACTCGCCACCTCCACCCCTCTCGACCTTCGCGGAAGTTGGACGCCCGTTTCACCGGCCCGTTTCCTATCGTGGACCAAGTCTCACCTGTGGCGTTCCGTCTCCAGTTGCCCGCATCCCTGAAGGTTCACCCGGTCTTCCACAGGTCCCTTCTGAGTCCGGTGGCCCCACCCGATGAGTTCCACCCGAACCGTCCCCGACCGCAGTCAGTTTTGGTTCAGGGAGAGCCTGAGTACGAGGTGGAACGCATTCTGGACTCCCGATACCGCAGGGGAAAGCTGCAGTATCTCATTGACTGGAAGGGGTATGGACCGGAGGACCGTTCCTGGGAACCAGCGGCCAACGTCCACGCGCCTGCCTGCCTCCGAGAGTTCCATGCAGCGTACCCCGGCAAGCCGGGTCCGGACCCTCGATTGAGGGGGGGCCTGGGAGGGGGGATGGTGTGATGGCCTGGGATTCCGATTCAGAGGCTGAACCAGAGGAATCCCGGCCTGCACAGGAGTCCCCGCCTCCAGGGCCGGCTGAACTGGGGCAAGGCCTAGATTCTGAGGACCCTGCACCTGTGTCAGATCCTCAGGAGCAGGCACCAGGTGAAACCATTCTGGCCCCAGAGGTGCTTGAGGACTCAGTGTCTACAGGTGAGCCTCCTCCGGGGCCCAGTAACCCTTCGGCCTCTCCTGAACTGCAGAGGCTTAGGGCAGAGAGGCGAAGGGAACTGGTTGCTCCCAGGAGGAGTGCTCGCCTTAAGGCCAGAGGAGGCGGGGCTCCTGGGGGCCGGGACCGCCCCTGGCCTTAGAAGAAGATAAAGGTCAGTCAGCCCGGTCCCAGGTTGCGGGAGCAACGTCGTTGTTGGCTTCAGATCTTCCAGTGGTCCTGTTCCCTGCCCGGCCTCCTGCTCCTGACCTTCCAGCGTTCCTGTTCCCTGCCCGGCCTCCTGCTCCTGACCTTCCAGCGTTCCTGTTCCCTGCCCGGCCTCCTGCTTCTGACCTTCCAGCGTTCCTGTTCCCGCCCGGCTCCCAGTTTTGGACCTCGCCTCTCATCTTGTGAACTTTGACTACGATCACGGTACCTTCCCCCCGGGACCAGCACAGTGATGCTTAAACTCATTACTCTACCTACTTTGCCTCTGAGATACCCTGCCCACCATTGGCATGTTGCTTTCTGGAAGGATGCCCCAAAGAGAACACAGTCTTTGGCCTACCACAGACCCAACCCTCTGGCTGTAGAGAAAGAAGCAGTCAAGCGCAGTCCAGGGGTCAGTGCATGCCCTCCATGGATCTGAATGTAATTCTGTGAAGTATTACTTGTTTACGTGAAGGAACATCAAGAAGCAAGATACTGGCTTTTGAATAATCCCTGCAGAAGCACCTAATACAGTCTGCCTTTACTCAAATGAATGCATTCCTAAGGTGTGTATTCAGTATAACTTAGTTTGCTTAAACTTGTTATACTAGTGTTATGAGAATTATATGTTTTAAGATATAAAATGTTCATAAATGTACCAGGCAATATCCGTCCTCCCTTCCCCACAGGTGGGCGGGGTTTGCGGCACCGAGTGGGGCTCACCTGGGCGGGTGCCACCTACCTGCTTGAGCCAGCCTTTGACCCGCCCTCGGCCAGGGAGGGCAATGGCCGGCCGGGGGTGGGCCTAAGGCCAAAAGAAAAGTGGATGACTCCGTTGCTCAAGCCTCTTTTGCTGTTCTTCCTTTCAGGATACACATACATAAATATATAAACACAACACATACATAAATAAATATAAAAACCACATGTCTAAAACAGTATAGGAAAACAGCCCTAAAGCCATTTTGACTCTTTCAATGACCTCAAATATTTCTGCAGTTTGGATGCAAATGGGAAAAAGCCTCTCCATTGTCTCTGTGCTCACAAATCCTGCCTTAAGGGCACATTTGGGTATGAATAGGGTGAACCTGTGACCTGGACTCAGGAATTAAGTATTTATCAGGCTCTCCAGGTAAACCCATCAACAGGTTTCCTGCCAGACAGGATTTTGCCCCTTCTGTAATGTATGTATGATGTATCAGGGGGATGGTCTTAGGCTACAGGGTGGGCAATTTCAAAAGTCTATATAAGCGCTTGCACACCATTGTTCTGGGTCCCTCCTGCATGCCTTTGTGAGCACCCTGTTGCAGCAATTAATAAAGATCAGGCCTACTAGCTGCTTTGCTTCTCAATAGTCTCTGGTTGGCTCAGGTTTACAACACCTAACAGCCAATCACGCATTCCCACCACCTTTCTGAGTAATACCCCTCCCCACCCTCTCACTATATATAAGGGTCTGGTGAATTTTGTTTCAGTGTATCTGAAGAAGTGTGCATGCACATGAAAGCTCATACCATAACAAACTTAGCTGATCTCTAAGGTGCTACTGGAAGGCATTTTTATTTTTATTTTGGTTGGTGTCTGTTATTTTCTCCTACCGATAGGGAACCTACATAAGGACTCGATTCAGGCTCTTGGGTACCCCATAAGGGAAAAGGAGCAGGTTTTTTCCTTATAACAACTAGTTTAAGCTGTGGAACTCCCTCCCCACAGTGGTGCGTCTGGAACCTTCTTTATACCGCTTTTGACAAAACACAAGGAACACCCAAGCTTTTGATACCCGAGGTGTAGAATTTTTAGCACTCCCCCTATTTGTGCGATTGCAAGTTGTTTTAAATTGTTTTTAGTACTGTATTTTAATTGTTGTAACCCACCTTGGAACCTTAGGGCAAAGGGCAATTAAGAAGAAGAAGAAGAAGAAGAAGAAGAAGAAGAAGAAGAAGAAGAAGAAGAAGAAGAATTGCATCAAACTGCTTGGAGTTTTGGATGGCATTGGTGGGTAGGAAATCCTTCCCCAACAAAATATGCATGTAGATTGGCATATATTTGATCATTTGTCTGGACGCCAAAGCCACACGCAGGTATATGTGACTTAAGGATGTTGGCCTTTTAAGACTATTTTCTTCTATTTCATTATAAGCTATGCACCCAAATGACTCAATACACTGTGAACCACTTTTTCTGTGGTTCAGTGATTTGGTGGCTTTGGTTTGGTTCAGGAAAATCTGTTATTCAAGGTTTGGAATCATGGAATGTCAAGCCATACTCCAGGAAGCTTGGTTGCTGTTGCGGGAGGGTGTTTCAATATTTTTATTTTAGACCTTGTTGTGATTTATGTGGAAATCGTTCAGCTTGGTTGTGCATTTTTTATATTTTATTTATTATTATTTATGACTACTTTTGTTATGTGGCAGTTATGCTGTAAGCCATGTTGTAAGCCGCCTTGAGCATTGCTTGAACAGTGGAAAGGCAGCATACAAATAAAATTATGTATGTATTTACCATATGTATTAATCTAATAATCAAAGGGCCAGGTCCATAGAACTGCTTCAGGAACACCTGAAAGAAGTTACAACCCCCACCCCACTTTGAATTGACAGCAGATCCACCAGGGCCTCTTTAACAGAAACAGGATTTAAGGACCTCTCAGTTTCAAAAGGGTTTTGCCATATGTGTGTGTGTTGGTGGGGTGGATACTATACAAGAAACACAAGTCAATACATTTTTAAAAGACCTGTTTGGATAACAGTATAAACACTGGGACATTTATTCACCATTTATTCACCTGACTACTCTGTCTAGAAGATTGTGCAAATATTGACAATTACCTTAGTAACTAACCTGGGGAGAAACTGATACAAAATACAGTACCTTTTTTCTTATGGATAGCAATCTAAGCACCACACATTACAATATATCATTTCATATTTGTGATAAGAATAGTAATTTTGGTATATGCACTTCTCAGAAATGTTTATCAGAGTGTTTATCATTGTTGTTGTTCTAATTTTAATTTTATGTAATTGTTGCATGTCATGTGCTCTAATGTAGACAAAGATATATCGCTGTTCAACCACGTTAAGCAGCTTAAAGACGAATAAAAGGAATAAAAACTAAGTTACAGGGGGGGAAACCACCTAAGGAGAGGAGGAGGAAGGATTGGTATTCATTTTGTTGATTTATTATTCTTTGTGATTGTGAGCTTTTGAGATTGATATATATCAATCCCATTTTTTAAAAAAAGCATAAGAAGTAGAAAGCTGCCTTCATGTCCATTTCTCTGGTACTAGAAAGACTCACAATTGCAAACCCAACAACTAGTGCACTGGGCTGAAGCTTAGCAGTGAGCCCCAAGGGAGCGATTACTTCAGCAATGGCTTGGCTCAGAAAGGGAGCTTATGTAGGACTTAGGGAGCTCCATCCTTCCTGACCATCAGCCAGGCCTTGATCCAGGCAGGCACCTATGTGGGATCCTCCTGAGTAATCTCACATGAAGGATAGATTTGTGCAGCTAGCCAGACACTCGGCTGGCAGCTTTGAAGCTCTTTCCTGGCTGGCTGTCTCCTCTGATTCCTGGGGTGACAAGTTGGGGGTGGGGGTGGGATTTTGAGAGCTGGCTGGAAGCCCCAGGCAGCCTGCAGACCCTCCAAGTGTCCCTATTTTCCAGGGACGTCACAGATTTACAGAAGCCGTGCCGGTTTCTGATTTGATCCTACAATGTTCTGCTTTACCTTAGGACACCCCTATTTTCATCGGAGAAATGTTGGAAGGTATGGCGTTATCTGACCCCTGAGCCATCTGAAAGCAGCCCTGTATAGGAAGTTTTTTAAAAAAATGTTTAATGTTTTTATATATGTCACACAAAATGGCAACACAGTCAGGTGGGTGGATATAAAGAGTAGTTGTTGTTGTTGTTGTTGTTATATAGGATGCCCCTATTTTCCATCAGAGCAATGCAACTGGTCAGGTGATCTCTGCTCCTGTGACTGCACTGTTGAGGTAGAAAAACAGTTTGCTGGGACCCAGGATTCCCTCAGCATCACTGGTGGGTGCCTTGGGACACAGTTCCTTTTGCTCCTCCTCTGTGGGGACCTCAGATTCAAGATCTAGCCAAAGTTGAGCAGTGATACCTAAGCATGTGGAACCAGTTGCACCATTCTTTAGATGCTTTCCACAATGGAGTTCTCTTCCCCATTTTTTCCAGTGCCGCTTATAGATAAAATGGGAAGAGATACTCAAACACAGGCACATAGAAAACCACATTACAGTGGTACCTCAGGTTAAGTACTTCATTCGTTCCGGAGGTCCGTTCTTAACCTGAAACTGTTCTTAACCTGAAGCTAATGGGGCCTCCTGCTGCCGCCACGCCGCCGGAGCACGATTTCTGTTCTCATCCTGAAGCAAAGTTCTTAACCTGAAGCACTATTTCTGGGTTAGCGGAGTGTGTAACCTGAAGCGTATGTAACCCGAGGTACCACTGTATATCGAGTCAGACCACTGCTTGTCCCTCTTTAAGAGTCCTGCTGTGCGCCATGCTCCCCTGGACCAGCCTCTTTAAGGCTCCCAACACAAGTGATTTTTCCTTCTCCTTGGATAAATTCCCTCCACCCGGCATTTGCCTTTTGATTATGAAACAAAAAGCAGGGTGGGTTTCTCCTCCACACACACACACACACACACAACTTCATAAAAAGAAAAAAGAAAACCTACAGGCACTCACATCTCCCTCTTTATCTGCTCAGAGCTTGTAAAGTAGGCAAACCAACACCGCGAGGAACAGCCAGCCATGTAATAGCAGATGCCGACTGGTAACGTGTGTCTTCGCAGGCTGCCATTTCATATCAAATTAAGTGAATGCGCAGGAGGGAATCCCTCATAAAACTTCACTTAAATATTTTCTTCACTACTCGACTGCTCATCTCCCGCAGAGTAAGAGCGCAGACAATGATCCAAAGGCAGGCAGTTTGTCAGCCTAAGGTAAATCTTCCCCACTCGAAGGCTTCCATCATTTGCAGGCATATAATGATTTTGCCCTTCCTGATAAAGAGGCCGGGAAAGAAAACAAAAGGAAAAGTTTAAAAAGAAAGAAAAGAAAAAGAAGATAGTTTGGTCTCTTCTGGGATTAACACCGCTAGCTAGCATCAGAGGCGAGATGAATCTATTTAGATGTATTTTCATTAAGCTGCATCCCAAGAGTCTTCATCAAACATCAACAAATGCTGGATGGAAGATAAACTGGGCAGAATGCCTGGAATTTCACCTTTTGCTTAGGCTTCAAAACAGACATATATGTTTGACTGTTAGTGGATAATGCATTAGCATCGGCTCCAAGACACACTGGTTCAAAGCCTCCCCAATTCATTGAAACGTGAGCTTGAAGTGCATCACATCCCTCACAGCTTCAGTTTCCACATCTGTACAATGGAACAATAATTGCTTGCCTCGGTAGGTTCTCAGTGTTATGCTGGGCCCGCTGGACATAACCTGCCAGCTTCACTCTTCGCTCTCCTGAGCTTTCTCTGACCACTTCGAGTATGCAGCCACTTTGTGAATGGGATTCAAGCACATACCAGCAAGTCCAAGTGTTTTGCCCACACTCTCATCTTGAGTTCAGCACTGCAGGCTGGATATACAGCACAGATTCAAAGCCCAGGTCTCAGCACTTCTGCCTGGAGGGGTCAAACACATACAGATCTGATCCCCAGTCACCCTTCAGTCTTTGAAGCCATTTGTGTTGCTTGCTCAAAATATAACTAGCCCCAAAGTCCTTTTATCCATAGCAATGTCACAAAAAGCCTCAGAATGGAAATCCAGTTACCTCAGTAGCATCTCCCTCTAGCTGAGCTAGCAGCCATTGATAGATCTATTGTCCATGGAAGACAGGTAGACAAATTCATGGAAGAGAGGTCTATTGATGTCTATTAGCTGTGATAGCTAAATGAACCATCCACGTTGAGAGGCAGCATGCATCTGAATACCAGGTGAACAAGCAACCACTTTGTTGCCACAATGCCCTGTTGGTTGCATGCTTCTTAATCATCTGAGTAGCCATAGCTGGAATCGAGCTGGCCATGATGGAACATCTATCTCATGAGTGGTGAGCCGTAGACAAGGGTCTCCTTCCTGGTAGATCTCTAGTTCATTTGCAGTAGATCAGCAAGTATTTCTTGCTTCCAATTGCTGAAACACCTTGTTGCCTTCAATTGTGTGGGGGTTTTCTTTATTGTTGCACACCACCCTGATATTGTAAAAATAAAAAGAACAAAAAAAGCTATCCTCTTCCACTCCCCTTGAATTAAGTTACTCTCATGGAGAAAGCTTGAGGGGGCACCAGGAGTGGACATATGTGTGGAATGATTGACAGTTCTACTCTGGCAGTGAAAACAAACTCCTAGGCTGTGCACGTGGTCATAAGCGTCCTATTTCTTCACTAATTCTAAGGTTATTTCTTTAGCTGCAGTTGTGTAGCTGACTCTAGTTGGTAGACTGTGTTTCTAGTTAAAAACAACCACAGTAGATCCTGGAAACCTGAAGTCTCTCTGCCTCTGCTCTGTCTGATCCAACATGCCCCTTCTCGAGACAGAAGAAAGTGAAAACCAGAAGCCAGGATAGCTTTGCCCAACCTTGGGCCCACCAAATGTTTTGAACTACAGCCCCAGGCAGCATGGCCAGAGACTGTGAATGCTGGCAGGCAGCTGTAGTCCAAAACATCTGGAGGGCACAACAAGCTCAGGCAGCAGACTGGGAAATCAGCAAAACACTTGCCGCTGTCTCCAGCTGCCCATCTGACATTCTGCTCTGGACTACACCTTTCCAGAGGAGCCCAGGGTACTGAGCAACAAGTGATAAAGCAATAAAAAACATATCCAATAAAGATGCAGGCTGGGAAACAGTTCACCTTGAAAAGCTTCTTGAAAGGTCTTCAGTAAGCTCCAAAAAAAGACAAGAGAAGACAGTGCCTGTGTAATGTTCAAGGGGAGGGCATTCCAGAGGGTAGGTGCCACAACACTAAAGGCCCGATTCCTACATTGTGCAGAATGGGCCTCTTGATAACAGGGTACCTGCAGAAGGCACTGTTCAATTGGGCATATAAAGGGCGAGACGAAATTCCAGGTATCCTAGGACTTAATTCACTAGAGCCAGCGCTTGGTGGCAGGAAACCACCATTTTAAAATCTTGCAAATGTAATGCCCAATGTTATATCAATGCCCAATGTTACATCAACGTCACACAAAGCATTGCATTTTGGGGGTTATAGACGGCTGCAATGCCGGGCTGGGGCTGGGAGCAGCTGCCCAACGGGGGACATATTTTGCTTATCTACCCCAGGGATAATCTTGGGCTGTCTTGGAAGGGGATGGGGTTCGGGTACAGGACGGCCTCAGTGGCAGCAGGGAAAAGGCAGTTTGAAGACCTCTGAAGACGAGTCAGTGTGAGGGGGAGTGAAGCTAGAGGCGATTTGTTATAAGCCTTCCCCTGTCATATAGCTGTCCTGCCCTTTAAACGACCTTAGAGATAGTGTAGCTAGAACGGTAGTTAAGCATGTTTCTGTTGGTTTGAGTATCTCTCCTGTATATTTATCGCTCATTTTCCTTCCATAAATCTTGTTCCTTTGGCTTATGAATAAAGCAAGCCCATTGGGTATTTAGTAAACTCCCTGCTGTCTCTCTTTATTGGAGTTTGCTTTCTCCACCATTCTCCGCCAATATGCCTTATCCTCGACCTTACTAACAGGATACAGATTTTTTTTAGAGATTAAGGGTGCCTCTGCCCCAGCCAGGGCCAGGTGGCAAATCAGACAGTGCTGACCCTGAAACTGGCAGAAATTAGCCATATTCCTATATAGTTGTAGGCCTGGAGACCTTCCTGTGTGTGTGTTGTCACGCTGCCCTTCAGTGTAATCTACCTCACAGGGCTGTTGTGAAGTTTGAGCACCCATTTTATTCCCTTGGAGGAAAGGCAAGGATACCAATGTAACCGATAAATTAAAAGATTGCAGGAAAAGCTGCCGAGAATTAGCCTGCCTGAACAAAAAGATAATTAAAGTGGGTTAACATATCAGAATTACACCATCTTGTTAATGTCACCTGTGTAATATATTACAGCGCTGGAGAGAGATAAACAGGATCTAGCCCACTGGGATTTTTAGGTCACAGCTCTCTGCTTTCTCTCCTATTTTTCAATAGATCTGGGACCACAAACTGGCTCAGCAAAACTCAAATCTATCTTCCGCCAGCCTGCCGCATTACCACAGTGTCAACCCTGCAAACGCTCTTCAATAAGACCAGTAACAAGAATTCAATAAGATTCACTCGGCTGAAGTTCCAGATATTAATTTTTCTTCCCTCTGTTCACTCCTTCAGCTATGTGCAGTGGCCTGAAAGCTTTTATTACTATGGGCAGGGAGGAGGGAAACATGGAGAGAATGAGCTCCCAAATGTAAGAACATGGAAACTACTGAAAGTACAAGTGTCAAAAGAGGTTGCCAGCAGCTTCTTTGGGGATAACAATCTCACATTTACATCAAGGCAATATTCCATCCTGGAAAGTCTTAGGTGGCTACGTTTTAACTTTGCCTGCAAATTATTCAACACAACACAGCCAAGTCTGGCTGCCCACCTGCCCACTAAGCCCCCCCACCCCACTTCCCACTCACTCCTTGAGGACCCCTTTCCCCAAATGATCCACACACTCACCTCTTTCCTGAAGCCAGCTTTTCCAACAAGAGGCTTAAGAAAAGCAGACCAGATTGAGTGGGTAGATTAAGAGGCACTTGGGTAGCAGATGCACATTTGTTTATTACATTTTAAAACGCTCACTGTATTTTTTTTTTAAAAAAATCTGCTTTCTGCATGGAAAGCAGTTCATATGCTGATTGAATCTTCCTCCCTGGCTTATTGTTGGGTGTTTGGGCTTTTGATTTAAGTTTCTGCTACAATAACTTCTTCCTCGCTCGGGAAGAGCTTCTAGGAAGTTAATACCACTGCAAAGAGCAAACGAGACACCACAACAGGATCACAGCACACACCAGGGGCCAGGTCTGCAGCTCCCAATAAAAGTGTGAGAAAATGAGCCTTGTTAGATTCAACTGAAGGACCATCTAGGCCAGCATCCCATGACATACTTGGGACAACCAGATGCCCGTGGGAAGCCCAGAGGCATCACGGCAGAGCAGAAGCCCTCTGCAGCTCTTCCCCAGTGACTAATATTCATGGGCATTGTGCCTCTGACCCTGGAGGTAAAATACAGGCACCATGACTAGTAGCCATTTATAGTCTAAGAATCATAGAGTTAGAAGGGACCCAAGGGTCATCTAATCCAACCCCCTGCAATGCAGGAATCTCAGCTAAAGCATCCATGACAGAGGATCACCTTGCCCTCCATGAATGTGTCATCCCCTTTCAGAGCCATCTAAGTTGGTGGCTGTCATACCTTGTGGTGTCAAATTCTAGAAGCTAAATATTATTACTTATTCATTTTATTAGTCACTTGCTACCAAAGTCTCCAAGCGACTCACATTTCAGAACATAAACATAAATATATAACCAATATGAACGCCTACAATCTACATGCACACACAGAGGAATAACCTCCATAGCAGCCACAGGAAGCTCTGGCAGAACAAAACCAGCTCAGTCCATCAAAGACCGGGGTGGGGCGAGAGTCTTTACCTGGCACTGAAAAGATGTCAAAGAAGGCGGCAGGTAGATGAGAGTATTTCACAGATGGAGAGGCACAATCGAAAAAGTCCTTTCCCTCCATCTTCTGAGCCGCCCTCAGTAGAGGACCCAGAGAAGGGCCTCAGCAGATAATCCAAGGGTCAAGTAGGTTTCAGAAGATATAGGGGTCCTGAACCATAAGGGCTTTCCAGGTTAATACTAGTGTCTCTGAAATGGGCGCTATGCAAAGAAGTATTTCCTTTTGTCTGGTATTCAGCTTCACTGGGTCACTCTGGGTTGTAGTTTGGGGAAAATAGGGAATGTGAATGGCATACTGTCCAGTTTCCCCTGGAATAAAGCTTGGGGAGAGCAGCCTCTCCCTTGACACCCCACCTCTTTCTCTTTCTTAATAGTTGGCGAAACAAGCAGGAATGGAATGCCATATTTATACTAGATGAAGAAGCTCTAGTCCTCCAGAGGCTGTTGGACTCCAGCTCCCATTAGCCCCAGCAAGAGCAGCCAATGATCAGGGATGACAGGAGATGTAGTCCAGCAACAGCTGGAGGGCCACAGGTTCCCTGTTCTGGCTACAGAAGATGAAAATCAATCTGAATGTTGTTTTCTTGGGGGAAATCCTCAACAATGAATCTAAGAAAGTACACAAACGTTTTATAATGCATTGGGGAATTTGGAAATCAGCTTGATAATGAATCTTTTTGTTACCTGTTGGCTTTGCCTTTTTTGTAACCCTCACTCTTTCTTATTTATTCTGTTTCCGGATTGATCTGCTGGCCTTCAGGGCAAAGTACTACCAAGGCAGCTGACATAAACAATTAAACCCATAAAATACAACCAAGGCAATACAATTAGTTACAAAACTAAAAAACAGCATTATACAAACAATCTACAGCACAGCGATTCAGATAAAGCATATATCGGATTGGGGAGGGGAGAAGGCAAGAGGGAAGGACACAAAGGTAACACTGTTGGCCCATAAGAAACCCAGCAAAAACCACTGTGGGGCCGTTCCTTCATTAGGACCGAGCAAAAGTCACAAAACAGACATGAAGGTTTTGAGTTTTCCAGGACCCTTCATCATGCTGGGTGTTAAACAAGGAGGTGGGGTAAGAGAGAGAAGGAACTGGCTTGACGCTAAAGCCGCAACACATACATTGTTCTCAGCCTTCAGAAAGAATGTAGGAAATGGTAGCAGGACTTAATTACCTAGATTATGCTCTCCAAGATGCTGTGCATGTTTCAAGTCACAGCTAGGGATGCTGGAATGAAGGCAACACACCATGGCAGATTCCCCCATTTTTTGAAAATATAAAGCTCAACAGACAGCTACCCAGATCAGCCTCTTCTCCAGCCATACGCAAAAACACACAGGTTGCTTATGGTAAGGGTAGTAGTAAAGAGGAACATGTCCGTTTTAATATTAGCAAAGCTGGAGATTCAGTGTGCAATGAGGACAAAGGCAAGTGAGGCCTCTTGGGTAATAGCCACTGGTGCAGGGGGTGTTTGCAAGTGTGTCCCAGTTTTTGCAAGGGAAGCAGCTCTTTCAGCAAAGCCTGGCCATGCACTGAAAAATAGCAGCCAGACCACCAGGCTCCTTCTCCCTGTCCCTTTAATCTTTGTAAAACTCAATTTTTTACCTTCGTGCTTACGGCAGTTTCTCTCCCCACCCCACAATACACGAAAGCCGCTTTCCAATTTATTCAGCTAACTTTGATTTTATGGCTTTTGAGGTGTGCCACTGCTCCACCCATCTTGATCTCAGCCACCTACAGAAAGTGCCTGATTTTCTTTTTTTTTCCATTAGTGCAGCAGAACGTCCAAAATCTGTGGGATGATATATGACCTATTAGATTAATGAAGATTATTACTAAAAGGCTCTCAGCAAAAATGAGACAAGTAAACTGATTAGTAAAATGATATGTTAGCCTTCCCTTTCATTTTCAAGGAAGGAGAGACGTTAACAGGCCACCTCTGTTCCTAGGCAAGGATTGTGGATGTTTGTTTCCCACACGAAAATATAAATAAATAAAGTGAGGCATGTGTCTGCGTGTGCGTGTAGAGAGGCACATAGTCACTAACAGCTGTGGTACCTAATGTATTGATGCCTGCCTCTTGCCTGAACCATCACAGCTGTATGCAGAGCACATCAGGGACCATGTTTCCTGGTGCATAAGCAGCGGTTTCTCAATATGAAAGCCTATTTAAAAAATCATTATAATAGCAAAGCAAGTTCATTCCCTGCATTGAGCGTATGTCCAAGGCATATAATTGCAAATGGGAGTCTTAAATCTCACCTAGGGCAGCACAGGAGGCTGGTAATACCATGCACTCAAGATGTGCAGAAGGTCAAAGTGAGATCTTGGCTGCCAAGGTCCAGAGGCAGGGGAAACCTCAGATACGTCACCAGGGGGATTTCCACCTGTGAAAGAACCTCACCAACTGTTCTACAGGCTGTCATTGACAGCTGTGGCAGAGGTCATGCTTTGCTTTCCTGGAGGCCCATTGATGGATGAGCTGCCGCAGAGACATAAAATGAGCAGCCCTTCTTCATCACTGTGTGTTGGATGGTGCTACTGAGAGCAAAAGGGATCACAATATAGCAATGTGGGTCAAACTTTCAACGTTAGGAATGCTGTATCTTTAACAGCTGTGGACACGACAGTATTTTGACAAATGCAACTTTTCAACCCCCTGTGGCCCACTGGCATGATAAACAGAAATTTATTTTTGACGTATCTATTAAAGAGATATAGTTGTCCCAATGCTGAAAGCTTGGCAGTGTTTTGACCTTTACAGGGCCTAGGGAATCATAGCAATGAGAGGAGTTATAATACAGGTGGGATGCTGGCTATTGTTAATACCAGACCATCCTCCTTTTGGCTACTGCTTCAGGAAAAGGTGACCGTCTCCAAGTCTCCCATTACTTCCTCCTGAACATGCAGTTTTTCAGGCGCCACCTTCATATGCTCAGACTCTGGCGCCAAATGATTTTGACTAGAATAGTTCCATGCTCAAAAGCATTAATGAAGACTAGTATTCAAGCATGAATTGAAGGGGTGTGTAGGAGGGCTTGGTAATTATTTTACCACTCTTTAACCACCCTAGTTGTACGAACAAAACAAGCTGCTTAAACGTGCTTTGTGATGATTTGCATGAAGTGATTTTGAGCATGTGGCTACCAAAACAATTTAGATAAGATGTGAGCCAAAAGTGTGGGGGGAAATTAATTAGTTATATGTGTTTTTGTGTCAGAGAGAGAAAATACAAGCCATATTTTCTCATATACACACCCTGCCATGTATGTAAGCCTCCCTCCTACGCCAATCAGCACACCGCAGGGGCTGCAGCAGCCAATCAGACTCCACAACAGGGGGCGAATGTAAAAACAGCCAATCAGCCAGCCGCAACAGGAGATGCAAAACAGCCAATCAAACTGAATGGAAGGGAGAATTCAAGCACCCAATCAGCAAGCCCACACAGATACCAAGGGTATGAGGCTGAAAGCACAAGTTGTGGTGTACAGTGGTCACACAAGCAAAGGGGAAGAAGAAATGCAGTCTGTTGTTTCAGATACCTTGCAATGCTGGTGGCAAATCTTTCAGAAACTTTCATACCTGCAACTGCCTTCTTTGAGCAGCATGTTAAACAGCTCCAGAGCCGAGTAAACTCAGGGTGCAGGGGGGCCCTCGGAACTGCATTGCTCAACATTTACATCTCTAAGTGGGGCCAGCAAGAAAATGTTGCAGACGGTGCGTCCTCTCTCCTGAAATGAGTGCTCCTGTTCAGGGATCCAGACAGCCATTCTCATAAAGCAAGGCATTCCACATCCCTTTCTCCAACTGTCTCCGTCCACTCTGAGAGTAGTGAGCATACTTTAGTCCTCTTTGGGCTATTTTCTGTTAAGAGTTGCCTTCATAGGTTCTGTTATGTATTCAGCAGTCTGTGTTTGCCTGACCTTGAGTCTGGAATAAGGATTCTGGGCTTGTGTGTTCTGATTCGCTACATGATATCCAATCACAGAACATTCAGGATTTTGTTGTTGTTTAGTCGTTTAGTCGTGTCCGACTCTTTGTGACCCCATGGACCAGAGCACACCAGGCACTCCTGTCTTCTACTGCCTCCCGCAGTTTGGTCAGGCTCATGTTTGTAGCTTCGAGAACACTGTCCAACCATCTCGTCCTCTGTCGTCCCCTTCTCCTTGTGCCCTCCCATCTTTCCCAACATCAGGGTCTTTTCCAGATTCAGGATTTAGGGCTCTGCAATTGGCCCTTAAACTCCAAGTCGTCATTCGCAGCTTGGAAGTTTAGACAGCCAATCACATTGGGAGCAGGAGTGGCCCAGGCTTTCAGGAATGTACAGTGGTACCTCGGGTTACATATGCTTCAGGTTACATACGCTTCAGGTTACAGACCCAGAAATATTACCTCGGGTTAAGAACTTTGGTTCAGGGTGAGAACAAAAATCGTGCTCCGGCGGCGCGACGGCAGCAGGAGCCCCATTAGCTAAAGTGGTGCTTCAGGTTAAGAAAAGTTTCAGGTTAAGAACGGACCTCCCGAACGATTTAAGTACTTAACGTGAGGTACCACTGTATATAAGCAGTTGCTTTGCTCCTGTTTCCCAGTTATGTAGTTCAGTAAAGGTTCTTGCTGTTATTGCTGTGTCTTCTCTCACGGGAACCTGCCTACACCTCAGGTTTCTCCCCCCCCCCCCAAAAAAAAACAACCTTGAGATTCCCCAAGCATGCAAAGACTTCCCTTCTCGCACTTTAAGATGTATTTTTTAAAAAAATAAATCTGTGACAATTTGTACTAATACCCCTTAACACGCATCCTCTTCCCACCTAAAGCTGTATCCACTCTCTTGTTCACTTTGCATCCAGAGTGCTCCAACTGCTGGTTCGGGAAGCTGTGTAAACACAACGCTAGCCATATTTATCTTTTCTCTATCCTGCCATTTCTTATGAAATACTGCATTTTAATGTGTTTTCCTCTAAATCAGCTTTGGTATAAATTGAGAACAAAAATGACCTAGCTCTATTTTAAGGCAGGAAAATTTACACAGTCATAGTTTCCTTCAATACTCCTTTCACTTGAACCACAGAAGATGTTTTTCTATTTCTACATACCCCGTGGTTCCAAGCATGCTGATGCTTCCTTGTCTCCCAGTGGCACATTTTGGCTACAATCCTGGTGGCACTCAGCACCCAAATTTGCTATTAGGAGGAATAATAAAGTACACCAATGTACACAGTGCTTTGCAGAGTAAAAAACAAAGTCTCCTGTTCTAAAAAGCTTACAACCTAACTCTGAAAAGTAAGTGAGTAAACAAAGGAGTGGTACCGACTTAGGCTGCACCTACACCAGACATTTAACAGTCATTCCCCCCACCCCACCCCAAAATCCTGGGAATTGTACCACCGGTATGAAATTTACGGCATGTAATGCCTTAAGAGAGAATATTATGAAAATGATATATAGGTGGTACATGACACCAGTCAAGCTAGCAAAAATCTACCATGTGTCTGATAATAAATGTTGGAAATGTAAGGAAAATGAAGGTACATTCTTTCACCTTTGGTGGACGTGCCCAAAGATTAAGGCTTTCTGGGAGATGATCTATAATGAAATGAAAACGGTATTTAAATATACCTTCCTGAAGAAATCAGAGGCCTTTCTCCTGGGCATAGTCGGCCAATTGGTGCCAAAGAAGGATAGAACTTTCTTTATGTATGCTACAACAGCAGCAAGAATACTTATTGCAAAGTATTGGAAGACACAAGATTTACCCACCCTGGAAGAGTGGCAGATGAAGGTGATAGACTGTATGGAACTGGCGGAAATGACTGGCGGAAATCCGAGAGCTGGGAGAAGAGTTGGTGGAAGAAGATTGGAAGAAATTTAAAGACTATCTGCAGAAACATTGTAAAATTAATGAATGTTAAAATGATGCTGGATTGAAAATAAGTGGTATTAACGACAAAATTAATAAGAAATGTAAAAATGAATAGATATTAGATGAAATTATAGAGTCATAAATGTTAAGAAATAGAGCGAAGGTAAAGGAAAGAGGGTAAGGATTTGCTGACGTGATTATGTAAATGGGAATACAAAAAGTGGAGGTGTGAGGAGGTCAAAGGAACAAGTTAAGGAGTTTAAAGTTATGAAAAATGGTATTGTTTTTAATTTTTTCTTATTTTTTCTTTGTTTTTTGTATGTAGTTTCTTTTTTATTATTATCTTTGTAAGTTGTATTTCTTTATATATTCCTATTTTTTCTTTTTTGATTTATTTTCCTTTCTTTCTTTTTATGTGGTTTTGTACTGATGTTTTTGTAAAACTTAATAAATATTTTACAAAAAAAATATCCTGGGAATTGTAGTTTGTCAGTCACAGAGCTGTAACTTCTAGAATGTTTAACAAAGTATTGCTTCCAAGATTCTTTGAGGGAAATCATGACTGTGCAAGTAGTATCAGAGTGTTCTAAATGGTGTGGGTGTAACTTCAATAGCAATTTCCACTTAATAGCATACATACTCTCCTTACTTCTCCAACAACAGCAACAGTTTCCCTCCTTTCCAGCATTTCAGATCAAAATACTCACCTGCTCCCCTGCCTAGCATCAGTGTCATTTAAGCACCAATTCACACAATCATAAGGCACAAGCTGAAAATGCTACACATGCTGGATCCCATCCCAGGGCCAACCAAATGCATTCAGCTGCCCTGATGGAATGTTTTGTGAGCATTTGTGGCAGTGTGTATAGAACTGAGCCCTGCACCATGGGGCAGGAGGCCAGCAATGGCGCCCAGAGGCCTTGTGGCTCTCTCCAACTGATAGATTTGCAATCGTGGCAAATGTTCACATACCAGCCAGAAGCCTTCAGAACAGTACCGTTAATCGTATCCCAATACTGTAAAAACTAACTCGGCAGCAAACATGCATAAATGCCTCTGGATTTAACCCACTGGCTTAATGCCACAAGATGCTGTGGGGATCATTAGTTTAGATAATTTGGAACAGGGATTAGATATACAGGCTAACAAGAATAGGTAAATGGAACATCCATGAACAGCACAGATCGGCAAACTGTGGCCCTCAGCTCCATTTCATGCAGCCCTTGACCTAATTTTATGCAGGTAGCAAGGAGGGAATAAACAGGAGGAAGGGTTAGCAGAAAGAGAATGGGAGAGAGAAAGTAGAAGGGAAAGGGGATAAACGCATACATCTTGTGCTCTGGCCCCACCCAAGTCCATAGCCAGTATGTGTCCCCTGACAGATTATCCCCAAAAGTACGTTGCCTTCAACAGGGGAAAAACTGTTTGCCCATCAATGGAGGCTACTTCTGAGAGCAGATGGACCACCACCCCAGCAACTCCAATCTGTCCTCAACCAGCTTACCTCCTTGCTTACAACCTGTCCAGGGGGCGGCACTGGTTGTCAATTTCCTCCTGATGAGTTTCAATGTTGCCTTAGCAAAGCTCAGAAAGGAGGAAGAAAGAGCAAATTGGCTTTAGCTCCACCTACTGTTGGCCTCCTGCATTACACTCCACTAGTCCCAATGGACACCAAACACGACTCCTGCCCACCCATCACGGACAGTGTACAGCTGAACACTGGATGACAGAAATGAGCAACATTTTTGTTTGCCTCACTTGTGGATTTCCTGGGGGCTTCTGTGTGGTCACTGTGGAGAACAGGAAACTGGATTAAATAAAGGCTTGGTATGATTCAGCAGGGCTCTTATTCTTGTCTGGATCAACTGACAAGAGACCAAAGTAAGTGCTAAGCCTTGCATCGTCATCCTCTCACTAAAAGCAACTGGCTGGAAATGTTTCTAAGTGTTTATAAGTACACATTTGTAGCCCTCAAAATAAATGATATGCATATTTTTTTTAATTATGTGCAGCTGTTAACAGAAAGAAAGCTTTCCTTATGGATTTCCGCTTAAAGAAGATAAGAAATTGTTCATGCACCCCAATCTGTTCCAATGCTCTGTGTGCCAATTTGTTAACACCATATTAGAAATCTTACATTTTGAGATTAGAGCTCAGTAAAAATGTCCAGGCTTTTAAAGGTATAAAAAAGCAGCCAATGGATTGCTCCCATCCCCAACTATGAATACTAGAGCTTACTAGAATGTTAACTTCAGTCTTTAAAATTTGTGCAGGTGCTTAAAGGAGGACAGTTTCAAATGGCGGGGGGAACATTTTTGTGTGTAAAATTTAGCTTGGAGAGAAAGTGTCTGGGAGGCTGGCATGTGTGAGATTTTGCATATAAAAACGTACATGTGTGGGAATCCTGGTTACTGAGACTTTTAAGGTAAGTTGTATTTGGGGTTTCAAGCCTTTATGCCTAGCCAGCAGAACTGGAAAAAAAATACTTTTAAAAACTGACCTGACATTTTCCTCAGACCCCAGGGAATGTTTAAGGCAGCAGTGCGGGAGGGGTTGAAAGCAAGAAAAATCACATATATTGACAAATCTTACTACAGTACTTTCAATGAGAATCATTAAACAAACAGGAAAGGAAAGAGCACACACTAACAATTTAAAAGCGACTACTTCCTGCATGGAATAATGGGACTGTGGTCACGGTTCATATGCAATTCCCCCAAATTGCAAGGGAGTGCAAATAGACATAGATAGAGACAGAGATAGATAGATGGGGGGGGGGGGAGAGAGAGATAGGGAACTATCTGGTCCTGAGCAACCATTTCAGCAGTAACTTTTTAACAATTGCACCAGGGCACCCCCCCCCCCCCAAAGCCCCTGAAATGTCTAACCCAACATCAGCTTTGGATCAATAGAATAATTGCTCTGGCAACCTATACAGCTAAATCAAACAACTATCCTCTTCTGGAGGCATGGAAATTTCTGCCATTGCCTCACCTCACCTCTGAATGGTGTAGAGTTGCCAAAGGATTGGGAAAAAACCCAACCAGGTCTGCTCTTCCGCCTTTAACAGCCACTTTAAGAAGTGTGGCATGGGGTCGGGATGCAACTTCTCTAAATACATCAAATCCAAATCTTGTTCTGCAGAAATAAACAGGTGGCCCCTTTTTATGGTGCGAGAGCAAACGCATCCTGTTAATTTCTGCAGATCAAATCACTGTTAAAGACAGAGGAGGAGGGGCTGGCTTGAAAACTGGCCTCCCTACCAGATCCAGACCACCACCACAAATGTTGGACCTTTTCGTTGTGACCATGACACTCCCAGAGATACAATACTGTATTGGTTATATATTTTGTGTGGACCATTTCAGTTCATATTGACCTGGTCCAAAAATGCAGAACTGCGCACATAGCATCTGGTTATAAACTAACTGTACACGATTTGGCCAAGGCAAATTAACCTCTGGCCAATTTAAATATAATTATTGTACAGCTTTCCCTCTCCCAGCAGTGGACCTTGGCACCCTAGACATTTCCCTCACTCAGCCACTGAGGACTCCTCAGTGTCCCATTCAGGCCTTTCCCCATAGCTAGGCCTAATGGCGCTTCAAATATCAAAATTTCACTGTCCTTTTACCTGAATGTGGCTTCAGGCGGCAGGTGGTGTCTTAGAATGGGAGCAGAAAGGCCTTCAGCTACAACATCTCGCACCTTTTCCCTCAGCAGAGCCTCCAGCAATGCTCTGGAGACTTTTTTTGCCTCAGCTAAGCCTCAAGCTCCTGAATGACACACTTTCCTCTGTTTGGGTGGAGGCTACCAAACACCCCTCAGTGAAGCTTCCCTCCTTAAATCTATTGCCCTTTAAAAGAGAAAAGAAAAGGCCCTATCCCAACATCTCCCTTGCCTAGGAAATTAGCCTGAAATGCATTCACTTGAGTGCCACCTTGTGGATAATGCCAGGCCCCACACCAGCACAAGGAGAAAGTCTTCTCCAAGATCCATCATCCCTTCCAGAGCTCAGTTTGTGCCAACCCTACATGTGTCACACTCGCTCTTAATTAAATGTCAGCGACATCTGAAATCTGAAATGTTTAAGTTAGAGAATTGCTAATTTTGGCTTTGAACACACGAGGGAAAAAAATCAAATTGAGAAAACAAGCGTTGTGGCTGAGGTGAGGGATATTCAATTTTGAAAGCCCTACTTCAGTTGAGGAGGACGTGCTGTTCGCCCCTGTCAGTAGCGGCATCCCAAATTTCGACAAAGGCAAACGTTAGAATCTCTTCAAGATGCAAATTCCAAGGAACTGCTTTGGATTTTGAATGGGTGCCTGTCGGCATGAATATCCACTCATTTGAAATGCGCCCCCATCCTCAGTACACTGATATTTAAACCAAACTAATCCCAATGAAATTGTAATGATGCTGGAAACATCATCAGAGTTGTTTACTCAATCACGCCGGGCCGTGTGCTGATGTTGGCTCCAACTCTAGGATGAATCATAACCCTGCCTTGTTGATGAAGATATATTCCCTCCTCTCCCTTATCTCCAGCTTTAATAATGATTTCAGCTGGGGTGGGGAGCAAGAGCTCTCTGCTCTGGCAAACGAGGGCCCATCCCAGAGCTATAGGGTGCCATTAAAAGGAAACATCCAAAAATGACTGACTGAAAGCATCAGGCCCCCTCCAAACTATTTTGCTTCCCCAAGTGATAAATCTCAGCCCCCTCCACTCAAGCTGAGCAGCTGTAAACAACAGCTGCTGCGTCCCTTTCAAATCCCGCTTCCAGATCAGCGGCACTATCAGAAACGCATTACTTCGTTGCCTGTCGCTTGTCGAAGGCGCCATTTAAAAATTTGCAACGCTCCTCTCCGCTGAAGGCTGTAAATCTCCCCCATTTTAATGCCTCTTTATGGGTGGCAAAGGAGCGACAGGTGGGGTGGGGGGAGGCCCATCAGGCCCCCGCTGTTACGTATATTGAATTAACAATTCTTAGCAGCTCTAATTATTTCCAGAAGGGCCTCTCAAAAGACGGCTGGAGAGAGACTGCAGCATATTAAAAACCCGTTCCACACGATTTCCGCTCAGTCCCCTGCACAAACATCGCCACACTTTCCCGCTCAGCGTTTAACAGGCAAGTCTTGTCCTGGCCGCTGAGAGCCAATTTTTCATGGATCCCAACCTGCATTGACGAGAGACGCCTTTAAACCAGGGGGTGCCTAAACTCTGGCTCCCCAGGAGCTCAACTCATTAGCTTATGTCAGGGATCAACATCTACCTTTGGCAGTCCTTGACAGCAACAAATGACAAACTCCTCCTAACACCCCCAGAACGCCTCCTTCCTCCGCCTCTGACAGGATTTCCAAGACGCTTTTTACTGCAAAAGCTACACTGGTGCCAAAGGGAGAACAGGCTGTTCTGCCCCTTTGACATAGTGTGCCCTTTTTTTGCCAAGGGGGACCGAAGCAGCCGTTTCCCAACACTGCCCTCCGCCCATATGAAAACCTCAGTGGCCTGGCTTGGAAGAGAAATGAGAAGAAAAATCAGCAGCAGACTGAATTACGTGCAGAAAGGAGAACAGTATAGCAGGAAAACAGCCCTACGGGAATAGAGGCCTATGCCACCAACATCTAACATCAGCCCTGTGGCATATGGTTCTTGCACTCTAGAGGCTATTAAGGTAGCCTAGATATCTATTATTTAATTTGCATTTATGCAGAATTATAGCTTACGCTGCCACTTTCTTATTCCACTCATGCTACCTCTAGGCACATATTAATCGGTAAGCACCCTGTGGGGCTGATCAGGCGTGTCTAAGCCCCTGCCTCTTCTGTGGAGCTTTTCGCCCCAGTAAAGACTGGATAGGTTTCACCCGTTTCATTCCTGCATTACAGGCTTTTGAAAGGCAGAGAAGCAAGGACAGTGGAAGAGTTGGCAATTCCGGCACATGTCCCCTATTCAAGATGACAAACCCACAGCCCTTTAAAACGAAGACTGCAATTCTATAAACTAATGGGGCTCATTTCTCAGCCAACATATAGCATTGCCCTGTAACACACGAGCTTTTGTAGGCTAGCACTCGTTTTGTCTGATATTTGAATTATTTCGAATAGACAGGCAGAAATGTAGAAGGGAATTAAACCGAACCAAGAGACCATGAAATTCAAGAACTTGCCTTTGACAACCTTTTGTCCCCACACTTCACAACAGTTTCTCTATACCCACACATGCGTTTTACACACACTCATACACCTGTCAACCTGCAACATTCAATGAAGTAGGCTCTATGAAAGTTTATGTCACAATAAATTTAAGAAGAACCTAAGAAGGCTAGATCAGGCCAACAGCCCATCTAGCCGAGTATCCTGTTTTCACAAGGGCTGTCCAGATGCCTATAGAAAGGTCAAAAGCAGGACCTGAGCACAAGAGCACTCTCCCCGCTCAAGTTTCCCAAAAACTGGTATTCAGAGGCTTATTTCTTCCAACACTGGAGGTAATTTCAGCAATGGATTAACCACACACAAACACACACAATCCAGTAGAATTTGTGTCAACAGGCTAATGGCAGAGCCAAAGTCTGCTCTCCTTTGGTACAGCAAGCTCAAAGTAGAATCACAGAATTCTAGAGCTGGAAGGGACCATGAGGATCATCTAGTCCAACCCCTTGCAACGCAGGAATCTGCAATGCAGGTAAAGAGACCCCTGACCATTAGGTCCAGTCGTGACCGACTCTGGGGTTGCGACGCTCCTCTCACTTTATTGGCCGAGGGAGGCAGTGTACAGTTTCCGAGTCATGTGGCCAGCATGACTAAGCCGCTTCTGGCGAACCAGAGCAGCGCACAGAAATGCTGTTTACCTTCCCGTCAGAGCAGTACCTATTTATCTACTTGCACTTTGACGTGCTTTCGAACTGCTAGGTTGGCAGGAGCTGGGACCGAGCAACGGGAGCTCACCCCCTCATGGGTATTCAAACTGCCGACCTTCTGATCAGCAAGTCTTAGGCTCTGTGGTTTAACCCACAGCACCACCCACGTCCCTCCAGAGTGGGGCTCAAACTCACAACCCTGAGATTGAGTCTCATGCTGTACCAACTGAGCTAGCAGTTTCGTCTATCTGCTCTCATCGAAAGTCTCTTGAAGACAAGGTTTAAATGTTAGGAGGAAACCTGCACTGAATGCTACTAGATTTGTGTATGTCTATATCATGCAAAAACACACGTACAAAAATGTAAATTCCAGAACTAGCAGTGGCTACGATTCCTCCATACAGCACCCAGGATGCCAACCTTAGAATGTAACGCATGATCTGAACATCATCAGTGAGGCAGGTGCTGCAAATACAGCTCCAATTTGGAGGTGGGAGTTGGCAGCGCAATAAAATCAGATTTAAAGTTTGTGTTTTCCTGGTGTGTTGATTCACCGAGAAACAATGGCTTACACAGGCAAGTTTTGTGTACACTATCAGATTATGCCAAATGTCCTCATCTCTATCGCACAGCAGCTTGAGATACCCCCCATTTTCCCAGGAGTGGCGCAAATTCTTAATTGAGTTTGTAAAGTGCTGAGCTCCTGAGAGGCATTCCAGAAGTGTACATTAGCATCAAGCTGCAGAGAAACACTCTTGGGCTTCAGCGCCACCGTCAAAGTCACAGTTAAGGCTGAGGTGGCAGTTTTATTCCAAATTCCCATGTTTTAAATTCATAAACTTCAGGGAGGAAAAAGCCCTTGGGGCTAACCCACAACTCATGCAGTCTCTAAGAGTTGTTTTATTTTTTTTTAAAGGAACAGATTTGAGGGTTGCATAAAAAAATAAAGATGGAATGTTGAAACAGGTAAAAGTACTTTATTTACGCAACAGTTAAATTCTGGAACGTGGTCCCACAGGAGGCAGTGGTGGTCACCAAATTGGATGGCTTTAAGAGAGGGCTGGACAAACTCATGGAAGCTATCAATGGGTACTAACTATGATGGTTATGCTGTCTCTAGGTGGAGAAAGTAACGCTTCTGAACAAGTTACTGGAAACTGCAGGAGCGCTCCTGCTCGAATTCTGCTTGCTGATTTCCCAAAGGCAACTGTTAGAGATATCAAACTAGATGGGCCACTGGCCTGATCCAGCTGGCTCTTCTTATCCACCCCAGAATTGTAGCGGGAATATAAAGACCAGGAAGCAGAGGTAGAGAGAGAAATATACCACTCTCCCAGTTAACTTTTTATTTCAAATCAAGTTCATATCCAACCGCCATATTCTCCAAATTAACACCAGAACACAGAATATTTGTGTTGCCTATAGCTCTCATTGAGTAAATTTCTCACATTTAAGCAAAACAAAAAAATTTCCTTCCAGTAGCACCTTAAAGACCAACTAAGTTAGTTCTTGGTATGAGCTTTCGTGTGCATGCACACTTCTTCAGATACACTGAAACAAAAGTTTCCAGACCCTTCTATATAGTGAGAAGGTGGGGAGGGGTATTACTCAGAAGGGTGGTGGGAATGGGTGATTGGCAGATAGCTGTGATGAGCCTGTTGACGACTCTTAACGACTGCAATAGGTCTTACAGGAAAAAGCAAGGGGTGAAAAGGTTTTTCAGAGACAATTTTTCAGAGACAACGTTGATGGAATCTTTCAAGAAGATGGAGATGACGTTTGTAAGTGGTCCATGTTTTACTAACATACAGTAAGGTTGGTAGTACAATAGCTTTGTAAACAAGCATTTTGGTTTCCCTGAGAATGTCCCGGTCCTCAAACACTCTGCACTTCAATCGGGAGAAAGCCGCGCTCGCAGAGCTCAGGCAATGCTGGCTTTTGGCATCAATGTTGGCCCTTGTGGAAAGATAACTGCCCAGGTGGGAGAAATGATCGACATTGTCCAACGTTGCACCATTGAGTTGGATTTGTGGTGCTGCAGAGGGGTTATTTTGTACTTGTTGGTGCTTGTATTTATTGGTGTTGGATGTTGAGCGACAGGCCAAGCTCTTCACACACACAC
The DNA here is from genome assembly GCF_964106915.1 of Podarcis gaigeae. Classification (NCBI taxonomy): domain Eukaryota; kingdom Metazoa; phylum Chordata; class Lepidosauria; order Squamata; family Lacertidae; genus Podarcis; species Podarcis gaigeae. The sequence continues at coordinate 79,341,793 of NC_139684.1, forward strand.
ACACACACACACACACACACAATGATATGAAGCAAGAAATTACAAGCTCCTCTTTCAATAAGGCTTCTAAGTGTCGAATGATTTCACCCCAATCGATAAATGGCTTGGATTAACGACTGCAATAGGTCTTACAGGAAAAAGCAAGGGGTGAGGTGAAAAATGGCTTTGTCATGTATAATGAGATAAGAATCCAATGTCTTTGTTCAGACCAGGTCTCCCCATGGTTTTAAGTTTGGTGATAAGTTGCAATTCCCACCACCCTTCTGAGTAATACCCCTCCCCACCTTCTCACTATATAGAAGGGTCTGGAAACTTTTGTTTCAGTGTATCTGAAGAAGTGTGCATGCACACGAAAGCTCATACCAAGAACTAACTTAGTTGGTCTTTAAGGTGCTACTGGAAGGAATTTCACGGCTACCTATCTGTCACATTTAAGCAGTTTGCCATCAGGGAAGTCTGGGGCAAGGGCATCACAAGCTAAAATTAACATCTCAGTTCCAACACCTACCAGAATGTCAAACGGTCAGTCAAGACCTAAAAGCGAGTTGTCAGCAGCGAGTGTAAGAACAGTGGCAAAAGAGAATTCATTTTCTGTTGAGGGGTTTAATCCAATAAAAAATTGCACCGGAAAGGCAGGGCAAAGGTACCCACTTTAATAAAATTTGGCAACTGTTTTCATCAAACAAGCATAAGTTTTCCATATGGAATACACAAGATGCAAATCAGAGGGTTGTGAACTGATTACAGAATCTTCTGCTTTCTAACCAATTAAATTTTTATTTTCAAATCACCAAAACCTCACTATTGAAGGATATGTATAAGAACTTTCAGAAAGGCCATCTTTTAATATTTTTTCTACCTTGGAACCAAAATAGCTAAAAAAATAAATAAAAGAAGAGTGTGCCCTTACTAGCAGCTCCAACGAATTAAAGTTTGCTCTCACCAATTAAAATTGACCCACAACAGCAAGAGCTTTAGTTTATTAATCTAGCAATTAAAGACTGCATCCCTAATCTGAATGAACTGTGCTTGAGCACAGAGTATTTCTCAGGGAGGCAGTGCTTTTTTTTAAAGGCAGTAATTATATCCACACTTGCATATAAATTTTTTACATATAGCTGCAGCTGCCCATGTAAGCGGGGATATTTGCAGCTGGCATGACGTTTTCGTCCTGAAGATTTTAGTCCTCATTGTTTCGAAGAAAGGTTTGAATTGGTGGTTTATGTTATGAAATGGTAGGCAGTTTATGTGGTCAAGATTCAGATACTACAAAAAAGACTGGAGGGTGCGCAGGGAGTAAGGTGGGAGAAGTGAAGACTTCAGAAAAACACACGCAACATCAGTAAATAAAGGACTTTATTTCTGAACTGCAATTCACTTTAATGTTTCTTGTTTGCAGCTGCCACCTAGAAAAGAAGAGAGAAAAAGGTCTGCATTTTGGTGGGGAAACCATGCAAGACTTACATTTAGTCCAACTTTCTGCACATGTTTTGGACTGCAACTCCCATCAGCCACAGCCAGCACTGTCAATGGCAGGGATGATGGAGTTATACTCCAAAACATCTGGAAAACACCAAGGTGGGAAAGCTGCTGATCTTTGGCAGGGAAAAAGGCACAACTCAATGTTACATAGCACCATGACATGCTTCCTGTCATGTCTGTGGAGTGCAGCGGGTTGGGCTAAATGACCACTGGGACCCCTTCCAACTCTACAATTCTATGAAGAAAGGCATAATCCATTGGCCTGAACATTGACAGTTTATATAGATGGCACATAAAACAGCCTAGGAGGAGCTGGGTTATACATACGCATTTGGGTCTACATCACCCACAGCTTCTGGATGAGAAATCCATGCCTTCTTACAGAATGCAAGGCTTGCCCCTTCAGAATTATATAACGATAAATTTAGTCACCAACTGAACTCGGATAACTAGCAGCTGAACTGGAGTTCCTTCAACGTGCTCTTTTTTATATGGAGCGCTGTAATTTTGAAAGAACCGATAAGGGAAAATTTCAAGATACTCAGATTCACAGTCTAGCTCAACCGCTAGAAATGAGAGACATCTATCAACTCTGTGTGATTTTTCATTCTGGTACTTGCTTGGACATACTGCACTTAATAACTTCTATGTATTTGTAAAGGCAACCGTTTGCGAGGAATAATTCATCCACAGTACATTGTAAATGTCAACAGAGAGCTAGTTAATGCAACATCATTCAGGCACTTTATCTGATGGCACTGGGGCTGTTAAAAAGAGTTTTATTGGGGAGAGATTATCAAGTAAATTTTTAAGGAACAAATCTAAAGCTGCGGAGATCTACACAACACAGCTCTTTCTAATGAGTTTTGAAGAGAGGCAGGCTGCTAGGGATTCACTTTATGCCACAGCAGAACTTTTGCTGAAATGATCTCGCAAGTTGTTGATCCTAACTCACTCACTATTCAATTTTCCTTTCGTTGTGAAGCATTTCAAGTAAGATAGTGCAATTCTTTAAGTAATAGGAACACTTTCAAGCCAAAGCAATTGGGGGGAAAATTATGATTCATTTACAGCATTCCTTCTCCTACCCTGCAACTGAGAACAGTTTTTTGTGGCAGAAACAGAAGATGCTTCTACTATCTTAAAGCCTCTTGCATTTATTTCAGAATGAGATTTCCTAAACAACAGCAGAATTTAAAAATTTGCATTGTTGTTTTCCTTTTCCTTAATTGTTTGACTGTAAAACCACATTGGAAAGGCATATGCCAAAAAACAACCCTAAAATATTTTAAATAAAACTTATGCAATAGGCACCTTTGCAAAAGTACTCTACAAAATTAAGTGATCTGCAAATTTTTACACAATCTAGCCTGCCCACGTTGGTTCCCTGAATAGAATTCTAACGGCTTGCAGGCAGGGAGCTATTTACAAGAATGCTTTATGGTGCCACAAGGCTTTTCCTTGGTGTTGCTTCAACAGACTAACACGGCTACTCTTGTAGAAATGATTCATGTGAAAAAAAGGTTACCTGTCCAGCAATCCTGTCCAGATCTCGTTGCCCCTGAGGAGTAAGTTTGCGACCTCTGAAAGAAAGCAGTGACCAGTATCAGCATTTTTAGAAAGGCAATTCTGCCGCTACTGTGGGCCATTCTCTGCCCTACTTACCATCACCCAGCAGATTTATGATCTTTTTCAAGGAACGTGTACAACCTCACCCCATAGCCCTAAATGCCCCACATAAATATACTAGGCTTCAGTTCTTTCCAATAGGCAATGCAGCACATAACTAATCCACACATGAAAGTATGGATCGATGGAACCTTTAGTGAACATAAGGCTTCTCCTTGATGAAACCAAGGGTGCACCTAGTCCAGCAATTCTGAACCATGGTTAGTCAGAGGCTTCCTGGTGGCCAAATCATAGGGCACCAAAGGTCATGGCCACCTTCTGTTCTCCCAAGCAACTAATACTGAGTGATAACACTGCCTCTGAACATGAAGGCTCTATGCAGCCATCATGAGTAATATAAGCAAGTTCTGATGAATGGACCTCTGTATGTTGTCAGCTGTGGCATGTTATGGGTTGTAGGCAATTCTATTCCTACTTGAAGTCAATGGACATGACGTGGTTAGGCTTGTTGATGTCAGAGATCCTACTCCAAGTAAAAATGTGTTGACTACAACCTGAAGTTTTTGCAAGTGGGGCAGGCTGCCACAATACCTTGCAGCAGTTTTCTCCCTTACAAGTGCAATTCTTGAGGTACCAAGTCGAACAAGTTCTCTGCGTCCTTTCGGTACTGAGACTCACCCATCTTGGTCTTTCTCCACCATTTTGAGCCCTTCTAAAGCCTGCAGCACTCTCCTAGCAACGCTCTTGGAGCCTCTGCTGAAGTGGCTGGGCATTACGCCGTTGCGCTGGCGGCCCCCGTAGATCTTGGTCATGGAGCCGACTCCGGCACCACCACGGAGATACAGATGGCGAGCTGTGGATGCTGCAAACAAACCAAAACACAAACAACACATCACTTCCTGACTCTTCTTCCTGTTTATTTCAATCAAAACATTTTGTCTTCCTACACCAGATACAGCCGCAAAGTAAGTTTTCTTTTTTTTAATCATAATTTTTATTAAATTTTTAAACAATAAACAACATACATAAAAACATATTATTTTCCAATAACCACATTTCATTCTCGTCTTTGGACTTCCTCTCATCTCTTGTTGCTGCACTCTAAACGCATATATTTTTCTATCAAATTATTTACTTAGTTCAATTTATATTATGTAATTGTCCAATATTAAATCTCAAATTTTAGAATTTAAATCCCACTTATTCATTAAAATTTAATTCTGGCATATTATTTATCCAAAATTTGTCTTTTCTTTCAGCTACCTTTAAATTTAATCCCTTATTACTAATTTGTTGGAGCCATATAATTACAAATCTTACATCTTTCTTAACATTCGTACAGTTTACAATGTTTTTGTAAATAGTCTTTAAATTTCTTCCAATCCTCCTCCACCAGTTCCTCTCCGAGGTCTCGGATTCTGCCAGTCATCTCTGCCAGTTCCATATAGTCTATCAGTTGCATCTGCCATTCTTCCAATGTGGGCAAATCTTGAGTTTTCCAGCCTTTAGCGATAAGTATCCTTGCTGCTGTTGTGGCATACATAAAAAAAGTTCGATCCTTCTTTTGCACACTCTGGCCGACAATGCCCAAAAGGAAGGCCTCTGGTTTCTTAGGGAAGGTATACTTAAATACCTTTTTCAGCTCACTATATATCATTTCCCAGAAGGCCTTCACCCTAGGACAGGACCACCAGAGGTGAAAGAATGTTCCTTCAGCTTCTTTACACTTCCAACAATTGTTATCAGGCAAATGGTATATCTTTGCAAGCTTGACTGGGGTCATGTACCACCTGTATATCATTTTCATGATGTTTTCTTTCAGGGCATTACATGCCGTAAACTTCATACCGGTGGTCCATAACTTTTCCCAGTCAGCGAACATAATGTTATACCCTATGTCCTGTGCCCATTTTATCATAGCTGTTTTAACCGTTTCATCCTGTGTATTCCATTTTAGCAGCAAATTATACATTCTTGAAAGTATCTTAGAGCTAGGTTCTAACAGTTCTGTTTCTAACTTTGATTTCTCCACTTGGAATCCTATCTTTTTGTCTGACTTAAAAACTTCTTTAATCTGAGCGTAATGTAGCCAATCTCGCACTTTATCTTTTATTTTCTCCATACTCTGCAACCTCCAGTTATCTCCATCTTTTTCTAGTATTTCCCAATATTTCGGCCATTTGGCCTCCATATTGAGTCTTTTCGGGGCCTTAGCCTCCATTGGTGATAGCCACCTTGGGGTCTTGTTTTCCAGTAAGTCTTTATATTTTATCCAGACATGAAACACTGCTTTTCTGACAACATGGTTCTTAAAGGCCTTATGTATTTTAACCTTGTCATACCACAAATATGCATGCCATCCAAAAGTATTGTTAAATCCTTCCAGATCTAAAACATCTGTGTTTTCAAGAAGCAGCCAGTCCTTCAACCAGCAGAAGGCTGCTGATTCATAGTACAGCTTTAAGTCAGGCAGGGCAAAGCCCCCTTTCTTTGGCATCAGTTAATATCTTAAACTTGACAAAGTAAGTTTTCTATACGCTGAGTGACCAGTTATCAAAACCCTCCTGGTTCAAAAGGTTGCCTTGCACACTACTCGTGTTTTTACTCACAGGAATAGGGTACTCCATGCTTCTCAAACCTGGTGCCCTTCAGATGTCTCCGAGAACGTCTTCCAACATTCCTAACCATCAGCTGTTCTGGCTGGAGCTGAAACAGGTTTGTAGCTCCAAGTATCTGGAGGGCACTGATCTGAAGAAGGCTGGTGTACTCATTTGAGCAGTGTGATATACGAGCCGAGAACTCCCAATTCCAGCTGGGGAACATCTCCAGAATGAGAAGCCAAAGTCTCTGAGCTCACACTAAGTTGGCTGCATGCTTGAATGCATTACTCCCGTTAAAGAAGGAAGGAACCACACAAAAGTAGCCAACAGTAGCATGCGAACTGTTAATGAGCACAAGATCATCTAGCTGGAGGAACCTTAGCCAAACACAGTGTGGCAACTCCAGAGAAACAACAGAGCACCATACTGTTAATATCACTTGAGAACAAGAAATGGTGTAAAAAAACCCAATTTAGACCTAGAACAGGACTACAGGGTAGTGCAGAATGTAGCACGGAGGGCAGAGCACTTTTCACCGCCATGGCTGCTTTTGTACAGAGCCACCTGCTTTGTCCTTTGAGGCCACCGTTCAAGCAGACAAAAACAGACACAGCCTAAGGCCATATTGCCGCAAGGCAACCTCTCAAGCCTTCATTTCGCTAAAACAGTTACAGCAGCAAGACAACATCTGGGAATACGGCACTTAATAGACATCACTGCAGTAGTGCTGCGAGAGAAAAGCACATTGGACTTTAGAGCTTCCGTGTAAATCGTTGCCACAGTGGAGGGGCATTTAGAAAGCGAGACATGAAAAGATAGATAATTGGTTTGCGTTATTTACCATGAATACAAACAGATGTGTGCATTTGAGAAGGCATTCTCGCGACATGTGAATGAACAGTGCAAGATCTCCACAAAGAGCAACTCTAAAGCTCTCCAACTGTTGCTAGGAGCTGCCTAAAGTCAGGAACAAAACTATCTTGGGCCTTGGGGGGCAGCGGGAAGAAAACCAAGACAGATTGCTTGGCCGGCTACCAACACTTGTTTGTGTCTTCCTCCTTCTATGGGCAAGCAAATCAAAAGGCATATGACTTGAGCCTGTGAAAAATCGCACTGCCTCAGCACCCAGCACTGACAGAGATTTGGTGCGGTGAGGTGGCAAGACCTCTAGTAACAATCCTGAGAAGATCAGGAGAGCTGGAAAAAGACGTAAAAGCAAGCAACTGATTCATGTCTTTAGAACCCCAGTAACTTGCTCTTAATGAAACATGTAAATGCTGCATAATGTCTATCCAATGTGTCATCTAAGTAGGCATGGCTAGCACAGGGGAGCTAATAATGCACCGTCACAAGCACACAGTTAACTATTCATGGTCTACATCAGGAAAGACACACTCGCCCTATCAATGAAAATAGTAAATGGTTTTCTTTTATGGTGCCGAGAGGGTGCATTTCCTTGAGCAGAACACTAGCTATCCCCCAAGAAGTTGTCATCTCCAAACTCCCCCTAACTGCACATCAAACTCAAGCATTTTCAACTATGCTGGATAAAGAGGCATGAGGAATTTTAAGGATTATTGGGATAAAGACACCAAGCTACATGTTAACTGTATCTGCTCATATCCACTCTTTGTCCTACATGTCTCACTCTCCATGTTATCCCTCTTATTGTAAGCTCCTTGGAGGCAGTGACCCATTTTCACTTATAAAATGCCTATAAAGTACCATGTGCATTGATGCTGCTGCTAATAATGTACGTGAACTGCTTCAAGCACTTACATTTTGCTGTATAAATGGCAAGCATTACCATTAGCTGTATATAATCAACGTAATTTGCATCTCATTTTCATGAAGTTGTCAGGTGCCAAACCAGTGAGTTAATGCACTGCACTTATCCTACAACATTCTCATTCCAAAAGTGGTGCCCTTAATAGATCTGAGTGGCAGGATCTATCTTGGTCCCTCTGATGCAATATGCAACACAACACTTATGCAGACAATCATGGATTGTTAAAAACAATTATGAACTTTTTTCTTAAAAAGTAAGACGTTGCACCATATTTGCATGTTACTATATCTGCCCAGTTCCTTACCAGCTCTGGTGTAGAACCAGTTCTCATCATATGGAGCTAGTTCCTTGTGCTTGGCTAGCTTGACTGTGTCCACCCATTCAGGTACTTTCAGTTTACCTGACCTGCAAGAACAATTCAAACACCAGTTATCACCATGCAAATAAGCAGCAGTAATTTTATTTCAGCCAAGCTATCACTTTTGCCCAAAGGGCTCGTCACCACAAGACAAGTGCTCAAACCCATGCCTCACTGAACTATCATTTGCTAGATCCTCACATGTTCTGCATGAACAGCTTCCAGCCTTAAGACTTCACTTGACTGGGGCAATTCCATCAAGCTGCAGCAAATAGGAGGCAAAAAAGAGATGAGGGGTGTCCAGTCCCTCCTCCCTCGTCACCTGCCACCTGTGGCAGAGAAGAGAGACAGAGACACTCCAACAATGCAAGCAAGCAAGCAGCCCAGCAACTTTCTGGCTTCTTTTGGTTTCAATCCCAGCTGCTTATTAGTAGACCTTGTAACAAATAACTGGTACCTAAGTTTGCATATTTCCCACTCCCTCCCAATTAACTTGCCCTTTGTGTCATGTCTTTTTCGTAAGCCTAAGGGCAGGGTCCTGTCTTGTTTTTACTGATGTGAAAACCACTTTAAGAGTCCCTTTTGGCTGAAGAGTGGGGCAACTTAAAAAAAACACCATACCTCTGAAAGAATGAAAGAAAGAGAGAGAAAGAACTGTTCTAAACCAGGGACCTTCTGTATGCAAGACAGATGCTTTACCACTGAGCTATGGATGTTCCCCGCACCTGAATCAAAGGAGGAACTCTCTCCTGTTGTGAATAAAGGAGAAAAGCCTCTTCTAAGGCAGCCCCAATAGCTTTTGTATTTGAAACCACCACTTATGAAACCAGCAGTCACTATTCCTTAGTCAAATCCTCAAAGGACTGTTCTGACCCTAAAACGTCTTCCTACAAACATAACCATATAAAAATAAAAGCTAATTAATTGATGTTCCATTACATGCTGCCAGGTCGGTGAATGGGATACAACCGCTACCCAGGACTTGATCCTGCAAAAGAATGCTGATTAGGCTTGAATTAAGAGACTTGATTAGCTGAAGTTGCCCACCGGCATTCTCTGTACAACAGCAATCAAGGCCGGGGGGGGGGGGGGAGGCCAGAATCACAGTGGTCTATCATGACTGCATCCCCCTGACCAGGTGCCCTCTCCTGCAGTCTGCTGCGTTTGAGTGTATTTGAAGATGTGTAGCTGATATTGGCAGAAAACTTGGAATAAGCCTGACCAAACACAGGCTAGAATCTCTCCTTTGAAGACCTACTCATGTGTCAGCGACAAGCCATCCTGTAGAGCCGTTTTGAGTGGTCAGGGGTCTCTCACACGTAGGCCCACATGAAAACGTGGACCACTCAATGGCCCACTGTGAACTATTTGCTCAAGCACTTTGCTGACAAAATTGCTCAGATCTGTCCTGACTTGGATGCTATAACTGATACGAGTCCAGTTAATGGATACTTTTCAAGTTATATTGCCTGGAAATGTGAGAGCTACCATGTGTGCTAGATCTTTGCCCTATCTGGCTCATCAAAAGGGCCAACAGCAGACTGGCTGAAGGCAGTGGTTATAGTGACCCTATTGAAAAAGTCCTCCCTGAATTCCACTTTACCGGATAATTATTGGCCAGCCTCCAATATCCTATTTTGGGGTAAGCTATTAGAATGTGTGGTTTCAGGGTTTACAGTAATCTGGAGCTGCCTTTGAAAAGTGCTCAGAAATGTCCATTGGCTCCAAGAGCTGAAGCTAAATTGTTGACCGGGGCTGGTTATGAGACTGGTTATACTAGGAACAACTCCACTGGCTATTGGTCTATTTCTGGGCACAATTCAAAGTGCTGGGTATCCCCTGTAAAGCCCCACATAGCTTATGTCCAAAGTACCTGAAAGACAGTATTCCCTCATGTGAACCTGCCTGGGTTTTGAGATCTTTTGGGAAGGCTCTTCTTTCTGTCCCGCCACAATCTCAGGCATGCTTGGTGGGGATGCAGGAGAAGGCCTTCTCGGTGGCTGCTCTGACTTTGGAACTCCCTCCCTAGAGAAGCTAGGCCGGTTCCCTCCTTGCTGTCAACAAGTGAAGACCTTCTTGTTCCAACGGTCCTTCGGGAATTAACTGCTTTTAATGAAAGGGTGGGCTGGTGCTGTGCTGCTTTTATTGTAATTACTGCTATGTTTTAAACAGATTTTATATATGTTGTATATAGCTTCAATTATATCAATGTTTAATTCTATGTTTTTATCTGTAAACTGCCTTGAATCCAATCATGAAAAAAGGCAGATTATAAACAAACAGAATAATAAAAATAAAGCTGTGACCGTAAAACAGAACCCAGGGCAGGGCTAGGAAGATGAGAAATCGATGAGAACCGAGTCTGTTCTTAATGGTTCCATTTGAGTTCTAGTACCTCCAAGTGCACAGGCTGCTACCATGAACAAAATCAAGAGAAGACAACACCCACCCTGGATCTGGAGTTTGGATGGAGGAACAAAGAGCAAGTTTAGCCTTTGTCCCATTAGTGTCTCTGTTTTATCCCTGCTTTTCTTCTATTTATTTGAAAATTTATCACCCAACTTGTTTGTTGCCACAAGACTGCCAAAGCAAAGCACAATCTACCTTAAAACTATCTAAAAACTAACACATACTCTCTACCTTGTGAAGAAAACACAGTCAGATACAACTAAGTGATGAACAGCTGCATCTACAGTCACACCCAGGAACGAGGCAAATGATGCATCTGTGCTCTGGACAAAAGATGGCCTGGACAACTGCACTTCCACTTACAGATCCCACAAGGCATGCTTAAGACTACATTTAGATTGACTAAAACCTGATCAGATAAAAGGGTATCACTGATTAAATGGGCAAGTCACTGTTTATTTTTTAAAGTTTAGTTTTACTGGGGGGGGGACTCCCTTATCACATACACACTTCAAGCATTGTGTCTCCCAAGACTCATTAATGTATAAACCTCATTAATGTATAAACCTCAAAACAAATGTCCTGTTCCTAAATTTGCTGAAATCAGGAACCCCAGCCGTCCACAAGATGCCATCTATCCACACTGCAAAGCTTTCAATGGCTTCGGGTTCTTATTTGCAATCCTCATTCTGGCACAACTAGCTGCACCTAAGCACCCTTTTAAAATTATGTTACTAGACAGACTGCTCCATTAGATGAGCCATCACTGCACCAAAGGGAGCATTTCCTTAGGTTTGGCTAAGTGTTGCACTCTTAGCACAGTCAAGACATACATACATACATACACAAAGCAATTTGCAGAAGAGGGCAGGTAGACTGTGCTCCCTTCTTTTTAACTAACAAGTGCAGTTAATCCCCTTATCAAATCCATGGGACTAGCTCTTAACTGCCAATTCATTTTTCAGGCAACTTACTTTTTGAGGAAGGCTGCAAGGGCCCTCACAAATTCCTGCTGGTTCACGTCTTTTACGGTTACTCCAGGCATCTACAGAAGAGAAGGGTGGGGGAAGCAGCAAAGACCAGTATGCATTAATGCCAGTTCAGGAGCAGGGGGGACTCCCAATACACCCAGTTGGGCAATATTAAGACCAAGCAAAGTCATGGCAAGCTTTTGAGTTGGGGGGAGGGGAGAACCCTACCTGAAGTGCTCACCTTTAGGAAGTTTAACCAGAGCTGAAAGGAGGCACATTTTGACCTCTCTAACCATCCCAAGGACCAATGGAAGGCTTCCTCCCAGGAAGAACATTACGGCAAAAATCACAACAAACCTGGCCCCATCCACCAGCCAGAGAAGGAACAGCTGCAAGAGAAGTATTTTCTGACCTCTGCTACAGGTCAGGAATTCAAGAGCTATAGGGCATCAAGGCAATATCTATCAAACCCCATCAATCTGCATTTGCTCCTACACTTGCATTTCCTTCACATTATTTTCCATTTGTACCACGTCTATCAAATTCTGAGCTGCATCTTAGAATATGGTTGGTGGTTCATACTTACTGAAGTATTTATTATTATTTAGGCCAAGGTGCTTTGTGCATTTTACTCTGCAGCACACCATATAACCCAATGACAACTTTATTATCAACAATAATGCCTATTTTTTTTTATTTTACTTTTGTTTAAAACGGATGAAGGCTGCAGCAGGTAGAACATTTCTATTCCTAGTTTTGAAATGTCTACAGGTTTCATGCCCAATGTATATTCTAGTTTAAGGCTCGTTTGCCATTTACGAAGCTTTTTTACGAATCAGGGTAATAACAATTACATTCTCCCCTTTTAAATCCTTTCCAACTTAGGCCCATTTTTATTTTTGGTATCTCTTCCATAGTTGTGGATTAATGGGGAACAAAAACCTTTTAACTAATTTTATAACAGCAGGCTTTACTTTCAAGTAAACGTACAGAGAATTAAACATTGCGGCAGCAGTCCTGTGCAAAACTTTGCTTTCAGTGGGGCCTACTCCTAAGTAGAGGGAACGAATTCTAAGAAACCATACAAACAATTTCACCATGCATTTCTTTTAGCCTGTCCTAAGCTTGGGAAATGTAAAAAATATGTATGACAGAAAGAAGTTTCTTTTGCTTGTGCCCATGGGAATAACGCAAAGCACATTTTAAACTTGACGCGCAATTTGGAAAACGGAACATTGCTATCGCAATAATACATAAATTTTCTTCGCCTTGTGCCCAAAGCACATTTTAAAGTTGACGTGGCGATTTGGGGGGAGGGGGGAATGTATACTTTATTATGGCTTTGGTAACGAGAACACGGGGCTTTTAGCGCAAGCCAGGCCCCCGCCTCTCCTCTTCCGCCTCATGAGACATGGAAGCCGGCTCCCCGCGCGCCTCCTGGAAGAGCATTACCGTCCACACGCTCTTGGCCCAGAGGGACGGGGGACGCCAGGCCAGGCGGACCAGGGGCGGCGGGAGACTGGGCCGCCAGCCTTCGGGCGCGCCGAACGCCCTTCCCCGAGAGGACCCAGGCCTACCCACCACGCTCCCCGAGGCTGCTCACCGTGCTCCTGCCGTTGCGCTCCAGGAAAAAAAGAGAGCGAGAGGGGTTACCCACCCGCTACTCACAAGGGCTCCGGGCGTCGCGAGGTTCTGTAAGCCAATAGTGGGCCGCGAGACTTGGGGCGCCCAATCACGGCGGCGCGCGGGAGGAGCATGGCGCCGCCTTTGCGTTCTAAACCGCACCTCCGCGGCGGAAGCGTTTTGTATTTCGCCCAAAAAAGGGCGGAAGTTGGTCTAGCCCGGTTTCCATCGTTCGCCTCGTGAGTAACTGGGGGCGGGGGGGGGGTGTTAGAATCCCACTTTTTCTTTTGTCTTGAGCGTTGATTGGTGCTTTATAGAGAAAACAGGTTTGCAGGTGATATAGGTTATTGCTTTTATTATTATTAATAATAATACTTCTATAAATTTGTTGAGATTTTTTTGGGAGGATAAAGTTTGTATATATTTTAAGCTAAAATAAATAAACAATTATAACAACAGACGAAATAAGGCGAATTTTTTAATAATGGTATTTCCACAACAAGCTAAAAGTGTTTTGAAATCTTATGTCCACAGTATTAATATATTAGCCGAAGTTTTTAAGGTGCTCACAAGCCTCTTTGTTAACCTGGTTGCTAGGGCAGTAATACAAACTACCGTTACGACTGCCAAAACAGCCTTGGAACCCCATTCAAAACGTGTGCCAGGTGACTTACGTACTCTTAAATAATTCTTGCATCGCTTTCCCGTTACAGAAAATATACAGATTTTTATTCAGCTATACTTCGTTGCCTATATATTTAATATTTAAGGCTTTAATACATGTAGTGCTATCTACCAATTTGCTTAGGCGGGTTAGGCTTAATGGGTTTCTCTGCTTCTCGGGATGCTTTTTAAAAATTGGTGTTGCCAAAGGACTGAAAGGAATTTGCATAGATTCGACACTCTTATGGGATTCTTGGCTATGTGTCATCCAAACCCAGCAAGTTGCTATTTTTTACTCTCTCCATTAACCATGCTGCTTCATCTCTTTGTTATCTGTATTTGACTTCTTCAGACATTCTTCCAGAAAAAAGTAGTCAAGCATTTGTGTGTGTGTGCAACCTTTGCAGTGAAGACTGATGCAAATAATTAATTTGGTTTTCCTGTGGTCTTCCTGTACTCCATCACCATATACAACTTTTTTGAGTGACAATACATTTATTACTCTGGCACCTTCTTGGACTTGTAGACTACAAATTACGAAAGGCACAAAAGCTTTTGGAATGTCTGTTGTACACATTTCAAATAACCTCCAAATGTTCTGAAGAGATTTGGTTCTCCTGACCTTTCCTTTTCAATTAATGCATTCATTTTTAAAGAAGATTCTTGAAATTGCAGGCCTTAGAGGCTAGAGGAAATTTGAGCATCTGCATAGACTTTTACCTAGTCTAGTCTGACTAGCTTCTACCTAGTCAGTCTTCTTTTCATCTGCAGTTGATGAACAACTTCAAGGCCACTGTTTTCCCTTATTGTTCTTTAAACTGGACAAACATTTAAATAGAGAATTTATGCCCCCCTTAATCTGGTCCAATCCAGGGCCAGCCCTACCATACAGCAGGGAGAAGCAACATGCTTCAACCTGGAGAGCTCAGTTGGTTAGGGCATGGTGCTGATAACACCACGATTGCAAGTGTGATCCGTGTATGGGCAGCTGTGTATTCCTGCACTGCAGGAAATGGAACTAGATGATCCTCAGGGTCCCTTACAACTCTATAGTTCCATGATTCCATGATTTGTGTAGCACCAGGGCTTCTCCCCCCCCCCCCCCCAAGCTGGAACTCGTCAGAATTCAGTTCCAACAACTCTCAGGTTGCCATTCCAAGAGAACGAGGGAAGTGTTCATTGTGAGTTCTGGTACCTCTTTTTCCAGAGGGAAAGGGCACTTGGGCTCTACTCCAGGTAGCAAAATGTTTTGGATCAGCACAGGTCCCCTCAAAATACAGGCAAGACCACAAGAAAATAAGACTGGCCAGTTCCATTTGTTTTTTTATACCCCATTACAACTCCAGTCTCGTTACATTGCTTAAAAGGCACATTAAATTATCCCCTGGCAAAGGAATTGCACATTGCTCAATCTGGACTGAGCTACAGTTTCCCTATCAACTGCCTTTATTTCCATGAGGAAAAGGGGCACCGTTTTTTTATATTTGATAGCAGCAACAGGTGGCAATTAACTTTTGAAGCTTGCCACACAAATGTGATTTATGCCTGTGTCATAGCTCCAAGAGACACATAGACTTGCTGCTGCTATTAATATTATTAATAATAATAATAATAGAGGTGGCAATTCTCATGAGGAGAACTTTATCACACACGGATAACCCTGGACCGAAATTATTCGTGGACTGGAGATTGCAGAAGCAACCTGGGCATCACAAGAACCAACAATCAATAACTGAAACTAGCTTTCTCTCATACCTGCTCCTTCCAAATTTTCCATGGTTCTTTTCCTTCTTGACTATTTTACCTCCATAGATAAAAATTGAGGTTTATTGCGCCGAGTTTTAAACAGAATCAATTTCATTAGCTTAATTTAAGGTTCTAAAAATACCGAGGGCCGAGCCACAGTCTTTGTTTAAATAATGGGTTTATCGACAGTTCCTGATGTCCATTATGTGCTTTAATGCCGCAATATTCAGTAGCTCTCTGCAGTTCAGCTCCCTCATTTTCAATAATTGCTTTGTGGGTGGAAGCGATTTTCCTATTGCTGTCTTAAGTGGGCCTCTCTCAATTGCACTTAGCTGATGGTGCCCAAAGGTAGAGGAGACGCACAAAGGGGGGGAGGAGAGGGACAAAGGAGAATTGGGCTCCTCTTGTGCCTTTAAATGTTCACATCACACAGAAGAGGAAATTTCACCAGGTATCAGCTTTTCCCACTCTGGTTTGACAAGCTGCACCTGACAAAAATTCTTTCAGCTTCACCGTAATTAAAGGCTCTTTTTAAAGTCTTCACTGGCTTATTCAGAGGCAGCATCGCTGCTGGGCATTGTCAGGTCTGCCACACAGGAAGGACCTCACGGTCAATTCCCAGTGCCCTCTGGCCCTGCTCCTCCTGCTTTCCTGCTCTCCGAGGGAACAGAGAAGGAGGAAGAGCCTCAACCTTGCCTTGCCTTCTCCACCTGGGCAGTGGTGTAGATTGGACCAAGGGGACAGGCAGGGACATAGTTATGGATGGTGGTTGGTGGGTAGAGCTGGCCCTACCAGGGGGCAGAGTGTAGCAACCGCTTCAGGGGCAAATGCTGAAGGGTGGTCAGTGGTTAGAGCTGTGTGGACTGCCCCACATGCCCTCAGGCTGCATACTGGCTGCATACACACTGAACAGTTAAAGCACATCCCGCAAAAAATCCTGGGACCTAGGGCATTGCATGCATACATGCATATGGTGCTTTCCCATTTTTCTTTCCAATTGGCATTCAACAAGTGACTGGTGAATCTGGCAATTTCGGTTTCTCACTTTTCCACTCTTTAAGGTCAGTTCTCCACATTTCCACATCAGTCTGCTCTCTATATTTATGAAAATCGACAGCAATTTAATGTGAATTTCTCCTAATGCACACATCTCTGGATGCAATTTTGCCCAGCAAAGACATTTTTCTAAAGCAATTCCCTTACATAATACGTTTTTTGCAATATACATTTTTATGCACACTTTACCGTGGCATATACATTTTTGTACGCATCGCTGGGCTGGAGAACTGCAAACTCTGAGAAGTGCAGATTTCAAAGGACAGCTGCTTCAGTGCACAGATTGTTTCAGAAAATGCAAATTAGGTAGGTTTGCCTATAAATGCAAACTGAACCAAATCTCTCCCATGCCCGGCATTCAACATATTGTGGCTACTGATTAAGTCTAGTCCACATTGGGCAGGATTTGGAGTTTTTTGCCCAGATTGTTGTTGGTGGTTTGCTTGTTTGCTTTTAGCAAAAAAAAAGTCATTCTGTAAAACTTCAAAAGAGTTCCCCTGAGCATATTAATAGCTCGCCTCCTGTTACTCAGGGTGCCTACATACTAACAATTACTGTGCACTCACTGCAGTTCGTGCTGGATTTTTAATCTTGTCTTGGCAGAACCTGCATCCAAAATGCCTATGTATCCTGTTGATTGGCATCTATCGGTCTTGGGGAAACAATGGAGGAGTTCATCTTTGGGGGTGAGGTCAAACTCTTTGACGTTTGCAGTGCCTACTCTGGCTGTAGAGGCCGATGCAGGAGTGACATGTTTTGTTGCAGCTGGGGCAAATGAAGGGATCCAGTTGTGCTGCTGCAGATCCACCATGGTGTTTCGCAGTCAAATCGTGTACTCATAGACCAGAGGAGAAATGACCACTGGGACTGTACTTCATTATAAAAGGCTGCTGTTGGCTGCGTTGTTTCTCAAACCAGCTTCACAACAACTGGAGTTATAGAATTGTAGAGTTGGAAGGGACCCTGTGAATCATCTAGTCCATCCCCCTGTAATGTAGGAATAGGTACTTGTCTGTACTTGTCTGTCCCATACGGGGATCAAACCTGCAACCTTGGCATTATCAGCACCACACTCTAACCGACTTAGCTATCCAGGCATGCTGTAAGTCCTTGAAGCCATTCCCAATTTGTCTGTAGCCAAGGTGGGAACACCTTTGCAAAGGGTAACATGAACCCGCCCTCATTGGACCTGTTTTTGGCTCTGTTGTTGTCGGCACTCACCACCTTAGTCTGCTATTAGAAGGAGTGGCTCTCTGTCCTCCTTCAGGCCTGGGGATGGACTTTAGGGTTGGGACAAAAGCAGGCCTTCAGCCTGGGCCAGCGTAGAACACGGTGGAGGAATACAGATCGGAGGGCTAGCCCAAAGTCTTTCTTCCTCAGGGCATAAACTAGTGGGTTGGCCAAGGAATTCAGGTGGGAGAGCAACACAGCCAGGCGGTTCAGTGACTCATAGCGCTGGCAGTCGGGGCACAATAGCTGGACACAGTAAATGACATGCAGCGGGATCCAGCAAATGCAAAAGACGCCCACCAAGAGGAAGAGGGTGCGGGCCATCTGCAACTCCCTTTTCTTGCCTGGCCAAGGAGCCTGGGACTGGAAGTGGCCGCGGACTACCCGGAAGAGGTCAGCATAGATGCCCAACATGGCGGCCAAGGGCAGCAGGGTGCAGATCAGGAAGTTAAAATAGACCACGTACTCGGGGCTGAAAATGGAGGTGAAGGAACAGAGGCCCAGGTGTCCGCTGTGGATCTCAGAGTAGCTGAGGTTCTCTTGGCGTGGATAGACCTTGGAGAGGAAGCCTCCGTAAGGCAGGTCGCGGGCGATGATGACAAAGGCCGTCCTCTCGGAAGGGAAGCTGAAAGGCAGCGTCTTGTTGCTGGTCTCCACATAGTGCTGGAAGCGGTTCCAGCCCATCATTGGTGAGAGACCTATCAGCAGAGACAGCAGCCAGCAGAAGATCACAATGATCACCATCCCTCCCTTCTTCACGTGCATGGCGTAGCTGTCCAGAAAATAACCCTTGTGAGTGTCATGTGACTATGGAGTCAGGTGTCATTTGTCTATGGTCAACAAACAAGTGTTGCCTCTATTAGTAGCTCTTCCATTGCTACTCTAATCACATCATCTAAAAACATTCTTTAGACAAGGCTACCCAGATGCTGGGGGACGCGGGTGGCACTGTGGGTTAAACCACAGAGCCTAGGACTTGCTGATCAGAAGGTCGGCGGTTCGAATCCCCACGACGGGGTGAACTCCTGTTGTGCGGTCCCTGCTCCTGCCAACCTAGCAGTTCAAAAGCACGTCCAAGTGCAAGTAGATAAATAGGTACCGCTCCGGCGGGAAGGTAAACAGCGTTTCCATGCGCTGCTCTGGTTCACCAGAAGCGGCTTAGTCATGCTGGCTACATGACCCGGAAGTTGTACGCCGGCTCCCTCGGCCAGTAAAGTGAGATGAGCGCCGCAACCCCAAAGTCGGCCACGACTGGACCTAATGGTCAGGGGTCCCTTTAGCTTTACCTTTACCCAGATGCTTAGAAAGTCAGGGTAACTTTAACCTGTTTTAGTATTTTAACTTTTGTCATTTTAAAGTACGGCTGTAATTCTTCCTTGATTTTACTGTTTTTATCTTTTTGTAAACTGCTTTGAGGGTTTTCTTTTTACAGTCAAGTCGTGTATAAATTTTATGAAATGAAATAATTATATATTCATATAGATTTTGAACTGTATTTTTACTGCTTCTTTTATTTCTTGCATTTTATTGTTACAAGTGGAATTCTATGCAATGCAAATGGTAACACAGTAAAATACAAAATGAGAAATAAAAGAAGCAATAAAAATGCAATTACAAAGCAGATAGCATCGAGCACAATACATTGCCATTGCTGCAACTGGCAGAAAAATCATTTGAGTGGTCCACCAGAACCATCAGCAATTTTCAAATGGCCCATGGAAGAAAAAAGGTTGGGAACCACTAGCATAAATGATGCACCAGCATTTGCAGAACCCCTAAGAAGTTGGTCATGTGCATGGATGTTGTTGGCTCACATGCACTCACTCAGTTTCACAGGATGGATGCTGAAGAAGGAACCCTTGGCTTACCTGTTGGGCAGCTTGATCTTCAGGTGGGCGTTGATGGCAATGACCAGCAGGAGGAGGATGGAGAACTGGGTGGTGACCAGTGGGAAGCAAGTGAGGAAGAGGCACGTGTAGAAACAGAGGACATACTCCATGCTGAGTACCATTGAGAAGGGGATGGCCAGGGCTCCCACACCAAGGTCGGCCACTGCCAGGCACACGATCAGGTAGTTGGTGATGCATCTCAGCTCCTTGTGCAGATAGACAGTGGCACAAACCAGCAGGTTGATGGAGATAATGGCCACCGCCAGGACCCCCTCAAGAACCACGAAACCAAAATACATGTCCATGAAGGTTGTTGTTATTGTAAACTGCCTTTCACCGGACAGCACAGTAATTCTGTTGTCCCTGCAGAGGAAGGTCCTCCTTCAGCAGAATGGTTCCCACCAGGAACCAGGTATGGGACAGTTTCTTCTCTTTGATCTACATGGAACATCAAGGATCCACGTTCAGACATCGTTCTCTGTGTGTCTTATGACACATCCTTCCCTTATGTGGCAGTCCCAACTCTGCCCTGCTATCGATAATCTGAACCTGTCTCTGTTTGCTGAGCGTTCTGCTAGCAAACAGATCAGATCAGCCCAGGCACAATATGGCTTTTTATGTGGACCATTTAATGCTCGTGGATTAGGGAAGCACGTCTCTGAGGTAAGGCAATCAATGCGAGAGCTTAAATGAAATGGGATGTGTGGAAGCAGTGGCAATACAAACCACACACACGCACAAATGTATTACAGATGGGAATTATCAGAGCTTCTCATAGCATCACAGCATGGTAGAGTTGCAAGAGACCACAAGGGTCATCAAGTCCAACCCCCTGCAATGTAGGAATCCTTTTGCCTGATGTGGGGCTCAAACCCACAACCCTGAGATTCAGAGGCTCACGCTCTATTGACTGAGCTATCTCTTTTAGAATTCAGAATACCCACAAATCCAGGCATCCACACTTCAAATGTGTCCAATGGGAAATGCAGAGTGGAGTCTCCCGTCCTCGCAGATGGCTCTTAGCTTTTCACATGCTCATTCACACACACACACACATATTTATGTATGTTTACGTTCCCCAACTAGTGATGTATGGAAGTGAGAGCTGGACCATAAAGAAGGCTGATCGCCAAAGAATCGATGCTTTTGAATTATGGTGCTGGAGGAGACTCTTGAGAGTCCCATGGACTGCAAGAAGATCAAACGCATCCATTCTTAAGGAAATTAGCACTGAGTGCTCACTGGAAGGACAGATCCTTAAGCTGAGACTCCAATACTTTGGCCATCTCACGAGAAGAGAAGACTCCCTGGAAAAGACCTTGATGTTGGGAAAGATGGAGGGCACAAGGAGAAGGGGACGACAGAGTACAAGATGGTTGGACAGTGTTCTCGAAGCTACAAACATGAGTCTGACCAAACTGCGGGAGGCAGTGGAAGACAGAAGTGCCTGGCATGCTCTGGTCCATGGGGTCACGAAGAGTCGGACACGAATAAATGACTAAACAACAACAACACGTTCCCCAACCAGCACTCACACTCTCTCTCTCTCTCTCTCTCTCTCTCTCTCTCTCTCTCGTGTGTGTGTGTGTGTGTGTGTGGCCTTGACCAAGACACAAATAAAAAATTATTAGTAAATTTATTATTATTGTTCGCCCCAGTTCTCCTCACTCACTGCTGCTCCCTTGCCCAACTCCATCCAGCCTTTTCCCTCCCCCAGATATGACTGCCAGCTTCCTTCTCTTTACCTCTCTACCTCATTGCTTCTTCTCTTGCCCATGGCCTTTCCCTGCCTGCCATTGTTGCTGCTGCTTCTGTTACCTCCCCTCCATCATCAACCCCATTGTTGTCCTTAGGGTGACATTAAATGGCCAGCGAGTTCCTACTTCCCCACTTTGCAGTGCGCAGATATCTGGTTCTTAGCACTTGCCACAGACTTGGAGGCCTGAATAGTAATGGAGCACCCTCCTCCTTCATGAGCAAATTCAATCTGTCCCCGATGGCTATTCACTAAAATCAGGTGCGCATCTAAATTGGAACCTCATCCATTCTGGCCATTTCCCAGAATGAAATATGGCACACCAGAGGGGGAAGTATAGGACATCGGGGAAAGGAAATGCATCAGTACGTCAAGCAAGCTTGTTAGGAGATTGTCAATGTTCTCTGGTCTGCACAGATTGCTAACTGCCCTTCTTGGAAACAGGAGACCCATTAGAAGAAACAGGATAATCCCGCTGCCAAAATTGGAAGGGGTAGATATTTATTTATTTTTGTAAGCAAAGCAATCTCATCTCTCACCAATTCCCCATTTCTTAGTTCTTAATTTTATATTAATGTTGCGAGCTTTTCTTGTGCTCATTAAAAATCACAGGAGCACCCCGCTGGGGAGTTTGCAAGGCACATTGAAATAAACGGAATGTGACATAGCTATAAATGCTTTCCCATTTGCTAACTCACTGCACTCAATAAGTTCTCAGTGAACAAGGCCTGTTGTTCCAGTTTGCCTCATCCCTTGGAACCAGGAGCACAGGGAATTCAAGAACAATGGATTTCCTTCCCCAAAAGATGTATCTTCCCATTTTGTCACAAAGTGCTGCTGCACTGCTATTAGCTGTGCAAGGTGCATGACAGCAACACCTAGTGACAGATAGGGAGTATGACAAATACTATAGCGCTGTATTTAAAACATTGGCCAAAGAAGGAGAAGGAGTGAAGGGTGTAAATATTTTAAAAGCCAGAAGGAAACACCCAAATATTCCAGAAGGATATATGTTTAAACAAAAATCTGTAGCCATTAAAGACACCCATGTAGTTATGATTTTTTAAACTCTCCCCATCAGTACTAAAATGATGTACTGCCGTCATGATGTTTAGAGTATGAGCACCCAGTTTGATGCAATCCAGACCAATACAAATTTACCAGGGAGTAAGTTCCATTGAACACAACAGGGCAATTCACGGACTAGTACAATTGCACTGTTATTTATTTAAGGTTATTTAAATATGCCTGTTCACAAAATACACCACAGTTGTTTACAGATTCAAAATACGACCATTCTTCATTCAAACCAAGCAGAAACAACATCACAAAATAGCCATAAAACATGGGATACGGCAGTTTTCAAAGACCAACTGCAATCAATACGTTTTTATCTAGTCGGCCAACAGGGAGGCAGTGGTGATACTGTCGTGGAATGAAGTTCCAGAGCACTGGTGCTACAACAGAGAAGGCCCTGTTCTTGGTAGTGGCCAATCTAGTCTCCCCATAAGGTAGAATCTGAAGCAACCCAGGCCCCATCAAAATATATTAAATGCTGGGGAGGTTCACATGGGAGGTGGCATTTGTAAAGAAAATCAGAGCCCCTAAAGCCATTGATGGCTTTAAAAAGCAAGAACCAGGTCCAGAAGCAAATTCTCAGTCCAGGCAGATGATTCAAAACAGGTAAGATAGGTAACAGTTTGTTCCTGCTCCTAAACCAACCATCCCAGAGATGGTGCCGTCCGGATGTTGCGAACCACAACTCCCACCAGCTGGTATAGCCAATAGTAATGGATGATGGGAGTCGTAGTCCCACAACATCAGGATGGGATCGGGTTGGTTGAAGGCTGCTTGAGTCAAATACAGCAAGACCGCAACTTATGCACACTTGTGTGCATTCAGCTTTATGTGTGTGGATTTTTATTTTTTAAGGGGGTGGGGCTTGGAGGGAAATGACTTTGGCAATCCCACCCACCATTGAAGCCAATGTTTTTTGACTATACACAATTTTGGCTTTATGTGTGATCCTTGATATTTAAGTAGACACACCTTATGTAGACAATCACCATCTGGTCTCTGCCCGCTAGAGGGCAATGCAAGGCCAGCTTGTTTTCTTTCTAGAAATAGCCTATCCTATTTTTAGTTCTGCACAAAGGAACTCCAGAGTATGGGTTCCAAGTTGTGCATAGTGAAGCTCAGACTTAATATGTTAAAAATGTAACATTACTTCACATTTTGGCATTCACAACCATATTCCAAAAACACACACAAAAGCTAATAGCTGGCTTTCTCTTAGGATACCCAGAATACATTTCCCTGCATAAACTTTATCCTAAGTAAATGTCAGTGGGCAAAAGACTAACACTGCACACACACACACACACACACACACACACACACACACACTAAACTTTTAAAGCACATTTACCCCCTCAAAGAATTCTGGGGACTGTAGTTTGTTTAGAATTGTTGGGAATTTTTAACTCTGTGACTACAGTGCCCAGAATTCTTTGAGGGAAAGAACATGGTTTGAATGTGCTTTAAAGGTGTATAGATACAGCTCTCATGCTTCCTGATTTGTGCAGATGCATCTAATAATACATTCAAATGCAACCTTGCAATCTGCATTAATCCCACCCCCCACCCCCCATGCTGGAACTATTTCTTTGGCGTGCTACCAGTTTGAGAAACTGTTGCAAGATGCACACTGTGCATCACCAAAGATGACACAACTGGGATCAAATTTTCCACTAGAGACGACACCCGTTCCCAGCTTTTCTTTTCTTCCTTGAGATGTTGGATTTCACGCTCCATCTTCCTTGCCATCCTCTGAAATCCTTCTTTCAGCAGCAACTCGTGTTCCTGGGAAAGGTAAGGAGCACACAGAGACTCGTTCAACTAAGAATCGAAGAGTGAGGGCAGAAAATTACAGACACAGGATAGAATAAGACCAAGACTGGAGCAGAATGTCCACTACACTAGCTGGATATGAAAATGTACATTTTCCCAGCATGCTGCCAAATGAGAGGCACCCTTTGAGACTGCGTACACACCCAGCTGTTAATAGGACAAAAATTGTAGTTTTGCTCAATCTAGAATTGTTTATGCTCATCCTCAACACGCTGCTTTCAATCCAGATTGATTCTAGATCCTACCATGCACAAGGGTCAGTGTGGCTACTTGATATGCTTCTTCCTCCCTTCACATGCCCCAGCAGAACGAAGGACAAAAGTACTGACTGCGATCTTGAAACACGCTCACCCACAATGTCACTGAGCAGCTATGGATACACACACCAACATAAGCCCCATGGCTGGGATCATTCATGTCTGTTTTTGGGTGGACACACTGGGGGGGGGGGGGGTAACACATAATCAATCTGCAATGAGCTTTGATTTTTGGAATTGCAGCGGTTTCTCAAGAAGCACTTATCAGGGATAAAAATGTGCAGATTGTTTGTGGACTATGTAGAAAAAACAAGGACTCAGTCTCCATCAATTCTAGAATAAGATGTTGTGTGTACACAACCTGAAAATAGACTGTCTCCAAGTTAGAATTGGTTTTCAATAATAATAATAATAATAATAATAATAATAATAATAATAATGGAAGATGGCGCCGGGTCAAGTCTCAACTGAGTCTCTGCTGCATAGTAGGAGCTCTAATGACCAAATGACCCCAATAAAAAGGCTCAGCCTATGAAAATATCTGCCAACTTTTATCAGTAAAAGACTCTGGGAGCTGTCGGGTGGACTTTTAAACCTCCCCTCCCTTTCAAAGCTACTTAAATCAACTTAATAATAATAAACATACTCCCGGTATGCCTGCCTCTCCCAGTATGCCCTGCGGAGGACCTTAAGGTCCAAAAATAGCAACACCCTAGAGGTCCCGGGCCCTAAGGAAGTCAGATTAGCCTCAGCCAGGGCCTTTTCAATACTGGCTCCGGCCTGGTGGAACGCTCTGTCTTATGAGACCAGGGCCCTGCAGGATCTGATTTCTTTCTGCAGGGCCTGTAACACAGAGTTGTTCCACCTGGCCTTTGGCTTGGAATCATCTTGATCCCTTCCCCCTCTTTCCTTTTTCCTTTCTCCCTCTGAGATGGAACTCTTATTTGGGGACTTCCCTGGATTTTTCTGGCCCACATAGGACCAGTCTCGATAGTTGGCCTTGGTGAAGATTTGACGTTTTCATCCCCCAAAAGTTTTTTATTTGAGTTTCTACTGAAATGAGGCTGAATTTTGTATTTTAACCAATTGTTTTTATACCTGGTGTTGGCTGGGGAGGACGGGGTATACCGGTAAATAAAATTTATTTATTTATTTATTTATTTATTTGTTATTATTATTATTATTATTATTATTATTATTATTATACAGGGATTTGTGAAGAAGCACTACATGAGTTGGATCCAAGCTTTACCTAAACAACATGTGGCCTGCACTGAGAGGGTGAGGATATCAGATGACAGACTACATGGGACTGGCAGAGATGACTGGCAGAATCCGAGACCAGGAGAAAGAGACAGTGGAAGAAGATTGGAAGAAATTTAAAGACTATCTTAATAAATATTATAAAATTAATGAAGGCTAGAATTGACATGGGTTTAAAAATTATGTGGTTTTCAGGGGTGTTGATTATGGAAAAAGAACAGAATTATTAAAAACTATGGGAAATAAGGGAATGGATTTGCTGATTAGATAATGAAATTAGAATACAGAAGGGGGAGGTATGAGGAGGTCGGGGAAATTAGGTTTAAGAAAATAAGGATTGAAATTATACTTGTTTCTTTTTGTTTTTTGTTTGTGTATGTTTTTATTGTTAAACTTTAATAAATATCATTTTTATAAAAAAAAAAAAAAGAGGGTGAGGATATCTTAGGGTATATAAATGACTGGTGGGGAGTCACTGAGAAGGGTAGGGGTGACTAGATTTGGCTAGAAGTGGAGGGAAGGGTTCCGCTTCCAAGCACCATCTTAATAAGATGCCCCAAAACAGGAACTGGGAAAATATGACCTTCCAGACCTTGTTGGCTCCTGAGCACTGGCCATGCTGGCTTGTGCTGATGAGAGCTGGACCCAACCACAAGCTCCCCACCCCTGACCTAAAGATTACATACTGCAGTGAGCAAGCATCTGCATCCGGCTCAGCTCTGTTTACCTTGAGTTTCTGCTCTATCATCCTGTCTGTTTCCTCTTCCATCAACTTCTTCTCTTTCTCCATCTTCTCCCTCAACAGCTGGAGCTGTGCATCGTGGCTTCGCTTCTCATCCTCCATCATTTGCTGCAACTGCGCCTGCTTTTGCTCCAACAGCTTCTGCTGCAGCTGGGCTGCTTCGGCCTGAGCGCGCTGGGCTGGGGGCCAGCGAAGAAAAAGAGACAACCTGAACTGCTGGCAGACAAGACAGCATTGAAAGAGCATAATCTGGAGGACCACCCCCTGCTACCCTATGAACTTGGCTGGTTCTACAGTCTTCACTCTTTGAGTGTCTCAAACTTCCAAGCTGAGGTGGGGACAGGGCCTGCTTTGTGGTGGCATCCAGACTTTAGAAGACATTCCGTGGACATATTCATCAAGCTGCCTTCATTGTTATCTTTTAGGCATCTCTTATGTACCCAATATTTTACATGTCTTATATTTAATACTCTTTAAAACTTTGAGGGCAATCTGGAGGAAGGATCTCCATTTCCTTTACAGTGGTACCTTGGTTCTCAAACGCCTTGTTTCTCAAATGCTTTGGTCCCCAAATGCCGAAAACCCAGAAGTAAGTGTTCCGGTTTTCAAATGTTTTTCAGAAGTTGAATGTCTGATGCGGCTGTCCGTTATTGTTTCCGGGGAGCCTGTGCCAATCAGAAGCCACGCCTTGGTTTTCAAACATTTGGGAAGTTAAACGGACTTCCAGAACAGATTAAGTTCAAGAACCAAGGTACCTTGGAGCTTTTGTTTTTGCTATTTATTTTGCGTTTTTGTTTTTGAGGCTTTTTCGGTTTATTTGTTTTGAGGCTGTATGGAACCCAGTTCAGCTACTGATAGATAGATAGATAGATAGATAGATAGATAGATAGATAGATAGATAGACAGAGGAAATGAATAAAAGCCCCCCATCCAAACAATATTATTTTAATTTTTATCATCTACAATACTGTCTGATTTATTTTATGGTACAGTACATTGATTATTGCTTTCATTTTATGGATCAATGGTCTCGTTAGATAGTAAAATTCATATTAAATTGCTGCTTTAGGGGTTGTTTTTAAAAGTCTGGAACGGATTAATCCATTTTGCATTACTTTCTATGAGAAAGTGCACCTTGGTTTTGGAACGGACTTCCGGAATGGATTAAGTTTGAAAACCAAGGTACCACTGTATCAGGTCCTTCCAAACCAAAATATAAGCCTTTCCCAGGGACACTTCCGAATTAAAATACTGTCTCTCAGGGTATCCCTTGATCACTCCTCCTACCCCAAGCCATAAGAGCCTCTGGCTACACAACAAGACAAGCACCCTGTAAGATCACAGACATTGCCCTTTCACCCAGTGCTTTTGGGGTTTTATCCTGCCCAATGTGACAACACCACACCTGTTACAATATCATAAAGCTATAACCTGCTTTGCTAGGAGCTCAGAGCCCTACCAGAGCAGGCCAGAACAATAACATATAATTTACGATGTGTAAAGTCCCCTCCTCCGGTTCTGCACCTTCAAGTTCCTTCTCTTGGGCAGTCAAGGCGCGGTCCATTTGAAGGAGAGATTTTGCCACAGTCTCCTTGGATTTCAGGAATTCTTCAAGAGCACAGTCTGCCTGATAAAGGATTGGAAGCAAAGGTTATTAATTGAATGCAAAGATGGGGGGAAAGTCAAAGCAGATTACATGCAGGGATTAAAGACAACAACAACAAAAACTTGGTGTATTAATGTAGCAAATAACTGAATAATAGTAGCTGGGGTGAGATGCTGAGAAATAGATGTTAGTGATCTATAATCCCTATCACATAGCTTGCAAAGAAAGAATGCCTCTTAAACTGATTTTACAGTGCAATCCTTGGGATACCTACTCTGAATCAATTCAGTGGGGCTTGCTCCTAAGTAAATGTGCATTGGATTGCAGTTTACATCTACAGTAAGGGTGGCAATCCTCCCCCCCCCCCCGACTGATACCCCCTTCCCTACTAGGAAACTTCTGGGAGGTGCTTGCTAGTGGCAGGTGGAGCCACAGGTAAAAGTGGAGGAGCAACATGTGTAACATGCTAGTTTGTTCAATACGCTAGTTTTACGCACAAACACACACACCCTTCTGTCCTCCATACAGGTAAGCAAGACACATAATGAAAGTTCAGGGGCACATTCCAGCAAGGCAGAAACCCTAAAGTAAGGCTAATGAGGGCTGTGACCTGGGCATAGAGGGTATGGCTAAGGAGCTGTAGCCTGGGGAGAGTCCAGAGGACCAGAATGAGAAGCCTGGATGGTCACAGTTGGCCCCCTTGGCCTGAGGCTCCTCACCTCTGGTCTACAGTCTGCTTCTACCCTCCGTCAGCACCAGAATGCTGAATCTTTGGATGCTGAGGAAAAGTTGGCACAGGTACTTCCAAGTAGTGAACCTACCTGAATTCCTTTACAGGGTACCGAACGGTATTCCTCCACCATTTCGTTCCAGTTCTCCAGATAACGCTGGTAGCCACCAGGAGCAGAATAAATTCCTATGTGGACTCCATCTTCCAGCTTCCGGTAAAGCTCCACCAGCACATGGTTGCAGCGGTCAAAGGACACCTGTTTGTTTCTCTCGCATAATTCTTCCTTTTTCTGCTTCAGCTGAAGCTGCCAGAACAAAGTGAAAACAAAACCAGCGGAAAGATGGTGTGTTAACAACGAGGGGGAACTTGCCCCGTTCTGTACCCTGTTGCAATGGGAAAGGCATACCAAGGCCCACATACAATCAACAGCACAGATTTCAGTCGAACTGGAACTGCTTGTGCTGGACGTGAGTTTTATTATTTGTCCAACCACATCTTTCCTTGAGTTCAGAGCCAGGCCCCCTTGCCATTTTCAACCACCTGTCTATTGGGAGATGCACATATATTCAATTTCACTTGGAAAATGTGCCGCTTGCTGCTAGCATTCTCTAGGCTACGTAAGTAAATGAGTTGAGGTCAACTTGGCCTGCATTTCAATGTCTGTCGCTGCCTGGGGACAACATGCAACGGTCTCCATTTTGGACAAAGAGACTCTGAGAAAACCATGTTAAGTTTCAGGCAGAAGTGAAGGAGCCCAAGCCAGGAAGTGCACATACCATCAGCTCCCAGTTAGCATGAGAGGACTCTTGTCAGTCTTCTTTTAATATAATGCGGGTGGTGCTGTGGTCTAAACCACTGAGCCTCTTGGACTTGCCAATCAGAAGGTTGGCGGTTCGAATTCCCGTGACAAGGTGAGCTCCCGTTGCTCAGTCCCAGCTCCTGCCAACCTAGCAGTTCGGAAGCATGCCAAAAAGTGCAAGTAGATAACAGAGCCGTCTTTCCCATTGGGCTTACTGGCACATTGTGGCAGGGCACTGGGCACCCCAGCGAGTGGGGGAGCTGTGCGGCTTTGCCGGCGGCCTCCCCTTTCCCTCCTGCACGCCTGCCAGCTGCGCCCCACGGGAGGAGAGTGATCCCCGCAGAAGCTTGGGAAAAGGTCAACAACTCTGGGAAACGGGGGCTGGGGTGGGGCACCGGAGGGATCTTTGCACCATGGCGCCAGGTATGCTTAAGACGGCCCTGGTAGATAAATAGGTACCACTCCGGCAGGAAGGTAAAGAGCATTTCCGTGTGCTGCTCTGATTTCGGTGTTCCGTTGCGCCAGAAGCGGCTTAGTCATGCTGGCCACATGACCCGGAAAAACTGTCCTCGGACAAACACCGGCTCCCTCGGCCAGTAAAGCGAGATGAGCGCCGCAACCCCAGAGTCGTCTGCGACTGGACTTAACTGTCAGGGGTCCTTGATCTTTACCTTTTTTATTTGCTTTGGTGTTTTAAACCACCTTGGAAGAAAAGGCAGCATATAAACCCAATAAATAAGTAAGGTATGGAAGGCCCTGCTAGCCATGACATCTATAGCTATGCAACAGGATTTTGTCTAAATAAGCTTTACTAAGTGTGATCTTTTTTCACAAATGCCTGGAGATGCAGGGGAATGAACCTGGGACCTTTTGCATGCAAAGCAGGTGCTCTATTCCGGTGCTCCAGCCCTTCTCCAAAGTTCAGTTTTTAATTGCATTCTCTGCCTTGTGGGCTTCCTCTCTGACCACCAAGAACATTTCTGGTTCCATGACCCCATCTGCACTGCACATTTAAAGTGCTATAGGACTCCCATGAATTTGGGGAGATGCAGTTTGTTTGGAGAATTGTTAGGAGAGGGTCGGCCGGCCAACCTGTGAGGCAAGGTGAGGCGACCGCCTCAGATGGCAAAATCCACAGGGCTGCAGAGCCTGACGTAGATGTTTATTCTCCCCACCCGCTTTGTTCCTGATGTAGATCTTCAGGAGGTGGGGGCGCCATTTTGTGGTTTCCCTCGATGCCAAAATGTATTGGCCAGCCTTGGTTAGGAGATCCCTATTCCCCATCAGAGAGCTACAGTTTCCAGAGTGGTTAAAAAACTACAGCGCCCAGAATTCTTAGGGGGAAGCCATGACTGTTTAAAGTGATATGAAAGTGCTTCAAATGTATGATGCAGATGGGGTGCGTCTGAGGGGGCAGAGGACCTACATTTGTCTAGATTTCAGCATTCTCGAGGCCTTTTTTCGGGCCTGTGAAACAGACTGAGGAGCAGGGAAGGAACTTTTAAAAAATGACCCTAAGTTCGGTTTCCAGCCACACTGGCAGAGACAATTGACAAGGCACAGAAATCACATATACCTCAAGATCCTCCTGGAATTTTTTAACCTGCGCGATGCCAAAGGCACGGGCCATGAAGACAGCGTTGGCTTCCTTTTCGCACTTGGCATGCACAGCCAGCAGCTCATCCACCGTGTCTGTGGGCAACGCCAACCGCTTCCCCATCAGCGCTTCGTAACAGGAAACGGCCTCGTGCACAGCAGCTGTGTTCTCAATCTCAGACAGGGCCAGCACTGCGTTCTCCAAGCATGGCACATCCCCACTGTTGATAGCATCGATGTAGATCTTCAACAACTTCTCAAGCACTGAAGAGGGAAGGATCAGTGAAGCCACAGAACTAACCTCCTTGCACTGAAATAGTAATTTCCGGCCCCAAACACCCATGAGTTGTTTGTCTGCATCAAGTATTCTGCTGTAGCTGCAGATTCACCAAGCGAGAGCAGAAACAGTTATCTTGCACATAATAAAAAAGGCATAGTAGCCACCCGTTTTCTATTTACAAAGAAAGATTCTGTCCCTTGTGGCTGCAGGAAATAACTTGAATACATGTAAATAGCACTTGGCTGAAAAAGGAGGGAGGGATCTTGAGAGAAATCCAACACATACATCCTCCTAGTTACTCGTTTGCCTTCCTCCCTTGCTCTCTCCCACAACTCAGCAATCAGGTGAGCTGTTTACATGCAACTGAGGTCTTGGCCACACTAGAGCAAAATGTAGATTTGCACTTACTTACCTGTCTCCCCATTAAAGTAGGGGCATTTGTTGTCCTGGACATTTCTGTCACGGCTAAAAATTGGCCGCTGTTTCTTTAATGCTAAAAGAACTAAGTCAGCATGAGTCAGCGGCCTACAATGACTCATGCAACTTTTAACCAAATTGTACCTGTATATATAGAGTGGTCAATGTTAGTGTTGGGTGTGCGTTGGTTAGATGGTAGAAAGCTGGTTGCGTTTGCTGTAAAAGCTGTCAGTCGTGGTTGGAGAAAAATACTTTTTAAGAATAAAAGCAGCAATACTCTGCAAGAATACTCTTTCTCAAAGACTCTTTTGTGCCAGCTAAGGCAAAGGAGTAGAAAGGAGGTCAGAACCTTTTCTTTTTCAAACACTGACAATTTCCCCTTTTAAATGCAGGGCACAGTTGATCCTTGGAAATTATGAAATGGCCAGGTTCAAAAAAACTTGTACTTTAAAGAAGGGAAAAGGGGAGACAAGGGGAGCACTGAGACAAGAGAATATGTCATGTGAACACTCCTAGATTAATGGGGAGACAGCATGTGCAAATCCATATTTTGCTCTGGCTTGGACAAGTCCTTAGTCTGCACCTGCTCCAACTGAGGAGTCAGGGCAGAACCAACCATTTTCTACTGCCAAATGGGACCCTATTGGTTTCTGATGTCACCTGATCCCTAATGGGCTTCTTTGAGTAACACCCTTCGCCCTAAGCCATCTAGAATGGTGGTGCTGCTATGCAGCAGACATCGCAACATCCACAAGCTGCTCTGCTCACAGAGGGGAAAATCCACCAATGAAATTCCCAGTTTGAGACTTGGCTCTTAAACAGAATCCATTCCAGAAGTCCATTTGACTTCTGAAAACGTTCAAAAACCAAGGCACAGCTTCTAATTGCCTGCAGGAACTTCCTGCACTCAATTGGAAGCCGTGAAAGCCGTGTTGGATGTTCGGCTTACAAAAAAAGTTCGCAAACCAGAACACTCATTTCTGGGTTTGCGGTGTTCAGGAGCCAAAATTTTCGAGTCACAAGGCATTCGAAAACCAAGGTACGACTGTAGTACCATCAGAACTACACCAGGCAAAAGTATCTACGTCTCAAGTCCAAAGTGCAACAGAGGTCACTGACCAGCTGTACTTTCAACACCTGGAGAGCTCCGAGGTGTTCTGTATGATGGCCAATTATTGGTTTTTATTGGTTGGCATCCACCTGTCTCGAGAGACAACGGAAGAGTGTGAAATGACTCCTATTGAAATGGTTTCCAACTGCCACTTGTCCCAACCTACAAACTTGCAAAAGCGTTCCTTACTTCTCCCTGTCACAACTTGGCCTCCCGGGACTGTCTTGGGTCGCGATGTCTCCCAGATGTGTTGGCAGAAACGGCCCACCGGCTCCAAGAAATCTTCCTCCAAATCATCTTCTTTCAGTTCCTCCAGCCGAGACAACTTTTTCCTGCTAGCTGGGCGGTCAAACGTGAAACATTTCCGTGATGGAAAGAAATTACGGATACATGACTTGGGCATGTTGAACTTCTGGATTTGCTCACTATTACCTGGGGGAGAAGAAGTGTGAGTACACAAGACAATTTGTTAATATTGTCAAATTAAACAGAAAACATGCCATTCACACTTCAAAACGACCTTGACAGATTAGAGAACTGGGCCAAAACAAACAAGATGAATTTTAACAGGGAGAAATGTAAAGTGTTGCACTTGGGCAAAAAAAATGAGAGGCACAAATACAAGATGGGTGACACCTGGCTTGAGAGCAGTACATGTGAAAAGGATCTTGGAGTTTTGGTTGACCACAAACTTGACATGAGCCAACAGTGTGATGCGGCAGCTAAAAAAGCCAATGCAATTCTGGGCTGCATCAATAGGAGTATAGCATCTAAGATCAAGGGAAGTAATAGTGCCACTGTATTCTGCTCTGGTCAGATCTCACCTGGAGTACTGTGTCCAGTTCTGGGCACCTCAGTTCAAGAAGGACACTGACAAACTGGAACGTGTCCAGAGGAGGGCAACCAAAATGGTCAGAGGCCTGGAACCGATGCCTTATGAGGAATGGCTAAGGGAGCTGGGCATGTTTAGCCTGGAGAAGAGGAGGTTAAGGGGTGATATGATAGCCATGTTCAAATATATAAAAGGATGTCACATAGAGGAGGGAGAAGGGTTGTTTTCTGCTGCTCCAGAGAAGTGGACATGGAGCAATGGTGCCAAACTACAAGAAAGAAGATTCCACCTAAACATTAGGAAGAACTTCCTGACAGTAGGAGCTGTTTGACAGTGGAATTTGCTGCCAAGGAGTGTAGTGGAGTCTCCTTCTTAGGAGGTCTTTAAGCAGAGGCTTGACAACCATATGTCAGGAGTGCTCTGATGGTGTTTCCTGCTTGGCAGGGGGTTGGACTCGATGGCCCTTGTGGTCTCTTCCAACTCTATGATTCTATGATTCTATAATCTCCCCAGTGGGGAAAACTTATTTTGTTACCTGCACACATTCAAGTTTCCTTGCTGACTCAACATCTGAGGACCCAGGAATTACTGTAAGCTGAGTTAGGATATTGCTCTCTGTCTCAGCACTGCAAATGTGATGGTATAAATGACGCTTTTGAGCATGTACATACAGCTCACACATGTATATGTGAGATTATTGGGCAAGGCATCTAGGTCAGAGGGGTTTCAGGAGTACCAGTCCAAATGCAAAAGAAACATGGTACACTTGGTAGTATGCGGTTTTGATGTATTGTTGTGATGTACCCATTGTGTGCTCCATCAGGCAGGTAGCATGGGGACACTTGTTAAACCCATTTGGCCCTCAATGGGTACATGACTGGTCATATGCACCCACTTGAATTTTAGGCCCTTATTCTTTACATCAGTTGTATGCCTCCAAATTAACAGTGTCCTCTAGGCTGTTAACAAGCCCCAGCTTTCCCTCCCCATCTCAGATACTGCCTTATCTTTTTGCAGTTACTGTACCTTTCTGCAGTCTCAATGCCTCCTCCAGGTACCCGTCCTCAGTGATGGGCTGTCCATCTATCTTCAGCTGTAGTGTGAAATCCCGCACTGCCCAGATGAAGTCTGGGAAGAAACGGACAAATTCGGCAGAGTTCTCCTCCTCTGTATCTTGCCCGGGGGAAGCTTTTGCTTTAATCTTTTTTGTCAGCTCAGTGACATAGCTGGGGAGTGCTAAGGAAAACAATTCCAGGGCTGGTCTGGGGATTTGCAATATGAACTTCAGCCAAATCATGCACTGGCTAGACCTGTCTGGAGACGCAGTAGTGGCTGGAGAATGAGATGATCTCCTAGCAGGTGCAGCGAGATTTTCTACGCTACAGACTGACCACCTCTTGCAGTTGTGATCTGGGGAGAGCTTTGTGGCAAGGGACTTAGTTTAACATCGTGACTTTACGCCCTGCTGATAGCTCTTACTATACACCTTTAGGTCAATTCCTGACTCCACCCCTTCTAGGATTCCTAGCTCCCCTACTCCTTCCACCTATCTCTCAGTAAGACATGCCCCCAGGGGTTTCCCAACTCTCACACTGTGTCTCAATGAGCTCCTCACTCAGCACCTGATCCTTGGGGGTTGCCTATCCTGCCCATCAGCTATGTCTCTCTATGTGTCTTTGCCCTTCACCCAGTTCCTGAGCAGCTCAGTTGGTTAGTGCGTGGTGCTAATAACTCCAAGGTTGCAGGTTCGATCTCTGTATGCGACAGCTATATATATTCCTGCATTGCAGGGGGTGTGCTTAGATGAGCCTCAGGGTCCCCTCCAACTCTACAATTCTACGATTCTACAGTTCTATTTGTTTCGAGACAGACGAGGAGAGTTCATTCCACTTGCTTCTGCATCAAGAGATCTGTCTCCCAAGGAGTGAAACCCAACAAAGACACCTACAGCTTTTGCTCTAATCTTTTTTGTCAGCTCAGTGACATAACTGGGGAGCGCTAAGGAAAATAATTCCAGGGCTGGTTTGGGGCGTTGGACCTGAATTCAGCCAAACGATGAACCTGTTTGAACCTGCAGTTGTGTGCTAGCTGGCTTTTGAGCAGAGATTTACACTACAGACAGACCACATATCGTAATTGTAATTTGGACAGTGTTTTGTGGCAAGGGGCTGACACCTCTTGGTTTTACACCTTAAGGTCTATTCCTGATTTTATGCCTTCTGGAGTTCCTGCCTGCCCCCCGCCCATATCTGTAAAACATGTATAGCTGTCAACTTTCCCCTTTTCTTGCGAGGAATCCTATTTGGAATAAGGGAATTTCCCTTTAAAAAAGGTAAACGTTGACAGCGATGAAAACATGTCTCTGGAGGTTTCCAGTTTGTGGCTGTGATCACTGATCCTCGCCCCTCACAATGTGTCCCAATGAGCTCCTCACCCACCTTCCAATCCTGGGGGACTGCCTTCCTCTTCTATCAGCTACGTCCCCTCTGTTTCCTCCTGCACCACCCTGTAGTTCCTCAGCATCATGCAGACCACTCTAAGCATCATGGAGTCTCAGACCAGGAGAGTTCATTCCACCTGCTTCTGCATCAAGAGATCTGTCTCCCATGGAGTGAAACCCCTAGAGGGACAACCTACAACTGCCTCCTCCTAGATCCCCCAGGCCAAGCGTGCAAGCCCAGCTGGGATTTCTGATGCCCCAAAAGGATACTGCAGGTTCTCCAGGGCATTTTGGTCAATGGTGCCTATGCTGTTGTACACCAGGGTGCTGCTGAGCAGAATGGCCAGGGCAAATATCCATGAGTCGTTCTGTGTGTTTCCCTGAAACATAAAACAGGGCTTTCAAGGACAACCCAAGAGTCCATCACCCCAAATCCCAATGCCCCATTGCCAGCTGCACTCTTTGTGTTGTTGCTTTTCTGCTGCTCCTGTTGCACCAGGTTAAGGAATTCTTGGTAACGAATGCAGAATATAACTTGCTTGCAGCATCTTAGACTGCACTTGGAAGCCTTGCAGAGGCATATTGCCTAACTGTTGGCAACTACCCCACAAGCACCAAACAGATGTGTTTATTGTATGTTTAGAGGGTTTTTTTTACATCCATGACACTCAGCCTGTCACACAGCCTCCAAAGTGGCTTGTACCAGAACTTGGTGACGGGCACAGGAACTCAGTATCCTGAGAATTTAAACTTTCAGTTAATATAAAGAGTAAATTCTAGCACACAAGGTAAGAGTGGTTAAACCTGCTGAACCACGGCGAAAGCTAGCCAGGGTACATGCAGCCAATGGTGGGCAGAGCCAGAAATAATGATCAGTAGAATTTCCAGCACTGCACCACTCTTGTTCTTCTTACCTCTCAATCACACACACACTGTGGAAGAAGCAACATTTGCCATTTAGGTGGTGCAGAGACCAAAAAACCTTCATGAGGCTTGCAAAATGAGCAAATAAATGCAAGACTGCTTACCATTAAGGCCACGGATTTCAGGAGAATTTTTTTATCATTTCAAGGCGAAGCAAACACAGCCCACACAGTTGACTGCAGAATCACTGTTTGTGTTTGCAATGACTAATTACCTTGTGTGGCACAACTCTGGCAACTGGAAAATGTGCCCTGGCACACCCAGAGCAGTTATTGCTGGAAACAAGCCTGAAACTGAAACCTTTGTTGATACAAAACATTAAATGTTTCAATTTCATTTTTTGCTGTCTAATGTGTCCCAGGAAAACTATAAATATAAAGCACCTGTAGGGCATTAGTAAACATGACCCCATTGGCATATTAAAATATCATGCCTACATCGAGAAGTCTCATTCTTCAGTGAAGCATTATAGTTCATTGTAAACTTCCTTGAGTGGCAGCATTTTCTGTGTACTTAAAATGTTTTTCAGAGCTGCGCCTTGTGTGAATGAATTGTCACTTGGGTAAACATGATACACGCCCCATTTGCAAACCACAAATACCTGCACCAAGAATCCTTTAGTTTCGTAATAAATGT
Source organism: Podarcis gaigeae (assembly GCF_964106915.1). Lineage (NCBI taxonomy): Eukaryota > Metazoa > Chordata > Lepidosauria > Squamata > Lacertidae > Podarcis > Podarcis gaigeae. The sequence goes on from NC_139684.1 coordinate 79,379,537, forward strand.
TGGCCCCTCCAGCAGAAGAGCCTAACTTTCTTCACTTTCCCCCAAGGGCCACGTATGGCCAACCTTCTGGAAGTCACATGTCAAAGTAGGTGTGGCAAAATTATAAAAGTGGGTGCGGCCATCTTTAAAAATGGCATGTTTGGGGCGGGGACAACTTGGGGGGCCAGAAACAGCCAGCTATACCCACCCTTGCTTTTATCCTACTGCCAAATTCTGGGTTACAGGAACATTCCAAAATGTGTAACACAGGGATATAACTAGCATAAGTATCGGCCATCCCTATCAATATTTGCCCAGGGCATTTTGTCACAGGGCTCTTTTGAATGTGTTGGGCTTCTGCAGCCCCCACCTGAGTTGCCATCTCCCCCAGCTCACCTTCTGCACATCACCCAACCCTTCTGTGTCCAGTAACACCAGTGAGAGGTCTGACCTGTAGGGATGCGGAAGACACCACATCCAGATGCCCTTGGTGAGCGCCTCCACTGTGGTACCCAGACAGAAACCTGTGGGAGAAGCAGATCATCAGCATCATCACTATTATTATGCCACCCATCTGGGTTGCTCCAACCACTCTAGAAAACAAGGGGTGCCAAGGTTGAAGGCTTTGATCCTGCACAGAGTTTCTAAACTCTGTGGAACTTACTTCTGAGTAAAGATACCTAGGATCAGATGACAAACTCTCTTTGGCTCAAGGCCCAGCTGCCACAGGGTTCCAGACATCCTCAAGACACCTCACAGGACTTTGAGGAGTAACCAGGACCTATTGAGTCCATTGCTCACATTGATGCTCCTCTGTACTCTCTTGTTGAAATATTTATTGCAATATACTCACAGGAGGGGCCTATCGTTTTGGTGGCATGGAGTCTGCAAAGTGCCACTTGTGGTGATGTTTCTTCAGTGGGGCAGTTAGGTAATAGCCCTAGGATACCCCTTAAGATGGCCACGTGTGTTTCCTGCCATATTAAGGTATCTCCCTGCTCAGTGGGGACCTCTGCCCCAAAGTCCTTCCCATCCACTCTGGTTCTATATAAATAATAATTTACTCCTCTTCCTCCATGCTTCCCCCCAGGCTAGAAAGAAAACCCAGGGGCTCTGATACCCCGTTCCAGACACACCAGACACCACTGCCTTGCTCCTCATGCGAAGCCACTAGACTCCAGCCCTTCCCTTGAGTAACGGGGAATATTCATGAAGCCAGTCACCTTTTCTCTTGCTCGCAAGCCTGTTCATGAGGTAGGACTTGCCAGTGCGGTACAGCCCCGCAATGGCCACCACCACCACCGGCTGGCAGATCCTGGCAAGCACCTCTGCAGCCTCCCGGTTCACCACAAGCTTCCCGTCCGGCATGTTCTCAATTAGGCAAACAGGAGCCGCCATGTGGACCTGCCCTGACGCCATCGTGCAAGAGAAGATGGGTCTGCAAAAGGAAAACAAAGGCGCTCATTATGCCACAGCCTGCTGCCGCAGCCACTGACCCTAGGCTGGCACAGCAGAGGGAGGCCTTGGTGCAGCAGGAGGTCTCCAAAGAACCTCTTGCCTTGGTACCTCTGAGGGCAGGGCAGGAGCTGGCCAAGTCGCTGCTGACGCCAGGCTGCCATTGTTGTTTGTCTCAAGGGTGTGTGCCCTAGCTCTCTTCCTGATGAACTAAGGCCTGACCTGAGAACACAAAACCAGTGGCAGGAGGTTGCTAGCTTGGCCGCAGTCAACAAGGGTGTTCCTGGCTCAAGCCCCAGAAGCTGACAGAAATATCTCAGTGCGAAGCACAAGGAATACCTCTCTAAATAAAAACACAAAACTTCCTTTAAAAGTAAAGTTTATCTACAATAGTGGGAGCCCCGATTCCCTCCACCCCACAATCAGTTCGATTAGTGAATCATTCTGGCAAATCAGCAGTGCAGAACCACTTTAAAACGATATTTTTAACATAAGTTTATCAGCTTATAACTACTTTCTAGTGAATGAAACCTGAAACATAAACTCGATGAAAGTTTATTCAGAGCTCGGAAACTGAACCCCATACGCTTACCTGAAAGTAAGCACCGCAGGACACAGTAGCAGTTACTGCCGAGGAGACATGGGGTGGGGGCGTTGCAAGAGATACGTTTTAGCATTAATATTAGCAAAAGGGAGCAAAGTTCTTGCAGGCGCCGCGCGGGCGTTCAGCCCCCTCCCGCAGGCTCCATTGCAAAGGCCTGGGGCGATTTGCAGCGGAGGGAGGAAATGCTTAACCCTTCCCTTGCCAGCCACTTCCCCGCGCGGATTCCCAGCCTCGCCAGCTTTGGCTCCCGCCCACATGCCAACGCCGCGTTTACCTCGCAAAAAGAGAGGAGGGGCGAGAAATCCAAAGCTACGATGTTTCGCTTTTTTTTTTTCTTTTCCCCCCAGCACGAAGTTTTCCCGGGTGGTTTGCAAAGCGCTCCCCGCTTGCCTTGAGTCTTCAGAGAGGAAGCGATCCCCCAAGCTCCGCCTCTTGTCTCGGTTGCGGGGCAGGAAAATGGTTCAAAAATTGCACCCACTGCCCAGGTCACCCTTCCGCCGAAAACTGGCGTCCCGTTGCCAATATATATAAAAAAGCGAAAGTGAAAGCGAAAGCTCGCCGGCTGCCCTTTTCTCGGAAATTCACCTTTTCCACAGTTGAATGCTTTTCTTGGGATCATAGAATTGCAGACGTGGAAGGGACCCCGCGGGTCAAGTAGCCCAACCCCCTGCAATGCAGCAGTCTCAACTAAAGCAGCCCGGACAGGGGGCCGTCCGCCTCTTAAGTGGCAGAGATGGTGCGTTTAGGAGGTTTTTGCCTTGTGCCGAGTCAGACCGATCTGGTTCCGTATTGCCTACACTGGCTGGCAGCGGCAACTTCTAGGATTTCGGGGGGCGGGGCGGGTCCTCTCCCAGCTAGACCTTCCCTCGCCCTATTTGCATTATACAGGCTGCTACACACGATGCCTTCGAAGCACTTTCAAAGCAGGTCTTTCTCCCCAAGGAATTCTGGGAACTGTAGTTTCTTCAAGGTGCTGGGGATTGTAGCTCTGTGAGGGCTGCACTACAGCCCCCAGGACTCTTTGGAGTGGGAGGAACGTGCTTTTTGAAGGGCCCACACCACACTGAAAAAACAGTACTGCTGAGAGCAGGGTAAATAACTTTGACACAGGGGAAAGCAAAAGAAAAATAGTGTCCACACCCTTCTGGGGCACTAATTTTCACATTAGCACTTAAAACTCCAAACTGAGGAAGGAATGGTGGTTCAAAAGCTGTAAAAATCTTCTTTTGACTATTCAGACACAGCATCGTCTTTATGATTTATTGTCAGCTGATTTACAGGTGTCACAAAACTCCCCTCCCCCCAAAAATGCTGGGAACTGTAGTTTGTTAAAGGTGTTGGAAATTGCAGCTCTGTGTGGGCATACTACAGTTCCCAATATTCTTTGGGGTGCTTTTGAGGAGCTCACACCACACCGAGGAAATAGTACAGTTGAGAGAGGAAAAGTAACTTTTGACACAGGATAAAGCAAAATGGAAGGCTAGAAGTCTAATGAACCGGCTGCTCCCAGGGCTGACCCAAGACATTTTGCCGCCTGAGGCACAGTCCACATAAAGTAGCTGACCGGACTGGCAGCTATTATTTCAACGCTGGTAACAGGGCAGCACCCTCCAGCACACATGAAGGCAGCAGGGAAGCTTGCAGGTCTCAGGGCAGATTGAGGGACACATTCACTTCTGTCGTCCTAAAGGAGTGGCGGCAGGGGGACCTCAGTCGGAACTGCTGGGAAGGCTGCTGCCAGACCCACATTTAGGAAAGCACAGCCAGTTCAATCACCCTGGGTGCAGAGCTTTGGAAGCACCGCAGAGGACACCACAACCATTTAGGATGGAGTCCAAAAGGTAGCAGGGACGCGCGTGGCACTGTGGGTAAAACCTCAGTGCCTAGGACTTGCCGATCGTATGGTCGGCGGTTCGAATCCCTGCGGCGGGGTGAGCTCCCGTCGTTCGGTCCCAGCTTCTGCCCACCTAGCAGTTCCAAAGCACTGTTAAGTGCAAGTAGATAAATAGGTACCACTCCGGCGGGAAGGTGCTGGCTTGCCAGCTGCAGCTTCGTCACGCTGGCCATGTGACCCGGAAGTGTCTTCAGATGGCGCCGGCTCACGGCCTCTAGAGCGAGATGAGCACGCAACCCGACTGGCCCGTACGCGCAGGGGTACCTTTACCTTTACCAAGAGGTAGCAGGAACCAAATTTTGGCTTCGCACAGGGCTCTGCTGGAATTTGAGAGCCCAAGATCCACCACTGCTGCTGTTTTCCCTTTTCCTCCTCATCACCCGCCTACGGAGGCACCTGTGTCACTCCACCTATTGACAGGGCTGGGCCAGTCATCTACTTGTACAGTCTCAAATGCCTGATTATCAGCAATCAAGTTTCACATTTCATACAGCGAAAAAAATTCCCATTAATCCCTGAACAGCAAACAGTAAGTGACAGCCAGCCTTTTTTTTAGTACTCTGTGGTTTTGCCCAATTCCCCGCTTTTGCCCAGTTTCCTTGCCCATCCTCTGGTATTTCCCCTGCATGTGCCATTTGTTGGCATCTGTCCGTCTCAAGAGACAATGGAGTACACCTCCAGGGGTGAAGCCAACCCGCTGGAAAATCACAGCACCGGTTGTGGCTGCAGAGACCGGTAACTTTTAAACTTCTGCCTCCCGTGTTATTTTTGCTGCATTAGCAGTACTGAAGTGATCTCTCCAAGATGCAACCCTGGGCAGTGTGCATGGAGGTCCTGGGCTGCCCAGCTGACAAGACCCTGCTTCTCAGCCTCACTGATGTGGTCCAAAGGAAAGCATACATTTGGCACCAGCTTGGCTGCCAGAGCTGCTGGAAGGAGGCATAAAATCATAAGACAGAGACCAGGCCATTTAATTTATTTATTTATTTATTTTCTATACGGCTTTGCATGCCTGAAAAGAAATAGCATATAAGAAAACAAGTCAGACACAACAATTCATTTAGTTCTCTAGCCAGTTAGAAACTCAGATATATAAGCTAGGCGCCAAATGACTCCTTTGTACATACAGTACATACAGCGGGAGAGATAAGACCGTTTTCTGCTCCCACACTCTTCCCAGACCGTCATGTGATTTACACCAATCTCATCTGCTGCATCAGAGGCGGAAAATACTAACAGGTTACAGCCGCCAAAAACAGAATGTCTGGTTGCCATTTTGGGGCCAGGCAGTTCAAAAGTCTTGTTTTTCAATACAACTTTTTGGTTCCTGAAATTTGTTCTGATTGTGCAGATAAAATATTACAGAGAATTCTACAGGATGTTTAAAACAGGCAAGAGCCAAGGATCCCCAGGCATCCAGCTTCACCTGGTCCCAAAGTGGCCAGTAACCAGGTGCAAGATGCGCTAGGCGAATTTCAAACACTGATCTATACATAAAACTGCAGTGAAAGTGTGGATGTGGTGATAAGATAGGGAAGTCAGCAGAAAACTAAGAACAACTAACCCCAATTATTCCCATGGTGGAACTACATTTTCTTTGGTGTGCTCCTTACATTCCTGGGTGGGCTTTTACTCCTTGCGTGTGCTTTTTACACTCTGTGGTGCACTTTCACTCTTTTGTTGATTTAGAGCAGTGGAAATCATCTTGTGCTGCAAAAGCTGTGTTCCCAGAGCTGCAGCAGTTGACAACAATTTTTCTATAGCAGACACCACAAGGGCCACCTTGGAGTTATTACTTTCTTCTTTGAGACGTTGAATTTCACTTTCCATCTCATTGGCCCTCTGCTGAAATCCTTCCTTCAGCAGTTCCTCTTGTTCCTGGGAAGTTGAGAAGCACACAGAGACAGTTTAGTTGGCAGATGGTTAAGAAATGGGCAGCATCTATGAACAGGGATGGGATCAGGCCAGACCTGGACCACTTTGTGTGGCAGTTGCGTTTTCGTAGCCAACCAATGCATTTCCCACCGTGTTGCCAAATGGCCTCCCATAAAACCAACTGTCTCCAAACTAGACCTGCTTTTTTATTTTGAGCATATAGGGATTTGTGCAAAATCTGACGTGGTTAAGAGCAACAGAAGCTTGGTTATGCGCAACAAACAAAATTCAGCTCAGTCCTGCTCTGTGTCCTCAGGCAAGCCATTATCTCTCAATCCCAGCTGGACCCATACCTTCACAGATAAGAGCCACAGTCAACGTTACAAATATTAATGGACTCTCATCATCCATGATCACTGGCTGAGGCTGGTGGGAGCTGGAGGCCACTAACATTTGGAGGGTACCATGCGGACTATTCCATCCTATACTGTATGGGCAAAATTAGATCCTGACCCACTTCAAGGGGTTGTTGTAAAGAGAACAAAGGAATTGTATAAGAAGTTGTTTGAACACTCAGGAAAAGTACTGTAGAAACGCCAGCTAACGTCTATTGAATATATGGAACCTAGGTTTTACCAAGCCACAGTGAGTCACTGAAAAGCTCCCAGACAGTGCAGCTTTCTTGCCTGCAAGAGCATATTATGCCCATTTTAAAGCAGATTCTCTAAGTTAGGGATTTTCCAGGCACAAATCAAGGTGACGGCAATCACCTTTAAAGCATTAAATAATTTGTTCTTGATTTTGTTTGAAAGACATAGGGTTATGTGGCTTGTATAAAGAGGGTGATGATATATCCGGGAATATATGGTTTATGTTGAGACATTTAGAAGGGTAAAGGAGGCTATCTGTGAACTAGATTTGGCCTTGAATGGAGGAAGAGTTCTGCTTCTAAGCATCATCCTAAGGAGAAAGCAGGAGCAGGGGAAATGGGACCCTCCAGATTTTTCTGGTCCATGAGCACTGGCCATACTGACTGGGAAAGATGAGAGTTGGCTCCAACCACATCTGGAGGACCACAGACTCCCCAATCCTGGCCTAAATATTGAATCTTCCAGTGGGTCAGTCTGCATCTGACTCAGCTCTCTTTACCTTGAGTTTATGCCGTATCATCTTTTCTGTTTCCTCTTCCATCAACTTTTTCTCTTTCTCCATCTTCTCCTTCAACAGCCAGAGCTGTTCATTGTGGCTTCGGTCCTCATCCTCCATCATTTGCTTTAGTCTGGCTGTCTCCTGCTCCAACAGCTTCTTCTGCAGCTGGGCTGCTTCGGCCTGAGCACGCTGGGCTGGGGGCCAGCAAAGGAAAAGAGACAACATGAATACTGAGGGGGCTGCCATCCCCTGCCGCCATCTCCCCTTCACCCTGTGTTCTGTTCAATGTTCTCTCCTTGCCTGAAGATGAGAATACTACATCTGTCGCTATGCCATTCTGCAAAAAGGTAACACAACTGTAACTCTTCCCTGGGAACTCAGAGCCCACCCAGAGAAGGCCAGAACATTTACTTTCTAATACATATAATTTATGACATATACTCATTGCCTTAGATATGCACCTTCAATTTCCTTCTCTTTGTCGGTCAGGGCGTGGTCCATCTGAAGGAGAGAGTTTGCCACCGCCTGCTTGGATTTCAGGAATTCTTCAAGAGCTTTGTCTGCCTGATAACACATTGAGAGCAAAAGTTATTCATTTTAAACTATAATGGAAGGACGGACGAGATTATATATTGTGATTAAGGACAAAAATTGGTGTATAGTAAATTAATAATTGCATCTTAATGAGGTGCTGAGAAATTGATAATAGTGGTCCCTAATCCCTCTCTTATGGTGCTGGAGGAGACTCTTGAGAGTCCCATGGACTGCAAGAAGATCAAACGTATCCATTCTTAAGGAAATCAGCCCTGAGTGCTCACTGGAAGGACAGTTCGTGAAGCTGAGGCTCCAATATTTCAGCTACCTCATGGGAAGAGAAGACTCCCTGGAAAAGACCCTGATGCTGGGAAAGATGGAGGGCACAAGGAAAAGGGGACGGCAGAGGACGAGATGGTTGGACAGTGTTCTCGAAGCTACCAGCATGAGTTTGACCAAACTGCGGGAGGCAGTGGAAGACAGGAGTGCCTGGAGTGCTCTGGTTCATGGGGTCATGAAGAGTCGGACACGACTAAACGACTAAACATCAACCCCTCTCACATAGCCTAGAAGACAAATATCTCTTTTAAACTATTTTATGTAAACCACTTTAATATATTTTTCTTTGAACAGAGTTTATTCATTTTGGTTAAGTAGATGAACAAACTAATTCATCTTGTTTCTAGCCCTATTGAAGTCAGTGGGGCTTACTCCCAAAAAAATATTCACAGTATTGCACCCCAGGTCTAAAGTTTGGATCTGTCGTCCTCAGTCAGTATAAGAATGCTCATTCTTTGGATATCACAGAAATGCTGGCTTCCTGCCCTACCTGAATTCCTTTTTCAGGTACCAAGTGATATTTCTTCTCTATTTTGTCCCGTTTCTCCAGATAACGCTGGTAGCCACCAGGCACAGAGTAAATTCCCATCCGGAGCTCATCTTCTAGCTCCTGGGAAAGATCTGTCAGCACGGCAAAGCAGCGGTCAAAAGACGCCTGCTCATTCTTCCTGCAGAACTCTTTCTTTTTCTGCTTCAGCTCTTGCTACGAGAGACAGAAAATTGGCAGAAAGATGATCTGTTAATAATGATGAAAAGCTTTTCCTCTTCAGTGGAAAGACTTACTAACAAGGCCACATCAAAACTGCAGTTTCAATTGACTTAACTGTCCCCACTCCCACCAAAAATCGTGGGAACTGGCTACGACACCAATGATCTAGAACGGCTGCATTTCTGAAATGTAGGCCAGTTTAAGTTGTCTGGCTCCACCCTTCCTAAAGTTTAAAACTAAGTGCGTAACCAATCAAATTGCAATCCTACCAGCCTTCTGGGATATGTGTATCTCTTCCATTTCATCAGGAGAATGTGTCTTTCACAGATAACTAAGCGAGCAATCCTACAGCAAGGTGCTCCACGATGAACGGGCTAGGATCCAGCGGATCTCTGGCTGAGCCAGGAAGTTCCCCGCACAAGCAGGCTATGCTGGCTTAGCTCCCTCATTCTCGGTTCAGTCGGGGATACACTAGAGTTTCCCCCAGATCCTGGTTCAGCCATGACTCACATCTTGAGCTGGCCTAAAGCCTGAAAAGGGGGCATTTAAGGGGCATGGTGGGGGCAGGACCGGGAGGGGGGTCCTAAGCCTATTCTGCTCAGTCATGTGACCTGGAAACCCAATGAAAACTCAGATGGCCAAGGGGATGGTGCAGTTCAAACACTTATTTTAAAGGTTTGTTCTCCCTCTGCCAGGCTTAGGATTGTTATGCAAGCAGTTGCTCAATAGCTGAATGGAGTTTGGTGTATAACTTTACACCAGCTTAACTTACACCGGCCTGCTTTATGCCACCTTTCTATGTTCCTTTTTGTCTTTGGATAACAAGAGGCTGTCTCCATTCTGAAGAGAGAGATTTTTAGAAAACCGTGCGAGTTTTGAAGGATCCTCCTAGCTGTGATGCTCAGAGCTATGCTAGGTACCGTATTTTTTGCCCTATAGGATGCACCGTCCCATAAGGCGCACCTAGTTTTTTTGGGGGGAAATAAAGGGAAAAAAATTATTTCCCCCCCAGGCACGGGGCTGGGGCGGGGGAGGCCCAAGCTTCCCCCGACCCCAGTCCCCAAACAGGCAGCTCTCTGCAAGCCGTGGGAGCTCAGGGCTGGCTCCCGCCGCTTGCGGAGAGGTCCACGAAGCCTGGACGCGCTGAGCTCAGCACGTGCACGCTTCAGCATGCAGGCACCTCTCCGCAAGTGGCGGGAGCGCTCCCGCCGCTTGCGGAGAGGTCCGCGAAGCCTGGAGAGCGAGAGGGGTCTGTGCGCACCGACCCCTCTTGCTCTCCAGGCTTCAGCGAAAGCCTGCATTCGCCCCATAGGACGCACACACATTTCCCCTTCATTTTTTGAGGGGAAAAAGTGCGTCCTATAGGGAGAAAAATACGGTAAGCGTTTATTCTGCTATGTTTTATTTATTTTTTCCTGATCTTGTTTTCTTCTAAATGTTTCCTTCAGCCAATTAACATTTATGTAGGAAGACAAGAAGCTCCCTCGTACAGAGTCAGACCAGTATTGTCTATCCTTGGGGCAGAGGTGTTGTTTTTTTAAAAAAAGAGAACAGATTTACCTTAAGCTTCTCTTGTGATTTTTTTACCAACTCATCGCCGAAGGCACGGGACATGAAGATGCCAGTTGCTTCCCTCTCACACTCGGCATGCACCGCCAGCAGCTCATTGACGGAGCCCGTGGGCAGCTTCAACCGCTGCCCCATCCGCTCTTCGTAACAGGAAATGGCATCACACACAGCCGCTGCGTTCTCGATCTCTGCCAGGGCCAGCACGGCATTCTCCAAGCAGGGCAAATCCCCGCTGTTGATAGCATTGACGTAGGTCTTCACCAGGTTCTGAAGCACTGAAGAGAAGAGTTGGGCAAAGTCAGCAAATCAGAAATGGCAGAACAGGGATGCCCATCCCGCTTAACTTTTGTACACCGAGGAAATGTATCCCGAGTCAAGCATCTTTCAAACGTTTGTACTATAACTGGGGGCACGTCATCCACTGTACCTGCAGATTTCTCATAAAATAAATAGATATTCTGCACAAAACAAGAGGCAGAGAAGACATGTTTTTAAAAGTAATGCTCTAGCTCTCATGCCTGTAGAAAATAACCTGAAATATGAAGGAAGCACTTAGGAATGCTTAAAAAGCAGAGATGACTATTCTCTGCCCTGCACCCACATCTCATTCCTAATTATTATTACCTCTCTATGCTACATATGTATTATTGCCTTCCATACTTCTGGTTCTTGCCAAAACTGGAAGCAGCCCAATCCATAGATCATTGTCAGCACAGTGTGTATCCTGCAGTCCTGGGGCCACACTGTGATAAGTATGAAAAAGCACAACTGGGCTCAGAACCCAGCTCAGAACCAATATTTTACTGAAATAAAACATCAACAAAACAAAGAACAAAACCTGTATATTAGCAGCACCATGGGGACTTAACTCTGCAGAAATAGGCATGGAAGCGTTTGGTCTATTAACTCTCAATAAATAAAAGGGGGAGGGGGTGAACAGGCTTTTTAGTAGCCAAATGTCCTGGGTTCAAGTCCTTGCTTGCTGCAGAAGCATAATAAATGATGTAAGCATTGAGTCAATGCATAGAATATTGCTTTCTGCACAAATGACACAACCAAATTTCTCTGAAAGTAGAATTTGGGTTTCATCACAGAATCGTTACTGTATTTTATTCTGTGTATATAATTTTCAAATTAATTTTCAAATTCTACCTAAATGATGTTCAGCAGGCAATCAAGTGAGCAGCTTACATGCAATTCAGCCTGCACGTGAACAAAGAAATTATCAAACTGCAGAGCAAATACAAACTAAAGCATTTTATACAGTCAGGTGGTCACTATTGGTTTCTGATGTCACCTGATCCCTTCTTGGCTGGTAGTGAAGTAACACCATTCACCTCAAGCTGACAGCTTCCTACACTCCCAAACTGCTTTGGAGGAAAAAGCCCCCCATCCATGGGGTTCCCAGATTGAGACCAGTTATTGGTATTATTAGAATGGAACTGGGTAAAACTAATTACTCTAATCAGAATGGTTCCCTACCCACCAACCCCAGCCTACAATCTTCCAAAAATGTTCCCTACTTCTCCCTGTCACAACTTGGCCTCCCGGGACTGTCTTGGGTCGCGATGTCTCCCAGATGTGTTGGCAGAAACGGCCCACCGGCTCCAAGAAATCTTCTTCCAAATCATCTTCTTCCAGTTCCTCCAGCCGAGACAACTTTTTCCTACCAGCTGGGCGGTCAAACGTGAAACATTTTCGCGAAGGAAAGAATCTGCGGATACACGACCTGGGCATGTTGCACCTCTGGATTTGCTCACTATTACCTGGGTGAGAAGAAGTGTGAGTACACAAGACAATCTGTTACTATCGCCAAATTCCACAGAAAATGTGCCAACCATCTCCCTGGTGGAGCAAACTCACCTTGTTACCTGTAAACATTCAAGTCTCCATGCCAACTCAACTCAACTGAGGTCCCAGGGCTTGCTGTAAACAGAGAGATATTGCTCTCTGTTTCAGCACTGCACCGTTATGGCCTTGCTCTGAGCACAGTGGTACCTCGGGTTAAGTACTTAATTCGTTCCAGGGGTCCGTTCTTAACCTGAAACTGTTCTTAATCTGAAGCACCACTTTAGCTAATGGGGCCTCCCGCTGCCACCGCGCCACCGGAGCACGATTTCTGTTCTCATCCTGAAGCAAAGTTCTTAACGGAGTCTGTAACCTGAAGCGTCTGTAACCTGAAGCATATGTAACCCGAGGTACCACTGTATATATTTCCCTCTTAATAGCGCAATTACAGCTCGCATGTGTATATTTGAGATTAGCAGATAAGACTCCTATGCCATAGGAGTTTCAGGGAGCCCAGTCCAACTGTAGAAGCAACTTAGCTTGGTGGTATGAGGTTTTTCACAATTTTATGGCTTTTAGCTTTTACAGTTTGGGTATCAACATTGTAATTGTTGTAGGGCGTTTGTAAACCTCCCTGGGAACACAATTGGGGATTGACACGAAGAGTTATTACTAATGCAGTCTGCAGCCAGAGACATGTGCCTCAGGACCTGGTGTGATATATCTCTGTGTCTTGCTCCATGTAGCACAGGGGAAATTATTTAAACCTCCTTATGGGACGCGGGTGGCGCTGTGGGTAAAACCACAGTGCCTAGGACTTGACGATTGTATGGTCGGCAGTTTCGAATCCCCACGGCGGGGTGAGCTCCCGTCTTTCGGTCCCAGCTCCTGCCCACCTAGCAGTTCGAAAGTACCCTTAAAGTGCAAGTAGATAAATAGGTACCGCTTTATAGCGGGAAGGTAAACGGCGTTCCGTGTGCTGTGCTGGTGCAGGCTCGGCAGAGCAGCAATGTCACACTGGCCATGTGACCCGGAGTGGCTGCGGATGGCGCCGGCTCCCGGCCTCTAGAGTGAGATGAGCGCACAACCCTAGAGTCTGTCAAGACTGGCCCGTACGGGCAGGGGTACCTTTACCTTTAGCCCTCAGTGGCTATGTGACTGGATACATTCACCCACTTGAATATTAGGCCTTTTTGACTTAGATCATTTGTGCACCTCTAAACTAACAGTGTCCTCTCCCCATCTCAGAAACTGCATTTTCTTTCTTGCAGTTACTGTACCTTTCTGCAGTCTCAAGGCATTCTCCAGGTACCCGTCCTCAGTGACAGGGTGTCCATCTATCTCCAGCTGTAGTGTGAAATCCCGCACTGCCCAGATGAAGTCTGGGAAGAAACGGACAAATTCGGCAGAGTTCTCCTCCTCTGCATCTTCCCCGGAGGAAGCTTTTGCTCTAATCTTTTTTGTCAGCTCAGTGACATAGCTGGGGAGTGCTAAGGAAAACAATTCCAGGGCTGGTCTGGGGCCTGTTTGAACCTGCAGTTGTGGGCTGGCCGGAAATGATGATACGGCTTTTGAGCAGAGAGATTTACACTACAGAAAGACCACATATAGTCATACCTTGGAAGTCGAACGGAATCCGTTCTGGAAGACTGTTCAACTTCCAAAACGTTCAGAAACCAAAGCGCAGCTTCTGATTGGCTGCAAGAAGCCCCTGCAGCCAATCGGAAGCCATGCCGGACGTTTGGCTTCCGAAAATCATTCAAAAACTGGAACACTCACATCCGGTTTTCAATCGCTCAGGAACAGAAATGCATGAGTTCCAAGGCATTCGGCAACCAAGGTACGACTGTATTGCAATTGTAATTTAGGCAGGGTTTTGTGGCAAGGGGCTGACATCTCTCATTTTCACACCTTAAGGCCTATTCCTAATTTTATGACTTCTGGAGTTCCTGCCTGCCCGCCGCCCATATCTGTAAAACATGTCTCTGGAGGTTCCCAATTTGTGGCTGTGACCACTGATCCACCCCCCTCACAGTGTGTCCCAATGAGCTCCTTGCTCACCCACCTTCCAATCCTGGGGGACTGCCTTCCTCTTCTATCAGCTACGTCCCCTCTGTTTCCTCCTGCACCACCCTGTAGTTCCTCAGCATCATGCAGACCACTCTAAGCATCATGGAGTCTCAGACCAGGAGAGTTCATTCCACCTGCTTCTGCATCAAGAGATCTGTCTCTCATGGAGTGAAACCCCTAGAGGGACAACCTACAACTGCCTCCTCCTAGATCCCCCAGGCCAAGTGTGCAAGCCCAGCTGGGATTTCTGATGCCCCAAAAGGATACTGCAGGTTCTCCAGGGCATTTTGGTCAATGGTGCCCATGCTGTTGTACACCAGGGTGCTGCTGAGCAGAATGGCCAGGGCAAAGATCCACGAGTCATTCTGTGTGTTTCCCTGAAACAGAAATATAAATATCAGTTACCACCAGGGGGGTTTTTCAGCCAGAACTCAGTTCTGGCACTTCTCTGGTAGACGCCAGGTGAAACAAGTGTGTATCCTGAGAACTGGTCTATCATCAGCTGCCTTATTGTTACTAAGTAGTTCTGTTTGTTATACTCTCAAGACATAGGATGATGCAGAAGGAAGATATCAGTATGAAATATCGTTGCCCACAGGAACTGTACGTTGTAATCGTCGGACTTGACAATCTTTGGACTTGACTATCCTTGGACGTTACGACAATAAAAACATATAGAAGGTTAATAGTAATATGATATGTTATTGCCACCAGGAACTGTGCTTTGCAATTTTTTGATATGACCATTATATATACAGTAGTACCTTGGGTTAAGTACTTAATTCGTTCCTTTAGCTAATGGGGCCTCCTGCTGCCGCCGCGCTGCCGGAGCCCGATTTCTGTTCTCATCCTGAAGCAAAGTAATTAACCTGAAGCACTATTTCTGGGTTAGCGGAGTCTGTAACCTGAAACTTATGTAACCTGAGGTACCACCGTAATGTTATTATATAATGTTATGTTACTTTACAGCCAGCTACGTGTGTGTTGTGGTATTCTTAACACCAGGTCAGCATATTTTGTCACAAGGCTCTTTTGAAAGGGCTCGTCTTCCGCTGTCATCCCAGCTGCCATATCCCCCAGCTCACCTTCTGCACATCACCCAACCCTTCTGTGTCCAGCAGCAACAGGGTGAGGTCAGGCCTGTGGGGGTGAGGGAGGCACCACATCCAGATCCCCTTCGTGAGCCCCTGCACTGTGGCACCCAAACAGAAACCTGAGGAAAGAGCGGGCAATGATTCAGAGACAAAAAACAACAGGTGCCATGGCTTAAGGCGCAGGTCACTAGGAAACCCCACTAAACTCAATGAAACATTTGTCACATCCCCATCATAGCTTTAAAGCACATGAGTTCCACCCCCCAAAGAATCATGGGAACTGTAGTTTGCTTGGGTTCTGGGAATAGTAGCTCAGCAAGTAGTAAACTACAGTTCCCGGGCTTTAGGTTTATGGTGCAGGTGTGACCTGCGTAAAGAGGGATCAGATGATGAACTCTTTCTGGTTAAAACACCTAGCACCTGTCCCCTTAGTGAAAGAAAACTTAAGTGAACATAACAGAAGAACCTATGTAAGCTGTAAAGTGTCGTGAACATTGAACTTGGGACTAGGATGTGGAAGAACAGAGTTGGAATCCACACGGGGAGACCTTGGCCTAGTTCAGGGGTCAGCAGCCTTTTTCAGCCGTGGGCCGGTCCACCGTCCCTCAGACCATGTGGTGGGCCGGACTATATTTTGAAGGGGGGGAAATGAACGAATTCCTATGTCCCACAAATAACCCAGAGATGCATTTTAAATAAAAGGACACATTCTACTCATGTAAAAACATGCTGATTCCAGGACTGTCTGAGGGCCGGATTGAGAACCTACCTCGCAGGGTTGCTGTGAGCATAAAATGTATATGGGGAAAACTGAATACCACCTGGAGCTCCTTGGAGGAAATGTGGGGGGGGAGGGGTGTGTGTGTGTGTGTGTGTGTGTGTGTGTATATATATATATATATATATATATATATATATGCAGGTTTTGGTGTCCTCGGGTGTCTTCCCGTGTAAAAGTTGGGGTGTCTAGGCGACGTTTCGACGAGGTCTCACTCGTCATCTTCAGGCTGGTGCTTTCGGCTTCTTGTTACTGGAACAGAGCGGGATCTCAATGTTTGAGTTCCTATAAATACTGTAGAGGGGGTGTGGTGTCTAGCCTCCAATGTTCTGGGCAGAGAGGAAGTTCCCAGGCTAGTGTGCCTTTTCTTCTTTTGTTCCTTAATTACTTGAGAGATACCTTGAGTGATTTCTTGAGTGATATCCTGAGTACCACTTAGGTGGGTCATTAGGTGTGGATTAGTTGCTAAAGTCTTTGTGTCTTGACCTCTTGAACTTTGTGAAGAGTTTTCCTGAGAAGATGGCTGTATTGCACTTAGTTGTGCTTTGGCTTGGCTTCGTGTATAGGGGCGAGCTGTGGTTTTGTGGCACGAAATTAATTTTGCAGATTCCAAATTGCTCTTTAACACGGAACATCACCACAAGAGAATAATCATGGAAGCCATCGAGATAGAGAAACACCCTCACAACATGAACAAGCGTGACGACACATCCCGCTTGCCAGACATCTGGAAATTAGCCCTCCCCACAAAAACTGACACCAGATCCAGAGGCACACAGAACGCCAACACCAATCAACCACACCAGACCCAAACCCAGACCCTCTCCACAGATGAATTACTGACACCATCCAGTAGCCAATCCATGGTGGCACCTCCGGATGCTGCACCCCCCTGCAATCCCTACACAGATCTGGCTGACACAAGCCACAAAACCACAGCTCGCCCCTATACACGAAGCCAAGCCAAAGCACAACTAAGTGCAATACAGCCATCTTCTCAGGAAAACTCTTCACAAAGTTCAAGAGGTCAAGACACAAAGACTTTAGCAACTAATCCACACCTAATGACCCACCTAAGTGGTACTCAGGATATCACTCAAGAAATCACTCAAGGTATCTCTCAAGTAATTAAGGAACAAAAGAAGAAAAGGCACACTAGCCTGGGAACTTCCTCTCTGCCCAGAACATTGGAGGCTAGACACCACACCCCCTCTACAGTATTTATAGGAACTCAAACATTGAGATCCCGCTCTGTTCCAGTAACAAGAAGCCGAAAGCACCAGCCTGAAGATGACGAGTGAGACCTCGTCGAAACGTCGCCTAGACACCCCAACTTTTACACGGGAAGACACCCGAGGACACCAAAACCTGCATTCCTGTACCCGTGAAAATCTACGAAAGCATATATATATATATGTATATATATATATATAAAATAACCTTCCCTCTTGTGAATTCTGCTGAGTGGGGACCACAAACCTCTGACTCAAAGTCCTATCTCCCCTCTGGTTCTATATAAATATTAATTTACACCACTGCCTTGCTCCTCATGATTAGACTCCAGCCCTTCCCTTGAGTAACAGGAAATATTCATGAAGCCAAATCACCTTTTCTCTTGCCGGCAAGCCTGTTCATGAGGTAGGACTTGCCAGTGCGGTACAGCCCCGCAATGGCCACCACCACCACCGGCTGGCGGATCCTGGCAAGCACCTCTGCAGCCTCCCGGTTCACCACAAGCTTCCCGTCCGGCATGTTCTCAATTAGGCAAACAGGAGCCTCCATGTGGACCTGCCCTGACGCCATCGTGCAAAAGATGATGGGTCTGCAAAAGGAAAACAGGAGCTCACAACACAGTGGAAACTCAAGTGTGTCTCCGTCTATTAGTGAGTCAGTGTGTGCTGGTCCAGGGGGGAGGTTACCGTGAGGCGAGGTCCAGGACCTGAGTTGAGGGTCGGCAGACAGTCCTCCTCGGGCGAAGCGGGGTCCACAGCGGGAAGCCGGGCAAGGATGGGAACTCTGGGGGAAACAGGACTGGATGCTGGCCGAAACAGCTCTTCAACGATGTTGCTCCCGCAACCTGGGACCGGGCTGACTGGCCTTTATCTTCTCTGAGGCCAGGGGCGGTCCTGGCCCCCAGGAGACCAGCCTCTCCTGGCCTTAAGGCGAGCACTCCTCCTGGGAGAAACCAGTTCCCTTCGCCTCTCTGCCCTGAGCCTCTGCAGTTCAGGAGAGGCTGAAGGCTTACTGGGCCCCGGAGGAGGCTCACCTGTAGGCACTGAGTCCCCAACCACCTCTGGAGCCAGAGTGGATTCACCTGGTGCCTGCTCCTGAGGATCCGGCACAGGTGCAGGCGCTTCAGAAACAAGGCCCTGCCCCAGTTCAGCCGCCCCTGGAGGCGGAGACTCCTGTGCAGGCTGGGATTCCTCCGGTTCAGCCTCTGAATCGGATTCCCAGGCCATCACACAGTGTTTCCCAAACTTGGGTCTCCAGCTGTTTTGGGACTACAGTTCCCATCATCCCTGACCACTGGTCCTGCTAGCTAGGGATGATGGGAATTGTACTCCAATTCAATTCAAGTGTCTCTTTGCCTGTGAGGGAGTGAATGAGTGAAACCTGACTGGAAAAAGAGTTCAGGAAGGGCACAAATCACGATTCAGCTTCGCCTCACTGGGATCCCAGATATTTTCTGGCACCTGAAAGTTACCCAGCTGGGCATTCTCAGGATAGTTGTGACAAGTCTACATCTGTCCTAGATGCTGTCATTTTTCTTTCATGCACACCTGGAAATAGACTTTGTCCCTGCTGTCACCATTCCCCCCCAGCACCACACCTATGGCTTTCATTTTATCGGAACTTATGCGAAGCCGGCAGAACTGCCCCCCTCCCTATTTAAGAATACATTCTGGCGTGCCGACATTTTAATTCCCGCCCCTCCCATGCCTCTGTTGCAAGAGCCACGTATTATTTCTACTATCGGAGTCTTTTGAAGCAAAAGTTTTAAGTGCACGCTGCAGCCGGTCAGTGGGGGAGGGCGGCGGGGCGGCACTTTCATGTTTGATTAACCCTTTCCTTGCCAGCCCCCTCCCTGCTGCTAGGATTCGATTCCCTTCCTCGCAGGTGAATTTGAATAAAATATTGGGACGGCCCGGGTAAGCTCCGCCCCGCATAATCGATCACATGACACGGTGCACGCACCCTATTTGAGTGATAATGCCCATCAACTTGGGGTGGGGGGTCAAATATTTTATGGGGGGCGCAAAGACCCCTCGGAATTGGTTCCTACACTCCCTCGGCTGCTTTTGCTCCTGGCTAGGATTCCCGCGCCGTGTTTACCTTGCAAAAAGAAAGGAGCGCTAGGGGCTAACAACAACCGCGACATCGCGAAGCTGCCTTTTCTTACTTTTTGGTGTTGTTTTCTTTTTGCAGGGACGGGCCTCGGGAGGATGGGTCTTGACTGAACTCGATTGTTGCAGGTTCTCTCTTGCAGACGAGCTGGCAGGCCGGCAGGAAGACGGAGAGAGAGCCTTGCTCGGAGTTCCCAGCGGAGACGGCCGGAGGGGACGGCAGGAAAAGCTCAAGTCTCGCCTTCGGGGGTAAGAGCAAGAACTCGGGAACGGCAAGACGCTCCTGTGGCTCGAAAGCTCTTGTAGCGCCCCAGCTGGCCTTCCAGGAAATGGGAAATCTTCGCGACCAATCAGCCTCCTTTATTGCCCCTGGCGACGCTTCAAGATATGCCAGGAACGAAAGCGAAAGTGCCCGGGCTGCGCACCTCTTTCTCTGAAAGGCGCGCGATTCCGGGAAACGAGCAAACAGGAAGGCAGGTGGAATTAAGCAATCGGGATAAAAATAATACAGCAGTACCTCGGGTTACATACGCTTCAGGTTACATACGCTTCAGGTTACACACTCCGCTAACCTAGAAATAGTGCTTCAGGTTAAGAACTTTGCTTCAGGATAAGAACATAAATCGGGCTCCGGCGGCGCGACAGCAGCAGGAGGCCCCATTAGCTAAAGTGGTGCTTCAGGTTAAGAACAGTTTCAGGTTAAGTACGGACCTCCGGAACGAATTAAGTACTTAACCCGAGGTACCACTGTACACTGAAACAGAAGTCACCAGACCCTTCTATATAGTGGGGAGGGGTATTACTCAGAAGGGTGGTGGGAATGGGTGATTGGCTGATAGGTGTGGTAAACCTGTTGACGGCTGTTAACGACTGCAATTGGTCTTACAGGAAATGGCAAGGGGTGAGATGTATAATGAGATAAGAATCTAATGTCTCTATTCAGACCAGGTATCTCCATGGTTTTAAGTTTGGTAAAGGGACCCCTGACTATTAGGTCCAGTCATGACCGACTCTGGGGTTGTGGCGCTCATCTCGCTTTATTGGCCAAGGGAGCCAGCGTACAGCTTCTGGGTCATGTGGCCAGCATGACTAAGCCACTTCTGGCGAACCAGAGCAGCGCACGGAAACGCCGTTTACCTTCCCGCCGGAGCGATACCTATTTATCTACTTGTAATTTGTGCTTTTGAACTGCTAGGTTGGCAGGAGCTGGAACCCAGCGACGGGAGCTCACCCCATCGCGGGGATTCAAACTGCTGACCTTCTGATCGGCAAGTCCTAGGCTCTGTGGTTTAACCCACAGCACCACCTGCGTCGCAATTCAGCAACTTATCTTTCCAGTCTCTTTTGTAATAAGACAGCTACTTTGAGATCTTGTATAGAATGTCCTGGGAGAGTGAAGTGTTCTACTGGTTTCTCTGTCTTGTGATTCCTGATACAGTGGTACCTCGGGTTAAGAACTTAATTCGTTCTGAAGTGCCGTTCTTAACCTGAAACTGTTCTTAACCTGAAGCACCACTTTAGCTAATGGGGCTTCCCGCTGCCGCTGCGCCGCCACAGCGTGATTTCTGTTCTCATCCTGAAGCAAAGTTCTTAACCCGAGGTACTGTTTCTGGGTTAGTGGTGTCAGTAACCTGAAGCGTCTGTAACCTGAGGTACCACTGTATCAGATTTATGTCCCATTTATCCTTTTGGCATAGGGTTTGGCCTGTTTGTCCAATATAGAGAGCAGAAGGGCACTGTTGGCATTTGATGGCATACACAATGTTAGAAGGTGAGCAATTAAATAATTAAATAGTCCTGAGATGGTATGTTTGATGTTGGGGCCAGTAATGGTGTTGTCTGGGTGTATGTGGCAGCAAAGTTGGCATCTGGGTTTATTGCAGGCTCTGGCACCAGTGTCCATGTTAAGTCTGGTTGTTGTATTATTGTGGGTGAGGAGTTGTTTAAGATTGGGTGGCTGTCTGTAGGCAATGAAAGGTCTTCCTCCCAGAGCTTGAGAAAGAATTAAACAATGGGTGTGTGGGCGGAGGGGTGGGCCCGTTTCCTAACAACACTAAATAGCTCAGGGTCCTTAAGAGAGAGAGAGCGCATGAAGAGCTGAAGCAAGTGGGAAGTGATACACGTGGGGCAGCTGCTCTCAGCACAGAGGGAAACACCTTGGGTGTCCCTATATAACCCCAATCTGCCACAGCATATGGCCCACTTTGTAGTTACTACACTACAGGGGTGCCAACTTGAATAAAATAATGGGGGGCCCAGGTAAGCCCCACTCCACACAATCAATCACATGGCATGGTGCTCACACACCATTTAAACCCCCTCCTGCTTGCACACAAGTAGGAATGGGATTGGGGCTGCTCCGATGGAAAGGGAGGCGTCGTGCTGCCCATACTTCACTGCCACTGCCACTCTCAGCCCTCCTTCTCTGCCTTCCATGCCTGACCCACCAAGCACCACTTCCCCACCACCACCAAAGAACCAACAACTTAGGGGCTGCCCAGGCTCATGGAGAAAAGAGATAGAAGCCTCAGAGGAAGGGGAAACATGGTGGTTGAGGTCATGGAGGTGGCAGCCCCTCTGCCACCGCTGCAGCATCAACGTCCCGAACATGTTGCATTTATTTATTTATTTATTTATTTATTTAGTCCCCGGATTCATTGGTAACCTTATGCTACTTGGTAAATCTGGTAACCTTATGCTACTTGGCCTCCATTTTGAGTTTCCATATTGTATTGAGGCTTCTGCTTTCAGTTTTCAGTTGTCAAACGTTTCGGAAGTCAAATAGTTTTCTGGAAAAGATGATGTTTGACAACTGAGGTTTGACTGTAGCACCAAGCATCCTCCTCTCCCTCGCTTTCCATGAACCCATTCAAACTTTCCCCAATGGTTATTATTCCCTAAATTAGGTGCTCATCTACAATGGGTCCCCATCCACTCTGGCAGTTTCCTTAATTGTTTAAGAGGAGAAAATATGGCACACACCAGAGAAAGGAAAGGAATACGTGCGTCAAGCAAGCTTGTTAGATCATAGAATCATAGACAAAACAAAAAAATTCCTTCCAGTAGCACCTTAAAGACCAACTAAGTCAGTTCTTGGTATGAGCTTTCGTGTGCATGCACACTTCTTCAGATACACGGCTACCTATCTGTAAATAGAATCATAGAGTTGGAAGAGACCACAAGGGCCACCGAGTCCAACGCCCTGCCAAGCAGGAAACACCATCAGAGCACTCCTGACATATGGTTGCCAAGCCTCTGCTTAAAGACCTCCAAAGAAGGAGACTCCACTGTAGCCTTTTTTAATCCATGGGTAGGAATAATTGTTGCACCCGAGCAGAGACAAAAGGAGCCAAACAACACCAAGGGGTTAATCCAGAGAAAGAGCGTTTTATTCTGCCATCCGGGGGGGGGGGGGGCAGAAGGCACCTGAGTGATTCAGTTCACAAAAGAAAACATTTTACAAGCAGGTTTTATCCTTTTTCCAAACCCCTTTTTTCCTCTCCCCCTTCACAGATTCTTACATAGAAATGTTGCTTTTCGTTCTCTGGCTCTGTTCCCGGAAGTATGTTGCAAATCAATGTACCAGGACAAGGTTATCTGGGATCTGGGAAGCGAAAGCTTTTACTGTTCTCAGCTATGGGTTTGTTACAGCGTTTTTGTTACAGAGGACTGCTTAGCTTGTGCTTTTTTGTCTTAGAGGAAAATGCAGTTTCTAAAATGCATATGCCGAGGCCTGGCTGGGGGCGGAATTCACAAACAGGTTTTTTTAGGGCTTTCTGGGGTAACCCTAACTGTACCCCTTCACCACCACACTTCTTGACAGCAAATTCCACTGTCGAACAGCTCTTACTGTCAGGAAGTTCTTCCTAATGTTTAGGTAGAATCTTCTTTCTTGTAGTTTGGAGCCATTGCTCTGTGTCCGCTTCTCTGGAGCAGCAGAAAATAACCTTTCTTCCTCCTCTATGTGACATCCTTTTATATATTTGAACATGGCTATCATATCACCCCTTAACCTCCTCTTCTCCAGGCTAAACATGCCCAGCTCCCTTAGCCGTTCCTCATAAGGCATCGTTTCCAGGCCTTTGACCATTTTGGTTGCCCTCCTCTGGACACGTTCCAGTTTGTCAGTGTCCTTCTTGAACTGTGGTGCCCAGAACTGGACACAGTACTCCAGGTGAGGTCTGACCAGAGCAGAATACAGTGGCACTATTACTTCCCCTGATCTAGATGCTATACTCCTATTGATGCAGCCCAGAATTGCATTGGCTTTTTTAGCTGCCGCGTCACACTGTTGGCTCAAATCAAGTTTGTGGTCAACCAAGACTCCTAGATCCTTTTCACATGTACTGCTCTCAAGCCAGGTGTCACCCATCTTGTATTTATGCCTCTCATTTTTTTTGCCCAAGTGCAATACTTTAAATTTCTCCCTGTTAAAATTCATCTTGTTAAATGTTCAATGGTTTGCAGACTGCTAACTGCCTTCCTAGAAAACAGGAGGCCCATTAGAACCAACAGAATAATCCTACTGCCCAAATTAGAAGATGTGGGAAAATTAAAAACAAACCCAGAGCAACCCAGTCTCTCTCTAATTCTGTTTCTTAGCTCTTAATTTTGTCATGTTTAAGGCTGTGAAATTTCTTGTGCAGATTAGAAATCAAAGCAGCCACGAATGCTTCTCCATTTGCTAGCCCACTGCACTCAAGAAGTTCAGTGAACTAAATCCAGCAGGGATTGAAGGGGTACAGTTAGAGTTACCCCAGAAAGCCCTAAAAAAACCTGTTTGTGAATTCCCCCCCCCCAGCCAGGCCGCGGCGTATGCATTTTAGAAACTGCATTTTCCTCTAAGACAAAAAAGCACAAGCTAAGCAGTCCTCTGTGTTACGGAAAATTCCGGGTGCGGAGTTGCCCTGCCACCCAGCTCGTCGGACTAAGTCCGCGGGTCCTAGCGGAAGAAATGAGTTCAGCCGGAGACGGAGCAAGATGCGGAGATCCGAATTTATTGGCCAACAGGTTCAAGATGAGATTGAACCCCGAGAATGGGGCGACATAGACTTTTAAAAGTTCCCTCCAAGTCCCAGAATACAGTGCAGAAAAACGTCATGAATACATTATGGGAAGGTTGGGTTACACGGAAAAACATCATGAATACATTACAGAAAGGTGGGGTTACACAGATCAGCACTTCAGGAAGGGAGGGGGAGATATGCAGAGTGGGGAATATGCATAGATAAGCATGGATAAATGTTTCCTGAGTACAGGTGATGGCGAGACAATGGAGCAGATATGCATCGTCTGCCACCTGGCATTGCCCGGAGGAAGGGTTTGGCAGAACGATCCGACCGGATCAGGGTCTTCCTGAGTACGTGACCTGTCGCTCAGGGGATTATGGAAGTGGGGCAGCAACATGGAGTCCAGAGGGAACAGAGTAGAACGACGTCAAAATGGAGAGAATCGGAGCTTTGGTTGATTTTATATCATTTTCCGAAGCTTTCGGCCCCCTTGCCGGTCAAGTGTATATTGTATATTAAAAGCGGAAACAAATGGATACATTGTAACAAGACTTTGACAGTTTTACAAGGTCGCTGGTTTCGGTTCCATTGTTCTCGCAGCGGGGAGCCGTCAACAACTTGTCAGGAGGTTAAATGAGGCGTGCAAGAGCTCCCTGAGCTAGCTGCTGCAGGGGAATGCATGCTCTTGATTGGCTGAGGCGCGGCCATTATAGTCAATGGAGGATGCAGTTAGATACGGTCAACCCATGTTAAAAATAGGGCGAAAGGAAGGTGTAAGAAAGAAGGGCTTATTCCGCCCGTTTATAGAAGGAAAGAATATCATTTTATAAAGTCAAGGGGTATAGTGTGGTGCTTGTGCGACAGTGTGGGGGTTTAGGAGCTGGGCGCCGTCGAGGTCATCGCCTCGGGCCCCCTTTGAGGAAGAGGAGGGGGTGAGGAAAGGTACCCCCCCCTCTCTCCTTCCGTATCATCTGTAACAAAAACGCTGTAACAAACCCATAGCTGAGAACAGAAAAGCTTTCGCTTCCCAGATCCCAGATAACCTTGTCCTGGTACATTGATTTGCAACATACTTCCGGGAACAGAGCCAGAGAACGAAAAGCAACATTTCTATGTAAGAATCTGTGAAGGGGGAGAGGAAAAAAGGGGTTTGGAAAAAGGATAAAACCTGCTTGTAAAATGTTTTCGGTGCGGCCTGTCTTTTGTGAACTGAATCACTCAGGTGCCTTCTGCCCCCCCCCCCCCCGATGGCAGAATAAAACGCTCTTTCTCTGGATTAACCCCTTGGTGTTGTTTGGCTCCTTTTGTCTCTGCTCAGGTGCAACAATTATTCCTACCCATGGATTAAAAAAGGCTACAGGATAAAGAGTTTTTAATAGATAACAAACTGGATGATTAAAAAGATGTGGATTACACAGAGTAGTAGAAAAGCAAAGGAACCAGGAAAAGGGTGGAAGGGAAGTCATGCTGTGTTTGGTACGAAGTTGTAAATAGGACAGAGGGGGTTAAATATGCTCTCTGTTCCTGTTTTTGAAAATGCAAATAATAATAATAATAAAGAAGTTTTCAGTAAACAGGGCCTGTTGTTCCAGTATGTCTGGTCTCATCAAACTGGAACCACACAGATTTAAAGAACAATGGGTTTCCTTCTGCCAAAGATGTCTCCTTCCCCTTCCTCACAAATTGCTGCTGCAGTCGTGACGAGGGCCTGCTCGTCATAAGAAAATCAGTCTCACACCAGGATGGATTGAAAAGGCCTGGCCAGCAACAACTGAACTCTAATAAAAAGCCTCAAGCTGCTGCGGCCTAGCATTTTATTCTTGAACAGTCAAAACTCACAACATTGTATCAACTCAGCAGTAAAAGTCAATACCATACATGGAAATCACACCATTATCAGGGTATGCTGTGTAAACCAATCACAGGCCTAGCATGAGGTGTTCATGCGCTGATCATGCCCAGCACAGCCTGCCCTTCCAAAAGGTCAGGCTGCAGTAAATTTCCACCCATGTGCCCATTTTCCCTATAGGCACAAACAACCATATTCCTACACAGTCGCTGTTAGCTGTGCGGGGAGTACTATAGTGACAACTAGTGGCAGTATGACTAGAACTACAGCGATGTATTTAAAACATCTGTCAACGCATGAAAACATGATAAAAACGAAAAGGAAATCCCCATGTGTTCCTGTCAAGAGAAGAGCTATGTTTAAACAGAAATCTGCATTTTCAACAAGGTAAACTAACACATAATGATATACGTATTGTGTGAACGCTCCCTTAGCCAACCATGGTATGAATTCAGTGTTATGAGATCTGGTGTAAGAATGCAGGCTGTCCTATGCACACTTACTTGAGAGTAACTCTGCTGAAATTAATACGACTTCAGAATAGACACACTCAGGATTGCACATTTATTTTATTTGAAATTTACATATATCTGTTCATAAACTATATCACAGTGGTTTACAGATTTAAAATACAACAACAACAAACAACAACAACACAATGGCCCATTGAAGCTGGACAATAAGAGAAAGAAACACAAAACAGCACAGGCCTGCTGAAATAAACAGGGTTATTGCTATTCTTTTCTTATTTAGCCAGCAGGAAGGCTGTAACAGTAGAACCATTTCTTGGAAAGCAGTTCCTCTTATGACTTCCTCATTAGACAGAAGCTGGACCAAGCCATTGTTGTAAGTTCTTCCTATGAGAGAGGCTCATATGGGAGGAGACATCCCTTGAGGAAACCAGGCGGATCACCTTTTAAAAGTCATAATCAGCACTTCAAAGTGATTGCAGAAATATGGTAGTGCAGATGGTTCAAAACAGGCAATGTGGTATTCAACAGCTCGTGCCAGTCAACAAGCAGGCTGCCATAACCTGCACTAGTTTGAAGTTTCCAATTGTCCAGCCTTGCGGTTATGTCCTGACTTCCAGGCCTCTTTATTTGGTCCTCAAAACTCCACTGTAGATAGCTTCTGTAGTAAGCTTAAGCCCTGAGGTATTGTTCCTTTATGCCTTGAGACTTAGGAGCTCCACTTCTGTTTCCATGGCCATCAGCAAAAACCTCTGTCTTAGCAGCCCCTAGAGAAACAAGGAGCACAGAGTCATTGTTCAACTGAGAAAACAGATGAGTGAGGGCAACAGATACAAACTCACGGTGGAATCAGGCCTGTCTTGG
Source organism: Podarcis gaigeae (assembly GCF_964106915.1). Lineage (NCBI taxonomy): Eukaryota > Metazoa > Chordata > Lepidosauria > Squamata > Lacertidae > Podarcis > Podarcis gaigeae. The sequence goes on from NC_139684.1 coordinate 79,406,910, forward strand.
GTCACAAGGCCCACGTTGCCTTTGGTTACAAAATAAACATGCATTTCCCAGCATGCTGGAGAGGGGCTCCCTGAAAACACTTTCTCCTAGCTGGAGATGATGATGATGATTATAAATTTTATATCCCACCCATCTTGCTGGGTTTCCTCAGCCACTCTGGGTAGCTTACAACATATATAAAAACACAACAAAGCATCAAATATTAAAAAAACAAAATATCCTATGCGGGCAACAAACAAACCAATAAATCAATAATAATAAGAACAAAAACAATAATAAACAGTTTACAGTTATACCCAAATTAAAATAACCACCAACCCCAACAAAACATTTAACCAACATCAACCCGACAAAAAAACACCAGAGAAACCAAAATTGGAACCTTTAAAACATTTTAGCCAATTGCCCCAACCCAGGAGCTGTTCCAGCAATGTCCCTCCGGCCTCCCAGGAGCCTCTTTTGGGAAGGACACAAAGTGGCTTCAAATCAGTGTGAAGGTAAGTACAAATATGCATCCATGAATACAAGGGAATAATACAAAAATGAAATTAAAACAACAGCGACAATGTAAATGGAAAAACAATTGTACTGTGTATTTTGAGTCCATGGATCACAATAAAGGGTGGGTGGGTGTGTAAATAAAAAACAATACAGTGCCATGCATTCCTCTCATTACCTTGCGGAAATCCCTCTTTCTCCTTTCAGCCTCCTCTTTCATCTTCTTCATCTCTTCCTTCCACTCCTCCTTCAGCCGCTGGATGCCTTCCTCATTATGTTGCTTCTTATCCTCCATCATTTGCTCCAGGTTGGCCAGCTCCTGCTCCAAAAGCCTCTGTTGCAGCTGGGTTGCTTCAACCTGAGCACGCTGGGCTGTGGTCCAGGGAAGAAACAGAGGCAGTGATTTGCTGGCAGTCAGATCAGGCATCCAAGGTGAATAATCTGGAGGACCCCTCTACGCTCATATGAACCTGGCTGGCTGTGTGCGCTATAAACTTCTGCTCAGGCCTCCCTCTGGGGCTTGCCATTGCACTGGTGGATCTAGGCCAAGATTTCCCCAAGTGGCAGATCTTAAGCCCCTGGGATCAACAGGAATGTGCAACAGGTAAATAAAGACCAAGGGGCAGAAAGGTGGTAGAAAAGGCCTAGGAAAACACAAGAGGTTTACAAGGTATAGAAAAAATAAATAGGAACTATTATCCCTAGAAATAAAGGGCATGGGTACAGGGTCCACCTTCCTTGCTAGTGAGGAACCCCTGAATTTAATAAGATGGTTCCACAACACAGTACAATAGTATTCTCAGAGCATGCTGCTTTATTGCTAAAAAGTGATGCATAGGTGCAGTGTTTTACTTTTTAAATAATTGTTTTTGCAGCGTTTTTGCACTTTCCCCTCATTTACATCCCTAAGAAGCAGTCAATTACAACTTTATAAACTCATCAAGGTGTCAATGAACTCAGGGTTTGGGGAAACCCTGATCTGGACTTTTGAACAGGGTCCCAAACTTGGGTTTCCAGCTGGTCTGGACTACAATTCCCATAATTGTGACCTGGTCCTGCTAACTAGGGATGATGGGAGTTGTAGTCCAAAAACAGCTGGAGACCCAAGTTTGGGAAACCCTGCTTTAGAACCTCACCATGCTGTTATCTTCTGGACACCAATTAAAACCTTTGGTGTCCCCACACTTACAGTGGCATTTAATCTGTGGCATTCATAAATTATAATATAGCGCTTCTGTTTCCCCAAATCTGTACCTTCAATTTCTTTCTCTTTGCCACTCAAGGCATCGTCCGTGTGAAGGATAGATTTTGCCACCATCTCCTTGGATTTCAGGAATTCTTCAAGAGCTCTGTCTGCCTGATAATACATTGGGAGCAAAAGTTATTAATTTTGCCAAAAGATGAGGAAACTGTCCTGTTGGGATTAAAGACCCAAAGGTAGTATATGAAGTAAGCAAGTAGTTTACTGACACGCTGAGAAACTGATGTTGCTTACTCACTGAAAGATATATATCCAGGCTGAAGGTCCCAGGCCACAGAGAGGTTAGGCTGGCCTCAACTAGAGCCAGGGCTTTTTCAGCTGTGGCTCCAATCTGGTGGAACACTCTGTCACAAGAGACTAGGGCCCTGCAGGACTTGACATCTTTCCGCAGGGCCTGTAAGACAGAGCTGTTCCACCAGGCCTTTGGTCAGGGCACAGCCTGACTCCCTCCCTCGGCAATCTTCACAGAACTCTATCAATCCTGCAATGAGAGGATTCCTTTTCAAGCAGTTTAGTACCTTTGCATCTTTACCCCCAACTGGTGAATTCAGTGGGACATACTCCCAAGTAATCATGCATTAGATTGCACTGTAAGTCTGCCCTCAGTCAGCAACAGGATCCCTACCTCTCTTGAGTGTCACAGAAGTGCTTCCCCTCCTGTCCTACCTGAACCCCTTTTCCATCAAATGCATCGTAGTTCTCCTTTATTTCGTTCATCTTGGCAAGGAAGCGCTTATAGCCTTCAGGCACTGTGTAAATCCCCTCCTGGATCTCAGATACCAGGTCCTGGGAAAGAAAGCGCAGCACATCACGGCAGCGGTCCAAAGACACCTTCTCATTTCTTTCACAGAATTCCTTCTTTTTCCGATTCAACTTATTCTACCGGACGAGAACAGAACAAAGCAGCAGAAAGATGACACGTTAGCAATGATGAAAAGTTTCCTACCCAGTGTACTATACAATGGGAAGACATACTAAGGCCACATACTAATACATTTTTATATTTGTTAGAAGCTGCCCAGAGTGGTCGGGGCAACCTGGTCAGATGGGAGGGGTGTTGTTGTTGTTGTTGTTGTTTACACTACAAAATTCAATCAGTGTGAGATTAACTGAAATAGTTACGTCAAGACACACACCCACCCACACCCCCAAAATGTGGGAACTGTCTGCAACTACAATAAATAATAATTTATTATTTATATGCCACCCATCTACAGTAACAAGTTCTGGGCAACTTCCAAGCCACAGTACAGTGGTGCCTCGCAAGACAAAAAGAATCCGTTCCGCGATTCTCTTCGTCTAGCGGTTTTTTCGTCTTGCGAAGCAAGCCCATTGACAGTTTAGCGGATTAACGCTATTAGGGGTCTAGCGGCTTTTAGCGATCAGCTGAGAGGCGGCTTATCAGTGGAACAGCTGATAAGCGGCTTAGCGGCTTAGGAAAGGGGGGAGAGCGAAAAAAACCCGCGGGAACTCGCAAGATTTTTTCGTCTTGCGAAGCAACCCCATAGGGAAATTCGTTTAGCGAAGTGCCTCCAAAACGGAAAACCCTTTCGTCTAGCGGGTTTTCCGTCTTGCGAGGCATTCGTCTTGCGGGGCACCACTGTAAAACATTTGCTTTATAGCACTGAATTTGGGGTTTTACTGTTTGTGTCACTGATTTTCTGTTGTGATTTTTAATCTGTGTTTGTAATGATAACGCTTTATTTTTATGTAAGCTGTTTCGAGGTCGCGTGTCACCAAAAGTGATGTATAAGCATATTAAATAAATAAATGAAGATGGGCTAAAGTGCAGGCAGCTGATAAGGCACTAAAGAGAACACACCTCAAGCTCCTCTTGAAATTGTTTAACGTTGTCCCCAAAGGCACGGGCTATGAAGACGTCAATGGCCTCCCTCTCACACTTGGCGTGTGCCCTCAGCAGCTCTTCAAGAGTCTCGGTCGGCAGCAGCAGGAGCTGCTGCATCCGTTCTTCATAACAGGAAATGGCGTCATGCACAGCAGCCGAATTCTCGATCCTGGACAAGGCCAGCACTGCATTTTGCAAGCAGGGCACGTCCCCACTGTTGATGGCATTGACATAGGTCTTTGCCAGGCTTGCGAGCACTGAAAAGGGAAAGATTGTTGAAGCCAAATTATCAGAGATAATCGAAGTGGAATGCACGGCTTGATTAACCTCCTTACGTTGAGAAAGAATTTGCAGACCCAAACTGCCTTGAAGTGTCCGCCCACATCAGCAAGAAAGTGAGGACCAAGTATTCTGTATCTCTTGTGTCATGCAAGAACAGGATCAGGCTCTTGCACCTAACGTAGTATGAAGTAATCCCATTTGTTTTCAGAAGAAGGGTTCTAGCCTTCGTAGCTACAAATAAGAGCTTGAAGACGTGAAAAAGCAGAGGGGGGTGAGGACCACCATCCAATCACCCTCTCTCATAGTTACTTTGCTCTGCTCTACTCCCCGCCCCCTATAAATCTCAGTCCTAATTGGATCCCTCTGTGCTGGACTCTGGTTCTTGCCCTTTGTGCTTCTTCTAAAATTGAAACTCTTTTAAAAAAAAAATTAAAAACCTACACTGAAAGCAGAATAAATAATGAAAATCAAACCAATTCATTTTATTTGCATAATTTATGCAACAGAATTTGCGTGTTCTCGTTGCAGACTGGGGAACCTGTGACCCTCCAGGTGTTGCTGGACAGAAACTCCATCACGCTTGGCCATTGGCCATGCTGACTGAGGATTTGGGAGGGCCGCAGATTCCCCACCCCTGCTCTAGGAACAAAGAGCAGGTTAGAGGGTGCTGCAGCAGGCTGACCATTTCCAAATGACAGGGCAACAGTATAACAAAACAACTCATTGTTTGGGATTAGCGAATCTGTCCATTTCAACTTTCCTTTGTTTCTCATCTCTCCACTCTTTTTCACCTGCTGGCAAAGGTGCTTTCAGCAGGCAATCAAGTGGTCCAGGGTAGAATCAGCGACTTCATATGGTTGGAAGGGGGAACCCCATTGGTTTCTGATGTCACCTGATCCCTGCTGGACTGCTAACTTCAGCCATCTACAATGGTCAGGCCAACAGCTCCTTACACCTTCATTTTGCTCTGGTGACAAAGGGTCCCTCCACCACCAGTTTGACAGCTGTTATTGGCTCCATAACGAAGCTGGGCAAAGCTATATTGGGCTTGATTCAAAGTGCAACACAGGTAATTGACCAACACTAAAGGGTTTAAGAGCACACCTCCATGACGTTCTGCAGCACAATCAATACACTGCTCCTTATGGCTTCAATAAAAGAAAGCTTCCTACATTCCCCAAGCCTACAATTTTGCTGGAGCTTCCTTACTCGTTCCAGTCACAACTCGGTCTCCTGGGATCATCTTGGGTCGCGATGTCTCCCAGATATGTTGGCAGAAATGAGCCATTGGTACCAAGAAATCTTCCTCCAAATCCTCTTCTTTCAGTTCCTCCAGCAGATGCAACTTCTTCCTGGTAGTTGGACGGTCAAATATGAAACATTTCCGTGAAGGAAAGAAACTGTGGATGCATGATCTGGCCATGTTGTGCTTCTGGATGTGCTCAGCATCACCTAAGAGAAAAGACGAAGAAAGGGTGTGGGTATGGGGGGCGCTGCAGTTCTTTGTTAGTATTGTGCCGACCTAAAGTTCCAGAATGCACTAGAATCCCTCTTGCAAAACAGTGTAAGTCTGCAGGTGTCATTTGGTTTCTCTAATCCATGTGTAGGGGATCTGTGGCCTTCCAGATGTTGCAGAACTACAACTCCCAGCAGCCCCGGCAAGCATACTCTGTCATCAGCAGGTAGCGATGCCCAAAACACCTTTCAAAATAAAACAAAATCTCCCTGCTGAACAGAAAACTCAATTGATTAGAAGGAGGTACAATGGTGCCTCGCAAGACGAAATTAATCCGTTCCGTGAGGCTCTTCATATAGCTTTTTTTCGTCTTGCGAAGCAAGCCCATTGACAGCTTAGCGGATTAGCGCTATTAGCAGTTTAGCGGCTTTTAGCGGATCAGCTGATAAGCGGCTTAGGAAAAGGGGGGGAAGGGGAAAAAACCCGCAGGAACTCGCAAGACATTTCGTCTTGCAAAGCAAGCCCATAGGGAAATTCGTTTTGTGAAGCGCCTCCAAAACGGAAAACCCTTTCGTCTAGTGGGTTTTCCGTCTTGCGAGGCATTCGTCTTGCGGGGCACCACTATAAGTGGAAACAAAAAGGGTCAAGGAAGGATCTGTCCTGATGTTGCATTTGGTTTCGGCTACCGCACCTTGCAGAAATCTCAAGGCGTTCTCCAGGTACTTGTCTGCACTGATAGGGCGTCCGTTTAGCTGCAGCTGCAGTGTGAAATCCCGCAAGGCCCAAACAAAGTCTGGGAAGAACCGGCCAAATTTGGTGAAATTCTCCTCTTCTTGGCCATCCCCGGAGGGATATTTTGCTCTGATTGCTTTTGTCAGCTCAGTGACATAGCTGGGGCTTGCTAAGGAAAAGGACTGCAAGGTTATCGTTGGGCTTTGCAATCTGAACTTCTCCCAAGTCATGCATTGGCTGGAATGGTTCGTGTCTCCACCTGTGATTTCCTCACTGTGGGGACACAGTAGTGGTCTGGGCAAGGCTTTGGGGTTGAACCTGGCCCTAACCCCTCCTGGCATATCTTGCTTTACACATTAGGGCCCATTCCCATTCCTGCTTGCTTCCAGGGTTCCTAGGTGCCCTTCTTTAGCTGCCTGCCAGTGAAGCACACTTCAGAGAGTTCCCAACAGGAACTGCAGCTGAAGGTGAAACCACATGACCTTAACTGTGTAGCCCTGCCATTTAATGCAAGGTGTGCCACTCTCACACAAATTGACAGTGCAGTGTGAGAGACACAGATCAGGATCCTGGAACTGGAGACGTTTAACCTTTTGCTCTCCGTGCAATCCCAGTCTTGACCAGGAGCCTCATACCTGCAATAAGCACTGCAAAATAAAGTGGGGCAAAGATCCAAGTCATTTCAATGGTGCCTTTTTGCCATGCAAATTGTGATATGCCATAGAATCATAGAATCGTTGAGCTGGGAGGGATCCCAAGGGTCATCTAGTCCGACCCCCTGCAATGCAGGGAACTCGGCTAAAGCATCCATGACAGAAGCTTAAAAACATCCAAGGAAGGAGAGTCCACAACCTCGTGAGGGAGACCGTTCCACTGTCAAACAGCTCTGACAGACAGAAAGTTCTTCCTGATGTTAAGTCGGAATCTCCTTTCTTGTAACCTGAATCCACTGGTTCGGGTCCTAGCCTCTGGAGCCGGAGAAAACAAGCTTGTCCCCTCTTCCGTGCGACAGCCCTTGAGAGATTTGAAGATGGCTATCGTATCTCTTCTCAGTCTCCTTTTTTCCAGGCTATACGCAGCCAGATCCTGATCCAATCTGAATCAGGACCACAGCAGGGGTAACAGGTTAAAGCCCTTGGCTCCTCCGTACTGAAGTCCTGTTCTGGGTTGAGACACCAGGCAGGTGCTTGTGGTGTGTGTGTGTTTTTGTGGAGAATGAGGACCCTATACTCAACTATCCAGTTGTGTTCATGGGTGGTCTGACCCTCATCTATTCATTCCGAAAGCACAAACCCAGGGATGGGTGGACATTTGGCCCTCTAGATGTGGCTGAGCAAACAACTCCCATCCTGGGGCTGATGGGAGTTGGAGTCCACCAACACCTGGAAGACCACAGGCTCCCCATCCCTGCCCTGCCCCAGTGACCTGCTCACCTGATCCTTGGCAGGCTGCCTGCCCCACCCCCGTCAGCTACATGCCCTGCATGTTTCCTTTGCCCCCCCCCCTGCACTCCCCCAGCACTTTGTGTTCCAAGGCAAACCTGGAAAGGGAAGGTTTGCTCCACTTGCGACTACACCAAAAGCTTTCTCCCCCCAGGAAGTGCTGTCCTACATCCAGCTGCCACATGGTTCTGCCTTCCCAATCTTGTGGGGCTGGTTGGAACTGGTGGTGCCCCCAAAAGGATACTGGAGCTTCTCCACGGCCGTTTCGTCGATGGTGCCCATGCTGTTATACACCAGAGTGCTGCTGAGAAGAATGGCCAGGGCAAAGATCCAGGAATCATTCTCCATGCCTCCCTGAAACAGATACAGGCATTTTTATTTTTTAAGACTTCTCATCCCAAGCTTCCGATACCCAAAATCCTGATGCCCCATTCTCATCTGCAGCTCTTTCCTCTGGGACCTGCATGGGCAAAGCAGCTGCTTTGAGATTTGTGTTGTTGCATTTCCTCCACTTCTGTTGCACTTGGCGAAGTCGTCGTCTGAAATGAATACAAACCGTGACTTGCTTGCAGTTGTTCAGACTGCATTTGGAAGGCTTGTGGTGCTTAGCAGTTGTGCGCATTTCACAATTATGGGCACGTGCCCCAGGAAGAGCTAAAGCATATTTATTTATTTTCTATTACTGTATATATCATGCCACTCAATCCTGTACCCAGCCCCCAAAGTGGGCTTGTAACAGAATTTGGTATTGGGCACAGGAATCAAGCACGTTTTTACTTAAAATGTCGAAGCCAGCTTCTAGCCCCTAAGGTAAGTGTAAGGAACCTTTTTGACTATGAAGAACTGCTGACCCACAGCAAAAATCAATTGGGGGAAGCTGTCGAAAGGGCACAGAGCTAGACCCCAAAGTAGATACAGTGGTACCTTGGTTTGCATACGTCTTGGTTTGCATACGTTTTGAATTACAAACACGTCAAACCCGGAAATGCGTGTTCCGGTTTGCAACCTTTTTTTGGATTACAACCCGTGGTTTTTTTTCGGATTACGAACAATTTTTGGGGGGGAGGCCCCATTGGCAAAAGTGCACCTTGGATTACAACCTGTTTTGGTTTACAGACAGACCTCCAAAACGGATTATGGTTGTAAACCAAGGTACCACTGTATTGGCAAAATTTTCCAGCATGACAGGGTTGCATAGTGTAGTGGTTTTCAACCTTGAATGATGGTCGGGGTGCTGCAGGCAACACTGGCCTCTGTCCTGCATTCCTTCCCTTCCTCCTCTCGAGTCTCTGCCTCCCAAAGGCTTGCATATCTGCTTGTTGCAGCAGCCCTGGCTACAAGCTCCCCAGGCGAATGGTGCCTCTGGGACTGGCCATGGGGTCCTTCCCAGGCTCCTGTGGGGCAGTGTGAGGACAGGGGGCAACTCAGAGACCAGGGGCGGCAGCTGCCCAGAGGACTCCCAAGGAGACAGGAGAAGAGATAGGCTGAAGGAGGGTGTTCCTACAAGGGAGGGTGTTTGAAAAGGGGTGTGGGGCTGCCAGTTCTGCAGGCCAAGGGATGACATAACTGGACTCCTGAGCCCCACTAGGGTGCCACAGAAATAATGTACTTGGTCAAGGTTGCTGTGGACTCAAAAAGTTTGAAAACCTCTGGCATAGAGCTTTCTCTCTGCAGCATCCTGTCTCATTCTCTCTCACACACACACTCACACACATACACAGAGACATGGGTCCTATTTAAGTGGCCCGGAAAGCAAGAGCAGACCCTTTACCTTCCCATGTTTGGCTAGCAATGAAGTAAGAAAGGGACCTTTCTCCTATGGGACGCAGAATGCTGAACTCACAGAAGTTTGGTTATTCTGCCCCCTTTACTGTCACCTAATAAATCTTCTTCTGCAGCAGCTTCTAATTTATCTGCTACACAGCATTTTCTGTTCTTAATCTTGGCTCTTTCAGGTGTTAATTCGATGTATTGACTGTCAAAATTATATATATTTTTACAGATTTGATCATATTTCTTGATTAATAGTGATATGGTGTCCTTATTCATTTTGAAAGCTCCCTTGATTGCCTCTGTTTTTATGCATTCATACATAAAATGTTCTGAAGGTTGAAATAATAATATAATATTGTGGGGTTCCATCAGTGTCCCATCCACTGACCACCTGCACCAAGACCTCTCTGGTTTCTACATTTTAATAAAGATTAGCCATAGGGTTTTAAAAGATTTTTTCCCTCCATAATCTTACTTTTTCCTACTACAGTGGAACCTTGGAAGCTGAACACCTGTAAACTCAAAAGTTTCAGTTCCCGAACGATTGAAAACCGGAAGTGATTGTTCTGGTTTTTTAATGATTTTCGGAAGCCAAACGTCCGGCATGGCGACCGCAGCTTCCGATTGGGTGCAGGATTCCATTTGACTTCCAGGTACAGCTGTTTCTGAGATACAAAGACATTCCCAAACGTGTGACACAGGGATGTCAGATAATTCACATAGATATCATCCCCCACTGCTGGCCACCAGCTCAACGTATTTTGTCACGAGGCTCTTTTGAAAGTGCTAGTCCTCCACAGCCCCCCGCCCAGCTGCCATCTCCCCCAGCTCACCTTCTGCACATCACCCAACCCTTCTGTGTCCAGTAACACCAGTGTGAAGTCAGGCCTCTTGGGATGAGGGAGGCACCACATCCAGATTCCCTTGGTCTGTGCCTGCACTGTGGTACCCAGACAGAAACCTGAGGAAGGAGCAGACAATGATTCCCAGCAAGAAAACGAGAGCTCCCAAGGCTTTGATCCTTTGCACAGTTCCTCGGGATTTAGCCTCACTGAACCCAATGAGGCTCACGTCTGAGGATCAGGCTGCAAGATCACTTTAATTCCTAGACTATTTTGGCTTAAACCCAGAATACGTATCCCACAAGAAACAAAGTAGATATGTTGGGAAAGAAGCCAAGTGTGTGTAGCCCCATTTACTTATACTGATGCTCCTTATTACTCTCGCCTGTTGAAATTTAGATTGGAAGCTCCCCAGGGCAGGGACCTATTGGCGATTTTATTTGAAATACACCATGCACATTGATAAGTCTATATAAATATTCCACGACAGCCATTATTCCTCTGTCTCTATGCTTCTCCCTAGGCTAGGCAAAAAACCCAGGGGCCCTGAAATCCAGTTCCAGCTGTAGCAGACGTCACTGCTTTGCTCCAAACAGTACTGGATTAAGGGTGGTCAAAGTGGTTCCCCTGCAAAGGGCAATGAACCGAAGGGGTGCAAAACTGTGAAGCTCCATACTTGAGAAGATCTGTTTGGGGGCGCCAAATTTTAGCCTCGCTCAGGGAGGCCCAAATATTACCGAAGTCTGCCGCTGCTCTAAAGAGGCCTCATGCGAAGCTACTAGACTCCAGCCCTTCCCTTGAGTAACGGGGAATATTCATGAAGCCAGTCACCTTTTCTCTTGCCGGCGAGCCTGTTCATGAGGTAGGACTTGCCAGTGCGGTACAACCCCGCAATGGCCACCACCACCACCGGCTGGCAGATCCTGGCAAGCACCTCTGCAGCCTCCCGGTTCACCACAAGCTTCCCGTCCGGCATGTTCTCAATTAGGCAAACAGGAGCCGCCATGTGGACCTGCCCTGACGCCATCGTGCAAGAGAAGATGGGTCTGCAAAAGGAAAACAGAGGAGCTCACAACACAGTGGAAACTCAAGTGTGTCTCTGCCTATTAGTGTGCCAGCATTTCCCAAACTTGGGTCTCCAGCTGTTTTGGGACTACAGTTCCCATCATCCCTGACCACTGGTCCTCCTAGCCAGGGATGATGGGATTTGTAGTCCAACAACAGCTGGAAACCCTGGAGCGAGTGAATAAGTGAAACCTGACTTGGCAGGGCAAGACATTAGGAACAGCACAGATCACGTTGCCCAGATCACCATTCTCAGGATAGCTGTGACAAGTCTACACCTGTTCTAGAGGTTTGAGGTCTTTGGCATCAGATGCTGACACTGAAAGCCAAAGGTGGTGGGGGGGCAGTTTACTTGCTATGCAGGGGCATCTTGCCTATAGAGGCTAGTGGCGCAAGGTGCCAGGGAAGAGGTGGAGGCTGGACGCGGTGCCTCCTGGCATCAGCTCACTGCCCTCGCCCACCTTGCTGAAGCAGCACTGCACCTGGAGCCTCTGCCTCTTCCTCGTTGGAGGAATCTTTGCACCAGGTGTCAGAGTTACTTAAGACAGCCCTGTTGCTATGCACCTTGCCCAGTAGTGTAAATACACTGGGTTGGCTAGAAGTTAAAACATTTCCTTATTTTTATGATAGCAGAAGAGACAGAAGAGCAAATGCCTATTTCTTGAAGGTGAATGACTGCCACCTTTTATTTTATGTACTGACACTAAAAATAATTAACATTTTTTTTAACATTGCTGATCTATTAGTGGGAGGGCTGTGAATAGAATTACAACCTTTTAAACTGATTTTGGGAGGAAATTGATCTAATAAGCAGGCCCTTTTTTTAAAGTACAGTACATGAGTCAAACATATCATTTTATTAATACAATAAAATTACACTCTTCCAGTCTGATATATGTTACAAAATCAAACTAGAAAAAGGGAAGGAGTTCTAAGATCTTTATGAGAGGCATGCACTGTCATAACACAGAAACATATTTTTTTTTAATGGAGTCCAAGTTTTCCTTCCAATACAATTCTACCAGTGAATCAGATTTGCAGATTGACAGCAGGAACCTTGCAAAGCTTACTCAGAAATAAGGCCCACTGCTTTCGAGGGAATACAAAGTGTGTTCAGGCTTGCAGCCTTCCAGTGCAATCCTCTCTCTCTCTCTCTCTCTCTCTCTCTCTCTCTCTCTATATATATATATATATATATCTGTATTCAGAAGTAAGGACTGTATAGAATGCTTACACATTACTCCCATATACATTTACACGGGAATAAGTCCCGCTGAATACAGTGGAGCCCATTTCGGGGTAGACACAGATGGTGCTATGATAGATTTACTGTATTAGCATGGGAGAGCAAAGTTCACTTTAAACCCCTTTCTAAAGAACTGCGCACTTCCGATTTCGCCCTTGCAAAGATTGGGGGAAGGGGCGCGGAAAGGCTGACTTAACCCTTTCCCTGCCTGCCAGTTGCTTTCCCACAAAATCACCCCCGTCCACTTTCCCACCGTCCCCGGCCAAATTCCAGCGCCTTGACAGCAATGAACCGACCGGTTTTCTACCTTCTTCGCGGAAGGCTCGGATTACTCGCTCTGGATCTCTTTCTTGGAAAGCGCCCCTCTCTCTTCCTTTATTCTCTGCTTGGCGATTTCACCTCTGCAAAGATCCAGCGCTAGTCGCAGCAGCTGCAGCAGCAATACAAGTGCAAGCAAAACCTCGAAGGAGATGGCGAGGAAATCGGGCTCGTTTCGCCCGAGCCCAATGGAAGGTGGCACCGGGCGGGCGGAGCAGAGGGCGAGGCTCATAAGTCAAGTCAGAAAAGCCCAGAGATTTCCTCGAGCAGAATTTCCTCCCCTTTTTTTGCTAGAAGTCCCAAAGAAACATTAAAAAGTCATGGCACTTTAGCATAAAAGAATGCCGAGCCCAGACATATATTTCGGAGTCTTTACTCCCCGCTCACTAGTGGAAGGTCTCCAGGCGTCTTCTTGCAAGTATATTTGTTGTTGTTTAGTCGTTTAGTCGTGCCCGACTCTTCGTAAACTACAGGAAAGCCCCAAGTATGACTAAATATTTTGGCTGCTGGGATTTTGATGGCTCAGCACAATTTATGTAATTTTTGGAATTTCCAGTCAGTTGAAGTTGAGAGCTGGAGAAAGGGCTATGCAGTAGTGTGAATCTGGTGCTGATTGCTTTCCCATCCACAATGGTATGGGATGTTGTTGTTTAGTCGTTTAGTCGTGTCCGACACTTCGTGACCCCATGGACCAGAGCACGCCAGGCACTCCTGTCTTCCACTGCCTCCCGCAGTTTGGCCAAAATCATGCTTCTAGCTTCGAGAACACTGTCCAACCATCTCGTCCTCTGTCGTCCCCTTCTCCTTGTGCCCTCCATCTTTCCCAGCATCAGGGTCTTTTCCAGGGAGACGCCTCTTCTCATGAGGTGGCCAAAGTATTGGAGCCTCACGTTAAAGTTGGCGATCAGTGCAACAGTTGTTACTTGGAGAGGTTCGAAAGGGTGTGTGAACCTCTCTGCCCCACCCCGCTTCTAAGACAGGGCTCGGCAACCCAGCGGCCCACCCCCAAAATGTTTTGGAAGTTCATTCCCCCCCCCACACACACACACACCTTACAGTTAGTTATCCTGGCCGGGACAGGCAGGAGTCCAGTAAAATCTGGATAGAGCCACGTTCAGAAATTATTTGAGCCCCCCAATAATCCACTTCTGGTTACAACCCTCAAACTATTTCACCATTCTTCAGTTGTCCACCAGGGAGCAAAGTTCAGGCATTGCAAACCTGCCCTGCACGATTTTTATAATTTTTTTACTTTAGACCAGTGGTTCCCAACCTTTTTTTTTTTTTTTGTCCATGCCCCACCTAAGCATCTCTAGAATCCTGGTGCCCACCCCTCCGACATACAATTTGTATTATTCAAAAAGTGAACTCCTATTCACAGAGGAAGCCTAAAAGGCTGTTAATAACTCGTTCTCAAATTGCCCCCCTTAAAAATCAAATTGCCCCCTGTGTGGCGTGTGCCCCACGTCGGGAACCACGGCTTTAGACAAAGGGCGGGTGAGGGGAGACGTGCTAGAAGTTTGCAAAATTACGCATGGCATGGAGAGAGGAGATGGAGACAAGTTTTCACCCTCTCTCATAACCCCAGAACTCGTGGACATCCCAAGGAAGCTGAATGTTGGAAGATTCAGGAAGGATAAAAGGAAATGCTTCTTCGGGCAGCACATAGATAAACTGTGGAACTCACTGCCACGGGAGGCAAGGACAGCCACCGATTTGGATATGGCTTTAAACGAGGACGAGACCACCTAGAAGGGGGCCAAAGGCGGCAAAATGCTCCTGAACCCCAGCTGCCTGGAACTGTTCCATCTCCTGAGAACAGGATGCTGCATCCAGCCTCATGGGCGCCGCCAACAATGCGCCGCTTCCTGGCCAAGGGGGCGGGTTGGGCGGGAACGTGAGATTGGCCTGTCTGGGTGGCGAGATAGCGCAGGATCGAAAGTGAAAGCAGGCATCCGGCTGCCTCTTTCCTTCCAAGGCGAGCGGTTCCAGGAAATTGGCGCTTCTCACGCCCTGCTCGACAAAGATCTCCCTGGCAACCGTGAAGACGAGGAAGAACCCTCTCGTCTCCAGACAAAAATAGGGACTTTTTTCTGAATTCCCCTTGCAGCACTTTGATCCGAAACCGAATAAATTCCTCGTTAGTGTGCGTTGCCCCGGGAGTGGGGGGGTGGGTGGGCATCGAGTGGTTAGTTCGTTTTAATTCTATTTTCTCCCCCCCCCTCCACGGTGGGGGAAAGGCATTTGTGAGATTTTTCTGCCTCAGGGGCCAAATGAACTTGATTGGCCCTTGGTCTGAGTGGTGGAAAGGCACCATCTGCAGTCCCACTTCAAGCAGTGACAGGTGCGCGGATGGGCTTTGAGCGTGTGTAAGAATAATTGAATGGGAGAGTTGGGGGGGGGGCGCGGGTGGCGCTGTGGGTTAAAGCACAGAGCCTAGGACTTGCCGATCAGAACGGGGTGAGCTCCCATTGCTCGGTTCCTGCTCCTGCCAACCTAGCAGTTCGAAAGCATGTCAAAGTGCAAGTAGATAAATAGGTACCGCTCCGGCGGGAAGGTAAACAGCATTTCCTGGTTTGCCAGAAGCGGGTTAGTCATGCTGGCCATATGACCGGAAGCTGTATGCCAGCTCCCTCAGCCAATAAAGCGAGATGAGTGCCGCAACCCCAGAGTCGGTCATGACTGGACCTAATGGTCAGGGGTCCCTTTAGCTTTAAAGGTAAAGTAAAGGTACCCCTGCCCGTACGGGCCAGTCGTGTCCGACTCTAGGGTTGTGCGCCCATCTCACTTAAGAGGCCGGGGGCCAGCGCTGTC
The DNA here is from genome assembly GCF_964106915.1 of Podarcis gaigeae. Classification (NCBI taxonomy): domain Eukaryota; kingdom Metazoa; phylum Chordata; class Lepidosauria; order Squamata; family Lacertidae; genus Podarcis; species Podarcis gaigeae. The sequence continues at coordinate 79,422,485 of NC_139684.1, forward strand.
CGGAGACACTTCCGGGTCACGTGGCCAGCATGACGAAGCTGCTCTGGCGAGCCAGCACCAGCGCAGCACACGGAAACGCCTTTACCTTTAGCTTTACATAAAATAAAAGGGGGCATAAAATAAAAGGGGAGCTGTACGCCGGCTCCCTCGGCCTATAGAGCGAGATGAGTGCAGCAACCCCAGAGTTGGCCACAACTGGACTTAATGGTCAGGGGTCCCTTTACCTTTACTAGAGTTGGAGGGGACCCTGGGGGTCGTCTAGTTCAACACACACACACACACACCCCCGCAATGCAGGAATCTCAGCTAAAGCAGCCATGGCAGATGGGCATCCAACCTCTCCTTAAAAACCTGCAAGGAAGGAGAGTCCAGAGGTCTGAGAAACGGTTCTGGAGATAGTTTGTGGGAAGTGCCCAAATACCTGTTCTGTAAAGTGCATGTACCAGGCAATACTTTTATTAAGCTAGCCCAAATGTCACAAATTGGTATGTGAACTTGAGTTTTCCAGAACATTTGGTAATTGAGGGTGAACTTGGCTGACATACAGTGGTACCTTGGTTGACGAACTTGATCCATTCCGGAAGTCCGTTCTTAAACCAAAGCATTCTTTAACCAAGTGCTTTGCCATAGCAGTGGGGGTCTCAGTTTACAAATGGAACACACTCAACATGTTCTGCTTCCAAGGCAAAGTTCACAAACCAAAATACCTACTTCCATGTTTGCAGCATTCTTAATCCAAGTTGTTCATAAACTAAGCTGTTCTTATACCAAGGTACCACTGTATCTGGAATACCCAAGTCGACAGTGCCGTTTCCCCATAAAAATAGTTCAAAAACGGCATTTTGTTCAACTTTTCTGATGGGATTTTCAGTTTGAAATATGTCTACCTTATCAGATATGGGGTCTGCAGGTTCCCCCCTCCTTGACTGGTGTTTTATTTGTAGGTGTATCCTGCAATGTGCTCTCTAAACAGTAAGAGTGCATTAGTGACAGATATGTTCTGCTCTGCTTCCTAGTGCTTCCACATTATTGCTGCCTGGAGGAGCTATAGCGCAACAAAAGTGGGAGAAAAATAAACCACAACACTGATTATATGTATTGCCGGATATATTACCACATATGGCCAGTAATTGGTGCTTCCTGGTTTCAACACTTATTGTAGCTTTAAATCTTTATATATTTATCCGTATAGTGAGTGTATCCTCATACATGCAACTTATAATGAGGAATTGACGCAAGACGTCACTCTGTCTATATAATTAGACCACGTACCATATAGATAAGGGGTTGTCCCTCGCTTTGTTATCTAATGAGAATTTGGCCAACTGCCAGGCACCTGCCTAGTTTGACAAATTATTGTGCCCGAGACATGAAATGTATTTGGCTCAGCCATAAGGACCGCCTACGCCTTGAACCCTCCATGAACCTTGCTCTAGAAGAGTACTGTACAGTGGTACCTCGGGTTACATACGCTTCAGGTTACAGACTCCGCTAACCCGGAAATATTACCTCGGGTTAAGAACTTTACCTCAGGATGTGAACAGAAATCGCACGCCAGCGGCACGGCGGCAGCGGGAGGCCCCATTAGCTAAAGTGGTGCTTCAGGTTAAGAACAGTTTCAGGTTAAGAACGGACCTCCGAATTAAGTACTTAACCCAAGGCAACCACAAGGTATAAGGCAACCACATTTGGTGGAGACCAACAGGATCTCATAATGGGAGAAAATGCCAGTACAGTGGATGTTGGCAAACTGAATTTTAAAAAGGCGAAATAATATCAGAATTGGAGCTGTCAGGGATGCACAAGGTTAACGCTTAGGAACTTGGCAAAGTCATTTTTTATATTATGAATTTTTATATCATGGACATATGTTCTGTATTATTTTATTAATACTAATACAAGTTAGTCATGGCCTTTGGCTAAAACAACAAACTTACGAGCTAAAGAACCTTTTGCTCTGCTGTGCACAAGCCCTATGCCTTATCCTCCCACTTTGCTGCTCCTGATATAACTCAGCTTTGCCTCGGTGCAGAAACTCCTCCTCACCTTTTGCAGATTGGGAGTCAACCCTGGTTTCAAACTCTGGGCCCATTGCATGTGAGATTTGAGACTTTCTATCAGGCCAGGGTTTCTCCAGCAGACTCTGTGCTTCTGACTGACTGGAAAACAGGTGCTGGGGCCTATAAGTAGGATTTGGGGCACACGGCTGTTACAAAAAGCAAATTCAGATAGCATGACATTTTCATGGATATTGTACATCTTTGTCCAGGGTGGTATAGTGGTTAAGAGTGTTGGACAAAGACCTGGGAGACCAGGGTTTGAATCCCCACATGACCACAACACTTGGGTTATGACCATGGGGCATTCAAAGCCTCCCACAGCCTAACCAACCACACAGGGCTGTTGTGGAGATTCAGTGAGAGGAGTATGCCACCTTGAATTTCTTGGGAGAAAAAAGTTAAATAAATAAATAAGCCACCTCTTCTCCCATGCCACAATAAATTTTAATGAAACACACAATTAAAAATGCAATGTTGTGAACTCCAGAATTATTTTATTATTTTGCCAGACATTTATTCACATAAAAAACAAGAAAAAAAACAAGTGTACAGTACAAGATCAAAGCAAACAGGCATATTTCAAATCCAGCAATTAAACCTACCCTCAAATGTGACGGTCAAATTTGTAAGCTTCCATGGGCTTAAAATCTGCACCCAACCACATTTTCAGGTCAAGCCTGTGGTAAGCATCACTCTGCTAATACTGCAATATGGCACTCAGGCTACATCAACACAGCAGCTTTCTTCGTGATAGTGGCTTTGGTGTGACCTGAGGCACTGTATGGCAAAAAGTTCTTCGTAGGCAACAGGCATGCAAGTAGCTAACTGACTTCATAAAGAGGTTGCCTTTGACAAATACAGCACCATTATAAAGCGTTCAAGGAAATCTGCACACAATCTGCATCTTCAATACAATCTTGGAAGGCATTCTTGCCTCCCACTCGCAAGTGGAATTTTTTTACAGCTTCCTTTTTGCTTATTAACTTAATCATACAAATGCCAAGGAAGAAGAAAAAGCAAGTGTCAGTTCCGATGGGGAGGGTGGGGAAATCCTGGCAAATATATTAATAGGTGGGTGTGTCAGGGAACAACAGAAGGGGATAAACTAGGGGACACCCAAATGCCCTGGCTAACACACCACCAACTACACGCCTTCTTAAATAATCCAGTAGTAAAATCAACAGCTACTAGGCCCTTGGCCACCTTCGAAAACCTTCTCCTAACAACAACAGGACATGACAAGGAGATGGTATCCACAATATACAGATGGTACCTAACACCACAGAAACTGGTGCTGATATGCCCAGGAACCTCGCCAAAATGCTGGGGAGGCTGCACCTCCACAGGCACATACTTCCACATGTGGTGGGACTGCCCCAAAACCAAACTCTTCTGGGCAACAGTCATACAAGAAAGAAGCAAAATAACTAAACAGGTACTAGAAGTCACCCCAGAACTGGCCCTACTAAACATCTTCCAAGATAGCAATGCCCACTCACACTATGAAGAACTCATAGCCCACCTACTCTCAGCAGCCAGAAACATCATAGGCAGACACTGGTCGGACCTGTCAGGAATAAACATGGAACACTGGTATCAAGTAGTATGGGAAACAGCCTTACTAGAAAAGTTAATCAATAAACTGAGACTGAAACTGACACAGGGAGAAATAGAAGAGGATGCCTTCACCACCACTGTCTCATGACAAATGTAATTGATCTGTAGGCCTTTTCCTGCTTGATCACAAGCGCTTTATAAAGTTAGAAGCCAGCAATCCAGCAAGTCTGGGGACAATACCAGGCAAAAAACATGTGACAACATCTACCAGACCACCCAACACCCCAGCAAACCAAGATGGCTTCTTGATATTTTCAGTCTGTTGTCTCAGCTGATTAATCTCCCCATTTAGTCGATTTGCTTCTTTCTGGAATCCATCCTTCAGCAAAGCCTCTTGCTCCTGTAAAAAGAGAGCATTCACATCAAAAGCAAAGGGGTGTGATTCGGCTTTCGGTGTGCTTAAGAATAAAAAGGTAAAGGACCATTAGGTCCAGTCGTGACCGACTCTGGGGTTGCGGTGCTCATCTCGCTTTATTGGCCGAGGGAGCCGGCGTAGAGCTTCCGGGTCATGTGGCCAGCATGACTATGCTGCTTCTGGCGAATCAGAGCAGCACACGGAAGCGCCGTTTACCTTCCCACCAGAGCAGGACCTATTTATCTACTTGCACTTTGACGTGCTTTTGAACTTCTAGGTTGGCAGGAGCTGGGACTGAACAATGGGAGCTCACCCCGTTGTGGGGATTCGAACCGCCGACCTTCTGATCGGCAAGTCCTAGCACCACCCATGTCCCGTGCTTAAGAATACTTCCAGCCAAACTGAAAGGCAAAAGCTTTATTCTGGTGTTCTAAAGAAGGCATATAATTGAATGGAATTTAAGTTTTTAACATCATTGTCTGCCACTTGACAGTCAAGGAGATGGCTCAGAACTTCCTTCCAACCCCAGAAGCTTCACTCCACAGCTGAGTGTGTCTCGCAAGGATGCCTGACCAGGAAAAACACTGCTAACTAAATTAGATAGGGGCCCTGGGCTTGTGAGGAAGAGAGCTAACATGCCCCTGAGCCTGACTTGATCCATTTTGTAAGGAAGCACAGAACTCCAGAACCACCCAAACTAGTGTTCTTGTGCTTGCTTGTTGCAAAAAGAGAAGAGGCCCAAGATGGGCCTGTGATAGTTACCCTGAGTTTACTCTCCATCATCATATTCTGCTCTTTCAACAGATTGTCCCTTTCTTTCACCATCTTCTCCTCCAGCTGACGGATGTTCAGCTCGTAGCTCCGTTTCTGATCCTCCATCTTCTGTTCCAGCTCAGCTTGCTTCTGCTTCTGGATCTCCTGCTCTCGCTGCGCAGCTTCAGCCTTTGCCTTCGCCTCTGTCCCGGGAATGAAAAAAAGGAAGAACGAATAACTGCAGGTGTTTGTGCAGCGTCACAAGATATTGTTCCACGGTTACTGACTGCTATGGAGTTTGGGTTTGGCTAAAATAGGGTTAAAGGGGCCAGAATTACTGCTTGAAGTTTGTTAATGCTCATATCTGTATTTGGAGAAAGCAAAAAGCCCCAAAGCAACTAGAAAATAGAAAAGTAGTAGCAGAAATAAATACTCCAGAGCAGTAGTTTGTGGGACGGATTCAAGTGAATACAGTGATACCTCGGGTTACAGACTCATTCACATCCCACAATTTTCAGTTCAATTGCCTGTCACTTTCCTAACAGCAGAAAAAGTTTATTTTTTTAAGTGGAATTCTTGCGCTAGGGCAACAGAATTCATTAATTGACTTGAACGTGCAAACCTAAATTTCCTAGTACAGTGGATGCTTGGGTTGCGAACGTGATCCGTGTGGGGTGCACGTTCGCAATCTACAGCATTTGCAACCTGCAGGGGCACATCTGTGCATGCACGGGTTGCGATTCAGCATCTCTGCGCATGCGCAAAGAGTGATTTAGCGCTTCTGTGCATGCACAACCACCAAAACCCAGAAGTAACCCGTTCTGGTACTTCTGAGTTTTGGCGTGTCCGTAACCTGAAAAAGAACTTTTTCTGCTGTGAGGAAAGTGACAGGCAATTGAACTGAAAATTGTGGGATGTGAATGAGTAAAAGGGAAAATGTCTAAGCACCCTACAAGCAAGTCAGGATGAATGTTCATTGTCATAAACAAATCACAATAAATGCTCAACAAATGTTGGATCTAATCAAACCTCTGCCAAAGCTTTTTGTAAGCAGATTATTATTATTATTATTATTAATAATAATAATAATAATATACAACCCTATACCATCAGCCTTGAAAAGCACATAGAGCTGAAAGAGAAAGTGGGAGAAAATGTCGCTTTTTCCAACATGCTTCTGTGTCATTTTCAAGGGGTAAAAAGACAGCCACACCCACAACCTCATGACCAAGTGGGCAGCATGTGGGGAGGCCCAGAGTCCTCATGGGCCCCAGGGGAGACCTCCAGGGAGCCACATTGTTGACCACTGCCCCACGCATGCTACTTTACCATCCCCTTACCTGCCATTTCCTTCTCTTTCTCTGACAGAGCTTGATCACTTAGCAGTATGGCTCTGCTGACATTCTCCTTCTCCTTGAGGAACTGCTGTAGGACTGTCTCTGCCTGCAACACAAGAGTCAGCAGAGTGAATGAAGAGAGGCCGGCTAAAACAGATTGGGTCCCCCGCCTGCTTCAAGTTTCCCATTTTTGCTTGATAAGGTGAGAAAGGAGAAATACAAATGCACAAATATTTCTGCAGTGATGTTAATAGTAAAGAGGAAGGGAGACTGTCTGAAGCACGGACTGTGAGAAGGTAGATGGCCCAGATGGCATATGACACCCTGGCAGGAACCCCTTTCATTTCAGGCACAAAGTAGATCTCATCCTGCAGCTGAGGGCTGTGGACTTCCTTCTTCTATTACCTCTGTATTAAAAAGGACACCTGGATGGTTAAGTCCAGTCAAAGCCAAATACGGGGCTGCAGCGCTCCTCTTGCTTTCAGGCCGAGGGTGCCAGCGTTTGTCCACAGACAGCTTTCTGGGTCATGTGGCCAGCATGATTAAACTACTTCTGGTGCAATGGAACGCCGTGACAGAAACCAGAGTGCACAGAAATGCTGTTTACCTTCCCACCACAGTGGCACCTATTTATCTACTCGCACTGGCATGTTTCCGAACTGCTAGGTTGGCAGGAGCTGGAACAGAGCAATGGGAGCTCAACCCATCGTGGGGATTCAAACCGCCAACCTTCTGATCAGCAAGCCTAAGAGGCTCAGTGGTTTAGACCACAGCACTACCCGCGTCCTCTGTATTATTCACCCCTAGAATTGTGGCCCTCTAAGAGCCTAAGCAGATATGTTGAGGGATGCCTGTGACTGGATCTGCTAGCATTCTGAAAGTTACTTAACACTGCTGGAGACTGCACATCACATCAGAGCAGCCAGGATGGAAGAAAAGGTCATCTGCTTTCCTGATCTAAAGAGCCCTCCAAATATCCCATAACGCAAGGATCTCTCAGTGCCACTGTGTTCTAGTCCAATCTGCAATCTCTAGCAATTGATTTTAAGTCAAATTCAAAGCACTGTGGACTTCCTGTGTCACATCTACATAGGTCCTAAATTGAGACGCTCAGGCACATTGCTAGGGGAAGCAGAACAACCTCCCACAATCTCTCTCCCAGTCTATTTTTTATATGTCTCTTGACTGGAGCAGGAATCTGAGCTTGTTTCAGCTGTATGCCTTTCTGTTTGCTACCGGGTTGAACAATGAGCTATTAAGACTGCAGTCAGACAAGCCTTAATTTTTCATGGATTCAGAATTTTAAAAATGGTGCAATTGTGTAGCAAGAGTTGTTGTTGTTGTTGTTTTATACCCTGCCCATCTGGCTGGGTTTCCCCAGTCACAATTTCAGTACCCCATCTCCAGCTCTGGTACTCAGATGTGAACTTTGCACCTATTTCAGCCACACCTATGAAATGTGTTTTCAGGTTTTGGCAATTTGAATTCTGAGAATACCATGATTTGGAGTGCACCCCCACCCTCCAATTAGCCGAGCTATTACAATGCCCCTTTAAGATGTTCATTTAGCAGCCCTCCCCTTCCTCACCATCACTCCTTTCTTCTGTTCTTGGTGGTATCTCTGTTCCATTTCCTTCAGGTCATCCGAAAACAGCTTGTGACCGCCAGGACAGGAGTAAACCCCCTGTTTGATCTTTTCCTCCAGCTCCCCAGACAAGGACATCAACACAGCCCAACAGAGTTTTGAAGATTCCTGCTCATTCTTTTGGCAGAAGCCCTCCTTCATCTGCTCCATGGTTTTCTGGCAACACAAACAAAATAAAGCTGAGACATAGCTAAGCACATCGAAACATTTCTAGTCTGGGAGAACAGACTTTGTGTGCCACAGATTTATTTTCAGAATAAAATTGTTCAAGACATTTCTTAACCACCCTCCACCCAAAGATTCCCGTGTGGTGGAAAAAAATCTGGATATTTGGGTATAATATACAGTTTGCAGCATGGGAAAAACTAAGGAAAGAGGATCAAAACTTCAACAGAGAATGGGACAAATATAGATTGTACTTGAAAGACCACTGTAAACACTTGAACTCTTGAATAACTCTTGCAATGATATACAGTGGTACCTCGAATTAAGAACATAATTCATTCCAGAGGTCCGTTCTTAACCTGAAACTGTTCTTAACCTGAGGCACCACTTTAGCTAATGGGGCCTCCCACTGCTGCCGTGCCACTGCTGCTCAATTTCTGTTCTCATCCTGAAGCAAAGTTCTTATCCTGAGGTACTATTTCTGGGTTAGTGGAGTCTGTAACCTGAAGCGTCTGTAGCCTGAAGCGTATGCAACGCAAGGTACCACTGTATAGACTTTGGATATAATGGAGGACTGTAAATTGGATGGACAGCTGGAAAAGTTTTTCAATGAACCCACAGAGAGGAAGGAGGAAGTCCTAGGATTCGAAACAATCTTGTGTTAAATTTTAATATTTGCAAGAATAGTTTTCTGCGAATGAACTTGTAAAACAAAATTTAAAAATTCATTTTAAAAAAATCTGAATAAAATCAATGTACACTACATATAAATATCATTTCAAACCAACAAATAAGCCAAGACAAGCCTTTTTAGTCTGAGCCATCCAAATGAAATCCAAGTGGTTCTCCAACCGTCCAGGCTTAACATGTTTGCTCCATGTTTGTTTTGCAACCAGACAGACACTCTCAATGTACCACCTCTTAAGACGAAGATATCAAGGGACAACCTACCATGAGTTCCACCTGGAACCGTTGTTGGTCATCCTTGAAGGCACGAGCCAGGAAAACCTGCAGGGCCTCCTTCTCACACTCGGCATGGATCCCCAGCAGCTCCTGGACCGTCTCTGTAGGAAGCTTCAGCTTTTGATCCATCAGCTCCCCGTAGCGCACAGTAGCATCATGGATAGCAGCCGAGTTCTCAATCTCAGCCAAGGCCAGCACTGCGCTCTCCATGCAAGGCACTTGACCACTGCGAATGGTGTCCACATAGGTCGTCACTAGGTTCGCCAGCACTACCAGGGGGGAAAAGAAAAGGAGCTAGTTGTGGGAAGACACACTGAACTGCCTGTGCTCAGAGTGGCCCATTGCAATGCAAACCCAAGTAGCTAGGATGGTGGGCCAGATCCCAAGCTCCTCCCTGGGGCAATTATGGCAGGTGCACAGGGCCATCCAGCTGCCAACCAGCTAGTCTGAGGACAACCACAGAGTTACCAGGACTCACAGCGGCCATTGACAAGGTGTCCTCCGGGGATGGTCTTTTCCTTGGATGTACTATAGATGTAACGGCAGAAGTGGCCGGCTTGTTCCACAAAGTCGGGCTCCAGCTGGCTCTCCTGCATCGACTCCAGATGGGGCAGGTTCTTCCTAGTGGTGGGTCTGTCAAAAATGAAACACTTCCGAGTGGGGAAGAACATCCGTATGCATTTGCGAGGCAGGTTGTACAGCTGAACATCAGAGGCGTCGCCTGGAAGGAAGAAGATGGAGATGTTAGCCATTTTCCAGAGTCATGCAGGGGTTTCACCCTCAAAGCCTTCGTGATGAAGTAGCCTCCAGACACAGGACTCTGAAGATGACTCTTTACTTGCAGGGTTGCAGCTGTTAACAATCAGTATTATTTGTGCATATAAAGTCCAGTACAATGCATTTGAGCCCCAAAGAGGATCTTCTTGCTTCAAAAACTCTTTCATAGCCGTGTATGACAGCCTTTCTCAATCTGTGGGTCCCCAAATATTGTTGAACTACAACTCCCATCACCCCTAGCTAGCAAGGCCAGAGCTCAGGGATGATGGGAGTTGTAGTCCAACAACATCTGGGGACCCACAGGTTGAGAACCACTCAGTTGCTGATTTGTCTGTCCTCACAAACTCCTCCAGACACAGCATCTGCTTGAAGTTTCCACACTCCCATGTTGTTGTTGTTGTTGGTCAATGAAACAACAAGACAACCTCCAACTCCCTCCCCTCCTATATAAGAAACACACTCACTTTTAAAGGGACTTAACAAATTAACAAGGCAATGAGTCAGCATTTCTGTGACCTTAATCGGAGTCACAAGATTCTGCAGCTGTTACATTACATAGGTTTTCTTTTCCCCCAGTACAAATCATTCTTTGTAAAATACATTTTCTAACAAATACAGTACCAGTACAAATATTAACAGGAGATGGGGAGCTTGTGGGTAAATCTGAAATGGCATGTGGAAATGCAAAGATACCAGTGGGTTGGAACATGGAAGAGGAAAAGTGGGATTTGAGCAAGGCGGATATTTCATACTACAGAAGGGAAGGCATACTATACTTCATGGTTATTCTTATTAAGTACATAGACACACAACACTTTCTTGCTCCCCCCCCCCCCCATTCTGACTCTTAAAGCTAATTGTAGATGGCAAGCTTATAGGCACAAGTTTCTAAGTTTCTAAGTTTCTAAGTTTTAAGCAACAGCTAGTAATTTCAGATGCATTATGAATTCTGAGTGTTTTTAAATATATGCAGTGGTACCTCGGGTTAAGTATTTAATTCGTTCCGGAGGTCTGTTCTTAACCTGAAACTGTTCTTAACCTGAAGCACCACTTTAGCTAATGGGGCCTCCTGCTGCCGCCACGCCACCGGAGCACATTTTCTGTTCTCATCCTGAAGTAAAGTTCTTAACCCGAGGTACTATGTCTGGGTTAGCGGAGTCTGTAACCTGAAGCGCCTGTAACCTGAAGCGTATGTAACCCGAGGTATCACTGTATACTAAAAACAACAGTCTCATGCACTTTAAAGACTAGCAAGTATGTTATGACATAAGCTTACTTTCTCAGGTGCATGGAATGTTATCCCAAGTTGGCAGATCTACACACACATGCAAGATACAAAGGTGGGTTAGCCAGCCTAGTGCCCTCTAGGTGTCATGGAACTGCAACTCCCATCATCCCTAAGCAATGCCCATGCTGACTGGGGCCTACCAGAGCTGGCTGTTTGTGGGGGTAACACTCCGTTTTGCAAAGGCAAACCTCGCGCAAAGACGTGCCACAGCATGTCAAGGAGTGTTATGCTTGCTTCCCTGACCTTTTGCCTTCTTGGCTAGAAAACAGGGTTTCCCCCCTGACCTTTTGTCCTTTCACAAACTGTTTGCTTAGACATATCGCTTGGCTTGAGCATGGCGGGGGAAAGCAGATGTTATCAAGTATCAGGGGAGGACATTTGAGGGAAACACTGGCTGACATGTGTATTTGCTAATGCTGGGAATGTGCTTAGATGGAAATATGTTAAAATTCAGAGTGGTTTCACTACTGCTTTGCAACTGTTGATTTTTGCCAATAAAAGAGGCTCTGCCAAGCTAGCCAATTAGCTTGCTTCCGCATAGCTCACTCACATTCAACCTATGTCTCAGTTATTCCTACAGCTGTTAGTAAGCTAGCAAGGTTCAGTTGTGTTTGCTGCAACAGAGGAACTTGGCTACCCCTTTGAAACAGTTTATATACAGTATTTTATTGTGTTTTCTTGGGAGGAATTTTGTGCAGAGGAAAGCTGCAACTGTTTCAAATAAATGTGATGTGTAAACACATCAAACCTGCTTTGAAACACAACTCTGCTAGGTAGTAAAGACATGACGTTAACACACCTAGACTGGTATTAAACTAAGGCCACATTCACACAATACTTCAAAGCACTATGATACCACTTTGACCAGTCATGGCTTCCCCCAGAGAATTCCGGGAACTGGAGTTTGTTAAGGGTGCGAAGAGTTGTTAGGAGACCCCTAATCTCCCCAAAAAGCTACAATTCCTAGAGTGGTTTAACAACCAATACTCCTTCCCAAGGAACTCTGTACTCTGGGAAGGGGACCTTTAACAAACAGCAGCTCCTGAAATTCTTTGGGGAAAGCCTTTGAATTCACCCGCCGCTGTCAGTACCTTTCTTTAATTTCAAGGAATGTTCCAGATACTCGTCTTCAGTGATGGAGTGCCCATTCAGCTCCAGCTGCAAGGTGAAATCCCGCAAGGCCCAGACGAAACTTGGGAAGAAGCGGACAAACTCAGCAGAGTCTTCCAGTCCCTCACTGCCGCCCCCGGGGGCCGATTTGGCTTTGATGCGCTCCGTGAGCTCTGTCACATAGCTGTTGGCCAGGTTTAGGAATCAAGAGACCAGTTGCCTGCACAGGGGGAGAACAAGCAGCCCCTCAAAATACCCCCACCACGCAATACAGCCATGCAATACAAAACAGACAGTTTGATGCAAACGAGAAAGGTCCTGTACCTTTAAACTGCTGCATATTTTGGAGCGCCATCTCATTAACCTTTTCCATTGCATGTGCAGAACAAATCCTCATGCAGCTGCATTTGTGGTGATGATGTCCTCACAATGTGCCCTTTCCATGCCTCTTCCCCCCCCCATCCCGCCCCCAAGGGTGGCCTGCTTTGAAATTATTGCCACAGGAAAACAAAGTTACAACAGGAGAGAAAAGCCCTTCAACTTTATGTGGCACATGGATGGCAGTTTTAGAAAATGATGTCAAAGATGTTCAAAGTTGTGAGTTAACTCTTTATTAGCAAAAGCAGGATCTTCACAAACTTGGTTGAGTATCAGGCCTAAGGAGAGCAGCAGCTCACCTCCAGTAGGTCTTGCCCCATGAATCCATTGCTGAGAATGAAAGTCCTCGCCTTCCCATAGCAGTCTAAGTCCCTCGTCTCCAGGGCTTTCCCCAAACAATTAGAGACTGCGCCTACATGCAACTTGCTGCTGCTCTGCCCATTTCAGCCCTCTTCTGGTTCTGGGAGACAAGTGGGGAGGGAAGATTGTAGCAGCAGGACGGGGAGACTCCTGTGACTTTTCATCGACCTGACTCATCTTCCTCTTGGCATCCTCCCACTCACCGGCTTTGGCTCTGCCTTTGATTGTGAACTGCTCTCTGCCACAGATTCTTCCTGCTCACTAAACCCTGTTACCTCCTCATCTTCTTTTTTTAAATGTATATAATTTTTATTAAATTTTCTGTTTTACAATCTCAGATTCTCATTTTACATCCTTAAGATATCAATGACTTCTCTTCTCTTTTCATGGTTCATTTTACATATCTTAAATCCCTGCATATTGTACAAAAAAACTATACCAATCAGTTTACCGCTATTGCATCCATCAAAACTCATTTACACTGTTGAATTTGTCTTAATGTTGCCACCGTTTTCAGCTGGGCACAATTATTTTCCATATATTCAATAAACATTTCCCAATCTTCTTTAAATGTATGTTCTTCTTGTTCTCTTACTCTGTATGCTAAGCCTACAGGTTGTGCATATTCTGTCAAATTAAGTTGCCATTCTTCTTTGGTTGGAAGCTTGCTCATTTTCCATTTTGGGGCTAACATAACCTCCTCATCTTCTGAGACTTCCCAGTCTGACTCCTCCTCTTCTAAATTATCACCAACTTTGAACGGTATGATTTACTGCTGGCTTGCTCTGTGGACTTGTGGGTCACAATACCAAAAAAGGTTGAAAACCTAACAATACAAAGGTTAGAGTTGCACCCGTTGTTCTGCACACTCTCGTCTCTGACCCCACCCACGACTGACACATGGCCCCTGGAAGGTTGCACATAAAATAATGTGGCCCCTGGACTGAAAAAGATTTTCTACCGCTCTAGGGTAACAAGAGGCAATGTCCTAAGGAGAGAGAGCCAGTACAGGACTTCCTCAAACTCCCTCCGGCAAATGAAAATCAGAGTAAGTGCTTGAGAAGGATACTGAAGCTGATCCATAGCTTGTTGGTCAATGGCACCAAAACTGTTGTAGACCAGGGTGCTGCTCAGGAGCACAGCCAAAGCGAAGATCCAGGTGTCATTTTGAGTATCGCCCTAAGAAAGGAAGAAGAAAGCTGTTAGGTTCTGCTTCTCCCCTTCACCGCAGTGTTGCTACAAGTATTGATCATCTGGTCCAACCCCCTGCAATGCAGGAATACAATGCAGCTGTCCCATGTGGGCATCGAACCTGCAACCTTCACATTATCAGCTCCACGCTCTAACCAACTGAGCTGCACAATACATAAGTACTGATTCATTCTCAGGTTATTTGTTGCTTTTACTTGGCCCTGGGAAAGCTGGTGTAGTGGGCTAAGGACTGCCGCTGACACAGTTGCACTACTGAGAACCAAAGTGCTGTTGGTGCTGGGCTGTCCCTAAACTCCCTTCCTTTGAGCCCCAATTCTGGGTTTTTAACAGCAGCTAGTCACGTCAAAATCAAGCAGGGGAAGCTTTGCCCAACACTTGTTCCCATGCCAGAGAAAAGCTTCCCAAGTTTAATAATAATAATAATAATAATAATAATAATAGTAATAGTAATAGTAATAGTAATAATAATAATAATTTTATACCGCGTGCATCTGGCTGGGTTTCCCCAGCCACTCTGGGAGGCTTCCAACAGAATATTAAAAATACAACAAAACATCAAACATTAAAAACTTCCCTAAACAGTTTCTGTTCTGTTCTGTTGCCAGAAACAAAGTGGCAACTCTAAAGCACAAGTGTGCAAGGAAGTTGAGAAATAACATTGGTGTAGCGATGTTTGCTCATATAGGCTCGAGCTTGTCCTTTGCTATACCATACCATTGTGGATGGGAAAGCAATCAGCACCAGATTCACACTATAGACCTTCCTCCAGCTCTCAACTTCAACTGACTGGTAATTCCAAAAATTACATAAGTTGTGCTGAGCCATCAAAATCCCAGCAGCCAAAATATTTAGTCACACTTGGGGCTTTCCTGTAGTTTACAAAGAGGTCGGCAGCCTCACACCTGCTTGTTTTCACAGTCCCTTCGCCGAGACCTGGTTTCAGCCTCAGAGTATAAAACATTTATCTCTGTTGATGTGTGCATTTGCTGGTTCTGTAGACCTGGCAATGATCCTTCAGCAGCTGGGTACGGTGGCAGGTATGTTGCACCTGGCCCTGCCACAAATGCTGTTATGTCCTTTGCCTGTACATGCTAGGCAGAAATTCAACAGGTGCACCATCCAAGAGTTCAGAATTACCTTTTCCACATCGCCTAGTCCCTCTGTATCCAGAAGCACGAGGGTTTGACCAGGCCTGCCAGGGTAAGGGACACACCACATCCAGATTCCCTTGGTCTTCGACTGCACCGTAGAACCCAGGGGGAAACCTAACCATGGAGATAATCAAATTTTCAGGATTTAGGAAACCGGAAACATGTGAGCTAGTAAGATCAGGGAACGGGGCTGACGCCCTTTCTCTTGGAAGGCTCTTACGTCTTAAACAGATTACAGTGGTACCTCGGGTTACATACGCTTCAGGTTACATACTCCGCTAACCCAGAAATAGTACCTCAGGTTAAGAACTTTGCTTCAGGATGAGAACAGAAATTGTGCTCCGGCGGCGTGGCGGCATTGGGAGGCCCCATTAGCTAAAGTGGTGCTTCAGGTTAAGAACAGTTTCAGGTTAAGAATGAACCTCCTGAACGAATTAAGTACTTAACCCGAGGTACCACTGTACAAGGGACAACATTTCAAGGGTGCAGTTCCCTCTCCCACACAGGGGGATAGGGTGGTAGGAAAAGTGGGCTTCTGTTTAGGAAACTAGAAAGGTTCCTGAGACCGAATCAGCCCATCTAACCCAGTATTGACTACCCTGACTGACAGCAATTCACCAGGGTTTTCAGACTAGGAACATTCAACTTGGGAACTTATACATGCAGATCAGATACTCTACTAATATTCTACATTTTCCAAAGAGATGTACCAGGAAAACCAGGATTAGAGGCATGCTGGACTCCTGTGGAAGTTGTGTCCAAATTGTTGCCTTGGAACACATTAACTGTCCTTGAATTGTTGTTGTTGTTTATACGCCACCATCTGGCTGGGTTTCACCAGCCATTCTGGGTGGCTCCCAAAAGAATATTAAAAACACGATAAAACATCAAACATTAAAAACTTCCCTAAACAGGGCTGCCTTCAGATGTCTTCTAAAAGTCAGATAGTTGTTTATTTCCTTGACATCTGAAGGGAGGGCTTTCCACAGGGTGGGCACCAACACCGAGAAGGCCCTCTGCCTGGTTCCCTGTAACCTCACTTCCCTCACAGGGAAGCGCCAGAAGGCCCTTGGTGCTGGATCTCAGTGTCTGGGCAGAATGACGGGGGTGGAGGCACTCCTTCAGGTATACTGGGCTGAGGCTATGATTCTCTCTGCACAGAAGGGCACTCTGTGGTCCAACCCCCCCCCCCCCCATTTGAGCATAAAACACCTCATAAACAGCATAAAACATTTTCTCTCTCACCTGAGTTTCTGCCAGCTAGTTTGTTCATGAGGTAGGACTTGCCCGTTCGGTAGAGTCCCACAATGGCAACCACCACCACCGGCTGGTGAATATCAGAGAGCTGGCGAAGGGCCTTTTCACAGACGAAGAGCTTCCTGTCCCTGTTCTCGATCAGGCAGATGGGCTCGGACATGTGGCTTTCGGGCGCCATTGCTCTAAACCTTAAAGTACTGTTTGGGGTAGGAAGCAGATGGAAAACCAGGAAGAGTCACGATGGGATATATTTCATGTACACCTATGAATCAAAAATATGAGCTGCGTGGATCCAGCAGCCAGAAGAATCAGAAAGATGCTATTTATTTATATTTAGAGAGTTTGTTTGTTTGTTTGTTTTTACAAAGTAATAATCACAAATATATAATAATAAAAATGTGCACCCCACCCCTGAGACCATTACATTGCAACTATCTAACCTCCCAAAATTTCAACACGTCTTGTGATAGTTTGAACTCTTTCCATTTTAACAGTATAAATTTTACAAACACTCTCCCTATCTCCTCAAAATCATTTCTCCTGCATATTCCCCGTCTTAGCATAATGGCACATATTACTTTATCATTAATAGCTATATCCCACCCCTCTTTATACCATTCTTTCATTTTATATTCTGTTTGCCCCTTCCACTTCCTAGCTATCATAATTCGTGCAGCTGTCAATAAATTTGTAAGCAAGTCTTTCATAGCCTGCGAACCTTCCACCCCATCGTAAATAGATAATAATGCTACCTCTGGACTTTCGGTCAGCTTTAACCCAGTGATTTCTGTTATTTCCTTAAACTCCTTTTGCCAAATATTATCTTTTGCCAGATATTATCTTTATTACTATTTGAACAACTTGATGGTTTATTGCCTTAATGGGGTGCAGCAACAAAACTGCTGACGAATTCGCAAAGCTAAGCAGGGCCAGGTATGGTTTCGATTTGGATGGGGGACCACCTGTTGAGATTCCTGCATTGACCCTCAGGGTTCCTTTCCAATCTATAATTCTCTGACTCTATTATTCTGTCATCTAGAACACGGGTAGGCAAGCTAATACGGCATGTGAACAGTCCGGGAATCAGCGTGTTTTTACATGAGTCAAATGTGTCCTTTTATTTAAAACGCATCTCTGGGCTATTTGTGGGGCGTAAGAATTCATTCATCCCCCCCCTTCAAAATATAGTCCAGCCCCCCACAAGGTCTGAGGGGCAGTGGACCAGCCCCCTGCTGAAAAAGTTTCCTGACCCTTGATCTAGAACAGTGTTTCCCAACCTTGTGCCTCCAGATGTTTTTGGCCTACAACTCCCATCATCCCTAGCTAGCAAGACCAGTGGTCAGGGATGATGGGAGTTGTAGGCCAAAAACATCTGGAGGCACAAGGTTGGGAAACACTGATCTAGAAGGTCGCAGGTCCCCCATCCCTGCATTTGTGGACCTGAAATGATTAAAATAGTATTCTCCCTTTAAACGCTGCCTTCACCTCTCTCCTCTTCCTTCGTTTTTCTTGCGTCATAGTGTATTTTAAACTGTAAGGTCCTCAAGGCAAGGAATTAACCTTTTGCAAAACACCACACATATTGAAGTGACAGTAATAATAATGATAATAATGTTTAATATTTTTAATTTTCTGTAAATTGCCATGGTATTTACTGGAAATCAAAGGTGGCGTACAAACAATTTAGACAAACTCCCCCCCCCCCCCGTTACTGTTATTATTAGGAAGAAACTATGTTCTGAGCAGTTTGTCTGCGATGAGCAAACTTCTCACCCAAGAATCTCTGGGGAGCCCCGTGTATCGAGGAACGCCGTTTCAAAACCACCAGCTTCGTGGGGTCTCCCTCCCTCCCTGTGATAATTACTGGGGCAGTTAAAACTTGCTTCGGTTTCCGGATCGAGGCCCTGCCTTGCCCAGAGACACGCAGAGGACCCGGAAGGTTGACTGGCCTCTTTGCTGCAGGCAAAGCAACCTCCTCCATCCCATCGCGCAAAACCACAAACCGCACAGTGTTCGTGTGGGATTCTCACGAGACCCGCCCCAAAGGGGTAATGGTGCCAAAAGCACAAAACCCATCATGGGTCTCTTCGCGCCCCCCCCCCACGCAATAAAATGTTTGAGGGGGTCGCGCCCCCCCCCCCGCATCGCCAATCAAACGATGTGCGTACGCCGTGCCATGTGATCGATTATGTGGTGCGAGGCTTACCTGCCCCCCCCCTCGCAATTTTATTGAAGTTGACACCCCTGGCTAGAACCTCTTTCCTGAGCGCATCGCCCCCCGCAGCTTGGCGCTAAACCAGCCTCAGACGCGCGGAGACATTTGGCAGCACCTCGTAAGCAAAAAGAGCTTCGCTTCGGCGCCGCTCCAAATGGCTGGCTAAAACTAGCTCGGGTGGGGATCCCAGAATAAACAACCGGTCCTTCGCTGCCCTGTGAGCGCCGCTGCTCTGCTTTTGCATGTGCACCAGCAAACCGATCCTCCGCGCGTCTGCTCGGAAGTAAACCAGACGGCGACGGCTCTCCCCCTCTCCACTCGCGCAGCGGTTCTCAACTTTCCGGCGCAACGTCTACTCAGAAGTAAGCCTTCCTTTAACCCCACGGGGCAGGAGTGCCAACTTGGCCCCGGGGCCGTGGGTGACATGCAGCGTGCATGACCCTGGCACCGAAATTTGTGGGTGCCCGGTCCCCTTCCTGGGGAATTTTGTGGGCGATGGCGCACCCACCAGGCTCCCAGGGAGTTGGCACCTATGCCACGAGGATGACTCCCGGGTAAAGAGGGCTGGGATTGCACGTGTGGATTCTCGCAGCTGGCAAACGAGGAGGCGGCTCTCCAAGCTCCGCCTCCGCGGCTGTTCAGCAACTGGGAGGGATCGCGGCGAAACTGCCGACCGCGGCGGGGTCCGCCCGAAACGCGGCCCGGGCGCTCTCCTTACCTCCCGGCAGCAGCAGTAGCAACAGCAGTAGCGGCCTCTGGCTCCCAGACCTCCCGCCGACCCTGCTAACTCTGGCTCCTCGCCTGCCCAGCGGGGCTTTTGTTCGACCAGGAAGTGAAAGTGAAAGTAGCTCCTGATTGTAAGCGCTGAATTCCTGGAAGAGCGGAGAGTTCTCGGCAGCGCCACCCGCGTCCTCCCTTTCTGAGTTTTAATCTGCCTTCAAGCACGGGTCTGGGTGTTTCTGAACTGTTGCCAGTTATGTATGCCCTTTTATGGACGCTGTTTTGTATTATTTTATTAATACTATTGCCTAGCGCCAGTTTGTTGTGGACTTTGGCTAGAAGAACAAACTTATGAACTTGGTATATGCCTAGCTTTTGTGGGATTTTAGTGTTGTGAGTTTTTTTTGGGGGGGGGGAGTCCCTGCGATGGGGTGAGCTCCTGTTGCACGGTCCCTGCTCCTGCCAACCTAGCAGCTCGAAAGCACGTCAAAGTACAAGTAGGTACCGCTCCAGCAGGAAGGTAAATGGCGTTTCCATGCGCTGCTCTGGTTTGCCAGAAGCAGCTTAGTCCTGCTGGCCACATGACCCGGAAGCTGTACATCGGCTCCCTCAGCCAATAAAGCGAGATGAGCACCGCAACCCAAGTTGTTCGCGACTGGACCTAATGATCAGGGGTCCCTTTACCTTTACTAGTATTCTGTATAATGCCTGAGCCCTAATTCCTGGGCTCCTAGACCCACAGCAAGGGTTATAATCTGGTATGAACTAGCCAGGCCATCTTCTTGGTGACTTACTGGGGAAACTGTACGCCAGCTCCCTCAGCCAATAAAGCAAGATGAGCGCCACAATCCCAGGGTTGTCTGTGACTGGACCTAATAGTCAGGGGTCCCTTTACCTTTACCTATAACAAAGGGAAGTAGCTTTGTGCCAAATGGGTGCTCCCCCTCAATCACCTGGCTGGTAGGAGCAGCAGAGTCATGTGTGAGAGTTGTAAGCAACCTTCAGGCGGAAGCCAGGGAAGGAAAGCCATGCTTGATTTCTGTTGTCAGGGTGGGTGGACGTGTACGCAAATAGGTAAATATGCAAATGGGGTGGTGGGGTGGTCTAAACCACTGAGCCTCTTGGGCTTGCCGATCAGAAGGTCAGCGGTTCGGATCCCCGCAACAGGATGCGCTCCCGTTGCTCTGTCCCAGTTCCTGCCAACCTAGCAGTTCAAAAGCAAGTGCAAGTAGATAAATAGGTACCGCTGCGGCGGGAAGGTACGCTCTGGTTTCCATCATGGTGTCCCGTTGTGCCAGAAGTGGTTTAGTCATGTTGGCCACATGACCTGGAAAGCGGCCTGTGGACAAACCCCGGCTCCCTCTGCCTGAAAGCAAGATGAGGGTTGTGCAACAATAGTCGCCTTTGACTGGACTTAACCATCCTGGGGTCCTTTACCTTATATATGCAAATAAACCATATATCATAAAGACCCCACAGTCACCACTGACCCTCATTCCATGGAAATTGAACCCTGCACCTCAGATTGAGGTGGCGTGCAACACATAGGCGCCGACTCCATGGGGCCTGAGGGGGCCCGAGCCCCCTCAAAAATTTGTTTGGGGGGCTCCGCCCCCCAATAATTTAAGAAAATTATTACCGTAAATTTCGCTCTATAACACACAGGCAAAAATAAGATCATGCGGGCGGGCGGAGGGAAGGCAGAAGCTGCTGCTTTCCTGCATTCTGCCTCAGGGTCTTACTGCCCTCCCGCTTCTGTTGCTGCGTTTGCTCAAACTCAACAAAGAGCAGGGAATCCCCTGCCCTCCTGGCAAGCAGAGGGTTAAGGAAAGGATCGAGTCCTTCCTTCTAATTCTTTCCTAGTCACACTGCGTGCAGGCTCCAGCCCACCACCTCCTCCTCTCCGTGCTCTAGGGATGCAGGTGGGAGGGAGAGAGAGAGGGCTGGCTTGGGGGGGGGGACTTTTGCCTTCCTTTCCTCCCCCCACCCCGTTAAACTCCTCCCCTGCATTCTTAGCCAGCTGCTTCTCCGCACACCCCTCTTGTGCTTCTTGTCCCTTCTGTGTTTTTCCTTCCCTCCCCATTTAAAACGTGGTGACAAAGCATGGATCCACATGGATCCTCAGGATTTTTGCATTGGGTCACCCCAAATTCACCATCAGATCACATAGCATGTCCATGGCTACATCTTGCACCAAAAAAATCACGCACCCACTGTTGCCTAGGGTCACAGTGGTGCAAAAACGTGGTTACAAAGCATGGATCCACATGGATCCTCAGGATTTTTGCATTGGGCTACTCCAAACTCACTGTCAGATATTAAAAATCTTTATAAAATAGAGAATTAAATACATACAGAATGTTAAATTTTCAGTTTTGAAATATTAGTACTAGTTTAGTACTGTATTTCTATATTACTATAGTACTGTATTAGTTATTTTCAAATACTTAAATATTTTTAGGGTGTAAGACCCAATTAAAGCCCGTTATTTACATACAGTATAACAGTATTTACATACAGTATTAGGCATACTGTATTAACTTTATTAACTGTATTAAAGCATTAACTTTAAGATATTATATTTATTTAATGAACCCTCAGCCTTATTCAAAGCAAGCTTAAATTAGCTATTTCACTTATTAATCAAAGTGCTATTACTGTGCGACAGCAATATTTTGTTTTATTCTTTTAATGATAGTTTAGGATTTATTTAAATATCATTTCAATCTTTTCAGAGCTATATATTCACTGCTCTGTAATAGTCTATAAGCATAATTGTTACTGTAAATTAAATTAGCTTTTTACGAAAATACCGTGCGTGTTTTTGTTTTGTTTCTTTTTTCAAAGCCAAAAAGTGTTTCAGGCTTGTCGAGTTTCCCAGAGTGTGGAGTTATAGAGAGTCGAGTTTTCAGGGTTCTAATGTTGATCATATGACTCTAAAATACTTTTAAAAAACTTTAAAACTCACTAATTTTCATCTAAAATTTAGAAAACTTCCCGGGGCAGTACCCCGGTATGGGCCCCCCCAATATTTTTTATAAGTCGGCGCCCCTGGTGCAACATTATTCTGTGGCACCAGAGCAGGGGTGACCAACCTGAGAGGGGGGGCCCATGAGCACATTGAATATCCAACCTGTCATGTGTTTTAATCTGGTTTTAGATTATGGTTGATTTTAATTATTATTTCTGAATGTTTCAAATGCTTGTTATTTTCTTTTACAGATAAAAAGGAACAGGGAGAGATAGAGAGAAAGAGAGATGAGAAATGCACACACACAAAAAACCCTCAACAACTTCACTTTGAGGCAGTAATACGAACACACACCCTCGGTCTTTTGCAGTAACAAGCCTGGCCCTGGATGTCTGCCCCCAAATGTTGCCCTGATGGGGCAAGAACCAGCAGCCACTCATTTCCCCCTTCCCTTTTTGCACCGCTCTGCCTGTCTCTCACCATGCATCCTCAGAATTGCCGCAATCCTGTACTTTTCTGCATTTCATATCTCTCTGACCTCACTTTTTACTATTTCCTCACCCAACCAAACTCATAACTTCCCGCCTTCCTTTAACTTGACTAGACACTCTTTAAACAAATTTCAGGGCCTGCATTTGATGGGGAAAGCTGTGACAGTCCAAACTGAGCAGACCCAAAGAGGTGACCTTTTAGCCGCAATCAGCTGTAACCGCAAGTCTTTCTCAAGGGAGAAATTGCTTCACAAGCAAATGAGGCAGTTGCGTCTGCTTGCTCAACTGTCATATTGAGAACCAACTAGTTCCTTGTCTTAGTTTTAAGATTTAACACGGTATCCTAACCTTGGGAAATAATGGCTCCCCAACACAAAACCTGTGAGCGGTACTGAGATCACTGAACTCTTTCCCTCGGCAAGAGTGTTGATTGCCCGATTTCCTGGAATGGGGTAGAATTGGCAATGCTAGCTGGTACAACAATTCTCCAAAATAAAAACATTTAAAAAGATGTTAGCTGAAGAGACCAGAAACAAAGCAGGAGAATTCAAAGACAGAAGCTTTCGTTTCAAAATAATACTGAAACACACAAGCACTTCATGCACATTTTCAGTACAATTCTCATAGTATCAGGTCTCAGGCTGCAATACTTTCAGAGTAAGTGTGCATAATATCCCCCCCCTACTCATTCTGCACAAGGGGAGAGGGGGTTCAGCTCAAAGACTTGACAGCAGCCCCAGTCCAGCAAACTGACTAGATTTCTCCCTCCTTCCCTTGTCAATAGTGCAGATCACTGATGGGTGAAGGGATGCCAGGAATCTGGGTTTGGGGTGAGGAATTCAGAGGTTGCAAAAGCACAGCAGCTACACATTTACCCATCTTTGGCTGCAGACCAGTTCATAACACCCAGCACCATGAGCCAAATATGAGGGATTCTCCACCTTAAGCTGCTTCGTACATGTGGACTGGGCAGCAACGGCCCCATTACACAGCTGATTCTGAGTGTTCTTAGCAATGCGGGAGAGGGGGCAAAGGCGTAGCTCAGTGGTAGAGGAGCTGCTTAGCATGCAGAGGGTCGCCGGTTCAATTCCTGGCAGCTCCAGATCAGGTTGGAAATGTCCCTATCTAAAACCCCAGGGAGATGCTGCCAGTCAGTGCAGACAAAATCAAATGGACCAGTGATCTGACTATGTATCAGGCAGCTTCCTATCTTCTTCCTAAGAGATGGATCCAACCATCTGGTTTTATATTAGCACCATCCATATCAAAATGCAGTTCAGTGTACAACCATAGACAACACTGTAAACGCCCCCTGAAGACTGATTCACTCCACACAGACACAGGCAATTGTTTAGAACAGAAGTCAGTACACAAGTGCAGTGAATTTGCCCCAGATAAAGGATGCCCTTCAGGAATAATGACACACATACTGAAATAAACAAGTGGGATGATGGTGGATGACCTCTATTTCCCATTTCCTAAAACCCATCCTTCTGAGTTTCATGGATAGAAAAATCAGTGGTCAGTTCCAAACATCTAAACCAAATAGGTTTTCCACACACTTAACTTGCCTTCAGATAATTTCAAGCTGAAAATCTTGGGTTGGAGCCCAGCTTAGGATACACCCTAACCAAGCCTACTTGTTGTTCTGTATGGAACAATGACAATAAAGATTATCGAATTGTACCAAAAGCAAGTCCTATTAAAATCAATGAAGTTAGAACTACAGCCTTAGAGTAAACTTGTTGAAATCATGTTAGTCTAACTAAGTCCAACTGGCTTCACCTGCTCTAAACATGTCTAAGACTTCAGCCCTAACTCTACTTTGGAGGAAGCCCCACTAAATACAACAGGACTTACTTTGGAGTAAATATGATTAGGATTGCATTGTAAGCCTGGATACAATGCAATGGTACCTCAGGTTACAAACACTTTGTGTTACAGACTCCGCTAACCCAGAAGTAGTACCTTGGGTTAAGAACTTTACCTTTGGATGAGAACAGAAATTGTGCGGTGGCAGTGGGAGGCCCCGTTAGCTGAAGTGGTACCTCAGGTCAAGAACGGTTTCAGGTTAAGAACGGACCTCCAGAACGAATTACGTTTGGAACCATGGGTAGCATTGTACTCTTAATCTTTACAAAGAGATTAAAGATTATCTATCCCGGCTCTTTTGAAAATGCAGCAAAAAAAATTATCATGTACACGTGTATAGGCACACTGCAAATATCTATTAAAAGAGCTACAAAGTAGAGCTCTCTCCTTTTCCCATCCCAGCTGAACCACACCCACAGCCCTGAAGCCAGACCAGGATTTCCCCTTTGTTCACTCAGTCCATCAGGGCTGTTCAGAGATGCAGTCCTCAAGAGATCACACATCCTCTTCTTTTCTGACTCCTCTGTTGCTGTATCTGAGACTCCAAGCTCTGGACCTGAGATTGAAGCTTTAAGAATTCCTGCTGGTACCCTTCTTGCTGAAGACGCCTCTGCTCCTGTCAGAGGAAGGGGGTGGAGAGATGCATAACAAAGTCAGCATCTGTTAATTGTAACATGTGTGTGTGAGAGAGAGAGGGGAGGGGAAGCATAGAGGATCACAAAACAGATGGAACTGGTCTACAACAGAACCCAGAGCTGCCAGCTCCCAGCAGATCCCAGGATCCATGGAAGTTTTCAAGGAACGAACAAAAACATGTTTCATCCCCTGCTCATGAAGCAAAGAGGGCCACATTTCCTTCTGGACCATCTTCCAGAGAGCACATGTCAGTGATGGGAGGGGGCAGAAACAAAAGTGGTTGGAGTAATTCATGTAAATTTTGTAGCCTTGTATAGGTGTCAGGGACTGGCTGGACAGGAGAAGGTGTCAGATGCTGAAGGGGCACAGGGTTTAGTGAGCAGGAAGAACCTGACAGGGAGCAGTTCAGACTCTGAGGCTGAAGCAGAGGAGTGGAGGTGGTCAAGGGACGGCTGAAGAACCGAGGAAGTCTCCCTCTCCTGCTGCGACAAACTCCCCTCTCCACTTGCCTCTGAGAACCAGTGGTTTCCGAGATGGACTGAGCAGAGGCCAGAGGAATGCCAATGCAGTTTGAGACTGCTTGGGAAACATCCAGGAGGAGGAGGAGCCTTAGAGCAGTGTTTCCCAACCTTGTGCCTCCAGATGTTTTTGGCCTACAACTCCCATCATCCCTGACCACTGGTCTTGCTAGCTAGGGATGATGGGAGTTGTAGGCCAAAAACATCTGGAGGCACAAGGTTGGGAAACACTGCCTTAGAGAGGGTGGAAGACAGGGACCTTCAGTCCTGGCAACCTTTTCATGGGTGTTGATAACTACGAGGCCAAGTTGCATATTCGTTTCCTTGAAGAGTCAACTTCACCAAC
This sequence comes from Podarcis gaigeae, assembly GCF_964106915.1. Taxonomy (NCBI): domain Eukaryota; kingdom Metazoa; phylum Chordata; class Lepidosauria; order Squamata; family Lacertidae; genus Podarcis; species Podarcis gaigeae. The sequence continues at coordinate 79,448,682 of NC_139684.1, forward strand.
AACGGAGACCTGTGTCTGACAGTAGGCTAGCTTCTACACATGCTCTGCTCTCTAGCCTCATTCCAAGGTTCAAGAGGAAGGGTGGTTCTAGAGGGGTTGAACAATCAACCCCTTTTCACATGGAACTTTTGAGTATTATAGCTCTGGGGTGGGGAATAGGGGGCCTCCAAAAGAACTCTCAGCATCCTTAACCAAACGACAGCTCCTATCATTCTTTGAAGGAAGCTGCAGCTGTTCAAAATAGTATCAGAGGGACCTTCGATGTATGGTGTGAATGTGGCCTATAGAATAATATAGCCATCCCTAGTGCACTAACCATTGTGTCAAGAACATGTGACGGGATACAATGAAACACCAGTTTTGGAGGGCCCCCTTAAGCTCCACTTACTGGTGTGCCCTTGCTGATCATGAGACCTACACATAAGGAACTGCATGTATTGAAACCTCATTTTTAAGAAAAGCAAGCAATATGGGAGCAGAGAAGAGCTGTTACCTGGAGCTTCTGGTTCAACAATCTCTCATTCGCAGCCAGGAGGGCCCTCCTGTCTTCATCCATCTTGGCCAACAACTGGCGCTTGTGCTCCTCATAACTCCGATCCTTTTCCCGGATCATCTGCTCGGCCTCTTCTTGCATCCGCTTTTGCAGCTCAGCTTCCCGCCTGGCGGCCTCAGCCCTGGCTTTCTCCACTATAGTGGGGGAGGAACACAGCAGGAATGTCTTCTGCCACCAGTGGTGTTTTTTGAGCTGTAGAACACAGGGGGCCTTCCAGATCTCAGTTGGGTCTTCAGCATGTCTCAGCCAATGTGACCATTAGTGAGGGATGGGAGATGCAGTCCAGCCACCTCCAGAAGGTCATAGCCACCCCATTCCCTGCAATGAGCCCTGCTCTTTAGAGTGGCCTGTAATTTGGTGGGTCAGGGCTCCTGCTCATTAGCTGGGTGGAAGAGGGAGTGTTAAGTAGGTGTTGCTCGTCATGGAAGCACCGCTTAATGAAGTGTCCTCTTGTAATGAAGAACATAAGAACAGCCTCCTGGATCAGGCCTGGTGTGTTGAACTGAAAGGTAGGCTGGTCTGGAAACTTTGCATATTGATGGTCAAGATGACCCCTGCCTAATCGGTAGCAGCTGCAGCACTGAGCTCATGTGTGCTTCACATGCTTTGATGTATCCACAGGCCCCAGGCATAGCTAGAGGGGGAGGTATGGTTAATACCACCCACTTGTGTTCCCAAGAGACCCCAGGCAATGGTTAATACCAGGCACCTGTGTTTCCACGTGATGTAAATGTAAAAGGTAAAGGACCCCTGGATGGTTAAGTCCAGTCAAAGGCGACTAGGGGGTTGCGGCGCTCATCTTGCTTTACAGGCCGAGGGAGCCGGCGTTTGTCCCCAGCTTTCTGGGTCATGTGGCCAGCATGACTAAACCTCTTCTGGCACAACAGGACACAGTGACGGAAACCCGAGCCTATTTATCTACTTGACTGGTGTGCTTTCGAACTGCTAGGTTGGTAGGAACTGGGACAGAGCAGTGGGATTCTGTCACTGGGATTCGAAGCGCCAACCTTCCAATCAGAAAGCCCAAGAGGCCCAGTGGTTTAGACCACTGAGCCCATGAAGATTGTGTGTATCTTTACTTGCTGCAGTCTGTCCCATGGAATGATGTGAGCAGGGGGACGGAGGGAGCTGTCAGACTTTTGCTCTAGGTTTGAACCCTTCCTTAATAAATTGTTACACCTGACCGTTCTGGTGGTTTGGGCATCTTTCTTTGGAATTCCTGTATATCCGAACTCCTGGGAGCCCTCCTCCAACTCTGCAGGGTGCTTCAGCCAGGTCAGCAGCCCACCTAGTCCAGCAAACTCTTTTCATGAGGGCCAGCCAGATGCTTATACAAAACCCACAAGCAGAGTTTGACCGCAACAGCACTTTCCCCACTTGCGATCGCCAGCAGCTGGTATTCAGAAACATATTGCCTCTGCCAGCGGAGGTTCCCAGCTATGCCTCTAACTGCACTGTTCTCCACCTGAGAGCAGGTTCTGCAGAACTGTCTAAGGTGCTGGAGTCCTCCTGTCTTTTGCACCTCGAGGGGGTGGAGCCTTGCAGTTTCCATTTTTGCCATGTGCAGAACCTGCTCCCAGATGGAGAACAGCACAATAGGAGGAGTAGCTGGGAATTCAGGGCAGTTGCATTCAGGGCTGGTCTAGCCCAAAAACACAGCGCTGGCATTACCTGAGGTGGAACGACTCAAGAGGCAACAGACTACTTGGGGAGATGCTTGATACAGCAACACAGGTTGTTTCACACAACTTCTTAGGACAAGAACGTCTGGGATAATGAGTACCTACCACTGTGCCTACACAGAGTCTTAGTGGGTTGTGTCCAATGCTGGTCCTACTCAGAGTGGACCAATTGAACTTAACAGACATGGCTAACTTAGGTTCATTAAGTGTGGTGTAGTGGTTAAGAGCAGTAGTCTCATAATCTGGTTTACCAGGTTCACGTCTCCGCTCCTCCACATGCAGCTGCTGGGTGACCTTAGGCTAGTCACACTTCTCTGAAGTCTCTCAGTTCCACTCATCTCACAGAGTGTTTGTTGTGGGGGAGGAAGGGAAAGGAGAATATTAGCCGCTTTGAGACTCCTTAGGGTAGTGATAAAGCGGGATGTCAAATCCAAACTCCTCCTCTTCTTCATTAACTTCACTGGGTGCACTCTGTATTACAGTCATACCTCAGGTTACGAATACGGTTGTGCATTTTTGGGTTGTGGACCGCGCCAAACCTGGAAGTACTGGAACAGGTTATTTCTGGGTTTCAGCACTCGCGCATGCACAGAAGCACAAAATGATGTCACACGCATGCGCAGAAGCGCCGAATCACATCACGCACGTGTGCAGACGCAGCGCTTCAGGCGGCAAACACTGCGGGTTGCGAACGTGCCTCCTGCACAGATCATGTTCACAACCCAAGGTATGACTGTAGAAACAATCCATTGTTTACTGTGTTACCATATTTTCACAGCTACAATGGCCTGTTGGGGCCAGTATGTCTTCAAGGCAAACAAAGCCTACTGGACAGGCGCTCACCTTCAAGCTCCTTCTGTTTGTCCGTGAGGGTTTGGTCAGCCTGCAGAATGGACTGGGCTGCTGTCTCCCTGGATTCCAGGAAGTCTTGCAGGGCCTGGGAAGCCTGAAGAGAAGAGAGTGAGGTGGCTCATTTGGAACTTGGAGAAGAATCACAAAAGACGGCTCTGGCCACTTCCAGATGGGTATCTATTGTGAACTGGTAATCCTCATGCATCCACAATTTTCAGTGACCTCACATGTCACATGATCCACACCACACATTTAAAGCGCACAGCTTTCCCCAAGGAATCATGGGAACCCTATGATTCCTTGGAGGAAGCTGTGTGTTTTAAATGCATGGGGCAGGCCATGTGACTGATATTACTGCCATCAAAAAGCAAGTCCATATCTCCCCCACCCACTTAATCTGGATTTACCATAAGAAAAACTTAACTAAAATCCTATTGCCAGTGACTTGTTTGCAATATCCAAATGACCCAGTTGTAATATTAAACTCCCATTTGGAAGTACCCACTGAAAACAGGAATCCCCATGGAATAGCAGGCTCTAACTTTAACCCAAGAAGCCAAGGTTGCTGACCAACATACCATTACTCCCTTCTCAGGCGCCTGGTGATATTTCTCCACTACTTTCTTCTGGTCCTCGAGGAACCTTTGATAGCCACCAGGCACTGCGTATTCCCCATTGCTAATCCTCTCCTCCATTTCTTGGAATAGCTCCATGAGCACAGCCAGGCAACGGTCTGATGACGCCTGCTCGTTGCGAGTGCACAACTCTTGAAGTTTTTCTTGTAGTTGCCTCTGGAGGAGAGAGGTGGGCAGAGTCAGATAAAGCAGATGTTCCCTAATAAAGAAAGGCCTGTTATCCCCTGTTCCAGGAGTTCTCCAACCCTGAACCTCTTTGTTGGTCCAGCTGACCAAGGCAGTTCATAGGTGGTCCACTCCTTCCAACAACCCTGATCTTCATCGTCTACCATCTAATCTGGTTCATCCTAAACTTGGAGGGGAAATCTCCAACCAATCCTTCTGAATCAGGCCCAGATATGAATTGGAGCAATTTCAGATGATATTCCGGGCAACCCTACTGTTCCTTGGAAACTCAATGAGATTTTCCCATTTAAGATTGGAAAAACGAGCAACTGACACAAACCAAAATTGACAGGTTAATCCATCCCTACTCATGAACATGATAGGGGAACAACTCAGATTAAGATGCTATTTCTCCTTTTGTTAAAAATGGGGGGAATATCAAAAAAGTATTTTATTTTAAAAAGGAGATCAATGGGGGGACAAGCTTCCCTGAAATACTGCTTCTCCACCACTGCCAATCTTCCCCTGTAACTTGAAGTCACAGAAGAGTCTTCAATGTTGTCCAAGATACCCCCTCCATTTACTCAGGGCAAGAATGTGGTCCAAAAGGCCTGAGCAGCATCCTATGCTTAGAACCAGGACAGCCAATATGTTCCCTTCCGGATGTTGCTGGACTCCCAACCTACCATCATCCTTAGCCAGAATGGGAGATGGTCAGGAATGGTGGGAACTAAGAGTCCAAAATATCTGAAGGCTACCACATTGGCTGTCCCTGCCTTAGAACGTGCTCCAGGATTTGCTGGGATGCACAGGAGTTCTGCAGCAGACAGAAAAGGCTCTTTGAACTTAGGAAACCAACCAATAGGGCCAACATCCTATTCCCACGAGAGACATAGAATCCTGTACCCCTAATTCTCTCTGGTGCACTTGGTCTTCATCCTTGAAGGCACGGGCCAGGAACACTTGAATGGCCTCCTCTTCGCAAACAGCGTGCACTTGCAGAACCTGTGCGATGTCCTCAGTGGGAGGCCTCAATATGAGATCCACCATTGCCTCATAGCGGTTCAGCGCATCCTTCACGGCGGCCTGGTTCTCGATCTGAGCCAAGGCCACCACAGCGTTCTCGATGCAAGGCATACATCCGTTGCGGATGGAGTCCACATAAGTCTCCACTAGGCTCCCCAGGGCTGCAAAAGGGAGAGGAGGACAAGGGCAGGCTAACTCAGTTGTCTATTTTATTTCATTAACTTTCTGTCTTTCTTCATCCAGGGAACTCATGGAGGCAACAGCTGTTTTATTTCATAAAATCCAGAGGGTTTTTTTTTTAAACAGAACATCAGAATCTTCTCCAAAAAACTAATGTCTAAATTTTGGCCTCTTGCACTAAATAAAAAGATTTTTTTAAATCCTCTGTATACAGTGGTGCCCCGCAAGACGAACACCTCGCAAGACGGAAAACCCGCTAGACGAAAGGGTTTTCCGTTTTGGAGGCACTTCGCAAAACGAATTTCCCTATGGGCTTGCTTCGCAAGATGAAAAAATCTTGCATCCCCCCGCGGGGTTTTTTCGCTTTCTTCGCCCTTTTCCTAAGCCGCTAAGCCGCTTATCAGCTGTTCCGCTGATAAGCCGCTTAACAGCTGATCGCTAGAAGCCGCTAGACAGCTGTAGCGCTAATCCACTAAAGTGTCAATGGGCTTGCTTCGCAAGACGAAAAAAACGCTAGACGAAGAGAATCGCGGAACGGATTCTTTTCCTCTAGCGAGGCACCACTGTGCTTGAGAGTGATTCCCTCAAATCCAATGGGACTTGCTTCTGAGTAGACCCACATTTGGAGTGGGAATTTTCTTCGGCTTCAGGGGCCAGATTCTTATGAGGACTGACCTTTGGTACCAAATGTGAGAAGTGGGCAGGGCAACCCACTCAACCATCACCTGGTGTCACAATAACGTCACTCGATTTGGTGCTCTGAAGTTCAGACTTCAAAGCATCTTGCAGGAAGAAAGGCACTGCTAAAACGAGGGGACAGGGGGACTTTGTTTCAATGGAAGCTGTGATCCTGCCAAACCAAGCAGGATTTAACTCCCCACTCATCACCTGATGAATGGGGGTTAAATCCTCCTTGCTCTGGCTACATGGGTGAGTTCCCCAAAGAAAAGTGGAGCAGGATTAGCCCTAATCCAGCAGGCTGCGTGGGCCAGTTTTGGTTTTTTTTGTGGAGAACTGGTATGACATAGAATTGCCCGCCCCCCAACAGCTGATGTCACACATGCATTGGACTGATATTATCTAATAGACAGGCGGTTATGGTTTTGGAAAAAATGGCCTCATAAGTCAAAATGGAACCCTGATGAGCCAAAGAGGCCCAACCCCTGCTGCATCTGGAATATTCCAGAAGCCTTTTCTATCTATTTTCCCCTGCTTCCACTCACATGTCCCAGTCACCAAGTGCCCTCCCTGGATCACTTTGGCCTGGGCGTTCTCATAAATGTAGTTGCAGAAACAGTGTGTTTGCTTCACGAACTCTGCGCTCAGCCTCGATTCCGGGAGGTCCTCCAAGACGGCCAAGTCTTTCCGTGAGGCTGGGCATTCAAAGGCAAAGCACTTGCGGTTGGGGAAATACTGTCGCAGGAATTTCTTAGGAAGGTCTTGCTTTTCGGGGGCATCTAATATAGAATCAAATTACACACAATACTGTTAGTATAAAGTGCTTCAACAGCTAGGGACCATTTACCTGCAAGGCTGCCTTACACCATATACAGTGGTAACTCCAGTTGTGAACGGGATCTGTTCCGGAGGTCCTGCCGTATCCCGAAGTTTTCGCAACCGGAGAGACCGCTTCTGCGCATCCGAGCAGTGAAACACTTCTGGGTTTGCCACTTTCACAACCTGAAGTTGACTTTACTTGAGGGTAACGTAACCCAAGGTTCCACTGTATTTGCTCACTTGACTGCTTTGATCCGCATAACTGGCACAGCTGCCATGCAATACCAGGTCCACATTGGCAAGAAATCACTCTTAGTGTGGCAGAAGCCATACTTTGGAACGCCTTGCTTACTGACATCGGGCAATCACATTCCCTATGCAGAGACATCACCTTGCCAACAAAGGTCCGTATAGTTAAAGCTATGGTTTTCCCAGTAGTGATGTATGGAAGTGAGAGCTGGACCATAAAGAAGGCTGATGGCCGAAGAATGGATGCTTTTGAATTCTGGTGCTGGAGGAGACTCTTGAGAGTCCCATGGACTGCAAGAAGATCAAACGTATCCATTCTTAAGGAAATCAGCCCTGAGCGCTCACTGGAAGGACAGATCGTGAAGCTGAGGCTCCAGTACTTTGGCCACCTCATGAGAAGAGAAGACTCCCTGGAAAAGACCCTGATGTTGGGAAAGATGGAGGGCGCAAGGAGAAGGGGACGACTGAGGACGAGATGGTTGGACAGTGTTCTCGAAGCTACCAGCATGAGTTTGACCAAACTGCAGGAGGCAGTGGGTGACAGGAGTGCCTGGCGTGCTCTGGTCCATGGGGTCACGAAGAGTTGGGCACGACTAAACGACTAAACAACAACATGCTGTCTTCGGCACCTGCTAAAACATTTTTCCTTGGACAAGCCTATCCAGACCTGCAGAATGTTGACATGTGTTTTTTTTAAATATATCTTATTTTAAGTACTTCTAAAGAACATGTTAGGAACCTTTTTTAGAATCATAGAATTGGAAGGCATCTAGTTCAACCCCCTGCAATGCAGTTTTAAGCTGTATAATTGTACTGGTAATGTCACCATTGCATTCTTTTTGTAAACCACTTTCAGGTTTTCTTTTTACAAGCAAGCTGTATATACACCCTACTGGGCCTCCACTTCAAAAGCAGCAAGGCCCAATCTTTTCAAGCAAGGAAAGCTCCCCACAGCACCTTTCTTCAACTTCAGTGCGTGCTCCAGATACTCGTCCTCTGAAATAGGGCACCCATCCAGCTTGAGCTGCAGTGTGAAATCCCGAACAGTCCAGATGAAGGTTGGGAAGAAGAAGGCAAAGTCATCAGGCATCTCATCATATCTGTTACTGCTCTGCCTGGTCGATGTCTTCACCTTGATATGCTCAGTTAATTCAGACACGTAGCTGGGGACTCAGTTAAGGAAATGAGTCATGTTTCCCCACCCCCATCCCAGAATAGAATAATAGTTTCTCAACAGTCCCTCCTTACAATGTTTTGCATCTGTGATATCTATACTGGTTATCCTCTGTCTATCTTTTTGTGATCATCACCAGAAGTCAGGTTCTGTTTCCCTTGCCCTTCAGAGACACAATTGACTGGGGCACCAGACAGGGCCTTCTCAGTAGCAGCACCAAGGCTGTGTAACGTCCTTCCTTGATAATCTCAGCTGACTCTCTCCCTTTCAGTTTTTATTCAGGGATGGGGATTCAGGCCAGTGGTCAGGGATGTGGGAGTTGTAGTCCAGCTACATCTAGAGGACCACAGGTTGGCCAAGCCTGTGCCAAGGGAGAATTCTAATCCCCCCAACACCAAACTCCATTTCCCAGGGTTCTCTGGTGCAAGTCATTTTACTTCTCATTGAATTGTGCAGTGAAATGGCACTATGTGCCTTTCTTTTAAACCTGAATTTGCCCTCACAGAAATTGAAATCATCCTGACTTGGAATGGCTTAGCATTTTCACTTACTGCACTAAGCTGGAATCCTCACACCATCAAAACATGAAGCAAAATAGGACCCCAGTCTTTTTTCCTCTTTGATGGATCTTTCCTATACAGTATGCCCCATTTTTTCCTTTCTCCCATCTTTTAATAATGTTTTTTAACTTATAGCTATACCTTACTTAAAGTTCCTCGGCAAACTGGAGAGGAAGGAGACTGTACAAACAGAACTAGTGTAATTTAAGAGTCTCTTAATCCCTCTAACAGACGTTCCCAATTCCATAAAGCTCAACAAATTCTAATTCTACAATGACCCCTCTACAAGGTCCTGCATCATTCTGAGAAGTCTGCTCTCTCCCCCTCCAGTTCCTTCATTTGAAGCCCTTTCGGCTTCACTGAAAAAGACTCCTGCCTCTCATTTAAGGACCCTGGAGCCCTCACTGTCACACCTGACAAGGGCCTGATGAGACAACACAGTATTAGGATTCCCACACACTTCACTAACCCGTGTTTCTGCCAGGGAGCACTCTTACAAAAAGATACTGCAGTTTCTCCAGAGCATACTGGTCGATGGTGTGCATGCTGTTGTAGACAAAGGTGCTGCTAAGCAGAATGGAGAGGGCAAAGATCCACGCATCGTTCTCAGGGTTGCTCTGCAATGGAGGGCGGTAAGCATAAAACTACTGGGCAACAAGGTGCTAGAACTGGACCGAGGTCTCCACTAGGGGCGTAAGATGGCATCATAAACCATACGTGTCGTACGCAGCACTGTTTCCATTCCACTGCAGTTCATCTTTTGCCAAACACAGTTATTTGTCTGGCTGTCTGCTGCAGCAAAATTCCGCAACTTACACAATTTATGTGATTGATAATGGAAATTGCATCAAGTAAGCAAGCTGCATTGTCACTATTCACCCTGTTCATTTCAATATGGGTCATATCCATTGATTTCCACTCCTGGCATGGGCCAAGAATGCGAACGTTGGCAATTTTTTTGTCAGAAATCTCAGATCTCTTGGAAATCTCTCCACCCTTTGGGGCCCCTGGGGTGCTGTCCTGTTCCCACTGCATCCTAGTGTGCCTCCTGCTGCCTAGGGAGTGGCCCTGATCTCTGAATTCCTCTTGCAGATAAAGGCTCCATGGTGAGCTATCCTGGCTGCCCCCACCCCTAACTCACCTTCTCGACATCACCCAGCCCTTCCGTGTCCAACAGCACCAGGGTGTGGTCAGGCTTCAGGGGATGTGAGCGACACCACATCCAGATACCTTTGGTGGCTGCTTGCACTGTGGATCCCAGAGAGAAACCTGTACTGGGCAGTGTAGAAATGGGAAGGACAGAAGCGGTGAGGCATGCAGCTCTGCAATTTCTCAACCACTGCCAATGAAAACATACAATGTCAACTTTTCTGACTTGCTGGTAAATCAAGGTGCCTTAGGTGTCATGTGTATCAAGTCTCAGGTTTCTGGGTAGTGTGAAATTGCCTTAACTGTTTTGGGTACACTTTTTAGAGCAGTTTTCTATGCCTATAGACGAGGATGTGGAGGTCAGAGCAACCCCATGTCTCCTGGTCCCAGAGCCCATAGCGTACAAACCCCGTCAGGGATGTCCACACATGCACTGAGGGTATAAGTGATATCACAGCCCCAGAGAGCACGGGAATCCTAGTAGTACAGAAAACAGGAGTATCTGCTCACACACAGATGTCCGTGTTCAAAGCATAGCATATTTCCAAGCACAATTCAAGGTGTTGGAGCTGACCTTTAAAGCCCTAAACGGCCTCGGCCCAGTATACCTGAAGGAGCGTCTCCACCCCCATCGTTCAGCCCGAACACTGAGGTCCTGCTTTGAGGACCTTCTAGGGGTTCCCTCCCTGCGAGAAGTGAGCTTAGAGGAAACCAGGCAGAGGGCCTTCTCGGTGGTGGCGCCTGCCCCGTGGAACACCCTCCCATCAGATGTCAAGGAAATAAACAACTATGTGACTTTTAGAAGACATCTGAAGGCAGCCCTGTTTAGGGAAGTTTTTAATGTTTGATGTTTTATCGTGTTTTTAATATTCTGTTGGCTGGGGAAACCTAGCCAGATGGGCAGGGTGTAAATAAATAAATATTTTGTTGTTGTTGTTGTCGTCATCACTGCAATGTATTCACTGAACATCTCAAGACTCAATTATGGTAACATGCTCCAGAATCCCTTAATGACCAAGCAATTCCTTATATCCCTGCCTGATCATTGAGATCTTTGCTGGACTCACTGTGAGTGGTTCCCCCAATAGCTCAGACACACTGCTCCTATCCGCTGGGAACTGTGTGTTCAGTATCATTGGCTCAGTTATATGGAGCTTCCTTCAGTCTGAGGGCAGACAATCCCCCCTCCCTGTTGAACTTCTGGCACTCAGTGGCAATGCCTCTTATTCCAGCAGAATGATCTGGGCTTATTTTAAACTGATTTGATTGCATCTTTTTGTAACATCCCTTCTACACCACTTACAAACTACTGTGCTAAGTGGCATACAAATGGTTGAAATAAAATAAATCGGTCAAGAGCGTAAGCTCCTCTTGTACTGAGGGGGGGGGGGAAGAGATGGGAGTCAATGGGAAAGGCTTCACTTCACTGAAGAACATAAGGAAAGCCTGGCCCATTTAGTCCAGCATTCTAGTCTCACAGTGGCCAATCAGATACCTGCAAGCAACTCTCCTGCAAGTCTGCAAGGAGGACCTGAATGCCAGCTCACAGAGCAAATATACGGGCCAGTCCTACTGTTAGGTAGAGTGAGAACGTCACCTTGGGCAGCAGATTTTGGGTGTCATGAACAGGCAGTGGTTTCTGCTATGTGCTTGGAGGAGTTTCTGCTTCAAATACCAAAATCACTTGACTAGACTTGAGTATTACAGAATTTAACTTGGGGATGGGGCAACAGCCGGGGGGGGGGGACCATTTGCTTTACTGCCACAGGCAGCTAAATGCCGTGGGCCATACCCAACCCCACAAAAGTACGGTATGTCTTATGTTCCTACCTCCTTTGTCCTTTCCTGCCAGCTTGTTCATGAGGTAGGACTTGCCAGTACGGTACAGTCCCACGATGGCCACCACAACCACGGGTTGCTGGATGCTCTGCAAGATCTTCAGGGCTTCCTGGTTGACCCGCAGCTGTTCATTGGGGTTGTTCTCGATCAGGCACATTGGCTCTTCCATGATGCTTGGCTGAGCTCTAGCCAGAACCAGGCCAGGAAGGAGACTGGGGACACTGAGGAATCTGTATGCTGCAAAGGGTATAAGTTTAACACTCACAAAATGCTACATTTGTGTGCATTGTGTATGAAACTTAGTGGTCTGCATTTGCAGGATGTTTGTTTTGCAGAAAATTGTACAAGTGCAATAAAGGAAAAAAGAAAAAAGTGTTTTTGCAGCTATAGCTGCAACAAGGGGATGGAAAATTATTTTCAGTGTTTATTTTAATTGGTGACTCATCCTTGGCAGTCTGGGTCTCTCTCAGAAACTGCCAGCTTATTGAGAAGCAAGTTGCTTATCAGAATCTCTCTCTGGGACAAGAAAGAAAATAGTTCTTTAACTGTATTAACAAGTAAGAACCTAAAAAAAAATATGGACTGCATTGCTAGTTGTTTAAAAGCAATGTGTTGATTTGTATTTGCAGCTTTTTTGTAATAAATTTAGAGATTATTTGCAGTAGAACTTTGGAACTTTTTCTTGTTGTGGAGAGCTTGTCGATTCCTACTCTGCACAAGGTCCTGATCAGGGATTCCCATTCCCAAATCTCTAGGGGGGGGGCGGGACTGAATGTCAAGAACAGGAAGGAGAATACTTCAAGATGCTGCTGCCAAAGATGGCTGGAGTGATGGTCCCGGTAGCTGTTTAGAGGTTGGGGCATTTTCAAGGTTAGTACATTCCACTTCCACACTGGACAGTCACTGTGAAACAGCCATATTTTACTCACTGTTCAAAGGGCATCTGTACTTCATAGAGCAACACACCTCCCCCTCTTGTTTTCCCTGATCAGCTACCTTTTATTCTTTCAGGGCTCAGAAAACCCGGCTTCCTTCATTTGGTGGAACAGTCACCCAGTTTCCCCAAGTGCAAATGGTATATCACGCTGCTTTGGGGCCAGTTAAGGGCTCTACTACACCACTGAAAGCCCTTTTGAACAGCCATGATTTCCCAAACAGCTGTAGCCTGTTAGGGGGCTGGCTTCTGTTAGGAGACTCCTTTCCTCCTCGCAGAGGACCTGCACGAACAGAACTAAAAATAAAACGTTGGCTGCCTCCCAAAACATTTCGTTACAATAACAGTGCCTGGCTTTGTTTGGGAGGGACCGGCTGAATCCTAGCTTGTTTGGTTTTCCAAAGACTTTCACCCCCACCACCCTCTGGATACAAATGTATTACAGAAGAGATTGTGGTTTATCGTAATTGTTTGTTGCAGTGTGTTGTTTTATTTGTTTAATTTTTTTTTAAGACAAAGCAAAAAGACTCTCTCCCCAGCCCCCCCCCCTTCACTCCTCAGCGCAAACTCACCCCTCCTCTTCCTCCGACGCGTTACGCAATCCTTTCTTCGAAGTTTAGGGACGATGATCCGGCGCGCACGGCAGGCGCGTCCTGGTGCGGAAAGCAGCGCAAGGGAGCCGCAGGATTTCCCCCCAGGAAGACGAGGAGACAATCCAGCTAAGGAGCCGCTGCCTAGAGACCCCGTGGCTCGAGCTTCGCCGACGCGCAGCTGTACTTTCGGTTTCGCTTGCTGCGGGGAGGGGCGTTTTTTTTTAGGGGACGCGATCTCGCCTCGCCCTCTCCGGGGGAAAGTCCCGTCTGTGGAGCCTGCCTGGTCCTGCTCTCGCCGCTGCCACGGTCGTGGGAAAGGCCAGATCAGCTTTCCCGAGTCATTATCCTAGACGGCGTGTGGGGGGGGGGGCGGTCTCTGTATCTCTCTCGCCCACCCTCAGCTTTTCCCCATGGTAGGGAAAGACTCTGGATCTTACAGGGTTGTGAGGATGAAACGGAGCGAGGAAGACCCGGGTCTGCCGCCTCTTGCTTCTCGGAGGAAAGGGGAGATGGCAATAAGTGATATTGACTCTAGGGGTTGTAGGAGGGGCGGGGACGCGTAGCCTGTTGCCTACACGTGTGCGCAGTGAAACGTCTGCACCCACTGCTACCGGGAAATTGGAAGGGGGGTGAGAGACCTCCCCACCACCGCCACGAGTCTTGCCTCTCCACAACATGAGTCAAAGACAAAGGGTCTCCGCTGCACATTACCATTCACTCGCACACAATACCACGCAGAGGTATTTCGCTGCCTTTTCACCCGTCAAACCAAATCCTCTAGTGTCAAGTGAAAATAACAGCAACATACATATCTGCAAGGGAAGCTCAGCTCAGGAGCCGACGACTCCTCGCTGAAACCCAGGTCTCCAACGAAGGGAAACAGGGAAAGTGTCAATACCAAATGTAGCAATTCACTGTTAAACGTATCTGTGTACTGGCTCAATGGGAAAACCTTAGAAAGTCATCCGAACTCACTCATTTTATCAATCTTCTCAGTTCCACGTTTCACAAGCATGGAGTAAGGTTGGTAGTACAACAGCTTTGTAAACAAACATTTGGGTTTCCCTGCGAATGTCCCGCTCCTCAAACACTCTGCATTTCTATCGGGAGAAAGCTGTACTCTGAGAGCTCTGGCGATACAGTACTGGATTTTGGCATCAATGTTGGCCCTTGTGGGAAGATAGGTAGGAGAAGTGATCAACATTTTCCAATGTTACACCACTGAATTGGATTTGTGGCGCTGCAGAGGGGTTGTTTTGTGCTTGTTGGATGTTGGTTTTTTGGATGACTTTGGTTTTTTGGATTGAGCGATAGGCCAAGCTTTTCGTAAGCTGCTGCGAAGATATTTAGGATGGTTTGGAGGTCATCCTCTGAGCGTGCCCACACTACGTTGTCATCAGCATACTGTAGCTCTGTGATGGAAGTTACTGTAACCTTACTCTTTGCTTTCAGCCTACTCAGATAAAAGAGCTTTTCATCTGTTCAATACAGTGGTACCTTGGGTTAAGTACTTAATTTGTTCTGGAGGTCCATACTTAACCTGAGACTGTTCTTAACCTGAAGCACCACTTTAGCTAATGGGGCCTCCTGCTGCTGTCACGCCACTGGAGCACAATTTCTGTTCTCATCCTGAAGCAAAGTTCTTAACCTGAAGCACTATTTCTGGGTTAGCGGAGTCTGTAACCTGAAGCGTATGTAACCTGAAGTGTATGTAACCCAAGGTACCACTGTATATGATTTCTACTCCAGAGGGGAGTTTCCCTTCAACAAAGTGTAGGATCATGGCAGTGAAAATAATGAAAATACCTTTCTTTGTACTGTGATGGCGTAAGTGTGAAAGGCTATATTTGATTGACAGGGGCATGCCTGGATCTCAGGTTCTACCTGAGGCCACACCTTTTCTGTGACATATCTATGATGTTTTGATGATGCATCCTGAGTTGTAGTATGGGAAACTTTGGGAAACTTTAAAATAAGGATGTAACCATTGACCTGGCTGCTTCATCTTCGTGGTAGCAAGAAGTCTTCTTGCAGCAATAAAGATCAGACCAACTGGCTGCTGTTTTGCTTCTATCTTCTGGCTGAAGTCTCTTGCTTATGACCCCAGCCCGAACCTATGGGAGTCAAGGTTAGACGATTGTGGGTTGCTTCAAGGACTCCCTGTTGCACCACCATCTCTGAAACCCCATTCAAGGGAGCTTCGCAGTTGAGCACGCATTTGCAGCTCAGCTTCCCCGCATTTAAGCCCAAACCTGCCACAGCACGCTGAGTTGCATTCATATTGTATCAAGATGATGATATGCATGAGCTAGATGAGCCCCACCTTCTTCCCTAACTGCTGGAGTGGATGGTCCATTTGGGGCTCCAACTTTCTTATGTGGTAGCATTGACTCCACGTGGCTCAGGTTTGGGGCCTTGTATTTAACCATGTCTCTAAAAATACCCAGCCCCAAAGAGTCCCAAAGTCTCCCTCACTAACTCTACTTTCCTCTTTTGTTGGTCCTAAACTATTTCACAGGGATCTCATTAGCTGTCTTTTGGGGGGCAGTAGCAGGAGGGAGGAAAACACCCACTGAAAATTGGTACAGTCATAATATGGTACAGTCATAATATCTGGCATCTGGCTTTGATGGAGAGGCTTTCTCATAATTTGAGGCCAACCAAAGGGTGAGTGAGCTTTAGCTTTAACAGATGCATTTGCAGACGTGTGGTTTCCATTTCTGACTCTTATTAATTCCACCTGCAAACATTTAAAGCCCTCTGCTCTATACGTTGGCTTTGGGGGGCTGGCTCTGTGAATTGACATGAATGACTGCTGTTTTTCTTGTTCTGTATTATCTATACTGGCTTTATACACTCTCTCCCCATATCTTACTCCACAGGAAAAACGATGTGATATCTCTGTTTGTTCAATTGTACTTTATTGATTTCTACCTTTTTTCAACAGTACAACTTCACTGAAAAACCAATAATATGCATTTATTATTTAAAAAATAGATGATAATATATATTGCATTAATTTCCCACTTTTCCTTCAAGGTAGCATACAGATTTAATCTTCATGAGAACCCTGTGAGGTAGGTTAGGCCTTGGGCATAGCCGTGGGGGGGGGCAGGAGGCAGCTGCCCCCCACCCTAGAACAAGTAAAACAATAGAAATACTTAACTAGCTGATCCTGCCCCCCCCCAGCAAAAATCCTGGCTACGCTCATGGGTTAGGCTGAGAGACAGTGACTGGCCCAAGGCCGAGTCTTCATGTCACAGTCTGTTTCATGTTGCTCTTTTGTTAGGGCTTTATCCAAACTTCCCCTTGTCCTGGGGGTGGGGGGAAACTGCTCTTTAGTGCTCGATCGGTGCAAACAGCAATTCGGATTTGTTGTTTGCTTCGATTGAGAACTAAAGAGCAGGTTTTCCTTGGGAAAGGAGTGGGGCAAATGGAAAACCACTCAGACCTGTGCTTTATAGGCACAGATCAAGTGGAAGTGTAGATGACCCTTTAGAAATAGGCTGTGTCTTAAAAAGGCAGAGTTGGGGTTCCTTTGTGCGCAAATGGTAACATAAGGTAGATCTCTGTTCATCCCTTGGCTTCCTAGCTGCACTCCCATCCACAGTCCTGAGGCCAATCTAGACACTTTATTCAACCCATCGACACTTCCAGGGATGCTGTTTTCATTGAATTACACAACGACGAGGCCGGGAGCCACCACTATTTCTCTGCATCTCCACCGTCTTCTGCAGTGCCTGGATCTGAAGTTGAAGCTTTGCGACTTCCTGCTCAAACCCTTCCTTCTGAAGGCGCCTCTGCTCCTAAGGAGTGGCAAGGATGAAGACAGAAGTCAGCCCCAGTTCCTCACAAAGCAGCAGGAATGGGAGGAATGAATAAAAGGGCACAGGGCTGTCTAGAGTGCCCGTGTGTGTTATGCTATATAGAGGATAGTCCTCTGTTTAAAGGCTGCCCAGTGCAAATCCATTGGGAAGACAAAGAACCCTAAGAAGGGAGAGCAGAGGTTCATCAGCAACACCTGGGCTGTAGGGCTGGGAGATATCTGGTTTTCGACATCGCAAGGTATCCCCAGCTAAACACTAAGATACTGTATAGTGATATATCACAATGTCTGAAACATGGAACTATATAATGGAAGGGTGAAGATTAGGCGAAAGAGCGGTCATGGAGATTAGCAGGTATACCTGAAGGAGCATCTCCACCCCCACTGTTCAGCCCAGACACTGAGGTCCAGCTCCGAGGGCCTTCTGGCAGTTCCCTCACAGTGAGAAGTGAGGTTACAGGGAACCAGGCAGAGGGCCTTCTCGGTAGTGGCACCCGCCCTGTGGAACGCCCTCCCATCAGATGTCAAGGAAATAAAAACTATCTGACTTTTAGAAGACCTCAGAAGGCAGCCCTGTTTAGGGAAGTTTTTTAATGTTTGATGTTTTATCACTAATAATAATAATAATAATAATCTGTTGGGAGCCACCCAGAGTGGCTGGGGAAACTCAGCCAGATGGGCAGGGTATAAATATTTATTTATTTATTATTTGCTATGTACCATGTGCAATGCGGATCCCTCCTCTTGGAGGAAGGTGAGCCCTTGCCTTTGAAGGGCAAACTCCTTCCATTCCTCCATGGACAGAAAGGAGGAGAAGGAATAAGCAGCCCAGCCACGATTCCTACATCGAATAGAGATATTGCGGCTGCAGGGAGACACTGAGGCTGGGAGCGGGATTATTCTGCCATCGGAGGGGAAAGGGAGCCGAAAGGGACGGCAGCCAGCCAGCTGCCAGACGACTCACAATTATACCGCCCCCTGGAGTTTTGGAGGCTGTGCTTCAGAAATAAATTGCCAGCTCATTCGTTTTGAAAAGGTTCTCACGGTGTGGTCTACAAACCTACATGGGACGATGTATCGATACATCGCCCAGCCTTGCCTAGGCAGCAGACTGGGCAACCACGCAGATCCCCGGTCACTGCCTTCCTCACTGGAGTACAATGTATTGTATTTCTACTGCAGCTGTTATTC
The DNA here is from genome assembly GCF_964106915.1 of Podarcis gaigeae. Classification (NCBI taxonomy): domain Eukaryota; kingdom Metazoa; phylum Chordata; class Lepidosauria; order Squamata; family Lacertidae; genus Podarcis; species Podarcis gaigeae. The sequence continues at coordinate 79,466,787 of NC_139684.1, forward strand.
CTAAACGGGGTGCTTTCCGTGTAAATTAACATATGGAAATCTTATGCAAGTGGCATAATCAGAGTTCAAGGGCATATTCTAGTCAGGCAAAAACCCTCAAGGGGGAATGCAATGCAGGGTCCATAACAGGTAAAGGGAGGAGAGGAATTTAGGGATTTTAATAATAACAATAATGTTATCAGTGGTGTGTCCTTTGTTTCTCAATGTGATCCTTTTACATGGTTTGGTATGTAATGTGGCATTTTATGCATTGTGACCTGTAGTTATTTTTACTGGTCATGGTTTAGTAATTATTTATTTACAGGTAGGTAGCTGTGTTGGTCTGCCATAGTCGAAACAAAATAAAAGGAATGGAATTTAATTTAATAAAATGGAAGGAATTTAATTATTCATTGCAATTGTTAATTATTATTTGCTCATGTATTGAGAGTTAATTTCATTGTGTACTATTACATTCTACTAGATTACTAAATATTGCTTCATTTGATATAAGCTGTTCCATTTTAAAGATTATTCCAAGGCCCGTGTTCTTTATTGTATGTTTTGTTGCTGTAAACCGCCTTGTGCATAGTAATATAGAAAGGCGGTATACAAATTAAAAGTGAAATGAAAAAAAGAAATGTAGCTACGAAGAGGCCTAAGGCAATTCCAAAGAGCCTGAGCGCCTTGGGGGGCCATACCTCTACCATAGCTGTCAACCTACAGATTTGAAAATAAGGGACCAGCAGCCTCAAAAATAAGGGATCAGCAGCCAAAATAAGTGATTTCCTCCCCCCCTCCCATGTGCCCCCGCTCCAGACAGACCTTTCCCCCAACAAGGGTGAGTGGGCCATCGATAACGTATCCATCCGATTCCAAGCACAGGTATGTTCAACTTCTGAGCCTTTCCGAGCCAAAGGCAGAAAGCCCAGCCAGCAGCCAAACGAAGCCACAAGCGGTGGTTCCCACAGCGCAGCAACCCAGCAAAGGGATGCAGCAAGGAAAACCACGGTCACCTCTCTGCTGGGAAGCGCTGAGCAAAGGCGAGTCCCCAGGCAACGCGGCCGATTTGAACGGCACAAGGCATGCAAGCTCCACCCCCAGTCGTTCTTAGACTCCTTATTGTGTGAGCAATGCAGTCAAGCAACACAGTTGGAGCCTCCCTCCTCCCTGGCCAGCAGGGAGGGAGGGAAAGGAGCTGCTTCTATTACCTCAAGCTTCCTGTTCATCACCATCTCATGCTCAGCCTGCATCTTCTTCCTGTCTTCTTCCATCTTGGCCATCAACTGTGCTTCATGCTCCTTATAACTCCGCTCTTTCTCCTGGGCCATCTTGATGGCCTCCTCTTTCATTTGTTCATGCAGCTTAGCTTCTCGTGCAGAAGCCTCGGCCCGGACTCGCTCCACTGCACAGAAAGAGACAAGCAGTGAGTTCATGCCGGTATTTTTTAAGATGTGGATTTATTCCAGTCTACCTCCTGTCACCATCTACTGGGAGGACTCCAGAGGAAATGTCATGAATCTGCCCTGCAGGGGCACCCCACATTCATTACATGGGGATAGGAAATGACACAGCTCTTCTTCTGAGCTTTAAAAATGTAGATTTTCTTATCTTTTTGCTGGGGGGGGGGCGGGACAGAAAAGAACTGAAGATAAACCAGAAAGGCATGAGAGGGGGATGTTTTCTTCGTGACCACCTGCAGAGATCTCACAAAAAGGGTGTGAGCAAAAAGTGGCGATTCCACATTAAATGGCCAGTGTGGAAGCAACCGAAGTGTCTGCGAGTCGTAACAAGCTGTCCCTGAACAGATTCACCTTCAAGCTCTTTCTCTTTTTCTGTGAGGGTCCGGTCAGCCTGCAGAATGGACTGTGCTGCTGCCTCCTTGGATTTCAGGAATTCTTCCAGGGCCTTGGAAGCCTGAGAGAGATTGAAGTCGTTTGTTTGTTTCTATTCAACTCGCCCCTCTACACACCCCACACTCTCCCCAAATTTACTGCGAAGGGTCAGAGGGACCCCTAGATTTAGGGGGATGCAGGGGAAGGAAAAGGGGGTGACTGAGCCCCAATCTGCCAGTGATAATCCTTGCACGAATGGGGTCTTACATTATCACTTTGTGCCCTGTGTACATATCTGGCATTATATAACTAATAATAACATTCTGAGGCTGCTAAAGGGGGAGTTATTTTTCTTAGGGGTATCCTTCTGGCCCTTGCCACCCCCCCCCCAATTTCCCCTTGAGTCTGACTCACCATGATCCCTTTCCCAGGCAGCAGGTGATACTGTTCCAATTTTTCCTTCTGGTGATCCAGGAACTTCAGGTAACCACCAGCCACAGAGTAGATCCCCTTGCTGAACTTCTCTTCCAGGTCCTGGAATAGCTCCAGGAGCACCGCCTGGCAATGATCCAACGATACCTGCTCATTGCGAGAACACAACTCGGAAAGTTTGGATTGCAGCCGCTCCTGGGGTTGGGCAAGAAACAGATAGCGTCAGATGGGAACAGATGCTCAGCAGTAGAGGATGGTCCTATATTCCCCATTCCAGAAAGTCTGGAAACTCTAAGCATCCTAAAAACAAGGACAAATCTGTTGGCACGGTTCACTCTTTTCCCAGGCAGAAGGCCAAAGAAAAAGGAAAACAATGGGATCACCAGAGTCGAAAGCTTCATTGTGTCAAACGGAAAGTCTGCAGGAAAGCACAAGATTTCACTGGGCCACCCCTCCCAGCAACGTCAACAAATGCAAGCAGGATGTAACCCAAACATGCAATGTAAGATTAACTTATTCGGAGTAAGAGGCTGGAGGGCCCCTAATTCAACCTTCTCATCTATTTGTGTATAAAACCAGGTGGGTGAGTGCAAAAAGCACATTTGGAGACCCAGGGGGGTGACTGAGGTGCCCTTGATGTGAGAAGAAGTGGCTTTAGCTACAGATCAACAACTGGGAACCCCAGAACCAAATCTGGTTGTCAGTTGGCTTCCCATTTGCCAACTGAGAGGGAGAAGAAATAAATGGAAGGACTAGTGGACTTGGATAACTGGACAGCTGCTAGTCCACTTTGCCTGAAGAAGAGAACAGCTGGTCCACAAACTTCTGTTCCACTCCAAAAAATGGTACTCCCACAATTAGTTGCTTACTCGAAACACCTCCCTGGGAACAGGATCAACTTATTGTCCCTGCACAACCAAGCGGCTGCTGGATGCCCTGCCTTCCTGGGGGCAACTCAACTCAACAGGCTCCAACCAAACCCAATCTATGGCCAACACAACCATGCTGTCAGGGAGTCTTGGAAACCACGAGCATGGTTAATTAAAAGAAGATTTATTACAAGAAAAGCAACAGAGGTTCACAAAGCAGCAACATCTGCCTGCTGTCCATCACTGGCGATGTTCCCACAAGGGGTTTTGCTTCCTTCAAAACCAAAAGCAGCCTACCCTCTTCTTGTGAGGAAGGCGATTCTGGAGTCCTAATGGGGTCAACTCTCTCCTCTTCCTCATTTCCAGACTTCTGTGAATTCTCCCGCTCTCCTCCCTGCTCTGTATTTAACCCTCTCTTTTCCTGTCTCCCCTCTCCCTCTGTCTGCACTTCTTCCCTGGGAGCTGGTGTATTCATGACACATGCCAAGAATCCACGTCTCATTCCTCGACATCCTGGCCAGTCAGTCCCTGAACCAGGGCAAACATCAACCTGCTACCCTCCGTGGAAAAGGAAAGAAACACTTTTGAGTCTCAAACTTCCCTTCCAACAACAAATCCTCTTCAGTTTTCCCCATATAGGAGTGGCCACTTGCTTGAGTGGAGAAGCTCAGAAAGAGCAGGGCAAACAGTAAGTGTGGATAAGGCCTCAAATAACAGGACCTGCTGCAAGTCTACTTTGCCTGAAAAAGGTGGCTCATCTACTACCCTCTGTCCTTTCCTCAAACTGGTCCTCATTCTAAACACCTCCCTTGGGAACAGGGTCACTTTTTCATCCCAACAAAACCAAGAGGCTGCCAGATGTTCCGTGTTCCTGGGGGCCTCTTAGTTCAACTCAGCTAGCTCCAATGGCATCCAATCAACGGCCAAGAACACAACCTTGCTAAGGAGCCGGATCTCATCTCTTGACATCTTGGCTACTCAGTCTCTGAACTAGGACAGGAATGAATACATTGCCCCATAGAAAGGAACCTCACATTTCTGAGTACCCAACTTTCCATCCAACACAAAATCCTTCTAGTTTTTCCCATATCAGATATGGAGAGCCCCATATCTCATGCCCACTGGTGAGTCATACCCCAAGTTCTTTCTGATAGTCGTGATCGTCATCCTTGAAGGCCCGAGCCAAGAACACTTTAATAGCCTCCTTCTCGTATTGAGCGTGCACTTTCAGCAGCTCCTCGATAGTCTCGGTGGGCAGCTTCAAATGTTTCTCTATCTCTCCTTCATAGTATGTAATGGCATCATGCACAGCAGCTGTGTTCTCAATCTGCGCCAAGGCTACCACTGCGTTCTCTATGCAGGGTATAGAGCCACTGGAGATTGTATCCACGTAGGTCACCGCCAGGTGCCCCAGCACTGCAAAGGGAGGGAAGAAAGCCAGTTTATTTATTTTAGCTAGCTAGGTGAATTTCTATTGTGAGACATGCTGTATTCCTATTTCAATTATATTAAGTTGTGGGTATCTGTCAGGGATTTCCACTTGCGCAATGGGACTTTCCCCTCTCTCCTGTGAAGTGTTACGACGATTCCTTTTCTCCCTCTGGACTCCTTCTGTGTTACTTAAGTGACTTTGCTAACACATCCATTTTTTTCTGGTCCCTTCCCTTCTACTCACATATCCCGGTCACCAGGTGTCCTCCTTCGATCATTTTGGGCTGAGCACTCTCATATATGTGCTGGCGGAAGCGGTGCGCTTGCACCACAAAGTTGGGGCTTAGCATCTTTTCAGACAGGTCGTCCAGTTCTGATAAGTCTCGGCTTCCGGCCGGGCGGTCAAAGACAAAGCACTTGCGGCTGGGGAAGTATTGGCGGATGCATTTCTTGGCAAGATCCAGCTTCTCAGGTTGTCCTGGAAAGGGAGAATTGCAAGAAAGTACAAAGCCATCAGTCTTTCTGGGCTGCTGCATTCCATCTTTGCTCCAGGCGTCATGCTTGCCTCAGATCAAATTCAGCTGGCCAAGCGGTACAATCCTTCACGTCAACAGCATTTTGGAATGTGCATTTGTAATGGCTTCGGTGAAAACACCCCTGTGCCAAAATCCTCCCACCTGCAGAAAGCTGATGAACCAGGGAGGAAAATTCTAGCTCATCCTGTTTTCCTGTTCGTTTTGCTAGCTTTCAACTAAACAGTACCCCATATGCAATCCTAAGTGACGTAGTCCTGAAAGACCACATCAGCAGTTCATTCTGTTTCCCTCATGTATCCACATTATATTTGAGCTTTCACACAATGTAAAAGCCACCTCAATGCATTCTATGTGAGGCTACCTTTGAAGGTGACCCGGAAACAACAACTAATCCAGAATGCGACAGCCAGACTGTTGACTGGGAGTGGTTGCCAAGACCATATAACACCGGTCCTGAAAGACCTACATTGGCTCCCAGTATGTTTCCGAGCACAATTCAAAGTGTTGCCGCTGACCTTTAAAGCCCTAAATGGCCTTGGCCCCGTATACCTGAAGGAGTGTCTCCACCCCCATCATTCAGCCTGGACACTGAGGTTCAGCTCTGAGGGCCTTCTGGCGGTTCCCTCCCTGAGGGAAGTGAGGTTACAGGGAACTAGGCAGAAGGACTTATTGGTAGTAGCACCCGCCCTGTGGAACGCCCTCCCACCAGATGTTAAGGAAATAAACAACTATCTGACTTTTAGGAGACACCAGAAGGCAGCCCTGTTTAGGAAAGTTTTTAATGTTTGATGTTTTATTGTGTTTTTAATATTCTGTTTGGAGCTGCCCAGAGTGGCTGGGGAAATACTACTACTACTACTACTATTATTATTATTATTATTATTATTATTATTATTATTACGTCCAGAAATCTAGCAGAATATAGAGGAGGTTTAGCACTCATTTCCACGTTAATTGCTTCCAGAAACAAACATCTGTTTGCAACCCCAGAAAATTGTGGAGTAAAATGACAGAATTGGGAACCATACATCGGTACGTATACAGTTCTTGCCTGCCAGCAGGGCTTTTTTGGGATTCTTATGTTCAATGGCCCCATTTCACAGAAAGACTCTCTCCCATTTTTCATCATTGCCTATAGAATTTGGACTTCCCACTGACGCGGATGTTATAAAAAGCTAACAGGAATGTCATTCAGGGATGGGGAATCTCAGGCCTGTGGGCCAAAAACAGCCCTGCAGGTCTCTCTGGGTGGCCCTCATGACTCTCCCCAATCCACACCCCTTCTCTTCAGGCTACAGACCTCAATGGCTTTGCCTTGCAGCCTCCTTGAGAGTTTTTGCCTGGCTGAACTGTGTCCCTGAACTCTGATAAGGCTTCTTGCTTGCCTGGGCGGAGAATATGCTGACCTGCTGTACTAAGGTCAGTTGTACAGGCGTTGCTCCACCTTCCTCGGCCCTGTAGCCCCCGTAAGGTTGCTCAGAAGGGAATGCAGCTCCTTGAAGGATAAAGGTTTCCCGCCCCTGATAGAGTCAGTCCCTGCCACAGCTTCAGATCGGTGACGCAAAACCCAACCCTACACCTGGGTGGGATCCCATCAGCCCTCTTTGCCGTACCTTTCTTCCTCCTCAAGGCGTTCTCCAGATATTCGTCGGAAGAGATGGGGCATCCGTTCAGCTTCAGCTGCAGCGTGAAATCACGCACAGCCCAAACGAAGGCTGGGAAGAACCTGAGAAAGTCGTCACTGCTCTCCTCCTCTCCATCCTCAGAGGTCTTTGTGGCTGTAGCTTTTACCTTGATTCGCTTAGTCAGCTCTGTCACATACCTGCGATTACACTAAGGAATGTATGGAGATGACTCTTGTCCCCTCCTGGGGCAATAATCTCTCAGTTAAATAACTTAGATAACACTATTAGAGGCTACCGCCCACACACTTCTGCTGCGCTTTTCTGCTTGTGTGGTGGCACCTCGGTCAAACCACTTCTTACTGTTTGTAGCAGAGTTTTCCCCGGAGGCAGAGGACAAGAACAGGAGTCATACTCAAATTCACAGTCAAGAGCTTCTTTGTTGCTTGACTGATTGCACAAGCATTTCTGTTACTATTACATACAAGCTATTTACATTCCTTCTTTATCTCTCCAGCACGGTATAGTCTCAGTCCAGTAATTAACAATCCTGACCCAGCAAAAACTCATAATATCAGCAGCAGATAGTCTTACTTCCAACCTTGTGGTCAGCGTGCGGACAGTGTGTGTGTGTACTTTCCTCGTGTGGAAGTTGCAGCCTGCAGCTTCCTCCCTTTATTGGGGAGGGCGGGGTATAAATAAAATTATTATTATTATTATTATTATTATTATTATTATTATTATTATTATTATTATTAGCACCTCCAGCTGACACCAATCAAGCCTAGAGTGCCACTCCTACACACTAAAGAAAATTCTGGAACCCTCTTTAAAACTTCCAGGAACTTTTATCTGTTTCTTAAAGAATGTTTTCCTAACAAACACAAGAGTCCAAAGGGAACTGTTGTACTGCAGGCTTGTGAGCACCATCTAGTATCCTGCAAAGAAGTCCATGGGGAAGATCCCATAATGTTCATGGAGATACCACGCAAACCAAAGTCCCTGCCCCATCTACTCTGGCTGCAAATCAGGGAGCTGGAGGTGAAATGGATTTTTCATGGAAGGATACTGCAGTTTTTCCAAGGCAAACTGGTCAATGATGCCCATGCTGTTGTAGACCAAGGTGCTGCTCAGCAGAATGGACAAGGCAAAGATCCACGCGTCATTCTCGATGTTGCTCTGTAGGGAGGGATAGGAATAAATGGCACGAAACCCTCGCACACTGGGCTTGCACCTGGTTTATTTATTTGCATCTGGCGCCATTTATAAACCGCTCGATTGCGGCAAAGCCTGTAAGAGGTTTGCAATAAATTTGTAAAAAAAAAAAAGCAATAAAAAAGCTAAAAGCAATGGAAAACATAGAATCACAGAATTGTAGAGTTGGAGGGTACCCCAGGGGTCATCTAGTCCAACCCCCAGCAATGCAATTTTTTTAATTAAAAGAAATCTACAGCAAGAGAGATTAAACGCATATCAACATCTATGCTAGGTTTACCAAAAAAAAAAAAAAAGTTTTAATTTCTTGCAGGAAAGAGTACAATGATGGTGCCTTCCTGATGTCAGCAACCTAGAGTTGTTGCACTCGCTAGAGTTAGAGACACTGCTTTGGTGGGTCTTTTCTGTTCCCACTGCCTCAGATTGTGGTGACTTTCAAGAGCTCTGGGGCTGCGCTTAGTCTAGTTTTCCTGTTGTACGTAAGGACTCTGTAGAAAACCGTCCTAGGCAAATGATTTATAATGTGTTGAAAAAAATGATTAAAATAACTTGCATGAAAAAACCAGAAAAACCTTTTTTATTAGGAATTCTAGGTCTGGATATAATAAAAGGAGCAGAAAAGACTGTTTATGTGCACTACAACAGCTGTGTGGATGTTATTATCCCAAAGATGGAAGGAAGACGAAGTACCTACAAGAGAAGAATGGCTGACAAAAATGATGGACTATGTCGAAATGGCAAAAATGACCGAGAAGATCAGAGTTCAAGAGGATAACAAATTTGATAAAGAATGGAGAAAATTTATAAGTTACTTAAAATATCACTGTAAACAATTTAAAACACTGGCAGGGTTTTTAAAAAAACCACTTGCAGTGTAATGAGAACTATGGTGAGAATTGAGGTTAAAGAAAATACGGAGAACATTATTTGATACAGTTGGAAAAGAATAACTATGGAAACCGTGGAGAGGTGGAGGGAAGTCCAGGGATTCAGAGAATCCTATATGTATATGATTATTATTTATTTGTGATGCTAATTGTTAAAGCTAAAAATGAATTTAATAATTATTGTCATTTTTAAAAAGAAAACTCTTCAAGGCATCAACTCCCTACTTCCAGATGTTTGCATATTGCCCAGCCACTCCACGTACAAAAGCTTTGGGAGTGTTCCAGATTAGCCTAGCTCTTAGGACTGCCAGCTCAGGAGCCTGAGATTTCAAGGCCAAAACCTGGGACCTAGGATGTCACGGGGATCTCATTAAGTGTGACACATTTCTCCCCACAACAACCCTGTGAGGTAGATTAGGCTGAAAGGCAGTGACTGGCCCAAGGCTACCCAGCAAGCTTTGTGGCTGAGTGGGAATTCAAACCCTGGCCTCCCAAGTCTCAGCCCAACACCCTAACCACTGCACCACACTGGCTCCAGCCCTGTCCTCCAGCCTACCTTCTCCACATCACCCAGTCCTTCCGTGTCCAAAAGCACCAAGGTGTGGTCAGGATTTTCAGGGTGAGGAAGGCACCACATCCAGATGCCCATGGTCTCTGCTTGTATGGTGGCACCCAGAGAGAAGCCTGTAGGGTACAAAGGGGAAGGAGATCAGATATTAGGGGATGACCTGTCTGTTTGTTGTGGGCGGAGGCGTTGTTCTCCAACTCTGAAAAGTACTCACTCCAATTCTTAAAATGAAGGGCTTCCACCCTTTGCAAACAAGTAGGCATTTATGGAGCATCCATCACCAACCGGGTGAAGATGTTTTGGACCACAACTTCCATCAGCCTAATCCAGAGTTGTAGTCAAAAACATCTGCATGGCACCAGGTGGGTGTACACCTTATCTTCTAGGGGCTTGGCCAAATACTTATGTTCTTTTCCAAGCCAGCATGAAAGGAATAGCCCAGTATACCTGAAGGAGTGTCTCTACCCCAATTGTTCAGCCCAGACACTGAGGTCCAGCTTTGAGGGCCTTCTGGCGGTTCCCTCCCTGCAGGAAGGAAGGTTACAGGGAACCAGACAGAGGGCCTTCTCGGTAGTGGCACCCGCCCTGCGGAACGCCCTCCCATCAGATGTCAAGGAAATAAACAACTATCTGACTTTTGGAAGACATCTGAAGGCAGCGCTGTTTAGGGAAGTTTTTAATGTTTGATGTTTTATCGTGTTTTTAATATTCTTTTGGGAGCTGCCCAGAGTGGCTGGGGAGGCCTGGCCAGATAAGTGGGGTATAAGTAATAATTTAGTTGTTCTTGCACCATAACTACAAACTGCAGCAATAGCCTGGTTGTAAAAGGAACCTTGGGGCTCTTGTCAGCCACTTAATTGCCCATAAAGTGGGTTAGATGACTCCTCCAGCACAGAAGGGAGGATGGAACAGGTTCAAAAGATCAGAAGGAGTGAATGAAGGATTTCCATTTGCAGGGAACGCAGACCAAAAACCTATAGCCAGCAAGTAGCTGAAGAGCAGATGGCCTGTTGTACTACTGTTCTGGCCTCTTGCTATTTCCTTTTTTAAGGTCCACATTGACCCTCTACAAATCAGCTCTATTTTAGCCTTTTTAGAACAGTTCTGCACATGCACTTGAGACAGGGATATGATGTGTATGCACTGCTAGCCCAACTCAAAGTGGACCCAATGAAGTTACTGGGCATGACTAACCTCATGAATTTCACTGCGTCTGTTCTGAATGAGGATGGGGGGAAAGTTCAGTTAAGTTCGCTTGCAAAGGCAAACCAACCATATCCATGCTTTACAAAACAATGTGTTTACTGAAAACCCAGCCATCCTCTGAAATCCACACTTCTCCAGATTTTGAAACGTAGCTGTCCAACAGAGCAATGTGCACAAAAATCCATACATTAGGGTAAATTGTGCATGGCAATGCATATTTTAGTGAAAATAACAGCTTTCCAAAAATGTTGGGCAAAATTGCATACCAAAAGGTCTTTACAGTGGTTCCTCGGTTTCTGAACGTAATGCATTCTGGAAGACCGGAAACGTTCCGAAATGTTCAAAAACCAAAAACTCAATATGGAAGCCTCAAAACGTATGGAAAACTCAAACAGGAAGCCACCTCAGAAGTTCAACTTCTGAGGCACTTTCAAAAACAGAAGCATTTACTTCTGAGTTTTCGGCGTTCAAAAACCAAAATGCTCGGCTTCCGAGACCTTTGAAAACCTTTTATTAGGAGAAAAGCTGGTGGGGATTTTATTTTATTTACTTATTTGCAAATTGCTGCAGAAATATAGGGAACTGAATTTAAGACTGGAGAGATGAGAAATTGCGAGAACTGAAAGAGAGAGATCCATCAATCCATCCATAACTCTGAGCACTTAATTTGGTACAACCCATTATTAAGGGACTTCACACTATAATTGCCCCCTTACTAAGTTCTCATTGACCACATTCACACTCTGTGCTTGAACTGCTATGATGCCAGTCATGGCTTTCCCCAAAGAAAACTGGGACCTGTAGTTTGTTAAGGGAGCTGAGAGGAGGCCTCCTTATTCCCCTCCAATCAATCCCTCTTCTCAGGGAACTCTGGCGTGGTGTGAATGTTCCCATTCAGCACCCCAGTCTCTACTCAGGAACACAGAGCAGATTCTTCCTGCAGACTCACCTTTCTTCTTTCCTGCCAACTTGTTCATGAGGTAGGATTTGCCTGTGCGGTACAGTCCCACGATGGCCACCACAACCACGGGTTTCTGGATGCTCTGCAAGATCTTCAGGGCTTCCTGGTTGACCCGCAGCTGTTCATTGGGGTTGTTCTCGATCAGGCACATTGGCTCTTCCATGTTCACTGACTGAGGCCGCGGAGAGTCCATGAGAGGGACGGATCAGGACAAAGAACCTCCTGGGAGAAAAAGTAAAGTACTGCACTATCAGGTTCTGCCCTCAGTATATTGCTAGTGAAAAGAAAAACCCAGGTTCTTCTCTCTCTCTTTTTTGAAATAATTTTTATTTGATTTTACAAGTGTAGAGTTATAACAATACGAGATACATATCCACACACCCCCACACACAATGTTCAGAAAATCTGGCTTTTTTAAACTCAGCAGAATAGCTGCTCAGCTTTCCTAAGAGTAGATGGCCTATTTCACTGCTATTCTGGCTACTAAGGGCCTGTATTGATGGCACTAGCTATTTCCTTTTTTAAGGTCCACGTCGACCCTCTATGAATCAACCCTATCATGTTTTATCCCTTTTTAGAACAGTCCTGCACATCGACAAAGGTTTCAGGTTCTCTGTGGTATCAGGACCCTAGAAAGTACAGATATAAAACTGTGTAGAGGGCATGTGCAGATGTACCTTCTCAGACATAGGCACCCCTTCTGCAGACATCCAAGTTTGATGCACAAACGGATAGCCTGGCCACGTTATTTCTGCACTGCTAAAGGGTGTTCAGAAAAGCATTATGAAACTCATTGTCCGCTTTGCTTTCAAGCTGTTTCTGGAAATGCTCTTTTTTCAGCTTCCTCCTTTCTTTTTTTACCAGAACCCCATTGTTTTTAAAATAATTTCCTCTTTTGAAATCAAGAGCTGGACTTTCCCTGCAACTGTTTACATAGTTCATAGAAACTTAGAGTTGGAAAGGACGCCAAGTTAATGGATTTGACAGCACTGTGGTCAGTGTTCCTGGTCAGTTATAGGGCACAGCACCAAACAGGACTATGCTCAAGGTGACCTCCCCTTTAGTTGGTTCTATGTTCCAAGCCACATCTGGAAACTTTGCCTCTTTATTGTTCCACATCTGGAAACACATTCCAAAACTTTGCCTCTTTGTTGTAGCCCAAACATGCACAGCTGATGAATATGAGCATAGTGTAAAGGTTGGGTTCACCTTTGGGCTGAGCACACCCCATATATGTAAAGCAACCCCCCCCAAGAATCCTGGGAATTGTAGTTTGTAAAAGGTGCTGGGAATTGTAGATCTGTGAGGGATAAACCACAGCTCCCAGGATTCTTAAGGGGGGGAAATGTGTTTTCTCTGTATGATGTGCAGATCCATTGCAGGCAATGAGATTGTCCCATTGATCTGATGGGTCTGTCTATGTCTAACTAAGTCTGGATCCACTGCTTAATTGCTTGAAGATCAACTTCCAGAGAAATCTCTAGTCCCACAAGTGAAAACTGCAACAAAACGCTGTGCAGTGTGCTCTATAGTGCCAGCCAGCCACTAGTGCCCTTTTCCAGGATAACTCCGTTCCATCCCAACCTCCCTTGTTTGAATTCTCTCTACTCTGTATTCTCTGCCTACTGAGCAAGGCAAGCTCAGGGACAAGCAATGAACTGGCTGTCATCAGCTGAGGGAAAATTAGGAGAATTCTTAATAAAGCCTGCCTGTGGCTTCTTCAGACTCTTTTCTGTAAGATCTGGGGAACTAATTTTTTATTATTATTTTAAGAAAGGTCGGAAACATCCAAGCAGATCCCAGAGTATGCATGTGTGTACAATGACAATGAAAACCTAATATATTGTAACAGCAAGAACGACACAACCACTAAAGCAAGCAAGCAAGCAGACCGCAGACAAAAGCAGCAGTGGTCCTTCCATTAGGCAGAGTGAGGCAGCTGCCTCAGGTGGCACATTTTAGGGGGGTTGCAGATTGCTGCAGAAATGGAAAGAATCAAATTTAAGACTGGAAGAACGAGAAACTGAGAGAACTGAAATTGGTCGATGCTTCCATCCCTAGCTGCCCAGGGAAACTCAGCCAGATGGGTGGGGTATAAATAAATTATTATTATTATTATTATTATTACTAGCTGGCCAGCATCCTTGCACTCATCTAAGCAGTCCCTTCCCTGCTTTGAGAAGTCTGGCCTCCGAATCTTATGCCTGTCTCTCTCAAGCCAGCGGGAGGGACAGGAGGAAGGAAAATGGTACTTACAGAGTTAATTTACTGGGAGCAGCGGCTGATGATCTGGGTTGCTGCTGAGTCTCACTGCTTGGGACAGAACTTTTGCCAAAGGCAATAAGTTGCTGTGGCTCTTCTCTTGCTGGAACCGGGCTCACCTCTTCTCCTTTCACTGAACTCCCCCCTGGCTTTTTTATGGTGGTGGGATGGGTGCTTCCTGGGGGTTTCCTTGCCTGGAATCTTCCTTCTTTCAGCATGAGAAATGTCTACTTCTAGTTTCGCTTTTCCCTTTCAGGGAAACTGCCTTTGTCCTTTGAGCAGATCAACTCTGGCAGCCTTGGAAGCGGGGAAGGGGGGTGATTAGGAGAAGCGGGATGATTGCGCTGCACACAACGGGCTTGAGTTGTGTAATTCGTTGACTCCTAGCTCATGAATCAGCCCTCAGTAACTGTAATTCGGGTTGTTTCTTCTGCTTCAAGGCTCTAAGCATTACACACCTCTGTCTGAGACGAAAGCCTGCAGAAGAGACATGGCTCAATTTCCAAGGTGATCGTGGTGATGATGAGCCATAGAATCAAAGACTCATAGATTTGTGGAGTTGGAGGGGGCACCAAGGGTAATCTAGTCCAACCCCCTGCAATGCATAAATAGTTCCCACAATCTTTGAACCACCAAACTTCTAGTTCACAACCAGATGCTCCGTGTTAGACTGGGGGAAGTGTAACACAATGTAGCATCAGACCCTAAAAACTTCCCTGAACAGGGCTGCTTACAGATGTCTTTTAAAAGTCACATAACTATTTATCTTTTTGACATCTGCTGGGAGGGTTTCCATAGGGCGGGTGCCACTACCAAGAAGGCCCTCTGCCTGGTTCCCTGAAACCTCACTTCTCACAGTGAGGGAACTGCCAGAAGGCCCTCAGCGCTGGACCTCTGTGTCTGGGCCAGGGGTCTGCAACCTTTAAGACAAAAAGAGCCACTTGGACCCGTTTCCGAAGAAAAAAAAACTGGGAGCCGCAAAACTCGTCATTATAAACATAACTTTTTGGTCACTTTTTTATTATTTCTTTGTTTGACCCCTCAGAATTACTCCCCCTCATAGAAATAAACGTTAAATTAACAAGTTACCTTTTGTGTGTGTGTGTGTTCTTCACTCCCCTTCAAAACAGTGATCAGCGTACATGCCCCTTACAATGTAGCGGGCGGGTGGGAAGGTGACGTCGGGACGGTGTGTGACTAACGCACGCACCGCCCCCATGCGACGTCACAGCCAGTACAGCACCCGCCACAGTGGGGAGTGTGCACAATGCACCTCCTCCCCTCGCTAGTATCCGCCCCGGAGCCGCGGCAAAGGTGTAAAAGAGCCACATGCGGCTCCGGAGCCACAGGTTGCTGACCCCTGGTCTGGGCGATAGGGGTGGAAATGCTCCTTCAGGTATACAGGGCGGAAGCCGTTTAGGGCTTTAAAGGTCAGCACCAACACTTTGAATTGTGCTTGGAAATGTACTGGGAGCCAATGCAGATATCTTAGGACCGGTGTTCTATGCTGCTGGAGGTTGCTAAAAGAAGCAGGGATTTTGAGAAGCTGCAAAACAGTTTCTCCCAGCTGGACAGCAAAATGGTAAATGTGATGCAATGTAAGCAAAGGCAACATGATCAAAGGTCCCTATAAAAGCCTATGAGAAAATATTACGTTTGAGTCTTTGTAGTTTAGAAAAAAGTCAAGCGGCCCCACCCCACTCACCATTCCCCTCTTTACTTCCTGATGTAACACTAATGTCTCACAACAAATGCAACTGATCTGTAGAAAATGCAACTTGAAGAAAGAGACATTGCACATACTTTTGTAAACCAAGAATCTTTAATTATTTTTTTAAATAAAAAAATAGAACAAGAAAAAGGCAAGTAAGTGGAAACACTATAAAGCAAAGCTGCCATACATCCAGATTTTCCTGAATATTACTGGGATATTAGGCAGAATCGACATCCGGGGGGAATTTCCAAAGGCTGTTGCTTTGTCCTAAATGTTAGGCAAGTCCATTGAAAAATCAGTCCTTGGGGTCTTCCTAAAAAAGCTCTACAAGTCTTGGGGCATCCTGGTTTTAAAAGTGTATAAAATTATGCATCTTTTATACACCTTTATAATGTTCCCACTAGTGTGTGCATAATTTCTCCTCTCATAACACTAAAACTCAGAGGCACCCACTGAGGCTGAATATTGGAAGATTCAGTGCAGCTCATAGATGAGCTATGGAACTTGCTCCAACAAG
Source organism: Podarcis gaigeae (assembly GCF_964106915.1). Taxonomy (NCBI): domain Eukaryota; kingdom Metazoa; phylum Chordata; class Lepidosauria; order Squamata; family Lacertidae; genus Podarcis; species Podarcis gaigeae. The sequence goes on from NC_139684.1 coordinate 79,482,821, forward strand.
AGGTAGTGATGGCCACCAACTTGAATAGTTTAAAAGAGGTCTGGACAAATTTATGGAGGATAAGACTATCAACATCTTCTAAACTGCAATGCTACATCCCATCTCTATTTTCAAAGGTAGATTGCTTCTGAACACCAGTTGCTGGAAACAGCGGGAGGGGAGAATGCTGTTGTGCTCAAGCCCTGCTTGTGGGCTTCTCAAAGTCATCTGCTGGGCCACAGTGAGACCAGAATATTGGGCTACGTGGGCCATTGGTCTGTTCCAGCAGGGCTTATCCCAGGAGCAGCCAGATCCTATGCATCACAAGAATGGATTCAGCTAGATTCAGCATGCATAGTACTGCACCCTCCCCACTTCACCTGATGATTGTGTTCTCTGGGTTGGACCAGTTTGAATATAAAAGCAGAGGAGTGGGGTATGAATAATAGGTGTTTGCTTGCTTGCTTGCACCCTGCCCCCCCCCCCATCGTAGAGCTAAGTGACAGAGACTGAAAATGGGCACATTATTTGCTAAGGTTATTCAATAAGAGGTCCTCTTATGGATCAGAAATTGGTTAAGTTCATTGAAGCAAAGGGTAGGAAAAGTGGACAGTTCTCCAAATGGAGAAGAAAGTGCAGTCTCTCAAAGACTGGTATTATCCCAAAGATTGTGCTTTTTAACTTGCTCATAAATTATCTAGAGTTTAGAGGTAAACAGTGATGTGGCCATGTTTGCTGATGATACATCATTGTTCAGATTTGTTGAAACAGAGATTGCAAAGAGTACCAAAAGAACCTCACCGAAGTGAGTGAACAGGTGGTGGAATGGCAAATGCAATTCAAGTGTAAAATGATTCATGCTGGGACAAAATAACATTTCACATATATGCTCATGGGGTCAAAACTGGCAGTGACAGACCAAGACTGAGGCCTTGGGGTAAAAATTTCCTCTGCAATATCAAGCCACATTTGATTATGTGGACATTTATAATTCTGCTTCTAGCTGACCATGGAACAGCCATGTCTGGACGGCACTGGCAGACCTTAGTGTGGAAGTGTTAATTGTCTGAAAAACAACAAATAGCATGGCTCCAGATCACCTTTTTAGCAGTCAGTGAGATGATGGGAAGCAGCTATGCCTGCAGATATCCACAGCTGAGGTGTGCTCTCCAGCAGCAAAGGTGTGTTTGTGTATGAGAGAGAAGCAGCAGAAGTCTGATTCCCCTGGGGGAAATATGATGTCCATATTTGGTGTGGTTTGCATTTGACTAATGGCAATCAAGAACTTTGGATTGTTCACAAAAGCCCGTCAATGCAAAGATGCAGCAGATTTGCCTGAGATAAAGGTGCTTCTAGTGAATAATATCATCTGAAATGTATATGGTGGCGATTCCCTCCACCCTTCCTAAAACCCATCCATAGGAGCTTCATAGCTGAGCACGATTTCCCCACATCCAAGCCCAATAAACTTTCCACACACTGTCTTGTCTTTAGATTGTTTCAAGCTGGAGACACTTTGACTTTACAAAGAGCCTCTACCCATGGCTGATTCCAATTTATTTATTTTTCATATTTTTTAATTAATTGTCCAAAAACTGTTATATAAGGTTCTGCAAAATGCACTGTTATTAAACAGGATCTAGTGGCAATATACATGGTCCATATACAATCATAAATCACTGTCGAAGAAATACAGACATAAAATAAAACCAAAATAAATAAACCACAGGTATGCGAATGCTTGGAAGGCAACAGCTAGAACTATTTGCAACGTAAACGTAATAGTTAAGACAAGGTTACAAGGCATGAACCCTATTATAGCAACAGAATACAATCAACTATCAGATTTTCCTTCTTGTTTAATTTCACCCATTTTGTCTTCAAATGCCATCATTTTTCTCATATACACACAAAAAGTCACACCAAAGATATCTACTCAGTGAGCCCAGATACAAAGTAGATCTCTCCTCTCCATCCCATTCCTCATCCATTTAGGGCCTTTTGGAAATGCCAGGAGCTTCAAAGGATCACACACCCAGAGCCCCCACTCGACTGTTGTCGCATCGCAGAGTTCAAGCGCTGGATCTCGCCCTGAAGCCTGCTGACTTCTTGTTTGAACCCTTCTTCCTGAAGCCGCCTCTGCTCCTAAGGAATGGCAGGGATAAAGAATAAAGTCAATGCCAGCTGATCACAGAGCAAAGCTGGAGACTGCAATAAAAGAGACAGGGACAGAGCTAGGCCAATTCAGGTGGTGAATTGAGACAGGTGAGCAATTGCTTCCTCCTCCCTTCTCCATATGCCCCCAGTCCAACTGCTTCTTTCCCCTAATGTTAGGTCCCTGAAGACTATCTCAAGATGACACAGGCATCCTCAGTCAGCTAGAATGGTGCCATCTAGCACAAACTGGCCCTGTGATTCCTGAAGGATGCATGTTGTAGAGCTCCCCAATGGTCACAAGTCCCCAGAAAAAATAATAATGGCAAGAGAGACAAACCAGACCTCGTTCATCATCCAAAGAAGTGGCAGCAGCAGCAGGAGGAGGAAGCTTGCTTCCTTCTAGTCTGCCAGAAAGAAGACTCAAAAGAACGTCGTTACTAAGAAGTATTCCCTAGGGTTGCTTTTTTTGTCCTCCCTCCCACTCCCTTTTCTTTTTGTGCTGTATCTTTTAGATTGTAAGCCTGAATGCTTATTACTGATTGCCATGAGCTGCTCAGGAGGCCTTCTTTGGCTAAAGAGTAGGGTAAAAATACATGCATAGAATTGCACACATAGATAGTGTCTTATAGAGAGCCAGTGTGGTGTAGTGGTTAGGAGCGGTAGTCTCGTAGTCTGGTGAACCGGGTTCGCGTCTCCTCTTCTCCACTTGCAGCTGCTGGGTGACCTTGGGCCAGTCACACTTCTCTGACGTCTCTCAGCCCCACTCACCTCACAGAGTGTTGTGGGGGAGGAAGGGAAAGGAGAATATTAGCTGCTTTGAGACTCCTTCGGGTAGTAATAAAGCGGGATATCAAATCCAAACTCCTCCTCCTCCTCCTTCTTTTTCTTCTTCTTCGACTTTAGCCTCTTTAGTGAAAGCTGGTAGGACTGCATAAATGATCAGGCTTACAGTACTAAGGATATTGTTACCTGGAGCTTTGCATTCATCACCATCTCATGCTCTGCCAGTAGCTTCCTCCTGTCCTCCACCATTTTTGTTTCTAGCTGCCTTTTGTGCTCCTCAAAACTCTTTTCCTGCTGCTGGGCCCTCTGGACAGCCTCATCTTTCATCTTCTCATGCAACTCTGCTTCCCGGGCAGAGGCTTCAGCCTTGACTCGCTCCACTAGAGGGAAAGAGAGATGGTGAATGCTAATTGTACATTAAGACACAGGTTGGCAAAGGCTGCATTAGCCTATTTGGAGGTTGTGTACATACACTGAAATCAAATTTAAAAACACAGCTTCCTCTAAAGAATTCTGGGAACTTTAGTTTACCTTTCACAGACCTACAATTCCCAGCACCTTTAACAAACTAAGTTCCCAGGATTCTTAGAGAATGGAATGTTCTTTACATGAGTGGTGTGCATGTAGCATTATTATTAATTATTATTATTATTATTATTACTATAATTTGTATTGTGTACTAAATACAGCACCATTAGTTCTTTTTTTGCTGCATCACATTTCAGCTGGGCTACAGTGTCAGCTCAGTATCAGGGCTTTTTTATATTAAAAAAACAGCTTTTATAAATTATCATATCATTGGAAATCACATTGTTATTTTAATGAACTTCAGTCTAGTGGGCCTTTCTCACTTCCCTTAATCAGATGACAAGAATATGCCCAGCAACATTTTCCTCTTCCATCCTGTGGTCTCTGTCAAAGTGACCCCTCCATAATGGCCATTACAAATTTTTTATTTATTAAATGGCAGGTCTGATCATTGTACCCTCCAAGATGTTCCTAGTTTGGCTTTCATTCAGAGGCCTGGGAATTGGTAGGAATCAGGAACTAGCAAAAGTGATAGGAAGTGGGGACTCCCACCTCTGACGGAGGAGGCTAAAATTATCCCAGTCAAGATTGTTATGGGTCTGTAAGGCCTGTCTGTGGAGGAGGCCTCTGAACTGGGGCTCACCTTCAACCTCCTTCTGTTTGTCCGTGAGGGTCCGGTCAGCCTGCAAAATGGATTGGGCTGCTGCCTCCTTGGATTTCAGGAAGTCTTGCAGGGCCTGGGAAGCCTAAAGAGGAGAAGAGGGGTAGAGTGAGGCAAATTGTTTGGCTTTGTGCTTGCATGCAAAGCTATATGCAGTAAAGAAGACACTGCAAAAACCTGAAGGCCAGTCTAGATATGGCAGGGTAGCCATTCGTACTTTATCTAGATTAATGGCCCAATCACATCTGGAGCTGAGCTGGGTTTGTGAGAGAAGACAGTGAGGTGTATTACTTTAAGTGTATGACTAAGACTGTGGGGACCCAGGTCCAAGTCCCCCACACAGCAATGAAGCGATCTTGGAGAGTCTCTCTCTCTCTCTCTCTCTCTCTCTCTCTCTCTCTCTCTCCCTAGCCTATTCCACAGGGCTGCTGTGAGAGAAACATAGGGGGAACACAACTCACACTGCTTTCTGTTCCTTGAAGAAAAGGCAAGATATTAATTAATCAATTAAAGCAAAATGTAATTTACCTGAAAAAGACATTTCCTCCTCTGCTTTACCCCAAGGTGTACTATCCTTTTAAGAAATCTTCTCCCACCCTGATTCACTTCAGGATCAGAGCTGCACTGGGAGAAATGTGGCTGAGCAGAGTGTTACAATATGGATGCAATGCAGCTGCAAAGTGCTAGCTTGAAAAGTAAACATGATGGGACTGCCCGTGAGAAACAGAGGGACAGTCAACTCACAGTGCGAAGCACCGGAAGAGCTCATATTACACTCTGGGAGGTCAACAGGGAATCAAGCCAGGTGAATAGGATTGTTGCCAGTTCATCCTGATAAAGGGCTTGATATCCTGACACAGAGAGCAGGCAAGGCAGGGGAGTGAGGCAGGGCTTACATTTGTAGCCCACCTTTCCTCCATAGAGCTGAAGGTGACGTACTTGGCTCTCACCCCCCCCCCCCATTTTATGCTTGCAGCAAAGCTGAGAGGCAAGATATAGCAGAGAAGTAGCGACTGAGCCAGGATCACCCAGCGGGTTTGTTGCTGAAGTAGGGATATGAACTCTGCTCTCCCAGATCCTAGATCAGCACTCTAACCATTGCACCACAGTGTCTCTTACAGTAATGCTGACAGGGCTACTGACTGGGATGGAGCGACAGCTCTGGAGAAACCTATTATAGCAAAGGAGCAGTAAAATAGTTATAAGGAGAGGATTTATCCCTGGGGAAGCTAAACGTGGTTTGTGGGTGTGTTGCATGTCCTCTTTTTGCTGTGCCTACAAGTCTGACTCACCATGAGTCCTTTCCCAGGCACCAGGTAATACTGATCCACCTTTTCCTTCTGGTCATCCAGAAAGCGCTGGTAGCCCCCAGCCACAGAATAGCTCCCCTTGCCAATCTCCTCTTCCAGGTCCTGGAACAGCTGTGTAAGCACAGCCTGGCAGCGATCTGATGATGCCTGCTCATTGCGAGAACAGAACTCTAGAAGCTTGGCATGCAGCTGGGTCTGGAGGAAAGAGGGAAGAGTGGAGGGGAAGAGAGAAGGGGCACAGGGTGAAATGCAAATGGTGCTTCCTAATGGAGAACAGTCCTATATTCCCTATTCCAGGGATTTCAGGGCTCCCTCTTGTTGCAGGCACTAGCCCCAGTGGACCAGTGCAAAGGGGGAGCAACGGATAACATGGTTCCAAAGTGTGTTTCAGTATATGAAATAAAAGGACTTTATTCTGAAAGTTGCTCTACTTGCTCTCCCAGCACCATCAACCAAATAAGCAAGTTAGCACCCAGAATGCCCCTAACTCTGCTTTTTAGACTTATCATAAATAGCACTGGGCAGGGGAAGGTAGAAAGAAGCTTGCATCTTGCATGTGGAGGCTCAGGAGGAAGGCTGCAATGCCCCTGAAATCCATGAGAAACTGACTCTTAGATACAGATCAGAAAGTCCATTCTGCTGAGTGCCAGCTGGCTTCCCGTTTGTCAACCCAGAAGGAGAAGAGATGTAAGAAAGGGCTAAAAGACCCAGGGCTTCTTCACATTTACCTTTCCCCCGCTCTTTCCAGGCACAATCCGTGCTTTAAAGCTCAGAAAGAGCAGGGCAAACAGTAAGCGTGGATAAGGCCTCAAATAACAGGACCTGCTGCAAGTCTACTTTGCCTGAAAAACGTGGCCCGCCTACTACCCTCTGTCCTTTCCTCAAACTGGTCCTCCCACAGTTAGTTCCTCATTCTAAACACCTCCCTTGGGAACAGGGTCACTTTTTCATCCCAACAAAACCAAGAGGCTGCCACATGTTCCGTGTTCCTGGGGGCATCTTAGCTCAACTCAACTAGCTCCATTGGCATCCAATCAATGGCCAACACAACCTTGCTAAGGAGCCGGATCTCATCCCTTGACATCTCGGCTCTGAACTAGGACAGGAATGAATACATTGCCCCATAGAAAGGAACCTCCCATTTCTGAGTATCCAGCTTTCCATCCAACACAAAATCCTTCCTAGTTTTCCTCATATCAGATATTGAGAGCCCCCTATCTAATGCCCACTGGTGAGTTAATCCCCATACCCCAAGTTCCTTCTGGTACTCGTGATTGACATCCTTGAAGGCTCGTGCCAAGAACACTTTAATAGCCTCCTTCTCATATTGGGCATGCACTTTCAGCAGCTCCTCGATAGTCTCGGTGGGCAGCTTCAAATGTTTCCCCATCTCAGCTTCATAGTATGTAATGGCTTCCTGCACAGCAGCTGTGTTCTCAATCTGCGCCAAGGCTTCCACCGCGTTCTCTATGCAGGGTATGGAGCCACTGGAGATGGCGTCCACATAGGTCACCACCAGATGCCCCAATGCTGCAAGGGGTAGGAAGGGAGAAAAATATGGTTTAATAAGATATTAATGTGATTGAATATGATATGAGTAAAACTGGATAAATGATGAACTAATGTAAGCGGCTGGGGAAACACAGCCCGATGGGCAGGGTATAAATATTATTTATTATTATTATTATGAGATAGTTCAGGATATATGAAAAAGCTCTCAAATAAGTGGTAATGGTCCAGCACAAATTGTGCAAAAGTCTGGGGCAAGTGGAAGTGTCGACAGGCCCTTAGTCTCTTGCAGAAAAAAACAACCAAAAAGTATTCTGGTCTATAAACAAAAAAGTATTCCAGTCCATAAACCCTTCAGCTGGATACTGAAGTTCAGGGTGAAACCCCAGCCTCTCCACCCAGGATTCCCCATGAGCCACTCAACCCACGCCCTTTGCCTCTACTCACATGTCCCTGTCACCGTGTGCCCTCCCTGGATGACTTTTGCCTGAGCTTGCTCATGAATATAGCTGCAGAAATGCTGAACCTGCTCCAGAAAGTCAGGATTCAGTTTAGATTCAGGTAGGTCCTCCAGTTCCTCTAAAGCTCGCCTTGAGGCCGGGCGGTCAAAGACAAAGCACTTGCGGCTGGGGAAATACTGGCGTATGCATTTCTTGGCAAGGTCCAACTTCTCTGGGTTGTCTAAGAGAGAGAGAATCACAGATAAGGTTATTATCGTTGCTGTTGCTATTATTTTGTGCCCCCTTGGCTCGGCCCCCTGTGAGGGGGAACATCCCACACCGTCCTAAATCCGGCACTCATCCAGGCTAGGATCCCTCCGACTCTCAATACCTTTCTTCCTCTTCAGGGCATTCTCCAGATATTCGTCTTCAGTGATAGGTTTCCCATTCAGTTTCAGCAGTAACGAAAAGTCACGCACAGCCCAGACGAAAGCCGGGAAGAACCTAAGAAAGTCACTCGAATCTTCCTCTTCACCCTCAGAGTCCTTTGCAGGTGTGCTCTTCACCTTAATGCGCTTAGTCAGCTCTGTCACATACCTGGGATCACACTAAGGAAATTACGATGCCTCTTCCACTTCACAGGGCAGTAATCTCTCAAATACCCCTCACCTTTCCTCCTCTATCCCTCCTCACTATTCCTAAGGCCCTTATTAGAAATGTCACCCAGTTAGATAAACCTTGCTTCTAGATAAAAACAGTAGTTCCAAATCAAAAAGCACAATTGCTTTGTTTTCAGATGATGTATGCATGCAACATAGCAGACACAGTACTAGAAAAGGCATTCCTTCTGTGTGTGTGAGAGAAGGCAGAATGACTCTTTTAAGAAGGACTTGCATTTAAATGAATTAACAGTTTTTTGCTGCCTCATTGGAGAGGTGTCTTTTTTAGTGCTGTTTCCCTCCCAAAGAAATCTAACCAGCTAACTGATTAAAAATTGCTGTCTTATTTATTATCACAGTTTCGTTCATCTTCGTTTGAATTTGTCCATTAGTGTGCTTCCTGGAAACCAGTGCGGTGTCCCCACTAACTGTGACCTACATTGCACCATCCAGTATCGTGAAAATAAATGTATGTACAAAGAGGCATTTCCCAGCGTGCACACACAGCTAGATTGCTACCGAAAGCATCTACACACCATCTATTCTGACTGGAAAGCAGGAAAACTGGCAGTGAACTGCCTGACACCATTTGTACAAAGGATACTGCAGTTTCTCCAGAGCATATTGGTCAATGGTGCCCATGCTGTTGTATACAAAGGTGCTGCTTAACAGAATGGACAAGGCAAAAATCCAGGAGTCATTCGCAGTATTGCTCTGTAGGATGGGATGTAAGTAATTAGTGCAGAATCCTGTTACACACTTGATCTGCACCTAGGCTGCATCCCTACACACAGTAAAGAACTCAACCTGGTTGATCCCTTTCTGCTCGCACTATCTCACCTTTGGATTACTCCTATGAGCATCCTTCCTCATCTGAGAGCTTTTAAAGTGCTCCTGATTAGCCTTGTTCTCCTGTTGTATAGTTGTTGTTAATTAAGATTTATATACCACCCTTCATCACAAGATCTCTGGGTAAAAGGTAAAAACAAAAGTAAATAGTTAAAGAAAAGAAAACAATACCCCCCCCAAAAAACACTTTAAAAGGCTGTAGAATATTAATCAGCCAAAGCCTAGTTGAAAAGGAATGTTTTTGCCTGGCGCCAATGAAGGCGTGAGACACAAAAGGCAATCCCTACCTAGAGATATCAGAGATTGAACCTAGGACCTTCTGAATGCAAGGCAGCTGCCCTACCACTAAGCTATGGCCCTTCCCCCATGCAATAGCTGCTCTGTGTCTCCAACTTACCTTCTCCACATCGCCCAGCCCCTCCGTGTCCAAAAGCACCAAGGTGTGGCCAGGCTTTTTGGGGTGAGGAAGGCACCACATCCAGATGCCCATGGTTTGTGCTTGTATTGTGGCCCCCAGACAGAAGCCTATAGGGATCAAATGAGACCGGAATAAGGGAATCAGGTACGAGGGGATCAGCAGTAACCTCAGAATATGGTCCTCTTAGTGTGGAATTCTCAGATATCTGAAAAAGCGGTTACCTAAATGAAGTAACATCTGAATGTACCTTGCTGGCCCCATCCAGCCCAAAGTCTTTACCCAGCAAACCTATTCCTTGTGCAGACTCACCTTTCTTCTTTCCTGCCAGCTTGTTCATGAGGTAGGATTTGCCTGTGCGGTACAGTCCCACGATGGCCACCACAACCACTGGCTGCTGGATGCTCTGCAAGATCTTCAGGGCTTCCTGGTTGACCCGCAGCTGTTCACTGGGGTTGTTCTCGATCAGGCACATTGGCTCTTCCATGATGCTTGGCTGAGCAGTTCAGAAGGAAGGAAGGAGGCTGAGGAATCTAAAGAGACAAAAAGAAATTCCAAGCTCTGCTTCTACACTCAGGTTATTTCCCCTGGAAAGGATGGGTCGAGGTTGGGAAACATTTTCTCCAAGGGCATTTCCTCTTGGACAAGCTTCTGGGCCAGAGCAGTGAATGTGAGCGACTCCTACCATTTCAAAACATCAGAATGAAAGGACATATTTCAGTTAGGCAAAATCTCTTGGGGGGAGGAGGTGTGGTCCCAAGGCCTACAGGGTAACAGTTGGCACCCGAACCTGAGATTCCCCATCCCTTAGCTAGATAAAGGAAGGGCTGCCCATAGGATCTTTGAATGCTATTCTTCAAGAACTATGAAACTATTCACTCACTCCAGGACGAGCCCTATCATTAGGTAGAGGGGCAGGCAGCTGTTTTTGTGCATCAGGAAAAGGCCGCAAGTTGTTATTTATTATTACTGCGTTTTCACTGCCAAGACATTTGTGGGGTTTTCTGCCTCAGGTGCCAGAATCACTTTACTTCCTCAATCCCTTGCATAGCCAGCAAGACAGGGCACAAATAGAAAGCATTTGCTGCTTCGCCAGACTCAGCAAGATGTATCCTGCCAGCCCTGCCTTGATTTGGCCCAAGTCATTTCTTCCCCAGTCTGAAAGTCTGAAAACCAGGGCTTGTGGCTGTTTCTCTCAAGCTAACAGCTAGGCAGGACTGTGGAGAGAAAAGGTGGTACTCACATAGGTAATTTTCTGGCTGGTCTGGCTTGGCAGCAGTCTCTCTTCAGCCAAGAGGAAACTCAGGAGGGGGCTGCAGCTGCTGAAGCTTTTCCCACAGATGTGTGCTTGGAGCAGTTTACAACACTTCTGCTCCGACTGCAAACTCCAGTGGCTTTTTATGGTAGTGCTCACATTAATTCCCCTTAATAGATGCTTTGACTGGAATTAGAATTGCTAAAGAAAAGGTTTCAGTTTCCCTTTTGGTTTCCTGTCTTAACCAGCCAGCAGGACTGCTTGTTCTCAGCTGACTAAAGAAGGAGGGGTGAGGTGGAGGTGCTGGAGGCTAGAAGATCCCACTGTTTGAGCAGGGTAAACTGCACAATTCCTTCATAAAGCTCTAAATTTGACACATGATGTGCTGCCCTGTAGCTGCTTGGCTCCCTGCACTTGGTGACTCAGCCCACAGCTACGGCATTTCTGGTCGACGTCAGTGCTTAAGTCAATATGAAATTCTCCTGTTTGCACAGAATAAGTATTGCCCATTTGGTGCTGTGAGGAGGGAAGAAAGTGGAACCCATACACCCATAATGGGAACACTGTTTTTGACCCCTTGATCTTTGCCAATTCTGCACAGAAAGCTTTTTCAGTGCTGGCATTAACTGATGTTTCCACAAAGAATGACTTCTGCCTGTGTTCTCCAAAACAATGTTGCTCTTATGCCTCTTTCTCGGAATGAGCATCAGCAGTTCCTGGAAAACAGAGTAGCAATTTCCAAAGATAGAGATGTCTGTTATGTACTGAAGTTCTCACCCTGGGCCAGCAGGGGGATACTGTAGATAGTTATGCAAATTCAAAGGATTGAAAGTGACATTCAGTGATTGGATAGTTTTTATGCAAATGAAGGATCAAAAGTGACATTCAGTGATTGGATAGTTTTAGAAAGTTGCTACAGTAACGTTGTACTGGAGCTCTATATAAGCAGGCTGACTGAGCCCTTCAGTCAGTTCTGTTCTGGCCTCTGAATAAAGAAGAGCTGTTTGAAGAATCTCTGTGTCGTCTGATATGTTCACCCACAACTTAACAATGTACGAGAAAGGAATGCAGCTCAGTGGTACAGCATCTGTTTTGCATGCAGAAGGTCCCAGGTTCAGTCTCCAGGTGGGGGTGGGACTGGGAGAGATTCTGGTCTGAAACAGATCAATTGCAGCACAAGCTTTACAAATGGCAATGCAATACAAAAAGCACAGTCTATGACAAGGGGTAGCCAACACAGATGCTGATTTGTCCTTTTGCTTAAAAATAAGTGTTGCCAACAGGCCACAGGGTGCTTTACAACAACATCATCATAATAAGCCACACAAGAACTTGCGAACAAAAGAAGCAGCATCAAACTGTTTTCAAATTACTTCAATCACAATTCCCCTGCTGGAATAGGTGTGCCTTCACCTGCTTTCTAAAACAAAATGATAATCTGGCTAGGCACGCCTTAGTGAGAACCTTCCAGAGCAATGGAGCCACCACTAAAAAGGTCCTTCCATTGGTCCCAGAGGTATGCACTTCATCCTGCGCAGGGACCATCAGTAAGGCATCATCCACTGACCTTAAGGTGCAGGCAGGATGGTCTGTGAGAAGGTGTTCCCATAGGGCTTGTCCACATGTAAACTTTGTTTAGCTGTTAATCTACTCCCCATCCCACCATTCAAATTGCATTAGACTAGTTGAGGCCCATATGTATTTCAATTTGTATCTGGGTAGTAATTTATACCAGTAGGTGTTACCTTTTATGTTTGTCCCCACCTTCTAATTTATTAATTCTGTTTCACCAGTTATGTACTGGTAGGGCACATAAACAGATTTCTGCAGGTGCACCTTGTTTTTGTTTTCTTGTTTTGTCCTGTTTTAATTCCCCTGCCCAGCCCACAATTTTTAATTTTGTTTGTGCTGTTTTATGGTTTGCGGAAATCCGAGGAATCAAAATAAATATATACGGCTACATTCCTCCGTTCAGGAACATGCCAAAAAAATTATACTTCATTCTTTACTCCACTTTTAAAGGAATCCTCTCCCCATCTTTTTCTTCCTACTCTACTTTTAACACAGTGATTTCTGCCCTTTCCTTCTATTTTTCATTCTGCATCTATTTTTCACAGTGGTTCAGCCAAGCTATTGCAAGCGCCCTCCTCCCCAGCCATGTCAACCTTGCTAATCTTTATTATTTATTCCGATTGTCCCATTGCAGATGCAACTTTATCTGACCCACACCAGGTGTTACATACAAAGCCAGATGTGGAGCAGGTGGACATGGTTTGAGGGAAATGGCCTCATTTCTGAAATTAGGGTCCCTGGTGGGCCTAATTTGGCCTGTGAGCTGAGGGTTTCCCTTCACTGATTTATTCTCAGGGACTGGTCTGTTTGTCACTTATATAAAGCAGAAGGGCGTTGCTGGCAAGTGACAACTGGAAGATGAGGAAATGAGCCCTTGTTATTATGTGTTGTGATATTCTGTCAGTAGTAGATTATTCCTCCAGACGTTTATCCTTGTCAAGTTGTTGGTGTTGCTTTGATGGATAACAGAGGGGACTGATGCTCTGATCAGATCAGCCCACCCCTGACATATGCATCCATGAATATAAGAAGACCATCAGTGAGACAAATTAACTTCTATATGCAATTAATTCCCACCCCAACATTAGGCATATCAGAAAGGTATACTGAAATCAGGCCCCATCAAAATAACCTTGAGTTTACACAGAAATTCCCATTCCTGTCTTTATTCTTAATTGAGGTAGCATCGGCCAATGGTATTGTAGGGGGACCCCAACGGCCCCCAAAATATGTTTTGTGTGAGAAACCTATAAAAAGCCCCAACTGAATGATATATTGGAGTTCTGTTAAAATCCTTGGTTCATAATAGTTTCCTTTTGTTCATAAAAGACACATAGCCCAGTTGCTGGAAATACCAAAGATAAGGCATTCAGGGAGTGAACTTCTGAAGAGTAAAATTATGGGAGTCTGGCTGTGCCAGCTTACCAAGGACAACTCCCCTTATGTAGGCTTGTTATCTAGGTGAACATAAATCTCAGCCTACAATTCTCCTTTCTTTAGTATGTAGGCTTGTATCTATGTAGGCTTCAAAACTTTGGAAGCGAGGGGCCCTAGAAGGGCTGGACACACATCAAGTTGCAGACTGGACATCTAGAAAGTTGTATCCAATGAGTATTCTGCCAACTACCCTCTGCAAATGTCTGCAGCGGTTTGATTGGATTTTATTTCTAAAACCTATACAGTGGTACCTTGGTTCTCAAACACCTTGGTACTCAAACAACTCGGAACCCAAACGCTGCAAACTTGGAAGTGTTCCAGCTTGCAAACATTTTAAAGCCAAACATGCTCCATTTTGAGTGCCACGCTTCCAATTTGAGTGCCACACTTCCGTTTTGAGTGTTACACCCAGGTCTGTCTGTTTTTGCTATTTATTTTGCGTTTTTGTTTGTTTTTTGGCTGTGTGGAACCCAGTTCAGCTACTGATTGATTGATTGTGTGACTGCAGTACATTGTTTATTGCTTTCATTTTATGGAGCAATGGTCTCATTAGATAGTAAAATTCATGTTAAATTGCTGTTTTAGGGGTTGTTTTTTAAAAGTCTGGAATGGATTAATCCATTTTGCATTAGTTTCTGTTGGAAAGCACACCTTGGTTTTGGAACGCTTTGGTTTTGGAACAGACTTTTGGAACGGATTAAGTTTGAGAATCAAGGTACCACTGTAAAAGTGGTAACATGCCCCCCCCCCCAATTCAGCCTTAGTGGAGGTGACTGCGCTGAACCTATTTACTGCAGTAAATAAACTTTGGGACTCCTTCTTCAACCCGACTCACGAGTAATTAATGGTACTAGTGAGACAGCAGATTTGCCCTGCAACAGTACAGTATGACTAATATATTATCAACTAGCCCCTAAGTCTCTTTGCAGCTCCCATTGCCCTTTCAGTGGAATAGCTTGAAATCGGAATTAACAGCCTGCATTTCTGTGACTCGCCTCCTCTGTAGCTAGCAAGGAAATGTATAATTCTTGGTGGGCTATTTTAATAACATTGCAGGCTAGTAACTTGTGTGGATTTATTTACAAGCTTGCATTTTTATTCCATGTCCCTCTTTCATATCTGTCAATCTCAAGACAGTGTCCGCACCCCCACATATTATATTCACAGCAGTCTTGTACAGTATATAAATATAAATGGATGGTTTATTTTGGTAGCTAACTGACAGGCAAAAAAAGAAGTTGCAAATGTGATTGGAACAATGTTGGAGAAATCCTGGTCAGTATTTTAAATTTTGGTTTTAGCTCTATCACGATAAAAAAAAATTGGTTGATAGACCTGATGAAAGTAAATAAGTAAATAAAATAAATAACAAGAGCAGAGTATATTGAAATCCCGTCAGCCATGAAGTACGCTGGGTGACCTTGGGCCATCTCAGTGTAATTTACCTCACAAGGTTGTTGTGAGGGTAAAATGGGTGAAGAGAAAAAGATGCATAGCACGCTGACCTCTTTGAAGGGAAGATGGAACATAAATGCAGTGACATTTCAGTTTGGGGTGATGCCCTTTATTTTGCAGCACAGAGGTGCACAAATCCCAGCTACTGATTCAAGCTGCATTTAATTTAACAAGCTAACAAGCCAAAAAATAAAAATTCATAACTTTGTTTCAAAAAGCTTCACGTAAAGAAGCGAGGAATGGGGAATAGTTTCAGACTCCTATCACACTGGAAAAAAGAGGCCTTTGGGTGGCTGATGCACTTTTAAAAACCATCATTGCCCTTGGGTTTTTCATTTTTGTTGTAATAGCCTTTCATCCAAATTAGGGGTGCGGGGAATTCCATCCAAGTCGTTTAGCTGAGGGGCTCGATCCCTTTCTTGGCTCATTCTATCTTATTTATATAGGTACAGTATATTCTTAATTACTCATTGGTGCAGGGCAAACCACCCAAAATTTTGGAGGGAACCAGAGCATTCTGTGGACACTGTATTTTCCACTGATCTGCCCCGAGCATATTATTCTGCTTTTTAAGGCATCCCTTTGCCAACTTTTTTCACCAGCACTGTTTTTTAAAACACAGTGATTCTCCCCCTATTTCCCCCACAATGGTTCAGCCCAACTGTTGCTAGCTTCCTCCCCCTCAATAGTTTGAGCGGACTCCTCCTAACTACCACCCCACACCGCTCGAGCCCGAGACGCTCTCGTCGCTCATTGGCTCTCTCTTTTTTTGCAGTTGGGAGCGAAGAGCGACAGTTTAGCAGAAAGCACTCAAAGTAGCAACCTGGCGAAGCGCGGGGGCGAACGAATGATTTTTGTCTGGTCACGGGGGCTAAGGGAGTAATAAAAGGCCACTTTTCATTGGCTCGCCGTCCAAGCAGCGAATGATATGAATGCTGTGATTGGTTGTTTGACGTTGGAGTTAAAGGGAGTGCTCTAGGAACCGTTTTATGTGCATGCATGAATGCTTGCTTGCCTTTTATAGCGTTCTGAAATACTCTTCAGTTCTCCTTTTCTTTTTGTCACGCCGATCCACAAAAGTATCCCGTAGCCAATATATATATATATCTGTTTCAAAGTGACATGGTAATGCTATAAAAATGTTTCCTCAGAACCTTAATTAGCCTTCGGAAATAAAATCTGCATTCTCCTCACCCAACAATTTTTTCATAGTATTGACACACCTTCATTGTGAGGGCATCACTAGCAACCATCCCAAAGGATCCTGTCATCCTGTCAAAAACAAGATGGTGTCACTATTGCCTGTAGTCACACTCAGTTACTTAACTTTGCTATCTAGTGACACAATTCCCTTGTAAACCCACAGTGTCCTGACTTTCACACAACTGTTGTGCCTTAACTTCACCTCATTTGGACACCGTGTATTAAGTGCCCTTCCAATACTTCCCCAACAGCAACCTGGCTTCAAACACAGCCCAGCGTTTAAAAATTATGTCATGTTTCTGTAGTAATTCCATGGCATTGAGTCCCTCTCGGTCATGTCAAGATTATAGCAGCACATAATAAGGCTACGCTACAAGTGTCTGTTTCATATTTCTCCAGAAGCAAATGTTGGTAATTTGGGTGGTCCAGGTGACAGTAGCCAGAGCAGGCCTTCGCATGAAGCGGTTGTTTTGTGCATCAAATTCCAGAGGGGTTACCATTCTCCTGCCTCTAATCTTCATCTCTGTGGCTGCAATCCAAAATATACTTACTTGAAAGTGAATCCCCTAGAAAAAATGCAAGGCTCGCTTCCAAGTATGGACTGGGATGTGCTTGTCATTAAAAATAAATAAAAATCAGCCAATTGCCTTAGGGTCATTTTCAATTTTCATACTGGGAGCAAAAACGTCAAAGGCCAGCCCAGGCAATCACACCTTTGACCTCACCCATTTATTACCCTCTGTTTGGGTAATCCTGATCCACCAGCAGCAGCGTGCAACTATCTAAAATGGGAAAGATGCCATTTTAGAGGCAAAGAAAATGTATCTTTTCAGGCATATTGCAAGATTGAGACGGGAGGGTATACATTTGAAGTGGTCAAGGAGTGCATTGGGAATCCTCAAAGCTGGTTCTAGTTAACAGTCAGGATGGGCGGCTCTGTTTGGATCGAAGAAATGGCTTCACATTCCGAGACATGATGTTTCTCCCCTGCCTTTCAGGTTCCCACACCATGGGAGACAATGAGGATCCTGACGCTGCAGCAGCACCAAGCATGCAGTGCTCCCCTTCAGACTCCACCACAGATGACAGCAGCACCCAAGATGATTATGTGCTCCCCGCCATCGTACGCTCTCCAACTTGTGCCCGCTGCCGCAATCATGGCATCCGGGTCCCACTGAAAGGCCACAAGAACACTTGCCAGTTCCAGGGGTGCCAGTGTGAAAAATGTATCCTGATCCTGTACGTCTGGTGGGAAAGCAAGATGGAAGTGGGTGCTGGCCCCAGACATTGTGGGGATTTGTGCTGAACGTAGCACAGTGCTGGTCTCAGTAGGTGGCACTGTTCCCTTATGAATAAGGCCTTCGTCATATTAAGCTGCAAGTACTACCTCTCCCCTTTGTGCTTTGCTAGCTCCGCGGCAAGCCCATTAATACTTGCAATGATGTACAGCACAATGTTTTTCTTTTTAAAGTACACTCCTTGCAGCTCCTTGCTCGGTATCCTAAAGGACGAATCTGTATGCAAATGTGCATGGATCACTTAGAAAACTGGAAAAAGGCAATCTTGGGAGGGTATGACCAGGAAGGTTAAATATGCATCTGAAACTCCAAAGCAGGGCAGGCCAACTTTTCATACCAAGTAGGCCGCAAGAGTCCTTCAACATGGAACCAGCAGGCTACATACACGGCCTTGTCCATAGCTGTCAACCTTCCCTTTTTTTTGCGGGAAATTCCCTTATTCCAGCCCTGCTTCCGGAATGTTAGATATCCTGTAGACTGTCCCTAGGACAGGTTAGGCTACTGATCCCTTATTTTCAAATCTGAAAGTTGACAGCTATGGCCTTGTCACATGGGAGGAGGAATGCAAGGCCAAAACTTGATGCTCCCACCCCAAACCTTTGCACTGCCTTTCCAAAGCCGACTAGCAAGACGCCATGCTTTGCAAAGGAGGAGCTAGGCTCCGGCAGGGTTCTAGATCCCTCTCACTTCCTTACCAAAGCTGAGGAAGCACTAACTAGGCTTTGGGAAGGAGGCGGTAGGACCTTAGGACCCTGCCAGAGAGCCCTCACACCTTCTTCCCAAAGCCTAGCCCAGGAGCGGGGGGATCAAATGTTGCCAAGGGCTGCAAAAAAGGCCTCAAAGGCCATGTGTTGGACCACCCTGCTCCAAAGCGAGAAAAGCAGGTTTTGTTACATCGTAGGGAAAAGGCCAAGAACTCTTTGCTTGTGTGTGATTTGTATTTGCCCACTCTACCACTTTAATTCTTCATTTATTTAATGGTTTCTCCTCCCAGGCAGAGACGCCGGGTCATGGCTGCCCAGGTGGCCTTGCGCAGGCAGCAGGAGATGGAGCTGAGGAAGCTGACCAGTGGTTTGCTGCAGCTTCAGGACAGCCCCACATCAAGCTCTCTCCACCCGGCCAAACTACCAAAAGGGATCAAACCTTGCAGGGGAGACATAGGTAAGCTGCTATGAGAACAGGAAAACATGGGACATTGAATTACTTTTATATAATTTTTTAAAAAATGCAAAGGACTGAACTGTACTCCTCATTGATCCAAATTTGCTTCCAGTCCTACATGTGTTTAGTATTATAGCATTTAGCATTAATTATATATACAATCCCATCAGTTTATATGGGAGCAACTGACTTTCTCTCGCCTCTGAGTTCTAAAACAAAAGAACACCATCAGAGAAAAAGGCGGGCATAAATACATATATAACAATAATAACACAGGCTGCCAAACATAGGGGAGCAGAAAATATATGTCCGATGTGAATGGCTGCAATGAAATAAATGAGGATTTGTGCTGGCAAGGAATGATTTTTGCAAATTCAGCTCCATGAGCCCTTGCAAACAGATGCTTTGAACTTAGATGGAAAAGCTGATTAGGAGTACACACAAAAACTAATGAGTGGGAAGAGAGTTAAGTGTGTTTTCCTCACAGTTTTCCATGCTCCAAAATTCTCCACCTGAAACTGATTTCTCTCCCCCCCCCAAAAAAAAACCTGTTTGTGGGGTGTTTGTTAAAATGTGTATGTAGTTTTGTCCTTAGGATCAGGGACTAAGGGACTGCTGCAAGTCCAGCAACCTTTGGCTCTTTCTCTCCTTGAAAAAAATCCATTCACGCTGGTATTTAGAAGCATTCTGTGTCTGTGTTTGTTTTTTTAATTCTCCTTCCCATTTCCTTTTTTCTTTTGTTTGTCATGTCTTTTAGGTTGTAAGACTGTGGGCAGAGACTGTTGCACTACTGACATTTGTAAGCCAGCTCTAGGAATCTTTTTTGGCTGAAGACTGAGTAAAAATGTCTTTAAAAAATAAATACCGTATCATAGGAGGTAAATTGGCTGCTTGTCAGATTTTAAGTAATAAATACACTTATTTATTTTAAGTATTTTTTACTCCATTATTTTGCACTGAAAAGGCTCCTCTTGAGCCTTTTACTAACAATTTTTGTAAGACAGTCCTTGCCCTCAAGCTTACAATCTAAATGTTGTGGCAAACAAGGGGAAAGCGGGAAGGCATCAGTTCTTAAAGTTTCAGTTCTTAAACAACCAACTTCAGATAATCTGATGGAATAGTGCTGCTAGGGGACAGCTCAGGGAGGGTCGAAGGTGTTAGTCTCTCATCAGAGCAGACCTGTGAGGGGGATGCAGCCGGGTACACTTGCCCCAGACCTTGGAAGGCTAAGATGGCCAGGGTGCCCTGCCAGGGGCTTGCTGGACCCAGTGGCGTAGCATGGGGGTGCAGGGGGGGCCGGTCACACCGGGCGCAACATCTGGGGGTTAGGGTTAGGGGGCGCAAATCCACGGGTTAGGGGGCGCAAATTTCCTGCCTTGCCCCGGGTACTGACAACCCACGCTACGCCACTAGCTGGACCTATGCTGTTATGCCAAGAACAAGCCTCAGGCCCTGGGTCTCAAACAAGCTCTGCACAGACCTGCAGCAGAGTCAATGAAATAGCCCTGCTTCCCTTTGCTGTGCAGCATGACAGACACCAAATGAACTACCATTACATGACTTTTTCAAAATTCAGGCAACATTCCAGTTCACAGCTAGTGACCCACAAGCTTCTTCTCTTTTGTTGTACAGGCAGGAAAGAGAATGAAGAACCCTTGAAAGATTCAGAGGATGGACTCAGAGGGGTTCCTGGACTCCTACGAAGACAAAGGCGGAGAGCAGCCAGGAAGGTGAGGAAAAGGGACTAGATCACTTATCTTGTCTTCTTATTTGATGGGGTCATTTTAACAGTAGATTGTGGTTGGCACTTGCAGAAAGAGATTTCCGGTCTTCTCTTTATACTGGCAACAATATGCCTTTTTCAAAGCTAAACTCAGCTTTGTTGTCATGGAGTTGTTAGCAAAATGGCCAGGAAATGAGAAATGAAATAAAGCTGGAAGCCTTGAAATGTAGATGTCTTGATATCATCAAATTAAACATAAAGTAGCCAGCCTCATATACGTTTGCCAGCATAACACTGGAGTCACTATTAGCACTTAGGGGTGTTTTATTTTTGGTACGGGCTGCTTCCCCTTATATATCCAACCTGAGCCTGTGGAACTCCTTGCAACAGTAGGCTTGGCAGGCGTGGGCAGTGCCAGACAGTGGAAAGGTGTTCTCCCTGGCAAAATGCTCTGGAATCTAGGTGTAGCCTGTGATGCCTCCCTTTGTTTCCTTCAATCCTTTAAGATCTAGGAGACTTGACTGATTCTCTGGCTATAACCTCACAGAGAATGTCCCCTATCATGCTATCAGGATTTCCCAAAGTTAATTAATATATTTCGTGTCAATTAATGATTTGAGCAAAAACTTTTTTAAAAATTGCTTCTTTTATTTGATGTTTGCAATATTTATAAGCTGTATTTGCATTGCATTGTGCATTGTTCTCTAGGAATGTTCTTGGTTGCCTCTCCCTCACTGCTCTAAAGTGACAGAACTGCCGTGGGCCCTTAGAGGACATCAACCACCTCATACTGCTTGGTTCCCACCTCCGCTTCCTATGCCCCCTGCACCCTTCTGCCCATTCTTGCCTCAGGAACATTCTTTTCAATTTCAAGGTACGTTAGGTGGGTGACCAATTTCTCTAGTAATAAATCTGGTGTAATCTGTTTATTTAATTTGTTGCATTTAGTAGTCCGCTCTTCATTGAACATTTTCAGTCACAGAGCAGGCAACAACTAATAAAATTAAACAAAGTAAAAACAGCAGCATACAAAAATTACAGAAAAAACCTCGACAACAATTCTGTCACAAGGGAAAAAAGCAAAACTACAAAAACCAAATACTGTGGTAAATAACAAACACAAGACAGCCAAGCGTTTTAGACAAACAACAGTCTTAGAAAGAGTTTCTGCTCCCTGTTTCACATATAGAAGCCCACTCACTCGCCCTCTGTCTCTCATACAAACAGGACCCCACTCTGAGCCAACAGACCCTCACCCTATGATTTGATGCCTAATATTTTAGTTGCATGTACCGTAATTAAGAAAACCTACATGATCATAGCACATGCTTCGAAAGATAGACTGCACTTCTTATACTATAATAGCAATTATTATAAGAACTTAATGTAACCTTCCAGCATCCTGGTGTTCTTTGAAACAGTCCTGAGGAACGAGGTGTTGCTTCAGAAAGGCTGGCCCTAGTTCTGGTTTCTTATACAGTGGTACCTTGAGTTACAGACGCTTCAGGTTACAGATGCTTCAGGTTACAGACTCCACTAACCCAGAAATAGGACCTCGGGTTAAGAACTTTGCTTCAGGATGAGAACAGAAATCGTGCAGCAGCGGCAGCGGGAGGCCCCATTAGCTAAAGTGGTGCTTCAGGTTAAGAACAGTTTCAGGTTAAGAACGGACCTCCAGAACAAAGGTACCACTGTATTGTAAACACCATGTTGGCCTCTGTATTCAGGATCTGATCACTGAGCTTGTTTTCCACCCCCTGCAGGTTGTGATGGTAATGAAGCATTGTACATGCCAGATAGTTACATGACAGCTCCAGGACAGATGTTTCACCAGACCCCTGGCACGTCCTGGTGCTTACCTTCACCTGCCAATCTGCCCAGGTATTTTGTGTATGGCATTCCAGCATCGGGAATATTTAAAGCTAAGTAACGGTCTGTGACTGAAAATTTAAAAACATGAATATGTCTCTATAACTGCTAATCAACCAGGAAGACTTAACTGTGGGTGACTGAAATCTTTGCTCATTATAGTTGTAAAAACTATAATATAGGTCAGTATGGATATTTCCATATGCAAAATAAATTTAATGACTGCTTAATTTGCATATGAGAACACATTTCTGGTGAAAATAAGGGAATTCTATCACAATGATAAGAAGAAGTCCTTGCAGAGTTATATAGTAAAAAGAATGTGGACATTCACTAGAGTTGCTAGATCTTTAAAGAGGTGGCCCTGGCCATATCACATTCCCAAGCATAACATGTTGGATGAGGTCTGTAAAAAGTAACATAGCTCCAGAGTAAGTTTGAACTTTTGAGCTGGCAATTCTACCACCTGTCCACTCACATTTTGCCCACACTATATGATGAAATATTTGCTCTCTATGAAATATTTTCTTGTCCAACATGTTTATGCACATGGCAGTTGTGTAAACACCCTAAGGAAAGTCTGGCAGCTGTAATGTTCTGTCTCCCTGCTCTGCTGAGGATTCAAAAACAAGAAGCCAGGACAAGACAGAGAACAAATAGTTGGTAATAGCACCTCTGGGTATTAATCACATGGTTGATTTAGCCATCAGGTAGTGCCTCCCACATGTGGGAATGAACATGCCTTTTGGCTACGATCCTAAGTGTACTTAGCATAAATGTTCAATTAATGTCAATAGGACTGACTTCTGCCACAATGTTTACAGTATCAGGGTGTATATTAGCTCACTAATCCCAAGAAAGGGCTAATCCAGCTAATGTCAGGGCTGTTGAGGAATAAGTCTCACTAGGCACAATGCCCATGATTTAAGATGGGTTATTTATTAAATGATCTACTTCTCTGTGTAACTTACATTGTAAGTAGAAGGTAAAGTTACTAAAGTAATTACAGTGAAGTCAAAGGGAAGTACAAAAGGTAGAGTTTACTATAGAAATTTATGAGAAACAAAGCAGATAAGCTGATGACCCTTTTGGCCAACTTCTGTTTTTTGTTTTTTTTTAATAGAATATTTATTAGCATTTTCACAAGTTTTATAGAACACAAAAATCACACAAAAAGGACACAAAAGGTAAAATCCAAAAATACATATATAAAAAGAAAAAGAAAGAAAAAATCGAAAAAACAAACAATAATCACATGTATAACTTCATTCCCTTATATTCGTGAAAATATCTTTCCCGACCTCCTCATACCTTTCCACACTGCATTCCATTCTCTAATTTATTATCTTCAAAAAATCCTTCCCTTAATTTTAATTAAATTTCTTAAGATTTCCTTCCATATTACATGATAATTACAGCTAGCAACCCCTTAATTTCAGCATCAACATCATCTTAACATTCAACAATTTTATAATGTTTCTTAAGATAATCTTTGAATTTCTTCCAATCCTCTTCCGCAATCTCCTTCCCCTGGTCTCAGATTCTGCTGGTCATCTCTGCCAGTCCCATATAGTCTATAACTTTCATCTGCCATTCTTCCATGGTGGGTAGCTCTTCTGTCTTCCAATACTTTGCAATAAGTATTCTTGCTGCTCTTGTAGCCTTTTGGCCAACTTCTGTTGCTGAAGGAAATAGTCAAACTTTGCAGTTACACAGAAGTCTTAATCTAGAGCAGGAGTGGGGAACTTCAGACTCAGGGGCTGAATGTGCCCCTCAGAACTCTCCCCAGCAACACACCTCAATAGCCCTGTTCTGCACCCAAGATTTTTTGCCTGGTTGGAATACGTTCTTGAAGTGTGGTGATGTTCTTTCCTTGCCTGGATGGAGGGTGAAGAGGGGAAACCTCTGACTTTTGCTTGGCTTACAACAAAGAAAGCATCACATCCACTGCTCCACCCACTTTGGGGCATACATGCGGCCCCCAGATGGTTACTCACAAGGGAGTGAAACAAGGGGCTGAAAAACATTCCTATCCCTGATCAAGAAGAATCTAGAGGAAGCACAAAATCACAGATAAGAAGTAGATATAGCAAAGACAGTGCTGGAATAATTGTCTTGTTATGAGTGGAACCAGAGGGTGGTATATGCCTTTACTGCTAGAATAATGTATTTGCACAAATTATTTAAAGAACAATTTTAACAGTTCCATGTAACTTCAGGTCCTGTATGAATAAACAGAAATTGCTCCATGAAAGACACTACCTAATCTATTATTTATCTTTTATTCTCTGGCACTGGTACAGCAACAGCTGTCTATACTAACAAACATTTACTGCAAACAGCAAGTTGTGGGTGGAAATGTAAAGTGAACTTGGGAGAATGACAGATGCAGAAGCCCCTCTTCCCCCTCAACAGTTTGTGGTTTAGCAAGGACAGAAGGCGAGTGGGAGACAAGCTGCCAGTAAGGAACTTTATAAACAGGATTGAATGTGCTCTCTGTCTTTCTCTCTCTTCCCCCTCCCATCCACCCTCTTCCAGCCGCATGGCCCTGAATCCCCTGAGTGGCAACATGGATTTCAGCAGACGTCCAAAGGCTGCACCTTTGGGAGGTCAGGTATTTTGGTCCTTGTGTCTTGCACAAAAATTGCCCGTGAGCTGGAATTATTACCTTCTCCCTCCTTCCTGAAAGATGGGAAGACACATTTCAGTGATCTTGCAGGAGGTAGCGAAGCTGGCAGTCGGAATTATTTAGTCTGCCCTGTTCTGTGGGAGGGTGAATACACACATGCCAATGTATGGTAAGGATTCTCTCCTGATGTCTCTCCAGTTGGTGACTCACAGGTGTGTTAGCTTGTCACAGAGAAATGGAGAGCAGTTCAAGGTCTTGGAATGGGCAACCTCTTTACTAATAGTAGAACTCATGCTTCCCCTATAAAAGTCCCATGATCCATTTTGTAGGTGATTGCTTCTCTGCCGTAAGAAGGCCCCAACTTGCCAGGGCCTTATATTGGTAGAGGGCTTTCATGGGCTGGTCCAGTGGTTTAGTGGGAGAGGGTGAAAGTGGGACAGTCAGCCAGTCATGCTCTTTGGTCTAATGTTAAGTTATGAAATGCCATAGCTCTGGCTGCAAAAGAGGAACTGCGTTGGAAACAGTAAACATTATCCCTTGAAAAGTGAAACAACTCTTATTCCTTTCCAGCCCTTTAAATTGGACTAAGCAGAATGCACAGCTGGGGAGAACACGAGCAATGATTGGCAAGGCTAAACGATATCCATTCAATCAAAGAATTGTTATTTGGCACAGGCAATTGGTAAAATGACTAATAATTGGTCTGTATTTCACTCTGTATACGTGGAAAGCAGCCAGAGTTGCATCTCCATCCTATTCTAATCAGAAACCTTTATTAAAATATTCCATGTTGCAAGTGCCCATACCACAGGCCAACCTGGGGTTAGATTAAAGTTGAGGACCTACAACTGTCTTGCTGCAGAGGCCGGTTGTGTGTCATTCTTATTGCTGCTACCACTTTCCTTTTTTCTTCTTAACTCTGGTGAGGAAAAGGAATCCAGAGCTATGAGCTGGTTACCTGCATGGGTGAAGCTTCAGCTAGCACCTTCTCATCAGGGTAACACTTCATGCTTCTGATAAAGTGGACTGTAACCCACAAAAGCTTATACTATAATACAATGGTTAAGTCTTTTAATGTGTTGCAGGTCTCTTTGTTCTTTCCCACCAGCAAAGAAGGATGCAAGATTTACCCTGCTCTTATTCTGTTTCCCAAACCCTGCAAAAAGAACAAGCAGAATCTGTACATGAGACGTTCATTAATCTAGTTCATGTCTGTTTGTTAATCAAGAGGTTAATAGTCTCTCCCCCTCTCTCTTCAGCCAACCTCTTCTGCTCATGTTTCTGTCTGGCCCACCAGGGGGTTTATCTTCTCCCCCCTTTCTGAACAACAGCTGCAGAAAGAGGCTGCTGAAGCCCTGATGGTGCTGAGAAATGCTCCCCAGCCAGGTCCCATTTTGGCCACTTCCAGTCTTCTGCCCCCTACCAGCTCTGCACCTGCTCTGTTGGCCTCATCAGCTTTCACATGCCCCTCATCAACATTTCACAATCCTGGGGTGACCAGTCCCTTCCAGCAGCATCCCTCATACTACATGCCTCCATGTGACATTCAGCCTGTAAAGGCTTCCAAGGACATAGCTTTGAAAGGAACCCAGCTGTCCCCAGAGTCAGTTAGTGCTCATGGAGAACAGGCCCCCGGGCCTCTTTTCCTTCCTTTACTCCATGGAAGTGCTCTTCCCCAGCAGTACAAAAATGTCCATCTATTCTCAATTGCTCCACCCCGGGCACCCCAAGTGGCTACTTCTGTAATGGTTTCCAGCATCCAAGCTGTCAAACCCAGCCTCAGAGGGACTTCCAGTGTCAGCCACCACCATTTTGTCCCAAACATGGCAACCTACCACACAGCCTCAGGCTCCATGCCGCATACCATCTGCATGCCACAAACTGTAGACAGTGGTTGGATTTCAGAGACAAATGTTGAAGTCCTTGCTCCATCCAGCTCCACTCACAGTGGCCCTCAAATTCTGCCCTTCTGTGTCCCACCAATGGATGTGTCTGTCACTTCAGTGCCCCTACAAACTGGCATTCCATGCACTCCATTTGGGATGGAACTGCACATGCTTCCTAGGCTGTCACTGTTGAATCCTACCCCCTACATTATAGCTCAGGAAGGTTTCCCAGAGCCAGTTTCCCCCCCAGGGCAGAAATCACAACAATGCCATCAGCAGCAGAGCCAAGAAGGAAAGCATTCCAGCAAGGGACAGGAAGGAGAAGAACATGGCAGAAGCCACAATGCGCCAGGGAGCAAGGATCCAGAAGGTACACTATAGACAATGCAGCTGCAATTGATGCCAGAAGGACTAATATGTGTTATCAACTATTTTTGAAAACTGTCTCCAAAAGAGCAATGACATGTGCAGAAAGCACCCCTGTACCCAAAATATAACTGAGGGTTATATAAAGTAATATAGAGATTTTATTTTATTTTTCTCACACACAACACACTAGAACTTGATGAAAGTGATTGGCAGTAGGATCAGGACTAACAACAAAAATACTTCACACTACACAATCAACATGGAATTGGCTGCAGAATGTTGTGATAGCCACTGGACTTAAAAAATAATAATTAGATAATTTTTTGCTGGAGGATAACAGTTATTATGATAATAATATTGGTAAACCTTTCAGGGCTGTTGTAAGGGTTATTGAAAGAATGTATGCAAATATGTGCATTTGAGCTTTTAGAAAAACTCACTATACAAAACTGAAGTATTTTAAATTTTGGAAATGCCCTTCCATGATGCAGCACTGCTACCTGTAGCAATTTGTTTGCTTTCATAGGAATTTGCACAAAATGTTAAGCACATGTGTAGACAGACATGGAATCTGGAATGAGGGGATCTTTACTTCTCTTTGTAGATATTAATGCTGGGTTCTTGGGTTGTTGTTTTTTAAAAAAGGATTTGATCTGTTGATGTATAGGAAAATTCCTACCGTTAGCAAGAACAGTCCTTGCAGAGAAATTGTTAAGAATGCATGCAAACTAGCTTCAGCAGGTTTCTCCTTTATCAGGAAACCTGATTTCATTGACCAAAACATACCCACACCCATATTGCTTTTCTCCTAAACTGAGAATCTTCTGCTGATCTTCCCGTATACAAGGAAGTACCAAGTGGCAGTGTCCATGGTGCAAATAAGAAACCTGCTCTAGACATCTCATATAGCTTTCCTGGAATTCCTTTGTTTAAACACCATCACCTTTGTATCAAGAGGTTTCACAGGAGGTTATACAGCTGGGCTCCTCAGAACACAGACAGAAATATTCAAATCACTTATTCCGGATTAGTCGCATTGCAGTCAACTTGAGAATCATGGGATTTAAGGATCATGGTCATAATGATGTGCAGAGTACCCAGAGTGTCTGAGAGAAAGAATTCAAAAGGGGCAATTACGGTGTTGCCACTTAGGAGCTATTCATACAGGGCTCCTGCAGTGTGTCACCTTACTGCTTGTAGCTGACCTGGGTTCACACCGGATCAGGCAGAAGGCAATGCAATTCCAATTATGTTACCTTCTAGCTGACCTGGAACAAACCCAGGTCAGCCACATGGTATTTACAAATAGCAGGCTGACACCCTGCGGGAGGCCTGTCTGAATGGCTGTCACAAGATCAGTGTGATTGTTGTATAGGTAGGAATAGGGGAAGAAGCCATTGAGCTGCACTGTTAGAGATCTAACAGGGTTTCTCTGTTCTGTGTAGGTTCTACAGAAGCAGCGCCTAACTTCCTCGCATCTAAGCAAGCATGCAGCCAGTCTGTTCAGCAAGCCTCACCAAGCCAACAACAGCCGAGCCACCTCCACCAGGCCAACACCTCCCCCTCTGTTTCCCTAAGCATTGGCCAGATGGGCTCCATCTCGCTCCCCACCTAGGCTTCTGACAGTGGGAGGGTGTGTGCATATATAATACTTTGTGAAAAGAAGGGCTTCAGTTGGGTAAAGCCCTTCTCTCCTGATCTTTTAACAGGGCATGGTCAGGGGCACAACCTCTGCATTTCTTTCCTTCAGATCCCCAGCTGAGTTATTGCAACCACTTTATTGTGGCAAGACAAAGTCAGCATCACTTAACACATTCAATTCATTTTTAACTAGTTCAGTGCCAGGCAACAGGCAGAGTTTTTGAAAGGGTTTTGAGAAAATGTTAGATTTTTAAATAGCATGTTGGAGTAGCTTTCTAACAAATAGCGTAAGCAGTTAATGTTCCTTCTTGAAGAAATGGGATATTGTAATGGATTTCTACCATTTAAAAATAAATCACACTGAAATGATTAATGAACAAGACATGTGTTACGTTCCCTACACGACTGCTGCCAATAAAATGTTGAGACACAACAGCAGTTGTTTTGGTTTTTATCCCCAGGCTGAAGTTTGAAAGATTTTTTACTTTGCTTTATCTAGTGCTATTTCAAGAAGGATTCAAGTTTTCTAAATTAGAGCTATACTGAAATTCTGCACTCAGAATATATTAATAGGGTTGTATTTGTAAGCTTATGTAGCATGGTGGTTTTTGAGGGTATGCAAGAACACCATGAGTAAAAACCACAAGGTAAGATGAGAAAACCATGTGTCACAGATAATTTCTCCTTTGCATGCTGAATTCTTTTACAAACACTTCTATACATTTTCAAATTTATGCCCACAACAAGAACTGTAAGTATTTTTAAACAAAAAAGTTCTCAAACTTGTACCAGATGTGACATGTAACAGATTCCCATATACATATTCCTTTATACATACACAGTCACAGAGAGCCTCTGCAGCAAATATCAAGCAGATGTTAAAGTGAGGTTTGTTCTGCAGCAGTAGATCATACTATGATCTCCCTCACCCCAAACTGGACTGTTCTGTTGCATCTTTCTGCCGGAAAGTGGAGAAGGATGGATGTATTAGCGAGAGGAGGTGGGGCTGTGTTCTGTAGATTCACACTTCTAGAACAGGCTTTCATTATCAGCTCTCCAAACCAACAGAGCCCACATCACAGTTTGCAATAAGCAATAATTCCAGAAACAAGTAACTCAAAACCACCCCATTTATTTGTTTATTAGAAAGATGGGCATCCAGGCCTTCCAATGCATTCATATTGCACAGAGCAACTTAAAACAATTAAAATATAAGCCTTGGTTATTAATGCAAGATAAGCAGAAACATTCTATCTAAAATAGCTTAGAGACCTTTGAATTTCAGATACAGGGGCAGCAACACTAATTTAAGTTCTACATGTGAGAGCATCCTCAGGACATGCCTTCTCTACAAACAATGTCAGTGTTTTACCTCTTGAAGCTTGAACCTTGCAGACTATAGTTATGAGAAGAGGCTGAGAATTATCTGCTATTGTTCTCTAGACCCCTCAGAAGGCTGTGGGACTGTCCACCTAGTGTGTGGTACAGGCATGCCTACAGTGCCATGCCTTCAGGGTTGATCTGCAGCACTATTCCTTTCTATTGCTGTTCTGTTGAGATTCTCAGGAAAATGGGTCCCCTGTGTGGCTGAGAGAGAGAATGCAACAGCTTTCCACTGGTCAGTCCCTATTTGGATATAGGTAAAAAGTTAAAGGACCCCTAGACGGTTAAGTCCAGTTAAAGGCGACTATGGGGTTGCAGCGCTCTTCTTGCTATCAGGCCGAGGGAGACAGTATTTATTCACAGATCGCTTTCCGGGTCATGTGGCCAGCATGACTAAACCACTTCTGGCACAGCGGAACACCATGACGGAAACCAGAGTGCATGGAAACACCGTTTACCTTCCCACCACACCCGCCACAGTGGTACCTATTTATCTACTTGCACTGGTGTGCTTTCGAACTACTGTAATAACACACAATGTTTCTTATGTGAATGTGAATATTCAAGTGCCACTCCAGGAGTGGCTGTACCACCATGGGGTGGACTAGGCCTCAATATACAAGCGCTGGAAAGTCCTTGGTTTAAAACTTGCATCAGCAAGGCCACTATTTCAGGCCAGCACAACTTTGTGAATCCTGGAGCTAAATGTAGCGCTTTATCAGCTGTATAATATGACCATGCAGGTGCTTGCAGCAAAAATAGGAGGTTCATTAACATGGTGGACAATATGTGGCCAATTGGCTGCATTCAGATTAATGTGTCACACATTGTGCAGGCTTGGAGTATTTTTTCAGCCTAAGCACCTTATTCTGCAATCAGGTGATAATACTGATCCACCTTACAAGGTTGTTGTAGGGATGACTGTGTCAAAGTATTTAACACATTATCAACAGTCTGCTAAGTTATTATTTTCCACCACCACCATCCTGTGATTCTAAAATGAATGACCTGTGCTAATTTCTGAATGGTAAAAGAATACAGTGGGCTTCCAAATGGCTGTGGGAATGCATTAAGCCAGGAATGCAGAACCTCTGGCTCTTCAAATGTTGGACTCCCAAATCCAGCCAGTCCCAGCTACTATAACTCAGGGAGTTACAGGCCAACAAAATATGGAGAACCAAATATCCCCTGGCTTTCTATTAGCTTGCTCTCTCCCATTCGCCCCAAAATAGAAAGTGTTGCCAATTTTATTTTTACCTGGCAGGGCTGCAATGCCTTTATTTCAATACGTGAATTTCTGCCAGACGTGCAGGAACTAAGGCAGTGTGCGATACAGAGGCAGTAGCCTTATTCTCATGGTGCCTGCAGGGTGTGGTGAGAATTATATAAATCTAATTATGTACACTACCAAATAGGAAAACATTATACAAATATTGCTTCCAACTACTATCACACAAAAAAAACAATTTTGAGCACAAATGTTGTTGGATCTGATATTGAGTTTCAGATAGTTCAGTTGGTTAGACCAGAGGTTTTCAACCTTTTTGAGTCCACGGCTCCCTTCTGCGGCATCCCTGCGGGGCTCAGGAGCCCCTTTATGTCACCCCTTGCCCTGCAGAACTGGCAGTCCCTCACCCCTTTTCAAACACCCCGTGTAGTGTTCTCTCATCCTCCTCTCCTCTCTCCTTGGGAGTCCTCTGGGCAGCAGCTGCTCTCTCTCCCTCCCCCATCTTTGAGCTGCCCACCCCCTGCTCTACCCCAAAGAGAGGTGCCTCCTCCCACTGCCCCACAGGGGCCTGGGAAGCACCCCCTGGCCAGCCCCAGAGGCACCATTTGCCCTGAGGAGCCAAGGCTGCTGCAACAAACAGATGTGCAAGCCTTTGGGACACAGAGACGCGAGAAGGCATCAGAGGAGGGAGAGATGAAAAGAGGTATGGAGGCCAGTGATGCCCGTGGCACCCCTGACCATTATTCAAGGCACCTTGGGGGGCCACGGCAGCACACTGGTTGAAAACTACAGTGGTACCTCAAGTTAAGTACTTAATTCGTTCCAGAGGTCCGTACTTAACCTGAAACTGTTCTTAACCTGAAGCACCACCTTAGTTAATGGGGTCTCCTGCTGCTGCTGCTGCGCCGCCAGAGCCCAATTTCTGTTCTTATCCTGAAGCAAAGTTCTTAACCTGAAGCACTATTTCTGGGTTAGCGGAGTCTGTAACCTGAAGCGTATGTAACCCAATGTACCACTGTACTGGGTTACAGCATGATGCCAACAAAGGTCCGTATAGTTAAAGCTATGATTTTCCCAGTACTGTAGTGATGTATGGAAGTGAGAGCTGGACCATAAAGAAGGCTGGTCGCTGAAGAATTGATGCTTTTGAATTATGATGCTGGAGGAGACTCGTGAGAGTCCCATGGACTGCAAGAAGATCAAACCTATCCATTCTGAAGGAAATCAGCCCTGAGTGCTGACTGGAAGGACAGATCCTGAAGCTGAGGCTCCAATACTTTGGCCACCTCATGAGAAGAGAAGACTCCCTGGAAAAGACCCTGATGTTGGGAAAGATGGAGGGCCCAAGGAGAGGGGGACGACTGAGGACAAGATGGTTGGACAGTGTTCTCGAAGCTACCAGCATCGAGACCCAACTGCGGGAGGCAGCGGAAGACAGGCGTGCCTGGCGTGCTCTGGTCCAGGGGGTCATGAAGAGTCGGACACGACTAAACGACTAAACAACAACAAGAGCATGATGCTGATACTGCCAAGCTTGCAGGTTTGATCCTGGACTAGATGAACCTCCGGGTCCCTTCCAACTCTCTGATTCTAAAAATCCTGCCTGCACCAACTGCTGACGCCCATTGGCTATGCATGCATAACGCGGCACCGAGGAAGCAGCAGCCGAGGGGAGATGCAGAGCACAGCCCGGTCGGGGAAGGGAGGGTACCAGGAACAGCCGCAGGATGAATGGAACAGCGGTACCATTTCCTTCACTAGATGGGGGAGTGGCGAAGGAATGCATCCTCCTCCCCTCAAATGACGGGGTCAGATGGTTCCGCCGAGGCCACACAAGCAACCGCTTCCAAGCGCGGAGCTAAGGCGGCTTGAGCGTCAAAGTCAGTCGGCGGCTAAAGGGGCTCCTCCCGCCGCTGAAGGGTTGGACCAACTGGCTTCTTTCCGATCAACCCCGTAAGTGTTGCCCCCCTCCGTTTCAAGTGGTACTGCCTGTATCAAGCGTAGAGCGGATAAGGTCAGAGCGAACCACTGCGCACGAGAGGGGGGGAAATCGGGCAAACTCGCTTTTCCCTTCGCCTGAGGAATCCTAACTCCCGCTTGTCGGTAAGAGTGCTTTAAAAGGCAAGCAGGAACCTTGAGTTATTACATAACCTTGGGGGAGGTTCTGTGGGCAAACCGCGTTCCTTCCCCCCATTGTGCTTATTGGTATTCCCCACTCGTCTTGAGGGGGCATCTTTGGCTTTTGAGGATTGTACCACTATGCGCTACACAGAGGGGGAAACAGTGGACAGCGCTATTGTATCAAAAGGGGAGCCTGCAGGAAAATTAGTCTTATGTCCTGCTTCCTAGGTATTTCCCTCAACACCACTCCCACAAAATACAATTTTACCATCACGCTGCCTAGTACCGTCTGCTTTGAAGGCGGGAGGATCCCGAACGAGAAAGACCAATGGCATAAGACCAATCCCCCTTTTTTTGAGAAATGGGACTGTCGATTCATAGTGAAGCCGATGAGAAACGACTGAACCACTCACGCCGCCGGGAGGGTCAGAGGGAAAGGTTTGCCCGCGTGCAATTAGCCTTCCTGGACTGGGTGCTGTGTGCACAGTCCCCTCCCTTCCCTGGCTAGGTAGTGCAGTCCCCTGTGCAGGGCAGGTGGGGCGGGGACAGGGGTGGGGGGCTTTCATTGTGTGAGGTCTCATTCTTGCTTTCGCCTTCCCAGGAGCCACAAGGGACCATGAGTGACGGCGACAAGAACCCAGCCAGCACCCCGACCCCAGTCACTGATGTGCAAGGGGATGGGCGATGGATGTCCCTGGTGAGAGGCCCAGCTGGCTCAGTGGCCCATTGGGAGGATGGCGGGCTGTAGAGAACAAAGCAAGGAGGAGGAGGGTTGTGGGCGGGGGGGGGGGAGAGAGAGAGAATAGTTTTCCACCTTGGGAGGGTGCAGTTGCATTTTCCAGGGTTTTCGTTTGCACGTCTCCAAATGGTGGCAATCACAATTATCAGCTTCGAAAGGCTTGCAAAAGATTTGTATTTTTAGGTTGAAACGCATGCACCCTGCCGCAAAAAAGAGAAAGAAGCAGGTTACATGCAGCATTTAAAAAAACAACAAAGCAAATGTAGGATAAGGTGAAAAGGGGAGGGAACATCCTTATGAATGAACCACCTGTGAAACAGACAAAAGACTCCTGCCTCTCACTTGCCCAATGAGCTCTTTGAGTAGCCTTATTAGTTTTCATTGTCTCTGATCTTTTTGGTTCCTCAGTGCCCTTCCCTGGAGAAGGCCATGGTCGTTCCTGCCTTTGCAGTTTTCATTTAGTATTTGCGACCCACTTTTTCTCCCAAAGTGGAAAATAACAAGGGAAACCCCAAATGACTTACAGTGGAGGCGATAGTGCATCGTGGTCCTCAGGCAGTGTACAGTTGCTTGTGTGCTCATTTCTTGTGTGCTAGGCCAGAATTGCCAATGTGCTAATCCGGAGAAGGATGCAGAACGGAGCCCAATCCCTGTAAAGGGTGCTGTTGTGGTGCAGAGCGATAAAACCACCTCCTACCTCCTCAGTTGTAGGGCTTTCATTTGACCATCAACATGGGACCTATTTTTAATGTTTCAGAAGTGTAGGCCGTGTCAAATCTATTGCAGCAAAACCAACAGAGCACCTTAAATATTAACACTTTTATTGTTGGAGATGCTTTTGCAGGCCAGGGCTAGGGCCTGCTTTTAATATTTCAACCTTGTATGTGCCCTCCTTTTCTCCTCTTTCTTCATAATCTCAGTAGCAGCACCCGCCCTGTGGAACGCCCTCCCACCAGATGTCAAAGAGAAAAACAACAACCAGACTTTTAGAAGACATCTGAAGGCAGCCCTGTTTAGGGAAGCTTTTAGTGTTTAACAGACTATTGTATTTTAATATTTTGTTGGAAGCTGCCCAGAGTGGCTGGGGAAATGCAGCCAGATGGGCGCGGTATAAATATTATTATTATTATTATTATTACTACTACTACTATTACAAAAGAAAATGGTGCTGGTATCACCAGTGTGGCTCACCTGAAGCTGTAAAGGGAGGTGGGACCCACTCTTATGCTATACGCTAATTGAAGGCCAATAATAGAGTGTTGAGTTTGCGTGGGGCACATTTATGCCCCCTGGGAAGGTTCCATTTCTAAGCCTAATTTCTCACCTTTGGCCTGGCTACCACCTCACACATTACGATGTGGAAAGAGCTTTCTGAATGTTAGGTACCCCTTTTAGCCTCCTTTTCAGCTACTCCTTTCCCATCAGGGTGGACAATAACAGGGGCGTTTTTCCCATTTCTAAGTTTTGGCATGTAAATATATGGCAGTTTTTTGTGTGGTTGGCAGTAACAATGCACAAAAGCTGCGTACGCAATATAACTTTAAGGTACATTCCAAGCACTTCCCCCCCCTCAAAGGATTCTGGGCACTTTT
The DNA here is from genome assembly GCF_964106915.1 of Podarcis gaigeae. Lineage (NCBI taxonomy): Eukaryota > Metazoa > Chordata > Lepidosauria > Squamata > Lacertidae > Podarcis > Podarcis gaigeae. The sequence goes on from NC_139684.1 coordinate 79,518,672, forward strand.
CATTAAGGGTTGCTGGGAATTGTAACAATGTGAGGGATAAACTACATTGCCCAGAATTCTTTGAGGGGGAGGAATGTGCTTCTAATGTGATTTGAAGAATTGGTGTGTGCACAGCCTTAACGCTGCAGGTATTAAGGCGGCACTCCTGTGCGGAGTTGGGCATATTTTAAGACTCACCTGCATCTCATTTTGAAACTGGTCTGCATGCCTGGGTTGCTTCCTCTCTCCACCTAAAGACGTTCCTTTTTTTAACTTTGTCTCTTGAAATTTACCTTCTTTCTCCCCATAAAACAGCACCATCGCTTTATTGCTGATAGCAAAGACAAGGAACCCGAGGTTGTCTTCATTGGAGATTCTTTGGTGCAGCTGCTGCACCAGTTCGAGGTCAGGTGGCTCAGAAAGAAACTTGTAAGGGGCGAGATGGGTAAGTGGAATTCTCTTTTAATAGTCTGACATCCGATTCGCTTCCTCCTCCCCACAGATCTGGAGAGAGCTTTTCTCCCCTCTACACGCTCTCAACTTTGGCATTGGGGGCGATGCCACCCAGCATGTGCTCTGGCGCCTGCAGAATGGGGAGTTGCAGCACATCCGACCAAAGGTAATTTTTCTGAAATAGTCCTATGCCGACTCAGCCCATTGGTCCATCCACTCCAGAACTGCCATTTCCCAAGATCTCAGAGGCATTGATCAGCAAGATCCTTTAAAAACTGGATTGAGGACTCTGCCTGTGATCCTAAAGCTTTTCCCAAGAGATGTCTCCTTATGGGAAGCATCCGAGGAGATTGGGTAGTGGTGGTACAGGAACATAGAGCAGGATGAGGAAGTTGCTGATCTTTAAGGAGAGTTAGGTCTGTTTCTATTCTTCACCAAGAAAACCAGCAGGAAATCATACAGATTTTCATATTTTCTGCATAATTTATTCTGCCTCTAGGAAAGTGTGTGTGTGTGTGTGATTGATTGATTGATTGATTGATTGATTGGTACTTTGGCATTTTTTTCGAAAGGACAAGGAAGTATCCAAAAACTCACAAGGGAGGACTGAAAGAAGAGATAGAGATAAACCCACAGTAGCCCTTCTTGCATAATCTCTATGCAAAAAATATTTAACTCCGTTTCTGTGACGCATGCATCATATGCCTCTGTCTCTTTATTTTGCCTAATTCTGCTCTCACTAATTAATCAGCCCTTGGGAAGAAGAAGAAAGCACTGGAAATACTGTTCAGACTACTTCTCCCGATTTGCTGAGATTATCTACACCTCGTAAAGCATATACTATAGCTGCTAGGCCTAAGAACTTGAAACAAGCTTTTAAAACATCAGCTAGGGGCTTCCATCCTTGCTCACTCATCCCACCCCAATGCTGACCCCATTCCCTTTGCACCTTGCCCCCCCCCCAAAAAACCCCACTCCTTCACAGCTTGCCCCAATCGCCCCATCCCCATACTGTTTGTCACTGCCCCCACTGGTTAGGGGAGAGACTCCTCCCCCCTGCCTTTGTCCACCTTTGCTGAGAAAAAAGAGCCCAATTGTGGCTTTAAAAGCAGGATGGGGAACCTGTGGTTGGTGGGAGTTGTAGTACAGCAACATTCCATCCCTGCAGGGAGGAATCTTCAACTACAGAAAGTGATTGTTCTAACCATGCGGGTGGCCTTCTTTAGGCCAGGACAGCAACCTCCTTTCCCCAAGAGAAACTTATTCTCCCCTCTCCCTCTTTTAACCTATAGATTGTGGTCGTCTGGGTGGGCACCAATAACCACGGCCACACTGCCGAGCAGGTGGCTGGCGGCATAGAAGCCATTGTGCGGGTCATCCATCAGCAGCAGCCGCAGGCCCGCGTGGTGGTGTTGGTGAGTGCCGAGGGTGCCCGGGAGGGCTGCTTTGGTGGGAGGGATGAACGTTTCAGGCAGCTACTGTTGGGCTACAACTCCCATCATCCCCAGCTAGCAGGACCGGTGGTCAGGGATGATGGGAATTGTAGTCCCAAAACAACCCCACATTCGGGAAACCCTGGCGTAAGGTCTGCACTGCTTTCTAATCGGCTCGTCTCTTCTCGGATGCAGGGCTTGCTGCCGCGGGGCAAGAACCCCAACCCCTTGCGGGAGAAGAACAGCAGAGTGAACGAACTGCTTGAGGCAAAGGTTCCGCTGCTGCCCAGCGCCTCCTTCCTCAACGTCGACCCGGGCTTTGTGCATTCGGACGGGACCATAAGCCACCACGACATGTACGACTACCTCCACCTGACCCGCAACGGCTACGCCAGACTCTGTCCTGGCCTGCACCGGCTGCTGCTTTGCCTGCTGGGAGAATGCCACGCTCAAAGCCCTTGACCAAATGCTGTTGCCTGTGGCCAAGATGGAGCCACGCTGTGGCCTGGGTGGCTGCAAAAGGGACCCCTCCCCAGAAGTTAGAATGCTGTCTCTCCCGCCACCTCTCCTCCGGTCTTCAAGTGGGTGGGCAATAAATACAGCTTCCCTCCCAAGCTGTTACGTCTTCATCTACCTAGTATTCAGCACTGAATGTTGATTTCTCTCCCCCAAATCCCTTTCAGCATGTTAGTTCTGTAGATTGTTAAGTGATTGTGGGAGACTGTTGGGTTGGGGGGCCTGTTGGCCAGCGTCTGCCAAAAACTTAAGTTGGGCACAGGGCAAGTTGATGCGAACTTGCTTATGTTTACTTAATAAAAGTGGTGCACAAAGTATCTGGTTTCCAAGACTGGCTTCTTCTTTGTGTCCACCCAGTAGAACATGAGACCGTTAATCTCAAGGCTGTGGGTTTGAGCCCCACGCCGGGCAAAAATATTTCTGCATTCCAGGGGGTTGGACTAGATGGCTCTTGCGATCCTTTCCGAGTCTATGATTCTGACTGGGTGTGGGTTTTTTTGTCCCAGATTTGCAAGCAGCGACTTCTCAAGTGAAAATGGAGGTTTGCCAAAGCACTATCCTATGCTCTGGGGGTGGCCTGCCTTAAGCAGACTTTGAAAAATTACAGGGATTAGTATAGAACTGTCAAACCGTTAGCCGCAGCGTGTAGTAGCAGCGGTGGAGAACGAGTAGCCCTCCAGCTCCCGTTGGGACCCCAAACCCCCAGTCAGCATGGACAGTGGTCACAGATGATGGGAGTTATAGTTCCCCACAGATATGCATGAACCTTCCATGGAGGGCCTATTATGTCTCTGCAGCAGGGAATATCACCTTCTTTGTTCCCTGCAATCTTTGCTAGGTAGTTGAATATTGAATCAGATGGAGCACATGTCAGATCCAGAAAGCTGGTTCTTCTGTATAATTGCACCTTCTCCCTAAAGCTGCTCCCTCCCAAACCTTTAGGTAATTGAAGAGCAGGGTCTCATCTCTAAACGGACAGGTGGGGATTACTGTTAACCGCCGTGGTGCAAGTCCTGTATCGTCCCTTACAGCCACAGCAAGCGGTGGAGCTCTCCAAACGGTCGACTCACACTCTTCCGAAACAAGACAGATGCCAACAGCACAGCAGGGTGTGAGATGTGGTGCAAGCCATCATTACACAGCCTTGGTGCAGAACCTCGCAACGCTATAAATGCCTACTCAATCCTACCATTCACCACTCACAAAAAGAAGATGCCCCGCCTTATCAGGAAATGGCTAAAAAACAGGCACAGGTCATCTCTCTTCATATGTAGAAATCTAGATTTTGGAGGGGACCATCGTCTACACCATGGGTAGGCAAACTTTTATTCTGCCGCTGCAGGGCCAAGGCTCACAGGAACCCCTCTGGTTTCTCATCTCATACACTCATTTCGGACATACCTCTTTTCCCACCCTTTAAGGCTAAAAAGCCTTTGGAGGATGCTGGAGTGAAGGTTTTGGAAGGAGCTGGGTTCTGTGCCACTCCAAACCAGACTTGCAGGAGAGTTTGGTGGAAAGCGTATCCCCCACCAGGAGGTGTTCTCCAAAGATGTGCGCAACTAAAACTCCACGACTGAACGGATTGTTAAAGAGCTTTAATAGCATGTGAGGTGGGAGCACCCCAATACAGAAGGGGTTACACACATGGTCAACATGTGACGTGGGGCCGCCAGGGCACTCACGCTCGGGGGGGAGGCCCCCCAGCTACCCACACCTGCGCTCTATTGCTTCTTTGAGTGCTGGGTCAGCCCCTCACTCGCAGAAACCCCTCTCCACCCCCTGTCCAGACGTAGGCTGGTCTGTATGCAGTCTCTACCGCAAATAGCGCCCTCTTCCCTCCTCCTCGTTGCCAACGCAGAGCCTTGCCCGGTCAAGAGAAGCGGGCGTCGTAATCAACTGATCCCGGCAGCGGTCTGGGTGTGCTTTCTTCTTCCTTCGCCTCCGGCGACCGAAGCAATAACCCTGTCCAGAACTCAAGGCCGCAGACTCCCCGCCCGACCCCCTGCAGCTGTGTGTATGTGTGTGTGTGTCTGGGGAAAGACTCCCCTCCACCCCAGTTACGGACACAAAAGCAACGAATATGTGGGTTCTCAAAATATTTAACATTATTAAAAGGGCGGGGAGGGGCCTTGAAATTGGAACCCGGCACTTCGCACGGGTCCATCGCTCAGGACCCTTTGTAAAACTGTCCCCCAACTCGGCCCCGTCGCTGGTCTCCGCTGCATTGAGAGAGAGAAAGAGAGCAAGGCCTGTGTGTCCTGGAATGGTTTTTCAGCACCACCACTTGAGTCCTGGGGTGGAGGGGGAAGCGAAGGGGCTGGCAGCAGTCCAGAGCCCCTCCCTCTCGGAGCAGACAGGCTGGAGAGGAGTGCAAGAAGAAAGGGGAAGAGTCTGCATAGGAAGGGCAGCTGCCTCCCTGCTTCCAGTCCCTGAGCAGGGGCACAGAAAATGGGGGAAGCACTTAGCAAGGGAAGGAGGGCTGGAGGGACGAACAGAGATGGCAGTGGGTGAGAGGGGGGGCAAAGCTCCAATATCCCCCCCCCCACTCCTTTTCCACAAGGCTGTTTCTCTCTGCTCACGGCTGTTCATCTGCTGCTGGTGTTGCCTCCGCTGCCGCTGCCTCCTGGGGAAGACTGCTGGTTACAGTCCCAACTGGCAGCTGTTGTAGGAAGGGGAGCAGTTGTGGCGGTGGCAGCAGAGGTGGCCTCTGCTCCTTGCGCACAGTCCTGCGCCATGGTCAGCTCCAGAGGCTGCCCTGCTTCCGCAGCGCTGCCCTGGCTGGCGGGGCCTCCGGGCTCCGGCGTGCTCGGGGCCTGCTCCGTGGGGGTGGCCGCCTGCATGATCTTCTGCCGCACTTCCCGGATCTTGAGCTGCAAGCAGACCTTGGTGGGGAATATGTCGGAGTAGCGGGCCTGGAAAGCCGCGGTGGCTTGGGCTGCCAAAGAGGGAGGGAGGGAGGAAAGGTGGTGAGTGCCGCAGCAAGGAGGGTGGGGCGGAGAACGGCTGGGGAATAAAAAAGGGGGGTGGGAAGAAAGCTTGCAAACTAATGCAGAGAACTGAACTAGGCCACAAAACAGAGAGAGAAAGACTAAGTAATATTACAGTACTCTCTGAAATGTTTTGAACGCTAGGGCCACATTGGGCAAAGATTCCTGCATCTCAGGGGGCTGGACTAGATGATCCTTGTGGTCCCTTCCAACCATACAATTCTATGGAGCGCATTCCCTCATATGAACCTTCCCTGGTTTTGAGATTTTTCAGGGGAGGCCCCTCTCTCGAGTCCCACCACCCTCAGAGGCACTCTTGGTAGGGATGCAGGAAATGGCTGCCTCAGTGGCTGCTGCCATACTTTGCAACTCCCTCCTTAGAGAAGTTAGACTGGCTCCCTCTTTGTCCTCCCTCCAGGCACTTGTTCCAACAGGCTTTGGGGAACTGAGTGCTTTTAATGAAAGGGCTGGTGCTATGCTGTTTTTATTTGTATGGTTTTAATATATTTTTCATAGATTTAATTCTATTAATGTTCAATTTTTAAAATAATTGTTGTTTTTTCAAAGGCGGGGTATATGAATGGATGGATGGGATGAATGAATGAATGAATGAAGTGTGATTCCTCTACAGAGATGCAGCCACCCTTTCTAACAGAACAAATACAGAAACTCTTCCCTAGGCAGTGCTTTAACAATGTGAAGAACCTGGAGCATACGCCCCACCCACCAGCAAAGCCAAAAAATATACAGAAGAAGCCTAGAGGGGTACAGTCAGTCTCGGTTCCTGTTCCAAACTGAAAGCTGCCACTCACATAGCAGCAGGAGGATGCAGAGTTGTTCTACTTCAGTCTTTCCTAACCTGCTGCCCTCCAGCAGCTGTTGGGACTACAACTTCCATCATCCCCAGCTACTGGCCGTGGTGGTTGGGGCTGGTGAGAGCCAGGAATCCAAAAAAAACCGCCAGACGAGGAAAGCTGCTCTCGATTACATTTCCACAACTGTCTGGTGGACCCTAAAATGGCTGCTCAGTTGAAACCCAAAAACTACAGTCGTTTTTCTTGCAGTGGAGGAAGGGTCCAAGGGCGGCGGGGGGGGGGGGGGAATGAATCCCCTGCAGGAAAAGGAAAATCCAAACTTCTACTCCCCCAAGGACAATGTCAGCTGGGAAAGCCGGGCTGAGCTTCCTCCTTACCTGAAGGGAAGAATCCATGATCCTGGAAGAGCTGCATGACCAGAGCCCTCCTCTGGTCCAAGGTACGTCGGAGTGAAGAGTATGGCACCTTCTCGTATTCCAGCTCCCCAAGTACGTCTTCTGTGTCTGTGCCTAAATTGAGAAAGGATCTATGATGCACCTGGAGCCAAAATGCCCCTTTAAAAAGTTTGGGGTATGGGTGGTTTGCTAGCGGATAGTTGGGAGATTGCCTGCTCTGAATGGGGTCACCCTCCCTCTGAAGAAGCAGGTACACAGCTTGGGGGTATTTCTGGACCCTTTCAGTGCTGCTTGAGGCTCAGGTGGCCTCTCCTCCACTGCCACCTTTTCTCCCCAATCATCCCCCTGCCCTCCAACCTTACTCACCGGTTTTGTCAAAGGTGAAGATGTCTCCTTCGCACTTGGCACTCTTGGGAGTGTTGGGCTCCGAACTGCAGCTGGAGCGGCGCCGGATCTTCCGCTTGGGGGAGATGGGGTCCTCTGTAGAGGAGTCCAGGTCTGAAGGGGACACCCGCACACAAGTCGTGTTACCAAGTCAGGGGAGGGGAAAGCCCTGCCCCTAAAAAATCTGCACCAAATTAAACTCAAGGATGCAGAATTACGGGAGAGCCTGGAAATAGGAAGCAAAGTTACGCTTCCTTTCCCACTTGATCCCAGAAATGTGAAAGGGGCGGATATCCCACATTGCTTTTTGACTCCAGTAACCTCCTGGGCAAACTTGTCCTGGCTGGAGACTCTCCACAGAACAGATGGTACCCCATCCTCCATATCTGTCAGGCTTTGGGGAATCAGATCCCTCCCACGGTGGCAGCCCAGAATCGAGAAACGATTAAAGTTCTTACCAAGCAATTTATTCAATAATTCACAGAGAATGATGAAGGAATGCAGCAATCCCTATAATGGCATTGCTTCAAGTCCCACCCCCTTCGTCTCTCTTATCCTACGTCATCCCTGCGCCGGTTGGTCTGGACTTCTGTCTCTTAAGCTTTCTGTTTGGCTACTCTCACTGCACGCCTAGTCCTGGGGGAGGGGGAATCAGGAATGCTCTCCAAAGACACTGAGTCTGTCATCTGTCTCTCCCCCAGTGAATCTGCTTCCTCTTCCAATATCGCCCAGCTTTTCACCTCTACATCCTCTGAACTATGTCCTTCTGCAAACCACTGCTCTAAGTCTATACTGTCCTCCTGTTCACAGGAAGGTTCATGAGAAGTGTGGGGGACGGCCACCACCCTTCCTCCTCCGTCCAGCCCCTGACAATATCTATGTCTGCCGTTCTCATCTGCTCCTCTGTGTTTGTCCTCTCTGTTGCCTTGGAAATGCAATGCCCAGCAGCCGCTAGCACAGAAGGCTATTCCTGGCCCTGCCTGGCTCCTTACCGGTAGAGTTCTTGCGCTTCTTCCGGTAGCTGCCGAGGATGGCACGGGGCGAGGTGGCAAGAGACTGCAGGGTGGGCGAGGGCAGCACCTCCTCGGGCTTGAATTCGGGCAGCTCGGCAAAGCGCTCCTCAAAATCCACCTCCGACAGAACCCTGCTGGGGAAGGGGACAGGGTGTGGGTCACACCGTGCAGTCAGGGGCTCCCGCAGAACATGCCCCCCCAACACACACGCTGCCCCCCCCAACCCAGCAGCCTCCTCGTGCTTTGCTCTTCAAAAGGCCAGTGCTTTCCTCCAGGGTCCCTCCACCACCAGTGACAAGTCTTTGTGGAAACCTTGTCTACGGAAAAGGCCGCCTTCACCCGTGAATTTAACTTGCAACACCGCCCGTTCCGCAAGAGAGTGCTAACCAACGTGTGTGTTTCTGCCGGATGCGATGCTGGCACGTACTCTCTTACCGACGTGTGAGCTCAGGGCACTTTGCACACTTATTTGCACATTATGGAGGCACGTGCCTTTTCTGGAATTGGGCTGTTAGTTCGGCACAAGCATCAACAGCTGTGTGGAAAAGAGTGACACGGAAAGCAGCCTTCACACGTGCCAAACCAAGCTCAACTCCCCCCTGGCGTCTGCAGCTTCCCAAGCTTCCTAGCTGCACAGAGTTCTTCGCACATTAGAATGCACTGCCACAGAACCTCCCTGGCTCCATGTCACTGCAGGGGCAGAACATCTGGGAGAACCAATCTCAAATCTCCACTCGGCCATGAAGCTCGCTGGGTGGCCTTGGGCCAGGGACTCTCTCTCAGCCTAGTCTACATCACAGGCTTGTTGGGAAGCTCTGACTGGGAGAGGAGCCATCTTCAGATATCTCAAGGGCTGTCACATGGAGGATGGAGCAAGCCTATTTTCTCCCGCTCTGGAGGGTAGGACCTGAACCCATGGCTCCAAGTTAAAGGAAAGGAGATTCTGACTAAACATCAGGAAGAACTTTCTGACATTAAGAGCTATTTGACAGTGGAACGGTCTCTTCCTCAGGAGGTTATGGACCCCTTGGAGGTTTTAAAGCAGAGGTTGGATGGCCATCTCTCATGGATGCTTCAGCTAAGATTCCTGCACTGCAAGGGGTTGGACTAGATGACCCTAAGGGTTCCCTTTCCCACTCTACAGTTCTATGACTCTAGGAGAACCATGTGATAATACGTATAAAATAAATATAATCAGTATGAACAGAAGGTGGTCCCTTCAAGCTAACTGCCAGCAGCCAACTGCCGATTGAAGGAAAGGAGTGGCTGAGGCAACCCAGTCAGATGGTTGGCATGTAAATAAAATAATAATAATAATATTGTATGAACAAGCAAGCTGCATTTGGGGGGTAGGAGGGGGGAATTCGACAACCCCTGATGAAGAACTCCAGATACACTTTGCAAAACGTAACTCCTGGGGAAGGGATGGAACTTGGTGATAGAGCATCTGCTTTGCATGCAAAAGGTCCTGGGCTTCAACATCTCCAGGGAAAGACTCCCTGCCTGAAACCCCAGACAGCCACTGCCAATCAGTGCAGACCACTCTGAGCTAGCTGGACCTAATAATCTGACTCTGCATACAGCAGCTGCCTGTGCTTTAGGTCTTTGGCAACCCATTCCTGCAGCTCCCCAATCACTCACTTGTCGACAGAGTCGAAGGTTTTCTTCAGCGGCGGAGGCCGGACCTTGACTTTCTTCCCCACGGGGACCTCCTTCTGCTCGGGCCCGGCCTCAGATGTGGAGGCTGCTGCTGCTGGAGCAAGGGTCGAGGGGCCTCCTCTAGGGGCCTCCGTGGAGATCGAAGGACCAGGGCTGAGCGAGGAAGTCAGCGGGCCTGCGGATGGGGCAGACGCTTCACCACGGCCCTCAGCACTGGCCGTTCTCCAGTCTGGGGAAGTGCAGAACTTGTGGGCCTGGGGAAGAAAGGAATAGGGTGTTTACTACCAGAGAGCGTCTGGGAAGAGGCATTAAGGAGGGCGAGCCAACATGGAGGCAGATCAGCAAGGCTGGCAAATGGGGAGGTGAACTACTAGTGGGGAGACACTCTCGCTTGGTTCGCAAGGCAAGATGATTATGTGTGGGAGGTTATTATATAAATGCGCAGCCCAGAATACTCAATCCTGATGTTCAAAACCCTGTAACCTTTCGTGATCTTAAAACTAGGTGAAAGCAGGTGAAAACGGGGAAGATCTTCCAAAGTCTCCAGGAGATGCTCAGGCCGCAGCTTGGGGGAATCTCCAGGGACATGCTGGCTGGGGCTGATGGGAATTGTAGGCCAAAACATTGGCTGGTGCGGGGGGAGCGCATGTTGGTCAAGGCTGGCACAGAGAGAGGGATTCTCAGTGGCTGTGCTCCCCAGACGCACAACCATCACCCTGGAGCTTCTGCTGGAGACTTTGTGGAAGATTTTTCCAGTTTCCGCCTGCCCCAGTGAAATGTTGGGGGTGGGGGTTGGGTTGGCAAAGACGGTTGCGGGATTTCCAAGCGCTGGAAGCACAGGTTGAGCAAAGGCCTCCTGTCTCCTCCTTACCGTCTCGGTCCCTTTGCTGCCCAGTGGAGGGTCACGGACCGCCCTCTCTTCGCCGGCTCCTGCCTCCCGCTGGCTCCAGATTTCCGCGGGCGCCGCCTCCGTAACCTGTGGTTGCTGGGGAGACGGGGGTGACACTGGCTCCCAGGACTCCCGCTTCAGATCCTGGGCTTTGGGCGGGGGGTTCTGTTCGCTGCCCCGGCACACGGGGGAAAGAGGCAGTTCCTGGGGCCCCGCCTCCCGCAAAGTCCGGGCTTCTCCCGCAGCTTCGGCCTCCCGGTGGCATCGTGACCCTCCGGGCTCCTGCTGCTGCCCTCCGGGGGGCCGGGTCGGACCCGGAGAGGGGGAGGATTCGTAAGAGCCGACTGGGATGCTGGCGACCGTGGCCTTCACCTTCTGGAGGGGCTTGAGCGGTGGCCGCTGAGGTCGGGGAACCGTTGGAGGAGCGGCAGGGGTAGCTGAGTAGGAGGGAGGTGGGAAAACGAAGCTGGTTAGAGTCAAGTCAGAAACGCCCAAAAGGGAACGAAAGCCCACCTAACTCAGGATCCGAGCAGATCCGGCACCACAGTAACATAGTGCTGCCAAGCAGGAGTGCCCCACACACTTTTTAAAAAATAAATTTAAATCTTTATTGGTTCAAAATACAAAGATACAAACATACAATGAAGGTAAGTATTTCAAATTTAAATAAAAGAAAAGAAAAGAAAAGAAAAGGGGGAAAGGAAAATTTTGAAACAAAGACAAAAAAATGATAAAAAGAAAAAAAGACCAAAGATTTATACGACATGATATCTATAAAAAAAATATATTTTTTTTTGCAAAAAACTTCCGATCTTTCTCTTTATACTTTTTCTGTTGTCATGGTAATATCCTTTTTCATACATTCCACTATAATGGAATGCACTATAGTGGAATGCACTTTTTTTTAAAAAAAGCAAGATTTGTACTCCTTATGGACTTCAAATGATGCAAAATGATGGGCAACATTTGCGGGGATTACAAACTGCAGCCTAGGTGTACAATTTGTTTCTTTTAGCCCAGTGTCCTCCCTGGCTGCCTCCCCTACTTCTCAGTTTCCTCCCTCTGGGTCAAGCCCCACCTTCAAGTGGGGCTTCCCTGCTGCTACCCACCCACCCACCCACCCACCCACCCCGTACCTGTGGAAATCAGGCCCTGGCTGGGGCCCCCTGGGCTCTGAGTGCTGCTGCCCCCCTTGGGCAGGATGGCTGTGGGAGAGGAGACTGTGACGGTGCTTGTGGCTGCCACCGTGTAGACCACGCCATGGCTGGTGGGCTGAGCAGGACTGGTCCCCGTGGGGCTGGGGTAGATGGCAGTGATGACCTGCCCTTGTCCGGCACAGGACGCCGGGAGCTGGGGGCTCTGCAGTGGGGACACCACTTGCCCTGGAGCCAGCAGAGGGTTCTGACCTGCAGGAAGCAGAACGGGCAGTGGAATCATAGGCAAGCCAGTCGACCCTTGGCGCCATCTCTCATTGCCCCCATGCCCCTTGCCAAGTGCATCCGTCCAGCCTGGCCCCATCCGCCCCCCCCAGCTGCCTTGCCAACCTTACCTGAGAGCAGCGGCTGCACTATGGCCTGCCCATTCGGCCCGATGGCTGTGAAGCCCAGTGCCATGGGGGCAGGGCCCACTGGGGACTGAACGTAGGTCGTGGCAGGTGTGGCCGGGGGGGCGCTGGGTTGTGTGTGGGAGGCCGAGGTGCCCAGGGAGAGGGGGTGCCCGGCTGTTGACTGCACGTAGGTGATCCTGGGGGCAGAGAGAGGGGGGAGAGTGTGTTATAGCAAAGGAGGTGGCTGGTGTTGAAATGAACAAGATCGTGCCCTTCCCACCTTCCCCACTCCCCAGGCAGAGTGCCCCCAGGATCTGGCGAAGCCAATCAGTAGGCGGGTGGTCTGTACCTGGTGGAGGAGGGCAAGAGGACTTTCTGGGTTTGGCTCGGGGAGCCCATGACGGCAGTGGCCACAGTGCCTTGGAGAGCAGCTGGGCTAAGGGGTGGCACCAAGGTGGCGCTGCTTTGCGAGGAGGGCTGGGGCTGAACCACGGGCACCGGGGTGAGCTGGATGATCTGGAAAAGCAGAAAGACGGGGTGGCCAGGCAGACCTGTCAATCAGAACTGTCAACCAACATCATGAAAACACTGTTTCCACACGCCATTCAGGCCTGATTTGTCAGAATTCAACATCTGCAGTAGTAGGAACGGTATTCGTGTAACCTATGCTGCCTTAGGTGCCCTAACTGGAAGAGAGGAAGGAGTGTTGAAGTGTGAGTGGGAACTGCAGCCTGTGAGCAGTAGGGACAGCGAGTTGTGAGGAAGAAACCATCTGAGCCCACCAATCACCTTTTAGTTTTATCCCTCCTTGGTTTTTAAACCCCCCCCCCCCCAATCCTGAAGATGATCAACTCGTCCAAAAAAAGAGAGATTAAAAGCAGAGTTTTCTCAGCATTCCAGTCGAAGCAACGCAGTGTGGTGTAGTGGTTAAGAGCGGTAGTCTCCTAATCTGGGGAACCGGGTTCGTGTCTCCGCTCCTCCACATGCAGCTGCTGGGTGACCTTGGGCCAGTCACACTTCTCTGAAGTCTCTCAGCCCCACTCACCTCACAGAGTGTTGTTGTGGGGGAGGAAGGGAAAGGAGAATGTTAGCCGCTTTGAGACTCCTTAAAGGGAGTGAAAGGCGGGATATCAAATCCAAACTCTTCTTCTGTACCAAAGTTTCAATCCTCCAGTTTCGCAGCATGCCTGTGGCCTGACAGCAGAGTGCCATCGTTCAGCTGGGTTGAGTTTTTCTTTGCTTTACTTATAGAACGAGCAACTGAATTAAGCACTGCTACACAACGTTAAGAGGCTCTGCTCTCTTCCCCACGTTGTACTACGTTAACAATATACTTAAAGAAACTTGATTACACTATTTGCAAGGAAAAGGGGGAATACAAGAGTCAAAAACAAATGAAAGAACTGTACTAGCCAAAGGTATCTTGGCAGGTTATAGAAAGCTTGGGGTTTGTTGTTTTTTTACATGCCATGAATTAAAGACCTTGCGGTTCAAGGGAAGTACCTGGACTTTGAAACCCAGAGGGTGACCCAAGTAGGATATGCAGAGGACAGGGAAAAAAGACTCCTACATGGGGTAATTTCAAACCCCCATCCCTAGGCTTATCTACTGCTCCATGAATTGGCCACCTATCCACCTTTGTGCAAGAAAGTAATAATAGCAGCTGCCAGAACAACTACTACTACAACAACTACTATTATTATTGGACAGTCCTGCAGCATTTATGCCAAGCGTAGTATTCACAGTTAGCAGATACCACCACCTTCACCCGTCGCATAAGGTACACAGCCCCCCCCCCAATTAACTAACCTTGCTGGCTGGCTGGCTCCCGTTCTGCACCGGGACGGGGAAAGGTGGGGTCACCAGAGGCAGCTGGGTGGCAGTGGAGGTGCGCACTGTCACCTGTGGGGGTGCCATGGGCACCAGGACCTTGCCTTGTACCTGGAGCCCAGCAGGGGGCACCACCTGCCCAGACACGAGGTGGGTTGAAGTTCCGGGAGATGGAGCTTGAACTGGAGACACTGACTGAACTGGGGGCGAGAGAGGGGGAGAGAAGAGAGGTGCACACAGCGAGGTCAGTTTACGGATCTCAAAAAGCCCAGCATCTGAGCGGAGGTACCAAGGTACCACATCTCATAAAGGATGTTGCAGAGCTGGGAAAGGCACAGGACAGGGCAACTATCGGGAGGACAAAAGCACCTCTCCCTACGAGGAAAGCTACATTTGGGGCTTCTCAAGTTTGGAAGATCGATCAAGGATTACGTAATTCTACTGTTTTCCTGCAAGATCGCCTTACCCTGTATGTGGCTGCCCAACCACTTTGATCCACAGAACTGGCACTGTGACAGAGGCCACGTAATGCTTGCTTCCCATTTGCAAGGAATCAAATCTTCCAGGGCGGCAGCACCCATATGGCGGAGCCCCTTCCTGCCTGCTGACTTCAGGCAGGCACCTTCACCTTCATCTTTAAAGGGCAGCGGTTGGGGGAGGGGGTTACACCAATTCATGGAGGGCAAAGGCTATCAAGGGCTACTAGCTGTGATGGTCACATAACACACGTTTCTGGAGAGGCCAATTGACCTCATGCCTTTCACTGTGGGCTCCCCAAAGGCACATGGCTCTCACCATGGAAAATGGGATACTGGACTAGACAGGGCCCTGGCCCAATGCAGCACGGCTCTTCTTGGATCTTTTACACCAGGGAGAGCCAATGTGCATATTCTTGTCGGCCGCCCGCCTCTTGCTTGCCCAGGGACCGGAAGTGAACTCTGCCATACAAAACGGTGACCCACGCCATCACCACTAACAGTTAGGAGAGCTCAGTTAACACAGAGGTGGTAGGAGGTTCAGGTAAACCCCCCTTCATGTATTAAAAATGTCTGGAACCTGGCGCTTCTAAAATGTGTAACGCTTTGGGGCACGGTGACCCTCCAGGGATGAGAGATCCGTTAATGAAAATGAATCTCTTTCTGCACTCCATCATGGGGCATGGATGAACTAGCCAGGAAGCATTCTCAATCAGTCTTAGGAATTACAGAGAGACTAGGCAGGGTGAGGTCTAAGCCTCTGATGTGATGCAATTATCTTTTTTAAAAAATAAAATAAAATATTGGTACGGAGGGCATATCAAGCAAAAAGGCCCGTGCCCTTACCTTTGGATGCTGAAGACATGACGGTGACATTGCTGTTGCCGCTCCCTGGAGCAGGCTGGATGATGGGGATGGCTTGGGGTGTGGCAATCACCTTCCCGTTGGCTGGCGGAAGAGTGAAATGGATGCTGGCAGCTCCAGGAGCACCTGCTCCCGCCGGCACCTTTCCCCCGGCCACCTGCAGCTGCTGAGGCAAGGTGGGCAGGATGTACTGCACCTGAGTGATGCCGCCTGCCTTGCCCGCTGCCCCCGAGAGGATGCCCTGAGGCTGCAGGATGCTGAGCGGCACTGGGCCGTTCTGCCCAGGCCCAGGCGGATTCTGCGTGATGAACTGCACCGAGGGCTGCTGTGCGATGGCGCCGGGGGGCAAGACAGTCACCGGAACGGCAGCCCCTCCCACGCTGCCCGCTTGCCCGTAGCCTTGAGCTCCCACAAGGAGGTTGGTCACCACGCTGCCCTGGTTGGCAGGCCCCTTCCCCACAGCGGTCAAGCCTTGCCCAATGAGAGGGCCGGCTACAAGGTGAGGTGACGTGGCTTGGATCCCGGGCATCGCCGAGGGCGGCTGAGTCTTCTTGTCGGCGTAGAGGAGGCCGAGGCGCCCCACAGAAATCCCTTCCGCCTTTGTGGCCCCATCCGAGGGAGGGGGGCTGAGCAGCGGGAGCCCCTCCCCTGACCCGCGTGGGAAGGGCTTGCTGGCGATGGGCACCGGGGTGCTGCTAACCGGCTTGACCACGTTGGTGACGACGGTGGAGGCCGTGCGGACCAGGCTGGGTGCGCCGCTGTAGCCGATCACTCCCACATTTGGGGCGCTCATGGACGGGGCCGTCACCAGCACGGTGCCCGAGGACAAGCGGGTGGAATCGGAGAGCACCACGGCCTGAAACATTCCACCAGGCGAAGAGATGACCGAGTGAGTAGGGGCGGCCAGGGGGGCCACCCCAGACTCTGTGGCTGCTGCCTGAGAGCCCCCTCCAGCACTGTCTGCCCGCTTCCGCCGGTAAGAGGCCGCCGCCGATTCGAAGCGTGGCTCCAGGCGTTTGGCTGGGGTGTTGTGAGGGCGAAGCCCTCCTCGGGAGTCTTGGGCCTTGAAGGTGCTGGGTGCCAGCTGGAAGGAGCCGTACGTCTTGGGAGGGGGCTGCTGGTCGAGGCTGTGGGGAGGCAGGGGTGGCTCCAAGTCCAGAGGGGGTGGCGGGCGGCAGGGGGCGAAGGCACCGGAGGAAGGAGGCAGCGCAGCCGAGCGGATCACCGGGGAGAAGAGCTTGCGCCCAAAGTCCTGCGAGTAGATGGGGAAAGGGTTAGAAGGCTGTCGAACACCCGTGAGCAATCTCCTCCACAGCGTTGCTTTCATACTCTTCCTTACAGCATCGCCAGTCCTGAATAGCAGTGGGTTGGACTAAATGACCATCGGAATCCTTTGCAACTCTACAGTTCTAAGTCCCAAAACAGGAATGAGTTCTGAACCAGGACAGTTTGCATTTCGAATCTCACTTCCACCAAGAGGGCAGCAAAGTCCCCCTCTCTCAGCTCCAGCGCCTTGCCTGCAAAGGACTGTGCTTGTGTTTGCTCATCTTAACACAAAACATTAATTAAAAACCTCTAAAGATGCCATACCAAAAGCCAGGAGTTTAGCTTGCAGCAAGGAAGACGCAGGCGGTGCTTTGAACACTCTGAAGCATCCCACTGCTAGACCCCCACAAAAAGCAAAGATTCCTCTCTCGTTGCCACAACCTCTTTATGTTGCAAGGCTTATAGTTGCATCCTTATTCCTTTACTTCCAGCCTACTCACCTTGTTGTCGGATTCATCCCCCAAGGAACCCTCGCTGTCGCTGTCCGTCACTCGTTCCTTGCATTTGAGGTCAACATCAGCAGGGTTGAACCCATCCTCAGCTGTAAGAGGGCAGAAGCCTGAGTCAGCAAGGCACCTGACCACCTCCAAACATCCCCCACTCCCTCTCCAAAACTCTCCTGGAGAGGCAGAGAGATAGGATTACTGCAAATCTGCAAATTCACTTACTGCAAGTGCAGGCAAAATGCAGAGCGTTTATTTCTAATTTTTTGCAGTGTGTGTTAGGTCGCTGGCCCCCTGAAGAGATCTAAATTAGGGGTGCTCTGGGTGCAAAAGGGAGCTAAGTAATCAGAGGAAAAGAAGGTGCTGGTAATGGGCCAATAACCAGAGCACAACAAAACACTGCGCAGGACAGAAAACGAGAGGCAGAAATGTCCATCTCTTTACCTACCCGCAGCCCAGCTTTGAAGCAGAGCAATCTGGCTTCTGGTGTTCAGAGAATCTTGTTCAGTAAATAATCAAGATTGCATTTCAATGCAGATTAAAAAGGGGGTAAAGGGGACCCCTGACCATTAGGTCCAGTCGTGGCTAACTCTGGGGTTGCGGCGCTCATCTCGCTTTATTGGCCGAGGGAGCCGGCCTACAGCTCCGGGTCATGTGGCCAGCATGACTAAGCCGCTTCTGGCAAACCAGAGCAGCGCACAGAAACGCCATTTACCTTCCCGCCAGAGCGGTACCGATTTATCTACTTGCACTTTGACATGCTTTTGAACTGCTAGGTTGGCAGAAGCAGGGACTGAGCAATGGGAGCTCACCCCGTGGCGGGGATTCGAACCACCAACCTTCTGACTGGCAATCCTAGGCTCTGTGGTTTGACCCACAGCGCCACCCGCATCCCTTAGTTACCTTTTAATGCCAGTACGCACCACTACCACTACGTTCACAATCTAAAAAGCAAGTAGCAACAAGAATGGGACTATCCCACTCCTGTAATAAATCTCTCTTGGGATTAGGAAGACACGTTATTCAGAATCAGACCACTGGCCTCATCTGCCTCAATACTGTCTGCAGTAACTGGCTGGCTGATGCTCTCCAGGGTGCCAAGCAGGCGTCTACCTGGAAATTCCAATGATTAAGCCTGGGGTATTTTGCATGCAGGTCACTTGGCTCTACCGCCAAGAACATCCAGCCTCAATAAAGCAGCACAGCAAACTGCCTCACTCTGCATTCTATCCCACATGACGGATTGTGTGCAAGGGAATCAGGACATAGAGAAGCTTGTTTGAGAGCAGCTTATTCCACATTAACTAATGCAGAGTACAATGATCTTGTGGTACAGAAAACACCTGTGTTTTTTTAATAAATGAGGAAGTCTGAGCCATTGTGGTTATGGGAGTAAGACTGAAGACTTCAATATGAATTCCACGCTCCCCAAGGGGGCGTCATCACTCCTGTGCCCTCACTTTGCATCCCTCCCGCCACCAATATTTTGAGTTTTATCCCTCTTTCTTCCTTCTGTGGTGCAATTTGGTGATTACAGCAGCTTGCCTAAAGCTACTGTTCGAAAAGAGGTGGCTGCTTCCATCGCTGAATTGAGTTTGTGTCTAGAAGAGGAAATTCCATTCATTTATTTGAGCTAATAAAATTTGAACGGTTTGGGTAGCGGGGAACATTTGTTTAGCTTACAGTGTAATAGCACAGCTTGTCACTGCAGGTAAAGAACAGTCGGTGTTGCACTCTGACCGAAGTAAATTAAAGTTCCTCTTTATTGTCAAGAAAAACACGGTGGAATCATAGAATTGTATTGTTCGAAGGGATCCTGAGGATCATCTAGTACAGGTGTCTGCAACCTTTCAGACAAAAAGAGCCACTTGGACCCGTTTCCGAAGAAAAAAAAAACTGGGAGCCGCAAAACTCGTCATTATAAAAATAACTTTTTTGTCACTTTTTTTATTATTTCTTTGTTTAACCCCTCAGAATTACTCCTCCTCATAGAAATAAACGTTAAATTAACAAGTTACCTTTGTGTGTGTGTGTGTGTGTGTGTGTGTGTTCTTCACTCCCCTTTCAAAACAGTGACCAGCGTACATGCCCCTTTCAATGCAGTGACCAGCGTACATGCCCCTTACAATGTAGCGGGCGGGCGGGAAGGTGACGTCGGGACGGTGCGTGACTAACGCCCCCACTGCCCCCATGCGACGTCACAGCCAGTACAGCGCCCGCCACAGTGGGGAGTGTCGGGGCGCACAATGCGCCTCCTCCCCTCGCTAGCATCTGCCCCGGAGCCGCAGAAAAGGTGTAAAAGAGCCACATGCGGCTCCGGAGCCGCGGGTTGCAGACCCCTGATCTAGTAGGAATATGAGATCAAACCTGCAAACCTTGGCGTTATCAGCACCACACTCTAGCCAACTGAGCTATCCAGGCATTCAGGACAGTCACACTATTCTGCAATCTGCATAAATCATGCTAACGAGCGCATATATTTACTTGGTTTGCGTATTTTCACTCTGCTTCTCTCCCAGTCATGGAAAGGCAGTCCACCAGCCCATCTTTGCAGTCTTAAATGTTAGAAACTTAAGGAATTCTGAAGATGCTAAATCCCAAGTACTAATTTCCCAGTACCATTTTCCATGCCCACAAACTACAATCTCAGAATACATAGAGAAAACGGATACCCCCCATCAATAATGGAAGAGTAGCAATTTCTTCATCCTTGCACTACATTATCCGTGCAGCAAATCACAAGGTATTTCACAAAAACCTAACAAACCCTTTCTTAAATCCATGGGGGTCACAGCCTTTCCAGTCCCACCCAATCAACTTTAGCATTGTAGAAGTGAGAGTCAAAGATAACTTAGGGGGCCCAGCTTCTTTGCCTCTACAAGCTCCCAGAAATCGCAGAAAATCCTGCCTCCTTGGTTTCACTGAATTTTACCAGATGTAACATCATTTGATAACAGATTAAGTACAAGGTTTGTGTGGCACATGGTAGATTTGCATGAATTTGGGTTTGCAGGACAACAAACTGGGCTCCCATCGCCCCAGAAAGCAACTTTTTAAGTCATGCCCTAGAACAAGCTATGTGCGCCTATAACACAGTGCTGAATAACCTTCTAGTCTGCAAGGGGCAAACTCCTAGCAAGAGTTGGGTAGGTAAGAATATAGGTGCACTGATATTTATGGCACAAGAGCAGCACCAAGGCCATACAAGACCCCACGCTATTCTTGCTGCAGATGTGAGGGCAACAGTTGGCAGACCAACAAGCCTATTCCAAAACAGTGCAGGTCTTATTGATGAAAATCAGTCCTCCAGCTTTCAACTTAAATTTAATGCTGAACTATTAGTTCATGACAAAAAAAAATCCTTCCAGTAGCACCTTAAAGACCAACTAAGTTAGTTCTTGGTATGAGCTTTCGTGTGCATGCACACTTCTTCAGATACACACGAAAGCTCATACCAACAACTAACTTAGTTGGTCTTTAAGGTGCTACTGGAAGGATTTTTGTTTTGTTTTGACTATGGCAGACCAACACGGCTACCTATCTATTAGTTCATGGTTTGCATCAAGTTCTTGAAACCACAGCATTTAATTAACGTGTCATCTTCCTCACCCTCAGTATATTTGCAATGTTCCTCATCCTTTGCTTTAGGAGGGGAGCAGCCATGCAGGAATTTAGGGCAACAAGTTTAAATACTACGAGCTCAGTGTGATTCAGGGATAAGCGAAAGCGTTGTGCTAGCATTTGGGGCAGGGACTCCTTACCAATGACATCGTCATCACCCTCCTCTTCGCAGATGACCATTCGCTCCTCGTCGCTGGTCATGTCCTCGCTGGTTGTGCGCTGAGAACGGGAGGCACGAGAGGGGTGCAGGTGCAAGGAGTGCCTGGGGCCTTCGCCTGGGGTTGCAAATGGGGACCCCGAAGGGCCCAGCCCCCCGAACTGCCCCTTCCCACTGACGTACAGAGACTGTCCTGAGCACATCTGGAACAGAATAGTGTCATCTGTTAGAGCCTCGCATCTCCCAGGGCAACAAGGTGATCCTTGATCTGCGACCTGAAGGATTTTGTCAGGTCAGACTTCAGCTGAAAGAAGGAACTGGGTGGCAAAAAAAACAGCTGAACCAACAAGGAAGCCCCTGAACTAGTGTAGGCCAGAAAAGGCTATGTGTGGTACCACAATTCCCTTTACAAGCTCCCAAGTCAGGTTACGTGTCTGAGCGACACTGCCTTTGCCTTGCATTCTTGCACTTTTTCTTGTCTGTGTGCACATGTGAGCTGGGTTTGTAGCAAGCAATAATCCCTTCTCCTTCCCAAAGCCTCAATTCCCCTGGAACTGATCGGAACCCAGATTCTCCATGACCTCCTACTGCCCCGCCCCTCGCCGCCAGATCCCAAGAGTGTGCCAACATACCTGGGTGAGCTCCTGCAGCACCTGGCTGTCACGGTCGCTCTCCATCCCATGCACCCCACTGTGGGAGAAGGCCCGGGGGCGCTGTGCGCCAGGCCCAGTCGAGGGCAGGATCCGCTCCCCATGGCCGTGGCCGGATCCTACCATGCCTGCCTTGCCCTCTGGCCCCAGCAGCACCTGCATCTCGGAAGGGCCTGGTGGGGAAGCAGAGAGTGGTAAGACAAGAAGGAGAGAGCCTTAAAGCAAGGGGCGGGGGGCAGGGGGGGGAAGAGAGATATGAAAGGAGCTCACCTCCTGGCACAGCAGCGGTACCCGTCTCAGACATGCTGCGTTCTCGGGTCTCCTTGGAGCATCCCCCTGGCCCCGAGGGCTTCACATCTGAGCTAGACTTTTTCCGATCTTTGTTACACCACTTCCAGTCAGGGTGTGCTTTGAAATGGGCTTCCTTCACCTGGTTTTATTTGGGGGGGGGGGGAGAGAGAGAGAGAGAGAGAGAGAGAGAGAGAGAGAGAGAAAGGTTGAGAATAGAGAGAAATGAAGAAAAGATACCTAGGCAACGTACCAGCTACTGAGGGGGGAAAGTGGGAATGGCTGTCGCAGACTCCATGCCGCAAAAGCTAAAATTCTGTGAAATGGAGATCTGAATCCCATCTAAAATGAGCAAATTATGCATCATTGCTATACACTGGGAAAAGAAACAAAGCAAGGCACCGCATCCATGTTCCCTTTAAAACTGCTGCTTCTGAGATTTTACTAGGTTTCACCTACGAATTTTTCAAGCATATCTTGGCAACCTAAAGGCCGGAGACTTGCTTTTGTAATTACATGAAACTTTTGTAATTACATGAAAGCGGATATTCTTCAGAAACTCAGGTCTGCAACCATACAACCTTGCGTACCTTTTCTGTACTCCTGAAAAGGTTACATACATACAGCCCTGGCTTTCACCACCAGGCCCTGCTTAACAGCATTACTCTTGGGAGACAGAATGCTGGATGAAAGGAGCCACTGATCTAAGCCAGGCATGCTAGCTGCACAATGGGAGGCAACAGATAGGACGCCCGACTCGCTCTCTGTGTTACGCTCCCTAGGAGGCTGTACCTGGAAGGCCAGGTCGTGGTACTTCTGTTTCTCCTTGGGCCCCAGCGCGTACCACCACTCGCCTAGGATCTTGCTGACGGTACGGTTGTCTTGGTTGGGGTGCCGTTGGTGCACCAGGGCCCGGTGTCGCTTGCTGAAGATCATGAAAGCATTCATAGGCCGCCGGATGTGATCTTTTTCTCTCTGCAAAGAAAAGGGGTGTGTGGATGCAAAGAGACCAAAGCCACCACTAAACTTATATTTCACCCAGGGTGAATTCTGAATACTGGTGGAGCATTCCGCAGATGAATGAGGAGAAGGGAGGTTGAGGAATATGAGAAAGAGAAGAGGAGATGACAGGAAAAGATCCCTCACCTTGTTAGGACTGCGCCCATCCTTTTCGGAAGATGAATCTCGGTCTTTGGGCAGAGCGCTCAATGACTGGGTACGACGCTTGCCTGGCAGCAGTGGGAGTTGCATCTCAGAAGATACAACGGACAGGAACCTACAGAAGGAGGTCCAATTTCACCATCTTCTCCAAACTATTCCCAGAGCCGCCACCTCGCCCGGGTCTCCTGACATCCTCCTTCAACTTAACCATGCTCCCCATTCCCTCTCTGTTTTAGGGTTCTCTCCCAACTGCCTCACGCCGCTCCTTCCAGCAGCACATTCCCTGATCCACTGTGCTGCGGTCCCACCTCTGTCGTGGACTTATAGCTTGCGCAAGTTGCCCACAGCTATAAAACCGCTGTCTGTCAGGCAGGGTGGGGGAGCTGTGACCTCGCAAGGGTGTTGGAAAGAGAACCGCAACAAAGCACGATGGAGCAGCCCCGGAAGGCAGAAGAACTCACGCATCGTCGTGATCGCTCTCTGTCTCGCTGTCCAGGCGCGAGTGCCCTGGGACGTCGTCCTCCTGCTGGGCTGGCCCTCCGCTCCCTCCAGGAGTCGCCGCTGATGGCTGGGAAACTGGAGTCGGGCTGTCAGGGTGCGAAGTGTTTGGCCTCCCTGCTTCGGCCCCCGAAGACACGCCGGGGAGCTCATGGGCCACGGCAGCTGATTCTGGAGGTTCTGAAATGGAAAGCCTCGGGTGAGAATGAACAGCCATGCGCTCTTGCGGAGGAGGGCAAGGAGTTGCACGCATGCCCGGTCCTACCTGCTGGCCTGTCCCGTAGCAGGAAGCCTAGGTGGAAATTCTGCACCCGCCCCCTTTCTTCCCCTCGTCCCGCCCTGCACACTTGCCTTTGTTCTGATTGGATGTAGACGGGTGGCTGACAGGCTGCTGGCCTTCGGTCGGTTGCACGGAGGAATCGGGCTGGCTGGGAGCCAGGAAGGGCACAAGGGAGTGCCATGGGAATACAGCCACAGACCGTGGCTCCACATTTGTCCACACTGGAAGGAACGGGAGAAGAAAGAAAGTGTTGCAACAGTCAGCTCAGACCAGCAAGTAAAATAAAGGGAATAGGAGACTGGGAGTCGGGACTCCAAGGTTGAATCACAGTCCAAGCCTCCCTTCCTCCAGTTCCCTTTCTCTCTCATGCACACCTCTAACAGCCTCATCCCAGTTACAGCTCATACCAAGAACTGACTTAGTTGGTCTTTAAGGTGCTACTGGAAGGAATTTTTTTTGTTTAGCCTCATCCCAGTTGCGTTTCCGTCCTCAGTCCTAGCAGCCACAATCTGTGCCATGCCTTATCGCTGGCTTCTAGGTCCCTGGGGGTGGGAGAGATTTTCTCCTTTGCCTGCCAGGAAGCAACACTCCCCCTCCTCCGCCCTTCCCAGCTGGAAGCCAGGCAAAGGAATTTTACAGCTGCAGGAGGGGAAGGGGAGGGAAGGGGTGAGGGGCCCAGCTCACTCAGACTCCCACGCTTGCTGGGGCAGCCAAGCTACTTGGCTCCATCCCAGCCAGAGGGCTTGAGAGCATCCTCAGGAGCTCAGGCTGCGTGGGGCAAGGGAAGCCAAACGGCGCCCCAGGGTTGTGCCCTCAGGAGAAGAAGGTCCTCCCCACCTAGGAAGAAGTGTCCATAGACATCAGCACTGCCCCCCATTAGAAGCTATTCCTTGAAGGTGGAAGTGATCTGCTTGCACTGGCTCTCCCTCCCATCACTTCCTGCTGCCCCTGTATCAGGCTAAGCAAGACTTCCTTCTTGGGGTTCCAAGAAAAGGCTATTATTGCGCAGGGGAGAGAGACCTGAGCTGGCTTGCATGTGTTTGCGTACGCGTGTGCACACACAATCAAATTTGCAACGTCTGTACTTCCTGGTTCTATGGCACCCAAAAAACAAACCGTATATGCAACACCAGTAAGCTGAAAATATTGTGAAAACACCTCTATGGCACGTGGATCCACAGTGTCCACTACAGCTTAACTAAACCAGTGTGACTAAACCAGAGCCTTGCACCACTGCAACAAACCACATCATGTGTTGTTGTTTTTTACAGGAAACAACCCAGGACACATTGCAGGGCTGCCTTGATCAACTTCAGTCACACAGTGGCGGCAGCAGGGCTCTGTTTCAGCATCAAACACACAATTAGTGCCACCTCTACCACCGTCCCACAAACAGCCTCTACAAAACACAGCTGACATGCATAACTGGAAAACTACATGCTTATCAGTTGTGCGCAAAGATGCCTCAGGCTTAATTCTGTGGAGTGAGTAGTGTTGATTCTAAACAACAGCACAAACTTAAAGCACAACCTAACATACTTTATGCTACCCTCATCCCTGTGAAGCAACTGCTGCTCAGGGTCACCTGCGTTCTTAAGTGCTCAGCACTTCACAAGCAATAACATACCTACCAGAAAACCAATTCATACTTAGTTTTGACTATACTTTGGTGGAATAATACACAGAAGGCCAAAGGTTTGATCCCTGGCATCCCCAGCTAAAAAGGTCAGGTTGGGAAATGCCTCTACCAGATGTCCTGGGGTGCTGCTGCCAGCCAAAGTAGGCAATGCTGAGCTAGATGGACAAATAATCTGTCCTGGTATATAAAGTTTCCCATGTTCCTGCATTGCTCATCATTCCTTTGCAGGCTGGGGGTTTTCAATTTTATTTGGATTTTACTTATGGTTTGGGATTTTTTTTTTAAAAGAGGACGTACTTATTTGATAAGAAGAATGCTAAAATCATAATAGAACCGGGGGGGGGCTCTACTTTCCAGAAAGAAAAGGATAGTTCTATTCCCACTGCTAAGCCCCTTTCCCATCATTCCTCTCTCTCTCTTCCTTCCTTTGCATCCCCTGATGGATCAGTCACATCGCTCCTGTGCCTGCGTGTAAAGTTAACTCAATTATTAAAAGCACTCAGCGCATCGTGGTTGGACTGTGCCGGGAAATGCTGGCTCAGTGGCTTCCTGTCCTCCGGCTGGTGACCACATCCCTATGCGGAGGGGGAGGATGAGAAGGGAGGGGGGCAACAGCAGAAGGAAGGGCACGAAATAGTAAGACCCTCCCTCCGGTCTCTGCAAAGCAACAAGGCTCTTAAAATGTCACGACTGGAGGCTGCCCCCCCCACCCCCAAGTAAAGATTACTGATTTAGCTTCCAAGATTGAAGCCGCTGTCCATCGAGAAAAACTACAACACACGTGATGAAGAAAGTACAGACACAGGGCTCGTCTGAAGTGGCACCATGTGGAATCATGGCATCCCGCGTCCTTTCCTGACCCCCAAGATGCCCCCATCCAACACAGAGAACAGGACAAGAAATCCAGTTTCATAAACCAACCGCAAGCCCACCACTATTCTCTAAGCCTCGATTTCTCATCTACAGAGGTGGAGACAAAGCAAGCAAGTTCACAGAGCTGGCATGGATGCAAGACATGGCATGCAAATTAAAAGAACTGAAAGCATGAAAACAGCAAAACATGGAATCTTTCTCCAATCACCTTTCCACAGAGGATGCTAATAAAGGGGTGGGGAGGAGAGGGGAGGAGTGCCCATAGGGAGGGGCTTCAGACAAAACAGGGTGCCCAGCTGTAAACTCAGTCAGGGTTGCCACCTTTACCACAGGCTGCTCTGTCTTTTTACTGCATCCAGAAATGCTGGAAAAAACACTGCTGTTCTGTCACTTGCAACATCTCCAACTCCCAAGAAAAAGTTCACCTGGGTGCCAAGCTGCTGTTAGCATAATGGACCAGCAAACACAATATTGCAAATTAAAGTATCCAACATTTGCTCCTTGTCTTAAGACAAGGAATAGAAATAGTAGCCACGGAAGGGGGAGAGGGAAACTTTGAATAGCAATCCCCATCTGCAGCCAAATGACCTCCTGAACTTAAAAGGGGACTATGTGAATGAAATGGAAATATCAAGGAACCCACGCCCCCTTCCATCCTGCAGATTTCACCTCTACAGTCATCTTAGTATGAAATGGAAGACACCCTCAATCTCTTGCGACACAAGAAAGGTTAAAGGTCAGCCTCAGGTCAACTATATCTTCCAAATCACCCATCTTTCCAGCATGAAGAGAGTACGAGGGAAGACCAAGGCGTGCCTTGCATGTCTCCATACACAAACAAATCCACCTTTCAGAATTACCACTCTGCAACCCAGAATTCACTGACCGAACATGCCTAGCCCCCTGTGCGGCAGAGGGGGCAACGCTGACGGGGGTCTTTCTGTGGAGAACATCCCAAGGCGTGTTGAGCCGTTGTCCTGAGGGCAGGTGGACCACGTGTCTCTCAGCTGCCCAGTCCGGAGAGCATTCTCCCCCTGCCCTTGCCCTGGGGAGGGAGGCGTGGGGGGTGGTTTCTTTAACAGGCCCACTGAAGTCTGCAGCTTTGGGTGCGCGCTGGGTCAGCAAGCCAGTTCCCCTCCACGGCAGAGGGCCGCCTTAGAAAGTCCCATGCGGGGCGAAGGCCAGCTGGATGTCAACAGTCTGAAGGCTCACCACCCCACTGCCGCCCATGTGCAACAGCAGCAGCAGCAGCAGGAGGGGCAACACTCTTCTACGGCCTGCTCTGGTCCTCCTCACAGGCGCAGCAGCGTGTCCGGCAGTCGGCATGGGGTAAGTTAGGAAACATTTTAGGGTGGGGGAGCAGAGGGAGGCGAGGTAGGTAGCCGTGTGGCGGTGGCATGTGTGTGCGTGCACCCATGTGCCAAGCCGGCTGCTCTGGCAGTGTGTGCAAAAAGAGAGGGGCGTGTGGGTCCAGCAGTGTTGAGAGGAAGGTGCTGGTGGGAGAGAAAGAGAGAGAGGGAAGGAAATACAGGCTGCTTTGAGGTGCAGTTTCTAGAGGTGGGTGTGTGCGAGTATGCAAGGGCACTTTAGCACCTCAGCGATGAAAGCGGGTGGGTAGGAAGGAGAGGGGTTGGAAGGGGGGCGGAGAGAGAGGGCGCCCACACCGCCTGCCCCGATCCCCGGCCAGAGGCTTGTCGCCTGGCAGGATTACGGTGTGCGCGCATTGGGAAGGCAGGAAGAGATCGGGGAGGGGGGAGGGGAGGGAGGGGAAGGGGAGAGGTCGCGAGTTGTCCGCCTATTCCCGTCTGCCCGCCTCCCCTTCCTCCTCCTCGCAGCCACTGTCGGCGACAGGCGGGCGGTTGCTTGTCGCGGAGCGTCTTGACGGAGACGGAGGGAGGAGGCTGTCGCTGCTGCTGCTCCGCCTGTCGCGCCGTCCCCTCCGGTTGTAACGTTGTAACCAAACACCATTCACTGCCTGCCCGCCTCCTCCTCCCTCTCCCGGCCGCTCCGGGCTACGAACAAGGGCGGCCCCCTCGCCCGAACCGCCCTCCTCTCGCTCTCCTCGCCCGCTCCCTCCTTCTTCTTCTCCTCACTCACTCGCTCGCTCTCCCTCACACACACTCACACAGACTGCCGTCGTCACGCATGCCCAATTAGCCCCCGCCGCGCCATTGGCTGCCGCCGCGCTGGGTCATTCACATGCAAATGAGCACCCCTCCCTGCCGCACGCACCGCGGCCGCCCATTGGCCGCCCCTGGAATGTCAGTCATATGCAAATCCGCGAGCCGCCGCGAGGGTGGCGGTGGGGGTGAAGGAACGGATCGCGGGGCGGGAGAAAGAGAGAGAGAGGTGGGGGGGGGTGAGAGGGATTCCCATTGGCCGTGGTTTACTACCAGTCGCCTTCTCCTCCTCTTCTCCCGCCTCCCGCGGCTCCCCCCCCCGTCTTCTCTCTTGTACTCTACCGCCGCCTCAGGCCCGCCCGTCGGAACCCAGGGAGAGAGGGAGAGACCACGCCCGGGGAGGGGGGGGGAGCGGAGGAGAGAAAAAGGGAGGCGAAGTGAGGGGAGAGGGGGCAAGAAAGGCGTGATAAGGGGGGCAGGGGAAGGATGGGGCGGGGGGGGGGGGCGAGGTGGGAAAATCCTGGGGGCGGAGGGGGATGGAAATGAGTGGGGGCAAAGGGTGGAGGGGTGGAGGCAAAGGGGGAATTGAGAGTAGGGGGCATAGGGAGGAAGGGTGGGGGAAATAAGGGTGGGGGCTTAGGGGGAAGCGGGGTAAGAGGAAGGGCAATAAAAGGGAAGGTGGGGGGGGAAGGATGGGCAGGAAGTAGTGACGGGGCCAACCAGGTCAAGAGTAAGAAAAAAGAGGAAACAAATAGGGCTAATGCAGTTTTGTTTTGTTTTTAAGACAAAGCAAAGTAGGGAGGGGATACTAAGGAAAGCTGTGCAAGATTTGCGGTGTTTGGGTCCGTCCCCCCCCCCCCCGCTTATTGGCTTAGCGCACAACGGCCTAGGACCTGCGAGAGACCAGGGTTCAAATCCTTGCTCAAGAGGTGAAGCTGCCTTGGCGTGACCTTGGACCAGTCACCACCTCTGAGCCTGGGCTTGTTGTGGGGATTAAATGAAGGATTTGGGGAGGGGGGAGAGAGAGAGAACCAGGTACCCTACCCTGATCTCCTTGGGGAGAAAGGTAGAGTGTAAATGCAGTGCATACATGATACACCCCATATGCCCCTTCCCCACCCACTTTGTGCCCATGTGGGCACCCACTTGGATCGTGCTCATTCCTGTGGCCACACATGCCCTGGCAGATGCCTGTGAGGGGGCACCACATCGAATAGACGCAGAGGCATGGACACACACATGCACACCAGCATACCCTTGATAAGACGAATGCCTGGCTAGCGATACGCATGGACAGACCCACACGTGGGATTAAGTGCATCCTGTGTAACATCTGAATGGGGCACATGGGCGCGAGCCCAGTTAAGCATGCAGGCTGATGGAGGACCTTTTAAGATGAGTGCATCACCGTCATGCTCCCAGATACATACGTGTCTGTACATTAAAGTCCCTCCTATCATACCACTCACACATATGCACTGAAGCTGCTTCTGCTGGCAGGCAGCCCAGTGCGGCTGGGGATTAAGAGCTTGCAGCACAGACGCATTCCTGGGATAATCTATCCTCCCTAGGGCAGGGTGGCGGGAAAAAGGAGTGTGGGCGAGGGGGGGCAGAGAGGCAGTGAACCCCAGTGTCGTGCACTCCAGGGCACCCCCCCTCCGTGCCTCCTCTTCCACAGAGCTGCCTCCGCTTGCCTCCCTATGACTCACACTCGCCTCCTCCCTTAGCCCCTTCCTGTCCCTGAGTACCACAGCCCCTTCCCCCGCAAGATTGACTCAATGCTGCCTCTGCTCACAGCTGGGGGTGGGTGGGTTATAGCCAGCCTCTTTCCCCCAGCAGGCAGCCAATAGGCTATGAGGTGAAGTAAGGAGACACGTAGGAACTCCCCCCCCATCACAGACACACACACACACCAATACACAAGCACACACACACACTAGATCTGGGCACAAGGCCAGGCCTGGGCGAGGATCCCATTGTTAAGGGAATTGGGGGGGGGGGTGAGAAGGAGAGGACACAAACACACCACTCCCAGCACGCACTGCCTTACGCCAAGGGCGGGGTGGAAGGGAAGACTGACCATGACGTTGGGGCTGGGGCGGGGGGGGGGGGAGAGAAAAAAACAATTGCACAGAAAAAGCGCCACCCACGCTCACTCTGCAATGCTCACTCTGCAATGCACATCACATGCAGAGAACTCATAGGAGCTTAGCCTTCCTCATGCTTCTGTCCCGACACAGCCACGCATGCTGCATGCAGACCCGCTGCCTCACAGGAGCCCGCAGAACTTTTTTCCTGCAAACTCTGCAGCCCAAGGGCAACACACACACCGCCTTCTCTCTCTCGCCAGCAAGCGCATTTTATGTCCGCTGAGTGCAAAGGACAGTAGGTAGCACAGAGGGAGGAAAACATATTCGCAGAACAGGAGGCACATGACACTCAAAACCCAGATATACCTCTCTCGGGTGAACGACAGAAATCAAAGCTGTATCTTAAGTTCCTTACTTCAAGGTGGCTTAAAGGGAGGGGCGACTTACAGCGCACCATCCTGTCCATCTAAAAGGAATGCAGAGGGCCTCCAGATTAAATGGACCTAAGAGTTGGCCACCAAATCCCGGACGATCCATAGTTCCTCCAAGGAGTTCAGGGCCACATAAAGGGATCTGTCCCAGAACGCTGAGCCTTTCTAGTTCTCATCCGCATAATGCAAGCAAGCAACATTAGAAGTTTCACTGGTGTGTGTGTATCTTGCTTCTTCAGTGCCCACACTCACTCTCTGTAGAGAAATACATTCTCTCACATGCAAAAGCTCATGTTCGGTGAGGACACAGGAACACACTGCTAGAAATGAAGGCCTCCTTTTTTCACAGGAAGATGAGGAATCATAGAGCTGGAAGGGACCCTGTGGGTCAACTGTTCCAAGTCCCTGCAAAACAGGAATCTCAACTAATGCATCCATGGCAGATGGCCATCCAACCTCTGCTTAAAAACCTCGAATCAAGGAGTGCACCATCTCCGGAGGGAGACGGGCTCAACTGGGATTGTCCACCTCTTTCAAGGCGAATATGCTTCTGGCTTAATTCCTGTCCTGCCCTGACTGAGGCTAAGCCGTCACTCAATGTGGTCATCCCATAGCTGGGCTAAACCACTTCAGGCCTAAAGATGCGCATGACTCAATGCTCTTCCATACAAAAAGCATGCAATCCACATAGAAAACTGAACATGGGGGTGGAGGTGAGGTGAGAGCCTTACTCCTCAACATGCTAGTAAACAGCATGGAGGGATATTGATCACAGTTACCGTAAGTGGAAGATTATTCAATCATCTGAGTCACTGCCTGAGTTGAAAACAGTACGACTCAGACACAGGTTGACCACCCCCAGTGACCACTAGCCATTAAACGTTTGTCAACCTAGTACTGTGTTGATACAAATACAACACCAGTCACTGTAGGGGAAAAGCTGCGTTCTTGTGCAGACATGCAAAGCTGCGAAGAGGGCAACCGCAGATGCCTGCTGCCATCTGTTCCCATCTGGATTTCCCACACAGCAGTAGGCTGTGTGCACACTCTGGCCTCTGCTGCATGGGGAGTTTTGCATCCTGGCTGTAGCAGGGTGTGTTATACAACTGGCTTGCTGGCGTGCTTTCGGCACTGTCCTCTGTCAGGAGCACAATCATTTACCATACTAATATCCTGGCACTTTCCAGGGTGTAGGGAACATCCGGAATTGTGTAAGAGCAGATATTCAGTGTTGGAACTAGGTACACGCTGCATTACATAATAGGGAGAAAGACACACATCACACCTTATACAACAACCCAGGGCATCAGAGTCCCACTAATGTCTGATGCAGTGGAAGAGGAAAAGGAGACCTGTGTTCTGAAACTCTCATGCTATGAGACCCACAGCCTGGCCTGATATAAGAAAGCTTCCTATTCATCCATCTCTCCAAGTATTAACTACTCTGACTGGCAATGACTCTCTAGGATTTGGGGGCAGGGGGTCTTTCCCATAACCTGCTGCTACCTGATCCATGTTATTTTTCCTGAGAATGTCAGTGGTTGTACCAAATACCTTCTTAGGTACAAAGCATGTTCTCCGGCACTGAGCTATGGTAGGTCCTACTCCAAACATTGCAGAGAGCTGCATCAGACAGCCAGAGCTTGTTGCACGTCTAATGCACGTTAGAGTCCACATCCCTCCCAGCCATGCTTTGCACGTTTATCATGGTGAGCACTGGTGGATCCAGGCTGGCGAATAAAGCGTGAAAAGCGTCTTGGACTCACATTGCAAGAACATCCGGGGGCTTTGCCAGTGTGGTATAGTGGTTAGAGCAGGGTTTCCCAAACTTGGGACTCCAGCTGTTTTTGGACTACCGTCCCCATCATCCCTGACTACCGGGTCCTGCTAGCTAAGATGGGAGTTGTAGTCCAAAACAAGCTGGGCTAGAGTGTCCCAGGACTAGGGCCTGAGAGTTCAAATCCCCACTCAGCCATGAAGCTCATTGGGTGACCTTTGGCCAGTTACTGTCTTCCAGCCTAGCCTACCTTACAGGAAAAGATGTATGCCCCCTTGAGCAAAGATGGGATATAAAATAAACTAACTTGTTGCAGCCAACCCCCCCCCAAAAAAAACCCCAAAATGTCTGACAGCCCTTTAAACACTAATGCATCTACTGTGGTATAAGCTTTCATGGATTACTGCATACAGTGGACTCTAGTCCAAGAAAGGTCATACAGTGGTACCTCGGGTTACATACGCTTCAGGTTACAGACTCTGCTAACCCAGAAATAGTGCTTCAAGTTAAGAACTTTGCTTCAGGTTGAGAACAGAAATCGTGCTCCAGCGGTGCGGCGGCAGCGGGAGGCCACATTAGCTAAAGTGGTGCTTCAGGTTAAGAACAGTTTCAGGTTAAGTACAGACCTCCGGAATGAATTAAGTACTTAACCCAAGGTACCACTGTACTCTAATAAATGGGTTAGTGTTTAAGATGCCACAGGATTGTTTTGTAGTTTCCCTCCCACATGCGAGTCTGCCAAGCTTGATCGCTTTCCACAGAATGATGGTTTCCTTTTATAAAAGCACAAGACAGGTGTGGAACGCCAGCTTGCAAGCATGAAATTCGCACTTTCAGAGGAAGTGCGAACGTACCCCGAGGTTTGCTCAAGCGGCACCACGGCTGCGCCACGGGGACATACGTGCACGGTGCAACTGCAGAACACACGTGTGCATGCGATGGACATGCCTGTGCACACAATTGCGTAAGCACGCCCACGCTCAGTGCAAGTACACAAATAAACCCATCGCATGTGAGGGTGTGGGAGTTAGGGAGCCGGCACTACTGCAGTACACACAAAATGCACCTAAGCCCCAAGCCATATGCACAAATGTACAACTCCCCTAAATCTGGATCTGGTCTCTCCCGTTGCTGATAAAAATAGAGACGGGGCTCCGGGCGAGCAGCAGGGAGATGGTAGCCTTGGTTACCAGTTGCCGAGAGACAGCAAACTGCAGTTGTGATGCTGCAGGGAGATGGAGCCAGTGCCTTGGGAATGGGAGAAGCACATGCCACGCTCTCCCTTACCTCGCATGCTCTAGCCCTCACCTGTGTTCCAGGCGCGCTCTTCCCTTCATATGTCCTAGCACCCCAGAGCAGGATGTGCACAGACCCAAGCAACCGTGAGCCACAGTGTCCTGGACACACAGAGCTCCAGAACCTGCCCATCACCACTGCCAAAATGAGGGCCCCAGAGAGCAAACCTCAAATGTAACCGCCTGATCTCAAGTCCCTAAAGAGTGTGTCTAGTTGGGTGCAGAAACCTGGCAAAGCACAAGCATGCATTCTTATCCACCCCAAAAGGTCTCTCCCAGGGGTGAAAGGGATGGGCTCAGAGGCAGTGTTTGAAATTAGCCAGGTGCCAGGCGCATTTTGTGCCTGGCTTTCGACCACTTGCGACCAAGTGAAGGTGCCTGGGTCCCAGGATGGCGCCTGAGATCTCCACCATCTGGGGATCAATCATTGGATCTGTACTGTTTTCATCCACTAATACCCCACCCAGTTATATTTCATCTGCACAATCGGAATGAATTTCTGGAAACCAATAGGTTTTTTCTACGCAGCAGGAGCAGTCGCCATTAAGAGAAAGAGGTTGGAATAAGCCAATATACACGTGGACCGTTCCTGGAGCAAGGGACTTTTCTTCTTTAATTTCTCAAAGCTTTTAACTTAGCTCGTCTGAACCAGACAGATGAGAATAAATCACAGTCAGTCCATCATCTGGAAAAAAATGACTTTAGAGCCACCTTGCCCAAAAATGGCAACTAGACGTTCCCTTTTGGCGAGAGCAACCTTGGTTTAATGAGCCATTTGGCGTCTAGCTTATATATCTGAGTTTCTAACACTGCTCAGAGGTACCCAGTGGTATGGAGTTTGGATCTCACATTATGATTTTGGTGACAGCAGCCACCAGGGGGAGAAAAGAGGCTTCTTATGGTACAGAACAGTGGCTGGGGTGGGGGGCAAACTGCAGTCAGCCAGCCGTTCCGTGTATGTTCCTCTTTCTCCACTCACTCATGCAAGCATCATGTGATGCTCCAGCAGTCTTGCGCATGGACGATACACAAAACACAGACTGGTGTGCAACTGGTCGTTCCTATGGGTACCGACAGTTATATTAATGGCAAATCCAAGTGAGAAGTCTTGTCCACACATGGATGGATGGGCAAACGTACCGCGACACCTGGACACCTTCAGCCATGTCGCAAACTGTATCTACCTGCATGTGGGAATGAGTCCAATGTCTAATAAAGAAAAGTCATGGTCTCTTGGCTGCGGCAAATGCTTCAACCCAGGTGTCTCAGGGTCAAGAACGGGATGGTGCAGCAGGCATGACTTGCTGCAGTGAAGTAATCAGGGGAGTGGGTGCGGGGTCACAGCACTGGGTCTCCCCAGAACTGCCTCCATATTCATTCTGCACACTAAAGCCCCATCTGCACTACCTATTTAAAGCAGCATCATTCTGGGAACTGTAGCTCTGTGAGGGGAATTGGGGTCTCCTAACCACCTTCAGTAAGGGACGCGGGTGGCGCTGTGAGTTAAACCACAGAGCCTAGGACTTGCCGATCAGAATGTTGGCAGTTCGAATCCCCGCAACGGGGTGAGTGCTCGGTCCCTGCTCCTGCCAACCTAGCAGTTCAAAAGCACGTCAAAGTGCAAGTAGATAAATAGGTACCACTCTGGCGGGAAGGTAAATGGTGTTTCCATGCGCTGCTCTGGTTCACCAGAAGTGGCTTAGTTATGCTGACCTCATGACCCAGAAGCTGTACGCCAGCTCCCTCGGTCAATAAAGCGAGATGAGCGCCGCAACCCCAGAGTCGGCCACGACTGGACCTAATGGTCAGGGGTCCCTTCACCTTTTAACCACCTTCAGTACCCTAAATAAACTACAGCTCCCAGGATTCTTTGGGGAAAGCCATAAAATCTTAGAGCTCGAAGGGACCCATGGGCAGGGTTCAAAACTTTCATCAGCACAAGCAGCTTCTGAGCTCTGGGCGCAGTACTGAGGCTAAGATTTGAGATTAAAACTGCAGAAAGAAAGGAAAGGGGGACCTTTTTTTCTGCCTCCCCATTTCCAGCTACTCTCTGAAGACTGGAGAAGAGACCCTCTTAAGAATATTAGGGGGGTGGGCAGAAGGACTGGACTGTGTGAAAAATGAGCATAATATTTTAGCTGCAGTTCCTTCATTTTCAGCTTTCTATTTTTGTTATTTAAAAAAGCGCGCCTAGACATTTCGTTGTTGCGCCCATAACCTAGGCTGAAGGTGCCATTTAGCTCCTGGATTTCATATCTCAGTTTCTAACACTGCCCACGGGTTATCAAATCCAGCCCCTTGCAATGCAGGAATCTCAAGCAGATCATGCATAACAGATGGCCACCCGACCTCTGCTTAAAAACCTCCAAATAAGGTGAGTCCACCGCCTCTTGTGGGAGTCTCTTCCACTGCCAAACAGCTCTGTCAGAAAGTTTTTGCGAATGTTTAGTCAGAATTTCCTTTCTTGTACGGTTGCCATATTTCAAAAAGTGAAAATCCGGAAACAAAAGCAATTGACATTTTTGATCTACTTTTAAGGGAAATCCAAGGCAAAAATGACACTGCTGGCATGGGCTGCCATATGTCCAGATCTTCCCGGACATTTTGCCACTTTCCGCCAGGACATTGCTTCTGACTGCAGTATTCCGGGTATATCCGGGAAATTTCAGATATATGGCAACCCTAAAGTTTCTTGTAACTTGAAGCCACTGCCTCAAGTCCTACCATCAAGAGCAGGAGAAAACAAGCATGCTCCCTATTCCATTTGACAGCCTTTAAGATGCTATCATATCTCCTCTCAGTCTCCTCTTTCCAGGCTAAACATACCCAGCTCCTTCAAGCGCTCCTCATAAGGCTTAGTTTCCAGACCCCTGATCATCTTGGTTGCCTTCCTCTGCACATGTTCCACCTTGTCAACATACTTCTTAAATTGTGGAGCCCACAACGGGACACAGTATTCCAAGTGTGGTCTGACTAAGGCAGAATAAAAAGGTAAATAAAGGGACCCCTGACCATTAGGTCCAGTCGTGAGCGACTCTGGGGTTGTGGTGCTCATCTCGCTTTATTGGCCGAGGGAGCCGGCGTAGAGCTTCTGGGTCATGTGGCCAGCATGACTAAGCCGCTTCTGGCGAAACCAGAGCAGCGCCTGGAAATGCCATTTACCTTCCTACCGGAGCGGTACCTATTTATCTACTTACACTTTGTGCTTTCGAACTGCTAGGTTGGCAGGAGCAGGGACCGAGCAATGGGAGCTCACCGCATCGTGGGGATTTGAACCGCCGACCTTCTGATTGGCAAATCCTAGGCTCTGTGGTTTAACCCACAGTGCCACCCGCATCCCTCAAGGCAAAATAGAGTGGTTCTATTACTTCCCTTGATCTGGACACTATACTTCTGTTGATACAGCCTAGAACAGCGTTAGCTTTTTTTGCTGCTGCATCACACTGTTGATTCATGTTAAGCTTGTGGTCCACCAAGACCCCTAGATCCTTTTCACACATGTTGTATTAAGTCAGGTGTCCCCTATTCTATATTTGTGCACCTGGTTCTTCCTACCTAAGGGCAGAACCTTGCATTTGCCCCCACTGAAATTCATTTTCTTAGCTTGTGCCCAGTTCTCCAAACTGTTAAGGTCATTTTGAATTCTGATTTTGTCTTCTGCGGCATTAGTAACCCCTCCCAGTTTGGTGTCATCTGCAAATCTGATGAGCATCCCCTCAATTCCTTCATCCAAGTCATTTATAAAGATGTTGAACAACAACAGGCCTAGGATTGCTTAAAGTTGTTTAAATGATTGTTTAAAGTTGCATGACACTTTTTGAAATGTGTAGCAGGGCTGGGCAATATATCGTTGTCCCATCCAAAACCGGTTTGAAGTCCATATTGTGCTACTGGTCTGGTAATTTTTGACCTGGCAATATATTGCAAATTGTTATATGTATGTGTGAGCCATGCAAAAATCACAATGTGGGGGAACCCATGAAGCCAGCCAAGGCCTCTACACAGCTCCGTCCTCGTTTCAGACATTGTGATATATTGGTACATCACCATGTTTAATTGGCAATATATTGTGATGTAGAAAACCAGATACTGCCCAGCCCTAATGCATAGTACAGATGTAACCCTTCCTACAAATTCTAAAGCGCTTTGCTATCAATAAGATCAAGTTCTAAAATGCCAACACTTCTGAGTATCTGTGTGGATTGGTATTAATCCAGCATGTCTATGCTGGATGATCTACACAGCAGTCTTAAAAGCACCCCCTCAAAAATTGCTAGCCCACCTAGGATTGCCTTATTGTTATATCCTGCTCCAAGACCAACCAATACAGGGAATATTTTAATAAATAACCTCCTAACACATACCTCAGTCAGTAGTGGTACACAGCTGGCCTGAAAGGAAAACGGGGGGGGGGGGGGGGAATAGAAGCAACTCCCTTCCGGTTAACAAACGCTACCCTGCCCGGAGACAATTTCTATTCACCATACGTGAGTAGATATTTAACCCTAACCCAGACCTTGGGGGGGGGGGGAGATTACCCCAGTGGTGCACTTTTAATTACACAGTTTACACAGAAGTAGGCTGACAGCAAGGGATTCGGGTTTCCTAGGGAAACCTGAACCAGAAATTCTTCCTTTGCATCAGGAAAAATTCAGTTCGCATCAGGAAATTTTCTTATGCCCCGGAGAGCGATCTAATTGAGCATGTTCGTTTTACCTATATTTAGTAAGCAAAGCTAAACCATTGGAAACTGCCGCGCTCGCCTAGCATTGTATTTGGGAACCAGCATCTCTCTGGTGTTGCTAATGCGCT
The DNA here is from genome assembly GCF_964106915.1 of Podarcis gaigeae. NCBI lineage: Eukaryota > Metazoa > Chordata > Lepidosauria > Squamata > Lacertidae > Podarcis > Podarcis gaigeae. Next base: position 79,557,372 of record NC_139684.1, read on the forward strand.
TATGAAACAGAAAATTCTGCGTGGGGAAATAAAAGCGCTTTAAAATGGCACGTTGGAGCCAACCAGCTTCTCCCTCAGAGTGGACCCACTGAAAATGGGCCCCAAGGTAGTCACGGAATCAGAGCTGGAAGGAATCCCAAGAGTCATTTAGTTCAACATCTTACAACACAGGACTCACAGCTAAAGCATCCCTGACAGATGGCCGTCTAACCTCTGCTCAAAAACCTCCAGTGAAGGAGAGTCCACAACTGTTCCACTGTCAAACAGCTGTTAGCAACAGAAAATTCTTCCTAATGTTTAGTCGGGATCTCCTTTTTTGTAATTTGAATCCATTGGTCCAGATCCTACCCTTCGGAGCAGCAGAAAGCAAGCTAGTCATCGTCATCCAATGAGTCTTCTCTTGAGCATGATTGACATTCAGTACAGCCCTTTCCATTTTGGAAAATTTTCCACCCCACATTATTTGCCTACCACATAGTCCTTCCAAGATATTACTGTGCTGGTAGCAAACAATATCCCCAAAGTTCGCCCACTTACCATTTGCAGTTCTCTTTAAGAAAGTTTCGGACATCTCTATGTCTTACACACATATATGTACACATTCCAAGAAACACAACCGACTTTTGCATTAGGGGTATTTCTTATTCTCTCAAAAAAATGTAACCTGTTGGGGTAAAAGACTTCCGAGAGAAAGTGGCAGGCCTAAAAGCCTTCAAGGTGGTCTTTAACTCTCCCAGCCATTAATCATATGTCACACAGCTCTTGGCATCATCTAAGCAGGTTAAAAACAAGTTGATTTCAAACTGATCAAAACTAGCACTTAGCCAAACTGGTCGGTTGGCTGGTTAGTTAGTTAGCTATCCAACCTTTTCCCCAGAACAAAGACTCGTGGTGGCTCAAAAAAAAAATTAAACTGGACTTGGTAGCGTGAGACTCTTAATCTCGAAGTCGTGAGTTCGAGTCCCACCGTTGGGCAAAAGATTCCTGCATTGCAGAGGGTTGGACTAGGTTATCCTTGTGGTCCCTTCTATAATTCTGAGTTTAGGCTCCTGCTGCCAGCCTACATTAAAACCCGATTGCTGTTTTGATGTGGACAAGACTAGGGCAACTTCTTTAGGCAGATCCAAGCCAGGAAAGCAGTGCCAGTTCTAAAAATCCAAGGCTCCTTTCAATGACTTAGGAACTGAAGAGCAGCCCTCCTGGATCAGGCCAAAGGCTGATCTAGTCCAGTACAGTGGTACCTCGGGTTACAGATGCTTCAGGTTACATACGCTTCAGGTTACAGACTCCGCTAACCCAGAAATAGTACCTCGGGTTCAGAACTTTGCTTCAGAATGAGAACAGAAATCACATGGCGGCAGCGGGAGGCCCCATTAATTAGCTAAAATGGTGCTTCAGGTTAAGAACAGTTTCGGGTCAAGAACGGACCTCCAGAACGAATTAAGTTCTTAACCCGAAGTACCACTGTATCCTGTTCTCACAGTGGCCAACCAGATGACTATGAAAAGCCTGTGTGCAGGACACAAACACTACCACCTGGGAACTTGCTTACTTATTTTTGAACAAACTTGTTTTTCTAGATCAGGCTTAGCCGGCTCACAACCCAACCAAGTCAAATGCAACCCACCAAATGTGTACGGACACGAACAGGATAGTTTGGCTAACCTGGCATTGTGGCCTGATTGGGACTGCAAACAGTCATGAGTGTAACCTTGGAGGTGGTTCAAAAGCATTATGGGCCTGTTCTCCATTCCAGAGAGCACTGGGAAGCAAGTGGCAGAAGATGAGAAATATCTAGACTACTGTAGGATCTCCCTTGCACAGACACACAGGCACTCTCATAGAATCAAAGAAGTGTAGAGTTAGAAGGGACCCCGGGGGTCATCTAGTCCAACCCCCTGCAGGGCAGGAATCTCAGCTAAAGCATCCATAACAGATGACACTCCATCCCTCGCAGGAGCTGGGACAAAACTTGGAAGCTCTGCGTGCCCCTACCTCCGGGAGGAGGAGAGAATCTGTTTCGTCAAACGTCCAGCCACAACCAAAGGAGACCAAAGTTGAAATCCCAACTCAGCCCTAGACAGACAGGGCTGCTGCCTTGAGCACATCACATACTCTCTCTGCTTCAGATTCCACAACTATCAAAGGGGACGGTTAATGGTCTTGGGCCCAATCCAGCCAAGGCTCACTGCGATTTCCGCCTACTTAAAAACTCTCGTACTGGAAACAAAGATAGGAGTGTAAGGACTTTGCTGCTGGGTCGTGATGTAGGCTAGAGGTAAATTCACAGAGGAAAAAAATATCTCAATGGCCATTAACTACATCAGTAATCACAAGAAGTAGGACTCTGAATAGCAGTTGCCTGAAGGCAGGCAGGCAGCCAGCCAGCCAGCCAGCGGGGTGTGGGGCTCATTGCCCCTTGTGCCCCTGCTTCCTGAAAAACACAAGAAGATACTGGGCTACAGTAGGAGTGGGGAGCATGGACGAGAAGGACCTATAAGGAAAGGCTGAAACAGCAAGAAAACTGCCGGCACATTTGCAAAGCTAAGCAGGGTCCGGTATGGTTCCAAACTGGATGGGAGACCGTGTGTTGAGAGTCCTGGGGTTGGACTACATGACCCTCGGGATCCCTTCCAACTCTACCATGATTTGGGACTCTTCAGCCAAGAGAAAGGTAAATGAGAGGTGCCATGATGTAAGTTTATAAAATTATGCCTGCCGTGGAGAAAGTGGGGAGAGGAAAGTTTTTTTCTCCCAGTAGGACTCGTTGACGTCCAATGAAGCTGAATGTCGAAAGATTGGGGACAGAGAGAAGAAATAACTTATTCACACAGCACAGAGTCTAACCATGGAACTTGCAGCAATGGCCAACAACTTGGGGCAGCTTTCTTGCCAGGATGGCTGTGTTTTGCCTCCACGGTTGGAGGCAGCATTGCCTTTGAATAACAGTAGTTGCTGGAAATCGCAAGAGGGGAGAGGGCTTGGACCCCGCTTGCTGGTGTCCCCCACACATCAGGTTGGCTACTATGAGAACAAGATGCTGCAATAGATGGGCCATGGACCATGATCCTTCTTCTGCTCTCATGACCTTTGGCCTGAAGCGGCAGGACTCTCACAAAAATGTTGCCGCCAGCTCAGTGTTAGAAATTAGCCAGGCGCCAGGAGCATTTTGCACCTGGCTATCGGCCACTTGCGGCTAAGTGAAGAGGCCTAGGTGCCAGGATAGGCCCTGACATCTCCACCATCTGGAGGTGCGTGCCTGGGGATCACTGGATCCGGACTGTTTTCACGCACTAATACCACATCCCGAAGAATTCTATCAGTTATATTTTATCTGCAAGGTCAGGGTGAATTTCTGGAACCCAAATGCTGTTTCTGTACAGCCTGAGCAGGAGCAGCGAACAACGTCATAGTTAATTGTTAACCCCACCCCACTGCCCTGCTCACATTCACAGTGGTGAAGATTATTCATACGTTATGAATGGTCCATAAAAAGAGAGGGGTCAGAACAGGCCAATATATATGTGGACTGTTGCTGGATCAAGTGACTTTCCTTCTTTAAATTCTCAAAGTTCTTAACAAAGCTCAAGGTTGTCATCTGAAATAGCCAGATGTTTAACTGAGAATCAACCACATTCAGTCCATCCTTTGAAAAATAAGACTTGGCCAAAAAAGGCAACTAGACATTCCATTTTCTCGACTGTAACCTTGGCTTAAGGAGCCATTTGGTGCCTAGTTTACATATCTGAGTCTCTAACATTGCACCAGCTATCAAGAGGAGGTTAGGGTACAAACCCAAAATGGAGCACCAACAAACCTTTCGCCTTCCCTTCATTGTCATGTTTGAATCACATCTGCACCAGGTTGGCTGCCCAGATCTGGAGAAAAACACTATCCTCAGATGAACTATGTGGACACTTTCAAACTCCCTCCTAGATGCAGCCTCAAAGCCAGCGTACATTTCCTGCTTCCGAACAGCACTGAGTGAAATATCTCTTTGTACCTACAACTCATGGAGCACTTTCAATTCACAATGTCCTTCACAGTCCTTAATGCCCTTGCTTTCACAACAACCCTGCAGAGCAGGATGCCATTGCTGCCGCTGCCCAAAAAAGAAGTACTTGCTAACAGCTGCAGGGCAGCAGCGGCTGTTGAAATCAAATCTCCAGGACCTAGATCCAAAGCAAACTCTCTTGTCCACTAGGCCATACAGCACCCAAGACCCCCACTCTCTTTCCGAAACAGAGACACAGCCTCTCTTGGTGCAAAGAAGACAACAGTTAGCGGATTCAAAGCAGGTATAGGCAAAGGGCCTAACGCACAGACAAGTGCCTCGTTTTCATCTTCTACGGAATGAATCTTGGGAACCAACAAATGCAGTCCACACAAGGATTGAAAACTGTGCCAGAAGACGAAAACAAACTAAGCAACCAGCCCAACTCACCTGTCCCAGGCCTTCCCATGATTATCTCCTTTTTGGGCGTGGGGTGGCTGGTGTACTCTCCAGGGACAATGACAGGCAGGAGGGCTGCAGGAGAAGGATGGAAGGCGACCGGCTGGAAGGGGGAGGAGACGCTGAAGATGGGCGGGGCCTGCTCGGAGGCGGAAACCACACAGGGCTGGCTGGAAGGAAGAGTCCGGCCCACGTTGATGGGCACCGGCATCTGCAGCTGCCCCTTGCCCGGAAGATGCTCCTTGGAGCCGGCCTTCCCCGCCCGCGGGCTGCCCACCCTCCCCTCCAGGGGCTTTTCGGTGAACTTGGAGGGCAGCGGCACGTCGGGATTCCGCACGATGACGGGCGAATCCCTCTGCACGGCGGGCACCCTGCGCACGGTGGGGCTGGGGTCCGAGGTCAGCCCAGCCGGCGGGGGCACCAGCAGGAGCGGGGAAGCCTGTTGGGAGCGAGAGGAGAAGGGCCCCGCCCCGGCGGGCGACACGGCCCGGAAGCCAGCTGGTGTGGAAGGAGTGGGTGTGTGCGAGACAGACTCGACGCCCGAGTCGAGGCTCTCGTTCTTGTGGAAGTCGGCCGCTGAGCCTGTGCTGCTGTGGTGTGAGTCCCCGGCTTTCCGCTTGCTGGGGCTCATGGGCACGGTGAAAGTGAGGTTGGTCTGGAAGGTGATGCCCGAGTGGTGGCGCTCGCGGGAGGCTGCATGGTGCAGCATCTCAGGACTCAGCACGGCACCACCGACGCCCTTCGGCGTGCTGGCGCTGACGTGGCGGCTGCGGGCGGCAGCCCTCTGGATGACGGGCGAGGCATTGATGGGGCTGAAGTTCGCCGGGCGGAAGCCGAAGAGGGGCGAGGGAGAGGGAGAAGGTGCCGGTGAGAAGGGAGACTGGTTGGAGACGGGCGAGAAGGAAGGGGTGCCTGAGCGAGAGCTGCCCAGGGAGACCAGCATGACAGCCGCTTCGCACTCATCAAACTCGAAGCGGGACAGGTCGGCGGGGGGCACCAGGCGGGGCCGAGAGTCCCCACGCGCGCTGCTGGCCTCGCTGTCCCGCGAGGTGTCATCCCAGTCAAATTCGGCACTGCCCTCTCGCAGCCCACTGGCCCGCCCCTCCGAGAGGCTCTCCATCTCCTTGGTGCGCATGGAGAGGTGGCGGGAGCAGTAGCCGCGCCGCTGCGACTCCTTCATGCAGCCCTCCCGGGAGCACAACCGCCGCCACTGCTTCCCATTGAACTTCTTGCGGATGCCGTTGGGCGTGCACACCACGTCCCCCTTCTTGTACTTCTGCTGGGCCGCTGTGAGGGGAGTCCGGGAGCGAGACGAGCCCGGGGTGCTGCATTTGTCCACGGACATGACGCTGCTGCTGCGGCTCCCGCTTGCATCCGGGCTCAGCAGCGGGGACGGCTGCTCGGGGAGGCGAGGGAAAGCCGGGGACTTGGGCGGGGACAGGATCTGGGGCGGCACCACCACAGACTTTTCCTCTGCCCGCACGCAGGCGCTGATCTTGGAGACTTCCGCGTCTTCTGGTTGTTTCGGGTCCGGGCACGGGAGGGCCAGGGCGACCTTCTCTTCTTCCGGCAACGGAGGTGACTTATCGGACGGCTTGCTGTCCTCGGGGGCAGCTTCGCAGCTCCACGGGGGGCGCAAGAGGCGCAGGGCCGAGCGCGTCACCCAGGCGGAGTCTTTGCGGGCTGCCGCAGTGCCAGGGAGGACGACGGGGCGGGCGAAGCGAACTTTGTAGGAAGCCGGCTTGGCGCTCACCTCAACGACAGTGCCTTCCCGGTAGGCCGTCTCCTCGGGGTCCGCACAAGCGCAGACCAGTGTGCCAACCGCCAAGGCCCCCGGCGGAGGCGTTGCGTCCAGGACCACGTCCACCGCGCCGGAGCCCAGAGCCCCTTCATAGTACGCCGTGACGCGGTCGCCCACAAACTGCACCCCCAAGTCCTGCCCACGGCGGATCTGCTTCACTACTGCCGGCTGAAAGAGCCCTTCGCGCCGGGCTAGCACCCGCTGCGAGCGCAGCTGCCGCAGGTCATAGTCACTCGGGGCCATGGCCCAGGCGTCTCCCGCCCCCTTGTCGTTCTCATCCGCAGAGTGCTCGCTGGCGGTGTCGGTGCTGGACGAGGGGCAGCGCCTAGGCTCATCCTCGGTGGGCCCCGCCGCGCCTTCGCTGCCATTCGACTCGTCGCCCCCTGGGCACTTCCTGCAGGGCGCCCGTGACTTGAAAGTGGCCGTCTTGCGGTTCAGGGAGGCTTCCGCCCCGCAGGCCTCAGTCCCTGGGTCCCTGTCCCCCTCGGGCAGCTTGTAGGGGTCCTCGGGCGTCCCTGCCAACTCCTGCAGGCCAGGATCCATCGGTGGCTGCAGGCACCGGGCACCTGGGAAAGGCGGTGCTTGATCTACAGACTCCTCCCCTGCTTCTTCTTCGGGCTTGGGCCCCTCCTCAGTGGCCTTGCGCTTCTGGGCCTTGGCTGCCCGGGTGGAGGGTGGGGAGCGGCTGCTGCTGCTGCTGCTGCTAGAGGAGGAGGAGGAGCCAGCAGCCTTCCTCGCTGGTTTCATATTCCCTCCAGGCTGGGTGTGGACTCAGGGAGCTGAGGAGAGAAAGACAAGAGGCAAAGGTTATAAGAGCAGGCAGAGGCTCGTTCTGCCGAGGTTCCAGCGAACCAGAGTGACAAACCCCCATACCTGCTCTCTCACTGGTCTAAGGATCTGGCCTCTCCTTCCCCACTATTGCAGCCATCCAGCTTTTGAGAACCTGGGTGTTTTGTTTTAAGCTAAAGGGTGGGGATGTCATATAGAATCATAGACTTGGAAGGGACCTCTAGAGTCATCTGGTCCAAACCCCATGCAATGCAGGAATTTCAGCGAAAGCATCCATTATATCCTAAACATTTAATGACAGAACTCTTGGGTATCCAATGAACCTGAATGCTGGGAAGATTCAGGGCAGAAAGTACTTCTTCGCCAGTGCAGAACTCACTCCCGCAAGGGGCAATGACAGCCACCAGCTTGGATAGCTTTAAAAGAGGAGCAGACAAGTTCATGGGGAATAAACCCATTGGTGGCTGTACACTCCATGGCCGTTCTCTGCCTCCACAACTGGGAGGCAGTAATGCCTCTTAATACCAGTTGCTGGAAACCACAGGAGAAGAGAGTGCTCTTGTGTACAGCTTGAGGCTCTTAATCCAAAGGTCATGGGTTCAAACCCCATGTTGGGCCAAAGATTCCTGCATTGCAGGCGGTTGAACTAGACGACCCTCCAGCTCTATGATTCTATGATTCACGTTCTGGTCACTGGTTTCCCAGAAGCAAATATAGGGCGACAGTGAGAACAAGGCGTGGGATCAGATGGGCCCTTGGCCCGATTCAGAAGTCTCCTTGTAGAATCACAGAATTGCAGAGTTGAGAGGGACCCCCAAGGATCATCAAGTCCAACCCCCTGCAATGCAATTCTTAAAAACGCTCCCTGCTCCCATTGTCTTTTCCCAGCTCTAGCTCTAAAAAAGACCCTTCCCGCAAGCACAAACCCACCTGCTACTTCTCGCTTGTGTGAGGCTCGAGGCAACATATTCCATACTTTTGCCCCATCCCATAATTCTCTGCCCGTCTCCCAGCCCTGAGCTCCTTCACCTCATATAATTGTACAGTGGTACCTCGGATTACAGATGCTTCAGGTTACAGACTCTGCTAACTCAGAAATAGTACCTTGGGTTAGGAACTTTGCTTCAGGATGAGAACAAAAATCGCGGTGTGGCAGTGCCGGCGGGAGGCCCCGTTAGCTAAAGTGGTACCTCAGGTTAAGAACAATTTCAGGTTAAGAACGGACCTCCAGAACGAATTAAGTTCTTAACCCGAGGTATTCAGAAATGGAGAAAACACCAACACTGCTTTGGCAGGCACTTAGCAGGATACACTAATGGTTAGGTAGCACTCATATGCCACCCCTGGCACCATTGCCAATGAAATCAAGAACAAATGGAATAAATAAAAGAGCTTAGGTATTCCTGCATTGCAGTGGGTTGGAATAGATGACCCTCGGGGATCCCAAAACAAAAAAAATTCCTTCCAGTAGCACCTTAAAGACCAACTAAGTCAGTTCTTGGTATGAGCTTTCGTGTGCATGCACACTTCTTCAGATACATGCATGCACACGAAAGCTCATACCAAGAACTGACTTAGTTGGTCTTTAAGGTGCTACTGGAAGGAATTTTTTTTGTTTTGACTATGGCAGACCAACACAGCTACCTATCTGTAACTGGAACCTCGGAGATCCCCTCCAGCTCCCCGCCCCCCCCCCCGGAAGGTCAGTCATGACACTTAACTACGCTATGTTGTAAATCAGGAAAGGGGAACCCAAGTCCCTCTTAACACCACTGGACTACAACTCTATCCTTCCTGGCCATTGGCTGCGCTGGCTAGAGCTGATGGGAAATGGAGTCCAAAAAATGACCTGGAAGGTCACAGGCTCCTCGTCACCATTCTACAGAATGGGAGAGCAAGAATTCAAGCAACACAGAACTCTTCAACAGATGAAGGCGTTAAAAGTTACGATAGAGTACAGGGTTTGGTATGGTACGGTACGGCTTGCACCTTCAACATTCTGAATAAGAGACCACCGGGTGATGTTAACACGAAGAGGAGGTCCTTGGCCTTCATTTTTAATTATACAGAAGAAGCATCCGTGGGGAATAAAAAGTGAGAGGTGAGAGGGTCCCGGGGACTGGCTGTTATGCCGTAAGGACCAGTCAAGTTTTGCCCTGCAAGGTCCCTCAAAACGGATGTTCGCTGAGCAGCTTATAAAGAAATGTGCAAGATAAGCCCCCCCCAAGGAGGCTTGCTCGGCCTGAAACAAATCGGGCTAGCATAATAAGAAGCTTTCACCCTTTCCAGCATCTCTTGAGATACACTTCTCTCCATTTCTGTTTACCTCATCGGATGCTTCCCGAGTTTGTCTGTGCTTCATTGTGCCAAAGGCCAGAGAAGAAACTCACACGTCTATCCCAACATGAGACAGCGCAAGAAAACGGCATATCCTCACTTGTTCAATATGGCCAACATGTTTTCTCAACGGCTTTCCATAATGGGTAAGGGGTGCAGCGAACTCAGGCAAACCCCAAAGAACCCCAAGTCCTGCAGAGGAAGGCACCTTCCTTGCTCACATGTCTCCCCCTGTTACCAGCTTGGGTGCAGCTGGTGGGCGGGGAGAGGAATGCTCAGAGACCTCCGGAGGAATCCTTCCCAGCTCCCTTCTCATCTGAGGCCTGGAGACAGGAGCAGGGTGCAAAGGAATGTGGAAGAGTTGCAACCCATCCGTTTGGCGGCAAGCAGGGACGTGGGCCAAATCCCCTCCTCTTCCCCACACCCCACCAAAAAGGGAGGGAGAAGAGGCTTCCTGGAAAAAAACAGACTATGGGCGAACAGTCTCAAGGATTGGCTCAACACAGCATTCCTAATGTTATCATTCCGGACGCTCTCCCTGGCTTCAAGCTTCCAAGAGAGAGAGAGAGAGAGAGAGAGAGAGAGAGAGGTTATGCCAGACTCTCCATGGCTGCTGCCCCCATCTCCCCCATTTCAAACCCTCTAAACATGTTCCTCTTCTCCCAGATCTGCTCTGGATTCCTTCAGCTGAAGATGTGGGTGCTCTGTTCCCGAGTGGTGGAGCAGCGGCACTCTGTATGCGCTCAGAGGCACATGCTGTTACTCCACATACCCTTGGGCTGAATCGGAACAGGTCCCCGTGCTACTACGTGTGCCCGGGAACAATTAAACCCGATCTCTTCCACACACCTTCTCCCTGCACAATTCCCCCCCCACCTGCCCCATATAGGAAATGTTTGGAGTATTTTCATGTTACTACTCCCCAGAGTCATATACACACAGCCATGCCATCCTTCCTTAGCAGCCCCCTCCCAAAAGCCAGCATCTGCTCCTGGCCACGGCCTTATATCTGAAAGACAGACCCTCTACCCCACAGCACCTCCCACAAGTGACCTTGCTCACCCCAAATGCTGAGCAGAAGACTTTCCTTCGCTCTTGACAACGCTCCCACCAGGCAACTAACTTCCCAAAGACCCCTCCCATGTTATGCAACTCCTCTCCGCTCTCTCTTTCTCTCCACCCCCACCCCAACACACACAAACACCTCCTGCCACGCACACACAATGGCCAGGCCTCCCTGCCAATCCTCCCATCCCATAATAACTGGTGTTGGGTCTCAGCCTGGACCGCTGCCCTGCTCAAAGTCATCCCACCACAGCCAGGATCAGCACCCCTCTCCTCTCCTGGCGGTGCATCACAACCCACTTGCCCTCCCAGGAAAGGGGAGCTGGGGGGTTGGGTAGGCAAAGCTGGTCTCTCGCCTTGATCATACCAGCCTTAGCAGCTGCAAAAGGGATCGCATCCCCCCCTGCCAGAATTCTTTTGCATAAAACCACCAAAAGTTGTGGAACATAAAAAGCGGGCATCTCTGCTGCTGCTGCTGCCTCCTCCTGCTGCCTTGCAACTGTGGGGGTCCCCATTTTGGGGCTGCGGGAGTTGGTACCTCCCGGGACCTAATGGGGAGGAGGGGGAGTAAAGTTGGTGCATCCCACTCCCTCCTTTTCCTTTGGAGGCTATGGTGAAGATGTTAACCCTTTGTGGAGCCTCCTCTCCCCCCCCCCTCCTTGGGAAGGGGGACACTGGAGTTAATATCAACCCCCCCTTACCTGAATGACTCCCTCTTTCCAGGGAGTTTAGGATAGCCAGAATTCTTTCTGCAGGGAGTCTTGGTACAGTCCAGTTTTTACTCTCCCCCCCCCCCCGCTTCTCCGATGGTCCAGCCCGAGCCCCTCTCGGCCCCTCCGAGCCCCTTTTACTCCAACAGACAAAATGGTGAATGAATCTGGACCAGCTGGAGCCGCTGTCCAATCGGTACCCACAACTCCGTGACAGATTTTCGTAAGAGCCAATAGCTCGCCCCCAGAACTTGCGCATTCCCCACCTCCCGAGACAGGCAGCGCGTACGGCCTATCAGCGCTGAAAGGGGTCGGCCAGACTATTCAAAGCATTCCTGCCCCTCCCTTGAGAGAAGCACTTACAGTAGCCTATAGAAAGGTGAATTAAGGGAGAACTGGGAGAAGCCCACCATACAGTAGCCAATAGGGACGGAGAGGCGGAGCAAGAACACAGACTTGTTTACCGGGCGCCGAGCGAACAGGAAGAGCGAGGTTCCGCTGAGCCTCATGGGACATGTAGTCTTTAAGGACTTTCACCCACAGCTGATTGAGTCTTCCAACCCTCGCAGAAAGAACTTTAATTCCCATGATACTACGCGAAATACAGCTGAGGCAGAAACGGGGAGCTATCCTTCATGGGCCTTGTAGTTCTTGTCACTCATCCTTCCCATACTGCGTAGGTGTGAAAGACAACAATTCCCATAGTGCCTTGTTAGCCAGGCTTCTACAGCATTAGAAATGCTGAGCGCGCAAGGGCTGCCGGCCGCCGAAGTCATGGTTCCCATAAAGAGTTATGGGAGAAACCAGGAAGTTACCAGAGAAAGAACCACAACTCCCGGGATGCAACGCGCCGTTCCTCAGGACGGTCAGGGTGCCGGAGAATCTTCAGGGCCAGCGATGCCCATAGGAAAAGCAGAGGGACGTACTCGTAAAAGACTAGCGCACCCATCATGCTTTGGGGCATCAGAACGTCTAAAGAAGCCAAAGCTCCGCGCACAGCCTCATGGGATTTGTAGTCCAAAACTGCTGCCCGCCCTTAGGACATCCTGGGGAGTTCCCTTAGGAAAGACTACAACTCCCATCAAGCTCTTCCGCTTGTTATTTCTAGCCCGTCCCCTCCCCCCGCAGGGCTGCAAAGTACAACTGAGGCAAGCGGAGCGAACGGGGAGGGTGGACTTCTTCCCATCCCAAGTCCCCTCGGCGGAAGGTCCATTTTTAAGTAATTTGCATGTCATTAGCATATTCATAAACTCACCCGTCGTCCGCTCCTGGCCTCCCTTGCCCCGGCCGGCCGGGCCCCTCGCGCTTCCCCTCAGCAACAGCGGAGCCGCCGCCGACAGCTCCGCGGCCAATCAGCGTCCGGACCGGGATCCCCTTCCCCACGTGGGGCTGAGGAGGCGGGGTCGGCAGCGACCAATCAGTGCCTGGGGCGGCCTAGGAATGAAGTCACCAGGGCGGGCCTGCATTGGCCGGCGCTGCCGGAGTTCGTAGCCAATCAGGAGGCGCTTTCGGCAGGACAGGAACGGGCGAGAAGTCGGGAGTTGTGGAACCTGGAAGATGCAGCGGGGGGGGGGGGGCGCGACTTCTCGCTGGCGCGCGCACACCTGCGCGTGCAGGCCCGTCACTTCCCCGCAAGAGCGTGCAATGCACAAACACAGGTTTTGCGCCAGCAATTTGACCCCGATGCAACTTGAGCAAATGCAACAAGCGCGATCTACTTGGCGTTCCCGTCAAAACAATTAGGCGCCGCGCGGTGCAGTTTTCGCCTTTTCAGCTCCGCAAAACACACACACACACACAAAAGAAAGCAGGTCAGCCACGCGGGCGCGTGCTACGGAAATGCACGTAGGCCTTCTCGGGTAGGTTAAGGCCTTCCACACCCGCTTCGCCTGTGCTGAGTTTGTGCAGAAAGGAAGGGGAAAGGCGCGTTCACGTCGCCTGTAAATTACCCTCCAGAAACGCCCTGGCCGCGTGTTATTTCACTTGCGCGGCGGCGTGTCTGGTCGTGCACAGCTACACGGATTCCTTCTGCCTGGCAGTAGTAGTTTTAAATAAGCGGAGAGCGCAGCGAGAGGGGGCTCCGTGCCGTGGCAGCTGCTTTCCTCGGGACAGCGGTGTCTTCTGACGCTCCTTCTCTCACCTCCATGTGGACAAAGCCCTGGCCCGTTAGGTTTGACTTCCAAAGCAGCTGCTCCTCAAGCTATCCAGAACCCTCGGCCAAATCCTGCCCCTCGCAGTTGCCAGCACAGAAGGGTCCAGGAAGTAAAACAGTTAGGCCGCATCCGCACCATACATTTAAAGCGCCGTGATGCCACTTTATAAAGCCATGGCTTCTCCCAAATAATTCTGGTAGCTTTGGTTTGGTAAAGATGCTGGGAGTTGTTAGGAGACCCCTTGCATTCCTTCGTCATCGTCACCATCCTATTCTTTTTTATATTGCACCCATCTGACTGGGTTTCCCCAGCCACTCAGGGCAGCCAAATCACTTTCTTTCCCTCAAGGAATTCTGAGCACTGTAACAACCCTTAACAAACTACAGTGCCCAGATTTCTTTTGGGAGTGAAAATATTCAAATCTGCTGTTATTGTTACTATTCTGAGATCCAGTGATCTCAGAGTTCACTTTAAATGTATGGTGCGTTCACAGCTTAGAACAAAGGGATGTAAATGATAAGAAAGCAGATTTAAGTTCTGCTATTAAACAGTGAAATGGGCCCTGCAAAAATGCATTTAACCTGTTCAGTTGTTGTTTAAATAGCAGCTGAGAAGAGAGAGGTCCCAACTAAATTTGGGAAAGTTGTACCCTGAAGAGAGGGGGTTAATGTTTTTGCAACATGGTCCTGATGTAAATCACCGTCATCCCTCAGAATCTGCCATTCCCTCCCAATGCAAATTCTCCTTTTTGATTTATATCGCTGGTTCCCAAATCCACTTAAAAATTGCAGGGTCTTAATGACTCTTCTGTCTTTTGTAACAATTGTAATGCACTGCACTACACACTGTATGGCTTTAACTGTTATTTTTTATTGCTTCTTTTTTCCCTTATCTTGAATTTTTATTGTATTACAATTTGCATTCCATAGAATTCAAAATGTAATACAATAAAATACAAGATAAGAAAGAAAAGAAGCAATAAAAATGCAATTACAAATCAGCATGATTCTTTCATGCGGACATGGCCGTGAACCGCCTGAACCACTGGTGGTTCACAGTCTAGGGCTGCCATATTTTGAAGAGCAAAAAAGAGGACACACTTGCCGAATTCTACTTTTAACTATGGATCTCCATGACGACTCTATGAAAAAGAGGAGGTGTCCAGGAAAAAAAGAGTACATATGGCAACCCAAACATAGACCGCATTTTGGGAATCCCTGATCTATACCGTAGCAGGATTCAGATGCAAGAGAAGGGTGTTTCTCCTGCAGTCAATTTCTCTGGGGAACAGGGTGTTGCACTCATGGAAATGGGCGTTATGGAAGCATGCCTTAAAGGCTCAAAACGTGGGTGGTGTTTCTGTTTTTAAAAGCTTGACATTTAGGGCACTTTTCAGCCCTGACATCTGTGCAGGGCTGCAGTTGAATCATCGCCATGTGTGCCTGAAGGCCCTTTGCTCACAAAGCATCCCAGGGTGACCCAACAGCCTGGACACGTAGAAACATATTCCCTCTTCTCCCGGTTTGCTTTGGCTCCCGACATCTCTTACTTAACAATAAAACATCTCGTGATGTTTGCAAGTCCGCAGCACTTTTAAGAAGAAGAAGCTGGTGCTGTAGAAGATACAATCTCACCTACTGCTCTGTGACTTGGTGTTGTTTATGTGAGCGCAGGCAACGGACGACATCAGACTCCCCTTGCTGGATCGGTTCAAAGCCCCTCTAGGCTAGCATTCTGTCTCCAGCAGGGGACAGACGTAGGAAGTTCCACCGGCAGTGAAGAATAGCTGCAGGTTTATGTCAGCAGGGTCACAGTCAAAAAGTGAGAGGCAGCAGGCACATGGTATGGCTGCCACATGGAAGCCATATTCATTTGTCAGATGTGGTGTGGTGGGCCCCAGATTGCAGGTCGTCAAATGTTTGTTACGGTACATTCTGCAACAGGGTCCCTGTCTCCAGAATCCTTTGTTGTTGTTTAGTCATTTAGTTGTGTCCAACTCTTTGTGACCCCATGGACCAGAGCACATAAGGGACTCCTGTCTTCCACCACCTCCCACAGTTTGGTCAAACTCATGCCGGTCGCTTCGAGAACACTGTCCAACCATCTTGTCCTCTGTCATCCCCTTCTCCTTGTGCCCTCCATCTTTCCCAACATCAGGGTCTTTTCCAGGGAGTCTTCTCTTCTCATGAGGTGGCCAAAGTATTGGAGCCTCAGCTTCACAATCTGTCCTTCCAGTGAGCACTCAGGGCTGATTTCCTTAA
The DNA here is from genome assembly GCF_964106915.1 of Podarcis gaigeae. Taxonomy (NCBI): domain Eukaryota; kingdom Metazoa; phylum Chordata; class Lepidosauria; order Squamata; family Lacertidae; genus Podarcis; species Podarcis gaigeae. Next base: position 79,572,941 of record NC_139684.1, read on the forward strand.
GAATGGATAGATTTGATCTTCTTGCAGTCCATGGGACTCTCAAGAGTCTCCTCCAGCACCATAATTCCAAAGAATCAATTCTTCGGTGATCAGCCTTCTTTATGGTCCAGCTCTCACTTCCATACATCCCTGCTGGGAAAACCATAGCTTTAACTATACGGACCTTTGTTGGTAAGGTGATGTCTTTGCTTTTTAAGATGCTGTCTAGGTTCGTCATTGCTTTTCTCCCAAGAAGCAGGTGTCTTTTAATTTCGCGACTGCTGTCACTATCTGCAGTGATCATGGAGCCCAAAAAAGTAAAATCTCTTACTGCCTCCATTTCTTCCCCTCCGGCATCCTAGAGCTGCCCACTCAGCGTGAAAGGGGAGCTTTCTAGCCACTGCATGCAACAAAGCTAAACTGAAAACACAAGGTGTTTCAGTTTCAAGAGAATGCTGTGCAGGTTTTGTTACATACAATGGAATTCCAAGGAAAACACAAGTCACTCTGAAAGGAGATCACTCCGAAATCACTTGCATGTGTATATGCACAGAAGATCGTAGAAGGGACCCCTGAGGATCATCTAGTCCAACCCCTAGAATGTGAGAGAAAATAAATAATATTAAATAAATGCCTAAAATAATTATTATGTTGGTCTAGCACAGTGCAGGTCCGCCACTGCTTGGCTGTTTCCCCACTCTCCTGAACCGTCCTTTATTTTGCCTGACCCAAAGTGGCAACTTCCTGCAAAGAATTCTGGGGGTTGTAGTTTGGTGAGGACGCTGAAGATTTCTCACTTGGCATCCTACCTCCCAGAACTGCAAAGTCTTTGTTGTTTGCAAAAGCTGGCATTCATTCTTTGATTGCATTCCATCATGCTCACAAACAGACAAATGCTGGCGACGGTGTTAGGCTGACTGAAAACCCACATGTCCTCCAGTTGATTTCTGGAGCGGGACAGTTGAGGATCCTCAGCGACGTCGATCTTCGTGAAACATCCAGTCCTTTTTGGGGGGGAGTGGGGAACAACCTCTTAAACACCACAAGCGGAATTTCCAGAACGATAAAATGGAGGCATTCCCTTTAACCTTCTAGTACCCTTTCTTAGAAAAGCCTTGAAGAAGTGATAGTTCTTGGAAATGCTGTGATGCTGTGGGAAGCGGGAGGGAAGGTTTTCCTGCCTGGTGGTAGTGGCCTTCTCTTCTGGGCAACTTTCCAGGGACCTCATGCTAGAGGTGGGCAGGGCCAGAGCCAAAAGTGGGTGGTGCAATTAAAACGAGTTTAACTTTGCTCGGCAGGCTAGCTCCTACACAAACTCGCACACCCTTCTCCATCCAGGTCCGTGTGAGGCATTATCGGAGTTCAAGGACACAATATCCTGAATGGCAACAGCTCTCCAGGGTCTCAGAAAGATGTCCTTCTTAGTTGTGCCTGCACAGGAATTGAACCTGAAACCTTCTGGATGCGAAGCAAAATGCTCTTCCTCTGAGCTGCAGCCACTCAGACATTGTAAAGACGACAAAACTGCACATGATACTCCATATAGATAGATAGCTATATATATGGAGATTGCCATATATGAGGAGTACCACTCAGGAAGCTTGGCCAAAAGAAAAGAGGCACATAAAATAACTCGGCAAGAAGACACAAGCAGTGTTGCTTTTTGGTGCATTCGCTGGTTGCAACATTGCAGGGAAATTTGCTGGGATAATGATAGTGTGGGAGACCTGGTCTGTTTTCTCAGGTCCACCCCCTCCCCCCTTCACATTCTCAGCACCAGAAGGCAGAAGGTTAAAATCCCATTCAGGCAACACCAGGTGGGGAAAAGCTGTACTGATGTACAGCAAATGTACAGTGGCATCTCGGGTTAAGAACTTAATTCGCTCCAGAGGTCAATTCTTAACCTGAAACTGTTCTTAACCTGAGGTACCACTTTAGCTAATGGGGCCTCCCGCCACCGCCATGCGATTTCTGTTCTCCTCCTGAAGCAATGTTCTTAACCCAAGGTACTATTTCTGGGTTAGCGGAGTCTGTAACCTGAAGCGTCTATAACCTGAAGCGTCTGTAACCCGAGGTACCACTGTATAGGATGGCTTTGCATCGAGGGAACAAACTGCTGCGTTTCTACCCCACCTTTTTTCTCCACGGAGTGAAAAGCTGGTGTACAATGTTCTCCCCATCTTCATTTTAAACCGCCATCATCTGGCAGGCTCCAGGATGGCAAAGGCTGAGCTAGCTTAATGTGATGCCTACCCCAGGCCCTAAGGCAAAGTCTTTCCATTTCCCCCAGGCCTTTTAGACTTATCAGTTTTAGCAATTATTCATGTTTTATTAGCCCGTGTTTTTAATATGAACGGCTGTTCCCATACGATGGGGTTTCTGATCTGATTGCTGTCTTTATGCTATATAGGATATTTTGTTGACGGTTGTTGTTTTTCCAGCGGGAAATTTTATTTATTGTGTTTGTCATATTGGATGTTGCATATTTGTTCTTAAACTGTAAATTGCCTAGAGGCATTTTTGCTGCTGCTTCTCCCCCCCCCCCTTTTTTTTTTTGCATAAGGCATAAATGAAATAATAACAGTATGTCAAAACTCAAGCAGTAAAGCTGAACCCACATGCACTGAAAATAGATGGTGCAGGTGGCTCTGTGGAATGCGTTGTGCCTCTTTGGGGCTGCAGTCCTATACCCACGTACCTGGAAGTAAACTCCATTGAACTCAATGGGACTCATTCTGAGTGGATATGCAGAGCATTGCACTGCAAACCTCCAGTATAAGATCTGTGCTGGAGGGGTAGGGAACCTGTGTCACTCCAGATGTTGGACTCCAACTCAACAGGGATGTTGGAAGTTGTAGTCCAACAACATCTGGAGGGCCAGAGGCTCCGCACCCCCTGCTCAGTATCCTAAAATTAGATATTTAGAAAAAAAGAATTATCTGGGGAAAACCAGTCTCCCAGCACTCCACCCAGCTCCTGGATCCAGGATTTTGCAGGCCCTTGGGCACACAGCACCCTCAGGGGACAACATAGAACAAGCAGGATTTACAAACTGAGAATTATCTTTGGCTGTTCATATGTGGTGGGAGTGTAAATAATTTTTTTAAAAATTGGGAAATGATATATAATGAATTGAAGAAAATGTTTAAAATGACATTTGTAAAAACAAACCCAGAAGCATTTTTGTTAGGGACTGTAGGACGAGACCTGCCAAGGAAAATAAGGAACTTGTTTATGTATGCTACAACAGCGGCAAGAGTCTTGATAGCACAAGGATGGAAGAATGAGGAAGCCCCGACAAAAGAACAATGGCAAGAGAAATTGATGAAGTATGCAGAACTGGCTAAATTGACATACAAACTGACACAAGGACAACTGTGACTTTAAGGAGGAATGGGAACTTTACACAAATTATTTAAAAACACAACAAAATGAACTGGACTCCTTGGCAGGTTTTGAATAAACATACACAAATTTATTGTTGATAACATGATGGAAAGATATGTAAGGATATATACAATTTTATAATATGCAGAGAAAATATGTGCAGCAAAACCAGGGAGAGGAGCTAAGGGAAGTTCCTGGTGGGGAGGGAGGGGGGGAAATTATGTAGGTGATTATATGGTTTGATAATTTGTTATGTGGAAATTGAGCGATAAAAATATTTTTTTTAAAAAAGAGAATTATCTTTGGCTGCATCTGATACTCTGTGCAAGGTGGAAACGGCAGCATTCTCGGTGCAATGGGCTCTCTGCTGCTCTTGAAGCTCCCACAAATGTCCAGTCATGCCACCCTCTGAAGCTAGCCTTGCAATTTCCTCTAGCACTTTTCCTAAATAGAACTGTGTTGATGCTGTGAGGATATCCTTGGAATGCAGAACATAATCTCTATTTTAGAAGCTAGTCCCCACCCAGGGCAATAGAACATATTCTCCAGTTAGCTTTCCGAAAGCAGTCCAGTGACTTACAGACACACACACACACACACAGTGTAATATTTAATCTTAAATAACTCTCACATTGGCCTGAATCAATGGGATCTGTTTCAGCTCTGGACATAGGATCTGGATCTATCCATATTAGCCAAGGACTGATTTACATTTGACTTCCAGCTTGGCTGGAAAAGAGTGTCTCTGAGCATGTGAAAAGCATCTTCCTCTTACCACCTTCACATAGCTGGGGTTAGGGACAGCACTTCCAGATAGGCATGGTTCTCTGCACCACCCATTCAATACGTTAAATATTATGTGCTGCATCAGAATATTGGGCCACTGGGTTTTCTGTAATGCAGCTGCTGGTGTTTCAGATCTGATATGCAAACAATAGTGGGGGGATCTGCTGAGAGCACTGTAGAGGTCCTCGATGAGTGGGAGGAAATTGCTGGGTTCATTGGGTAGCCACAAGAAATGCAAAACTAGAAAAGAAATGTATTTTTACCCCTTTCTGTTGGTTTACAAACACGCAAGCTTTAGAGTTACACTCTTTTAACTGGGTGGAATGAAAAAATGTCAGAAGCTGTTTAGGTCACCAAAACAAATATTTGCCATTTGCGACTTAATCACATCCCCCCCCCCCCCAGTTTAAATGTTGGCAAGTAGGGTGCTGTAATTATCCAAGAAGCTGCGGTCTGTATTCTTGGTTTCCATTTTGCCATGATAAATAGTTCTGTGGTGCTTAAAAGCTCATCCGCATCTGGTCACACACATACACAAATTGTCCCAAGTTGCATGAGTGAAGGCTACTTTGCACACTGACAGGTTCCAGAGCTGAGATTTGACACAGAAAATAGGTTCAGGTGGCCTCTGACCCTACAAAACCCTTCAGCTAGTGGACAGACACAGAGGCCCTTAAACACACTTTGAAGCCCTTAGGTTTCAAAATTGGAAACAGGTGGCCTCTAAAACGATGGGCACCTCTCTCTTCTAAGAAAGAAAAGAAACAGAAACAACATCTCCCTTTAGTTTTGGAACATAAAGAAATACGTGAAGAGCCTGTGACATACGCAGGCCACCTTTAACGTAACTACTGCTAATCTCTGCAGTCTGGCATTCTCCCAGCGGAGGGGAGACAAATTGATGTTTCCTGGCACCCAGGCTGCTGATAACTACAGGTTTTCTGTTTTCTTTTTAATTGCATTACAGTTAGATACACTTCTATGTCTAACCATAAAACTTTTGTTTTGAGAGTAATATACACTGAGATGAAACTCCTTCAGCAATAAAACGGCTAGCACATTTGCAAAGCTAAACAGGATCTGGTTATGGTTCCAAACTGGATGGGGGACTGTGTGCTGAGATCCCTGCATTGCAGGAGATTCGACTAGCTAATCCTTGGGATCTGTTCCAACTCTACAATTCCAGGGTCCCCCTGACCACCTGTATTTCACTGATCTGGGCACAAGAGAGCCAGTGGGCAGCCTCTTTCTGAAGCCCAACAGTTCCACTGGCTCTTTGTATCAGGAGTGAATGAATCGACTGATTATTTGATTTCTATACTGCTTAATAGGTTGAGGATATATCTGAATCACACTGAGTGCTGTGGAAGCTGGTGTGTGTGTGTGTGTGTGTGTGTGAGAGAGAGAGAGAGAGAGAGAGAGAGAGAGAGAGAGAGAGAGAGAGATAGGAGCAAATTCCTAGGGGCTGAGGTCCCTTCGGACCCACTAATAAAATATTTGAAGCCCCTCCCCCCAAGTTGATGAGCATTGCCATTCAGATTGTGTGCTTGCGCCGTGGAATCTGGTGTTTGTTTGTGTGTGTGTGTGTGTGTGTGTGTGTGTCATAGGAGCAAATTCCTAGGGGCTGAGGTCCCTTCAGAACCACTAATAAAATATTTGAAGCCCCTCCCCCCAAGTTGATGAACATTGTCATTCAGATGGTGTGCTTGCGCCGTAACCAATTATGCAGGGCATCCCCTCCAACATTCCTCCAATGAAAATCAGGGCGTCCTAAGGAAAAGTGGCACATTCAGGGATCAAATCAGAAATGTCTGTAAATCTGAGACTGTCCCTGGATAAGAGGGACTTTTGGAGAGTCTGAGCATGCCTGCTCTCACTCCCCACAAATATTTTATTCAAGGTGGCACTCCTGATCAGTGCCGGATTTACGTGTAAGCTAAACAAGCTATAGCTTAGGGCCCCACACTCTTGGGGGCCCCCAAAAAATTTAAAGGGGGGAAAAGTGGATGTACATTTCCAAAATATAAGATAAAAAACATATAAAATAAAACCTACATAGTGTTTTGTGTTGTGTAGGCTCCTATGATGCAAGTAGGTCTGCAAGCCTGCTCCCTAAAATATCACTGCTTTGCTCATTTCTATATATAGGGGGCCTACATTCTGTGTGGACTTTGCATTCTGTGTGGACTTTTCAACAACTACTTTGATAAAATACATATGTTGTTATGTGCAAATGGCTTTAGATACCTATTAGGTCCATAAATTACCATATAGCATATATTCAACACAAAAAAAACAGCGACAATTTGTTGTTGACAGCTGGACATATAAAGGGCCCCACTACCTTCAGTAGCTGAGGGCCTCATCAAATCTAAATCTAAATCCTGCTGCGTGGTGAGGAACAGAAAAAAGCTGATGGGGAGGAGGAGAAAAGCCAGAACGGAAACTCACACAGAGACGCGGCGGGAGCTGCTTTGCCGCCGCCTCTATCCGGGCGCTTCCTCCTTAGCGCCCCCTGCCGGCTGCTCCGGGCCGCCGCCGCCGGCAGGAGGCGCTGCGCGGCCGAGGGCGCCAGCAAGGCGGAACCCACGCCTCTTACGGGCGGCGGCGGCGGCGGCGCTGAGGAAGCGGCAACAAAGGGAGGCTCGCCGTGCGTGCGAAGGGCCGTGCGGGCCTGTGCTTGTGTCTGCCGCGCTTCTCGCTCCGAGCGGGCAGGCCGGGCAGGGCAGGGCCGGAGCTGGCTGCCAGCTGGCAGGCGCCCCGGGCCAGGGAGGCGGCGGCGGCGCTGCTTTCGCTGCAGCTGTTTTTAGTGCCCTGCTGCTAATTCCGCCGCAGGAACAAACTTTTCCTCTCGCCTCGCGCTGCTATTTCGGCGATGGAGGAGTCACAAGGCGCCGGGCGTCCCCTTCTAGAGTTTAATCCCGCTTTACTCCTTCTTTTCCTCCTTCCCTCCTTCCTCAGGCGGCCGACCCCGCCCTGCGGCTAAATATACCCGCTTCGCTCGCTCTTTCCCTCCGGCCGGCTCCCCGGAGTTGACTTTCCCAGCTGGCCGGGGGCAAAAAGGGAGGGGACGACTTAGCCCGTCTATGGGGCAGCCCCACACAAAGAAAGCCCTCTCTTCCTCTTTGCTCTGTAAGTCTCTTTTTCTCTCTCTCTCTTCTCCTCCCCACCCTCAGCTCTGTCTTCTTATTTTTGGGGGGGGGGGGAGTGTTGCATGTGGGGCAGAACATTTTGCAAAATAGGTCCAGACGCTGCATGCCTCTGATCCTTGGACCCAACACCAAATGGGGTGATCACGAACTCCCCAATTATTATGATTTTTTGGGGGGGGACCAAGGAAAATGTAGAACAACAGTCTTGAATACAGGTAGAAGTGTGTGTGTGTGGGTAGGGGAGAGACTTTGTTTTTTAAAAAAACCCTTGAAAAAAGGCTTAAACCTAAGGACATTTATAAATGAAATGCTATGATTCTAAATGGTGCTCAGAAGGTCTTTGAAAACAACAACCACTGAATCCTAAAATGTGTTGCATCATTATGAAAGCAGTAGAGTGACTTTAAAAACCCCAGAAACTTATAATTGATAGAAGTTGATATTACAGATTTGGGGTGTGTGCTTTAAACTGTATTGGAAAGAGCAGGTCTTCTCAAAAGGCTCAAGGCCCCAGGGTGGAAATTTTTGCCTTTTAAATATTAACTTTTGCCTATCAGGGGCTCCAGTTCTCAAAGTTCTTCTCCCTTCCTCCCTCCCTTCCTCCTTCCCCGTGGGATACAGTTCAGCTGCATCAAAAACTTTGGTCCATGTGTGGATGTTGGAATCACAAGGGAGCCATTTTAAACCCGGATTGCCGGTCCTTGCGAATATTGCGGTCCTTGCGAATATTGCTTTAACAGCATGCGTAGGGAACCAGTTTCAGTGTAAAAAAAAAAACCTGACCGAAACCTCATCTGCAGTAGACTTGTGGAAGATGAAGGTTTTAAAAAAGAGGGGCATGTAAGCATCACTTCTGACAGGGCCTTTTAATGAAAGCCTGAATTCCTAGGTTCCGTATTTTAGCCGAGCCAAAAAAGAAGGCTTGTTAATTTTGAATTCATCTAAATTTATTTCTCACTGTACCATATTAGAGGGACTCCGTGAGTTACAATATATATATATAATCCTATGCATCTGATAAAACTGCGTGAGGTATGCAAGGTTGAGTAACTGAAGGCCACCCAGTGAGCTGTGCGAACGGAGTACATATTTGAAACAAACTCTTCCATTGACCTCTGTGACTTACTTCTGAGTAGACCTGCATAGGGAGGTCAGAATGCAATTCTCCCGCAGCAGAAGGGGGCACCCCTTATTCCCATCTCCCTTAAGGCAAGAGGGTGTTGTTAGGAACAAACAGGCGTGCATTCATCATCCCTGTTCACTGTGTCTGCCTCAGTTTCCCGACCTGTGCTGGCTTGGACACCTCCAATTTGCTAAGACTCTGGATGTAGTCAAAATTTGGCAGTGTGTGTACTGGTTATATTTCTGAGATGCCTGAAGGTGTTTTCACGTGTAGAGGAAAGCAGATTTGACAGTTTACCTCTAAACAAGGGAGCTAAACAATTGGGCTGGATATTAATTACTACTGCATTATCAGTGATTTGTTAATTGCCTTCCAAACAACTGCCTCGGGGTGATTTAACACACAAGATTAAAAACAGCAAATACAGTTAAAACAGGACTAAAACCCTAACAAAGTAGATGCATTTTAAATGATATACCTAGGGAACTCTAGTACCGTGAGGTTGATTGTAAGCTCCTTGGGACAGAGACCTGTCCTTATTGCATGCTATAAACTGCCATGCACTGATGGTGCGATATAATAATGATGGTGATGTCACAATGAAGCGGGTCTTAATTTATGCCGGGACTGAGCCCCAGAGCATGCTAAATATCCAGAATCTACCCTGTAACATGACAAGTGTGTTTCTGAGCATATCCCACCTGCCTTCCCCTCACTACCGAGTAACCCCGGGCAACCCACACACATGTCGGATTAGGGAACAGGCTCTGTGGGTCAGCGGGGCACGTCTTCTGGACAGGCTTAAAGCCGAGCGGGTCAAAATTTCTGCCTTCGAAATTAACCTCAGCCTAGCAGGGGCTACAATTGCAAAAGCTTTTTGGGTGGGGTGAAGTGGGGAGGCTGGCTCCCTTCCTCCCCCCCCCCCCCCGACAGTGGGGCGAGGGTCCCACTCCATTATTTCCCCGGGAGTTTAAATGAAAAGGATGCGGTCTGCGCCGTGGAGCCTTTTGCTCCAGAGTAATGGAGGGATCCGGTTGCTCGATTTGTCCGTCTGGCAGGAGGGACGGGCCCCACGAGGAAGGAGTGTAAATTAGGAAGACTGGCGTAAGGCAGGCAGGAGGGTGCCGGCCTGTACAGCCGTGTAATACGCCAGCCCGGCCGCAAACTTCCCACCCGATAATTATAGAGGGAATAATGCTGCATTATTTATAACGCCGGCTATTTATAGCCGGGCCCCAGAAAATGTGGCACCAGACCTCTCGGCTGCTGCCTGCTCCCTGGGCTTGTGACCCTCTCCACCCGCCCCACCCTCCTTGCCTCGCGCCCTCCCTTCACCCAGAGGGAGTCCCAAGGACAGCGCAGGGCAAAGGGTGGCAGGGCGGGGGGAGCCGGGTAGAAATTGCATCTGCAAAGGGGTCTTTTCTGGGAGGTGCAATGGGAGGCTGAAAAAGAAAAGGGGGGAAAAAAGGAATTGGGAGGTCGGGATTTGTGCGGTGGGGGGCAGGGAGCGGGTGGATGCAAGGGCTATTCAGCCCGCCCCCCTCGCCCCATCTCCAGCCCCCCCTCCGCCTTGGGTCCTTGTATAGCCTCTCCCCACCCCCACCCCCTGTCATTCCATTCCCCCAAGCTGTCAGTTTTCATGCCTGGGGAGATTATTCCCATATTTTGGCCTGGTTCCCCAGTAGCCTGGTCGCCAGGGGTCAGCGGCAGGGGTCAAGACCGGAAAATTCCCACATGTCTCTTTAAACAGGTGTCAGGCCTCAAGCTCCTCGGGTTAACCCATTGTATTCCGGGCCCTAGTGGGAACTGTCCTTCCACTGGTTTTTGAATTTGTCTTCCAAACCCGCTGGAAGGTACTGGTAGCCGGCACGTCTTTTCCGTCGTGGTCTTCATTATTTGGTTCTCTTTGTTAACTGCCCTTCACCCTAAATGCCAGTTACGTCCAGGAAAGAGAATGCAATAGATTGGATCAAAAATGACCCCACCCCAAAATGCCATGCAGCAGCGCATATTGGCAGGACAATAGGCCAATAACATTCAATAATAAGAGGCCAGCCCTCATTGACCACTTAAAGCTTGGCAAGGATGGTGCCCAACACACCTCTATAGGGAGGGTGTCCCACACTGTTGGGAGCCAACGCTGAGAAGGTCTGATTTAAAACTGCAAGTCCACTTTACTCTTAGACCCCAAATCTTGGACCCTGAATTAAGGTTAAACCACAGAGCCTAGGACTTGCCGATCAGAAGGTCGGCGGTTCGAATCCCCGCAACGGGGTGAGCTCCCGTTGCTCGGTCCCTGCTCCTGCCAACCTAGCAGTTCAAAAGCACGTCAAAGGGCAAGCAGATAAATAGGTACCGCTCTGGCGGGAAGGTAAACAGCGTTTTGTGCGCTGCTCTGGTTTGCCAGAAGCGGCTTAGTCATGCTGGCCACGTGACCCGGAAGCTGCATGCCAGTTCCCTCGGCCAGTAAAGTGAGATGAGCGCCACAACCCCAGAGTCGGCCATGACTGGACCTAATGGTCAGGAGTCCCTTTACCTTTTAAGAGCATGTAGGAATAAAAAGCAACGCCCTCCAAAGAGCCCAACACCACCACCCAAGCCAGGTGCTTTAGTGGTTAGAGTGTTGGACTAGGACCTGAGAGACCAGGGTTCGAATCCTGGGTGAAGCTCGCGGAGCAACCTTGAGCCAGTCACAGTTTCTCGGCCTTACCTACCTCACAGGGTTGTTGTAAAAAGAGAACCATGTGACCAGCCTGAGCTCCTTGGAGGAAAGGCAGGATAAAAATGTGTTAAATAAATAAATCTGTGTGACTTGCAGAGTACGTCTCCTTGTGAAGGCAGGGATTCTTTGGCTGTGTCATAGTTTGGGGAACCTGTGGCCCTCCAGAGTTTGGGCTACAAAATTCCCATTGCCCCTAATCATTGGCAATGCTGGCTGCAGCTGGCAGAAGTCCAGAAACATCTGGAGGCTCCCTGTTCAACCCTGTCCTTTCGAGATATGGGGCAGGATTACCTGGCCGGTGACTCATCCAGAAACACAACAGACTTCCTTCTCTCTTAATGGGTTACTTTGGGCTCCCCAAAACTTTTCATTATTAAGTTCATCCCATCCACAGTGGACGCATTAGTGTGGAAATGTTTGCTCCATATGCACCCCTTTATTTTCTAACAAAGGAGGGAGACTTGCGGAGTTTTACTGGAAGAAGTGCCTCTGAGCAATATCGTGCCATACGCAGGCTGTCTTCTCCGACACTTCCGACATAGACCGAGACAGCTTCCTTTGTGCTGGTAATATCCCTCAGCTGCTTTACATTTCATTCCTATTTAAGAATCATGCATTCCTACACAGAGCCTTTCAAAGTGCTGCGAATGCACAGGCTCAGCAATCATTACAACAGCCTTGTAATGTAGGCTACAGCTACTCCTCTGTAAACCATTATTGTCTGTATAATAATATGGGTGGGGGGCGGGGAATATGCATAAGACCACCTACTGAGTTTCTGGTAGACATGAAATTTTAACTTGTAACTTCTGGACTCACACGTTAAACCCTTGTCAAGTGTTTAGAAGTGGCACCGGGCTGCAAACTCACACCTTTTGGGACCCCAGAACCACCTTCTGAGTCCTCCCTTTCCCCTCTACTAATGTGACATTTTGGTGTTTTCTGTTGTAGTTAATGCAGGAAAAGTTTATACATTAATTTGATGTCACTGTAGGCGAGGGCTGGGTTCAAATCCCCGCTCCACAAGGAAGCTCGCTGGGCAACCTTGGGCCCATCGCAATCTCCCAACCTAATCAACCTCGCAGGGTTGTTGTCAGGATAAAACGGGGAGTGTGAGGACCCATGTACACTACACTGAGCTCCCAGGAGGAAGGGCAGATCTCATAATAAACTAAAAACAAAAACCTGTTGCCCTGCAAATTTTCAAACTACAACTAACATCAGCTTCCGCCTGCATTGCCCAGGGTATTTTGGGAGCTGTAACACAGCAGCAACTACCAAGGCTGTTAAAGGCTACTATCTGTAATCACTCTGATCCTGATGTAGATATTTCTTCCTCCCTTGTTCCTGAGGTTGATCTTTACTCACCCCTTCTCCCCTGGCAGGGGTGAACAGACGCCATTTTGTGGTTCCCCTCAGGTGCCCAAATGTCATGGGCTGGCCATGGTACAAGCCGTATATTCAAAGCAACCCCAGCCCAAAGAATCCTGGGAACTGTAGTTTGATAAATGTGCTGAGAATGGTAGGTATGTTGGGAGTAAACTACAGTTCCCAGGATTGGCCATAATGTGCTTTAAATGCATGGCATTTACACAGCCACTCTTTGGTCCGTTAATTTTCGTTTGGGCTTGGAGCAGTGAGGTGTCCTCTTTGGTCCTCGACATCTTTATCCAGATTCTCTTGGCAGAGATTCTACCCCCCTCACCAAAACACACACACACACACACACTTTTTGTGCTGGTATCCTAACCCTCTGCTCTGTTTGCACAGCCATCCTCTCGCCAAAGTCGAATGTATTGCAGATGTCGATCTCCAGCGAGCAAACAAGATGGCGCTGCGGATTGGAGGCAAGGTATGGTAAGCCTCACAACCCTTCTCTCTCCCTCTCATTCTCATGCCCGCCTACTAGGCTCCACTTCCTCCGAACGACCGGCTACATACGCACCCTTCATTTAAAGCACACCTCCCCACCCCCCATAGAATCACGGGAAGTGTAGTTTTCCCCTCACACAGCAACATTTCCAAGCTGTCTCAGAAACTACAGTTCCCAGGATTCTTTTCTCTATTTTTTCTTTAAATGTATGAGATATACACTGTGTGTGTGTGTGTGTGTGTGTGTGTGTGTGTGTGTGTGTGTGTTCGTGTTCCAGGCCACCTCAGGTGTTTCTAACACCATAATTAATAAAGTTAGGGATAATTTGGGCCTGTTCCCCTGGCCACAAAGTCCTCCCTCGCTTCCACCCATAGTTACGGCACTTCTAATTTTAGTCGTGGCTGTCTCAGAAGAGTCCATTTCTAGGGATTTTCCAGGCCTCACTTTCTCATAGCCCTAAGATGTAGGGGTTGCGGGGCGGTTACAGATGGAAGGCACCCCCTTCGGAAAATTCACGTGGGTCAAAAGCGTGTGTTCCCCCAGCCAATTTTGGAGTCTTCCCCCTTAGCGACAAATGACAGAGGTGCATCTCCCCCTAGATAAGAGGGGAGTGGGCTCCATCTTTCCCTCTCTGAGTGTTCAGCTGTTGCATCAGACAGGCAGATATAGATATATAGACACATGCACATGCAAGGCGGGTTCTGCGCTGAGCAAAAGCCACTTGTGTCTAAATGAGGCAATCAAAAACAAACACCTTTATAATTACCCCCTTGGGCAACGGCAGGCAGCCCAGAGACCTGGAGAAGAGAGGGGCGTCCCCACGGGAGATTTCGGTTGTGTGAGGCATTGGTGTCTGCGCACACGCAACATATACACAAGCTTAGTGCACCAAGGAGAGGATTATATTTTGATCTGGGAGAGCAGAGTTCTAATCCCACTTTTGCTACGGCAGTTCACAGGGCAGCCTTGGAGCCGGTCGTAATCTCGCAGCGGCACCTCCCCGCAGATTAATAGCTCAAGGCTCTGGAGAGCCGAAAGAGAGAAGTATTTCATATACAACGTGCAATTAACATGCGGAATTCACCGCCACTGGATATATTTATGGCCGCTAGCTAAGAGGGCTTAAAAGAAGAAGCAAGCAGGCATATTTGCGGAGGATAACCAGTCTTCCAGCACCTATTAGTCAGGAGAGCTAGATGGAAACTCCTACATTGCAGGGGGTTGGACTAGATAACCTTTGGAGGTCCCTTGCAACTCTATGATTCTGTGAACCAGAGGGCAATATGCCTGTGCGAATACAAGACGCTGAGGGCAATCAGCTTGGAAGGGATGTTGCCTTTTCACTCTTCTTAGAAGCTTCCAGCTGGTTCCTGTTAGAAACAAGACACTGGTTTTAATGTTGAGATCCTCTAATTTGAGGATGGGGAACCCATGGCCCTCCAGATGTTGTTGGAATTATGGGAGTTGGAGTCCAGCAGCCAGGAATTATGGGAGGTGGAGTCCAGCAGCACCTGGTGGCCACAGGTTCTCCACCTCTACTTTAACTAGTGATGCCTAGAGTTGAACATTGCCCGTACGAACAAGCCTAGCTGTACACTATTATCTTGATAGCCCTTAGAGGACATAACTAGCTTAGGTTCATTGATTTCAGTTGTTCTACTCTAAGTAGAACTTAATTGGCTAAGACCCTTATTGTTACATATGAACCATGCCCAGCAACTTAACTATGGTTTGTTTCCCATTAACAAAGAATGATCTGAATCTATTTGGCTTATGAAACTTGGTTTCCTGGTGTCATGTGTGAACTCAGCACCCTTCCTTGATTTTTTTATTTTTTACTGACCCCATCCTGGATGGTCACCAAACTGCAAAGTCTTGAGGCGAGAGCAGCTGGAAAAGAAACCGAGCTTTGGGGAAACAAACCATAGCTTGTTTGATTGTCTGAGGGTGGGAATCTGCCAGAAGATAACTTCAAAGGCTCCTTGCAGCATAAAATGTAGTCGGATGACATACGCTGGGATAAAGCAAATTTGCTCCAGGATAAATGTAGCAGCAGCAATTCTATCCCGTAGGCTAGCAAGAAGACCAGCTTTTCTTTGCTTTCTCCACAAACATCCTAGTGCTATTTTGGGTTATCCACTCTCAAACTATTGACCATCTGCACCCATAAATGCATTTAGATGTATTCAGATTATTATTTTTTTAAGTTGTCATGGCTTAAAATGGCCGCTAAAACAAACACTGGAGGCTACAACCTGAAACAGTCAGGCAGGTTAGGAACCTGTTAGATTGCAATCTTAAACCCATCATCCAAACCCCTTGTTTAAACAGAAGCAGGCACGCATGCTCAGAGACCTGGGGAGACAGGGCATGCAATTCAGCATCATTCCCTGTGAATTGTGCCCTCGGAGGTAGGATCCTGACAGAATTAGAGCCCAAAAGGGGCTGCTGGAAATTGAGAGGACGTGCTTAGGTAAATCCCAAGTTATGTAGAAGCAAGGGAATCACAAAATGTTGAGTGTCAGTCAGAAAGGGAAAACAAAAAAATCGGGCAGGGGGAGTGAACTGCTTGAGCCCTTGACAGCTTCTTGACATAGGACATGGTTGACTGGAACCCTGAACAGGAGCATTATTAGGTGTTAGGGTATAATGGAGGAGTTGGGGAACCTTTGCTGCCCCCTCTCCCAATGTTGCTAAACTCCCATCATCCCTGGTCATTGGCTATGCTTGCTGAAGCAGATGGGAGTTGTGGTTCGGCAGCATCTTGAGGGCCAGAAGTGTCCCACACTTGGTGCGCCGCAACATTTTATTGCAGATCTCACTTGTTATATATTCCACTTGATCGTGCATAGATGATACAGGTCTCTCCCGTGCATGCTTTGGGCACAAATGGACGCAAGAACCGACTTGCTGAATCTGAGGAAGCCCCAGTGTGTTGTAGTGGTTAAGAGCGGTAGACTCGTAATCTGGGGAACTGGGTTCGCGTCTCCGCTCCTCCACATGCAGCTGCTGGGTGACCTTGGGCTAGTGACACTTCTCTGAAGTCTCTCAGCCCCACTCACCTCACAGAGTGTTTGTTGTGGGGGAGGAAGGGAAAGGAGAATGTTAGCCGCTTTCAGACTCCTTAAAGGGAGTGAAAGGCGGGATATCAAATCCAAATCCATCTAGCCCCTCCTCTTTCCAGTAACGATCAGGTATTGATGCCTTTGGAAGCTCACCAGTAGATCACAAAAGCAATGGCTTGTCAATTCTCCTTGGGGTGTGTTGCAACAACAGCAATATAATGTTACCCGACGACAAATAATAAATACTTGACAGAAAGATGCTGAAACCGTTAGCTAGATCAGCAGCAGAGCTGGAAAAAGTTGCTCCCAGTTTTTTTGGAGCCGATTCTCTGTTTTTAGGAAGGAGCACAAACCTGGGGGGGGGGACCCTCCCCTCTTGGGGCACCTGGGTGAGCAGACAGAGCACATTCACCCAAGCCCTGCTTTTCTGTTGAGACAATGCTGAGGTTTAAAAGATGGCTTTGAAACAGATTATCCAAGTAGTGGATAACAGCTTTCAGAGAATGAGAGAGGGCTGTTGTCAAATAAGATTGCCCTGAATTTTTGGATTAAACTCTATGTGTTAAACCGGCGGCTTTTAAAACTTTCCGCTCTTGAGGAACCCTTTCCGAGTTCACATTCTGCCATGTACCCTGTGAACGCCTGCCGCAGAAGCCCTGCATGGTGCAAGGGATTCTGGGGGCTTGTTCTAAGGGATCTTATGCTAGGTAAACTCCTGAGAGCATCCTAGACCTTTTAATATAGGCACAGGGTCCCCCCACAATTGTGTAATATAATACTTTATTGTTTATACCCCGCCCATCTGGCTGAGTTTCTCCAGCCACTGTGGGCAGCTCCCAATCGAGTGTTAGAAACAATACAGCAGTAAATATTAAAAACTTCCCTAAACAGGGCTGCCTTCAGATGTCTTTTAAAAATAAGATAGCTGCTTATTTCCTTGACATCTGATGGGAGGGCGTTCCACAGAGAGGGCACCACTACTGAGAAGGCCCTCTGTCTGGTTCCCTGTAACCTCACGTCTCGCAATGAGGGAACCACCAGAAGGCCCTCGGCGCTGGACTTCAGTGTCCAGGCTGAATGATGGGGATGGAGACGCTCCTTCAGGTATACAGGACGGAGGCTGTTTAGGGCTTTAAAGGTCAGCATCAACACTTTGAATTGTGCTCGGAAACGTACTGGGAGCCAATGCAGATCTCTCAGGACTGGTGTTATCTGGTCCTGGCAGCTACTCCTAGTCACCAGTCTAGCTGCCGCATTCTGGATTAATTGCAGTTTCCGGGTCACCTTCAAAGGTAGCCCCATGTAGAGCGCATTGCAGTAGTTCAAGCGGAAGATAACTAGCGCATGCACCACTCTGGCGAGACAGTCCATGGGCAGGTAGGGTCTCAGCCTGCATACCAGGTGTATGCTGAAGGACTGGTGGGCAAGCAATCTTTCACTGAAATCTGCCCTCTTTTATTCACCTTCCCACTGGAGAAATCCTGATCAGCTTCAAACAGGCATCCAGGGTCCCCAGATCTAGCTGGCATGGCAAATCTGAACCTCATGTGGTATTGGAATTCACCACCCCAAGACATGGTGGTGATGATGGCCACACATTTCGACCGCTTTAAAAGTGCATCAGGGGGAACTCACGGCAGAGAGCTCTTCGTAACTGGCCACTAACCATCACGATGGCAGCATGGAAACTCCAGGGGCAGAAGCGCTATGCCTCGGAATGCAATTTGCAGAGAGGCAACAGCAGAGGGGGCTGCTGTGTTCATTACTTGCTTGTAAGGCTTCCTAGAAGGGGCGCGGGTGGCGCTGTGGGTAAAACCTCAGTGCCTAGGACTTGCTGATCGTAAGGTTGGTGGTTCGAATCCCCGCGACGGGGTGAGCTCCCGTCATTCGGTCCCAGCTCCTGCCAACCTAGCAGTTCGAAAGCACCCCTAAGTGCAAGTAGATAAATAGGGATCGCTTTATAGCGGGAAGGTAAACGGCGTTTCCGTGTGCGGCGCTGGTGCTGGTTCGCCAGCTGCAGCTTCGTCACACTGGCCACGTGACCCGGAAGTGTCTTCGGACAGCGCTGGCTCCCTTCCTCTTGAGCGAAATGAGCACGCAACCCTAGAGTCAGTCATGACTGGCCCTGACGGGCAGGGGTACCTTTACCTTTAAGGCTTCCCAGAGGCAGGGGGCTGGCTGCTGAGGGGAGATGAACCTTGGCTCAGATCTGGCAGGCCTCTCCTGGCATTCCCACATTTTAGAATCAGAGAATTGTAGAGTTGGAAGGGACCACCAGGGTCCTGTAATCCAGCCCCTCTCTTGCCCAACATAGGGCTTGAACCCATGAACTTGAGATTAAGAGTCTCATGCTCTACCACAGGGGTCGGCAAGGTTTATCTTGCCTGGGCTGGGTCGGTCCTGTGGAGATCCCTCTGTGGGCTGGATCGCGCCCGCCCGTGATTTTTGGCATCTGCATCTGCGCAGACACAATTTCCCGCGCTGCGCCATTTTAGCGCAGCGCGAGAGCAGGCAGCTCAGTTTGGGGGTGGTTCGGGGGCCGGTCAAACGACCTCCGCAGGCCGCTTCTGGCCCATGGGTTTTAGGCTGGTGACCCCTGCTCTACCGACTGAGCTATCCGGCAGCATCCAATCCTTTAGCGACTGTGACTTTAGCAATTCTGGTTTCCCACTTCAGCACCAGTATTTATTTATTTACTTGTGTGTGTTGCATCCTGCTCTTCAACCCAAAAAAAATGGGGGGGGGGCTTCCCAGAGTGTCTTGAAACCATCAGTCCCTGAACCCAGGCTTACAAAAGACATGACACAAAAGGAAAAGCTTTGGGGTGGGAGGAGGGAAAAAAGCAAACCCAGGCACTAGTTCTTAGTTGTAAGGTGTTATTTCTTCTGGCAGGGAAAGAAGCAGCAAGCTCCCTGCACTGCTCCTTTTCTGGTCAACAGATGGGGCCAAGCTAGTCTCTTCCTTGCCATGATATTTTCCCCAGCAAGCAGGGGGAGCAGCCAATAGATTGCAATGAAGTCCCACCCCTTTCAAGTTTGTTGGGCAGGATCCAAGTTTCAATACATTGTCTGGCAACATGCAGTGTCTGACTGAAAGGAGGTCGACACTGTGTTGCTATCAGATGTTCATCTATTTGTTGAATTTGTGCCCAGCTCTTGCTCCTGCAGAGGGGTGTATTGTCATTCTACAACAGACATGCCGGGTGTGTCCTGTACTCAGTATTGGCTCCAGGATTTTGGAAGAAGCAGGTCATGCAGCCCGGTAATTATTTGTGTGCTGGCTGCAGCCTTGGCCAGTCTTGAGGACCCAGCAAATGCAAATGGTCCCCAGTCTCTCTTCCTGGTTCTTCTTCCTAAGATACCTTGCTCAGAAACTTTCTTTTCCTGTCCCTTCACACACACACACACACACACACACACACACACACACACACATATCACCTTTGCAACATCTGTCTTCCCAGGCAGGCCCAAGGATTCTTCTAGGATGGCCCATTAGGTCATGTTAATAGATTTGCTCTTCCTTAGGCCAGCCAGGCTGTTTTGCATAAGCCAGCCCAGGGATTCCCCTTCTGGCACAGTCCTGTGGCTTGTATTTTCATCCATATCCCAGTTAATCAAAATACTACTTTGGCCACCTCATGAGAAGAGGCGTCTCCCTGGAAAAGACCCTGATGCTGGGAAAGATGGAGGGCACAAGGAGAAGGGGTGACAGAGGACGAGATGGTTGGACAGTGTTCTCGAAGCTACCAGCATGAGTTTGACCAAACTGTGGGAGGCAGTGGAAGACAGGAGTCCCTGGCATGCTCTGGTCCATGGGGTCACAAAGAGTCGGACATGACTAAACAGCAACTACCATTTATTAATTTCTAGGGATTTTTTGGGGGGGGTCCTCTCAAATCTATAACAATATGGTTCCAAAAAGTGCTTTCCTATCCAGACAGCTTACAGGGCCAGGGACTCACTTGTCTGCTAATGGATGGATCTGTCCTGTTCCCAAACAGCATGCGCTGGAAAACAGTTCCTTACGACCATAGCATCATAGAATCATAGAGTTGGAAGAGACCACAAGGGCCATCGAGTCCAATCCTGTAGCAGAGCCTCATTTATAGCTTGTTTTGCAGATGACTTTTTCAAACCGCATCCTGATATTTATATAAAAAAGCAAGCCCTTAGAAGTCCATGGCCTGCCCATCAACACAGCCAGATCTTGAGAAAGTTCGTACAGTGGTACCTCGGGTTCTAGACGCTTCAGGTTACAGACTCCGCTAACCCAGAAATAGTACCTCGGGTTAAGAACTTTGCTTCAGGATGAGAACAGAAATTGCGCAGTGGCGGCAGCAGGAGGCCCTATTAGCTAAAGTGGTGCTTCAGGTTAAGAACAGTTTCAGGTTAAAAATGGACCTCCAGAACGAATTAAGTTCTTAACACGAGGTACCACTGTACTGTATATGGTGCAAGGAGGTCTGTGTTCTTGACCATTTGGTCCTAATTTATAGCCTTAATAATAGCACAATCCTGTGTGTGTTTACTTAGGAACAAGCCCCACTGTGCCCAATGGGGTTTGCTTCCTGGGCTGCGTAGGACTGCAGCCTGAAACTTTCAAAGACTTGCCTTGCCTTCCTGCTCTCAGGGATAGAAGAAGACCTCAATATATTCCTTGCTGATATTCCTGTCATCTGGCTTTTCAGAGCTTTTTTGCATAACCTTTCTCTCTGTCCAGTGCGCCTTCCTCCCCACCACTCTGCAAGCCAACACCCTGTGGGCCCCTCTGAGACTTCGCTGCTTGTGAGGGAAAACCCTCCTCTTTACAATATTGCATGCCATTACTATTTACTCTTGGGAGGGTGGGGCGGTGGCGGGGGGGGGGACCCTTAAGTTAAGATGCCATTAAATTAAAGACCCTTTGGCGATGAGCTTTCAAGAAGGCTTCAGAGGTTTTTCCAGGTGTTGCACGCAACAGGATTAAAATAAATAAATATTGAAATTTTAACTCCGACACCTTAAAGGCCCAATAACTTGCTCTTCTCTCTCTTTCTCCACCTCTCTCTCTGTTTTCTTTCTTTCTTTCTTTCTTTCTTTCTTTCTTTCTTTCTTTCTTTCTTTCTTTCTTTGTGGAACCTGAGAACCTCAGAATGCTGAATTCTGCAGCTTTTGTACTGAATAAATGCAGCCTTGCTAAACATCTCTTTGGGACTTAGCATTCCCCCACCCCCTTAGAGCTGGAAGCAGGGGCATAGCACATCTCCCCGGCCTGTATCCCCTCTCGCTTGGGCCTGCACATCTTCCCATAGTACTCTTCCCCAGTGTGAATGCCCCTTTCACCACATACCGTATTTTTCGCTCTATAAGAAGCACTTCCCCCCTCCTAAAAAGTAAGGGGAAATGTGTGTGCGTCTTATGGAGCGAATGCAGGCTGCGTAGCTATCCCTCATGCAGAAAGCGAGAGCTGTGCAGAGAGGGAAAGTTGCGCAGCGCCCCTTCAGCAAAGTGGGAGGAGAAACGGAGCCCCTTCCATTTCTCCTGCCGCTTCACTGAAGGGGCGCTGTGCAGAGAGGGAGAGAATTTTTTTTCCTCGTTCTCCTCTAAAACTAGGTGCGTCTTATGGTCAAGTGTGTCTTATAGAGCGAAAAATATGGTATATAACTCAGGTTCGTGGGCTTCCCTTCTCCTCGTCCTTGGGCCACCCTTTCTCAGCGGCATCAGGTAGCAACATACCAGACAGACTAGATGGGCACTTCGTCCGTCAGGAACACGGGAAACCGCTTTGTACACAGAATCAGGCCAGTGGTCCACCTTCCTCAGCCTTGCCTACACAGACTAGCAGCAACTCTGTCCAGGATTTGGGGTAAGAGTCTCTCCCAGCCCAAACTAGATATACAGTGGTACCTCGGGTTACATACGCTTCAGGTTACAGACTCTGCTAACCCAGAAATAGTGCTTCAGGTTAAGAACTTTGCTTCTGGATAGGAACAGAGATCGGGCTCCGGCGGCGCGGCAGCAGCAGGAGGCCCCATTAGCTGAAGTGCTGCTTCAGGTTAAGAACAGCTTCAGGTTAAGAACGGACCTCCGGAACGAATTAAGTACTTAGCCCGAGGTACCACTGTACTGTGGATTGAAACTGGGACCTCTGCACCTGAGCTACACCCTCCCCCCCCAAAAGAAACGATGCTGACCCAGCAAGACTTTTCTTATGCACTCATATTTTTGTATGCTCTGCAGTCCTCGTTCCCCTGGATTACATGGAGCAAAAACTGCATTGCACATCCTGTTTTAAACACAGAGCTTTAATATCCGCATTGGGGAAACTTGTGTTTTCTGTAGTGCTTGGTGTCCCCCCCTTTTTTTTGTTATTTTAATACTGTAACCCACCTTCCTTGAGAAACCAGAGTTTATTTGCAGACCAGTTGAAGGCGGGCAACAACAGTTGTTCAAAATATTTGCGATACTTGGCTGTCACTCAGTGACAGGCCACATGTGTTGCATGCAGAAGGTCCCAGGTTCAGTCCTGGACATCTCAAGGCTGTGAGAGACCCACCTTAAACCCAGAGAGCCTCTGCCAACCAGTATAGTCCATACTGAACTAGATGGACCGGTGCTGTGGCTCGGTATGTTCCTATCTTCCTAGGAATGCCGCCGTAAGTGTCTTCTTAACCAAGGACATATAGGTTAAGAAGACAACTACGTAGATCCACACCAGACATTTAAAGGACACGGCTTCCCCCCAGATAATGATGGGAACTGTAGTTTGTTAATGTAATGCAGGGGGTCAGCAAACTTTTTCAGCAGGGGGGCGGTCCACTGTTGCTCAGACCTTGTGGGGGGCTGGACTATATTTTTTTTGGGGGGGGGGAATGAATGAATTCCTATTCTCCACAAATAACCCAGTCTGTTATATTGCCTGTCTGACTGGGTTGTTCCAGGCACTCTGGGCAGCTTCCAATGCATATAGAAACATAATACAGTGGTATTAATAATAATAATAATAATAATAATAATAATAATAATAATACCACTTTCCTATACAGGGCTGCCTTCAGATGTCTTCTAAAGATTGTGGAGTTACTTATGTCCTTGGCTCGGGATTCACATAACTCCATACCCTCCAACATTTCTCCAGTGAAAATAGGGGTGTCCTAAAGAAAAGCAGGACATTCCGGAATCAAATCAGAAACCGGGACGGCTTCTGTAAATCCGGGACTGTCTCTGGAAAATAGGGACACTTGGAGGGTTGGGATTCTTTGGGAAGAAACCGTGTACTTTAAATATCCGTTGAATGTGCTTTACACATGGGTTGTGTACAACGTAAATACCAGCGTCCTAATGCAGCTTGGATGCGGGTGGCGCTGTGGGTTAAACCACAGAGCCTAGGACTTGCCGATCAGAAGATCGGTGGTTCGAATCCCCTGCTCCTGCCAGCCTAGCAGTTTGAAAGCACGTCAAAGTGCAAGTAGATAAGTAGGTACCGCTCTGGCGGGAAGGTAAATGGCATTTCCCTGTGCTGCTCTGGTTCGCCAGAAGTGGCTTAGTCATGCTGGGAACATGACCTGGAAGCTGTATGCCGGCTCCCTCGGCCAATAAAGCGAGATGAGCGCCACAACCCCAGAGTCAGTCACGACTGGACTTAATGGTCAGGGGTTTCTTTACCTTTATCTAATACAGCTTGGCGCTGTGTCTTAGTGGCCTCCTTGATACCGTTGCTTCTTTGTGCCATGCAAGGAAGTTGGGAGCTAGCAAGCCTATTCCCCCACCGCCCTGATCCCCAGATCTGCACTGTGCAAGTCCTGCAAAATTGGCATTTGCAGAGAGGCGGAGTCTTCATGGCACTCTCCATGGACATGAACGGAAAGTGGTCTGTGCCTGTTGTCCTCAGGGGGGCTTCCTGATCAGCGCTTCCCTCCCTGCAGCCAGGCCCTGGTCGGTCGGTCTCTGCCTCTCCCCACCCTTGCCTGTCTGCTTGGAGGATGGAATCTTCTGAGCTCCCCAACATGCCCGGACAGGGATCCCTCCCCGCTCACATTCCTTCAGATCTGCTGCTGCCTGTTCCCTCTGTGCCCCGTGGCCCAGGAACGAGTGAGTTGCCGTTCCCACCCCTGATCCTTCACTTTTGTGCTAGCACCTTCTCAGCTGCACTCCTTCCCCCTGGAGTGTCTGCTGATGCTCCCCGTGCTTTGCGGCAATCACCTCGCCCAACCTCACAGTAGCACCGAGCAGCCAGATCATTAATATTCCTGCTTTACAGATGGGGAGATGAGAGGGTGACAGACTGTTTGTGAGCCCAGGAATACCCCTGGCTAGGCAGGAATCTGGACAAGGAGCTTCACGTCTCAGGAGGCCAGGCTCAAACCTGTTTACACAAAGGCCTTGCTTCTGTTTCAAACTTCTGTTGGCCCCAAACTTTCCTTCGTCAGCAGCGTAGCAACACCCCCCCCCCAGCTCCTGAGGCACAGCTTTTTTTAGGAGACCCCCAAAAAAGTTGTTGAGCTTTTTTAGAAAAGTTGAGAAAATGCACTGTAAATTGTAGGTGCCGTTTTCTTTCTCGTTTCACCTTTCCTATTTAAGTATATGCATCAAAAGTGCTTCTCAAGGACCTCTGGGTTTGCTTCCTTTCCATATTTTTTGCACGTAGAAACCTGTAGAGCAGTGGTTTTCACTCAGCCTTTGGAGTCCATGGCTCCCTTGACCAACCACATTCTTTCTGCGGCTCCCCTGTGGGAGACACTTACATGACCTTCTTTTGTGCGGGGCTCCAGCTTGGCACAGTAACGTAAGGAGAGAACTGGAGGATCAGGCCAGTGGCCTATCTAGTTCACCATCCTGTTCTCACAGTGGCCAACCAATTGCCTATGAGAAGCCTATGAGGACTTAAGTCAGGGAAGCCTCCAAAGAGGGCCAGATTTGATGAGGGGAACATGCGTGAGGGCCCACCAAAGTTATTGACCTTTATTTAAGATTGAAGTTGTTGAGCTTAGCCTAGGACTTGCCGATCAGAAAGTTGGCGGTTCGAATCTCCGCGACGAGGTGAGCTCCCATTGCTCAGTCCCTGCTCCTGCCAACCTAGCAGTTGAAAGCACATCAAAGTGCAAGTAGATAAATAGGTACCGCTCTGGCGGGAAGGTAAACGGCGTTTCCGCGCGCTGCTCTGGTTCACCAGAAGTGGCTTAGTCATGCTGGCCACATGACCCGGAAGCTGCATGCCGGCTCCCTCGGCCACTAAAGCAAGATGAGCGTCGCAACCCCAGAGTCGGCCACGACTGGACCTAATGATCAGGGGTCCCTTTACCTTTATCTTATCCCAGAAATAAACTGCCACAGGGACTGGATTAAACCGACCGGCAGGCTGGATTAGGCCACCGGAACAGACTTTGGACATGCCTGACCTAAGTGCTCCAGCCGTCTCCCCTGGCATGCTAAGTTACAAACTGCCTTTCTGACTGAGCCAGCCCTGGTTATTCAGTCTCCCATCTAAGCAACTGGCCAGGTTGGAGACCTGCTTAGCTTTAACAAATATACTTTAATAGCATCATGTGCCATCAGACCATTGTCTGGACCTCCTGCCCCACCCTCCTCCTCCTCTTATCTGCATTGTATCCTTTCACTGTTCCTCCAGGCTATTCACAGAATGTTTTGCAGTTCTTTCCTCTTCCCCAGATTCACTCTTGCTCTTTGTTTTTGATCCTGTGCAAATTGCTGGCTGGCCTCCCCCCCCTTTGTTTTAAATACACCCCCCCCCCCGGCTATTTGTAACAAGTGGCAAACATCTTCCTCCAGGGCCTCCCCTGCATCCCTGGCTGAAATTTGGCCGCCTCCAAAGTCTTGGAAGCTGCTGGATTCTGAGCCCTGTTTCCAGATTCTGTAAGGCAAAGGTGATGGACTTAATTTTATTTATTTATTTACGAATTACATTTATCACCCACATTCCCCCCCCCCAAAGGGCGCTCATGGTTTCCCCTCTCCCCATTTTATTCTCACAACAACCCTGTGAGGTAGGTTAGGCTGAGAGACAATGGCTGGCCCACGGTTGTCCCAGTTATCCAGGTTTTGGACCCTGCCTTCCGTAACTCTGGTTCTTGGATGTTGAAAGGTTCTTTTATATGAAAAAATTCTCTGGAACTCAGTATGGTTGTTCCTCATATTAATATTAATTATATTTGCATACTGCCCTTCAGCAGATCTCAGGGTGGTGCACAATTTAAAAATGCATCATAAAACAAGAAAAAAGCACACAAACCAACTCCACA
Organism: Podarcis gaigeae; assembly: GCF_964106915.1. Lineage (NCBI taxonomy): Eukaryota > Metazoa > Chordata > Lepidosauria > Squamata > Lacertidae > Podarcis > Podarcis gaigeae. Next base: position 79,599,268 of record NC_139684.1, read on the forward strand.
AAGCACATTTTAAAGCCCTTTAAAAAAAAACCCGGTGAGGTCACTAAAATTGGGGGAATGGAGTATACCTGAAGGAGCGTCTCCACCCCCATCGTTCTGCCTGGACACTGAGGTCCAGCGCCGAGGGCCTTCTGGCGGTTCCCTCATTGCGAGAAGCAAAGCTACAGGGAACCAGGCAGAGGGACTTCTCGGTAGTGGCGCCTGCCCTGTGGAACGCCCTCCCATCAGATGTCAAAGCGATAAACAACTACCTGACATTCAGAAGACATCTGAAGGCAGCCCTGTTCAGGGACGTTTTTAATGTGTGTATTTTTTAGTGTATTTAGTGTATTTTTTGTCTTTGTTGGAAGCAGCCAGAGTGGTTGGGGAAACCCAGCCAGATGGGCGGGGTACAATTAAAATTATTATTATTATTATTATTATTATTATTATTATTATTACTATTATTATTATTATCCCTTACCAATTTATTTATATATTACATTTTTAGCCTGTCTTTCCTCTCAAGGGAACCCAGGGCAGCCAAGGTCTGTCTGTCTGTCTATCTATCTATCTATCTATCTATCTATCTATCTACTCACCTTCCTTCCTTCCTTCCTTCCTTCCTTCCTTCCTTCCTTCCTTCCTTCCTTCCTTCCTCCCTCCCTCCCTCCCTCCCTCCCTCCCTCCCTCCCTCCTTCCTTTCAAAAAGTACACTAGAGCCCCCCCATAAAAGCCTGTCCCCCCACCCCTGCATGGATGGGGCTCCTCAGTACTCACTGAGTACTGAGCATAGTGTGATTTCACCACAAAATGTTCAACCCTTCAAAATGTTTTAGGTGTTGTAAAATCTCAGAATTTGGGTGGAGCTCAGAAGCAGGACTTCCAGTTGAGTGCCTCACACAGCTCTTTCTAGACCTTCTCTATGAATAGGCAAAGTAGGGTAAAACCCAGTGTGCCACTCCCCATTCCCTCCCCCCCAAAAAAACCCCCCAAAGCGCAGGGCCTTCTCAGTGGTAGTGCCAAAATCATGGAATAATTTTGACCAGGTGTAGCCTTTGTATAGGCCTTTCATGGTCTTGGCCTTTCCCCCTGTGGTGCTGTCGGGGCAGAACTTTGCCAAAGGACTTCACCCGGCAGAATGAGCTGTAAAAAGCAAGCACAGCAGCAGACAATACTATCTTTAAAACCCACAAAAGACTCTGAGGTCCAGAGCCTAAAATTATCTAACTGCTTCACTTCTCTCCGAATTTCTCCTATGTCTCAATGCAGTCCTGCCTATGAACTTTGGTCCTTCGGGCTCAGCCACCGGACGGATTCCTTACGTGACTTTGGAACTCCTTTTCAGAACACCTATATGATACCTACTGCCGTTCTTTCCCTTCCATACTCTCTCCTTGCAGCGCAACTTTTTCGAACCCTTGGCTAGCTCCCTAGAGCAGTGTTTTTCAACCACTGTTCCGCGGCACACTAGTGTGCCGCGAGATGTTGCCTGGTGTGCCGTGGGAAAAATTGAAAAATTCGAAAGATTTAAAAATAAAGTATTTTATAATTTTTCATATTTCTGTTTACTTACTATTTCATAATAAAGTAATTATAAAATACTTTCTTTGTTTTTATTTGATTCCTATTCAAGAGAATTACTTTATATATAGTCAATATAGGCACAGAGTTAATTTTTTTAACATTTTCTAATGGTGGTGTGCCTAGTGATTTTTTTCATGAAACAAGTGTGCCTTTGCCCAAAAAAGGTTGAAAAACACTGCCCTAGAGTACAGTCTTATTATCCATAAGAACGTAAGGATAGCCTGCTGGATTAGGCCAACGGCCCCTTTAGTCCAACATCCTGTTCTCACACCGATAATAATAATAATAATAATAATAATAATAATAATAATAATAATAATATTTATACCCTGCCCATCTGGCTGGGTTTCCCCAGCCACTCTGGGCGGCTCACAACAGAATATTAAAAACACAATACAGCATTAAACATTAAAAACTTTCCTGAACAGGGCTGCCTTCAGATGTCTTCTAAAAGTCAGATAGTTGTTTATTTCCTTGACATCTGGTGGGAGGGCGTTCCACAGGGCAGGTGCCACTACCGAGAAGTCCCTCTGCCTGGTTCCCTGTAACTTTGCTTCTCGCAGTGAGGGAACTGCCAGAAGGCCCTTGGCGCTGGACCTCAGTGTCCAGGCAGAACGATGAGGGTGGAGACGCTCCTTCAGGTATACTGGGCCAAGGCAGTTTAGGACTTTAAATGTCAGCACCAACACTTTGAATTGTGCTCGGAAACATACAGTGGTACTTCGGGTTAAGTACTTAATTCATTCCAGAGGTCTGTTCTTAACCTGAGGTACTATTTCTGGGTTAGCGGAGTCTGTAACCTGAAGCGTATGTAACCTGAAGCATATGTAACCCGAGGTACCACTGTACCTCTCCTGAGGTTTCCAGCAACTGCTATTCAGAAGCATTATCGCCCCCAACCAACCATCGCCATCGTAGCTAGTAGCCATTGGTGGCTTTATGCTTCATTGGCCCAGTCCTCTTAAAATCTACCCAAGTTGGTGGTCATCATGTTTCTAGTGGGAGTGAGTTCCCTAGTTTAACGTGTCCATGTCTACTTAAATCCATTGCATTTAGTGGGGCTTTCTCCCTGGTGAGCAAGGTTAAGATTTCAGCCAGAGCCCTCATGGCTTGCTAAACATAAGTACAGTGGTACCTCGGTTTTTGAACATCTAAGAAGTCGAACGTTTAGGTTTTCGAAACTCGAAAACCAGGAAGCAACTCTTTTGGTTTTTGAATGCTTTTCAGAAGTTGAACGTGCCACGTAGCTTCCATATTGAGTTTTCCATAAGTAAATGCTTCGGTTTTCGGATATTTTGGAAGTCGAACGGTCTTCCGGAACAGGTTACGTTTGAAAACTGAGGTACCACTGTAGTGAAGTTTCATTTATTTTATCCCTTAACTCTCCCTTCCATCTTCCTGTTGCCTTTCAGTACAGTGACCTGTTTTCTTGAGCACTCTAAAGTGCTCTGTACATTGACAGTACTGTAAAAATAAAATCATAGTGTGTGTTTCTAGGTTAAGACTTCTAAAAATGTTTTATTTATTCAGTGTCTAAGAATGGTTAACTCTGATATTATAGTCAAAGAGAGTTTGTTTTAGTTGTGTTTACTATTGTATTAGTTTTTTATAGAGGTTTTTAATATCTAAGGAGCTTTTAAGGAAAGGCTGTTATGTAATTTTATAAATAAGGTACCGTGTCCTATACAGCATCTTTTACTTTCCTTTTTTTGGCACTTAAAATGATGAGCCCTGTTGTATCAGACTACTAAATCTACAATCCTATACACACTTAGTGGGGAGTAGGGCCGGGCAATATATTGATATATCGTTCAAAGCTGGTTTGACCCCTATATTGTGATATTGGTTTCATAATTTTTCACCTGGTGATAGATAATGAATCATGATGTGTGTGTGCACGCTATGGAAAAATCGCAAAGTGGGGAAAACCTTGAATTCGGCCAATGCCTCTACATAACTCCATCTTTATTTCAGACATTTTGATATATCATTATATCGCAAAGTTTAGCTGGTGATATATTGTGATGTTGCAAACCAAATATTGCCCAGCCCTAGGGGTGTAAGCCCTGAGATATATGGATGAAGGGCAGTGTGCAGATTTTATATTTATTATTATCATTATTAAATGCAACAGGATTTAATTCTGAGTGAGTAGGATTGGGCTGAGCATGCTCTTTACGACACTAGCCCACAAAAAGGGCATGGATGCAATCACCTTCCTCTGCAACCAGTATTGATAAGATACACTTCCTTTGAAAGTGGAAGCTCAGTTTAGGTATCATGGCTGATAGCTGGTGATGGACCTCTCTTCTCTGGATCTGTCCGGCCCCCTTTCAAAGTCATTTTAACCAGTAGCCATCACTGCTGAGTCTTGTGACAGTAATTCCTCAGGTTAACAATTAGACCTACAATATAAAAAAGTGGGAAAAACAAATCCAATAGGTGCACACTGGCTAATTTTCCGCATGCAGTAATTTACACAGGTTCTACCTTGTGTAAATAAATAAAATAAAATAAAATAAAATAAAATAAAATAAAGCCTAGCTTTCCTCAGCACAAAATTAGGCTTGCAATAGGTTGGGAAAATTCCTTACATGTCCTGGTTTTCGGGTGTAAAAATGGCGTCAGGGAATTTTGTTGAATTGGCAAAAGGTCAGGGAAAACCCGGATGTATGGCAGTGCAATGGGAAAAGCACCTCAAAAAAAGCTTTAAAATCACTATTTTCGTGGTAGGTTTTCCCAAAAAAGCTCAACACTTTGGGTTTGTTCCCCCCAAAAAAGCTTTACAATTTTGGTGTGTTTCTTAAAGAAAATCTCAGCAATTTTGGTGGTTTCCTAAAAAAAAATCTCAACAATTTTGCGGGTGTCAGGAATTTTACTTTTTGAAATATGGCAACCCTAACAAAATCTTCCTGGCACTCCTGCTACTAACATTTGTTATTACAGAAAGGGTGGGGGGAGGCTTGTAGATGCGTGCCTCATCGCTCCCCCAGACTCCCACCCACCACCCACCCATCTTCCAATTGCTCTCCCCCCTTAACTTCCCAAGCGCCCAACTTTCTATCCCACTCCGGCCCGCGGCTCCTCTCCGCGCGGCCCCTTTAACTTCCCCCTCTCTCCCCGAGCTCTGTGGGCGGAGCCGAGCCAGGCTGGGGCGGAGGGGCGGGCTCAGCGTGTCCATGGCGACGCGGCGGTGACGTGCGAGAGGGGGGCGTGGGCGTCCCGGCTCCATATGAGGCGGAGGGGGGGAAAGCGAGGGGGGCCAGAGCCCGAGTCCAACCCGGCGGCTGCAGCGCGAGGAGCCATGAAGACCCCGGCGGACGCAGGTGGGGACCGCGGGAAGGTCCCAAGCTTGGGTGGGGAGATGGGGGTCCCCCGGTGGGGGAGGAGTAAAAGGGGGGGTGTCGCTTAGGGAGGGGGGGGTCGGCCGCGGCACGTGGGCTTGGAAAGTTGGAAAGATGCGGGGAAGTTTTCCCAGCAAAACGACCCCGGGAGAGTTCGGACTTTGGGGGTCCCGGAGGGGTAAAGGGGTGATTGTGCGTTATCTGCGCGCGAGAGATTCCTGGGTGAACCGAGAGGGACGGATCCTGCTCCGGGGGAGGGGAAGGAGGAAGGGGAGACTTTTCTATACAATCCTGCAAGGAGAGGCAGGGATCCACCGGGGAGCGAGGGAGGGAGTCAAGGCAAGATCCGCAGCGGGCTCCGGCTCCCGTGCCTGGAGTGAAGCTGCAATGGAGGTTCCTGCAGGGAAGGGAATGGTGTGCAAGCAAGTTTTTTTTTTCCTCCCCTTCCCGCCCCCTCCTCCTCCCCCCCCCTCCCGGAGTCCATCTCTGGCAGCTAATGGAGGCTACTTAACTCTTGTTTCCTGTCCATCGAGCCTCTCGGGGGAGATCCTTTCGCAGGGAGGCGGGCGAGGAGCGGGAGGCAGCCCACCCCTCTCTTCTCCGGGCTCCGCCGGAGTTTGCGAGCAGGAGCGGCGCAGGGACCTGTTGCGTTTCCCTGCCCGGCTCCGTTTCGCGCGTGGCGGTGCCCGCTTGGCCTCGGGACGGAGCGCTCTAGCCGGGAGTTTCCGCTGCTGTCCTGGAATGGAGGGAGTGGGGGGCGTGAGCGGAGTTATGGGGGCGACTTTGGGGAGGTGGGGGGGTCGGGGGCGTCCTGGGTGCTTCTCTCCCGCCCCCCTCCGGCCCGCTTGTTCTGCAGTGGGTGCTCCTGGCAGATTGAGGGGGTAGGGAAATGAATGGGGGTGTGTGTGACTGAGGCTGTGTGGGCCCTGATTTGTGGGGGTGGAATCTGCGTGTGTGGCAATTGTGGAGGCCTCGGGCTATGTGTGTTTCTCTCCCCTTTTTCCGCTTTTTCTACTTCCCACCCCCAACCGTCCCACTGCCGTGGGGTTGTGGGAGTTTTTGAAACCGGATTAGCTTCGGTTTCGGATAGACTGAATCCCGGTGGGTTTTCTTTGGGGGGCTGTGGGGTGGGGTGGGGAGATGTTGGAGAGACGTTACTCAACGCCACGTTGCCGAAACCGGATTAGACATCCATAGCCGAATTGGGGGGGGGGGGCGGGATGTTTGCGTTCGCTTTGGGGAAAGGGGCGCACTTCGGATCTGGGGAAGTGGCCGGGGCGCTCTCCTCCCGTCCCATTGTCACCTTGGAAGCGATTAAACGTGATAACACGGTAAAAAGACAAACGAGGCATGTGATTTCCTTTTCCCTGGTTACGGTGTGTGTGTGTTATATTCCCCCGCAAAAAAAAAATTAAAAAAATCAAATCTGGAGAATATTGTTGGCAAGTGGAAACGGTTCACGGCGCATCGCGGCGTGTGTGTATGTAAATACGGAGCGAGGGGAGCCCGTGGAACGGAGAAAAAGTTACAAAGCGTTCCGAACTGGAAATTCTGCGTTCGAAAAAGGAACTTTTGTTTCCGACAAACAACGTGGTGTTAAGGTGGCCTGGCGGGGATGGTCAGTGGAAGCGCGGCGGTGTGGTGGGTGGCCTTGTAAGTTGTGCATTAGTTGGTTTGGGGGTGGGGTGGGGGTCTCATGCTTCCTTTATCACCCTCAAACTCCCCACCACCTCAAACATAAGCAAGCCAGGTACATGGCGGGCGGGGCCCTCTTTTACACCAGCTGCCAAACGCTACCTTAAATGTAGCTTGTCTTCTTGTAGCGGTTTTGGGGGGGGGGGGAGGTTAATCTCCAACCTCAAATTCTGGACTTTAACCTCTTTATAAGAAAGGGGGTTTCTGTAGAAGAATGCCCTCCCCTCCCCGCTTCTCGAAATAAAAACATAAAAAACCAAGATTCAAAATCCGGCCTGAGTTCAATTCACTGGATTGGCGAGGTGGGGGGAGGAATTGCTTGCCCACCTTTAAGCGGGGTGCACTTAGATGTGTGTGGGAGTGTTGCCGGATCACTTTTACTAAGCTGGGCTCTTGCGGGGGGGGGGGGGTTGCCGTCTTAAAAATGGCCTTGCAGCGGTTTCCGTTTGAGGGCAAGTGGTTGGTGGACTTTGCTCCTTGAAAGGAGTTTGCGCGGGGGGGGGGGGGGAGGCGGATACGAAATAAAGCTGAGGTTGCATTAGGAGGTGGAGAAACAATTTGTTTGAAAGGGGCTTTAAAAAATCTTTTTGCATTGTGTGTGTGTGTGTGGACAGATAGCAGTTCCTTTAAATTTTATTTTTATTTTTATTTGGCAGAGGCTCTGGGGAGGGGTCAGATTCTTTCCTCTGTTCTCTTCTCTCTCCCCCCCCCCTTCCTCTCGCTCACTCTCTGGTTTTGTTCAGAGCTTCCACCCCATCCCCCCCTGGCGCCACCCTCCCCCCTCCCTTCCGAGCCCGATTGTCTGTCTCCTGGAATCTTGTGTGTCTTTTTTTTTTGAAGTGCTTCTGTTCGGACTTGTCTTTCCCTCACACCTCCTCTTTTGCAGTAATCGAGGCCACTGAAAACTCTTCTCTCCCTCTCCCCCTTCCCCTTAAACTCTGGGAAAGTTCTTTTCTTTGGGCGTCTGTTTAAAAAAAGGGGAAAAAAGAAACCCTAATAATAATTCCTGGGCCTCGCCCAAGCCGCTAGGAAAATAAAATCTTGCAGCGTTAACCCCCATGTTGGAATCTTTCTCACACACACAGCGAACGCAGATCCCAGATCTGAAAGCATTCAGATCCCAGTTGCAAGGCACTTAGTTTTTCCACCGTCTGAAAAACGCTTTTAAAAAAAAACACCCCATCAACTTTGTTTTTGGCGCGGGAGGGGGGGGGGAGGAAAGAGGTGTCTGGCTTCGTCTTTATTGCCACCCCTCGCTGGCATGCTTCATGCAGACGGCCTCTGATGTGGCTTCTACTAGCTGAGCGTGGGTCCCCCTCCCTCCTCCCCCCTCCCCCCGCTTGCTTTGCTGAAAGCCAGAGAATGGTAGACTTGTGCATGTGGCTTTAAGAAAGCTGTTAGTATTGGGGAGTGATGTAATATTAAGGGTCCCCCCCCCCTTCTGAAGCCGGGATTGAATTCCAGCCCTTTTAGCTTCTGGCTCCGGGGATTAGTCACAGGGGTGGTGTGGTTTGGAGTGTGTAAAGGGGGGGGGGTGGTGATTTAAAGAGATATCAACTTAATTTCCAGTTTTCTTCTCGTCTCCCTCCCCCTCCCACTTTTTCTTCTTCTTTGCTGTCTTCCAGGAAATCCCTGAGCAAATAACCATAGAACCCCTTCTTCAAAACAGACCATAGTTCGAGGGGAGGGAGGAGGGTCTCTGTGTGGCTAGCCTTGAGTTAGTCAACCAGACAAAAGGAGGTAAAGTGTTTTTAAGATGGAGTCCCCTTTCAGCTGAGCTTTGAAATAAAACACACACACACACACACACACACACACACACACACACGAACTCTGGCAAGTAGGAGCAGTTTCAGCCCCCCCCCCCATACACACACTTTCTCTCTCTCTTAGGAAGCAGTGGAAAATAGGAAGGGGGGCGTGGAGGGCTTGGCTTGGCCAGAGGAGCCTTAAGCCAAGCCTGGGGTTGCGAACACTGTGTGCATTGTGTGTACGTTTTCCGTGCGCCTTGCTGCTCTCTCGCTGTCAGGGAAAAGACCCCTAATTGCCTTCAGTTCCCCCATCTGGGGCATGTGCATGGGTCAAAGGTGTTCTCCCCCTGCCTGCCCTCTCTGGGACAGAGCTGTGGCTCTGGGCTGCCCTCCTGCCACACGGATGGGTTTGTGTGGCATGGCTGGTAGCCCTCACTCCCTGCCTTGGAGCCCTCCAGAGATGGGGAAACAGGGTGGGCTTCGTTTGATGAGAGAGATCTCTTGTCAGTGGGGCATCTGGGACCCATAAAAGACTGGGAGAGGTGGCTGGAAAGGGTTCGGCGGTGATGACAAACACTCTCTCGCTCTCTCTCCCTGCTTAGTATGGCTTGGGTGGGTGGCAACAGACCTGCCACGAGCTCTGTGGTAGGGACGGCTGGTGTCTCGTCGTCTTCCCCCACCCAGCCAGCCAGTCCCTTGGCACAGGCCTGCCTCTGGTTCGTGCCAGAGCTGGGGGCACTGCCAGCCAACAGACGGTGGTTTTTTCCGCCAACCTCCCCGTGGGTTGGCAAAGGAGGTGGCTGAGTTGGTGGAGACATGGTGGCAACAGCCATGGGCGCAGGGTGGGTGGCAGCAGAGGACTTGTTGAAACGGTCTTGTGCCTCTTCCACTTTGGAATAATGGCGGGGAGGGGGGAGAAAACCCTCTTGGCTGTGGCGTGTTGTGGTAGGACTTGGAAGGCAAGGATAATAGGGTGGGTGTGATCCTGGGTTTGGGTGCAAATGGGACTTTTGTGAATAAAGAAGGAAGTGTGTGTGTGTGTGTCTGTGTGTCTGCATAATTACTTCTTTATTTTAGTAGAGGAAATAGCAACCTAAACCCTTTCCCTGGAAGATTAAATCTCTGCAGCCTGATCATTGAGAGGGAGCTTCTGGGTGGGTGTAAAATGATAAGAGGATTGTGTCTTTGAGCAATGGGCCAATGCAACAAGCACTATCCTCCTTTCTCCCTTCTCTCTCTCCCTTTTCTCCCGGCCACAGGAACAGGAATGTGCCTGGTGCGTTCCTGGGAGGGTGTTAGTTGGTGAGAATCTAAACAGCAGGACAGGGTCTGCAGGATAGGCAACTGGAGGGGAGGGGGGGTGTCGGAAGAGCTTGCCCTTTTAACCGGCTGTCAGCTCTGCCAGGCTCTTCCTCTTCCTCCCCTTCTCCTGCCATAGGATCTTCCAGTTGGCTTGCCCCCATAGCAGGCACTCCACACTTCATTAAGAGGAGAGCAAAGTTTTGCAAGAGGCCTTGCCTCTTTAGCTGACGGGACTCTATACCCCCTTCCCTCCAACCACCCTGATCAAAATGATTGCACTAGCTTGGAGGTCAAGCCCAACTGCAGGACTGCCCTGCAGAGAAGAGAAGAGCGGGGTGGACCAGGAAGCAAAATTTCCTCTCCCCCCAACCACCACCGCTCACCTGAGTTGGTTCCAGCGTGCAATATCATTGGAACACACACCATTCTTTGTGCATCATTTAGCACACCAGCAGGGCCCTGCAGGGGCGTCTGGGATCCCAGCTTACATTGCATGGAGGTTTACAGTCCATTTGGAAGGCCACATGTTCCCTATCCCAGACTTTTTACTTTAGGAGCCGTGCAAATGTTCGCTAGCATCACTGAGGGCCAGCCTGCATCTCGCAGCATCAGGTGCATGAGCTTGCAGTTGGGTACCACTATACACATACACAATTTTTGTCTTGACAACATGAACACTGCCATTTTTCTATTTCTTTTTTTAAAAGGGTGGAGGTATAGCCCTCTCCCACAGATAAGGCCTCCTGCTGACACCCAGGCTATCCTGGTACATGAGGTTTCTGCTTCTTTTAATGTGTGGTGTCCATGTCTGGAAAAGCGATCCTATGCAAAGACATTTCGGGGGAAGTTTTGCATTGCTGGGAGAAATGCCCTGATTGTCATAATCATGTGAAGGGCCCCCACCCGCCTTAAACTCCACGACAGAGGGGAGGGGGTTGTTCCTCCAGCTCTGTTACACCCCGGGAGGACTCCGCTGGTGGGGGGGGAGTGTATCTGGTAGCACCAGCCGGAGAACAGTAGCCCATTCAGCACACTGTGTTTAGTTCTCTGCAGGCGGCTGATGTCACGGCCTTCCCCCCCCCTTTTTCCTCCACCGCCTTCCTAATTAGTGAGAACAGGACTGTGTGTGTGTAAGAGAGAGAGAGTTGGGGCTGACTCACATGCTGCAGCCGGGGGAGGCGAGGGGAGCAGGTTGGCTTGTTTCTTCCCCGGCCCCCTCTTTTTCTCTCACCCCCCCTTCCACCCTCTTCAAACTCACAGGAACTGGGAGATGGGATGTCGTCCACCCACTCCACTGCTGGTGGAAAACAATTGGGGGGCCTGGATGGGACGCAAAACCAGGAGTCAAGCGGGGCATATAGGGGAACCTAAGATGTACCTGGAAATGGCTTCTCCCCCCCCCCTTCCACCAGCCCCAAACAGGTGCTACTGAGCTTGATGCTTCACAATACCCTCCTTTTGTGAAGAAGAGGGAGCAACTTGCTCCAAACTTTCTCCTCCCCCCAATGTGGCTGGTATTGGGGAGAAGGGACCCCGCTGCTTTTCGAACCAAGAGTCCTGCATGGGCACCTGCTGTATCCGGGGCTGCTTTTGCGCCAGGCATCGGGGCGGGGGGGGGGGTTGTTGTGCCTCCCCATGCCGCCAGTGCGTAGTTGTGGGGTGCCTGTGGCTGCCTATCCTTGGGGTGCTGCCCAGTTCACGCTGTGCCTTTTCTCCCTTCCTCCCCGTTTATTTTTAGCCTCTTGTCTCCCTTGCTGTTGCCTGTTGCTTGGAGACTGGTACTTTGTGGGGGGGGGGGAGCGGGGTGGTTTCTGTTTGTAAAAGGCCCTTGTGGTGCCAGGGAGCAAGGCAGCAAGGAAGATGCTCAGCTGAAATTGTGGTTCGGGGGGGGGGGGGGCGCTGCACAACTCTGCTTCCCCATCCCTGCCTGGACCGCACTTTAGCCCTGCCCTTTTGCCTGTTGGAGAATTCATGGGTGCTGGGGCTGTTGGGACACACACACAACACGGAATAGCTTTGGAGCGCCCCCCCCCCAAGGCATGCGTCTATGGGACCCACCTCTAGCCCTCCCACCCCCCCTCTCCTCTCCGGATGACATCACCACCCTAATGGCTTGGTCTGTGCGCCGAGATGCCCTTGAGCCGGCGCCCGCCCGCGTCCCCAGCCTCCATTACAGGGCCCTGAATTATTGATGGGCTCAGAGCGCCTGGGGTTTGGGAAATGGGAAACCACAGTGCCCCCCTCCCCCCCCCGGCAAAGCTCAGACACCCCCCTCCCCCAAGGCATTGGGCATAGGCTCAGCAATTTCAAGCCAAGGAGATCATGATGGGTTTGGTGAGGGGGGGGGGCAGAGAGAAAAGCGAAGAAGGTTGTGGAGTGGTGGTCTCCCTAAAACCACCCATATGCTTTCTCTGTGTGTATTTGGTGTGCCAGGCATGCCCTACTGACCCATACACAAGAGAGTGGCATTGCCCTTGGAGCTGAGGTTGCTGGACCCAGGACCTAGGAGACCCGGATTCAAATCCCCCACCCAGTCTGTTCGCTGTAACTCTGCCTGAGCTACCTCACAGGGCTGTTGGGAGGGTTTACATACAACCCTGTGAGCCTTGTTGACGAAAGGAAAGATGGGATGTAAATAAGTTTTAAACCAAACGATGTGTTCGCGTGGCACTGGGTTTGTGAGGCGCGCCGAGGCCGGAGCGTGTCCAAACTGGAAGGGCCCCCAGGATCCTTTAGGGAGAGCTCCCCCCCCAAATCGCTTTAACTTGTGGGTGATGGGTGCACCCCTTGTGTTCCTCGGGCCTACTGGGAGGCCCCATTCCCTGCAGGGCCAGCATGGAAACAGCCCTATTGTTTTCCCTTCCGACTTCCTGTTTATGAGAGAGCAGCTAAAATTTGGTGAGGTGGGTGGGAACAGGCGTGTTATTCCACCCCCCCAATCCCAGGATGTGTCAGAAACAAGTCTGTGGGGTGTTTGGGGACCCTTGCCTCAAAAAAGTTTTGACCCTTGGTGCTGCCAACACAGGCCTACTACGCATGGGGTAGTCTTAGGCCTTGGGTGTGCTTCTGACGTCCTCTTGTGTTTTCCAGGCGCGCCCCCCCCCCCCTTGCAGCAGCCGCCCCACAGCCACCCCCCTCCCCAGGAATGCTCTGGGGCTGGGCTAGGCTGCTGCCTCGTGGCTGGAAAAAAGGGCCCCTTGTCTGGGAGCTGCTGACCTCAGCCACTAACCATCCCCCCCCTTGCCCAGTGAGAACATGGCACAAAGAGCCTTCCTTCCCCCCTTTCTCCTCCCCCCCCCCTTTAAACATGTTGATGCTTCCCTCTCTCTCTGTGCCATAATGGGGCTGATTCTTCACAGAGTTGCTGAGCTGCACCCCTTAGGTCTCCTCCCCCCCCCCTTTCACTCAGTGTGTGTTTTGCTCTCGGGGTGGAGATTGTTGTGCAGGTATGGGTCCCCGGGGCAGGACTCTGTAAGTTTGCTGATGGAGGCCGCCAGCTCTGGCTTCTTCGCACCCCCCTCCTCCCTCCCAGGTAGAGGGAGGCTTAACATCAAGAGGCAAGCCTGGGCTGTTCCTCCCTCCCACCCACGCTTGGAGGAGGATCTGGTTGGGACCCAGCCTGGAAGTCGCAAGGCGGCTTGGCCGGCCTCCCAGCCTCCTGGCTGCACAAGAGGAGAGGCGGCGGCGGCAGCAGCAGCCGCCGGTTTCCTGTTTTTCCCCTCCCTGTGTGTGCGCTGGAGGGGTGGCAGGGAGGGGAGAGAAATCCATGCACCTCGTAGTTTCATCCTGCGGGGAGATGGGCCGGCAGAGTCCTCAACTTCCAGCCCTCCCTTGGCTGTAACCACTGTGCCCTACTGCCAGCACTTACCGATGGGATGCGGGAAGCGGGTCAGAGTATGGGAAATGGCAGTACCTTTGTTCCAAGTCTGCCCCTCCTTCTTTTTTTTAACAGGAAAATTATTTGCTTCTCTCTTCTCTCTACCCCCCCCCCCCCCCGCGCAACCTGGCTGCTGTCTCCTCCATCCCGAGCTGGCTAACTCTACTTTTCTCATTGCCAGGGTTCGCCTTCCCAGACTGGGCCTACAAGCCAGAGTCGAGCCCCGGCTCGCGCCAAATCCAGCTGTGGCATTTCATCCTGGAGCTTCTGCGCAAAGAGGAATATCATGATGTCATCGCCTGGCAGGGGGACTACGGCGAGTTTGTCATCAAGGACCCGGACGAGGTGGCCAGGCTGTGGGGGGTGCGGAAGTGCAAGCCCCAGATGAACTACGACAAGCTGAGCCGGGCCCTGAGGTGAGTCGGGGGGGGCGGGAGCTGGCAGAAAAGGGTGCTGGAAAGAGAAACCCAAGAGTCTGCTTCCCTTGTCTCTATCCTCCTGGGCTGTTCGAACCTGGCTGTGTTTTTCACTCCTGTGCAACTGCTGTGTGAACCCTGGGAACCAATATATGGAGTGGAAACCTGTATCCTGAGACTGCAGCCTTTTTTATTTTCTAAACATTGCATGGTTCTAGTCCTTAACGGCTCCAGAAACAGCTTGGCAGCACCTGGTTATATCCAGAAACAGGGATGAGCGAATAGAGGGGAAGACTCCAGAGTTCATTGTCTGCCTCCCACTTCATTTGTGAACACACTTCTCTGCTTAATCCTTTCCCCTGTCTGACCACAGATACACTATTTTCTGAATCTTCAGAGCAGAATGAATTGCGGAAGCCGTCAAATGTTGCCTACTTCATTCTGAGTTTATTTTTTGCTTTTGTTGGTGAATAACACATAATTTTAAATAAACCATAAAATTATAGGGTTGGAAAGGGATCTTGAGGGTCATTTAGTCCAACTCCCTGCAGTGCAGGAATCTCTCATTCATCTTGGGGCACAAACGCATGACCCTAGTGCTAATCACGCAAGCTCCCAGTTCTCTGCTTTGTTCTGCTCACCTGTGCAAAAGAAGCGCGGCTCAAAATGTGTGGCACACATGTGAAACCGCACCAGCTCATTGTGCCTGGCCATAGTACTGCTTTTGGAACGGTGCCTCACAACGGTCCTGTGAGGTAGGCCTCTCTTGCTCTTCCCTGAGAGACGAGTCGTCCCATCACCCCAAATCCACAGTCTCAGGTTTGCACTGGTTCTGTGTATCTAAATGGAAGACCTCTGGCTTTGTAATGCTTCTGTGGGGAACCTTTGGCCCTCCAGATTTTGCTGAGCTCCAGTGCTCATCACCCCCTGGCCGTTGACTGTGCTTGCTATGGCTGATGGGAATTGTAGTTCAGCAACATCTGGCGGGCCAAAGGTTCCCCATGCCTGATAACAGTGATTTGCATATAGTCCTGCCGGGAAGTTCCATCACTTTTGCAGAGGGATGGCTGCAGAGCAGAGGGTGCCAGATTCAGTCTGATTCGGAAGCAGGTGATGAGGAAAGACCTCTGCTGGAGAAGGGATGTCGTCCACAGCCGGTTGCGCTGGGCAAGATGGCCAAAGTCCAACATGGTACAAGGGCAGCTCTTTGGGTTTCATCAGGCCATTTTGGAGTCTGTACAGAGTTTGTAGCCGGAAAGGCACATTCACACCATATACAGTGGTACCTCGGGTTGCATACATCAGGTTACATACGCTTCAGGTTACAGACTCTTCTAACCCAGAAATAGTACCTTGGATTAAGAACTTTGCTTCAGGATGAGAACAGAAATTGTGCTCCGGCGGTGCAGCAGCAGTGGGAGGCCCCATTACCTAAAGTGGTGCTTCAGGTTAAGAACAGATCTCCAGAACGAATTAAGTACTTAACCCGAGGTACCACTGTATTTAAAACTACGATACCACTTCCTGCAAAGAATTCTGGGAGGTGTAGTTGGTTAAGGATGCTGAGAGTGGCCAGGATACTCTCTGTTCCCCTCCCAGTACTACAATTCCCAGAGTTCCCTGTGAAGAGAGATTGACTGATAAAGCATTCTTGAATTGTAGCAGCGTAGCTGTGTGTGTGTTTGCGTGCATGCCCGTGTATATGGTGGGGGAGGTTGATAAATCACTGTCTCCCCACCTCCGGTACCCACCTATGCAATGGGGAACATAACCTCACGGCAGGAAATAATATGCATGCTTGTGGGAGCTGATAACTCCAAAGAGACAAATAGAACAGAGGTTTCACTCTTGAGTTGGCAGCAAGTAAGGGGCTTAAATCTGTTTCCGCCTCCTGTGAGATGGTGAAAATGAATGTTCTCTAGCCATCACCTGGAGGAGATGGGTAGCCCAGGCATCCAAGCAAGTGATAAATTTCTTGTTCCACCATGAGGTCTAGAAACTTGTCTGTTGTTAACAGGTTGTGCTTAATAGGTGCCCAGGCCGCAAAAAACTCAAATCTGTTCTGAGTGTGGAGAAACCACAGAACCGCCCACCAAGTATTCAGAGTCTGAAGAGTTTCTGTAGTGGGTGTTCAACGGGGCTTGTGAGTCACTGACCTTCCTCTCCTCCTCCTGCACCTTGTCCTCCTTCAGGTACTACTACAACAAGCGGATCCTACACAAGACCAAGGGCAAACGTTTCACCTACAAGTTCAACTTCAACAAGTTGGTGCTGGTCAACTATCCGTTCATTGACATGGGCATGGCAGGTGAGTTGGGGGGGGGCGGGGAAAGAAACCAAAAGTTTAAACCAGGTGTGGGGAACCTTTGGCCTTCCAGATGTTGTTGAGCTACAGCTCCCATCAACCCCAGCCATCGGGAGTCCATGGGCCAAGGATAATGTTGGGAGTTGTAGTTTGGCACAATCTGGAGGGCTCAAAAGTTCCTTGCACCTGGCTCCCACAAAGGATTTCATTAGAGGAATGTTTAGCCGGCAAACGCATGTCAACATGCAGAAGTGGTGAAAGTGATGAGGGTTTTTTTTTTTGCAAAGATGGGGGGTGCTGACTTGGTGTACGAACAAAGCACCCCTCCCCTAAATTGTGGTGGCTACACATAGAAAGGCATAATGTCGAATCAAAATCTGGAATCCAAGTGCCTGCTCTTCCCTGTGCATAGGGCCAGGGTCAAAGTCACCTGTTACAGGGATGCATGCGTTCTGTACATGAGGTTCGGTCCCTGATGTTCATACCCAAAAGGTTTTTGGGGCTGTGCTACAGCTGATAGAAACTGAAGCCTGAAATATCAGTGGATGTGCAGTGAAGGTGCCAGAATGGATTGCACAACTTTTGGGGGCTGCCACAAAGAAGACCCTCTCCTGGGCCACCACTATCACCCAAACCTCTGAGGGAGGTGGAAGATTGGCTGATCTAAAAGCCCAGGAGGGCATATAGGGAGAGAGGGAGGTCGTCTTTCAGGTACTGTACTAAGATAGCTCAGTTGGTTAGAGCAGGGTGCTGATGACTCCAAGGTTGCAGGTTCGATCCATGTATGGGGCAGCTGAATTGCAGGGGGTTGGAATAGCAGATCAGCAGGGTCCTTTCCAACTCTAAAATTCTATAAGTCAATTAAGGCTTTATACACGAATGGTGGGCACCTTGAATTAGGCATGGAAACGGAACAGCTAGCCGATACTGGATATGTATATGCTAGAATTTTATGTTGTCAACTGCCCTGAGATCTTTGGAAGAAGGGTGGTATGCAAATTTAATTTAATAATAATAATAATAGAATTTTGGAGGGATGTGATAGAAGACAGAAGGAAAGTGGGAATAGGACTGGGTCAATTTTGTCTACTTCCTCCTTCCTCCTCCCGTATGTTGGATCTCCCAACTTCTCTTCGTTTCCGCAGGCGGGGCTGTGCCCCAGAGCGCCCCTCCCGTGCCGTCTGGCGGCTCCCACTTCCGCTTCCCCCCCTCGACACCGTCCGACGTGCTGTCTCCCGCCGAAGACCTGCGCTCGCCGGGCGTCTTCTCGGCCGTGGCGCGCCGCCTGGCGCGGGGCTCGGTCAGCGACTGCAGCGACGGCACCTCTGCCAACTCAGAGGTGGAGGAGTCCCTGGCTGAGGAGCAGCGGCGGGGCGGCGGGGAGCCCGGAAGCTTCCGGGGCCCCCCGGTGCCCGGCCATGCCCGCTTGACCCATGACGGCCTCTTCCGGGTCTACCCGCGCCCACGGGTCCCCGAGCCCCTCAGCCCTTTTCCTGTGTCTCCCATGGCCGGGCCGGCGGGCCTCCTGCCCCCTCAGCTGTCCCCGGCTCTCCCCCTCACGCCCACGCACATGAACTACACCCCTTCACCCACCCTCAGCCCCATGTACCCTGGTGGCTCCCACTTCTCCTTCAACCCAGAGGACATGAAGCGCTATCTCCAGGCCCACACTCAGAGTGTGTACAACTACCACCTCAGCCCCAGGGCCTTCCTCCACTACCCAAACATCGTCATCCCACAGCCCCAGCGCCTCGAGAAACCGCCTCTGCCACCACCGCCGCCACCACAGGCCGAAGAGCCGCCTTCCCCTTTCAAGTTCAAGCTGCAGCCGCCGCCGTTGGGGCGCCGCAACCGCGACAAACAGCAGCCCCCCGGCCTGCCCCCGGGAGAGTCCATCAGCGGCATGCCATCCTCCTCCTCCTCTTCTTCTTCCTCCTCTGCCTCTACATCTGGGGCGGAGCCGCCTCTGCTGCCCCAGATCAAGGTGGAGCCCATTTCTGAGGGCGAGTCGGAGGAGGACCTAACCGTCGAGGTGACCGACATCAGCGAAGACGACGAGGACGTCTTCAAGGCTCCTCTCGTGCCTCTGGAAAAGCTGGAAGAGGAGGAGGAGACCCCGGCAGCCGTGATGGCGGCCGCGCCCCCCGCCTCCCATGCCGGGGAGAGCGGCAAATGCATCCCTCTCAAGCTGCGCTTCAAGCGCCGCTGGAGCGAGGACCAGAAGCTGGAAGCGGGTGCGGGGGCCGAAGAAACGGATGACAAGAAGGTGAAGGGGGAAGACGACGCCAGCAGCCACGGGGACGGGGTGGGTGGCCGGCGGATCAGCACTGAGCTGCAGCGGGCCACGGCTGAGCTGACCCTGGAGAACCGGGATTCCTAGAGCTGGGATGCGCAGCCCCCCCACGGCTCCCTTCCCAGGACAGACGGACAAAATGGGCAGGAGGGGGAAGAAGGGGGGGCTGGTTTTGCTGCCTTAACTCAGAGATTATCTTTTTACCTTTTGTCAGTTTCCCTTCTCTCCATCCCTCCGCCCCCTGTTTATTCCGGAAACTCTGTAAATTTTATTATTATTTCTTATCTGGAAGCCAGACAAAAAGGAAAAAAAAAAAGTGGAAAGAAAAAGAATTAGGGGACGGGGCGAAAAAAAATATTGAACAGTTTTTACGTGTCTATATACATATATAAATATATATATATAAACTCTTTGCGGGGAGGGGGGATTTCTAAAAAATTAATATGCTGGGACGACTTTTAAGGGTTCTCTTTATTCCTGTTCAACCCCCTTTCCCTTAAAATCCTTTAAGGTTATATAGTCCAAGGCCTTTTTTAAAAAAAGAAAACCCTGCAGGAATGAGTAGGGTTTTTTATTTTTTAAAAGAATGAAAGTTCATAATATTGGTTTTGCCTTCACGGGGTTTTTTAAGGGGTGGTCTTATTAAAAGAACCCACCTCCCCGATATTTTCCTTCTCCCCCCCCCCCCTTGCGATTGGCAAGTTTTAAGCACAATACACTTTTTAATCCTCCAGGGGATTGAGAAGAGAATTAGCCATATTTTTTCATGCATCTCACTCCATTTTAATAGAGCCCAAGAAGTGGGGTGTGGGGTAATTAATATCCCCTTCTAACTCATATTATGTAGAAGTGATGTACCTTTTAAAAAATAAAATGCACCCCCCTCAACCACACTCTTCCCCTGCCCCACCAAAAAAACCACAGAAACCAACCTCATTTGCTAGAGGTTCCTAGGGCAGAGAGAGTTGGACGGCTCTTGAGTCTCGCTCCAGAGCATCATCTTAATCTCTTCCCCCAGCCCATCTCTCCTATGAATAGTAAGTTGGTATATTTGTGAAACCTTGGGATCCAGAATAATGACAGAAGAGGGATTTCCACCCACCCACCCCTCCAAAGAAACTCCTTCATAATCCATTGCTTTATGTAACCAAAAATGAACTAGTGGGCTTGGTCACAGTGTGCTCCCCTCTCTGCCTGCCCCACTGTCGTCTTGGGTGGGTGGGATTTCAATGGAGTTTTTAAGTGCCTGTTGCAAGTGCTTTTTCCAAGAGAGTGGGCACTCCTTTTTCTCTTTTTTCTCCCAACCTTACTTTCCCAATACTCTTTGTCCCATGAAACCCCCCACCCTTCCTCTCTCCATGCCTCTTCCCCCACCCCCAAATTAAGGCACTGTTTCGCCACCTCACTGAATAAATCCCTCCTCGAGAGGGAGGGCCGAAAGCTGCCCCACTTCCCCCTTTCTGTCAAAGAGGGAGATTTGGAGCCAGGGGGTGACTGCAGGATGACAGTGCCTTGCAAAAAAACAAACAAAGCAGGGATCTCCCCCCCCCCCCAAACAAACACTTGTGTACCTCCTAATTGTGCCCCAAACCCAAGCAGGCATACCCGCCTTTGTTTTCAGCTACCCCACATTCAAGCAGGAAAGAGACTTTTTCCAGTTCCCAGCAGGAGAGAGAAATGTCTGTTGTTTTTTCTGCATCCAGACAAAAAAAGCAAAACCACCACTCAAAACGGGTTTCGGAAGGGTGGTGTTAGGCCAGAAGGCTAGATCTTCGATCATAACCTGCTGTTTGTAGGGTGGACATAACGAGGCATCATGCTAAAGGGGTTTTTTTATACAGCCTTATTCAAATTCTTGTACATATCGAGGAAATGGGGGTGTCTCATTTTAAGAATGTAAAAACAAAACAAAAAAAACCAATAAAAAAGGGTTTTGAGATTTCATAACTTTGTGCTCCCTTAGAAAAAGAAAAGAAAACTGTTTGGTGAATCTTGGAAAGTTACTGTTTAATGCATTGCTCTTGATTTGAGTGCATTGCTATAATGTTTCCCTAAAAAGTGGTTCTGCATTGACTGCAGGTTCTCTACCAAGAACATCTGAATTCTGCCACATGAAGCTTGATAGTGGAAGCTTATTTCTCCACCTCTAGCTTCTAAGAGTGGGGGGATTATTGCCCATGGATTTACAAGCAGAGTTTGGTAGACATATTCGAGATGTTAAAAGCTGAGATTCTTGAAAAGGTAAATTTCCAGACTATGCTGCTATAGATGCATATAGGTAAAGAGACCCCTGACCATTAAGTCCTGTCATGGCAGACTCTGGGGTTGCGGCGCTCATCTCGCTTTATTGGCCAAGGGAGCTGGCGTACAGCTTCCGGGTCATGTGGCTAGCAGGACTAAGCCGCTTCTGGCAAGCCAGAGCAGCGCACAGGAACGCCGTTTACCTTCCCGCTGGAGCAGTACCTATTTATCTACAGTGGTGCCCCGCAAGACGGAAAACCCGCTAGACGAAAGGGTTTTCAGTTTTTCGATGCGCTTCGCAAGACGAATTCCCCTAAGGGCTTGCTTCGCAAGACGAAAACGTCTTGCGATTTTTTTTGCTCCCCCCCCTTTTTCTAAGCTGCTAAAAGCCGCTAAGCCGCTAATAGCGCTAATCCACTAAGCCGCTAATAGGGTTGCTTCGTAAGACGAAAAAACCGCTAGACGAAGAGACTTGCGGAACGGATTATTTTTGTCTTGCGAGGCACCACTGTACTTGCACTTTGATGTGCTTTTGAACTGCTAGGTTGGCAGGAGCAGGGACCGAGCAACAGGAGCTCACCCCGTCATGGGGATTCGAACCGCCAACCTTCTGATCGGCAAGTCCTAGGCTCTGTGGTTTAACCCACAGTGCCACCCTTACAGATGCATATATGACTCCGCTTAGAACATGGTAGGGGTGAGGATTCTGTGGTCCTCCAGACCTTGTTGGACTCCCAACACCCATCAGCCTGAGTGAGGATGGTCAGTATTTGGAGAGCCACAGAAGCCTTGCTTCTGATTAAAGATAATGCATGGAATTTCTAGGATGAGATTTCTCCTTCCCTCAAATCTTCAAGGCTGATGGAAAACTTCTTTCACATTTTCCTTTCCTATCTTAACCTGAATATCGAATGTGCTTTGCAAGGAGCCCTGGGCTTGCTTGCTTGCTGCCCCACATTTCCATTCTGTGAGTGGAAACCTGTGGAGAATCATTTTAAAGGATCCCTTCTAGGGTTGTGCCTAGTGTTCCAAGGCTGCAAAATTGCAGATAATCCCGTTGCAAAGAGCTAATCTTGAGGGGTAGTTTTGTGGCTATATATTTCCCACAGAGACACCGCTGATCCACAGGAGCAGCCCTGTTATATCATAGTCACGCTGGTTGAATATGCACGCTTGGAAAATGCTCGGTGCTGTGATAAGTGGCATGGGAATCATCGTATACTCCAGAGTTATAAACAGGGATGCTGGCAAGGCCTAGCAGACCTTACTGTAGCTCTGGATGAATCCAAGTGGTCCTGGGACAGTCCCCTTGTGACAGTCCTTTGCGGTGGA
Organism: Podarcis gaigeae; assembly: GCF_964106915.1. Lineage (NCBI taxonomy): Eukaryota > Metazoa > Chordata > Lepidosauria > Squamata > Lacertidae > Podarcis > Podarcis gaigeae. The sequence continues at coordinate 79,621,390 of NC_139684.1, forward strand.
AGACAGGACAGTACTGTAGTCAGCAAGCTGTCCATCAAAGAACCATGGACAGTATCTAAGACACGGATTCCATTAGCACAAGGATTCCACAAAATTGTCGAGTTCGAAGGCACCCAAATTTGCTCCAGAGGATTGAGGGAACCCCAGAACAGTACAAGAGGAAAAGGGAGGAGGTTCTGTTGCACAAGTGTAAATGCTTACATTAATGGAACGTAGTGCTACATTGGGTGCAATCCTCCTTTGCCATTATTGATTATTCTCACTGAGGAGCCTCTTAATACCTTATTTTAAAAGCTGCCAAGTGGAAGTGAGCCTGAAGGAAGGAGTGACTTCAGGTATTTCTTTTCCCCCCAATTATTATTTTGACATGAAGATACCCCAACCAGAGCCAGATGCAAAGTACTGGCGGAAATTGCACCAGTACACTTTGGATGAAGAGCACGGTGACTCCTAGGCACAGGAATTTGCTTTCAGGATCAGAACTTGTTTCACAATCCTCACGCTAGCCCACTTAACGAGATGTTTTTTCCCCTGTGCTTTGGAGCTAGAGAACCTTCAGATGTTATTAATCCGAACTATAGGCTACGCCAGCTGAACCTGATGGGAACTAGAGTCTTAACTGCATCTGAAGCTTCACCGGGTGCCCATCTCAGCTGATCAATTAGCAATGGGTGGGTGGATGTGTTTCCTAGTTCCGTGTCAGTTCTGCATGTGTTCAATAGGCTTCCCGTTGATGTGGATTTAAAAACAAAGCTCTAGTTGCATTTAAATCGTATGTATTTTTATGTGCAGCTCTACATCAAAATGCAGAAGCGTGATTTGATAACTGCATTCTGAGCCACAAGCGAATCTTGGGACTGCAAATTAAGCTGGTTTGTTTTAAAGCGGACCAGATGGAATTATTAAAACAGCACAGCACATCAAGGCAGTTTCACTGCCCTCTTTGTCCCTCCGTTATTCGTTCTCCCACCCACTTGTCAGGGGCCTCTGGTCATCCCTGACCACTGGTCTTGCAAGCTAGGGATGGTGGGAGTCCCAAAACAGCTGGAGACCTGAGTTTGGGGAAACCCTGTTCTAGGCCATTTGCATGCCTCTGAGAGCCAGTGTGGTGTAGCGGTCGAGAGCGGTAGACTCGTAATCCTGGGTAACCGGGTTCGCTTCCCTGCTCCTCCACCTGCAGCTGCTGGGTGACCTTGGGCCAGTCACACTTCTCTGAAGTCTCTCAGCCCCACTCACCTCACAGAGTGTTTGTTGTGGGGGAGGAAGGGAGAGGAGAATGTGAGCCGCTTTGAGACTCCTGAAGGGGAGTGATAAAGCGGGATATCAAATCCAAACTCTTCTCTGAATACCAATTGCTTGCAACTGCAAGCAGGGAAGAGTGCTGCTGTTGCACTTTGTTCCCACTTGTGAGCTTCCCACAAGCATTGGTTCACCGCTGTGAGAACAGGATGCAGGAGCAGATGGACCACCGGCCTGATCCAGTAGACTCTTCGAGTTCTTAAGCAACTGGAGCTCTTCGAGTTCTAGAAGCAACTGGAGGCAGTACATGAATCTGGTTGGTCACTCTTGAGATACTGGACTAGACAAGCCGCTGGTCTAATGCAAAAAGGCCCTCCTAATGTCCTTAGGGGGACGCGGGTGGCGCTGTGGGTTAAACCACAGAGCCTAGGGTTTGCCAATCAGAAGGTCTGTGGTTCGAATCCCCATGACGGGGTGAACTCCCGTTGCTCTGCCCCTGCTCCTGCCAACCTAGCAGTTTGAAATTTCCATGCGCTGCTCTGGTTATCCAGAAGCAGCTTAGTCATGCTGGCCACATGACCCGGAAGCTGTACACCGGCTCCCTCAGCCAATAAAGCGAGATGAGTGCCGCAACGCCACAGTTGGCCACGACTGGACCTAATGGTCAGGGGTCCCTTTACCTTTACTTTAATGTCCTTAGGGGGGCATTTTTATGGATGTGTTTTTCCCCCTCTGCAGATTTTTCATAATTTTGGGGTATCCCAGAAGTATGCACAGTCTGCTGGTAAGTCTCTCGTAGTTTTTGGCTAGGTAACCACAAGCAGAGGAAGATTGATCTCTATTGGTGCACAGATGCTTTTCCGAGATTGCTTTGGAAATGCTGCTTTTTCCCCCCATTGCCCCAATCTCCATTATTGTGGAAGTTTTGAGAAAGGGCTGTTTCCTCTGTATGGTGCAACTTTGTGAAAGTGTGGTATGGACTGCAGAATTCATCTTTTGGAAACTCGGCTTCCACATATGTTGCGTTTTTTGTTTTAAAGGAACAAAGGCGTTGGGGCAAAGCAGTTTCTAGTACTTGATAGTTGCAAATATACACGTTGAAAATGAAGAGTGAAGAGTGGAAATCTCAGAAGCCAGCGGCAATGGGGTAAGGAGAAGTAAGCTTAAGATCAGGATGCAACGGGATTTCTTTCCATGTCCCTGCAACTAGAAAACACATGGAAGTAAATTGTGCAAATTTGCCTAACTTGTGCAGGTGTGAGAATCTGGCATGTCCGGAAGCAGGACCTTAATTTATTTTCGGTACAAAATAAACCCAGGCCAGTTGTTGAAGTCCTTTTCTAGAAACTGCCATGCGTGTTTGTGGTTGTTTGGGGCTGTTATCTCTTAAGGTTTGAGGAGATGCTTTTGGAATTAATAGCCTCCTTTTGCTCCTGTTTGCTTTTAGAGGGTGGGGCTTAAAGGATATTAAGACCCCAGAGCAAGAAGCCTGAAAAGGACTGCACTCGTTCACCTCTCTTAATACCTATGGAGCCAGCCTCCAGCATCATGCCTGCCAGAAAGACCGGTTTGTGCTGCACAAGACGGGGGGTGGGGGGTGGCAGGGAAGAGAGACAGCGCACATCTCGGGTCCTGCCCTGGGGCAAGCCCTGTCTGCAGAACTTGCTTCCTCTTCCACCTAGGCTGCAACCTAGCCAAGCACCCTTGGGTGCAAAAGGAGCTGGAACAGAGTTATGGACCCTCAAACGCAGCACCAAGGTCTCTTAGCATTTTCAGTGTCCGTCCGAGTGTTCATTACTACTTTGCTTTAATACTCCCCAACCAGCTTGTAAGTAAGAGGAGAAGGATGGAGTGCAAACTAGATTTTGCTCAACTTTTCACATTGGTTTCAATGGGAGTTAAGGAGTGAAATTTCATTGATTTCCATGGGAATTGAGCAGCTGACGTAAATTACGATCCGGCAGAATCCAATGTTTGGTTTCATTTTGTTAAGTGGGCCGTATCACTTAAGGCAATAAATTCGTGACGTTTCTGCGAGGTTCTGTGGAGGAAAAAAATGTGTTTTCTCTTAATAGTTACCCCGGAGCATTTAAAAATATTAACAGGAGCCTGCACATGTAAAATAACCCTTCCCTAAATACCGTACTTTTCCGAAAAATAAAGGCCTGCTATTCTGCAGAAGGCAATTGAGGAATGAGCAAGACCAGTGTCTCTGGGGGGGCGGGGGGGGGAGAGAATGGCGCAGTTCAGGGTCAGCAAACCTCTGTATGGTGTTGGGGTTTTTTTGACTACAACTCCCATCATCCCTGATCGTTGGCTGGGGCCATGATGTTCCCCAGGGCTGCTGTAGTTTCACCCCAGAAGAGGCCCTGTTTCTTTCAGCAATCTCTGAAACAGCAATATGTGGAGCTGTGCAAGTAGGGTTTCACGGAAGTGCTGTAGCAATGTCTGTACTTTTTAATATTATTGTCAATTTATTACCATGAGACTGGAAATGATGTACGCAGGCAATCCAATTTCTGCAGATTTGCAAAAAAGAAAAAAGAGGCTGTCAAGGATGCTGATGCCTCATCCCGTGTCACTGAAAATCCTACCAATATTTCTTGCTTGAGATTTTAGTAGGCGTTGTCATACCCTCCAACATTTCTCCAATGAAAATATGGCCATCCTATTCCATAATAATGATAATTATCTTATTATTTATACCCTGCCCATCTGACTGGGTTGCCCCAGCCACTCTGAGCGGCTTCCAACATTTCTCTGATGAAAATAGGGACTGTGATAAGGAAAAGCAGGACATTCCAGGCTCAAATCAGAAACCGGGATGGCTTCTATAAATCCAGGACTGTCCCTGGAAAATAGGGACACCTGGAGTGTTTGCATCGTTCTATCTTCAAACGTAATTATCCTGAGGTCTCCTAGATGCTCATTTCTGCGCTCTCCTATCCCTATTTCTAGGGACGCGGGTGGCACTGTGGGTTAAACCACAGAGCCTAGGACTTGCCAATCAGAAGGTCGGCGGTTTGAATCCCCGTGATGGGGTGAGCTTCCGTTGTTCAGTTCCTGCTCCTGCCAACCTAGGAGTTCAAAAGCACGCAGTACAAGTAGATAAATAGGTACCGCTCTGGCGGGAAGGTAAACAGCGTTTCCGTGCGCTGCTCTGGTTCACCAGAAGCGGCTTAGTCATGCTGGCCACATGACCCGGAAGCTGTACGCCTGCTCCCTCGGCCAATAAAGCGAGATGAGCGCCGCACACCCAGAGTTGGCCACGGCTGGACCTAATGGTCAGGGGTGCCTTTACTATCCCTATTTGTGACCTTCATTCCGTATTACTGGGCAGCATTTTAGGCTGTTTCCTACACTCGGTTTTAGTATTTCTACACTCAGTGGCGTAGCGTGGGGGGTGCAGGGGGGGCCGGCCGCACCGGGTGCAACATCTGGGGGTTAGGGTTAGAGGGCGCAAATCCACGGGTTAGGGGGCGCAAATCCACGGGTTAGGGGGCACAAATCCATGGGTTAGGGGGCACAAATTACTTGCCTGCCCCGGGTGCTGACAACCCACGCTACGCCACTGTCTACACTTGTTTTCTACCTTGCATTGAGTCCCCCTTTCTGGACAAAAAAACCACACATCGTTAATAAGTTCTCCCAATCAGGCACCCACTAATCCCTTCAGCTGCCTTGCTTCCCTTGCTGCCTGGAACATGCTTCCCAAAATTCCGATGCAACGTGTTTTCCATGAAGCTTTGGGTCTAATTCTATATAAATTTCTGCAATTTTCTGAAACCGAATACATTTCCCCCTCTTACTACCATCTTATTTTTCTCCCCCGGTTGCTTCTCTGGTGTCAAGTTTTTTAGAATGTAAGCTCTGTGGAACAGGGACTTCTTCCCACCCCTTAAAATACAATCTTAAGAGACTTTATTCACTCTCCATTGACTGTGTTCTATAAATGATACAAACCATGGCTTACGTTCTGACAGTTAGCTGGTCTCAAGGGCAGCCAGCTCCTTCTATGGTTGCAAACGTTGCTCCTCTGAAAGTCCCATTGCACCCTTGTTGAAGCAAGTAATTAGTGGAAGGAAATGTGGGGCAGCTGTGGGTGCCGGAATATCTCGTCCTTCCTGTTCTTGCCATGGCCTGCAGTGCGATGAAATAATCCTGCCCACCCAGCAGAAATCAGGGCTCCGTCATTCTGGAGACAGCAGACTTCCTAAGCGAAAAGAGGAAGGTTGTCGCTTGCCTGTTGGCCAAAACCTGCAGGTGCCCCAGAGCAGGACTCTGTGCCATATATGTAGCAAAATGGCTTGTGCCAATTCTGGCATCTTAACTCAGGATAACTCATGTCTGAGGTAGGGGAAGCATGGGCCACCCAGATGGCCCATTTATTCATTTAATTTATACACCAATAGAAAGCATGTGAACAAAATAATCTTAATAACAATCCCCCCCAACAGCACATTCAATAGGCCATACCAGGCTGAAGGCCTGGGTAGAGAGGAGTGTTTTTGCCTGGTGCCTAAAGACCTGTAATGATGGCACCAGGCGAGCCTCTCTGGGGAGAGCATTCCACAAACGGGGAGCCACCACAGCAAAGGCCCGTTCTCATGTTGTCACCGTCCGAGCCTGTCTGGAAATGGGGACATAGTGCAGGGTTCGATGACAAGTGCAGGGTCCGGGTTGGTTCGTATGGGGAAAGGCAGTGCTTAAGGTATTGAGGTCCTGAGCTGTGTAAGGCTGCATAGCATTTTGATTTGGGCCCGGAAATGAATTGTTCCGGTGAGCAATCTGGCTGTTGAGTTTTGACTACGCTACCCATCATTCCTAACATTTGACTGTCCTGCCTGGGGCTGATGGGAGTTGGAGTCCAGCAACCTCTGCAGGGCCATGGGTTTCCCGCTGCAGATTCTGCTCTCACAGGTAGATGCTCTCCAGGGTTTCATAGAGGGAGTCTCTCCTGGGCCTACCTGGCAACTGAACCTGGGACCTTCTGGTGCAAAGCAAAGTCTCTTGTCCAAAGGGACGGCAGCAAAAGCTGGCAGTGTCTCTCGGAAGGAAACGGACATTTCCCCGTACCTTATGTACCTCATAGCTCTGATAGCTGCCTGCGTACCTGGCTTGCAGGGCCCGAAAGGCAAAGAGGGTGTTGTTCTGTTGGCTGGGGTGGGTGTTTGTACAGGGAACACAATTGTTCTAGAACGGATCATCAGATGAGCAAAAGGAACCTTGCCAGCTATGGCAATAAACACACTATGCTGTAGCCTGAGCATTCGTGCACATGCATGTTTGTGCAGCGGTGGCAGGTTTGGTACACAACTCCCTCAATTTCTTAAGATCTGGGGAGCACGGGAGAGAAGGAAGGTGACATGCTAAGGACATTTTTTAACATGCATCTCTTGAAGCAGAGATAGTGGTTTGCTTGGGATGGGCATCAGAAAAGGCCCTGATAAAAAAAGCACACAGTTGGAACGCACTTTTTGGGCTACCTATGAATCGCCCTTTCCTTCACGGAGCGCAGGGCTATGTGGCAGTTCCCTGCCCTTCCATTGTATCCTCACTACAACCCTGTGAGGTAGGTTAGGCTGAGCGAGAGGGCCCCTGGCCTACGACTACCCCAGTCACTGTTGGTAGAGCATGAGACAATCGATCCCAAGGTCATGGGTTCGAAACCCAAGCTGGGCAAAAAGATTGGCCTCGATGACCCTTGCGGTCCCTTCCGAACCGACCGTTCTATGACCTTCAAGCCCCACTGTCCTGGTGCGGATCCTAATAATTAAACACATCCCTCGAATCTTATTTCCAGGCAGGTAACATAGCTTTGTGGGGCCTTCCACAAAGGCCTATCATAGGGCGATAGCGGGGCCAGGAGAAGGCGGCACCCGCCACCTATTGCCAGGAGGGAGGGTGGGGAGGTCAATCCACCTGCCACCCCTTCTGAGGTGTCGGAAGACGGGGGAAGAGCCGCGGGTGCGGCCTCTTGCTGGCTCTGCTATTTTGGGAACCAAAAGACTTGGTTGTCTCTTAGCAACAGCGATGCCTCCCCTACGGAGCAGCGATGTGAGGGCCCGGCAGCATTAGAGAGGATGCTGGATGCATGCATCACTATAAAACGGCCGGCTGCCCGCGCACGAGCTTCGTCCCGATTTTGCTGCCCCCCCCCCCCCGGCATGCAACTCTGTTGACGTGAGCTGGCAGGAGTGTGCGCGAGTGCCGTCATCCCCTAATTGAATTAATCTTGCCTGCTCCCGGTGGGAGGCTCTTTGCTTCTTACCCTTGACTTACTCAATAATTCATTAACCTCTCCATCTCCCCCCACTCCCCCCCCCCACGCTGAAGCTTTAACCCTTTGGGTCGCGCACATTCCAGAATAGAGATCTGGGGAGGGCAGGCAGGAATCCCCGCCAGCGTTTACGGGGCCAAGGACTCGCGCCCGTCTACTGCTGGGCCGAGCGACAAAGGTCCTTGCTTTCGGCACACGCCGAAAATATTCTTGCAGTAAGGCGTAGGCCGCAATGGGTCAGCCACAGTAATCGGGTTTAACGACGGCTTAGCTTCCGAGGGGGCTCTGTCTTCGTCAGTGGCAGGCCACTGAGTAGCTCAGAAGATGATGGAGGTTGCCTTGCCCAGGAAGAGTATGGCTGCTGGAGGTGGACCAAAACCTATCCTGTCCCCGCAGGGGCCGACAGGAAACCCGCAAGCAGCAGCTGAGGTCAACAGCTGATCTCCGGCAGCTGGCATTTGGGTACATGCCGTCCCTGACCCCTGGGCATAGTACACAGCCATTGTGGCTAGCAGCCACTGAACGCCTTGCACTCTATTGATTGATTCCCTCCCATGTTTCTCCGATGAAAATAGGGACGTCCTATTCCGTTATTATAATAATTTTATTATTTGCACCCCGCCCATCCGGCTGGGTTGCCCCAGCCAATCTGGGTGGCTTCCAACATTTAAAAACAACAACAAAACATTGACTGTAAAAACATCCCCACACAGGGCTGCCTTCAGATGTCTTCTAAAGGTCGTATGGCTACTTATCTCCTTGGCTCAGGGGTTGCATAACTGCATACCCTCCAACATTTTCACCGATGAAGATAGGGACGTCCTAAGGAAAAGCGGGACATTCCGGGATCAAATCGGAAACTGGGATGGCTTCTGTAAATCCGTGACCGTCCCTGGAAAATAGGGACACTTGGAGGGGTTTTTTTTATTTGTCTCCAACGTGTTAACTATGTGTTTTGTGAAGAAGTAATTTCTTTTATAGACTGGCGGGTGGCGCTGTGCGTTAAACGATCAGAAGGTTGGCGGTTCAAATTCCCGCAACGGGGTGAGCTCCCGTTGCTCGGTCCCAGCTCCTGCCAACCTAGCAGTTCAAAAGCATGTCAAAGTGCAAGTAGATAAATAGGTACCACTCTGGTGGGAAGGTAAATGGCGTTTCCATGTGCTGCTCTGGTTCGCCAGAAGCAGCTTAGTCATGCTGGCCATATGACCCAGAAGCTGTATGCCAGCTCCCTCGATTAGTAAAGTGAGATGAGCGCCGCAACCCCAGAGTTGTCTGCGACTGGACCTAATGATCAGGGGTCCCTTTACTTCCTTTTATAACTTCTGATAAACTCCTGGATGTTTTTATATAGCTGTTGCAGCCTAATACCTCTCCCATCAAGCTGTCTAAGCCTTTTTTCCAACAGCCTTTGCATTTCTTTGGCAACAAGAATCTGATGTAATTGCTTGCAAAGCTTTAGGGCAAGTGTTTATCATGTGCCGATTCTAGAGGCAGAAGCTTTGGGGATGGGCCACAGCTCAGCATCTGCTTTGCATGCCGAAGTCCCAGGTTCAAACCCTGGCATCTCGAGGGAGGGCTGGGAGCGACTCCCTGCCCCTGGCTAATACCTGGGACATGTACCTGTCATGAACCGGCTGGATGCAGGGGTGGGGGGTGGGAGACACCAGCTGAGGAACCTCCAAGGGAAGCTGGCTCAGAGTTTGGGGAGTGGTGGTGGGATGACGAGCGGTCAGAGGAAGAAGATTGAGAGGAGGTATCCGAAGCTGAAGAGATAATAGGGTTTAGTGAGCAGGGAGGGTCTGTGGCAGAGAGAAGGGCAGAAGGGAAAACAGGAGGGGAGGATGGCCAAGAGGCAGAGAGGAGTCAGGCTGATGAAGAAACCAGGGTGTCTCCCCCTCCTGCTGCAACAAGTTCCCCTCCCTTCTGGTCTCCCAGGACCAGAAGTGATATGAAGCGAGAGTAGCAAAGGCAGATGGCCCGGCGTAGTCTCAGATTGCTTGGGAAGGATCAGTGGAGGAGACATAGGCAGCTGTGGGAAAGGAGGGACCTTCAGCCTCCACAACAGCCTCATAGGGGCAAGACCTACAAAGAGTTGCTGTGCTCATTAGGCCTGGCACTCCTGAGCAGACCTTGTTTCTTCTAATAGTTAACTTCACTTTCTCTCAGTGATTTCCTGCTGACCCGCCCCTGACAGCTGACTCGTGTAGACAATGATGGACTGGATGGACCAATTGTGTGACTCGCTCTAAGGCAGCTTCCTATGTTCCTTATGAGGTTGAGAGGCTGCTTAGAAAAAAAGCTGGCTCCTTTCCTCTGGGTAAAGATGCTTAGGATCAGGCTGCTAGTGTGGCAAGCTTTGTAGTGCGGAGCAAAATTAATTGGTGTGTAGCTCAAGTGCTCAGTGTTGCCTTGGAGTGAATGAGTGTATGTCTTTCCACTGGCACTCTCCATGGAGGCTAATATCTGCCCTCAGATCTCCTTTGAGGTCCCTTGGTTTCTGATCTTCCAAGGTACTTCAGGCAAAACGGTGTGTTTGTATGTGAATTCTCCACCGTGGTAGCAGTCCTAGGTTACCATTTGCTCTTCCCAGCCACAACCAACGGGAGGCTGACCACAAGTGCCTGGTCTTACATGAAAAGAAATTTGTTTATTATGGAACAGTGGTTACTCTCCAAAAGGGCTGCCGTTTCAATCACGCAAGGACTCTGCTCCTAACCCCAGGTCCATTTGGGGTGGGGAGAGGAGTAGGCTATCGCTTTCCCCTTGGGTGGAGCTAGATGCATTTTACACATGCTCAGAAGCACTCTGTACTTCATAATTGCCTTGCACGTTCCAGGAACTGGGGGGGGGGGGGAGAAACCAAACAAAGGTGGTTTCTGAAGGCTGAGACTTGGCTCAGGTGAAGTTGTACTGCTCCACAGCAAAACTTGTTTTAACAAGCAAAGGATCTCTCGGTCTCATTATGGATTCTCTCTCTCCCACCCCACTCCATAATTATACAAGAAGCTGGATTCACCCGGCGAAGCTGATCAACAATTATAGCTCAGGACTTCTTCGCACAACATGAAATCAGGGTGCAGCATTCCCTGCCACAGGCTTGTAATGGCAGCCACCAACTCTGAAGAACTCTCCACCTCCATCGATTTGCTTTATCAGCAGCTGGAAGGCACAATAATTAAGTGGAACCTCCACAGCCAAGAGGCTGTATATCAGTAATTAGCTTAGATCTGCAAAACTGGGACCTTTACAGGTGTTGCATAATACCATTATTCGCTTCTAAGAAATCAATCTCTCAGGGAGGCAGCTCCAACACTTGTGGAACTCCCCGCTGGTTGACACCTGGAAAGTGCCTTCGATGTGCTCTTTTCAGTGCCTGCTAAAAACGGTTTTCTTCAGGCAAGCCTAGCCGGTTTAAAAACTGACATGTGTTTGTAATCTGTTTCTAGCGTAGATGTTGATTTTAATTATATTTTGATTATTTGTTTTCAGAATTCCTGTTTTCAACTTGATGTTAAATTGACCATTTTTGGATTTGATATCCCGCCTTTCACTCCCTTTAAGGAGTCTCAAAGCGGCTAACAGTCTCCTTTCCCTTCCTCTCCCACAACAAACACTCTGTGAGGTGAGTGGGGCTGAGAGACTTCAGAGAAGTGTGACTGGCCCAAGGTCACCCAGCAGCTGCATGTGGAGGAGAGGGGAAGCGAACCCGGTTCCCCAGATTACGAGTCTACCGCTCTTAACCACTACACCACACTTATTTATTGCAATCTCCTTAGAGCTTCTATTTACACAATCAAGCAGGATATAATTTTTGATGCAACCACTGCCCCTTCTGCATTTTTCTAATCTATGGGTTGTGCTGAAGAAGATTCCAGCGAAATCCAGTGATCCAGGATCACTGTCCTACATTGTTATTCACTTACTACTTCAGCACCATGAACGCCTAAAAAGTTTTACTGCTTAGCCCACAAGATAGCATCTATTACTTTGTTTCAACCATAGACTCATTATACTTCTATGGACTTTCAAAGATTGACAGACGTGTGTTCATTTGTTTTCAGATATATCAGGGAATTTTTGTTGTTGTTGTTTAGTCGTGTCCGACTCTTTGTGACCCCATGAACCAGAGCATGCCGGGCACTCCTGTCTTCCACTGCCTCCTGCAGTTTGGTCAAACTCATGCTGGTAGCTTTGAGAACACTGTCCAACCATCTCGTCCTCTGTCGTCCCCTTCTTCTTGTGCCCTCCATCTTTCCCAACATCAGGGTCTTTTCCAGGGAGTCTTCTCTTCTCATGAGGTGGCCAAAGTATTGGAGCCTCAGCTTCAGGATCTGTCCTTCCAGTGAGCACTCAGGGCTGATTTCCTTAAGAATGGATACGTTTGATCTTCTTGCAGTCCATGGGACTCTCAAGAGTCTCCTCCAGCACCATAATTCAAAAGCATCAATTCTTTGGTGATCAGCCTTCTTTATGGCCCAGCTCTCACTACCATACATCACTACTGGGAAAACCATAGCTTTTACTATACGGACCTTTGTTGAATTTACAAGTGTACATATTTTGTTTTTGTTGTACTAAATCATGTGCATTATGCAAGAAGAAGTACAGTGCTATCTAGTATACTGGTCTTCGTGTTGCTTGTGTTGTTTGTTAAGTTTGCAACACAGCACAGGGGTTTGTTGTTCTGTGTAGTATTCTGTGTTCTGTGTACTTTCTTGCCATGCAAAAAGCCAGGTAAGGGTTTCTACTAACATGCACACACAAGCAAGCAAGAGACATCATCCCAGCTCGTCTGCCCTTACCAGTTAGGCAACAGCATTTCAGGAGGGATCAGAGAAGAGCCACTGAGGGGTTGTAGTCTGGGGAAGAGTCCCGGGGTCCAGGCAGCTGAACACAGAATTCCTAAATTAGTACAGGCCTTGGCCTGCTCTATTGCTTTTTTTTTAAATAATATTTATTGAGGTTTCAAAAAATTACAAAAAATAAAGAAAAGGAGAACAGAAAAACAGAAAAGTAAAAATACTTTTAAAAAAACAAGTCAATCTTTCCATGTCTTATCTTTCATTTGCTTGTTTCCTTGACCTCCTCACACCTCCCTTTTTTGTATTCTAGTTCAATTAGTTATTTCAGCAAATCCTTTCCAACTTTGTTTTTATCTTAATAATTTATCTTAATATATTGTAACTTTCTCACCCATTAACAATCCATTTTTACTTAATCCTTTATAACATTACTGCTAAAACCACATAACTTCATTCCAGCATCCTTATAACATTCCTTAATTTTACAATGTTTCTGTAAATATTCTTTAAATTTCTTCCAATCTTCTACCGACTCTTCTCCCTGGTCTCGGATTCTGCCAGTCATTTCCGCCAGTTCCATGTAGTCCATCACCTTCATCTGCCATTCTTCCCGGGGGGGTAGATCTTGTGTCTTGGCCTGCTCTATTGCTTTGGCTGACTCTGGTTTAGACACTTAATCCACCCAGAAGATCACTCTTGGTTGTGCACGTTATTTAAATTCAAGATGTGCTCAAGTTTGCACATTGTTCCCACCTATAATTACCACTAGGATCGTCCCCTTTGCAGGACGTGGAGGGGGGGCACTTTGTAGCTGCTCACCTGCAGGTCAAGTCTGGCCTTCCAAAGGCACCTAGCAGATTTGTGCAAATATATATTTCAAAACTCCCTTTAGGTCAGATCTATACTGCTGGAGTGGAAACAGTCCTCTTCCCTGTAGGAACACAATGCTCCAAGTGCCCCCTTGTGGCGACTGTATTCCATAGCATGGCTTCAACCTGGGCCGTATATGCCTTTAAAGCACACTGAAAGAACACACACCCCTCGTTGCCTCCCTCGAAGAATTCTGGGTACTGTAGTTTGTTAAGGGTTACTGGGCACTGTAACTCTGAGATGGGTAAACTACAGCGCCCAGAATTCTTTGAGGCAGGGGGATGTACTCTAGAGGTACAATGTACAAGCAGCCCTTCTCTGCTTCATATATCTCTCTCGGCTTGGACTTATGATAACTGTGGTCAGCAATTGATTTGGTTGGAGGTCGCTGGAGCCACAAGCCTCAACCACCCTGATTATCTGCCTTGATTGGCTGCAGCACCGGTCACTTTTGATCCTTGGAAATGCCAGGAATTGAATCTGGGCCAGTTTGAATGCAAAAGCATTGCACTCTACAAAAAAAAAAAAAAATCTCCTTTCCATACCCCGAAAAACCCGAGAGCTTCTAAAAGAGCTCACCTGCTGACTAGCAGCCTGATTCTGTTCATGGGCATTTAGAAATAAGTCCCATTGGGTTCAATGTGAGGTTATTATCAAGTAACTCTGGACAGGATTTCTGCACCAGGAAATGGGGTGACTCATATTTGTGTTATTATGCAGTCCATTTTTTTTTATCTCACTCAGGACAGCCTCCAAGTCCCTTTTATCCCAGCAACAATCCTGTGAGGGTGGGTTAAGCCTTCTTCAAATATCTGAAGGGCTGTCACATGTGGCAAGCTTGTTTTCTGCTGCTCTAGAGTGTAGGGCCCAAACCAATAGTCGCAGCTGGTTAGAGTGTGGTGCTGATAATGCAAAGGTTGTGGGTTCGATCTCCTTACAGGGCTGTTGCATATCCCTGCGATGCAAAGCTTTTGACTGCATGATCCTCCGAGTCCCTTCCAACTCTACAATTCTATGATTCTGTTAGGGAGAACTTTCTGACGGTAAGACAGTGGACTGCACTCCTTCGGAAGATGGCAGACTCTCCTTCACTGGAGGGTTTTGAAACAGAGGTTGGGTGGCCATCTGTCAGGGATTATTCAGCTGTGATTCCAGCATTGCAGGGGCTTGGAGTAGATGGCCCTTGCGATTCCTTCCATGATTCTAAGTCGTCTTGTTGCAGCCATTGTTCTCCCTAAACTTCTTTCATTTCTGAGATGGCAATCTGAGCCTTAAGGCTTAATAGCTGCTAGACCTCTTTTGTACATACATAATACTGCTTACAGGGGTTGTGGTGGAGAAAGAGAGAGCACTGGCCTTTTTCATGGCAAGATTTATCTTGGAACTATGACTCTAGGGTGAATGTTCCTTAAAACAACTCACACTGCAATTCTAGGCATGCCTACTTAGAAGTTCCCCTATTGCAACCTTAAGCTCTCCTTTTATAAAAAGCCTCGAGGCTAGAAAGGTGTGTGGCTATTATGCTGCCATGCCCTGATAGTTAAAACATATCCATCCAGAAACCAATTGCTGGCAAACCAATAGCAGCCTCCAGGGCATGGAATAAAAATGTTTTTTGATCTTGTGTTGTTTCAAGGTGCATGCAAGTTTCATCTCTCTCTCTATATATATATAAGGCTCATAAATCATAGAATCATATCTTCTACATTAAGAGAAGCTGGCAGAGGTGGGAGGGTGGGAAGTAGGGATGTACTGGCCCAGAAATGCCATGGGGTGCTTGGCACCGATTCTGAAATCACCTATTCCCATCAGCTCCAGCCAGCATGGCCAGCGGTTAACCCTCAATGAACCACAGAAATGTAGAGTTAGAAGGGAACAGGAGGGTCATGTATTCTAGTCCAACCCCTTGCAATGCTGGAATCTTTCACCCAACGGGGGGGGGGGGGGCTTGACCTCAAACCCACAACCCTGAGATTCTCAGTCTCTACCAACTGAGCTATCCCAAGTTATAGTCAACCAACATCCTGGAGGGCCACTCATGGGTATACCGGGTGTGGGGCATATCAATAAAAATACATAGCTAACTGTGGTTCTGTCCCCTCCCCAACAAAAGGCCTGCCCCACCCCCCAAGAAAAATCCTGGTTATGCCCATGGTCATTATTTATAAATTTGAAACTCCACATCTAAATGTGCATATGCAAAGTTTATGAAAAACTGTACAACTCTTTTACCGCGGGGGGAAACAGCAGTGCGCAAGTGGTCACTCTATTTGTTCTTGCCTTCATTAGCTTTGCAGGTGTCCAGTGGGAGAAATATAAAATAGCCTGCAACCTGTTTAAATAATTATTTAATAACCTGTTTAAATAATTATTTAGGGGACAAGGGCTCAACAAGAAAGACCTGATTATGTTTAGAATGATACCGCACAGAGAAACGCTTCCTGATACCAAGATGAGGGATTCCTTTGGATTGCAGATAGAGAGAATTGATAAGAATAATGATCTGTTGTGAACTTGACGGAAGTGTACAATAGATGAACTTTCCTGTTTTGGCTCATCTTCCTTTTTCTTTTTTTTCCTTTCCCATTGTTGCTTATGTTCTGTGTCATGTATTTTGATATTTTTTGTACTTTCCCCATTTTTATTATTATTACTATTAAGGAATTTTCTTTTGTAATTTCAGTTGTCTATATTTATATGTATCTGTTTCAAGCAAAATAAAAGTATTTAATAATAATAATAATAAAGCCTGAAACCTACACATGGGTTACGTTCCAGGGATTGTGCCTAAAGTCAAAATCATAAAACTGTAGAACTGGAAGGGGATCCAAGGGTCATCTAGTCCAACCCCCTGCTATGCAGGAATCCTGCTCTGGGTGGGCTCTAACCACCAACCTTCTGGTTCACAGCCGGATGCACTGATGCCTTGCCGAAACCTACTGGGTCCACTGCTGGGTGGGACTGCCAAAGTCATTTTTTCCAGAACCATGCACCCATTCTGCTGCCTTTTATTTCTTTAGACACCTGCAAAAAAAGCTGAATGTGCGTAAGTTAAATGCATGTTAAGTTATGGGCTTGCTTACTGAGCTGTAACTAGCATTTTCCCAGAGTCCCTGTCAGGGTGGAAAAGGCAGTGTATGAATGAATAATATAATTAGTTCCTGTGTTTTCCTCCCACAAACCCCCTACGGGAGACGCGCAGTGCACGCCGGGAGCTACGCGGCTGCCCCAGTGTGGCGCTGCATGACGGGAGCCCTAATGCCAAGGAACCACTACACCAAGCGAGAATGGACCGCCCCATCACATAACGCGCCGGCCTTACAAGTGTGGCGGGCCTGAAGGGCCTCGCGGGCCGTTCCCGAGCCACAGCGGCCTCCCATTGCCAATCGCGGCCCTTCTCGTCGCGGTGCACGATGGGAAGTGTAGTCCGCTAATTGTTGGAAGGACGGGGGGGGCTCCGCCAAACGCGTCACGGGGCGCCCGCGCTGAGCGTATTGGGAAAGCGGCGGCGGGCCGCACCGACGCCGTCTCCCATCGTGCACCGCGTCGCGGCTTGATGAGGCCTCGTTCCGGCTCCATTGGGCTTTGAGGCGATAATGGATATCAGAGCGAGATGGGCGCAAGGTTAAGTCTCTCTTGGTTTTCTGGTGGCCGAGCGGCGTCTGCGACACTCCCCGCCCTGCGGCTCTGTGTGACCCTCTTGGCTTCCCGTACGGCTTCCTTCCCAGCCTCCCTCTTCGCCTCACAAGAGGGTCGTTTTGCTCGCGTCTCCGGATAGGTCAGTCGTCCTCGCGCGGGGGACGCTGGGAAACGCAGTCCATCCCTTGCACTCTGCGCTTGGGGAGTCTGGCCGGGCTGTGAGCCGAGTGACTCCATCTCCCGTCCTTCCTCGCGGCGGCCGGCCAGCGGTGCGCTCGGCATCCTGGGACTCGTAGTCCCCTGTCTCTAGCGGGCTGCGGGGCGTTTCGGGGCCAGAGGACTCCATGTCCCAGCATGACCTTCGGCAGGAGGCCGAGCGGCCCGCCTCCGCGGCGCCGCTTGTGGGAAATGGAGTCCTGCCTCCGGTAGCGGGTAGCGAGGCGGATGGTGGCCGGGACTCCATTTCCCATCCGCTCCCGCGACAGGGCCGGGCTGGGCCGGCTCCCGAGCCGCCTCAGACGGAGCCAGCCAGCCAGCGCGGCCCCCCTTCCCTTTTCCCTGGTCCCGGCCTCACCATGAGCAGCGGCAGCGCCGGCTCTTCCCGGCCCCGGACGAGCTCTTTCGCAGACCCGTCAGGCGGGGCTCCCGCCACGGCGCCCGCCGCGCCAGGCCCCACCTCGGGGGCAGCGCCGGGGGGGAAGCCCGGGGGGGCTGCCGGGCCTGGGCCGGGGGGAGGCGGGACCAGCACGGCAGTCGGCTCCTTCCCGGGGCTCAAGCTGGGCCGTAAGTACCGCCTGGGTCGGGGGTGGCAGTGGGGAAGGGGGAGGGGGGGACAAAGAAGGGGTGGGGGAGGGGAAGGAGTGGCTTGAATGAAATCGACCAGAGGAAGAGGAGAGGGGCTGGGGGGGGAGTTGGGAAAGGGCGAAAGAAAAGAGGGGTGCTAGGGAAGTGGGGGGATGGGCGAGAGCTTGGGAGGCGGGGACAAAGGAGGGGGAGATGTGGGGAGAAATGGGACGAGGGGGAGTATCTGAGGGTGCTCAGCCTTTGGGGTGTCTGGCATAGGGTGGTAGGGAGGAGTCTCCGAGAGCCACACCTGCTCTTGAGGGTGGTGCCAGTTTTGGGGGCTCCGGAGGTTTAGGCAAAGGGAAGCGGGGTGGGGGGACGGGGGTCCTACTTGCCTCCCTGGGCTCCTTTGGGAGGAAGGGTGGGATATAAGCCTAACCAATGAATGAATAATCGAGGAGGGGACAGGTTGGAAATGTGCCCCTTAGGTTGGAGGAGGTGTGTGTTTATTTTGGAGGGGTTTGCTAACGGGCACCAGCGCAGGAGAGAGCTGGGTTATTTGGCACCTCAGGGTGGTGGTGCAGAAGAAAAGTTGGCCTGGGTCGGTGCAGGGAGACTCTGCAAGGGCTTGAGGTTCTCAGCTGGTGGGACCAGGGCTCTGGGAAAAAGGCTATTTGAGGTCAGCAGCTGGACGAGTGGTCCAGAATTATACTGGTGACGTCAGGATGAAATCATTGAAGCCGGGAGGTTAGTAAGGGTAGCCAGGGGTGTTCATTTCCATGGGGTTGAAGGAGGCAGCCTGTGATGGCTGCTGGAATTGTCTAAGCTTTCCTCGGTGCCAATCTGGTGCTGAGATGAGCTAGTTTGCGTAGGAATGACACAGTGCCCTCCAGGAGGGGGTTGCAATGAAAGATGGGCTGGACCATGAAGGGGAGGGAGAACAACTAATGCTTGGGTGAAAGAGCAAGGAGAATTGGAGCAGGGTCTGGTTGCCTGGTAACAGGCAGTTCAGAATGGGCGTGGCAGTGGCAGCACAGGTAAGGCAGTGCAGGTGTGTGGTTGAAAGATAGTGAGGGGCGGAGGTGTTGGGTGGAGGGAGGCTGAGGCTCGGCTGGACACTGTGAAGGGAAGCAATGTGCAGCATGAAAATTTAGGCTTTTAGGGGCACAATCATAATTCCATCAATTAGCAATGGCACTTTGAGAAGAGGGGGTGTTGACCAAGATCCTCTAAGCCTCCTAATCTCAAAGGATATTTTATGAGTGTTGCTGTCCAGCCCCTTTGGATTACCAGTTGGGAAAAGAACAACCACCCCACCTAAAAATCAGGTTTTGGATATGCAGTTGCTGATCCCTATTATCAAGTGCTTTGTAAGGTTTAGCTGTAGCGTAGGGAGTTACGTGTGACTTTTTTTTGGTTACTCATTTGGGTTGCCTTAGGAATGTTGTGTGTTCGGCACCAGCTGTTGGGTACAGGTGTGTAGGCCATTGGACTCAGTGATGAAGCAGCTTGGGGGTGCTGAGGGTCACCTAATGGTGTCCTATTTGGAGCATGTTGACATTGTGTTGTGTTGGGGAGGGTGTGGATATGTGTTTAGGGAGCGGAAGTCAAGTGGTGCTTGAGATTTCCGCAGCATTTGGAACTCTCACCCCTTTTCTCAAACATTCCCCTTCTTCCAGGAGATAGTGGCAAGGTGACCACTGTGGTGGCCACGCCAGGTCAGGGCCCCGACCGCCCCCAAGAAGTTTCATATTCTGATATCAAGGTCATCGGCAATGGGTCATTTGGGGTCGTCTACCAGGCCCGACTAGCAGATTCCGGGGAGCTGGTTGCTATCAAGAAGGTGCTGCAAGATAAACGCTTCAAGGTGAGTTGAAAGGGAAAGTCTGTCAATGCGTCTTGCTGATTTCGCCACTTGGGATTCTGTAGCTCACCTCGATCTTCTTGCTTTCAGAACCGAGAGCTGCAGATCATGAGGAAGCTGGATCACTGCAACATCGTTCGCCTGCGGTATTTCTTCTACTCGAGTGGGGAGAAGGTACGGACAGGGGAAGAAATGGAAAATGGTTTGTTCAGAATGTCTGGCAACATTGGTTCCTGTCCATTGGCCACTCTTGCTGGGGCTGATGGGAGTTGGGGGCTCCAGCAACATCTAGAGGGCTGCAGATTCCTCACTCCTGAGTTAGGCTGAGAGAGCAGCTGTGCTAAGGCAGCCTTTGCCTAACTGGTTCCCTCCAGATGTTTTGGGCTACAAGTCCCATCAGTCCAAAGGGGAACAAAGACTATGCTAAGGTCATTCATTCAGCTCTATGACCAAATGGGAATTTAAAGCTGGGTGTCCTCAGTCCTAGTCTATTTGCTATGCCCTTCCATTCTGGCTCTTTTATACCAGAGAGTCCACTGGGGAAAGGTTTCCGGCAAATTTGGATGATTTAGCAGTATATAGTTCACATGATTGGCATGATGAAAGCCGCAGTCGGATTGTTGACACTTTGTTCTTACTCTATACAGTGGCACCTCGGGTTACAGACACTTCAGGTTACAGACTCCGCTAACCCAGAAATAGTACCTCGGATTAAGAATTTTGCTTCAGGATGAGAACAGAAATTGTGTGGCGGCGGTAGTGGGAGGGACCTCCAGAACGAATTAAGTTCTTAACCCGAGGTACCACTGTACAGGATAGTCTTACTCTACTTTGGTAATCCGAAGTGGCAATAGCTGTTATGTTGTATTCCTTTGTGCTACTTCCTAAATCCTGGCTGTTGGGGTGCAGGCAAAGCTAACAGTGATAACAAAATTGAGGCTTCTCTTAATTGACCTCTTTGTTTCCAGCCCTTTGGTGTTTTTGCCAAGATCTAACTGAGGCGCATCTCATCAGAGCTCAGCTACAGGATGCGTTTTCATTGCTGGAGCTGAACTCAAGAGCACCTGGAAATAGCAGAATGCCTTTGAGCATAAATACGTAGCACTTAACTGCTGAGGAAGCAACAGCTGCCCTCTCTGCACCTGGGACTTGAGTTCTGCCTTCCAGATAAGCGGGAGTATGCAACACATTTCTCTTTTTTAAAATTAAGCCCTCATTTTTCCTGTTGCGCTTCTATATGAGCTCTTTATGTAAAAGTCCTTTTATATTATATGAGAGTCTGTATATCATTTCGAGATGAAAGCTGGGGTTGGGGCAGTCCTGACAGGTGTATCTTCAGGGTTCCATGTTGCCCACTGCCATTTGTAAGGTGGAGTTGGTCTGGCGGTTCCCTCACTTCCCTCTTCTTCACAATCTGTTGCAGAAGGATGAAGTTTATCTTAATTTAGTCCTGGACTTTGTGCCCGAGACGGTCTATCGCGTGGCCCGGCACTTCACCAAAGCCAAACAGACCATCCCTGTCATCTATGTAAAGGTGAGTGTCACTCCTGCTGCAAAATGTTCTGTGCCCAAGAAGACAGTGGCACATTGCAATGAGCCATGCCCTGCTCTCTCTTCCCTCCTAGCCTAGCAAGAGTGAGAACAGCAAAACACCATCCCGGATTTAGCATTGCGTCTGAACTAGGGGTTGTTTTGCTCAAACTAAGATCGGGAAGCCAAGGACGAACCTTTGCTTCACGTTTTGGGAGGAGCCTGCTGAATCAGGCCAAAGGCCTATCTTGCTGAGCTCTCCATTCTCACAGCGGCCAACCGGATAGGAAAGCCTGCAGGCAGGACTTCCCACCTGTGATTCCCAGCAGCTGATATTCAGAGGCGCAGTGCCTCTGGCAGCAGAGGTAGAACGTAAAACTTATTCAGCTGCCACATTATAACCCCACCGCATCTGTAAGAACTTGATCGTTCAGTGTGGCAGCACCAATACGTTGGAACTCCTTGCCTATTGATTTCGGGCAGGTGCCTTCATTGTATTCTTTTCAGTGCCTGCTGAAGGCATCCTTATTTAATAAGCCAGCCCAGATGTTTAGAAAGTTTGCATGAGTCTTAAATTGTTTTAGTCTGTTCTATCGTGGCTTTAACCTTTTGTGTGTTTTAAATTATGGTTATAAATCTTTTAGTGACAATTTTATTGTTTCAAATTTTTTTTGAGGTTTTCTTTCTATAATCAAATAAATAAGCAGTCATCGTAGCTTGTCCTCCATGGAGTTGCCTACAGCCCTGTGGTTCTTGGATGAAGGGTGGTGTATAAATTTAATAAATAATAAATAATAATAACTATTATTATTATTAATTAAAAACTTACTTGATTGAAAGTTGAGGTTTCCTGGAAGCAGGAGTTGAGTGCCCATAATGTCATATTTTGCGTGCTGTACAACGACAGCCCATGCAGAGTCCTGGGTGTAATGAATGCTTCAGACGTTATGGCTGCGATGCAGACAGACGAGCCCCTGGGCCCGTTATGGAGCTGCTGTTCCTGGTTTCAACAAAGACGTACTGGAAAGATGGCAACAGCCAGAAGACGTCTTGTGCCCTCTACATCCTTTGAAGGGGCAAGAGCCCCCCATGCGTTCCCATTTTAATGCGTACAATCGGAAGGCTCTTTCTTGCCTCCTTGGGATTTTGCAGTGAGCCTCGGGTATTAATAAAGTCGATTGGGATCTCCCATCATTTTTGAAAGGTTTATTTGAGTAACACGGATCGAGAACGTGCACCTTCATTGAGTTTGGAATCAAACACCCCTATTTTAAAATAAAATATCCCTGTCAGAAAGGGATGATGAAAATATTATTTTAATTTATCGCCTGCCTTTCACCCCAAGGTTAGCTTGTAAGGAAAAATAAGTGTTGGGACCTACCCCCTTCTCTGATTTTAAATATTGCATGTTATGTAGCAGGTGTGTGTGGGACCTTGGGGCCTTCGGATGCTATTGCATTACAGCTTCCTTCATCTGTAGCCATTTGCCATGCTTGCGAGGGCTGATGGGAGTTACAGTTCATCAACACTGAATGACCGAAGGTTTCCCCCTACTTCTTATATAGGAAAGGGAAAAACCACTTTGCTAACATCCACTGATCCCAGTTTCCATCAGCCCCAGCCAGGCGGCCAGTGGTTAGGGATGATTGACATTCTAGTTCATTTTTTTTAATTTAAGGGAAAGGACTTTTAAGTAGTGCTGTGCTCTTTTTACTATCTGAATTTTAATAGATCTGTTTTATATTGTTTTAATACTATTATAGTCTTAATCGCTTTTTAACTAGCACTTTTTATACATTCTTCACTTTCTGTGTTTTATCTGTGTTGTTTTAATTTGTGTAAGCTTCCTTGAGTACTGGTCTGGGGAAAAAGGAGGGATACAAATAAATAGAATAATAGGCCAGAAACATCTGGAGGATTAAAGGCTTCGCAGCCCTTCCCTGAGGCACTCCTTTTGCCCCTTCCCAATCACAGCTATCTTTTCTCCTTCTTTTGCTAACCTTTCTGAGTGAATGGGGTGAGGTTTTCATTTAATACTTTCTTACTTGCCCGTTCCCACAAGGTCCAAGGATGGGTTACAGTGACAGGATATGCAATTTGTAAAAACAAAAACAAAAAAATCACTATAACTATAAAGCATGAAAAATTGTTCCAAATGGAACAGGATAACAGACATTTTTGTCTCTAGCTAATTTTTAGACTCCCATCAACTATTTTGCATTTCTAAAATACTATGTGTACATTCATATAAAGCTGTCTCATACAGAGTGAAGCTACGGGTCCCTGTAGCCCAGTATTATCTTGTCTGCCTGGCAGAAGCTCCCTGGGGTATTTGAGGGCAGAGAAGGGTCTTTTTCTGCTCCTTCTGATGGGATGTGCTGTGAATGGTCCCTTGTCTTTGTGCAGTTTGTCTGCTGGTGGGGTTTCCCTATCAGTAGCGAATAACATCTCTGCTTAAGGATCTGTACTGACCTATAAAATGTATCTTTAACGTCAATAGACTTCTCTTCCTGATCCCACCCCTTTTCTCAGTTAATTTTGAATTTTAATGGCACTTCCAGTCCTTTGAAAGCTTCTCCATAGATGAGGTTTCTGTGGTTCTGTTTTCTTCAATTACTGCTGATTTTGTTTTGTTGGCAGTTTCTGATTTTATTTGGAAGCAGCCCTGAGTTTGATTTTCTTTCATCCTAGAAAGGCTGTGTGTAAATAAAATTGTTACCATGCCACAAGTCACTTTAGCTTTTCTGATTGTAAAGGTAAAGGGACCCCTGACCATTAGGTCCAGTCGTGACCGACTCTGGGGTTGCGGCACTCATCTCGCTTTATTGGCCGAGGGAGCCGGCGTACAGCTTCCGGGTCATGTGGCCAGCATAACTAAGCCGCTTCTGGCCAACCAGAGCAGCACACGGAAACGCCGTTTACATTCCCGCTGGAGCGGTACCGATTTATCTACTTGCACTTTGATGTGCTTTCGAACTGCTAGGTTGGCAGGAGCAGGGACTGAGCAACGGGAGCTCACTCCATCGCGGGGATTCGAACTGCTGACCTTCTGATCGGCAAGCCCTAGGCTCTGTGGTTTAGACCACAGTGCCACCTGCGTCCCTTTTTCTGAGTGTAGGGAATCCTGATAGGAATGGCAAGGTTGGGTCAGACCAGTGACACATTTTTTCGCCCAACAGTGGCTAAACCGAGGTTCATGGTTCTGACGTGGCAGTGGTGCCCATTTGTGTTGTTGAATCACAGTAGCTGGGAGTTAGAGATATATTGTAGTTGAACGTGGAGATACGGGGTTCTATCCGTTTCCCTTGGTTGCAGAAGGCTCTTTAAGCCGCCAGAGGCCCTAGTGAACAGAAAGGTGGAGAGGGACGTGATTTTGTTGATTTCCCCTCATGCTCCTTCCTCAAATCTCCTCCAGTGGGTTGGGGGACCCTTTGAACAGTGTGGAAGATGGCGCTGGAGCTGCAGGAAAAAGGGGAAATTTACATAAATCACCTCTACCCTCCCTTTCCAATTCACAGAAGCTTCCGCTGGATCAAAGAGCCTTTCCACAGTGGGATACAACCCAGTGCTAATTAGTTCGTGTGGATGACAGCCACTGATGAGAATCTTACGCATTTGCAGAGTGCCGCCGTTCAGGGCAAATGCAGGGAACAACACGTCCCTGTGCCACAGTCTATTTTGCACTGAGGTTTCTAACCCGCTCTCCCCACCCCAACAATGCAGATGCTCAAAGCGGCTAACAAAATGCAGGCAAAATAAAAATAAAATATCAGGATAACAGCAATCCAATTAGATGCATAACTACAACACACCAGAAACAGAATTTCAAAGAAAATGCCTAGCTTTTGGTGGTTGCTGCCAGAAGACGGCTGTTTGGTAATCAATATGTGAACTTTGGCCTTCTTGAATGGGATACGTGTGTGTGCCTGTTCTCTTTGAGTTTTTCCTCTCGTCTTAGGCTTCTGTCTCTGGCCTGCTTTCTTTCCCCCAGAGACTGCTCCCTCTGTTGGCCTTCCCAGACATCTCTTTTCACCTCTGCTGGACATTGGCCTTACACACACACACACACACACACACACACACACGGCTTCCTGGGATTCTCTGATTTGCCTTCAGTTTAGTATCGGAGCAGCTTAGCAAATGGCAGCAGGACAGTCTTCCTCTTTCCGAGCCCGCTGAGACATTAAGGAAGCCCCTTGGGCTGCGCCGCCACCGCAGATCTTTTAGTTCAAGGATGGAGAACCTGTGGCTGCCTCCAGGTGTTGCTGAACTATCATCCATGGCCATTGGAGCAGGCCAGCTTGGGCTGATGGGACTTGGAGTCCAGCAACATCTGACGGTGGCCACCTCCATAGGGTTCCCATCCCTGGCTCCAGAGTGACATGCTGACAGCCATTGCATCATCCATGGCATTAAACTCCATAGGTTGGTTATACGTTGAGCCTAAAGTGCTTGCCCTTGCTTGTGTTTTTAACTTGCTGCATCCCCACCCATGACTGAGCCAGGGTCTCTGAGTGAAACACCTCTGTACGCATTACATCATTTAAGTTACTGTTTTAACCTAAATGTCTGTCGTCTCCCTCTCCCCCAACCAGGTGTACATGTACCAGCTGTTCCGCAGTCTTGCTTACATCCATTCTCAAGGCGTGTGTCATCGGGACATCAAACCCCAGAACCTACTGGTGGACCCCGACACAGCAGTACTGAAGCTTTGCGACTTTGGCAGGTGAGAGAAGCACAGAAGCGGCTGTTCCCAGCACACACGCCCCTGTAGAATGGACCTCGGCCCTTGTGTGATGGATTTACAAATCACCCTGGTGCTCCAAATACACAAGTAGACTTGTTTCTGTCCATGACCCATAATTTGCTCAAAATATTCAGCCAGAGGTTTGCTTGGTTATTTCATACCCATATGTGCAACCCGACTTCTGCTGCCTCTCATGCCTCCTTTTTCCCTGTTGCATACCTCCATCATTCTACAGGCCTCAGATAATAATAGCGAGATGTGGGGGATATGGATGATGTTGACACTGAAGATGTTGCCTTTGGGTTGCTCTATTTCATGTGCAGCCATAATAATAATAATAATAATATATTTATACCCCGCCCACCAGGCTGGGTTTCCCCAGCCAGACTGGGCGGCTTTCAGCAAAAAAAATTAAAATACAATAAAACGTCAGATATTAAAATGAGGCTTCTCCACCAATTAGATCCATCCTTCCTTCCTTCCTTCCTTCCTTCCTTCCTTCCTTCCTTCCTTCCTTCCTTCCTTCCCAATGCCTTCCCTTCACATTTTTGACCGAACTTTTCCCTTCAGCAGTTTGACCACCCTGTGACATCTCAGGGTGGAAATGGAGACTCATAGGCTCCAGTCTTTAATCAACAAAGGCTGCAGCTGGCTGACATAGTTAGTTGGGTTTCTGAGTTCAGGGTGCAGGTTTACATACAATTTTGTGTGTTTTGTGCAAGGTAGATTTGATTTAAATCAAATCGATTTAAATCACGATTTAAATCACTAGTCGGTAAGACTTGATTTAAATCATTTTTTTACAGAAAGACTCATTCTTGCTGGTATAATATTAACATTTACAACCATATGAAGGTTTCATTTTTGGAATAGTAAATTTTCAGAGTAGTTTTTACAGTTATATAAAAAACTGCTGATTTGGTTATACTATTAGAAATTCATAGATAGATAATTATGAAATTATTGTGAGGTTTAATAAGTTAACTTTCTATTTGGACAACTTTTTCTGCTGTATTTTATTGGAAGGAAAAAAATAACCATTTCCTTAATAAAAAATTTTAAAAATTATTTAACTAAAACAATAACATAGCATATGTATCCGTGTTTGTTAACTGATGTGGTTAAACATTTTTAGAAAAAAACCAAACCTTAGACTGACAAACTTAAAACAAATCCTTATTTCCTCATGAATAATCTTTGGACTGTAATGCAATTTAAATAGAAAACTATCTTTAAAAAGATTTTTCCTCCAAAAGCATTTTATTTTTAAAAATCCATTTTAAGTAAAAAAAAAATCCAATTTAAATAAAAAACACCCTGATTTTATTTATTTATTTATTTATTTATTTTTAAAAAATCGTTGATTTTTATCCACCCTGGTTTTGTGGTCATAGGCCATCTTTGTCCTCCCTTCCCTTTCATCTTACAATCACTGGCAGCTTACCTTGCAGTCGACGAACTTCATGCTGCTTTCATAACTCACTGAAGCAGCTACTTGGTGTTGTTTTATGCTGGTTGACCTTTTTATGGGTAACATCTTAAACCTGCTTTGGGCCCCTGCTTCTCTCATCCTCATCAGCCCTCTGAGAATGGAGAGAGAGAGAGAGAGAGAGAGAGAGAGAGAGAGAGAGAGAGAGGAATAGCCAGTCCAAGGTCACCAGTGGCAGTTTGAACTTTGGTCTCCCCAGTCCTAGTCCAGCACCTTAATTATTACACTATGCAAGCTGTTTGGTTAATTCGTTTAATTGATGAATTAGTGACTTCATCAGGTGGTTATTAAAAAGTCCTTAATCAAGAGTAGACTTGAGCTATACAGTGGTACCTCGGGTTAAGAACTTAATTCGTTCCGGAGGTCCGTTCTTAACCTGAAACTGTTCTTAACCTGAAGCACCACTTTAGCTAATGGGGCCTCCCACAGCTGCCGTGCCGCCGGAGCATGATTTCTGTTCTCATCCCGAAGCAAAGTTCTTAACCCGAGGTACTATTTCTGGGATAGTGGAGTCTGTAACATGAAGTGTATGTAACCTGAAGCGTATGTAACCTGAGGTACCACTATGTTGTATACAGGAGATTCTGGCTAAATATTAGAAAAAAGTTTCTGACAGAGCTGTTCTGCGGCAGAACAGACGCCTATGAGAGGTTATAGACTCTCCTTCCTTTGGAGGTTTTTAGGCAGAGGTTGGATGGTCATCTGCCATGGATGCTTTAGTCGAGATTCCTGCATTGAAGGGGGTTGGACTAGATGACCCTTTGGGCCCTTCCAGCTGTAAGATTCTATGATCCTCACAACAATCCTGTGAGGTAGGTCAGGCTGAAAGAGAGAGGGAGAAAGTGCAGCTGGTTGAAATGTCACTCACTGAGCTTCAAGGCTGAGGAGGCGTTTGACCCCAGGTCTCTTAGTCTGACACTATACAGTGGTACCTTGGGTTACAGACGCTTCAGGTTACAGACACTGCTAACCCAGAAATAGTACCTTGGGTTAAGAACTTTGCTTCAGGATGAGAACAGAAATCGCGCAGCGGTGGCGCAGCGGCAGCAGGAGGCCCCCTTAGCACCTGAAGCACCTGAAGTGGTGCTTCAGGTTAAGAACAGTTTCAGGTTAAGAACGGACCTCCGGAACGAATTAAGTTCTTAACCAGAGGTACCACCGTAACTCCGTTCTCAAAGGATGTGATGTGCCACGCTGGGGGCAGGAGAGGATAGCAAATGGGGTGGGAAGATTCAAGGATAGTCAAAAGAAACATTCAAACATTTCAGGGTAGTACAGTCATATCTCGGGTTACAGAGGTGTGCTCGCTTCGGCAGCACATATACTACAGACGCTTCAAGTTGCTTTTTTAAGGTTACGGACCGCTGAAACCTGGAAGTACTGGAATGGGTTACTTCCGGGTTCCGGCGGTCGTGCAGCACCACTGCGGGTTGCGAACGCTGTGGGTTGCGAACGTGCATCCTGCACGGATCACGTTCACAACCCGTGCGTCCACTGTATAGTATCTTTCTTTTTTCTTTTTGCAGAATACACATAGATATCTTTTCACAATGAGAGCAAGAGCATCATGTGATGCTGAGGACAATCCTAGTTGTGTTTTTCAGTATGTTTCTTCTCAGTGGCACAAGCACTCTTTTATTCTGAAAGAGTGGTCCATAGAAAAAAGTTTGAGAACCACCACTCTAACTGCCGCACCACTCCGTCTGTATCACAGCCATCCATACTCTGTTTCCCTTTTCAGTGCAAAGCAGTTGGTGCGAGGAGAACCCAACGTTTCCTACATCTGTTCTCGCTACTATCGTGCTCCCGAGCTCATCTTTGGAGCCACAGACTACACCTCAAACATAGGTGAGTGCCTGACCCCACCCTTGCATCTTGCATCTCTGTGGGGCTCAGACGCCTCTGCAGAGTGAATGTCCTCTCATTGTAACAAGTGAGTGGGACCTGGTGGCTGACGGAAGGAAGCTTTCCTGAATTCTGTAATGCCCCGAAGAGGTGGATGCCTGAAACGTCATCCATTGTGAGATGCAGTACGTCCTAGCTGGTATTACCGTATTTTTCGCCCTATATGGCACACCAGCCCATAGGGTGCACCTAGGTTTTTTTTGGGGGGGGGAGTAAAGAAAAAAAATTTATTTCCCCCCCAGGCGCAGGGCTGGGGCAGGGGAAACCCAAGAACAGGCTGCTATCCGCAAGCCTGGGGAGCCCGGCGGGAACTCCTGCCGGACTCCCCAGGCTTGCGGATATCTGCCTGAAGCCCGGGGTGTGCTCCTCTGCGCTCCCCGGGTTTCGGGCTGCAGGCTGCTGTCCGCAAGCCTTGGGAGCCCGGCGGGAAGATGCGCCGGGCTCCCAAGGCTTGTGGACAGCTGCCCGAAGCCCAGGGTGCGCTCCGCTGCAGGCTGCGGGAAGTTGCACCAGGCTCCCAAGGCTTGCAGATAGCGCACCGACCCCTCTCGCTCTCCAGGCTTCAGCGAAAGCCTGCATTCGCCCCATAGGATGCACACATATTTCCCCTTCATTTTTGGAAGGGAAAAAGTGTGTCCTATAGGGCGAAAAATACGGTATGTCGTAAAGCAGGGATGGGGAGTATGTGGCTCAGCAGATGTTGTTGGACTCCCCACCCCACCAGTCTCAGAGGTTGTGGTCCAAGAACATCTGGAGGACCAGAAGTTATCCATCCTTGCTATAAGGAAGCTGCCTTCCAGAGTCTGTACCATCTAGCTCATTGCTGCCAACACTGACTGGCAGTGGTTCTCCAGAGTTTCAGACAAAATACTCTTACTAGCTGGATTGGAGATGCTGGAGGATCTGACCTGGGTCCCTTCCACATGCGGAGTTTGTACTCTACTTCTGATCTATGGCAGGAGTTTCCTCTGCCCACCCATTGCTAAAAGGAGAAAGTTGAGGACTTCCACTTCTAGGCATGGGGTGCTGCTTTCCTCCCAGGAGGCCAGATTTCAATGAAGTCCCCATCTGCTTCCTTCCTAGATATCTGGTCTGCTGGCTGTGTGCTGGCAGAGCTGCTTCTGGGGCAGCCTATATTTCCTGGGGACAGTGGAGTGGACCAGCTGGTGGAGATCATCAAGGTAACAAACTGATCATTTACTCTTTCTCACTGGGCCACTCCAGCTCAAGTATTCAAATAAACACTCTTGTGGGCTCCCTCAGTGTTTTTCAAACATCCTACTCTTGCCTGGTGAACCCTGTGCATTCTGAATGAATTCTGGTGTGCCCCTGCTTGGTTTGTGTGGGTTGTAGTCACACACCTCACCTTCATGTACAACTGATGTGACAGAAGACAGGTGATGGTGCACAATATGTATTGGGGGTGGGGGAAGCGGTTATCTCCCCTTGCTGATCTTACCACTGAAAAGAACTTGAACCCCCACCCAGAACACAGCTGGAAGGCCACTGGCATACTCTTTCCCATGCTATAAAATGGACATACCTGCTTAGAAAGGGTTGGGTACATCAAACAAAGGACTATGGGTCATTCTTCCCTTCATGACAGGAGCGAGCCAGCAGTAAATCACACCAAGCAAGTTGGAGTTAACTCTTTACTAGTGAGAACAGGATCGGCACAGGCGTGTCAGGCCTGATGAGCGCAGCAACTCATCCCTGGCAGGTCTTGCCCCATGAAGCCATTGCTGAGACTGAAGGTCCCTGCCTCCCCACAGCTGCCTAAGTTCCCTCCTCACTAGGGCTTTCCCCCAAGCAATCTGAGACTGCACCTGTGTGAAGCTAACTTCTCTGCCCTCTTCATGCCTCTCCTGGTTCTGGGAGATGAGGGAGGGGAGCTAGTTGCAGCAGGAGGGAGAGACACCTCTGCCTCTTCCCCAGCTGGACTCCTCTCTGCCTCTTGGCCTCCCTCCTCTTCTGCTTCTGCTTCAGATTCTGCACTTGTCTCTGCCACAGACTCTCCCTGCTCACTAAAGCCTGTTACCTCTTCAGCTTCTGACACCTCCTCTTCCCAGTCTTCTCCCTTTTCTCCCCCTGATCACTCACCACCACCACTCGCCAGTTTCTGAGCCTTCTTCCTTTGGGGTTTCCCCAGCTGGTTCCTCCCACCATCCCTCTGTGTCCAACCAGTCTGTGACCTTTCATTTGGACACAATTCCTCCCATCCCATTGTGATGCCAGTAAGACATTGCGGGTAGGGGAGGAGAACCGAGAAGTCATCCCGACATGCTTTGTGACTAAAATACATCCCCCCCCTTTCTCTCTTCCCCACCCCCCAAAGGTGTTGGGGACACCAACGCGAGAACAGATCCGAGAGATGAATCCCAACTATACGGAGTTCAAGTTCCCCCAGATTAAAGCACACCCCTGGATAAAGGTAAAGATCGTGGGGGAAATGCCGGGGTAGGTGGAGGTTGCTGTCGTCCTCTGCTCAAAGTGGGAGGAGGCTTGGGGAATGGCATCTATTCCCCTTGCACAGGCTTGGGGAATGGCATCTATTACGCTGCATCCCTGTCTCCCCACTCCATACCCGGTGGGCCAAGTTGGGCAGGTGGGTGGGGCTGCCCACTTGTCAATCAGCTGCCATCACAACAGCACCAGGTGATTACCACTCCGCTGCACAGAGCACCATTCTCTGCAGACCCCAGCAGCCGGCCGATTGGCAGTGCCTGCAAACCTCCTTTTGGTGCAGCTATACCTTTACCTGCCCCACGCTTGTCGCTGCGTAGTGCTGGGTGTAGTGCAGGTGGGCCCAGTTAGGCCTGAGGCTTCCCCCCGGCTGCTCAAGGGTATCATTGGAGAGGGACAGTTTGGGGAGTTTTAGCTGCTTGGGGAGGCTGCGGCACAGGTTTCACTCTCCATTACCCTGTACGTTCCAGAGGTTCCTCCTAATTGCTTGTCGTTGATAACCTGAACCCATCAGTTAGGGTCTTGCCTTGTGAAGCAGCAGGAGAAAAAAAATCATTCCATCTATGTCAGTGTTTCCTAAACTCGGGTCTCCCATCTGTTTTTGGACTACAGCTCGAGAACGCTAGTCCCAAAACAGCTGGAGACCCAAGTTTGGGGAACACTGCTCTGTGACAGCAGATACCGTATTTTTCCATCTATAAGATGCCCCTATTTTGGGGGACTCAGATTTAAGAAAATGGGGGGGGGGGAGATGTATCCGTGTATAAGACGCCCCCTAATTTTTGACATATTTTAGGGGAAAAGCCTACGTCTTATACACGGAAAAATACGGTATTTACATATTTATCCCACCATTCTTTATGAAGAGTTCAGGGTGCCAAAAAAGGTCTTTATCCTTACAGCCAACCTGTGAAGTAGGTTAGAGAGCGAGGGAGAGAACAAGAGCGATCCTGGTGCAAGGTCACCTGATAACCTTCAAGACTGGACAGGAGCTCGAGCTCCGCTATCCCTAGACCAGCTACATAACTCTAGCCACTATGTCGTGCTGTCTTTGAGAGCGCACACTACTCTCTTCAAGACTTTTACCGGGGACTCCGGCAGTTCTCTGCTTAAAAGTCACGGGCCGTGATAAAGGTGGGCATATTGCAGAAAATGCACCTGTGAAACTTGTTCCTTTGCATGCAACTCAAGTAGCATTTTTCAAGTGGAGGGGGAGTGGAGCTGCATTGCATTGTGGGTGACCTCTGGTGCCCCCCATGCCAGGTGTTCAAGCCCCGCACGCCGCTGGAGGCCATCTCGCTGTGCAGCCGGCTGCTGGAGTACACGCCCGCCACCCGCCTCTCCCCACTGGAGGCTTGCGCCAACAGCTTCTTCGATGAGCTGCGCGAGCCCAATGCTCGGCTGCCCAATGGCCGCGACCTGCCCCCCCTCTTCAACTTCAGCCCTGTGGGTAAGTGGTTGGCATCTTGGAAAGCAGGCAGAGCGGTGGGGCCGGGGGGGGGGGGGTGTCAGGCAGGGGGCCCATTGTCAGAGTCCTCGAGGAAGCACAAAACATTTGCTAAAGAAGACTTTGGTGCAGGTTAAATTCCATCCCCAGATGTGGCCTAACTGGGCCAGGAATTGAGTGGGTGCTTTTGAATGTTGATTATTCAGTTTACTCTGCTACTCCACAGTGTTTCTTTTGCTGCTTCATTGTCCTCCCCATTTTGGGTCCTTGTTATCCCTGCTTATGGGTCAGTAATGTAAAGCTCATCCCCCAAGATGCTTGTTGGCAATGGAGTGCGCCTCCAGGGGTGAAGTCAAACCACTGTGTTAGCAGCACCAACGTGACCTCCCTGGGGTGCAACCTTGAGCAGTGTGCATGGAGGTCTTGGACTGCCCAGACAATAAGAATCCCCCTCTCAGTCTCACTGATGTGTTCCAAAAGAAAGCAGAGCAATGTTTGGCACCAGCTTGGCTGCAGGCTTTTTCTTCTTCTTAAGATATCCTGTGAGGCAGCAGAGGTTTAAGATCAGAGATTCCTTCTCACAGATGTGCTCCCTTCCCAAGTTGACAAGCCCCACCTGCCCCTCACTTCCCTCTACAGCACGTATAGAAATTGCCTTCTTGGGTGTTGGGCCCACTATTCTTCCACTCTGCTGGAGCCTGTTGCCGCATGCAGGGGGAGTCCCTAACTCACTGAGGGTTTGAGACTCAGTGGAACGTCATGCTCCATGTATTCTCCACAATGGAGGTAGCTAACCTGTCCCTACTCCCCGCGAGACTCCCAGCGTCTCCCCACACCAATATTGGATTAGTGACGTGGTTAGTAATTCTGTGGGCCAAGTTACAGGGAACCAGGCAGAGGGCCTTCTCGGTAGTGGCGCCCGCCCTGTGGAACACCCTCCCATCAGATGTCAAAGCGATAAACATCTACCTGACATTCAGAAGACATCTGAAGGCAGCCCTGTTCAGGGAAGTTTTTAATATGTGACATTTTAGTGTATCTTTCATCTTTGTTGGAAGCCGCCCAGAGTGGATGGGGAAACCCAGCCAGATGGGCGGGGTACAAATAATAATAATAATATATTATTATTATTATTATTATTATTATTATTATTATTATTATTATTATTATTATTGGGCCTCAGCGAGCTTTCTCCCATTTTTTATTAACTGTTTGATCAGAACTTTAAGAAGAACCTCTCAAGCTCAACCCTCTTAACAATAGTTCGGAACCTCTGGGAAATATCTGAAACACCCCCACCCTATTTTTTTCCTTGTAATTGTGGACTAGAACTCACTTCATCAGATGCATGGAGAACGATCTTCCCTTGACAGATACCTACCTGTGTGGCTGATCCAGTCTCTCTTCCCTTGCAGAGCTATCCATCCAGCCAGGGTTGAACACAAACCTCATTCCACCACACATTCGATCCCAGGCCAGCTCGGTGGGAAGTGTGCCTGGCTCCACAACTTCGCACAGTGAGTGCCTTCATCCTCTTGGGATTTGGCGCGAGAACAATCGTGGGCTTGGGTGGGTTGCTCCTTTCAGGGGCGAATGGATGCTCAAGTAAGGCCGCTCTGATGCATTCTGGGAACGGAGTAGAGGGTTCAGTATTACGCCTGAGGCCTTTCCTTTCTCT
This sequence comes from Podarcis gaigeae, assembly GCF_964106915.1. Lineage (NCBI taxonomy): Eukaryota > Metazoa > Chordata > Lepidosauria > Squamata > Lacertidae > Podarcis > Podarcis gaigeae. Next base: position 79,656,126 of record NC_139684.1, read on the forward strand.
CTTTGCAGGTGAGGGGAGAATGGGAACCGACAGGAGCCAGGTGACGCCCGGGGACGGAGCAGGACCCATCGCCAACACATCCTGAGGGGCTGCTGGGCCGGGGGGCAGGTCCCCTCCACTTACCCCCTACCCTCCAGGCCAGCCACATGGACTTCTCTGAACTGTGAACGTGGGGGGGTGGGGAAGCAACGATGTGGCCTGGGGGATCATGTGGAGCTTGCCTCCCGTTGGCCAGTGGGGAGGCCAATTGGAGACGAGATGGCCACGGGGAGGGGGCGGAATTCCCTGTCTCCCTGAATCACTTCGCGGTTCCCTCCCATGTTGTCCCATGATGCCTCGGCGCGGGGAGAGGGCAGAAAAAAATCCCATGGCTTAAGGGCTCCCTTTTTCAAAAGCAGTCAAGGTTGGTGCCTCTGGGGAGGGGGAGAGACCCAAGAGCTGCCACCCCACCCCACCCCCATTTCTCTCCTCCCCTCCCACCTTTCCCAAGGATGGCCCAGTTTGATTTTAACTTGCTCTTGTTTTTAACATCCCCGAGGGATACAAAAAATGTTTTATTTCCAGTCTCATGTCGCCCACGCTCTCCGAACTCCAACCCTGTGGCCCCCTCACACCGGTCTGGTCCCTCACTGGGTGTCCCTCTCCCACCCCAGACCTGTCTGCCTCTGAAACACGGATGCTGTATTTTTAAGCGGGTCAGTCTTCCCCCTCCCCTTTTGTTTTCTTATTAACCCCAATAAAATTCAACTTGTCACTTTCAGGTGGGGAATTAGGACCCTTCCTCTTCCCTGAGAGGCCTCCCTCCCCTCCTCATTTTGCTGGCTGTGCCTCCACCACAATCTCTTAATGGGAACAAGAAACTCCTATCCCCCTTGCCTTGGACTGTGAGGGGGGCACGGCCAACTGCACCTTCCTCTTCCAACCCTCCCATACGTCACGGCACCAGGATTTATTGTGGGAAATCCTCCCCCCCCCCTTGCCCTCAGTACAGGCTGGCATTGGGAGCTGTTTCTTCCCCAGGCAGTTGGATAAATTTACAGCAGAGCTTGCTCTGAGTTTCAGCCGTGTCTGCTCCCCAGCACCGCAAATCAATGATGTGGGTGGATGAGGGGGGGATGTTCTCTCAAAGCGGGTGGGAGGGGAGGGAAGGAGAAGACAAGTTTTAATTCCATGCCCTTTCTCTCTCCTGCTGTAAATACATCTCTTCTTTCCCCATCCCTCTCCCTCAGTGGCTTCCTTTCACCATTCTCCCTGTAAATAGATTATAATTTTTTTTTCTTAATGCAACGTTGCAATGATTGCCCCAAACCCCATTTCCCTCTCCATCTTCAGATCGCTCTAGGATTGAAGGTCCCCCCCCTGGGGAGCCAGGGTGCAGCCTGTGGATAAATTCCCCCCACCTCCCCATGCCCATTCCTCATCACTGCCCCCCCCCTCCAACATTGTGTGTTAGTTTCTTTCTTAGGTTTTTTGGCTGTGTACAGACATCCGGTTCAATAAATTATTGGCATGAACGGAAAGAACAGCATGGAGCTCCTTATTATGGGTTGGGACAGGGGAGGGTATTGGCAGTGTGGATGAGCTGGGAAAGGCAGCAGGGTGAAGCTACTGGCAAGGAGGGAGTTTCCTGGTGGTTAAACGTTTGGTGCTGCCAACCAGAGGCTTCAAAGCTTACTTTCATATGACCACGGCTTCCCTATGCCCTTAAGGTAGGGATCAAGAATTGTGTGCCATAAGCATGGAGGTAAAACAGGCTTTGGTAACTAAAGCTCCATTGTCAATAAGCGTTGGACATCGCATCATAGAATTGTAGAGTTGGAAGGGACCGCGAGGGTCATTTAGTCAAAACCCCTGCAATGCAGGAACCCACAACCCTGAAATTAAGAGTCTCATGCTCTGCCAGCTGAGCATACAAAGCAATTTCCACACAAGGGAAGACTTGCAAATGCGGCACTGTTTTTGTTCAGTGTTGTGCATGTGCTATGGACCCAGGAGTAGGCACTTCACTATCATTGCACATGATGACCCATGCTTTAAGCATTCCCACTAGTTAAACTTGAAGCAATTTCTTCACTGATGTACGCAAGGAACATTTGTGTTTCCTCAGAACCCCAAATCCTCTTTATAGCTTGTTTCTCTTGACACTGTTCCCTCAGGGTGAGATCAGAAGCCTCAAGCTTGCATGCTGCACTCCCATTGCAGAGAACTCTGAACGACCAAACAGCAAGATTCTGCAATTACTTGAGTTGTGGCTTCTGGCCAGTCTTTGAGCACTAAAGCCCAGGAATTAACTCAAGTTCAAAGAACAATGCAGTTTCCTGATTTTGTTGCTGATGTCTCCCATGAGGGAAGTGAGCACAGGAGCTTAGGCCTGCTTGTAACCTTTTCCTGGAGATGACCTTAGCCTTCATGCCACCTTTCTGCATAATTGCACACTTGGAATACTATTTTAAAAAGAAAAAAACTGCTCCAAGGCTACAAGTTGGTTCCACACCCAGCTGCAAGTGGCAGTGCTGGATTTCCTGGATTCTGCATAACTTTTGTGGGGCAAGAGGGAGAAGTAGGAAAAACTGTGTCTCTTCAAAGTATAGATTTGTCTGCAGTAACACCAGTGCCTAGATATTACATTCACATAAAATGTGTACATGCTATAAAGAACTGTGGCCTCACACCAACAAATGAATATTAAATTGTTAGTGGAGAAAAGGCCTTTATTTAGTCCTCCATCAGTTTCACAAGGTGGTACCTCAATGTAACTAGTTAATTCTCAGTTTTGTTAGCATGAATCTTTGCAACCTGCCACCTGTGTGTTCCTGGGCCGATTAAAATGTTAACTATTTAGATTTTGAAAACCTGGCTCTGAGTTTGAAATAACCTTTTAAAATATGACTAATATGAGCTCTATATGTTTTCCTGTCATAACATATCCACATGCCCAAACCAAGTGTCCTGATGCCCAAGGATTACATTTCACATAAGGCTCATCCAGACTACAGCTTTCCCCCAAGGAAATTGACCTTTACCACTGAAACGGAACAAAATTCAATTGGGTTTTCCACTGATTGATAATTGCACTAATTAGGTTTTCCCAGGTAAAGTGGCAGGGCAAATAGAAGATCGCTCGGACCTGTACCTCAAAAGCATGGGACAAGCCGAAGTGTAGACGATAATGTGTTGGCAAGCATGCATTTTTCACCATCTGTAAACTTAAATGTAAAGACCCCCCCCCCCCAGGCTTGCTGTTGGGGATACCGCTAGCCTCTGTGGGGTTGAAAATCTGTGCATGTTTTAAGCTGTATGTTGCTTGTGATATCTAGGGGCCCAGAGGCACAAGAAGGCTACAGTACTGCAACAAGGAAGAGATGAGAACAGATTGCAGGGATAAGGAACCAGTGTCCCTCCAGATGTTGAACTAAAACTCCCATTCCTGAACACTGTCCCTGATCTGAGAGGTCCCAGCACAAAAATTAAGCCAAAAGGCACTGGGTATGTTCCACTCTGCAGTAAATGGGACAGTGGAAGGATGGCTCTATAGTGTGTTCTGTGACGTATAATAATGCAAGCATGAACCAACACTTGCTTTCTAAAGTAGTCTAATGACTCTCCTCCTTCCCTCCCTTAACTGCAAGTGGCTAAAGACCTTTCAAAGGCTATCCTGCGGCTGCAGCTAATTTTAAGAACTCTCCATCTGAATATTTACCAGCTAAGGTTAAACCTGAACCTCTCTGTACAGTGTACATAACACACGGGGCTCTGCACTAGCCAAAGAGCAGCTGTGTAACTTGATTACAGTTACTGCAATTGGACTGGTTTTCCTCTAAAAATACCACAGGTTTGCTGCTATATTTCAGGCATGTTTGCCATTAACTGAAAATAGTGATACACTCAACTTTCGTATCAGAGGTCAGTCTCCTTTGCATGTTTGTTCTAGTAAGGTTACAATACTCAAGTATTGCCACGCATTTCTGGAAGAAAAATGAGGTATCCTTAACTAATCTTACCCTTCCTGTACACAGATAAAAGCTCTGTAAAACATAGCTAAAGGAACCAGTCTGTAGATCTGCCTCTTTCACAGTGGTGATGTAAATGGCTGTTCCTAGAAAGACCCACTCAGCACAAAAGGCTACAAAAGCAACAGCTTCCTTTCCCCCTATGCTGCTATCTTCTGCCCTGAAAACATCTTAGAAGAAACTAAAATCCAGGATTCCTACCAGTAGTTGAAGTAAAAAAAGACAAATTCAAATTGATCGAGATACCCCAAGTTACCTAAACAAGATATTGGTCCCATTCCCCCACTTTTATTTAAGAAAAAAATTAAAACTGGATCAGACCTTCAGCAAGGGTTACATCTTCAAAACAAAACAGAGACCCTGTATGTCAACCTGTTGCACAGAAGGGAGTTTTAACAAACATGTCTCATCTGGTGAGAGGAGCTGCATGTGTCAACCCTTCTTTCTGTAAAATTATCAAAGAGGTATTTTCCCACTATCAAAATCAGGCAACAGTACTTCATCATGAAAAGCAAAGGCTTTGCTTTCATTGCTCTCTGATCAACAGGAAATGATGCCATCTATTTCCTGGGAGTGGATGAACACTACTAGAGTTGAATTTTACAGACAAGCTAGCAGCAGGCAGGCACATTCCTAGAGTCTCATAATCAGAGACACAACAGGAATAATTTAACAGTACAACAGAACTTTTTGCTTTAATTTACAATAAACATGTAAGTTGTGGCAGAGACAAGCAATCTGACGCCATTCCACAGCACTGCCCGCTGCACACAAAAAAGGCATTGCCTCAAGAAACCTCCAGGTGAGGCTATGAGCCAGGTCCCACCACAAAACTGAACAGATTGCATCAGGGCGGCACTGAGATTGGTCTGCAGGCTCTGTCACCTGTAGACCATGCTAAACTGATGCATGGAGGAAAGGGAGCAGTACTCTCCCTCCTGCTGACCTGCATAGAGCCCTTGAACAAAAGAAGAGACTGTGGCTGCTTAGTCCCTGAACAAAGGCAGCCACCTAAATGTTGCCTTCTAGTGTCGTCTGGTAGATCTCTATAGTTTCTACCAAGGGGAGGTGCTCAGTGCTTTCAATGATAGCAATAGCCTCCCCAAACTCAGTGCACATGATAATCTGGGTGGGCTGGCCAGTAGCCACGAGAGACCCTGTAGACTGGAGCGCCTCCTGACTAGAAGCCAGTTCCGTGTGAGTCTTGCGGTGACTTCGCAGGTTGGAAAGAGTCTTGAAGGTCTTGGGGCATAGTGGGCAGGGGTGGGGGCGCTCCCCAGTGTGGATGCGCCGGTGCTCAGCAAGGTGCATGGACTGCACAAAAGACTTGCCACAGTCTGGGCAGCGGTAGGGGCGCTCACCGGTGTGAAGGCGCCGGTGCTCCCGCAGGTGGGTAGCCTGCCGGAACGCCTTACCGCACTCGGGGCAGGGGAAAGGGCGTTCTCCTGTGTGGATACGCTGGTGCAGCTGAAGCCCAGAGGCTGCCACGAAAGTCTTGGCACAAACAGAGCACTTGTGGGGGCGCAGGCCAGCGTGGCGCTGTTGGTGGCGGCTCAGCCCGCTGGGGGTGGTGAAGGCTTTCCCACAGAGTGGGCAAGGGTAAGGACGCTGGCCCGAATGTACTAGCTGGTGTAGCGCCAGCTTGGCCAACGAGCCCATGTACTTGCCACAAGACATGCAGAGGAAGGACTGCAGAGTCGCCTGGTCGCGGCGCCTAGCGCAGCGGTGCTCCTGCAACTTGGAAGCCGTAACAAAGAGAGCCCCACAATCCGGGCAACGGTGAGGCTCATGCCCAGAATGGCTGAGCCGATGCAGTTCCAGGAGGCGACGGCGTGGGAAGGATTTGTCACATTCTAGGCAAGGAAAGGGCAAACACCCCGTATGCACAGTCCGGTGCAGAGCCAATTGATGGGCTCGGGAGAAGGCTACTCCACAGTCTTCACAGGAGTGAGGCCCCTCTCCGTTAGGCGCCATGTGCAAGAGGCGGTGCTGGCGAAGATTAGAGGACTGGGTGAAGCGCTTATTACACACCTGGCACTGGTAGGGGCGCTCTCCAGTGTGCGTCACATGGTGCCGCGCTAAGTTTGCCTGGGAGACAAAGGTCTTGCCACACTCAGAGCACTGAAAGGGCCTTTCACCAGTGTGTGTCCGCATGTGGTTCCGCACATGTACCAGCTTCTTGAACTTTTTGCCACAGGTGGGGCATTTGTGCTTGCGCTCCAGAACGTGCACCACCCGTTTGTGCCGAACCATCCGGATGTGGGTGGAGAATGCCTTTCCACACTGAGGGCACAGAAACCCAGCACTGGGCACTTCCACTGATGTCCCTGGCAGGGAGGAGGCAGCGACAGCAGGGGAATCTGAACCATTTACAGTTGATTCTCTGTCACTGCGTGCTGGTTCTGGAGGCTGGCTGGGTGCCTGATCCCCAGCCCCACGAGTAGGTGGAATGCCGCTCTTGCCAGCATGCGTGCGCCGATGGTAAAGGAACTTGGTCATGTTGCTGAAAGTCTTGCCACAGTGGCAGCGGTGCAGGGGATTGGCTGTATGGCTCTTGCGGTGCATGATCAAAGTCATCTCAGTAGAGAAGCCAAGCCCACAGTCCACGCAGAGGTAGAGCGCCTCACCTTTGTGGATGCGCATGTGCTGCTCAAGGGATGCTGCCTTTTTGAATATCTTGTTGCAGTTGGGACATTCGTATGTGCCATCGACGTGAACTCGCTGGTGAGCCAACAGCCGCTTGGCTGTTGTGAAACCACGCTGGCACTCGCCACAAAGAAACTCTTCACTGCTCCCCATGTGCTCCTGCTGGTGTCTCCGCAGCGCCTCCACTGTCCCAAAGGCCTGCTTACACTCACTGCAACAGAAGGCCTGAGCAGGTGGAGGCACAGCAGGGGGTTCTTCAGGGCATGGCAGCGGGGAAACACGTTGACTGCAAATCTCCTGAGCTGCTGTTTCAGATGGCTCACTGCTCTCTTTCTCAATCTCAGTAAAGTGTTCACCCTGGTGGTCCAGCAGCTCCTCAGGAGTTGGGAAGAGGCAAGAACACTCTGAGCACTCATAGGGATGCATGAGTGGAGTTGGCTGAGGAGGTGATGGAAGGGATGCCTGAAAGGCTGGTGGGGAGGCTGGCTGGGAAGGTGGTGGAACAGATGATTGGAGAGGAGGCAAGGGAGATGGCTGGGAGGTTGGTGGGGCTGACAGGGGGGCTTCAGGTGAAGCCTCTTGTTTCTGGTGTGTTTGGCGATGTGCTAGCCATAGGCTGGTAGAAGGAAAGAGTTCATTACACTCATTGCATTGGTAGCGGATCTGTCCACTGGTAGCTGGTGGAGGCTGAGGCCGGGTTGGCACCTCTCTGGGGTGCACTTCTTGGTGGGCTAGCAGTTCGTCAGGTGACCACAGGACACAGCCACACTCCAGGCACTGGTAACGGTTATCCTGCTGGGGCCCTGTGTCTACAACAGTGGCAGCAGCTTCAGGCTCATAGGGCTCGCCTAGATGGCTCTGATGGTGGATCAGTACCTCCTCCAAAGTATTGTAGAGGAGTCCACACTCCGAGCACATGTACTGATGCTGGAAGAACAAAGAGGGAGGCAGTTCCTCTTCCATGGTAACTGCAAGCTTTCGCCTGCAAGGTGGAGAGAAAAACCAAGGTGAGTTAAAGTACCATGACAGATTATAAAAGAAAAGAGGAAATCAGTGTTTGAACACTGTGTATTAATGGATAGTTGTTTCGGCCTAAAATAAAAAAATAAAAACAGGAAAGGAATATTAATTTTTGGAAGACACCATCCTGTCTTAAGAAAGATAAGGGAATAACAGGAAAAGTAGATAAGAGATTAGGAGTGTCTTTGTGTAGTAAATAATAGTGGGGATTTTGATAAGGTGTATTATTTTAATGCCTCTTGCAGGGTTGCTGGGAGGATAAACGGAGAAAAGTCATGCATAGCTCCATATGAGTTCCTATAATGGAGGTACAAAAAGAAGAACAAATGAAGAACAAAAAGAGCAGGGAAACGTCTGCTGCAGCATGCAGAAGTACCTAAACAGCAGAGAAGACAGATCATACCAGGAATGGAAAAAACTGGTGTCAACCTCAGGCGATCCTGAGAGAGTTTTACACACAACCCTTCAGGAGCTCCTTGTCCCCCTCCTTTCAGTGCCACTGCTATGGCCATTTAAAGGGGTGAAGGGGCGGCCCTGTGGGGTGTTGCTGGTATGCGGGAGGGGCCTCTGGCCCCACAGATCTGTGCCGAATTCACTGCAATGCCGCTAAGAGGGAGAGGGGGCGGGGGGCTCGGGTGGTGGGAGGAACGCCACACTCACCCGGCCCGTGGGCCTGGCCCACTCCTGCCACCGCTGCTTCCTCGCCCGCCCTCTTGCCTGCTCTCAGTCTCTCTCTCTCAGTCTCCTCACACAGGCCCTGCTTGGCCTAGGCTGCACCGCGCCCTCTCATTGACTCCCCCGCAAACCCTGGGGAGCCAATCAGCTGCCTCGATACTAAGGGGGCGGTTCGGCTCCAGCGGCTCGGTGACGTCAAGGCCAGCCCGCCCTCAGGTGGGGCCGACAAGCACAGGCGGGGCGAGAGGCGCCCATTCAAGGAGGGAGGCAAGAGGAGCGTATTGGCGGCTCTCTAGGCCCGCCCAGTCACGAGGAGACAGTACTGCGCTTTGCCGCCCCGCCTCCCTCTTCTCCCTACGCATGTTACGTAACTCCTGTCACAACCGCATCGACCTATCCTCCCGTTCCCTCGCTTACGCAATCAGCGCCGTCTCCTTGACACCCCACGTCCCGTTTACGTAAACATAAGTCTGAGGGAGGGAGAGGCGGCGAGTAGGGGGAGCTGCGCTGCGCTTATAGCGCAAAGCCGCCCTCAATTACTACACCACACCACCCAATCAGCTGGATTAAGCCGTCACGCAAAGAGCGCGGCGTACAGCGGCGCCGGCTGCGAGCGAGAAGAATTTATCAGGTCTGCCGTTGCTTTTGCCGCCGCCGTTGAGATTCTTCCCCCTCAAAGGAGGCTCCTCCCCCGCACGTGGGTCACGAGGACACCAGCGGGCTGTCCGCGTGAGCCAGGGGAAGGCGACGCACGCGCCGCCTCCGGCGGTTATTAAGACGGGCGGCAGGGTCTGCGCGTGCGCAGCCTGGGATCCTGCGACGCCAGGTGGGGGAGTGGAAGACGCTTGACAGCCCGGGCGCCTGCGCGACGGGTGAGGTGGGTGAAAGAACCCTCCCTGCGTTTGAGGTTCGGTTGGCGCAGGCGCAGTCGTGTCGAAGCTACCAGAAAGATCGGAACGGCGGCGCCGTCTGGCTGTATCGGCGGAGGAAGACCCGGTGAGGGGGATTTATTCGTGTGTGGGATTTATTTTTATTTTGGGGGCCGGGTAGAGAAAAGGGTTTGGGATAGGAATGCCGACAGGGGGAAGGAAACGAGGCGGGTTCTGTGGTGCGGCTTTGAGGGGAAGGGGACGACGACGGCTGAGGACGCCGTTTTTCCCTGAGGGAAACCGGGAAACGGGGCTTGGGGGGCCGGCAAGAGAATATAGGCGAGGGAGTCAGAGGAGCGTCGAAAAGGGGAACAGCTGTGAGGCGACGAGGGCGGAAAAATACTTGAAGGAGGCGGGGGGGAGGTGTGTATGTGAAGAGCCGGGGGGGGGGAGAGTGTCGTCTGTGTGGTGGGGGGAGGGGAGTCCCAGAAATGCCCTCGCGAAAACATGGAGAGGTAAAAGGACACGTAATTGCGGCGGTGGTGTAAGCAGGCGAGAGAAAAACAACAACATCGGTGGGAGGAGGGGAGGAGAAGCCACGCCCAGAGGAGCCCCTCCCCCGCTCTCAGAGGGACAGTTTATGCAAATAGGGGGCGGAGCCTTGACTGAGTGGGATAGTGGGGGGAGGGGCGTTTGGGTGGAGAAGGGGCGGTCACTGCGCACGCCAAGATGGGGCTGAGCCGCAGGCACGGGGCTCGTCCACACACACCTCGGGCTGGTTTGTGCTTGCCCTTGTGACAAGGGGGAGGGGAGACTGCTGCGTCCTGTGGCTGCTGCTGCCGCTGCTGCCATCTTGTGGCGCATTTTGGGCCCTGCATCCTCTGAAGGAGGCAGCCACGGCAGCGGCCTTGAGAGAGGATTTTCTCCCCTGTATCTTTGCTCCTTCCACATTGCATGTTCCCTCTTTTGGCTGGGACTCGTGGCAGAATTAGAAACGTTTTATCTGTGTTGTTCTGTGTGTGTTCTGCCTCTTAAGCAGCTTTTTAGGGTGGGGCAAAGTGGTATGCCCTAATCATCCCCATTTCTCCTTTTACAGGCATTTGTGGAGCAGTGTTGGGATCCTTCCTCAAGACCTCTATTTTCCCGGCTCTCTTATAACAAATTATAATCATACACAGCCTGCCAAAACGTGTCTCTTTCCTGTGGTGTTCAGAGCGCAGCACATCTGTTCTGTTCTGTTAGCTCATAACAGTAAATCCCTCTTGGGGTTAGTGTCTCCATATGGCTGACATGAGAAGGCCAATCTTTGCCCACATATGGGAGGAGGAAGAATGTCTAGAGTACTATGGGATGATTTCCCTGCATCGAATGTTTGAGGTCATTGGTTCCCAGCTTACAGAGAATGACATGGATGCACTCTCTTTCCTTCTGGATGAGACACAGCCTTGGACTCACCCATTGGATCCTGCCCTTTGGGCTGTGGCAGCAGCTGAAGAGAGTGGTTCTGAGACTACCTCACCTGTGCTGGAGAGCTGGAAGAGGAAAAATCAATGGCGATGTAGTTTGGGCAAGACTGATGGTAGTCTTGAAGTTGCTGCTCAGAGGCAACTGCCCAAGAATGGTGTACAACTGCTCCTGGAGCTAGAGAGGAGGGGCAAATGTGATGAAACCAACTTCGTGCAGCTTCTGCAACTCCTGAGAGTACTGACAAGGCATGATCTGCTGCCATATGTCACTCTGAAAAGGCAGCGTACAGGTACTGAGCCAGAAAAGTAGAGAGCAAGTGGGTAGTATCTGTTTTCTGAGATCGGTTGAAATTAGTGGACCCAAGTCACTCATTTCAGTGAATATACTCTGAGAAAGACTAACATTGTATACAATCCAGTGTCATTAACTTTGACTTCCTGGCTGAATTGAGTGAAATAAAGTTCTTTCTTGAATGGTCATAATCCTAGCTTCCAACTCAGCTTTCTGGCCAGAATTTTAGCAATAGAAAGATAGGGGGTGGATATCTTTAAGGTATTATGTCTGCTATTGCTTAGTTCAGAATATTCTGATTCTAGGCACTTATGAACTGATTTGACAGGTTTGATGTTGCTTTCTTCTAGAACTGTTGTTCCCAGTTAACATAGTGTCTACCTTTTGATTATTTTTTTTTTTAAAAAAACATAGTTTCTCCTGAGAGATACACCTATGGACCATCTGTCCTTTCATCCGACCGGCAGGTGGACAACTGTCTCAATTCAGCCTCTGCAGAGCCTCGAAATGATCAGTGGGAGACAGGTGTGTGAGTTGTACAGCTTGCGGGGGTGGCGGGGAGGTGTATGGTTTCATCCCTTTTGTGTAGTAAATATACAATGCCATCAGTTTTTACGTAGCTGTTTTATGTCTTGTCTGCTACAATTGTGGATACATTTTTACTAGTTTATAACTTCTCCCCGATGAAAAGCAGCAATTTAAATAGTTTGCATTTGATATCAGATTTGGAGGGAGGGGGTTAGGAGCAGTAGCTGTATGGAATCTGAGCTTTCCTTGCCAGGCTTTGGTGTAAATAATTGCCTATGCCCGGCTTTTTCTCTCTAGGCTCCAATACGAGCAAAAGGAAGCGAGTAAGCAGAGGCCGGTCAAAGTCTACTTCCCGCAGGCGGCGGGGAGCTAAATCAACTAATGCTCCAATGCAGGAGGTCCAAACTCCCACGAAAGTCACCTGTGGTAGGTGTCAGCCTTGCATGTGCTTTTTTTCCGGGGGCGCCCTTGATTTGAACAAAGTATTTTTATAATGCCATGAAACCATTCTAAAATGCTCATTAGCAGCTTGGTTTCTGTTAAGGGTTTGATCAGTGATTCATTTTCTCTCTGGCTGGAGCCAAATGGGGAAAAGGTTGGGGGGAGGAAAATATATATATGTAGCTGCAGTGCTGTCAGTTTTGTTCTATGTCAGTGAACTTGAGTTTTGGCTTGCACTATTAATTTCTGTACAAATCTGGCAATAGGACTTCATTCCAGTGCAGTTGGGGAATGGGAGCTTTGGCCCCCTCTTTGGGGTGAGGGTGGGAAGGTTCTAACCCACTCCTTGTTATGTTGTCTTCAATTCCCAGGGTTCTGTTCGGTACCTATTTTATTGATAGTGCTCTAGAAGGTCCAGCTCTATTTATTTACTACTTCAATTACATATCCTGCCCTTCAGGCAGAATTTTCTGAGAGCAACATAAGAAAGCTTTATAAATGAGGAAAGGATGCCTTCAGACTACTAATCCCTTGGCACCAGTTGCTGGGAGGGATGGTGGAGGCTGTTAATGTCAGTACACCATTACATGTGATATGCTGGTTTTGGAAAGAGACTGGTTTAGCTACTCTGATGTTATTTTTTGTAATAACAAAACACATCATGCCCTATAACATGAGGTAGTTTCATTCATGGTAGTTGCCATTTTTCTGCTTCAGTCATCTCCAATTAAAAATAAATTCAACTTTTGCTGAAATTATATATTTCCAATTAATTCAGTGAATTCTTCAGAACAATGAGGTTCTGAAGATTTTTGATGTGCGGCACATAATTTTGTATAGTATAACATAAAACTATTTTGAGGATTATGAAGCTAGTTATCTTCAGAAAGTACGATTCCTGAGCAAGGGAGTCACGAGTGCCACAGCTCTGGCACTGAATAGTATTAAGAGGTGGTCAAACTTATGAATGACTTGTCCACATTCTTAAGTTGTTTCCAAAATTGTACGTGCTCACCAGTAACATATAGCTGTAATATTTCCTGGAGAGCCTTGTACATCTTTCTGTTAGACTCATTTGTTGAGTTTGCATGTTTATTTTATAGCACACTATACTACGCACTGGTTCTGTATCTGACTTTTGAAAGGGGTTAATTCTCCTGACTTGGTCTGTAACATCAACCCATCAAACTGGATTTTTCTTAAATCCCAGACTCGCCTCTGAATTCATATTAAAACTCAGTTAAGTGAATTATATCCAAATTTCTGGTTTGATTTTCAGTTCAGTGTTGAATGTCTATTTCTAACGCCAGCATATACCCTTTTCTAACTTAGAGCTTCAGATACATGTTGCTGTATGGAGAGATGTTCTGTATAGGGAAACTGACAACACACACACAGTGTTTACAGTTTTCTTACCCAGAAATGCACTGTGTTGCACGTAACATTTGAAGCTGCTCTCACTCAGCAGGTGGGTGCTAGGGGCTGGTGTAGGATCCCTACATAGCTCAATGTGCTATTGTCTTTGTGTCAGTGCAATGCAAATGAAACAAAAGCGAATGCACAAAAACACTTGTCTTACCATCTGACCAATTTACAGGCAATGGGTTCTAACGAAGAAGGTTCAAAAATAATACAATGAGTGTCAAAACTGCAACTTCAAGGTGCAGCTATAAGGCTTCTGCCGGGTAGGTGCAAGGATCAAACTGTAAGCTCCATTCAACACTAGATTGTTGCCTGTATACTTGATGATGTTGCCTTGCTTCACTGGGGCAGAGCTTGACCCTTGTTTTCCAGGCAGCTGCTTCTGAAATAAGCTCTGCATTTTATAACCCTTCTGAATTGCACATCTAAGCTTGGGAGTTTGAAACTGATCTCCTTTTCCAGTTTGCAACCTCCTGAGCTATTTCAGCCTGCAGAAGCTAGAGCTTAGTTACTGAAAAAGAGCATACAAACCCCCAAATGATCTCTTTTTTTGTTGCTGCTTGATTTCTGCCAATTCTTTCTCAATCCACCATTTAAATTCCAGGTTACTAAGCAAAAGTTGATGATAAAGAGACTCTGTCTCTCTTGTGCACTCCTCTCACAGAATGGTCTCGCAAAGGTAAATGAATCCATGCACCCAGATTTCCACCAGTTCTATGTGAAAGCAAATCTGTGTTTAAATGTGTGCTGAGTTACCTATTTCCAGAGGAATCACAGGCAACCCACCCTGCATGCCAGCCTCTCAAGCAGCCAATTTGTAAAGGCATGTTGGCTATTCTCATGGTCAGTGGGGACAAGGCTGCACTGGCAGCTCCTGGGATTGTAATCGTGTACAGAGCCACTCAAAACTGGCACTGTAGGGGGCATATGCTGCAAACCTCCAGCAGAGTGATATAAACAGGCTGGGGGTATTAAAGCTATGAGGACTGTGTGCCTCTTGTGGGACAGTCATCAGCTGATGTCTCAAGTGCCAGTCAATTAAAGGTTTTGCTCTACTAGATAGAAAAGCAAATAGCTCCCATGTCATGTGATCCCTTAGTTATGTTAATAGCTACTGCTGCAGATATCAGGCCATTTAAGAGCTGCTATGGAATCATCCTGGGCTCCTGTTAATCCTTTTTCCTTAGGGCATAAACATTCCCTTAACTTCTTTACCTGTCCTCCAGATGCTTCCATCAGTTTTCTTGGACAGTTTTTCCTCTGGCTGGTCAACATTTATCATTGATGGATGAACTGCTAACAATTAATAGTTCTAAAATCTTCCACACTTCAAAATCCACTTGCATTGCTTGGTTATTTCTCTCATGATAAATCTGTCAGCACAATGAATGTTAACCTGCATTGATACGTGTGCCATTTGGTGGTTGTCAAGAATAAGCAAGAACATGCACCCTGTGTCCTTGCAGTGAGAATTCCCATGTTGTGTCTGGTATCTGCAGCAGTCGCTCTTTATCCACTTACCCAGAAGTGAGGCCAGGGTTTTCACACCATTTTGTGTTCTTTTGCCATATTGAATCTCAGAATGATTTCTTGATGTTGCCATGTGCTAAAAGTCTTGAACCATGTTTCTCTCGGTCCACAGTTGAAATTCATCCCTGGAAAAGCATAAGTATTGGCCCAGGCAAGCGGGCCAAGTACCAGACACTGGCAAAAATACCCAGACAAACTAAAAAAAGCAAAAACTTAAGTGTGGCCCTCATGATTATTTCAGCTGCCTCTTCACCGCTTCTCCTATGTTAGAAGCGACCTGCATCTGGACCCTGCAGCGCTCTTGTTAAACAAGCTGTGAGGGACACTGCCTTGGACTCTGGGACTTGTTGCCTTCTGCACAATGGAGGCATTTTTGCGCGGTTAACATTGTCTGTAATGGGTTTTGCTGGCCTGTAAATATGTGTGTCAAAGGTGGGTGGGGTAATGTAGTATATTGAATTGAATTGGTACTCTATGCTGTTCCCAGTTCTTTTCTGGAAAACTGATAACTTGAGTTTTCTAATTCTAATGCTGAACACACACTAAAGGGTTGCATGGATGATGAGGTGACAGGCCTCAATCTCTGAAACCATCCTACTTTAGTGGTAATTAACTTGGAGGCTTCTTCACTCTTGTTACTGTGATTCAAACTTGGGAAAAGACATTGGCAGAAGCCTCTACAGTATGTGGCTCAGTAGCGTGTTTTGAAGCTGTCTATACTTCCAAACAGAAACCACAGTGGGATTATTTCACTGGGACTGGGGCCTGAAAGTGGAGGGTTGGGTGGGTACCATGTTGTTTGTGCTGCCTCAGTTGGTTTCATTATTGCCTTTATAGGTCAAGTGTCTAATTAGATGCAGCTGCTCAGGGCTTGCATTACTACTGGCTGAGCATGGCCATGGAACAATTAACCACCTTGTACAACTGAGTTGTGCAGAAACCCTCTCCCCACAGTCTTGCAGTTGATGTGCATCCTGCTTGTTTTGAAATAAAAGCTGTGGGTTCCCCCCTCCCCGTGGTCAATAATTGGAGGCTTTTATCCTGTCCTGGGGGAGGAAGAGCCCTCCAGGCACTTAAGTGAGACATAACTGACGCAAGAGGTGCCAGTATGTTGATGCCAACTCTGACAGCTGCTATCATTCTTCAGAGAACTGTTTATATTGGAAAGTGGGTGGGATGGGTATTTAGATGAAATCGTATGCCAAACCATGGATGCAAAAGTTGTATATCTTAAGCTGAGTACAGTACCAATAAAATGAAACCTCTCAGTTACTCTGCATATAGCATATTGGGTGGGAGCTTGTGGTTGGAATGTGAGAAAGGTTTCCAGTGGGTCCTACAGCCGAGCTCTTAATGTGCTGCCCTATCAAGGCAAAGCAGTTGCTGGTGTACAATGTAAAGAGAAATTGTGGACATCTGTTCCTTACTCAAGTTTTACAGTACATTGTTTATTTTGGGGTGGAAATGGCACTGCTCTTAGTATAAGCTCTAGGCTTTCTTACATGGACAATTGTCAAATTCAATTTGTTGCACAGCTCTGCTGTTGCCCATCTGGAAAGAGGGGTTCTAATTGTCATGCTGGTTGAAAACTAGCAACCGGCTACCAAAAAGCTGCCTTGTAGCTAACTCGTATGGGTGGGTGTGGGCTCCAGGCCGTACAAAGTTGCTGGTAAAGGGCTGTGACTGCACTTTGAGTTAATGCTTCTACAGGTGATGACCACAAGACACAGAGAAATTAAAGCTGACGGCCTTGTTGAGCGTATGTAATACACCACCTGCCTCATTTTTTAAAACATATCCTACTCTGTATTTGTTCCATTTCTCCCTCCCTCTTGAACCTTTTAAATTTTTGGCTACAATGCTGATAATACTTTGGGCAACTGAACAAAACACAAACCTGCCCAATGTCCATAGTTACAGCTGAACTTCAGTAATTGCTGGGGCATCTAGAGCATGGTAGTACACGACTGTTGCAGCAAGTCACTCACGAGATGGCTAGAACTTAATTAGCTAAAATTTCAAGTTTTTCCTGCCAAAGAGTCCAACTGGCTGTCAGTAGTTAGCTTTAGTTCAGGATCTCCCCAAGTCGCTTCCCCTTCCAAGTCAAGAATGGCTCATGGCCCTTAATAAAGCAGTGGTCCAGTTTGATAATGCCGTCCCGTAACAACAAGCTATATTAACTTGGAAAAATTATTTCCAAGTTTTTGGATTGAAAATGGCGGGAAGCCTTTTGAAGAATTTGCTGTTGTGGATGACTTTTCAGGATTGGTGCAGATAGCTCAACAGGAATGATTTAGTGGGGGTGGGGAGTACTAGAGGAATGTTTCTGGGGTGAGAATTGAGATGTTTTTAGTAAGTGATTATTGGAGTTCAGCTGTAACTTTGTGCCAAAGGTAGACTTCAAAAACGAGAGTGAACACCCCTTGCTGGGACTGACCATCTTAAGGAACCTGAACTCTTCAGGAGTCTTAGGTGGCCTGCATCTTCAGCTTGGTTGGTATTGATGTTCAGCACCTGCTCATGGCTGTTGAACAGCCCAACCCTGGAATACTGTTGCATGACTGTGTGTTTGTCTGCGTGCTCTGTTTGCGACCTCCAGCTCTAATGCCGCTCTTTCTCTTCCTTTCCCCCTCCCCTTCTCTCTCTCTCTCTCTCTCTCTCTCTCTCTCTCTCTCTCTCTCTCTGTTCTGTGTGTCTTGTTCAGACATCCGGCTCCGTGTTCGTGCAGAATACTGTGAGCATGACCCTGTCTTGCGTCAGAATGTGATGTCAAACAAGCAGAACCATCTGGAGCGGCAGTTTGATGTCTTTGGGCAGTCCAACACCATCCTGAAATCCCGTGACCTGGGCTCAATAATCTGTGACATCAAGTTCTCAGAGCTGTCCTACCTTGATGCCTTCTGGAGCGACTATATGAACGGCTCACTGCTAGAGGCACTGAAAGGGGTTTTCATCACTGACTCTCTCAAAGAGGCCGTGGGCCAGGAGGCTATCCGACTGCTGGTCAATGTGGATGAAGATGATTATGAGGAGGGCCGCCGTCTGTTACTGGAAAGCGTTATTCCCCAGGCCTGGTAACTTTAGCTACTAGGAAATTTAGGTATGTTCCCTCCACTAGTATCTGTCGTCTTCACACTCTCTGAAAACTTAGCATTTCCCCCTACTTGTCAGCTGTCATCTTGCCCCATTGGCTTAACAAGAAGATTAATTTTGCAAGTGGCGTTAGGGGCTTTTTGTCTGGGTATTGGTTGACATGAGATGTCCAGTGCTTCAATAAATTTAAGGAAGAGACTAGCTCAAGGCAGTTGAACAGTAATATTTCCAAACTACAAAACCAAAATAGAGCTACATCCTGTAATTACTAACAGAAGGTAATGCATTTAGCATATTTTCTCCTTCATCTGTAAGTAAGCATGTATGTAGGAAACCTTTTGGGGGAAAGTCCCTGATTTGCATATAAAATAAAATGTGTGTGTGTGTGTGTGTGTGTGTGTACACACACACATATACACACACATCTATACATATAAATGTAAAAATCAAATAGTTTAGCTTTGCTTTTAACTAATAAACCAATTTTTCTGCCAGGACAATTTCAGATGTTCTGTAGTTGAACTATTTTCACAAGTGATACTGAATTACACTGCAACAATATGTGTTTGTCCTAATTTTGAGACTTGTTCAGTTTCCCAGAACCTGCTGACTCAGGTCTTCTATTGACTGATTGGTGCAGGATAGGGTGGGAAGCCTGGAGCCCTCTAGATGTTGCTGGACTGAACCTCTCATCTTCCTCCCTGACCTTTGGCCATCCTGGCTGGGACTGGTGGAAGTCCAACAACATTTGGAGTGCCACAGGCTTGCCACCACTGATATAAGGGCTAGCTCCATTGCTGCTCTTTTTCAGCAAGACTTGGGTCCTCCATATATATTTTATTTTAACATTTTTGACAGAAGTTAAAATTGTGAAAGATGAGATTGGTTTTCTTAAAGCCCTTGAACCAGAAAAAATAACCAAAATAGAAGAGTATCAGTAGCATAAACCCCACAGGTGTCAGCAAATGAACAGAGTCCCAAAGGATCTCTGGGGGTTGGGTGGGGGACCAGCCCTCCTGGTGCCTGGATGACAACAGATAAATGCGTGTGGAGTTGGCATCCATCCTGGTTTTCACTCTCAATCTTTTTCTTCTCCTCACAGGGCACTTCATTTTTACTCCCTGATTACCACATGGCTTACGTGAATTGGATGTAGACTTCAGGAAGGAAATTTCTTTTTAGCCAAGGAACCTTTGTCCCATCGCGGGGCAGGGCTGGATCTTGACAGTGATGGGACTTCAGGGAGTTAGAATTGTGCCGCAGCTGCTCTTGTATAGGTTGAAACTTTGAAAGAGCAACTGGGAATGGTCTTAATTGACATTCAGGTGTAAGTAGGGCTTGGCTAGAGGCACCCACTCAGCGTGGATTCCTCATTTTGAAGTGAAAGGGACATCTTTTGGAGAGCCATTTAGTCCTGATAATGAAGCAGAAAAAGGGGCTTTGAAACCCTTTTGGAATAAGTTGGTATGTGCATCATGCTCACTACCAGTACTTGTGTTTTTGACCTCTTTTGCAGAGGTGGAGAGCATTCTCATTTTGCAGAGTTGCAGGTACACCTCTTAAGGCCAGTAGCAGGGCATGCTATGTTGCCTACTTTCCTGGAAAAAGAGAAATAACCTATTTTCCTTCAAATCTGAATCTAGGGGTGGGCTTCCATTCTTAAGTATACATCCAAGTCCCATGGCAGGAGAGCCAGTGATGATAGAAGTGGAAACTTGAGTCATTTTGGGGGGGAACTTGTCAGTTCTGTGGCTATTTGTACATAATATAAATAATAGGGTTCAAAAAAAGGTGGTGCAGCTCGTTCTGGTTGAATTTCTGAGCTGAGGACACTGCTTGACTGCAGTGGGAGGGCCAGAGGCCAGAAACATGTAATTTAAAAAGTTGTATTTTTTTATATAAAAAAAGACTTTTTTGACAAATGATTCTTAATGTATTGTATTTGCAAATGTCAATAAAGAATAGTATTTGCAACTGCTTGGATTCATATTTCAGTTTTACCAGGATCAGAGGCTGAGACACGAGAGTCCTGGCTTACAGTTGCTGCTGTAGTGATTAAACCTTGTTCCCTGTCCAACAAGGAAAGGCAGTTAGGCTGGTATGCCTGCTGCCAAAGGGAGTTCCCGGCCACCCAAGACTCACTGAGGTGACTAGTTTGGCAAGGGGGCAGGGCCTATACCCTTCTACACAACAGATAGGCCAATCCCAAGAGCAAGGGGAGGATGAGCAAGGACATTTAGAATGAATTCCTCCATTCTTTATTAGTGAGAAGTTGTGAGAGATGATGGGAGGGACATACTGTTTAGGAAGCCAAGAGCCCTTGCGTACCCCTAGTGGTCTTTGGCCAAGCTGACAAAAATTAGGTGAGTCAGTCTTGCTGAGGACCTGGTCATAGAAGCCGTAGAATCATAGAGTTGGAAGGCAACCAGAGGGCCATCTAGTTCAACACCCCCCCCCCCCCATTCAGGAATCCTGCCCGCAGCCTTCCCTGGGTGGGCTTGAACCATCAGCCTTCTGGTTAACTTGTAAGACGCACTGACCCATTGCCACTGCCTGACAATGCAGACTAGAATACAGAGGATCCAGATACCGGCCACAGACTCCTATCTCTAATACATTAAAAATCATCTGTTAATGTAGAATAGGCAAGTACAGCTGTCGGGCTTGGCTATCCAGATTTCAAGGGGGTGGATGCTACCAGGGAAGGCAGAATACAGTGACACTGAAGATTCTCTACTAAATGCCTTGGCATTTATATGTCAGCCATCAGCCAAAGAAATTGAACTGGCAATAGCCCAGTACATCAGGTTTTTCTGCCTTCTGCTGTTTATGTAATGCTGAAGGCGGCGTTTCAACTGGAACTGGAGTTCTTAGCATGCTTAGAAGCCTCAAAATCAAGCCATACTATCCCCTGGTGTCACCCTCTTTAGGCCCCAGTTCCTCCTCTCCCACTTCTTTTTAGTCAACAAACTTAATCATGTCAGTGTGTTTGGTTTGGTATTTCCCTACTCCGAAACCATTCTAGACCTATAAATCATTACCAAGATCCTGCAGAGGTGTATACAGTATTTGATATGAAGACAGACAACTCCCATCCACTTCTGCTTCTGGGAGGAGATCCTACAGCTTACGTCTTGCACAAACAACTTGGATGTATGCCTGTCGTAATCGAGTCTTTCAGAGGCTTCTACTCCTTTCCCTTCCCCCCACCTGATTCCATTAGGCAGGAACAGCTGTGGGCCCTGTCAGCTGCCTAAGGATGCCAGCTGCTGACATGGGTCCTAAGTGTGCTAGGCAGAACAGAGGCAAGGAATAACACAAGCATCAGCTTTCACAGAGTAGAGAGCTGAGCCCCTTTCCTCAGATGCATAAAGTGCCTTCAGGATCTGGCTATGAGCCCACACAGAGTTGCAGAAAGGGCCTGAGCTGGTCTTCCTCCATGTTGGTGAGTCACAGACTTCCCTCTGTAGCAGCGTCAGGGGGACCTGTCGCCCTCTATAGGTTGAGATGTAACTTCCATCAGCCTGGGGGACCAAGGGCAGGGATGATGGGAGTTGTGGTCCAGCCACACCTAGAGGACCACAGGTTCTCAGCCCCTGACCTAGTCCCTGGTCTGAGCAAACATTTGCCGATGGGATAGCTCAGTCGGCAGAGCATGAGACTTACCTTAATCTCAAGAGTCGTGAGTTCGAGCCCCACATTGGACAAAAGATTATTTGGTTGCAGGGGCTTGGACTAGATCAATGTTTCCCAACCTTTTTCCGACTGTGACCCCCTTCCAACCTTGTTACCTTCCTGTGGACCCCACCCCATCCTACTGATTGAATGTTTTGTTTGTAAAGAGAGGGAGATCCATCTTCCATGTATTGTAAAAAGTAAACAACACTTATTTGACTCCAGTTATTTGACACAGAAGGACGCAGGTGGCGCTGTGGGTTAAAGCCTCAGCGCCTAGGACTTGCCGATCGAAAGGTCGCGGTTCGAATCCCTGCGGCGGGGTGCGCTCCCGCTGCTCGGTCCCAGCGCCTGCCAACCTAGCAGTTCGAAAGCACCTCCGGGTGCAAGTAGATAAATAGGGACCGCTTACCAGCGGGAAGGTAAACGGCGTTTCCGTGTGCGGCTCTGGCTCGCCAGAGCAGCGATGTCACGCTGGCCACGTGACCCGGAAGTGTCTCCGGACAGCGCTGGCCCCTGGCCTCTTAAGTGAGATGGGCGCACAACCCCAGAGTCTGTCAAGACTGGCCCATACGGGCAGGGGTACCTTTACCTTTACCTTTACTATTTGACACAGAGGGGAAACCTACAGATAACAGTCCAAAAGCATTCCCTCCAACATTTCTTTGATGAAAATAGGAACGTCCTATTCTTTAAAAATAATTAACTATTTATACCCTGCCCATCTGACTGGTTTGCCCCTGGGTGGCTTCCAACATATATAAAAACATTATAAAACATTAAACATTAAAAAATCTTCCGTATACAGGGCTCCCTTCAGATGGCTCAGGGGTTGGATAACTCCGCACCCTCCAACATTGCTCCAATGAAAACAACGATGTCAAGGAAAAGCGGGATATTTTGGGATCAAATCAGAAATGTGGACGAGTTCAGTAAATCCGGGACTGTCCCTGGAAAATAGGGACACTTGGAGGGTCTGCAAAAGGCGCACAGGGAGTTCTGTATATGTGGGAGAATTTTAAAAAGCTAGTGGTCCTCACTGACCTGGTGCAAAAATATCTTGTCATCTGAAGAAGCCCTGGCTGCCTAGATAAAATACTATAGTCCCCCACACCTTTACCTCAACTGTCTCTGGGTCCAGTATTGGACCACTTCGATTGGATATGCCCAGCCAATGTGGACAGACTTCTCTGAGCTGGAAAAACCCATCACTTGCCCTCTTGACCCATGTCAGTGCAGACAAGGTGTGGGCCCCCCTAGGTGACATCATTAATTTGTTCCTTGGCACGGGGACATTCCCAGGGGAGCTGGAGGAGGCAGTGATGCGTCCGCTCTTAAAGAAAACGCCATTAGATCCTTTAGATCTATCCAATTACCACCTAGTTTCGAATCTTCCGTATCTGGGTCAGGTGATGGAGAGAGCGGTTGCTGAACAACTTGGATTTCTGGATGAAACATCGGCCTTGGATCCATTCCAGTCCAGCTTTCCCTCTGGTCATGGGACCGAGACGGCTTTGTCGCCCTAACAGATGATCTCCGTAGGCAGCTGGATCGAGGCGGGTCAGGGCTGCTGATCCTTTTAGACCTGTCAGCAGCCTTCAACATGGTCGATCATGAACATTTGGACCAGTGCCTTGTTGACGTGGGGGTTCAGGGCAGAGTCTTACAATGGCTGCACTCTTTCCTTTCTGGTCGGGGACAGAGGGTGGCACTAGGGAGGGAAATGTCGTCGCACCACTCCTTGGTGTGTGGAGTGCCGCAGGGTGCAATTCTCTCTCCAATGCTTTTTAACATCTTTATGTGCCTCCTCGCCCAGATTGCCCAGAGTTTTGGTCTGAGCTGCCATCAGTATGCTGATGACACCCAACTCTATCTGTTGATGGACGACCAACCTGACTTGACCCCAGACACACTGGTTAGATGTTTGGAAGCTGTGACTGGATGGCTGCGTGGGAGCATTTGGAGACAGAGGTCCTCTGGCTGGGTCGGGACAATATGGAGCTGGGGACTCAACTCCCATCTCTTGCGGGGGCGCAATTAGTGCCAGCGCCTTCTGTCAAGAGTTTGGGTATAATCCTCAACGCTTCACTTTCTGTGGAGACGCAGATTGCAGCTACAACAAAGGCGGCATTTTTCCATCTCTGCCGTGCTAAGCAGTTGGCCCCTTACCTCTCTCGCCCTGATCTCGCCACTGTGATCCATGCAACGGTCACCTCCAGGCTTGATTATTGTAATTCGCTCTACGTGGGGCTGTCCTTGAAACTGACCCAGAAACTCCAGCAGGTGCCGAATGTCGCGGCAAGACTTCTTACGGGGTCTTCGCCGTGGGATCACATTCATCCAGTGCTATACCAGCTGCACTGGCTCCCAGTGGAGTACAGGATCAGGTTTAAGGTGCTGATTTTAACCTTTAAAGCCCTATACGGCCTAGGACCCTCGTACCTACGGGACCGCATCTCCTGGTATGTCCCATGGAGGACCTTACGGTCTGCAAATAATAACACCTTGGAGATCCCGGGCCTCAGAGAGATTAGGCTGGCCTCGACCAGGGCCAGGGCCTTTTTGGCCTTGGCCCCAGCCTGGTGGAATGCTCTGCCACAAGAGATCAGGGCCCTGCGGGATTTGACATCTTTCCGCAGGGCCTGCAAGACAGAGTTGTTCCGCCAGGACTTTGGTAAGGGCACAGCCTGACTCCCCTTTTCTTTTTGTATAAGAACTAGAATGAAAGGGGCCTCCCAGCATTCTCACAGGCCCATATAAGATCAGCGTAAACAATTGGGCCGATGAGGACTTACTGTTCCCAACCCTAACCCTGCAGAAAGCCATCTAATTAGACTTTATTCTGATTTTGACCTGTTTTTAGGAGGTAATTATTGTTTGATTTTATACTAATGTTATATATCTGATATTAGCTGCCCTGAGCCTGACTTTGGCCAAGGAGGGTGGGATATAAATAAAAGTTTATTATTACTATTACTATTATTATTATTACCTGGGAGCAAGGCCCACTAAACTCAGCCAGCTTTCTTCTGAGTAGACATTTAGTTATTTACAGCATGTGGCGCTGTGGGTTAAACCACAGAGCCTAGGGCTTGCCCATCAGAAGGTCGGCGGTTCAAATCCCCATGACGGGGTGAGCTCCCGTTGCTGGGTCCCTGCTCCTGCCAACCTAGCAGTTCGAAAGAATGTCAAAGTGCAAGTAGATAAATAGGTACCGCTCCAGCGGGAAGGTCAAGGGCGTTTCCGTGCGCGGCTCTGGTTCGCCAGAAGAGGCTTAGTCATGCTGGCCACATGACCTGGAAGCTGTACGCCAGCTCCCTTCACCAATAAAGCGAGATGAGCACCGCAACCCCCGAGTCGGCCATGACTGGACCTAGTGGTCAGGGGTCCCTTTACCTTTTTACATGCAAGTCAGCAGACCAAACGACCATGCTCAGCTAGGCACTGGGGAGCCAAGCCAACGCTGTCAACGGGCCCTTTGCTCCTTGGCTACATCCAAATGCCCCAGTCTGCTAGGTGCCAGATTGGAGTCAGGCCCACGCTGCCACCTGGACCAGCACTGGCGGCAGCCATAAGCAGTGGTCAAAAACGGCAGCCTCAGCGATCTTGGAAACAAACCAGACCTGCTCCAAGAAAATGCATGTGGCAAAAGAAGCGCTAGGCTGCCCCCTGGTGGCCCGCCCTTACCTGCTTGTGATTGGCCAAACAGATAGCCAGCCATTTACGTACTGTAATTTTCACCTGTGCCCCCCTTGGAATATGCTGGGAAACACTGGACTAAATGACCCTTGTGGTCCCTTCCAACTCTGTGGTCACTCTGTTGCATCGCCCACCAGCCAAAATCCCCTGTGTGGCTTTGCAAGTTTCCCCATTAAACCCCTGATGTTGGAGATGTAAAGGGGGAACGCAGGGAGACTTGCAAAGGCAGCTGGTTTAAGGCAGTCTCATGTTCCCTTTGGGAGAGCGGAGATGTCTTAAAGAGATGCCTTTGAAGCAGCTTCTCCCCTCCTTTATTTATTTTTCCTTTTTTATGGTCTGAAACTATTATTATTATTATTATTATTATTATTATTATTATTATTATTATTACTGGTTTTCACATATTACATTACAATACAGATGTACCAAAGCCAACACCATTTCCTCCCCATCCCCCCATACATTTACATTTCTATTTCCTCAATCCATCATATTATTATTCTTTTCTCCTTCCTCCCACTTCCCTCCACCCCCACTCGATTTCCCCCACATTGTACAATTTAAAATAATCTTTGCATTCTACAACCTTCTCAAATCATCTATATATTCTTATTATCTTGCCTTACTAATTTTTCTTCCATCCTGTACATCACGTTTTAATCTAGGCATATTATCATATTTAATATGCTAATATTAGCGTATCTTTTTTCGAGCAATATTTTGCCATATATTCATTGAAACATTTCCACTCCTTTTTAAATTTTTGATTTAACTGATTTCTTACTATAGCAGTTAATTTTGCCAAAATTAAATATTCATTTAGTTTATGAATCCATTCTCCCCTCCTTTTAAGGCTCTGCCACCTGAATCAACCTTTGACAACCCTCCAGACATTTTGGACTAAAACTCCCATCAGCCCCTGGATAATACAAGAAGGTGAGGGAAGTTATCTGCTGGGAGCGGGGGGCAGGGGAGCACAAAAGAACACCCCCACAATGCACATAGGCAACCTCATTCTTCCCTGTGCAGCCCTTTCACTGGAAAGCAGGGTCCTGGGTGAAGGTGTGGCGTAGCGTTGCCCCACAGAGGATCCTGTTCCCTCTCCCCCCCGTGCTTGGATGCTGTCCCTTACCACTCGGGCCTTGGGACAGTGAGCACATGAAATAACAACAACAACAACAACAATTTATTATTTATTATTTATACCCCGCCCATCTGGCTGGGCTTCCCCAGCCACTCTGGGCGGCTCCCAATCAAGTGTTAAAAACAATACAGCATTAAATATTAAAAACTTCCCTAAACTGGGCTGCCTTCAGATGTCTTTTAAAGATAGGATAGCTGCTTATTTCCTTCACATCTGAAGGGAGGGTGTTCTACAGGATGGGCGCCACTACCGAGAAGGCCCTCTGTCTGGTTCCCTGTAACCTCACTTCTCACAATGAGGGAACCGCCAGAAGGCCCTCGGCGCTGGATCTCAGTGTCCGGACTGAACGATAGGGGTGGAGACACTCCTTCAGGTATACAGGACCGAGGCCATTTAGGCCTTTAAAAGTCAGCACCAACACTTTGAATTGTGCTCGGAAACGTACTGGGAGCCAATGCAGAGCTCTTACACTCCGTCAAAAACTGAGAAGAAGGGCAGAGCTTTCAGATTTTGTCAGCAAGGAATTGTAGGGGATGTGTGCCCACGGGAGCGCAGGCCATTATATCAGACTCTAGCAGCTGAAGTCTCAAGTGGGATTATTTCCCATCACAGCCAACCCGGGTCAGAAGGGTGTTAGAGCTCACGCCACACTCCCATCCCAGAGGGGCTACTGAGATTTCCCCCTCAGTCATCTTTGGACCATACGCTTCCCAGAAGACTTAGAGAAGGTTAGGAGAAAAGATCAGGAGCCTAGCTCCCAAAAATGCCCAGGCCAATCTGTTTTGGCCAATTTTTTTTCTGTTTTATCAGCTCAGGACATCCTTAACCGAGATCTCCTGAGCTGAGACAGGGTGGCAAAAGTGGCCTCCTTAATTGGTGAACTGCAGCGTGGCTGAATGTGGATGCAGATCAAGCCCTGCAACCTTGCCTTGTGGAAGGGGATAAATTCTTCAGGGAATCCCTATTAGTGCATCTCGACAGTAAAGGAAACTCAGCAGGCCACACCATCTCACCCCCACAAAAATACCCTAAGTCCTGCATACATACTCCCAGTTTTTCCTGCAGCTGGTGTAGCCTAGTGGCTAAAATGCTAAGCTGTAAATCAGGAAGTACCCAGTTTGAATCACTAATTACCGTATTTTTCGCTCTATAAGACGCACCAGACCACAAGACGCACCTAGTTTTTGGAGGAGGAAAACAAGAAAAAAAATATTCTGAATTTCAGAAGCCAGAACAGCAAGAAGGATCGCTGCGCAGTGAAAACAGCAATCCCTCTTGCTGTTCTGGTGTGACGGCCTGGGATTCCGATTCAGAGGCTGAACCAGAGGAATCCCAGCCTGCACAGGAGTCCCCGCCTCCAGGGCCGGCTGAACTGGGGCAAGGCCTAGATTCTGAGGAGCCTGCACCTGTGTCAGATCCTCAGGAGTAGGCACCAGGTGAAACCAATCTGGCCCCAGAGGTGCTTGAGGACTCAGTGTCTACAGGTGAGCCTCCTCCGGGGCCCAGTAACCCTTCGGCCTCTCCTGAACTGCAGAGGCTTAGGGCAGAGAGGCGAAGAGAACTGGTTGCTCCCAGGAGGAGTGCTCGCCTTAAGGCCAAGGGAGGCGGGGCTCCTGGGGGCCGGGACCGCCCCTGGCCTTAGAAGAAGATAAAGGCCAGTCAGCCCGGTCCCAGGTTGCGGGAGCAACGTCGTTGTTGGCTTCAGACCTTCCAGTGTTCCTGTTCCCTGCCCGGCCTCCTGCTCCTGACCTTCCAGCGTTCCTGTTCTCTGCCCGGCCTCCTGCTTCTGACCTTCCAGCATTCCTGTTCCCGCCCGGCTCCCAGCTTCGGACCTTCCAGTGTTCCTGTTCCCTGCCCGGCCTCCTGCTTTTGACCTTCCAGCGTTCCTGTTCCCCGCCCGGCTCCCTGTTTCGGACCTCGCCTCTCATCTTGTGAACTCCGTCTACGGTAACGGTACCTTTCCCCCGGGACCAGCACATCTGGCTTCTGGGATAGCTACACAGCCTGCATTCGCTCCATAAGACACACACACATTTCCCCTTACTTTTTAGGAGGGAAAAAGTGAGTCTTATACAGGAAAAAATGCGGTAATCAGTTTGAATCACTAATTACCGTATTTTTCGCTCTATAACACACACTCGACCACAACTCGCACATAGTTTTTAGAGGAGGAAAATCCGTAGGCATGCCACCCGTAGGCATTCCCTCCATAACATGCACAGACATTTCCCCTTACTTTTTAGGAGGAAAAAAGTGAGTGTTATGGTGCAAAAAATACGGTAATTCACTAAGTGGCCTTAGGCAAGGGGTTTTCTCGTAACCTCAGTCCCCTTACTTGGGGCATAATTATAGTGACTACCCGATAGGGCTGTTGTAAACAACTACAGCCAGATGATGTATGTGAAGCTCTTTGTATCCTTGGAAGCACCACAGAAATGCCATGTTTTGCTTAATCCATGCAAATCTTCCACTCCAGACCTTCCTAAGGGGGCTGGCTAAGCCCTCTGCCTTTGGAGACAACAGGCAGTCTAATCTTTTTTTAAAAAATAATAATTTCTATACTGCTCTTCATCTGAGGATCACAGGACAGATTACAACATAAAAACCCTAAGGCAGAGAGCGTCTCCTGCACACACACACACACACACACACACACACACACACACACAACTACACACAAATACACACACACACTCAACTTTAGAACCTATCAGTGGGAAGAACCAGTACTTTGGCCATGTATAGAATAGTCTTCCACAAGCTGGTACAAACCATCTCAAAATCTCCTCCACTGAATTCTCACCCACACATGTAGCTCAGTTGGTAGAGCATAAGACTCTTAACTTCAGGGTTGTGAGTTTGAGTCCCAAGTTGGGCCAAAGATTCCTGCATTGCAGGAGGTTGGACTCGACAACCGTCCCTTCCAGCTTGACAATTCTATAATTGCGACAGGAAAAAAACACCCCATCAGTGGTAAAGCATCTACTAGACCAGCCTTTCTCAACCTGTGGGTCCCCAGATGTTGTTGAACTACAACTCCCATCACCCCTAGCTAGCAAGACCAGAGCTTAGGGATGATGGGTGTTGTAGTCCAACAACATCTGGGAACCCACAGGTTGAGAACCGCTGTACAGTACTAGACAAAATAAGTTTAATTGCAAGAGTGATCCTGCCTACTTTTTTTGTTTGGAAGAAATATGAGAACTGGAGAGTAGTCCTCAGCTCCAATAACCTTAAATGATGATGATGATGAGGATGACAACGACATTTCCATGGCAGCCTAGGAGTTCTCCAAGCCCTGAGCTGTCTAAGTCTTGAAAGACCTCTCATCAGAAGCCTACCTTCAAATCCTGGTCTTGCCAGATCATTTTCCTTCTGAACGGTGCCAGTTCCATTTTAGGTTCTCCCATTTGCTCTGACCTTGGTACCAGCGCCTTAATGAAGGTGACAACCATTCTAATGATGTTCCCCTGAGAATGGAGAATCCCATCTTTACCCACATCTAGAGCACGTACTTGCTCACTGGAAGGACAGGTCCTGAAGCTGAGGCTCCAATACTTTGGCCACCTCATGAGAAGAGAAGACTCCCTGGAAAAGACCCTGATGTTGGGAAAGATGGAGGGCACAAGGAGAAGGGGATGACAGAGGACGAGATGGTTGGACAGTGTTCTCGAAGCGACCGGCATGAGTTTGACCAAACTGCGGGAGACAGTGGAAGACAGGAGTGCCTGGCGTGCTCAGGTCCATGGGGTCACAAAGAGTCGGACATGACTAAACAACTAAACAACAATAAGAAGAGCACTTACTACTCGGTTCAGTCTCCTGGCAGAATGCCTTCAGCAATCAAACCGCATCCCGTTTTGCCTGAAAACCTTTTTCCTATTTTAATCACCATTTTAAAAGGCATTAAAGCAAGAATCATAAAAACAAAACAACAACTTGACATATTGAATGTGGCCTGGGAAATTGCCTTTCCCCTGAAATATGGAAGGGGCACAATTTTTCTTCCTACTTCCCAACCCCAAATGGCTTTCGACTGGCTATGCGTGTCTTCTCTTTTCTTCGCCATCTTTTGAGAGGGATTCTGCTACAGATCGATCGCAGGGCGCAGATGATCACCACTGCCAATATCAGCGCCTATGGTGAGGATACTGGTGAGCTGAGAAGAGGGATTTACGCTGGACCATTTCTCATCATGAGATAACCCCAGTGGTCTACTGCTATGAGAGAGGGAGGGAGAAACCTCTCCCTATCCAACTTTCTCTGCGCCATGAATAATCTTAGGAGCCTGTAATCACACCTTTCCTCATTTCTAAACTAAATAGCATCATACATTGCAGTGAAGGAGCTGCAGCCCTCTCAGATTTGCGGACATTCATCAGTGACCGGCTTTACAGGCTTCCCACAGTTTAGTGCTGTGAGAACAGAACGATGGACTGAATCTAGCAAGGCTCCTCTTAAGAATACAGGTGAAACTCGGAAAATTAGAATATCATGGAAAAGTTCATTTATTTCAGCAATTCAACTTAAAAGGTGAAACTAATATATGAGATAGACTCATGACATACAAAGCGATATATGTCAAGCCTTTATTTGTTATAATTGTGATGATTATGGGGGTACAGCTGATAAAAACCCCAAATTAACAATCTCAGAAAATTAGAATATTGTGAAAAGGTGCAGTAGCTATTCAATCCATAACACCTGAAATGGGTTCAGTAGGAAGCACAATCATGGGGAAGGCTGCTGACCTGACAGTTGTGCAGAAAGCCATCATTGAGACCCTCCATAAGGAGGGAAAGCCTCAAAAGGTAATTGCAGAAGAAGTTGGATGTTCCCCAAGTGTTGTATCAAAGCACATTAATGGAAAGTTATGCAGAAGGGGAAAGTGTGGAAGAAAAAGGTGCACAAGCAGCAGGGATGACCACAGCCTGGAGAGGATTGTCAGGAAAAGACCATTCAAATGTGTTGGGGACTTTCACAAGGAATGGAATGAGGCTGGAGTTAGTGCATCAAGAGCCACCACACACAGACGGATCCTGGAGATGGGCTTCAAATGTTGTATTCCTCTTGTCAAGCCGCTCCTGAACAAGAAACAACGTCAGAAGAATCTTGCCTAGCCTAAAGAGAGAGAAAAAAAGAACTGGTCTGTTGCTCAGTGGTCCCAAGTCCTCTTTTCTGATGAGAGCAACTTTTGCATCTCATTTGGAAACCAAGGACCCAGAGTCTGGAGGAAGAATGGGGAGGCACACAATGCCAGATGCTTGAAGTCCAGTGTGAAGTTTCCAATGCCAGCTGCTTGAAGTCCAGTGTGAAGTGTTGATTTGGGGAGCCATGCCATCAGCTGGTGTTGGTCCGCTGTGCTTCATTAAGTCCAGGGTCAACGCAGCTGTCTACCAGGAGATTTTGGAGCCCTTCATGCTTCCTTCCGCAGACGAGCGGAATTATGGGGATGCTGATTTCATTTTCCAGCAGGACTTTGGCACCTGCCCACACTGTCAAAAGTACCAAAACCTGGTTCAATGCCCATGGGATTACTGTGCTTAATTGGCCAGCAAACTCACCTGACCTGAACCCCATAGAGAATCTATGGGGCATTGCCAAGAGAAAGATGAAAGACATGAGACCGAGCAATGCAGAAGAGCTGAAGGCTGCTATTGAAGCTTCCTGGTCTTCCATAACACCTCAGCAGTGCCACAGGCTGATAGCATCCATGCCACGCCACACTGAGGCAGTAATTAATGCAAAAGGGGCCCAAACCAAGTACTGAGTACATATGCATGCTTCTACTTCTCAGAGGTCTAATATTGCTCTATTTGCAGTCCTTGTTTTGCTGATTTCATTTAATATTCTAATTTTCTGAGATTGTTAATTTGGGGTTTTCATCAGCTGTACACCATGATCATCACAATTATAACAAATATCTTGCTTTGCATGTCATGAGTCTATCTCATATATTAGTTTCACCTTTTAAGTTTAATTACTGAAATAAATGAACTTTTCCACAATATTCTAATTTTCCGAGTTTCCTGCAATGCTATAGAGTGGTACCTTGGTACTCAAACACCTTGGTTCTCAAACGCCGAAAACCCAGAAATAAGGGTTCTGGTTTTCGAACATTTTCGGAAGCCGAACGTCTGATGCGGTTGTCAGCTATTAAGGATACTCAGCATTTTATTTCTGTTATAGAAGGTCTCGCTGTTCCCCAGGGTGGCTGGGGAAATCCAGCCAGATGGGCAGGGTATAAATAAATTATTATTATTATTATTATTATTATTATTAGCTACTTGGGATGTTGAAGCTTTGTATACTAATGTTCCATTGGATAGGTTACGTTCCCTGGTTGAACAAATACTGCATGACAATAATCAAAACGATCCGCCAGTACATGAATTACTTGATCTGTTGGACCTTATTCTTGAAAATAATTTCTTCCGCTTTAAAGAACACTTTTATTTTCAATGCAGGGGCGTGGCGATGGGCGCCCATTGTGCACCATCCCTCACCTGTATCTATATGCATTATTTTGATTTAGAATATATTTTGAGTGATTCAAATCCATTTAGGAAGCATTTATTGGCTTATTATCGTTACATTGATGATTTAATTTTTGTTTTGGACCAGGATATATTCTTGGAATTTGACATTTGGTTAAATCAATGTGATACAGCTTTAAGATTTACTGGCAAAAAGAACCAAGTTAGCATTCCCTTTCTAGATGTTGAATTATTTTTTGTTACTGAACGTAATGAACATGTCATTAATTTACGTCCCTTTCGCAAACCTACTGATAGGAATTCTTCATTATCATTCTAACCATCCGGTCCAATTAAAAAATAGTCTCCCGTTCAGCCAATTTATTAGACTCAAAATAAATTCTTCCCTTGGTACTGATTTTTTAAAAAATGCTGCACCCCTTTCCTCTTCATTAAGAGATAGAGGATATCCGCAGGAAATAATTCAAACGGCCTTTGAAAAGGCTAAAAGAACTTCTAGGCAGGAATTGTTAGTACCAAAACCCAAAAACAATTAGGACAGGATTTTCGGTTCTATAGAGTACAAATCCGCTCCACTTCCCAGTGGGGAGGAGTTGCGGTAGACCGCGTGGCCACCCACTCCCCACTGGGGGCGGGGGACCTTGTCTCCCGTTGCCTGGGGGATCCCGGCCACGTCAGAGCCTGGCCAGCCAACCCGCTGGCCAGGGGGACGTGGCCGGGGCTGTTTAAATGGAGGAGCGAGCCAGAAGTCTTTCTCTTTGGCTCGCTTCCTCAATCACCCACCCTCCCTCCCTATTTTGCAGGATAGGCAATGGCCTTGCTATGGACTTCAGTTGATCACCTTGGTTGTCCAAGGGGCCTGGTAGGAATTTTTCCACTTGGCAAATTGGCACTGGCCACTTGGTTTTCGCCTACCTCGTGGCAATCGTCACAATTTTGTTAGGGTTGCGGTTAGGGATTGTTTGACCTTGTGTGGGGGAGGGGAGGTGTGGCAATCACCTGCCCCTCCATGCTTAAGGGTATTCCGTTAAAGGAATCCGGGTGTGTTGTTCTAGTCTGAAGGGGGCTAAGGCCTTGACACGACCCCGACGGGAACACCAGGGGGAGCTTGAGTTGGTCCGCATCGACAGGGCTCCCCCTACTGGTGGCTTGCCCTTACTGGGGACTTCCTGCCCAATGGGCAGGAGTCAGATATAGTCAGGTCCAATCAATGCCTAAGCCAATACCGTTCACATTTTGTAATTTCAATAAAGTTGTGGCCAAAATTTGCCCAATAACATAAACCTAATATCTGTGTCCTTGTGTGAGTTATTTCCAACGAAGATTGTCTTGCAACAGTTTACAAATTGCTCTACAAAAAATTGTGTGTACTGTATCCATTGTGCTTGTGGGCTTTTATATGTAGGTAGTACTACCCGTAAGGGACGCTGGTGGCGCTGTGGGTTAAACCACAGAGCCTAGGACTTGCTGATCAGAAGGGCGGTGGTTCGAATCCCGCAATGGGGTGAGCTCCCGTTACTCGGTCCCTGCTCCTGCCCACCTAGCAGTTTGAAAGCACGTCAAAGTGCAAGTAGATAAATAGGTACTGCTCTGGCGGGAAGGTAAACGCCGTTTCCGTGCGCTGCTCTGGTTCGCCAGAAGCGGCTTAGTCATGCTGGCCACATGACCCGGAAGCTGTACCTTGGCTCCCTCAGCCAATAAAGCGAGATGAGCGCCGCAACCCCAGAGTCAGTCACGATTGGACCTAATGGTCAGGGGTCCCTTTACCTTTACCTTTAGTACTACCCGTGCAATCAGGACTAGAATTTCTGAGCATAGGTCCAAAATACGCAATGCTTGCCTTAGTCCAGCATTTCCAGCAAGAGGCTCATACTGAAAATGACCTGAGTTTTTTTATCCTGTGGACTTTTGAAAAACGACCTTTTAGACCTGTTGATGTACGAAGAGCCTTGTTACAAAAAGAGTACAAATTAATATTTCAGCTAGGAACCTTCTTTCCAAAAGGTTTGAATACTGAATTTGACCTTGGTTGTTATATATAAATTTATTTTTGTGCCTTCGTTTGTTTAGCAATAACAGAGAAGTGTTACTGTACCTTTAACCATGTATGAATGTGATTATTGATTCCATGCACCTGTAATGTATTTAAATGTTTGGGATCACCAGTTTCTACATTTGCTGTGCCTGTGAGTACCTTTTGTCCTGAGCGAACTGTGTTGAGTGATTAGGTAAGATACAACATGACATGGGTATTGCATGTATTTTGTGGTTGTTCATTTATTGTAACTGGAGTGTCATTCTGTATTATTCTATATTATTTAGCATTATGGACTGATGAAGTTTCTGCAAAACCTGGATAATTTCCGGAGAACAGGTCTCATTTATTTGGCTTCAATTGATCATTTGGCTTTGCGCTTCCATCTGACGACTACTTAAAGAACGCTTTTTGGCAACCGCTCCTACGTTTATGGCTTTGTGCTTCCAGTGAACAACTATTTGTTCCAGCTGTGTTATGATGTACTTATCGCATACATAACCAGTACAGCAACTAGAGAGACGCTGGTACATTCTAGGTTCATGAGTATCTCCTGGCTTGATTATACACATTGCACTTTAGTCTGCTCATTGTCTAGTTGGTTTATGAGGTTATATACTTATTCTAGTAAACTTGTTCTTTATATTCATAAGCCAGTTCTGGTGTTGTTGGTTTGTTGTTTAATTATTGTTTCTGGGGCACCTGTACCAATGGAAAGCAGCACCTTGGTTTTCGAATATTTCAGAAGTCAAAAGGACTTCCGGAATGGATTAAGTTTGGCGCTTTTGTTTTTGCTATTTATTTTGCATTTTTGTTTTTGAGGCTTTTTTGGTTGATTTGTTTTTTGTGGCTGTGTGGAACCCAGTTCAGCTACTGATCGATTGATTGTGTGACTGTGGAAATGGATGAAAGCCCCCCATCCAAACAATGACTAACATCAGTGCAGGTAAGAAAACAAAATTAATTTTAATTTTTATCATCTACAATACTGTCTTATTTATTGTATAGTGCAGTACATTATTGCTTTCATTTTATGGATCAATGGTCTCGTTAAACAGTAAAATTCATGTGAAATTGCTGTTTTAGGGGTTGTTTTTAAAAGTCTGGAATGGATTAATCTGTTTTGCATTACTTTCTATGGGAAAGCACATGTTGGTTTTGGAATATTTTGGTTTTGGAACGGACTTCCGGAATGGATTAAGTATGAAAACCAAGGTACCACTGTATGCCTATCTTGAGACAGGCCAGTAGGAACCATGCACAGCACCCCAAGTTGAGCCATGGCATACCTATATTTTACAAGGGCATCAGCAACTAGAATTTTGGATTTTGCTGAATCTTTTTTTTCTTTTTAGTTTTCATTTATACTTTTCAAGTCTATAGACTTCACTAGTTTTACAATCAATTTAACATTTCAAAATCTGACTTCCTTCCCCCTCTTTCTGTGCTTTCTTAATTTTTATTTTTTATTCTGCATATCCAAATTCATTTCACTTGCTCATTTAATTATCTACTGTAGAGATATACTCTTATGAAACTGCAGGTTGTTACAATAATCCTGCTAATGTTTTTATCTGTTTACAATTTATCTGTAAATACTCAATAAACCATTTCCACTCTTTTATAAAAAGTTTGCTATCTTGATTTCTTATTCTTCCCGTAAGCTTTGCCATTCCTGCCTATTCCGTGAGTTTTTGTATCCATTCTTCCTTTGCAAGGACTTCTGTTTCTTTCCACTTTTGGGCAAGTAGCATTCTTGCCACTGTAGTAGCATACACAAATAAATTTCTATACAATCTAGGTGGTTCTGTCCCTATGATTCCCAATTATTTTGGGAATTTTGCTGAATCTTATCCCCTCCTGTCTTAAACGGTATACCTGCAAACAGAGCTGTCTCCAGAATTTCCTCTCCCCTCCAGGTCCATTGTCCACACTGGGCCCTCCTCATCCATCCTAAGTGATATTTCTAGGTCTTCTTTAAGCCTCTCTATGAAGAGGGGAAACAAACGGCTGCTTTTTCAGAGTGGCAAATCCACTGCTAGGCTTGGGGACCTGACACACATTCAGCCTTGCCATCCTTTGGCACCAGACCAATATGTAAAGTACAGATGACCTAGCCTGGAACTGTCTACTCTAGCCTTCCGTGATCTGCCACCCTTGGGATGTTTTTGACTGCAATTCCCATCACCCCCTGGCAGAATTTGGTACTCCACTTCTGGCAACAAATTGTGTTGCCTCTGCTTCTAGCAAATAATAACAATAACAATAACAATAACAATAACAATAATAATAATAATAATTTTTATATCCTGCCCTCCCCAGCCGAAGCCAGGCGCAGAGCGGTTAACAACAGTAAAAGTAATACAGCATTCTAAAATTAATTCATTCTAAAACCAATTCAAAATCAAATTAGTGGCAACCATTGGGCTAGAGTTCTATGAAGATTACCAAAGGAGGGGGTCAGACTGTGCCTTGGCCAAAGGCCTGGTGGAACATCTTTGTCTTGCAGGCCCTGCGGAAAGATGTCAAGTCCCGCAGGGCCCTAGTCTCTTGTGACAGAGTGTTCCACCAGATCGGAGCCACAGCTGAAAAAGCCCTGGCTCTACTGCAACCTGAAATGCTTTTGATTGAAAATTGAACCTTGGTCTTTCACCCATGAACTATGGTAGCAGTCTCTCCCGTGATTGGGTAGGGTGGGATTCGAACTCAAGACTTCAGCAATCTCAGGACTGCTTTCCATGACTAAACTTCACCACATCATCTTTGAAACAGGTGTTTGTGAATCAGGAAGCAGCCGCAAATTGACAGCACTCGCTGTTTGTCAAAATTGCCACTGGGTGGCTCCACTAAGCTACATATGTCCTTCCCTGCCACTTGGATATTTTGTCTATATTTGTCAGGTTTCTTTTCTCAGGCCCGTAAATGACTGTGATTTCCCCAATGATGAATCAATAATGCACCTCTGATCATTCATGAGGAGGGCAGGATCTTGGATTGTTGCGGACTCCCTCCCCGATCTCATCGCAAACTTGCTCCCAAATTGCAAAATTAATCATAAGGCTTTAAAAGGCAGGGCACTGATATCAGAGCATAAGCCTGTGGTTTCTTGAGTGGCCGAGTGGTTACTGGCATGGGTGGGTGGGCGGGCTGGGAACAGAGGCTGTGGCCCAAGGTCTGCAGCTCAGATCAGATTTAAGGGCTACTTGTGTATAGTGCAGGCCCTCCAAGTGCCCCTATTTTACAGGGACAGTCCCAGATTTACAGAAACCATCTTGCTTTCTGATTTGATCCCGAAATGTCCCACTTTTCCTTAGGATATTCCTATTTTCATTGGAGTAACGTTGGAGGGCACAGAGTTATGTGACCCCTGAGCCAAGGAGATAGGTGACTATACACAGAGGCGTAGCAGGTCAGGTAGTACCTGGTGCGATTTTTTTTTGTCACCCCCCTCACATTCCACTTTTGGGGAATGTTGCCCACAGTTGTTGAGCTTTTTTTAAGGGAAGGTTGCCCAGTGTTGTTTAGCTTAAAATACGACCACCGATTGCATAAAATGGGCGGATTTTCATGGCGGCAATCTCACACCACTCGTGAAAATCCGTCCGCCATGGGTGAGAGCACTGCCACACCAATAATAATAATAATAATAATAATAATAATAATAATAATAATAATAAATTGTTTATTATTTATACCCTGCCCATCTGGCTGAGTTTCCTCAGCCACTCTGGGCGGCTTCCAATTGAGTGTTAAAAACAATACAGCATTCAATATTAAAAATTTCCCTAAACAGGGCTGCCTTCAGATGTCTTTTAAAGATAAGATAGCTGCTTATTTCCTTCACATCTGAAGGGAGGGCATTCCACAGGGCGGGTGCCACTACCAAGAAGGCCCTCTGTCTGGTTCCCTGTAACCTCACTTCTCGTAATGAGGAACCTCCAGAAGGCCCTTGGCGCTGGACCTCAGTGTCTGGGTAGAACGATAGGGGTGGAAACGCTCCTTCAGGTACACTGGGCTGAGGCCGTTTAGGGCTTTAAAGGTCAGCACCAACACTTTGAATTGTGCTCGGAAACGTACTGGGAGCCAATGCAAATCTCTAAGGACCAGTGTTATGTGGTCCCAGCGGCCACTCCCAGTCACCAGTCTTGCTGATTTTGTCATCCCCCCTAGGCATGACACCCAGGGCAGACTGCACCCCACCCCCCTTGCGACGCCCCTGACTATACAACCTTTAGAAGGCATCTGGAGGCAGCCCTGTTTAGGGAAGTTTTCAAGTGTTTTATTATGTTTTTACATATGTTGGAAGTTGTCCAGAGTGGCTGGGGCAATCCAGTTAGATGGGTGGGGTATAATAAAGTTGTTGTTGTGGAAGAGGACGTCCCTGTTTTCATCAGAGAAATGTTGGAGGGTGTGAATATGAGGCAGCTTGCCAAGTTGCAACAGATATGTGGGGGGAAGTCTCTATCAACAGAGCGCCCTGCAGTCCGCCTGTGGGCCTTTTGTCGTGCCGACCTCGTGCAACTCGCAAGCTCAGACGGAAAGGGTCCAAGTGGGTTGGACAGCTTTGCCTGGGAATGAAGCATTGCTTACCGACCCAATCGCTGCTGCTCATTTGCCAGCCTCTGACCTCTTCCCCTCCACAGCCCACGCTTGTCCCTTCCAATGTTGATTGTGCAAAGCCCTCTGGGCAGCGAGACCGCGCTCCTTGCAGCACCTGAACACAAGTGGCGGCATGAAATATTCTTTCTTAGTCCAAAGTCCCGAGCAGATGTTAAAAGCAAGTAAGAAGGAAAATAAATCAGAGGCTCTGGGTGTTTCCAAGAGGAGACCTCCAAACACAAACGGGTCATTTGCATCCTCTTCATATTTCGTACATTTGCTTCCAAACATCCCTCTGTGTGTGATTCATGGACATTCATTGCTATTCTAAGCAAAACTTGGCAGAATGTATCTGTGGGGCAGGGGGTTGTTCCTCCCCTCCATCATTCCTTGCCTGCCCTCCACTGATTTCTGCTCTGGTCAAGGACTCGGGTACATTAGTTAAAAAAAACCTAATGCACTATAAACATGCAACACCAGGTGGTGCCAGAGAGCAAATAAATATTCTTTGTGATTTTTAAGTAGCATTTTTTTTATTTTGTTACGACTATTTAATTTCTGACTTATTTATAGTGCCCCCCCGTGTGTAGACCACACCCCAAGAGCTCAGTTATTTTTGTAGCTGTACATGCAGACTTACTTAAAAACAAAAATCTCAGGAAGTGCATGTTACCAGCCTGATGTTGCTCCATTGTGATTTTTTGCTGGGAGGTTCAGCGACGCTGCTCCAAATAAAACACCTCTCATTTTACAGTGCAGTTTCTCACCTTTTGAGGAATAGCACAAGAAGAGCCCGCTGGATCAGGCCAATGGTGTTGTTGTTTTTTAACTGCAAGTCTGAGATCAGGGTTTCAAAAGCAGTTTGGACAAACTCATGGAAGGAGAAGGCTTTATCAATGGCTACCAGCTATGATGTCTATGCTCTATCTCCAGAGTCAGAGGCAGTAATCATTCTGTATACCAGTTGCTGGAAGCAGGGCTGGATTAAGGTTTGATGAGGCCGTAAGCTACTGAAGGTAATGGGGCCCTTTAAATGTCCAGCTGTCAGCAACAAATTGCCGCTGTTTTATGTGCTGAATATTTGCTATATGGTAATTTATGGACCTAATCGGTATCTAAAGCCATTTGCACATGCAGAATGCAGGCACCCTATATATGGAAATGAGCAAACCAGTAAACAGGGTCTTAAACAAGGTCAGGTTTAAGGTGCTGGTTTTGACCTTTAAAGCCCTATGCAGCCTAGGACCCTCGTACCTATGGGACCGCCTCTCCTGGTATGCCCTGCAGAGGACTTTAAGGTCCACAAATAACACTTTGGAGGTCCTGAGGCGCAAGAAGGTTAGATTGGTCTCAACTAGGGCCCAGGGCCTTTTTAGTACTGGCCCCGACTTGGAGGAACGCTCTGTCACAAGAGACAATGGCCCTGCAGGATTTGACATCTTTCTTCAGGGACTGCAAGATGGAGCTGTTCCGCCTGGCCTTTGGTTTGGACTCAGTCTGACCCTTATGTTTCCATCCCCTTATGGTTTTGATTTATGGGTTACTACTAAAATGAGGCTGCATATTAAATTGTATTTTAACCCGTATTTTAATTAACTGTTATTTCTTTTTCTATTACATTTTATTGTAATTTTATTGGTGTTGGTCACCATGAGCCCGGTTCTGGCCAGGGAGGGCGGGCTATAAATAATAATTATTATTATTATTATTATTATTATTTTAGGGAGTAGGCTAGCAGGCGGGGCCCATTACTTACATCACAGGAGCCTACACAACACAAAACACTGTTGCTGTATGTCAGTTTTATTTTATTTATTTTTTATCTTATATTTTGGAAATGTACTTCCAGTTTTTTTCCCTTTAGTTTTTTTTGGGGGGGGCAAAAGAGTGGGGCCCTAAGCTATATACATATATATTTAGCTTATATGTAAATCTGGCACTGGCTGGAAGCCATAGTAGGGGTGAGTGTTCATGTGACCAGGTCCTTTTGTGGGTTTCCCACTGTTGGCAAGCTCTTCTTATGTTTTAATTTCTCTTTGTACCTTCTTTTGTGGACCCTTTAGTTGAAAAGTGGAGTAAAAATCTTTGCTGCTCCTGCGACTATAAAATCTTGGAACGCTAGCAGGATTTTATTAGCAACATGCTGTTTTGTGCAGATCCTGAACCCAGGACCAGGGCAGACCTTGCTTGGTTCACAGCAAAGACCTTTATTAAGTTCTGTGGCTTCAGCTACAGCCATAGACAGGATTAAA
This sequence comes from Podarcis gaigeae, assembly GCF_964106915.1. Classification (NCBI taxonomy): domain Eukaryota; kingdom Metazoa; phylum Chordata; class Lepidosauria; order Squamata; family Lacertidae; genus Podarcis; species Podarcis gaigeae. The sequence continues at coordinate 79,698,019 of NC_139684.1, forward strand.
AGGAAGCAGGATGAGGCACAGGTATCAAAATGTGCGCAAGTCTCATCAACTGCAGGTAGGGATGAGGGTGAAATCTAGCTCGATTCATATTTCAAAGGGGAACTTCATTTGACTTCCACTTCCTGCAACAATGTGTGAATCAAAACGGAGCCATCCTTCGAAATTTGCACTTCTCCAGGTTTGGTGGTGCAGTTCCCCAGCTGAGTAATATTTGCCAAGAAATAAATAAATATGCATTTACCAGAGCAAAATGCGTATACAAATGCCTGGTGAAAATGCCTTAGAAAAAAATGCTTGCAAAAATCTAGTCGGCAAAACTGCATACGAAAAAGAAAGGCTATATTAGGATAAATTCACACTAGAATGATGGTGAATTTTCAGGAGGCCTTCAAGCAAAATATTCGCAAACCAATGTGGAAATGTGAAGGAACGAATTTAGGAAAAAGGAGAAACTGAAATTAACATGTTTTCGCCCATTGGACTGCAGGCCTTTCAAAACCTGGGTTGCAACTCTGCTAAGCTCCTGGCATTGCATTCGGAAAAAAACACCAGTCTCACTGGGGCCAAGTCTATTTAGAGCCTCCCACCTTTGCACCAGCCCTTTGCCCTTTCCTGTTCCTATATTACCTCCCTTCCTGTCCCCAGACTTTGTTCAATAAAACCTCTCTCTCCATGTCACTTACAGATTCCAACCTTCTTTGCTCTTTCATGCTTTCTTGAGGTGGTGGACCTTTTCGGGGTGGGATGTTCCAAGTTGTTGTCTTTTCCACACCAACCTTCACCCGTCTGGGATAGGGATGTACCAGACGTGACAGGGGACAGCAAACCCTCCCTGTTTCCCCGGAACAGAAGCAATCCCAGTTTCTGATTTGATATTAGAATGACCTGCTTTTCCTTAGGATGTCCCTGTTTTCATTGGAGAAATGTTGGAGGGTGTGGAGTTATGCACCACCACCCCCCGAACCAAGGAGACAAGTAACTATACAACCTTTAGAAGACATCTGAAGGCAGCCCTGTAGAGGTTTTTGTTTTTAACAAGTTTAATTTTTTAATGTTTTTTAAATATGTTCAGAGCCCCCTGGAGTGGCTGAGACAACCAAGCCAGCTGAGCAAGGTATAAATAATAAAATCATTGTTATGGAATAGGACATCACTATTTTCAGTGGTTGGCGCTGTGGGTTAAACTACAGAGCCTAGGGCTTGCCAGTCAGAAGGTCAGCGGTTCGAATCCCCACGACGGGGTGAGCTCCCGTTGCTCGGTCCCTGCTCCTGCCAACCTAGCAGTTCTAAAGCACGTCAAGTGCAAGTAGATAAATAGGTACCGCTCCAGCAGGAAGGTAAACAGCGTTTCCGTGCGCTGCTCTGGTTCGCCAGAAGTGGTTTAGTCATGCTGGCCACATGATCCGGAAGCTGTACATTGGCTCCCTCGGCCAATAAAGCGAGATGAGCGCTGCAACCCCAGAGTCAGCCACGACTGGACCTAATGGTCGGGGGTCCCTTTACCTTTACCTATTTTCATTGGAGAAATGTTGTAGAGTATGGGACCGGGCCTCTTGCAACTTTAAAAGCTCCATACAGGAGAGATTTGCAGCATTTGTAGCTTGTAATGCAAGCTTAGCTTTCTGGAATGTCTTCTTCGGGACTATTGTTAAAGATGCAGGAGTCCCGGTCCTGTTTTGCATCTGAGCCCCAGAATCTGAGCTGTCTTGTGGACGTTTATGGGTCCCCAACATATCATTTTATCTTGTTATTTGACTGCACCATCTTCAGCCTGGTCCTGCAGAGAGGTGGGACATTTCAGTCACATTTCTTCCACTAATTAAGGCTTACCTTTGCAACATTTTAGAACATTTTGAGAGGTCTGGAGGGTGGCAACACGAGAACAGGGCCTTCTCTGCAGTGGCTCCCCGTCTGGAATGCTCTCCCCAGGGAAGTTCGCCTGGTGCCTTCATTATACACCTTTAGGAAGCCAGGGAAAAACGTTCCTTTTTAACCAGGCCTTTGGTTGACCTGATCAACATCGGTTATTGCTTTTCTTTTTATTTTATATACTGTGATATCTTTGTGAACCGCCCTTAGATCTCTGGGCATAGGGCGGTATATAAATTCAACAAACAAACAAACAAACATTTTATCATATATTGTGACAGCCAAGACAAGTATTTCTGTTGCCTATGGGCAAGCTCATCACTGCATATTTGCCTGTGCATTGTACAGCGCACAATTTAAGCATCAGCTGTAAGAAAACAGCAATATTTAAAATGGAATTTAATTCATTCGTTTATGGAAGTTATATGAATATTGCATGGCACTAGATGGTCAGTTCTGCGATCAAACCTTGGTGCTTCCTGGATTGCAAGGAGACGAATATTTTTCGAAGCTGACGTTCTCAGATCATTTGGTAGGGGGCGCCACTATACTTTATTAAAGTCGCTTCCTCACTTGCCATTCTAAGACCACCTTGATGTAGTAATGCTAGTGCTCCTGTCCACTCCATGCATGAAATGGTGGCAGAGAGAGAGAGAGAGAGAGAGAGAAAGAGAGAGAGAAAGAAAGAAAGAAAGAAAGAAAGAAAGAAAGAAAGAAAGAAAGAGACAAATGCTGGGTTTAGCAACTGGTGGCCTTTGAACCAAACTGGGCTCCCTGGACACTGTCACTTGGGCCTCCATTTTGCTGAAGGAAGTTGCCACCCTGGCAATGAGATTTGGTAGGAGGCCATTTTGAGGTGCGTGGGACCTCTGGTCTGCCTAACCCAGACCCAAAAGTGGCTGTTTGGCAGTGACCAATTGCTCGAACTGATTGCTTATTTGAAATAGAACTAGACAGGCTTTGAGATTTCTCAGTTCTATTTATTTTTGGCATATTAGAGATGTCTTAAAAGCAAGGATCATGGACGGTTGTCCACAGGTGAAAGCCTCCAAACTTCATGCAACATAAGTATGGTCCCCCCCCCTGCCAACCCCCCTCGCCACAATTTATTATGTATATTAATGTAAATTTAACGCTCATGGCATTATTTATTTGTGCCACATAATAACCTTCCAGGGCTCACCATGTTTTCCTGGCCACTCAAGATCCCCCGGCATTCGCTTTCGAAAAGATTTTGCTGCTCAGCCCCCCCAGTGCCCCCCCCCGCAGCTGCCACACGATCCCTTCTGAAGCCCTTACAATGGCAGCTTCCACTCCAGACACAGCACCGAGTTCAAGGAAACCATGAATTGAATATAAACAAAACCCACTCTCTTTTGTTACCGACAGTCGCCAAGACCAATCGTGCAGCAATCTTTTTTCGCAACTCAGAAATCTTTCTTCTAGGTTTGCTGGGGGCTGGTTTTCCATTAGGACCCCCCCCCCACACGTTGCCACCACCACAACTCCAGTTTGCTGCATCTGGTCAGTGGTAAGTCATCACGTTGCTGTTTCCACACACCGCAAGCATTTGCTCCCGGGAAACGCATGCCTGTCAGTGCTACGCCAGACAACGTATAATCCAACAAACAACTAGCTTTCTGACGAAATATATGAATTAGAGAGGGAAGGGGTGCTCCTTAGCTTTCCCCCGCAGCTCTTAAGTAGTCCTTGGGCCTTCGCCATGTCGCAAAATGGGAGATGCAATGTTTGTGCAAAGTTTATTAAAAAGGAAAGTGGGGTTTTTTAAATGACGCTGCCTGAGACATCTTAAGGCTCCAGGGGTCAGCAAACTTTTTAAGCAGGGGGCCGGTCTACTGTCCCTGAGACCCTGTGGGGGGGCTGGTCTATATTTTGAAAGGAGGAAAAAAAGAAGGAATTCCTATGCCCCACAAATAACCCAGAGATGCATTTTAAATAAAAGGACACATTCTACTCATGTAAAAACATGCTGATTCCCAGACCGTCTGCGGGCCAGATTGAGAAGGCGATTGGGCCAGATCCGGGCCTTAGTTTGCGTACCCATGTCTTAAGCCAATGGCATGCAGAATCACTGTTGGCCCTTGGTATATCTGGCCGCATGACCCTGCTTTCTTTGCAAGCATGGATTGAGGTTTGGTGGTCAGACGCATGGATGAAAATGGCAAACAAAGCATCAGGCATGTCAGCTGTGGTTTGGGAGCACCGGCTGGGAGAGCGAGGCTGAATTAACAGTGTGTTTGTGTCTGTGTGCAATATACATTTCATGAGAAACTAACCATGCCTTTTGAAGCCACCGAGTTTTGGATCTCAAATGAATTGCAATAATTAATCCACTCTGATATCTCAGTTAAAAGGGTTAGAGGATAGTCCATTTGCAGTAAAATTTGGTGCAAAGAGCCTTTATTTTTTCCCCAGTCTGTGAGCCTGAGTTGTGGCACATGACATGGTTCCCCCCAACCCCCCACAAACTAATAGAATCTGTATTTTTCCACTTAAAAAGACCCTGTGTGTTGGCCTTCGCTTGCTAGTGTTCTACGTAACACTAAAACCACACTCGCTACGATGTCTAGAATCCTGAGTGTGTATCCTTTGCAAAAAAATTAATTGCCATTTACAGCAACCTGTAGATTTGGAACAAATATGTATATATATTTGTCTTCAGAGATGTAAGGAAAGAATAACTCATTCTAGGTTCCCATTAGATAAAAGCAACAGTTTTTTCCATTTGGCTTTTCTGTTGCAAAAATGCTTCATTCTCGGCAATATTGTCATTTGTTATTCCTTTGATCCTGAAGATGCATCTTCAGACAACTTTAATTATTGTACAGGATTTCCCCAATTTTTGTTTTGCGTGGAATGCTGAATTCATGTTGCATGTAAATAAGGACTGCATGTGATAAATAATGTTTAGATTTCAGTGTACTGTACGTCAAGAACACATATAAAGCAATACAGATTCTGTAAAATCGTTATGACATGCAAACTTCTAGGTGTGGTATCTAAACTGAATGCCCAATGTATATTGAGTTACTTTTGGATTACTTGTGGGAATTTTTTTATGTTAGCATGGTAGTCATCTTAGCAGCTTGAGCAGGCAGTAATTCATCCTGTTCAAGTTGCTAAGATTGGTTTTCAAACCAATGAATACACATACAACAGACACAGAATTACGGATGTATAGTGGATGTTGTGCATATTATTAACATCACCTATTTGGCTAATGAGAATTAATTCCGAGTCTTGCAGAGCATACAACAGGAAAAAGCCCCAGCAATTTTTATTTTTGATTTTTGCAATGAAGCTGACCAACTGAGAAATGAAACCCTCGGACAAACAAAATATCGCAATCCAATGATACACATCACATGTTGTAGGTTTAATTCTTAAAATACATTGGCTTCAACTGCTTCTGAATGTTCACATACATTAGAAAGGGGGAGGGAATTATCTCTCTAACTTAATTACAGCAATTTCTCTTAGTTTTGTATATTTTTACACTGTCTGAGAGCGAAATAAAATTATTTCATTTAACAAGGAATTTCTGGGTGCATTTTCTTGGAAAGTTAATTAAAAGTTAGATGCCTTACATCATGTTTCAGTTACTTAACATACATGTAACTAAATGGATTTGAAAGTTAAATATTAGAAACCCAGTATTGTAAAATTTGGGCGTCGTGTATGCAGACCAGAATTTAGATTTCAAAGGTGAATTGAAGATTTTTCTTTTTCCATTTTATACAATACTTTGAATTATTTAATATGATTATCTTAATTTCCGGTGTTGGCAATTATTCTTAAAATTCTGGATTTGGTGATAGAAACTGATAGTGTGAATAATATTTTGCATATTTTCATATTAATTCTTCGTATAAAGTGATTGAAAATATATTTCCAGTAGTCATTTAAACTTTGCTAGGCTTTAACATTTTGTATCTAATCTATGCTAATGCTTTTATATATAACACCAACTGAAAATTAATCAATGAGTATTAAATATAAAGTTCTCAATTTTATACCTATGTTCATTTATCCACAGCAATCCCTGCTTTTAATTTCTGCAGTTTGATTATGCTTTTTCTGTTTTCACTGTATGCAAAAACTTTACTTGGATTTACATACAACTATAATATATGGAGTGACATATGTAATCTTATAAATTTTGTTTTCCTTACAGATCAGTTCCTAGAAGTTAACACCATTGGGTTTTTCAATTTTCTGCTTTGCATATAATATTGTTTACCTTGAATAGATTTTACATGAAGTGTTTTTGCATATTGAACATAAAATCCTTTATTTAAAATAAAATATTTCTAAATGTACCCACTAATTTTGTTTTCCAATGAGTAATATTCACCTTGTGCTGATTGTATGAATGTCATTTGATCTGCTTGCAAATGAAATAATTAAATATTTTGTTGTGTGCATATATATATATATATATATATATAATAATAATAATAATCTATATAGTGTACTATAATAAAATGCAGAGATTATTCAGTTTTGCCACATTATTTATATTTAAATTCTAAGTAGTATGCAGGAACTTGTATAATCTAAGTAAATGTAATTTCAGCTGTGGGTCAACAATTACATAAAGCATTTAATATTAGCTGCATTTTTCATTGATTTCAAGGTAATACTATGGATCATAAATATGCATTTTAAAAGACTGTTTTGCATATTTAAATAAAATCTTATTTAGAGTGTATGACTATCTTGCTATTTAAAAGAGTTCATAAAAACATAACTTTCTCTTTTTAACATTGTTGCACTACTACTTCTTAATATGCACTTCATATAAACCTTTTAATTATTTTAGCATATATGACTTTTAACTTCAGAAATGTCAGATTTAAATTAATTAACAGGTTAGTTATGTAAGGCTTTGTACATGGTACTTCCACTATAGAATATTATTCCATAAAATGCTTTTAACTCCAACATCTACTTCAAACAGTTTTTAAAACCAAATTTTACATTTAATCCTTAACATCTGTTCTATATATTGTTTTTATTGTTTTTACTCTACCTTCTTTTATAATAACTTCTTATATGTATCTTTTGCACTTGCTAGTCAGGATACAATAATTTGAAATCCTGCGTATAACATTGTACAAGAACACCTAATCCCCTTCAGCGATGTTCCTGCCAGATTATATTACCTTTGATTCCCCAGAATACTAATTACCTATTTCAAATCTCCAAAGTGGGCAGCATGTTTTCCCTGCGTGACCAAATGTTAAATTCTGAATTAGGATTATCAATACAAGTCCTTCAGTTTCTATAAAAGGTTACGTTCTTTATCACCAGGTCTTTTTCATGGCCCCTTTGTGAAAGACTACACAGAATTCTTTCCTCTCCATTTCTGTCTAGAAGGCAGATCTATGCAGACGGGAGCAACGTAGAAAGAAAACTTTTGCATAGTTGCATAGAGCATTAAAACTCTTCCTAATTTTGTATTTAGTGATAGTGTGAAGGTGCAAAATAAGGAGAGGGCGGAAGGAAGGTGTTTACAGACCACACACACACACACACACACACGCTGAATACAATACACCCCAGGATCCTAAGCATGCCCAAATAGAACCTCGCCATTAGCCTCTCCTACTCTCCGAAGTCCTGCCGTTTTTCCATTCCTATTTTCCTTCCCATTTTAAACCGGGAGGGGGGGGGGCTCATCCTGCTCCAGGACTCAAGAGAGCTTTCCCCTCTCACCCAACCCCTAAGGCTTTTTCACCCTAACCCTGCCCTAAATCTTATAATTCCGCCCCCCACCCGTCTTAAAGTTCAGAAGCACCTTTCTCATGCCCCCGACTTTGATGCCCTCCTTCCCTACACCTCATTTCCAGATCGTAAATAACCCTCACCTTTCTGTATTGCCCCTTCCTTCATCTCTCCCCCGCCCCCCACCCTGCCCCCCGTCCCTGCCCCAGCTGAAAACACTCTGGGCATTTTTCTTTCTCCCTCTTCCAAAGCCCCGCTGCCCCCCCCCCCACTCAGTCCCTCAGTTTAACAAATTTGGAAACAGCCCCCCCCACTCTAAAATTCGGAAGCTCCTCTTATTTCTTCCCTCCCATCTGCTCCCCCCCTCCAATCAGGGCTCCCTTTCACGCGCGCCCCATCTCCATCCCCATCTGCTGTTGCTGCCCTGAGCATCTTTCATCCTGGTGCTGATGCTGCTGCATCTTTCTCGTTGCCCGGGCAACCGTAGCCGGGGAATGGGGAGGGGAGGGGGGAAATGATGGAGAGAATCCGGCGCGCGCCCTGGCTCGCGCTCTGACTGCTGCCGCCGCCGCCGCCGCTTCTGCTATTGCTGCTGCTTCCCCCTCAGCCCCTGTGTATCTGGGCTGCACCCATGCGCGCATGGAGGAGTCAGCTTGCGCCCACCGATGGAAGCAGAGGTAGGTGCAGTCTCTATGCAATCCCCCCCACCCCGCCTCCTCCTCCCTGTCTCCTTCCCTCTCTCTCCCATTTAAAAATCTTTAAAACTTTGCATATTAATATCTGCGCTTTGCATAAATCTCACCCGCTCTTTATTGATTGCAAAATGCTTAATGCAGCAGCTGGTCTATTGCACACACACACACACGCACACACACACACACAAGGCAGTCTATTCCTTTCTCTCTCTTCGTCTCTCAACACAGCAGCTGCAATTGTTCCTTCCAAGAGCTTTCTTTTTTTCCTCTCCCTGGCATATTATTTTTGCTGGTGTCTGTGGCTCAGCCTTTAAGGAAACGGACAAAAAAAATTGCAAAGAGGGGAAAATAATAACGGAGAGATGCATATATAAAAATGCATTTTATTTTTATTTTTTTACAAAAACAAATAAAATGCAAAAATGATACAGGCGTGTTTTTAAAGGGCATTTTTATTCATTGCAAAGGGGAGGCGTTTTTTGCAATGGCAAAAAATGATATTTGCTGGCCGTTCTTTCCTTTTGCAAATGGCTTTGTGCACTGAGCGAATGTTTAAAAAAATATATCTATATAGGTTTTTTTTGCATGGATGAAAATAAAATCAGAAGACAGAGAAAACGCTGTAGAGGATTTTCTGTAAATGTCTCTTTGATTTTCGGTGGCGGTGGCTCGGCTTTTGATGCTCTGGCGATGGAAGAAAGAAGGGAGGGGAAAAAAGGAGGAATAGACAGAAGGAACCTGAGGAGATGTGGGGTTGTGGCTCCGGCGTTTACGGTTTTGCAAAGTGGGCATATATTGTTAGGAAATGTGTTGCAATATTTGGATTCCTAACCACCCCCCGCCTGCCCCCGAAAAGGGGGGGGGTTGTGCTGTGCATTAGCGGCGATTGCTTTCATACACTAAGGGGGGTGTTCTGTGTTTATTGGGGTATAAGTGAGTATATTAGACCCCTCTCTATTATAAACTCAAGTTGCATAATGCGGGGTGGTGGTGTGCGAACCGAAGATGGAATGGTTTGGCTTGTTGAGGGTGGGGGGGGGGGAGAAAGTGAAGGTTGTTGGGGGGGGGAGAAGGTGCAATGGCCGAAGCGAGGAGGGGGAGGCAGATACATACAACGAGAACTGGACTCTTCTTTTGTCCATGGACGGGGTGGGGGTGGAGAGGAGGGAGGAAAGGAAGAATGTTATTAATAATTATTAGCAACCCATGGCAGCTATTGTGTGGAGGGAGAGATATTGCCAGGATCTGGAGGAGGTGGGAGCGTGGGGGGGGGGGGCGCAGGGGAGACCTGGGGGTAGTGGCTGGATGGGTGAAGAGGTCAGCTTCTGTGTTTTTTTTCGGGGTGGGGGAGTGTATGAGAAGGGGACCTATATGAGGGGAAGGTGAGAGGAGGTGGATATTGGGGGGGGGGGCAGGGTGTGTGGCTGAGGCAGGGGAGGAGAGTTCGGTAAGAAAGAAAGGAGACCGCTGGATAGAAGAGAGGGGAGCTCCTGGTGAAGGAAGGGGGTTCAGTGGTCTGAATTCAGTGGGGCAGAGAGAGAGAGACAGAGAGACAGAGAGGTGGAAAGATACAGCCAAAAGAATGGAGATGGACCAAAATTTCAAAAGTGAGTGTGTGGGTTGTGAGGGAGGGAGACAGAGAGCAGGGAACACATCTCCTAAGAATAGGGTTAAGAATAATGGATCTAGGGGTGTGGCTGTTACCTTCAGCTGTCCTGAACACCTAAATCCAGAACCACCTACCCCCCAAATTCAGGTTTGGTGCGATAGCTGTCTCCCAGGCCAAGTTAGAACACCATCCCAGTTTTCCAAAACGGATGCTATTTCTGTTTCTTGAGTTTTTAGAGAGTGAGCGAATTGAGGGATGCCTTCTGGTCTGCTTGTCCCAGAGCCTGGCATTTCCTTGGCGAGTCTCTCTCTCTCTTCATTGGCATTACCTAACTTGTCCATAGTTACTTGGAGTTCAGAAATGACTAACTGGGCTTTGCTTGTGGGGTGAGATGGGCTGGGCACTTACAGGACATTGCCATGGGGAAATTGGGAGCAGTGGTTATATGCTGTAAAGACCCCCTTAGTCCTGACAGGTGGGCACTGGTGTAAGTGAAGCTGACAACATACTAGGCTGCTTGCCACTGATCTCCCCCCTGTGCTTTGTCAGTGGGTTCATTTAAGACACCAAATTTTTACCTCTTGGCTGCTTAAAGCACCAACAGCACTGAATTTTTCTTTAAGCAGTTGCAAGACTACCTGTAAGCAGCGCTGGTAGATAATTTGCAGGTTTTACTTTTGTGACTGGGAGAAGTGGAAATTACTCTGGAGTAGGTTCTGCAAAAACCTAATAAATGCAGAAGCCGCAAAGAGTTTTGTAACAGTCCTTTCCCCTGGCAGTTGCATTGTTGGGTGACACAACAACTTTTATTTCTTCTTAAATATCCCCACTCAGGCCTCTGCAATTTGAGATGTGTGTGTGTGTGTCTGTGTGTGTCTTACGTCCCTGCAAGTGTACAAATTGCCCCCGTGGGTGTGCATAATCCATCTATTTGTCATCTATGGGAGTTTACATTTTCCTATATAGATTGCATCCCTTTCTGTTCCTTGTGTGTCTGAATTGACATGTCAGTTGTGGGGCTGGTAAGTTTCCATAAAAAAGACCGCACAGTTTTGATTCAGATTATTTATGGGGAAACACCTGTATTTTCCTAGATTAATCCTCACGAAACAGACTGGAACTGCCACCACATGTATAAAGATTAAGTCAAACTCTGGAAAGAACTCTAACCTTCTATCATTCTTTCATTACCCTAATCTTGTGCACTCAAGTTCAAACGCTTGTGCTCCATGTTAATTATTCGGGGGGGGGGGAACTAACACCTCCTTGTTCGCTAATGTGGATTAGAATCTTTTACTTCATCCATAAACATGGATTGAAAGGGTGAACACCCCCCTCCCAGCCTTTTATCACTTGGGTTGTGAGTACAGTGTGATTAAAGCTCACTATGGGGTAATTAATCTACATTAAGTGATAATGGGTGTGTGCCCTGTGTGTGTACGAAAGGGTTGTTGTAGTGTGTCAAGCGGCAGCAGCGATACATTGTCGTGCCCTCTTGTTTTGTGCGTGGCCTTGTGGTGTGTGCGTCTGTTGATATAATGGAGCAGGTCCTTGGAACAAGTCCTTTAGTCACCAGACACTTCCCAAATCTCTTTGCTATTACTGCCTTTCCCTTGGATTCTGCAAAGGGTTATTCCCTTTTGAGTGTGGGGTGCAAATCACGGGAAGCGCTCCTTTTGCCTAAACTGCAGAGAATGTCTCATCCTCCCCTTCAGGTCTGGTCCTGTCAAAAGGTTGGGCTCGCCCCCTGACATTTTGCTGCGGGAGGGAGAACAGCAAATGTCCCTCACCCTCCCTTCTCAAGCCAAGCTTAATTGGCTCCTAACTGGAATATTTCACAAGAGCCCCCACTTCCTATAAAACAGAATAATAAAAAATCAAATGATTCACAATTTGCTGCCTTTTCCTGGCATCTGAAACCTGCCTCAGGTGGCTGCTTCATTCTACCTCATGATAGGGCCGGTCATGGTCTCCCCCTACATATGTTTACTAGGCCTCGTTTTCATAGACCTATCACTGAAACACTGTATTTCAAAATTACATCCCAATAATCTGGGTTGATTTTTTTAAATCTGGAAGAGTTGCAGCTCCTTGCGGGTGGTAACCCCGACTGGGTTTGAGGAGGGAGCTATGAGCTAGAATTTGCGTTTCTGTGTCGGATTTCTCTCATGAGGAGCCATAGTGACTGAGGAGATTGGAGTGCCCCTGACTTTGTGAGAGCTGGGCCTGGTGGCAAAGGCAGAATGGTTAAAGCTTGAAGCCATGTACACAAGACCACTCCTTTACTCTGCATGATTGTTGATCCGCAATGATTGCGGAATCTCCCCTGGAGTTTTTGCACTCACTAATCTGGATTAGAACCCACGAGTATAAATTGAAAGAGGACGCCATCCCCGTGTGTGCAATACAATGTGCTGACGAGTATCGGCAGGCAGTAACGCTGAATATATATATTTGGAGACGTCCCCTATAGAAGTGTGGTGTTGAATCAGTGTCCTTTTATTTTATGGCACCCACATCTGCTGTGTGTTGTCTGTGTGTCTGACTCCCGTGATTTAATTGCATTGCTTTATGTATTTAGTACAGCCTTGTCTTTCTCCTGCCCACCCCAGTGTCCGCTAGACGCTACGCATAGGGTCGGAGGAGCCCGGTATGAGAAGCGCCGCACTGTTCTGTTGTTGTGTGTTGCTCTGTGGGTCGGTGCGGTTGCTTGTGTGTGTGTCTGCCTTCCTTTTTCTGTTGGGTGTGCATCTGCTGTTGTCAAGTGAGACCTCATTTCTCTGCAGTGACCTTTTTTTTATTGCTGCCTGGCATGTGTATGTGCATTTGTATGTGCGGGTGCCTCGGTAACCCTTTCAGCGCTGCAGTGCCTCTGCCCCTTGTCTTCCTCTACAGCTCACCCTACTGGTTAGGTCCAGTGCGGAAGCCCTTCCAGGGCCTGGCCTGCGATTTCCTCAAGCGACCTGCTTACCGGTCCCTTGGCAACAGGGTGTCCTTCGCTGCCCCATTTCCCTACATTTCCAGTCCCAATACACGCTGCTCTCTGAGCTTCTCGGTGCCTGCCCTTGTCTGTCTGGAATTGTGTGGCAGCCTGACAAGATGTTGACACCATTATAATGTCCTCGTTCTCCCCTGTCCTGAGCACTAGGACTTTTCGGTATATATGTATATATTTTGCCACATCCCTCCATCCATCCTTCTATATGATCCGTATATTCTTTGAAACCTCTGCATGATTTTGCCAGTTCCGTGTTTTGTGCGCCATACCTTTTATTCTTGCTCTTTTGCTGTTTTTTCTCACCTTTTAATTTCCTCTACTTTCCCCTCTAATTGTCATTGCATTATTTCCCCCCCCCCCCACTTTCACTCCCCTTTCTATCACCCATTTCTCTCCTTTTATGTTTCCTTTGGCTATACCTCCTTCCCAACCTCTCTGACAAAACCCCTCCAAATTCCGATCCTGTTATACCATTGGACTTGGTCCCCTTTGTCCAAACTATATTTCGCCCTTAGGCCCCGCTGGAAGTCGTATTTCTGCTGGGAACGGAAGGTGCCTCTTTTCGACCTGGCTTTCCTAAAATCCAGAATGTGAGATGCAGTGGCACAGAGAGAGCCTTTAAAAATAAATAAGTAGTTTTCTTTTATTTAATCTGAACCTAGACTCTTAATTTAGGTTTAGTGGGGTGCTTTGCTCCCAATTGTGAGAGATGACGCGTTAGTGGAAAAAGCGATCCCTAGTTCTCCACTGCTACATAAGAGCAGCCATTTCCTGGTCAAGAAACTGACCGCCAGCTCCATCTCACCCGACAAAGAGTCCAGGTCATTTATTCCATGAATGTCACCTGGGGAGGAGGGGAAGGGAGAGAGAGAAAAAGCAGTCATACCCTTCAGCCATCAAACACTCCATCCCCCCACCCTCGCACCACTTTGGTGTCAGTTTCAGTGGGAATTAGATGCTTCCCACCCCCCCAAACACACCTTTACCATATTTTTCTCTGGGGTGGTGGTGGCCAGAAGGCCAGGGATGTGGTTGGTGTTAGGACGTATCGGGGAGGCAGAAAGGGAAAATGTATCTGAAATCAGGGGTCTGTTTGCTTTATCACAAGCTAAGCAGCCTCACATTCTAGTCCTGGAAGAATAGAGGGATCCGGGAAAGGAAGAAATCATTGAAAGAGGTGCATAAAAGGATTCGTTCTTTCGTTCACCTTGGCTCTCCTGAACAGCTGGAATTTTTAAAAGAAAGAGTAAAAATTGCAGACAGATAGAAATATAAGAGGGGAGCGATAGAAAGGCAGCCGCACATCTTAAAACGAAGAGCAGGCCCCAATAACAATTAGTAAAAACCCATCGTCGTTCTTGTTCCTGGTGTACAGTTTATCTGTTGTGCAGTCTGTGTAATTGTGTGACCAAGAGATTCATTTACAAATTGATGCATGTTAAATGGGAGGTAGTCAATTTAATTACCACTCTTTCGAAAACTTGATTTCCCCATTAGATAATTTATTTTTAAATCTGCATCTTCCAGATGTAAATATAATGATCTTTTTGCAAATCAATAAGGGTAGTTATAAACGACTGTTGTTGAAAAGTTTTTAAAATGTAGCTAGAAAAAGATGGATTTGCTTGTAAATATATAGATCCAGTTAATCCATAAACAGCAGATTGATTTGTAAATGGAAGTATCAAGATACATCCAGCCTGTATCTTTAAAACAGAACGTTTTGGAATTGTAGGTATAGCAGTTATTCATATATATATATATATATATATATATATACTGTATTACAATTGAAGATCTGCATGCAAAGTCTCTCACTTTGCCTTTCCATATCAGTACAGTACAGTATTATGCAAATATATACACCTGTCCTAAATAGCAGGTGTCTTGCTCGAGATCAACACATCTGTAGAAAACAAGATCAGTGCTCCAATAATGAAAACAAAACGAGTTAACTCTACATATAATTCCACATTTGAAAGTGTCTTTTGTTTTGAGCGTCTGTAATGGATCTATCAATAACAGGATCAGTCAGTAAATACATTCATCCGTATCAATAATATCCGGTATCTATCTCCAGAATACAGTTCAATAAATATAAAGGGATCGATTTACAAACCTATAAATAATATACATCACTACATTGCGTCCTTCATTTTCCATTACACCAAGAGCACTTCAAAGCACTTATGCAGTGTAAAAGGACTATTGTGAAACAGCCGATCGGGCCCGCTGCCTGCAGTTTTTAAAAAGAGCCTTAACAGGAATGAAGTGGTAGGCCATAAATAATAACTCTGTTTCTAAATATGTTTGCATAGATTTGCATCCACATTTTCAGATGCAAACAAATTGCATAATTAATAAGCATTTGCTGTCCCCTGCCAAATTGTGGTGCAATATTAATAACTGTGTCTCTCTTTCCTTTTACTTTCTCTTATTTTGGCTTTCTTGTCTGTGTCTGTCTATCTGCTTATCTATTGTCATTTGTCACAGCCAAATTAAGTCCAACCCATAATCAGTTATCCCAGTTCCAAATCATACTTTAAGGTATCATAGATACAGAATAATGGGGCCGGGGAGGGGGGAGAGATCTATTCTATTGGATTGGCTAAATTATATATATATATAAAATCAACTTGTATGTGTTTTTAAATGCATAGCTACAATAGATCCAATTTTATTTTAAAAGGCGTAAATAGATAGAAAAGCCGTATGTCATACAGTTTTTTAAAGAGAACCCTTTAGGTGCCTTGACGTGTAATGATTATTCCTTTCTACAGAGTTCACTGCAATTAAAGATTTATATGTGCCTCTTTTATTTTCTATCTTTTATTGGCATGATTCTGATTTATTTGGGAATCTGGGCACCTGCTAAATACCAGATGTGTAAGGAAATCGAGGGCAAACATCATATAGATATTCAGAAAATTACATTGTAGAATTATACACTGAAAAATGGCTTCATCAGTTAACAAAATTATTTTAATCTTCCCTAAAAAAACACCACAATTCTTCTAATCTGAACATTGTGTGATGGGATTAATATGTAAATTACTTCACAGATATGAATTGCTAGTTCGAGAGGGAATGTTCTTCTGAAGATTTTGGAGGTGGGTCCAGTGTTACTGGTATGTGGCTGAGAAAAGGGGGTACAGGATTGGTGCGAATGGAAAACAGGATGGGAGGTGGAGAGGACGAGATGAATGAGTGCAAAAACTCAGCAGCCTGGTTTAGAGGAAGGGTGACTGTGGTGAAATTTAGATGCGTGGAGATCTTGTTAGACTTTTGACATGTTTTAAGTAAATTCAGAGGGTCCATACCTTTTGGACATTGCATTTGTCTTTGTCTGGATGTGTGAAGAGGCAGATATCACCCCCGCTGTCCCAATAATCCCCCCGGTCTACCCCTCAGCCTGCTACTTTAGAGAGAACGGAGTCATTCGGCTCCTCATGCTAGGCTGGCAACCAGTATGTTAAATTTCCCCACAGCTGTGAAGACAGCCACTGCCACCTCACCGCGCAGGAAGGAAACAGCCTCCATGTTCTGAACAATGATGAACATTAATGGAACCCAGCGCAGAAAGCAGACGGGATTGTTGTACGCTATGTTGAGAAAAATAATTGTGCCGCCACGGCGTGAGTTCTATTCGACAGTGGCCCTACGCTGAAAACTACGGTGAATTCGGGTCTGTAAAACACTTTCCCTCTCGCCCTTTTTGTCGACAATTTAGGCTTCGGGAAGCATATTGGACCAGAAGTGAGACAGTTTTTTACAACCCCGAAGCCTAACAGCTGTACAATTGACACCTTGCTTTCAACGAAGGGAAATTCTTACCCCTTCCTAGACTGCAGTTTGCATGTAACGTATGGTGGTTGTTCGAAGCCTCCTCTGTGGGCCCAGCCACATCTGGGCAGAACGTTGTGCAAAACACTTTCGGAAGGTTTGTGATGACATGCCCCATTCATATTCCAACCACAGCCCTGGCTAAACATAAAAATGGGTCATGCATTTTGATCCAGTGACTTGGCTGTGTTCCTGACGACCTTGTTGACAAGTTGGAATAAAAGTACCTTAGAAGACCCATTTTAAACTTAGCCACATAAAGCAAGCTTGCTAAATCGGGGGCATCGCCAGTTTAGTTGCATTGTAGTTAATAGGACCAGCTCGCTTTAAATCTAAGTACTTCAAATTAATTGGTTTTGTGGATCAGTCTAAGAAACATGTTTTGCTTCATTCGGTGGCCTTTGAGTGTATATCTAGCTAGATCAGTAGTCTTTGTACAGAGTTGGGATTAAATGTTACCTTCAAGATTTGATCATGTAGATCATTGGGTGAGTAGCAGTGAATTATAGCCCAGTGTAAAATCTAATCTACATGCTGCCCCCCCAACTCCCTGTTTTAAATATGGAGTAAAGACCCTCGCTCCAGATTGACGCCAGTACATCTGTAGGTTTTGAAACCGAAACAATTTCCTTCTGCCTCTGAAATAGTAAGTTAAATGCTGATAGGTATTTTATTCTGCATAGTGGAGAAAAAAATGCCTAGGATGCAGTCTTGGGATATTGCAACATGTTTTTATTTGTTATGAAGTGAAATAATCCCACCTTTTACCCTTGTTGAATTTTGTGTGTTGCAAAATATTTTATGTTTGTTTCCACCACCCCCACAAAATAATTGCAAATCATAAATTTCATGTTTGTGTACCTTTTTTTTTTTTTAAAAAAAGTAACTGGCTATTTTGTTTCGGGATTTGCCTCTCCCCCACTTTCTGCCTCTAAATTTCTTTTTTCTTCTTATCTTTTCAAAAGAACAAACAGAAAAAAAATAAGCTAGAACCGATTGCAATCTTGCACTTGATATTTCTAACATTTAAAGCAGAAATAATTCCTTTTGAACGAAGGCTTGTATTCTGAATGATTTGTGAGAAGAAGCAGTTTTGTGTTGCTTTTTGGTTTCCTCTGATTCTTACGGGGTGTGTCTGTGTGGTTGAAAACAGTATCCTTGCATGCTTGTACAAACCATTGTATTCCGTGGTAATTAACCCAGCCCTCACAGTTTTGCTGTGTGCTTGCAGTCACTGCGGTGGATTGGAATTCTACTTTGCCCATAACTATACAATGTGAGAGGATAAAATAATAATAATCTTATTTCCCCGCTTTTTAATCACCCTTGATTGTTGGTTTTTTAATATTTTTACTGGGATTTAGCGTTGAGTGGGTTTGAGGGTGCACTAATTTCAGAGGAGACCTTTCTAATTAAAGTTCATAATAATAACGTTGATCATTTGATGCTTTTCTAAAGTGCTTCAGGGTGTGTGAGTAACTTCCATTTGTTCTCTTCTCCTCAGACAAAACTGTAAACGGGTGGTGTCCGTGGCTGGCCGGGTGTGTGTGTACTATGGGCAAATACACAGCATTATCTGCTGGTACACTTTAGTCGCATTTGGTGCTTGGAGTCAAGTCTCCGAAATTGTAATTTCCACCTTTCCCTGTGCCTCTTTAGGAGTGCGTGTTGGGGATGGTAAACCTGTGCTGGAGACTTTGAATGTGCGACCAGGGGTGGTAGTTATTCCAAGTTAGCTAATTTGCAGTAAAGGCGTGTGCTCTTTTGTACAGACACAACAGGGCCACCACAATCTGGGGTTGCTCCCCTGTTTGCCCCTTATTTTAAGGGGCACTACTTACGTTAAATGATTGTTCCTTATTCTGGAACATTACTGCTTCTTTGGTCTTAATGGGTGTCCTTTATTTCTGAAAACTACCACTCTGGAAGAGCAAAGGCAAAGCAGAGAAGAACGTGAACGAGGCAGTGTTCAAGGAAAAAGTAAAAAAACAAAACAAAACCCAACCCTAAATGGATTTGCAGATTAAGATCCCAGCAATTGGAATGTGACTGGGGCAGGAAGGAAATTGGTTATTGGCAGAGGAATATAGACAATAGTAAGGAGTACAATAGGGAAAAGGGTTCGCAGCGGCAACCTAGTGTTTACAAGAAGGCCAGAGCCTCTGGTAGATGGGGATATTTAAGTCTATGGAAAAGTATCAGTGATTCTGTACATTGTAGACAAGGGTCTTCTGCTCGTATTTTCACTATAGCCTTTCTGTTGTGGGTGTATATTTTGATTTGGGGTGGTGGTCAGAAAGTAGATTGAAATCTGTCAGTAGATCTCTGGATCATTTGCAGTAGATTGGAAACAGTTTCGGACTTCTAATTGCTCAACACACACACACACACACACACACACACACACACACGTTAGGCTGTTAGTATATCCCTGACCTGTAATAACTCTTATGCAGTGTATGGCTTGTGGGGTGCAGTAGTAGGCAATTGTCTGTCTTCCTGACCACCATTTTGCATCTGGCACCATCCCCCTTAGCCACCATTTTGCCCCACTGGGTTCCAGCTGGTGGGCCACATGGGGGCTAGTAAAAAAACCAAAACAAATAGACCCCACAAGTCCAAAGTCTTTCCACACCTGCATTCTTTTGAAATACCGGTACCTTGCAGATCAGAAACATGAGGGCTGTTCCTTTATTGCAAGTCAATGGCTATACTTAAGGTAGCCACTTTTAAAAATCCTTAATAGAGGCTATCTTTTAATGGCTCCTATGCAGAAGTTCTATAGGGGCAAGCCCTCTCTGCTTTTTTAGGTCAGAAAAAAGCACGTCTCTTGAATTGCTCTTGTATAGCTGTTAGGTAAGATAGCCAAGTCTGTAGTTGTGAGGGATTTGAAAATATACTAGAAGCCTGCAAAGAGCGAAAAGTAGGGAGGCTGTGAAATTAAACGGACCCTAATGAAGGTATCGCACCACAAGAGTAAACTTAGTGTTCCTGGGTTGCTGCAGGCAGAGGAAGGAGTGTGGTAACCTCACCTGAAAAGTGTGCGATCAGGTGCCTGTTTGGGGGTAGAGAAGGAAGAAACAGCACTTTCATAGTTTTCGTAAGTGCCTGTTGGGTCATGCTTGGCTGAAAAACTGGCAGCTCTTTCAAGTCCTTTCTCCCTCTCTCCACGCGCAGGGTGTTTACAGTCGGACAACCTTTTACACCGCCACATATGGCTCATATATGAAAATAGGCACACCCTCTAGGAAAATTGGGACGTCCTGATTGCCACAACCAGTGACCATGAGCACACCACCACCACACTATCATTTCACATTGGGAATAGAAACACTGTAGTTTTTTTGGTATTTTGTTGCTCCTTGATTGTACTGTATTTCAGTTTCAGCTATATTTTATATTTGGTGCTTGCGTTGTGTTTTTTTTATATATTATTGCACACTGCCTGGAGTGGTTTGCGTAACAAGCAGTATTTAAATAAATAAAGAGGAGAGTCCCTGTGCCTTACCCAGGCCATTAGTTGATGTATGTGTTGCCAGAGCTGCAGAGCAAAGGATGCAGATGCAACACTACGTAATTTCACTCACTGTGTTTAAAGTGGAGTCCCACCCCTCGCCAAGAGTCTATTGGGTTTGCGCTTCAGGTGCGAAGATGTATGTGGCTGGCCCTGAATGTATAATCACCTTCTTGAAGGTCTATATAAAGGGAGTGGCTCTGATAGGCAGGTCTCAAATATGGCTTGTTGGCCGGTGAGTTATGTTTTAAGCATGTCAGCTAAGTCAGCTGAAGCCCACCCACCTCTTTGCGAAGGGGGTGGCGAAACAAAACACAGCGTTTAAACACCTTGCCACATGCAGAGATTGATTAAT
Organism: Podarcis gaigeae; assembly: GCF_964106915.1. Classification (NCBI taxonomy): domain Eukaryota; kingdom Metazoa; phylum Chordata; class Lepidosauria; order Squamata; family Lacertidae; genus Podarcis; species Podarcis gaigeae. Next base: position 79,718,650 of record NC_139684.1, read on the forward strand.
GCATGTAATTGACACCTCTTGGCTATCGTATTTATAAAAAAACCACGCTGTACATTCACCTGCCGCGTTGTGTCCCAAGGGACTTGCCCAAGGTCACTCAAGAAGCTTGTAGCAGAGAAAAGGAACTAACCTAGACATTTGCCTCTCAGACCAGGGCTCATTGCTCCTGTATTATCTGTCTGTCACCGTCAGGGATAGGGAAGAAATTCAGTTCCCATTCTAATGGGAACCTATCTAATTCGCCCTTCCCGAAACAATACGGGAATAGCTGTGTCCTCAAAATTTGTATTCTCTGAATTTTGCAACGCAGTTCTCTAAAACAAAACAGTGTGTGAAAAAACGTATGTATTATGGAAAACTGTGCGTGAAAATGAATTTATTGGTGAAAACAACTCACAAAAGTGCATTATATCGTGCAAAATTGATTCCAAAAAATTGTATATTGGGATGAATGCACACAAAAATGCTGATGCATTTTTGTGATGGTTTTATTTTACTTTTTTACTTTTTAAAAATGCAGATTGTTATGGAAATGTGGCAAACTTAAAATGGAAAAATGAGAAACTGAGAAGCCTAATAGCTGATACAGCAAAGTTTTCATTTATGGTCTTCACCGAATGCTAAAGCTGTTATAGATGTACAAAATGAATTTAAAGTGTAAATGTAGGGTTGCCATATTTCAGGCAGTGAGAGTCAGGACAGAAAAGTTGTTGAGCTTTTCTTTGGCAAGATAAAAACAAACAAACACCGAAAACATTTTTGAGCCATATGTCTGGATTTCCCCTTTTTGTTGTTGTCCAAAATAAGATTTGTATCGGTATTGGAATTTACTTATTTATTAGAAATTCATAGTGTCCTCCATCCAGAGAGTGCAGAATGCACAACAACCCTAAGAGGTAGGTTAGTCTGAGAGACATTGACTAGCTCAGGGTCATCCACTGAGTTTTGTGGCTGAGTGAAGAATCAAACCCAGGTCTTAACAGTGCTGTTTTGCAAGGGTGCTGTATAGGATATACAGTGGTACCTCGGGTTACATACACTTCAGGTTACATACGCTTCAGGTTACAGACTCTGCTAACCCAGAAATAGTACCTTGGGTTAAGAACTTTGCTTCAGGATGAGAACAGAAATCGTGCTCCGGCGGCGCGGCGGCAGTGGGAGGCCCCATTACCTAAAGTGGTGCTTCAGGTTAAGAACAGTTTCAGGTTAAGAACGGATCTCCGGAATGAATTAAGTTCTTAACCCGAGGTACCACTGTAATCTCATAACATAGAACAATGGTCTAGAGTCCTTCAGGATCCCTTTGTACATCAACTCATCTGCGGAGGAATCACTACAGAGGTTCCACAAAACACCACAGGATTCTGGGTCATGTTCTGCAGTGTGCTCACACAGGCCGGGACTCTTTGGACCTCACTACTGTGTCACCTGAACTGAGGGAATGACAAAGAACTGGGGTCTCTAATACGGTGTCCATGGTGGAGCTAGCTGCTCCGGCACCTGGCGGGTAGGGCTAGCTGCCTGCAGGGGCAAGGCTAGCTGCTGTAGGGGTGGGGCTGCAAGTGTCCCAGGGGGCGGGACAGCGATGTCACCCCCCCTCAGGGATGACACCTGGGGCGGACTGCACCCATCACACCCCCTTCCTACACCAGTGTCCATGGGCACCATAGCACCTTCAGAAAATCCACTTGGCACCCAGCAAAGCCCACAGCCCCCCTTTTTAAATTGAGGGTTTTTTTTGCGCTTTGGTACTAGTTTCGCTTGTTTTCATTAGTTCCCCCCTCTGTGAAATTGGTCCTTTGTGGTGATCCCTGGCTAAGGCTTGCATCTGTGCTGTACATTTAAAGTGGAAAAAGCAGCTTGCCAACTCTACCCGTGCTTCCCCTGCTACTACATTTAAAGCAGTAATGGCTTCCCTTAAAGAATCCTGGGAACTGTAGTTTCTTATGGGTGTTGAGAGAGTTATTGGGAGACACCTGTTCCCCTCACAGAGGTACAGTTCCCAGAGTTCCTTGAGAAGAAGGATTGATTGTTAAACCACTCTGAGAATTGCAGCTCTTCGAGGGAGTAGGGGGTCTCCTAAAAAACTAGCACCCTTTGCAGTTCCCAGAATTCTTTGAGGAAAGCCGTGACTGTTTAAAGTGGCATAATACTGCTTTAAATGTAGTAGCAGGGGAAGCACTGGTAGTGTTGGCAAGCTGCTTTTTCCAGAAACTATTTTCTGCCACTACCAATCTCTTCACCAATCTCTTCACCAACGAACCCATCGGAAGCTTCTGAGGAACTCAGTGCTGCCCAGAACACATTTTGAAAATAAAGTTGGCAGTGTAGCCAGGAGATCATTAAATATCTAAGGGTGTCTTCACATTTCTCTCCTCCAAAACCGGTTGCTTAGTTAGTGGCTGATCTCAACTGCGGTGGCTGCTCTGTATTCCCTGGAAATTGAGTAAGGGACTTGGAAAAACTCAGCCTTTGCATCAGATTCTGCCTAGGAGGAAAAAGGACTTTAATAAGACACACCATAATGCACTTTAAATTATGCTTTTGTACACACTGCCAAGCTTGTTAAAACATGGATCTTTCCTTCACCTTCTCAGCGGCTGCTTATGCACTGAGTGACAATTGTGAACTATCCTGGATATTGTGAAGATCGAATCAGAGGGGGTTGATGGCCAGTCTGGAATAATTATTTCAGAATTAAAGAGCGCCATGAGTAATAAAATGCTAAGAGGGAATGTAGAAATGATAAATAGTAATATTGATCTTTCGGTATGCCCCCTTTGATAGCGTTATCAGGTCTCCGCTATGAAAAGCAAAGAACCTCTGTCCACAAAGGATGGGACTCTTACTCTCTCGTGAACCGCCCTGGGATTTTCAGATGAAGGGCAGTATACAATTTTAATACATAATAATAATAAAAAGGGAGTCCCTTTCTCCTTCTCACTTCGAAAATGACATGGGGACATGCCACCAAGGGGACAAAACTATTGTTCCTTGCACCACCGAGGGCTAGTCAAAGCCCTGCCAGGGAAGGAAATAGCTGTTGAAGTTCTCCATCTTCAGAGGTAACCCAGGAGAATTTTGGCCATGGACTCGCTACCTGCTGAGGAAGATCCTAGTAAATGTTTTGGCAATGAAATCTCACCAATCTCAGTCTGCCTTCAGCCACCCCCCACTTGCCTTCCTTCCTATTTTATGAGTCCAGAGGATGCCTGCCAGCTTCTTCCACAGTAATCTCCGTGTTGCCATTGCAGAACTCAGCCGGCAAATGGATGGAGATACAATTTGAATGAGTTTCCTCTCACCCCTGATGGCTGGCTCCGACCACCAGTGGTTCTGCGATGAACATATATTCCATGACTGGGTCTCACCATTGTCCCATATCAACTGAGAGCACAGTTGCAATGGTGGATTGTAGGGGAAGTTCTGGTGGGGCAGGCTAGCCACTTTCAGTGCACTGTTGCCCACAAGTTCTGATCTTTTCATTGAGGAACCCCTGCTAAGCTTCCAGGGAAATCCAGGGTTTTAAAAATCATTGCATTATCACTGCTCTAATGCGGACAGCAGCAAAGTTTGCTGGAGGACTAATTTGAGAACAGTCCCAGCCAGTCTTCCCTACCCACCCCTCTTTTGCCTTTGGTTAGCAACTGGGGGCCCAGACTTGCCCCTTCCCCATTTTATTTCGCTGCTGCTCTGATGCTGGGGGAGGTTGAGGCCATATTGAGCCAGCAACTGCCAAGGGCCCTGGGAGGTTTTTTGATTTTTAGCAAGCAAATAAAGGGGAAGAAAACAGAAGCAGCAGATTGGGAAAGTAGTTGCCTAACGCCATCAATGGTAAAAGTCCATTCCTTAAGTTTGTCGCAAGTAATTCCACTTTCACCAGGGGCGAAAGCACATTGTCACATACATTTTCCTGATATAATTGCTTGTTTCCCTGTCTGCGACAATTGATGTGTAGGGCTTTCATAACTTCAGCATGGCATGTCCTCTGCAGAATTAGGTTCCCCTGGACAAAAACACACAGTGGAGATGGATTCACAATCTATGCACATCACTCTCAGGGTGTATTTCCTCTGTTTGGCACACTAGTGGAGCCCCTGCCAGGCTGGAATGCGAAGGGAACCCTTGCAAATGAAGGCAGAATGCAATAGACAGCTACCCACTAGGCTCTCTTTTGTTATGGAAGTCCACCTGAGTGCCTGCAAACTTGCTTGCAGAATGCCCAGCTCTAGTATGTATTCAGAGGCTCTGCATGGCCCAAAGGAGTAAGGGTTGCCAGCTTTTTAACAGGCCCTGCTCCTGTGCTTTAAGCAGTTGAAGTTTTCTCCTGGCATGTTGATATAGCGAGGGGGAAAGCTTCACCTACCAGTGGCGCAGTTAGATAATGTTAGCCTCTAATACCCTCCCCTTTTTTATATGGTAATGTGCAAGAACGTAAAGAAGAGACTGGCTGGATCAGGCCAAAACTCTGTCTAAGTCAGGCATTGGCAAACTCGGCCCTCCAGATGTTCTGGGACTACAACTCCCATCATCCCTAGCTAACAGGACCAGTGGTCAGGGATGATGGGAGTTGTGGTCCCAAAACATCTGGAGGGCCAAGTTTGCCTATGCTTGGTCTAAGTCCAACATCCTGCTTCACACAGTGGCCAACAAGATGCCCATGGAAAACCTGCAAGTGGGACGTGAGCACAATAACCTCCGCACCGGATCCTTAGCGACTGGTATGCAGAGATACACTGCCTCTAATACTGGTGGTAATATAGCTATCATTATTAGTAGCTGCCGTTAGCTTTCCTGTCCACAAATTTGTCCAACCCCCCTTTAAAAAATTGTTCAGGTTGGCAGTCATTTCTGCATCTTGCGGATTTCGTAGTTTTCAGTATGGTGCTGTGTGAAGAAGAACAAAAATGACTTCCTTTTGTCTGGCCAGAAACTTCTACCCTTCATTCAAAAATGTGGTACGTCAGCTGCCTTGCTGTGTTTGGGGGAGCCTCCTGCTCATTCTCTGGCTGAAGGCCCCAACTTCCACCCCCAAATCCTTCCCTGATAGCGCCACTGAACATGAGAGCAGTTCTTCCAGATAAGTTCCATGCAGTCCAGCATTCTGTTCCCCATCGGATGTCTCTGGGAAGCTCAGAAGCAAGGCAGGAAGGCAATAGCACCCTGTCACCTATTTGTCCTCAGCATCTGGCAATTCAGAAGTATTCTGTCTGAAAACATCGAGCTTGCACTTAGCAATCGAAACTAATGGCCACTGATAGACCTGCCCTCCATGAATTTGTCTAATCCCCTTTTAAAAGCCAGCTGAATTAGTGGCGATCACCATATCTTGTGGTAGTCAATTCCGTAAGTTAATTATGCCCTGTGAGAAGAACTACTATCTTTTCTCTGTCATGAATCTGTCTCGCTTAATTTCTCTCTGCGTGTGTGCGTGTGGCTGCTGTTTTAATGGCAAGAAGAAAAGCCAGTGGGAAAGTTGGCAACCTGACAAAGGCATGGAGTTCAAGATGAGGGGGAATCTCAAATTCTCCCCAGCCTTTTGGTTTTCAGCATGGCAAAATTGCTGGGAAATCCTGGCCATTGTGGGGTGTGCGTGAGAATCGAAAGGCACACTGGTGAAATGAACAAGTGCACACATCCCTTTCACATGTACTGTATTGCAGTAATGCCCAGTATTATTGCTCCTGCATTTTATTTCCATGGGTATACTACACTGTTGAGCAGTGCTGCCAAATATTAAATAATGGGATGCTCTTGCGCCCTGGTGGTGTCCGAAATGAAGGACATCTTTTACATGCTGCGGAAAAAGGAGGGATGCTTATTCCCTCTGGGACTGCGATGCTCTGGGTTAGTGAGGAAGGCAAAACATGGCTCACTGATGACGTACTGGCCAGTTTTTGTTGGACTGCCTGAAACGCTGTTGGTTTCAAGCTGCCTGGGGCCGATGGGAGTTGGAATCCAATATCTTCTGGAGGGCACCATGTTGGCTACCGCTGGTCTGTAGGAAAAGGCAACATTTCCTCTTCTTGCCTCAAACAGAAATAAACCTTTATTTCTGCTATTTAAAATAATAGCAACTTGCTTCGTTCCCCAGCCAATTTGTGGCCCCTGAAAGTAGCACCTTGGGCAAAATCAGCCAATCTCTTGATTTGAGCTCCCGGGTGAAAAAGGTGGGATATAAATGCAGTAACTAAATAGCAATAATAAAGAAAGAAAACTGATATGGAGTGGTGGTGGCAAGCCCACCCTTGGTATAAGAGAGTTCCCCTTAGGGGGAGGCTTTTGAAAGGGGGGAGCTTTTCAAAGATAGCAGAACCCATGCGAGTTTGTGGGACAGGAAAAGCATGGCATAAAATTAACTGTGTGCTTGCACTCAAATATTGTGTTTTCTTTGAAGCTGCTGGTAAGCAGTGCCAACCCAAAAAAAATCACACCCCAGAAGGAATTATTTCCCAGGTTTTGTCTCGGTGTCAGCCGTCTTGAGCCTCTGAAAAACAGCATATAAATGTTTAAAATAAGTAAAGATAAGGCCATGAAAACGGTGGTTGGAGTGGGTGCAGCAGCTTCGTGTAAAGATCAACCCTGAGCCCCATCGGGTGAGAATAAGACCGAAGTGTTTGCAGCGTGGGCTGATAAACCAGATGCTAACCGCAGATTTATTTTAGGGTTGTGTGTGTCTCCCCCAAACAATGGAGATGTAGTGGGAGGAATAAGAGCTTACAAGATCAGGTCCTCATCCGTGACAGTGAATCGGAGGCTAGGTAAGAGCTTGGGCTATCTCGGCGACAATAACCATCCTTCCTGATCAATAATACATAATGAACACCGCATCATTAAATAATTCATCGGCAGCAAATAATTTCTGTGCCCCGAGGAGGGGAAGAAAAGCCATCTCTTTAGTGCCCCGCTGGGCCAGCCTTGTGGTTTGCAGTGATTAATTAGTTTTATTTCATAATTAGCCCCCATCCTGCTGCCCCTGATAGAAGATTCCCATGCAGGAAAAAAAATAGCTTTGAAAGCCTCAGGGGTTTGGTAAGAAAGGAAATAGAGCAATGCTTGCAAGATTGGACCTGGTGCAAACGCATTCCTTTCTTCCCGTTTTCTCTCCCATTCTTCTTCCTTCTGTCTTTTCTTTCCTGTTGTGTTCACTGTTGTGCATCTTTCTTGCTCATTTGCGTACGTCCTTGCGTTTTTCTTTGGCCAGCTTTCTACTTTTTTTAAAAAATCTTTTTCAAGTTTCTTCTTTGATCCAGACAGCTTTTGTTTAAAACGAGCCAGCAAAATAACCAGCCACCCACTCACAACACCCCCTTCCCCCTTAAGAAAGAGAGAGACAGAGACTCTTTCCCCAAGTCTCCCCCAAATGAGACAAACCAGTGGACCACATCTCTTCTGATGTAGAGGATCGCAAGCCCTGTCGCTGATGGAAGGCAAATGCAGCCATGCAAAGTCCTCATTTGCCATAAGCGAGTGAATAGTTCTGTGGCTGAATGTCTCATTTCCATGCCTAAATTATACCAGCGTATTATTGGTTGCCAAAGGGGCAAAATCTAGGCATCCCAAAAATTTAGCCATGTTGACCCAGAAGAAGAGTCTGTACTTGAGCAAATCGTGCATGAAGTTTAGAGTTATCTAGAACTCTTCATCATGCTAAATGATAAATAAAGCTGGGGTGTTGGTGGAACAAATTAATCGTCAGCCAACTTACTGCCCCCTGCCCTCTTTTCTTTGTTTGCCGTATAGCTTGATTAAAACTTCTGGAAAACCTGGGGAAAAAACTTGTATTATGTTTTATGACATTTTGGTTGGCTTAATAAATACATAAAGACCCAAACACAGATTTTTGGAATCCCAAGGACTGTGAGAATGAAAAGGTATGTAAAAAAAACTTGACAGATAGAAAACCATGGGGGGTAGGGTTAGTATTCCAGGACTATTTCCGCTGAGCTGTATCTGGCTTGCCAAAATACCCCCAACTTTTGATCATACAAGAGTTCAGAAACGCCAGACTTATATACCTGTATCTGTGCTTTGACTACTCCTCCTTTCTCCCCACCCTTCCCAGAAACCTCTTCCCTCAGCTCCCCCCTCCCCCAGACCAGCCCTTCCAGTCTCCTGATGCAGTTGGAATGTAACTGGATTCCACTAACCGGATTTCTGAAGCAGATTTTCACAGGTTCAGCAATTCCCGACTGGGGGTGGTGGGCTGTGCCGTTCTTCGGTTGCCCTGTCCCTGTTTATTCAGGTCCAGCAGTTTGCCAGCAAGCAAAGAGAGAGAAGGGAGTAGGAAGAAAGTATATGGATGAACCTCCTTTCTTCCCTTAAGGATGCTTGGGGATGATGGGGTCCAAGGATGGGGCAGTTTCTTCTCCTCTCGTCTTGCTTCCTGATGGCCTTAGCACAAGCTGTGTTCTCTCTTCCATGGCCAGACCGCCGGAGAGCGCTCCTAAGCAAGATACCTCTGAATATGTAAATGCAGATTTGTAGACGTTGACGGAATCGGCATTGGGTCACAGTTCCCAGGAAACCTGCGTATACTTCAACCATTCTTACAGACACTTGGACAAAGTCTGCACACAGCACATGATTGTGTGCATGTGTGACACTAAAAGCGCCATTTAGCCTGCTGCAGAACAACTTGGGAGTCCGTGCGAATGTTGGTTGGATGTGTGGAGATCCAGTTTTCAAAGGTGGGCCCTGCTGGATGGGGGATTTCCATCTGTGATGAAGCTCAGTGCTATGCTTTTCCCACACCAAGAATTCCTGCAGTGCCTAATGAACAAAGGGAAAAGGTTTTGGGGCACCTCATAAGGCTTTCCAAGTACTCTGCACCTGGCTCTATCATAAGAAAGTATGCAGAGCTCTGCTGCATCAGAGCACACCCCATCCAGCTCTGCATTCTGCTTCCAACAATGGCCAAACACTGGAATCTGGATGGAATCTGGAATCTAATGGACCTTTGTCTGATCTAGTAAGGCAGTTTTCACAGCCTTATCCAGCAAGCATCGTTTAAATCTCAAACACTCTTAAATGTAAATCATGCAACTCAGCCCTGAAGTGCATGAAGTTTTGCTCTGCTTTATTCTTCCCTTTGCTTGGTTCACTAAATCTGGAGACTGACAATTGTCTCTCTTGTGTTTTCTTAGGTAGCTGGAGCTATTGCTGGTGGTCGTGTGAATTTTCATCTGTGCCGAACAGGTTTGGCAGGTTTTCGTATTGTTTCAAAAACCTACCAAACCTGTTTGATCAGCGAGGCAAAAGACGGGAACTGATGCCTCTCCCAAATCATTTTCAGTTATCAAAAATAAGCAGCTATTTGCCAGATCCATCTTAAGAAAAATAAAAAAATCCAGCAGGGCAGAAACATTATTGCCTATTTGGGAGCGGTTAGAACACAGCCCCCACCCTCTTGGGCCAGTGGTTTTATACCTTCCCATTGTATGCTTTGCAACATGGATGAATTCCTCTGCTTTTGTATCAGTTCCAGCGTGTCTGCATGTCTCAGGAGAAGTACCGTATTTTTCGCTCTATAAGATGCACCAGACCATAAGACGCACCTAGTTTTTGGAGGAGGAAAATAAGAAAAAAAATATTCTGAATCTCAGAAGCCAGAACAAGAGGGATCTCTGCTCAGTGAAAGCAGTGATCCCTCTTCCTGTTTTGGCTTCTGGGATAGCTGCGCAGCCTGCATTCGCCCCATAAGACACACACACATTTCCCCTTACTTTTTAGGAGGGAAAAAGTGAGTCCTATAGAGCAAAAAATATGGTACATCTTTCCTTTTACGTGCTGTGATGCTGTTTCTGTCTGGGCATCCTTGGTTGTTTGCCACTGCTTTGGTTCCAGTTTCCTCCTCTCTCTTCTTCGGCCCTGGCATATTTTGTGGCCGGTGGAAACACCAGAGCCCCATCACCAGTCACGTCCTCGAGCCATTATTCGTTGCCCTTGTGACCTTCACCAGGATGGTTTCGAATTCATATTTATGGGGTCACAAGGTGGGGGTGAGGGGAGGAGGGGCGTGCAGGGCAACACAATGGGATCTAGGGTAAACATGACCCCTCTTCTACATTGCAAGCCATATGGGCATCCAAACCAGTCCATCTCTCCAAAGCAGAACATGCACTGCTTCAGCACAAGCCAACAGCACACTGTTAAACTTTTTTAAAAAATAAAATGTGCTAGTATCTTCAAACTGGAGTGTGACTATGCTGTCCTGCACCATGAGCGATACACACAATGTACACAATTAATTAAAACAGGCACCAGGGTGTCTGCAGATGGCAATATCCTAAAAGCCAGTACCCATCTCCGTTCTCCAGCTTGCTGTGCAACACCCACTCAACTCTCCCCATCCAGACCCCTGTAATCTGTAGACAGTAGTTGTGCACTGAACATAGAATTGTGAAGTTCAAAGGGACCATGGCAATCATCTAGTCCAACCCCCTACAGTTCAGAAATCTTTTGCCTAACACGGGGCTCAAACCCACGGCCCTGAGATTAAGAGTCTCATGCCCTACCAACTGAGCTAGGCACTTGAATGTGGTCAAGCTGCCTTTTGGGACCAGTATTTGGGTGCATCTGAAAGTGAGCCTTTGGGCAGTTTCCTTCCAACTCTACAATTCTGTGATTCTATTACTCTAAGTGGCGAAGGCACGTCAGGTTGACGCGGGTTTTCGGTTACTTGGGATGCTTGACTTATTGCATATTTGCACCAAATCATCATGTGGCATTTACCCTTCCGGAGGAATACACCACGGAGGCCAGCACGGCTGCACAGTATGGGATGCAGAGTACATGCTAATTGCCTCTCAGAAGTCAGATTATCTGAATTTTAGGATGAGATAAAGCAGCCTTACAAGTAGGCACTTGCAAGGTTACCTGTGGTGAGTTAAAGCTTTGTCTGCAGGTGACCAAGCAATAAAGATTTTGTAAAATGGATGGCAGTGGGTACTTTTTTGTCAACGGGCTACAAACAGCAAGCATAGATAGGTGTGAGAAGATGGACTGGCAAACACTCGGCTGGGAATTCTTTACAGATTTTATCCAAAGGCAGAATTGGTATATGTAAGATAAAATCCAGGTGTTGTGGTATCAAGTTGTACATGGAAATATGTCTGACTATCTGTCTGTCTATCATCTATCTATATCTATATCTATCTATCTATCTATCATCTATCTATCTATCTATCTATCTATCTATCATCTATCTATCTATCATCTATCTCTATCTATCTATCTATCTATCTATTATCTATCTATCTATCTATCTATCTATCTATCTATCTATCTATCTAATCTATCTATCTATCATCTATCTATCTATATCTATCTATCATCTATCATCATCATCATCATCTATCTATCTATCATCTATCTATATCTATCTATCTATCTATCTATCATCTATCTATCTATCTATCTATCTATCTATCTATCTATCTATCTATCTATCATCTCTATCATCTTATCTATCTATCTATCATCTATCTATCTATCTATCTATCTATCTATCTATCTATCTATCTATCTATCTATCTATCTATCTATCTATCTATCATCTATCTATCTATATCTATCATCTATCTATCTGTCTATCTATCTATCTATCTATCTATCTATCTATCTATCTATCATCTATCTATCATTTATCTTTGATGAAAGATAAAGATCCAAGTAGCTTAAAAACAGGCCATAATTTGAAACCTTCACCTACCACTCCGCCCCAGTTGTATTTCTGGATCTCTTTCTCTTTACTTCCTCATCTGTTTCATTCATGCTCCCTTTGACATGCAAATTCACATGCAGTCAAGCTCCTCCGACCCATTTTGTCTGCAAAAAGAGATTTTTCTGGCCTTGATACAGATATATAACCAGAATGGGCAACATCAGATTGTCCCCTCAGTGACTTACTGTGCAGCACATTGATGCATACTTAAAGCTCTAGAATCCTAAGTTTCGTTCAGAAACAAACGAACAAGTTTCTAGACCTCAGGAGGGTAGAGATAAGATTTACATTTAAAATTGGACAGACATGGTAAAGGATTGGAAATTAGGAAGCACACTTCGCATATTATGATAGGTGTATGCCTGTGAAGTGCTATTTTATGAGTTGCACTAAGTTTTAGAGTAACAGGTCCAGAAGAAAAATGTGGGAAAAGTACACGATGACTGTGATGAACAGTGCCAGAGTTGTGGAAGTTTTGTGGAAGCATTATTAACAATGTGTGCCATTGAAATAAGCACATTATAGCTGTGGCCCTCTCTCATTTGTGGGGGTCTTCATTACTAAGCAAGTATATGGCAACAGGGCGAAGAGTTGGGAAAGTGGCCTCTTTTTTTCATATGTTCACCTCCCCTACCCCCTCTTCCCCTGCACAGGGGTCTTTTCCTGTACCTTCTTACCCCACAGCCCATGTATTTCCCCTTGCCCCGTTCCTGTCGATAGGTTAATTGCCCAGGGTCAGGGTTATTGACAGCCTGATTAGTGCCCCTGTCAGCTCTGTACCAGGCTAATCTAGGCGGCCACAGCCCGGAAACACCAGCGCATTGATTTTTTTGGGGATTCCCAGCGACCCCCGCGCTGACACATTGATCCGGCTCCCGGGAGCGAACTCTCTGTCAGCGCTTTGCTGCAGGCCTGCCTTCCTGTCCCAGCCGCACGCACTCTGCGCCAAACTCAGGCTGGGAAGCTATATATATATAAAAGAGGCGCCAGGTTTTGTCGTCGCTATACCTGCTGGGATTAAAAATGCCCAATTTGTGATCCCTTGTTTGAACCACTAGGCCACAGATGTCTCCCACAAGCGGTTACAATAGAGGGACCCTACTCCCCACTTCCCAGTTTGAGTCAAAGTATTGAAATGCCCACCCCTCCTCCTTCTGCACTGTGTCTCACAGTGCCTAACATAGAATCAGAGAATCATAGAGTCGGAAGGGACCCTGAGGGTCAACTAGTCCAATCCCCGGCATGGCAGGAATCTTTTGCCCAATGTGGGGCTCAAACGCATGACCCTGAGATCTCATGCTCTACTGACTGAGCTATCCCAGGACTAGGACATCCCAGAGCTTCCTTCACCTCTTCCCTAAGCAAAGGCCCAAGAGGTTTTGGTGCCTGAGGCCAAACTCTAAACAGTGTCCCCACAGAAGTAAATAATACAGCCAACAACTGCATCATTGACAATGGAGACTCTCTGTCCCTGCAAATTCATTTTACTTATTTATCAGATTTATACCCCGCCTTTCCTCCAAGGAGCTCACAGTGGCATACATGGTACTCTCCCACCCCATTTGATCCAGACAGCATCCCGGTGAGGTAGGCTAGGCTGAGAGACTGTGACTGGCTCCAGCTCACCCCCAGTGAGTTTCATGGACCAGCAGGGATTTGAACCATGGTCTCCCAGGTCCTAGTACAACACTCTTGGCCCTGGTGGGGTTTCTGCTCTTTCATTCTCCCACCTGCGCTGCATATGCCCTGCTTGCTACAGCTTACACCCTTTCCAACCTCTGCCAAGGCCCTCCTTACCTCCTTCCTTCCATCTTGGGGGATGCAAATGCAAAAGAGGATAGGGGTCTCGCACCTTGAACAGTGGTGTGGAAGATGGGGATCAACACCCTAAGCCCTGCTGCCTGTGCATCGAGCGACCACAGGGGAAGGGAGCTGAAAAAGTACCATTGTGGCCGACCCTCCGGATCAGCTCTTGGCAAGGCCATTTCATCTTCTCCACCTAACTACGGCGTCTGCAGCTCCTTCTAGGGCTGCAGGAAAAGAGTCGAGCCATTGTGATGCTGAATGTTCCCAGTCCACACACCAGGAGGTAGGCGTAGAACCCCCAAACCCCAAATCTTCAACCCCAGAAAGGCACAGAGAGGAAGCTCATGCTAATAACTCAGCGAGCAGGAATAAGAAACGCAACAAGCGGAGCTCCTTCCCAAAGGGAAACAGCGAGCAGAAGATGTCGGGATCCCCCCCCGCCTTTTCCGCACACGCTTCCTCTAGCTTTCAAGTGCTTTCGTGCCAGACTGGGGTTCCCCCCCCTTTCCCCTCCCCAACTGCCCCCTGCCATCACTTACACAAATATTGACGCTAATGGTGTGTAGCGGGATGTAGAACATCCCAGCCTTCTAATTGTTGTGACTGGGGATCGGCAGGCCGATTAAACGCCATTGATTTTCTCATACTAACCGCATTGATTTTTAAATTTCCTATTGATTCCTGCCCTAAATCTCTTTAAGCAAAGACTTCACTCCGCAGATGACATCGGCTGATTAGCAGGAACAACTGTGGGTACGCTGCGTAGCCAGGGGTGGGGGGTGCGAGGGGCAGGGGGGAGTTTTATGTCAATTCTGGAGGGTACGGAGAACCAGGACACCTGGATTCCGGCACTGGGAATGGGGAGTGGGCTTCAGTGGGCCGTAGCAGGAATGCCGCAAGCTACGAGCCAGGACTCTGGAAGAGGTGTGGGGGGTCCTAAGAGGACAGTTGTGGTCGGACACTTTGGGTGTGGCCTTATGAGTTGGGTTGGGTGTTTGCAAGTGAGCTCTTGCAAATGCAAGGCCGTTTTTTTGATGGTCCCTGTTAGGATAACAGCGCTTATTCCTCTACAAAGGAATTCTTTGCCATGAGCCCTGTTTTTAAAAAATGCTCAGAGGAAAATGTTTCATCTGAATTGACCATCCGTGTGTATTTTCGAAGAAAGATCCATAGCGTTGCATTTCTGCTTATTCTTCTCAAGTACCGATTCCGAAAAATTAATGTGGATCTTTAGCTTCCCCCTGTTTCTCCACAAGGGAGGATAAACGCAACTTTGGAAGAGGCCCGTTTGTGGATTTCAGAATTTGTGTGCCTCTCCGCTGCAGTAGCTCACTATGAGTGCGCCTACCTTTCTATGTTCTGTGTAATGAAGGGCATTGGGGAATCTTAGGATCCAGCAAAGTTTTATAGGAGTATCCTGCTTTCTGACGTCTGCAGGTCCGTTATTTTAGGTACGGAGAGTCTGGGATTTTCTATCCTGGTGCGCATATAGTTTGGCAAAGGTTACTGTTGGCACAGGTGCTAAATGGTGCTGGCACCAGAGGTTTGTGGTACTCGCAGATAAAAAAAATGGGAAGACCCAGCTGTGGTTGGCATAGAGTTAGCCGGGGCCTTTTCTCTGCCTTGCCATTTTGCAACACTATGATACTACACCATTTGCATTTCCATAGGATGGAAGCAACTCCACTCTGAGGCGTTTGGGGAGAGGTGCATACTATCTCTCGATATGTGACCCCCTTGCCAGAAAGGTTGGCCACCTCTGCCTGAGGTATACCTACAAAGTTAAGTTGCTTTAGTAACAGGTCCTGTCATGGCCGACCCCACCATTAAGCACCATTGTGCAGGACTGGTTCTGTGGGAGAAGAGTGCGAGGCATCCAGGAATGAAACTGTCAGAGCAGAAGGCCACAAATGCACGCCACCTTGGTACCAATTTAAACAGCCATGACTTCCCCTCCCCCCACAAATCCTGGGAACTGTAGCTTGTCACGGGTGCCGAGGGTTGTTAGGAAACACCCTATTCCCCTCACAGAGCTACAATTCCCAGAGTGGTTTATCAATTAATCCCTCTTCAGGAGGAAATCTGGGAATTGTAGTTCTGTGAGGGGAACGGCTCTCAGCACAAAGGACAGCTCCCAGAATTCTTTGGGGGAAGCCATTGCTGTTTACAGTAGTGTCTTAGTGGGGTGAAAGTGCATCCTGAGTTTTATTGAGGCTCAACTCCATGTGAACAGTGCCTGTGTTTAAATCTAGGCCCGATTTAGTCACACTTGAAATGGGGGAGTGGGGGCTGGTTTTCTCAGGCATGAGGTCTGGAGGGTGGGTTTCAAAGCTGTTGAATTTTCTTTTTATAAAAAAGGTGCTAAGCCTTCTCCCTCATGAATGCATCTTTCCTTGTCACGGTCTCCTTCCTGAAGTCACTTCCCCCCACTTATGGGCAACAACCATGGAAGTAAGCTCAGGAGAGAGAAAAGTGTCTGTGGCGAGATGCTATGAGGAGATATGTGGCAGATTGGGGGCGGGTAAGGATTCAGCTCCCCTCATCGTCCACATATCCCTTTGCTCTAGAAAATGGCTGCACCCCTGCTTTATATATAGTTGGGGCAGACCACTGTTTAAACCACGTTTGTCATGGGTCATTTGAGCCTGGTGGAGAGAAAGAAGGTGGCACCTTTAATGTTTTGCCTAGCTTAAAAACAGATTATATATTTGTTCCCAGATGGTTAAAGGTTGCTGGAGAGAACCAGTGTTTTCTCTGGTTATATAGATTCGCTTTTCCTGTGCTATTAGCATATCCGATCAAACAGGTTGTGCAGGTTTTTTAGGATTTTGGAAAACCTTTCGAAGTCTGTTTGACTGGAGATGACAGTGAGGCGAAATAAATGTGAGCATGTGTGTCCGACTGAGGTAAAGATACTTTTTAATAACTCCTTTAAAAACATCTGCTTCCTTCCAGTGGGCCCTGCTGAGCATTCAATGAAATCTCATTTCTTCGTGTGCAAGTTGTGCAGTGTTTCTGCATACATTGCTGTTCCTTTGATATGTGCCTGTGAGAGTGGCGTTGTCATCCCAGGCCTTTTCTGACACTCTGTTCTCTCCTCAGGTTCTGGACTGGACTGGAGTGAATGTACTACAGCTGCCACTTCTGCCTGAAAGGTCAGTAGTTCTGCAAAGTTTATTTATGGGGTGTGTGAGCAGGGGGGGAGGCTGTTGACTCCCCACCCATAAAGAAAAATCAACGAGAAAAAGACACAAAAAAACACGTTTGGAACTCTCTCATTGTATTAGTGACAGATGCAGCGGCAGAACTACGTGTTACATGCACAGGCCTTTATCAAAAGATGGCTGCTTTTCTTGGGCAAAAGCAGCCCTGGGGAGGGGGTGGTTTCGAGCAGAGAAGCAGCTGAGTGTGCCTTGTGTGCCGAATCCTTTCTCTGTCGCTACTTCTCCACTCCAAATTGCTTCGCTCCAAGCCAGCCCTGTGCACCTCCAGTACCAAAAACGCACATGCTCTCTGCAGGGGCTGAGGGTGTGTGTATGATTTGGAGCCACAGGCAGGGAAGGGATTAAGCACACCCCTGCCACTTCTCTGCTCAAAAATTGCCATCTAAAAGTTGGCTTTTCCCTAGGCGAAACAGTTAGTTGTTACCCACGTATGCATGCAGTGTGAAGCTACGCTGTAAATGTCACTAATGCAGGGTAGAATACGGAAGGAAAAGCACGTATGGCCAACGTAGGCTTTTCTTCACGGTATGCACCAATTTAAGCGAAAGCTGGTTCCAGGGTCTTTTTTTCTCCCTTGGGAACTGTACTGTGAGGGGAACTAGGAAATTCCAACCCCATCACCATACCACAATTCCCAGGGTTCTGTGGGAGTAGCCATAACTAAGGGACTTTTTCAAAACCAAAATTTGTAGTGTAGATACACTGGACATTTTATGTATGGAAATATCAATGGAGTGTGAATGAAGGAGGCCATCCTACTGAAATAAATACAGAGGCATGTGCGCCAAATTTCTGAGGCTAACCCTGACCCCAAAAACCTAACTGGGTGATCAGCAATTGGATTTCCTGACATAATTTTCTTCTAAGAGCAGCCACTTGGGGGTCCTGATTCAGAGTAGGACTACAGGAGTATGGCCCTTTAACCCTTTCTCCTTGCACTTCTACCCAGATTCAAATTGCATTCCTTCCCCTGCCTCTACCCCTGTTAGCCATGTAGGAGGTATAATATAGGTACTTTCCTGTGTCCCCCCCCCCACTGCAGCTAATAGCAGTAGGTGTGTGCTTGCGGTTTTCATTGGTGAAATCAGCACCTGGCATGCAGAGGGTTAATTCCCTTTCCGCTGTTCTGCAGCCCCAACTGACTTTTCCCACAGCTGCTACTTGCCTGGAAAAGAAAAAGATGCTGAGAGATGCATTAATGCCACTCCAATATCATGTGTAGTTGGGGTCAAAACTACTAGCAAGAGAAGCAGACAAAGGTATTTTGCTTTTAGGATAGGGATAGCTTCAGCACCCAGATTTCTAAATTTTCTGAGGGAAATTAATGCTTTGATTTTAGGGCACACAGGTAGGAAACCAAAATAACCAAAATATGTATGGGTGGGCAAACCTTGACTAAGTGCCTTGTGGGTAGAGACACTGTCCTTGCAACTCACCGACTGTTTGTGTGACCCTTAGAGGAATCCCACTGTCTCTTTTTTTATTCCATCTCACTTTCTGGGCAAGCTGATGGGCAGGGATGGTTCACGGGCATCACTGTGAGTTCTGGCTGAAGATGGGGACATGCTTAGTGACATCTGGCAGTCTTGCCTGCATTCTTCCAAGGGATCTTAACCTGTGTCCTGTGTCAGGAGCAGAGCATATTGTAGGTGGCAGGACTGTTATATTATTTCAAGCACATACAATGAAGTCTGGAGAAGTCTTGGCTATTTGGTTGGCCAGGCATGTGAAATTTTGATGCTGTCGGTATCTATCCATGGGTGCCTTGGCTGGCACTGGAGAAGTTGCTATGTCTGTAAAATGGGAATTATAATACTTAACCTTGCAGGGTTATGAACTCGGGAAGATGAAAGAGTTAAAGGGGTAGGGTCCAAATATATGCATGCAGGAGATGGACCCCACACACAGGTAGTGTTTTACTTGCTGTTTTTGCTGACAATAGGAGAAGCCTCTTTTTAAAAAGTGAACAGTGGCTTGATATTTCACTGGTGAGAGCTGCTGCAGTGCTGGCATTTCCCCTCTTCCTGAACATACCTGCCCCTTCTTCGCTTGCTGGCCAGAAACTGTAAGGAACATAAGTGCCAAATACATCATCATACAGAAAAGATGCTGCTATGTTTGATTCTGTGACATGGGATTTTATTCATACGTTTTCACTATTGCCTGCTGCTAATAGTTCAAGTTAGAGGAGCAGGGATCAAGAACAGATCTTTGTACAATCAGGCCAAATGTCTACATTTTCTACAAAGTGGCAAGGAAAATGGATTTGGCCTCTGTTTTCTTCTAATCCAGGGCTGGAGGGACTAGGTGAAACATACCTATGAATGTGATTCTGGTGTGCATGTTGTCTTTTCTTCTTAACAAGGCCCACTGAATCCACAATACTGTACTTTGAAATAAGTGACAGTCTCCCATTACTTATTTTTCAGGGTGGGTTGAAATTGGCTTTATTGTTTTGTTGAACATTTTTTTAATGTGTAAAGCATCAAACTGTACAATTTCTGATCATGTTAAAAGGCACAGGTTACTGCAGTGGAATTTCGGTGGGAAAATTCAGGGTGACACCTTTCCCCAAAAGTCATAAAGGATCACTCTGAAAAAAACCAAGCTGATCTCATTGCCCATGTGTGGGATAAAGAAAAGGCCCGGCCCCCTATTGATGAAGGCTTACCCCAAATATTTTCTCTTCCATGTCTTACGTGAGAAAACTCCTCAGTATATTTACTAGTTTCCCACTACAGCAATCTTTTTGCAAATATCACATCCACTTTCCTACCTCCCCTTTTTTAGGAACTGGGGGATGAGGGTAAAACGCTTTGCAGGTATCTCCCTATCCCCTAAAAGAGTGGAAGACAGCCACTCCCCCCCATTCATTGACGATATCCCAGCGAGAGTTCCGCAGCAACAAAGAAATCCCATCTTCCATTCTTTTTGTTCCTTTTATTTCCTCTTTTAATTTTATGTTACTTTCTGGAGGAAGAGAACTATTTCTGATTAAATCTCAATCTCTCTTTCTCTCTCTTTAAATTATCACCTCCTCCAAACCTCTTTCTAGATTTCCCCACTATTGCCTCCAAATTAGCAAATTGCATTTTAAAAAGATAAAATGAACCAACCAAATCTTAATAAGGTTTGGAATGAAAAACTGGAAAAGAGTGTTCATTCCAGATTTCTTGGTAATTTTTCAGACAGTCTATTAATTGCTCTATTAGATCACTTATTGAATTTTTCTTCCAAATCTTTATTTCTTTTGTATTGAGCTTGTAAGCCACGACATCATAGTCCTTTAGATCCTTCCATTTCTTTGAAGGCAGGCCCAGATTGTAGTGAGGATGCTAGGTTGTACAGGAGGAAAGGCTGAAATTGCACATCTTTTTACGATAAACATTTAAATGGTAAACAAATATGATATGGTAGGGGTAGAAAGAGATTTCACGTTTCCCAGTTTCTAATTCTAAATGAAGACAGGAAGTATCTTAATACATGCAAAAGACATATCTAACTCTAGAACTGCAATGTAACATCTTGTATATTGCAGGATAGCAATAATGTTTTCTAAATAATATTTAATAGAGAGTGGCTTCTCTCTCTCTCTCTCTCTCTCTCTCTCTCTCATTTCAATTAACCTTTTGTACACATAATCTGCATGGTTGAAGTGACCAAAGAGTGTGTATGCATGTTTAGTGATGATTCTAAGTTGTTGGTGCTACTTGCTCTGGATTAATCAGTTCACAGAAAAAGGATATACAAGTTTAACCAATCCAGCAAGAAGTATCCATACATAATGCAGGTTCATCTTCTGGATCAGGATCTGTTTACGCTGCAAAATTGCTACACAAGCAGATCTTTTGTTTGGATGCCAGCACCCAGCTATACATACAGTTCCAGATATTGGATTGGGAACCATGCACGCAGTGCCCAGCGCTTCATTGCTGATTGGATAAGCATTAGTACAGTGTGGTGTGGATAGGATATTCCTTCCCATCCATCTTGTGTGGTGCAGATGGAAACGTATAATGCCCATCCCTTACTTGGACTCTGCACGTAGCTATTACCTGCATGCTAATTAATTGTGTGCCATTATATTTGAAGTTTGAATGCACAAATAACAATGTAAAAGCTGGATTATTTAAGAAAAAGCAAACAGGTGTATGCACACATGTATATGATCTGTCTACAGAGTGAAATTAAGGCCAACATCCAAAAAAACGGCACAACTGGTTCCTCTTACCCAAGGAAGTTTAGCATGCTAGAAAGAAGTCATTTTTGAAACTAAATAGTTTGTAATATGACACGGAGGAGAAAATTTTGCTGTTTCAAGAAATAAATAAAGTCCAGAATCCAAGCAGGGACCGCCCACAAGCCATTGAGCTCAACTCTTCGGATGCTGGCTTATAGGGATAAAACCTTCCTCTGTTTACTCATTATCCCATACACTTTTCTGTTCCACGTCTCCTTGTTTAAACCTCTTACTCCATGCATCAGTTCTGTTGTAGAAAGGTGGAAACAATGGAAACAATAAATAAACAAAACAATAAATACTTTTGCCAGCAATTAAATTTGAGATTAGCGATGTATTTAGGATGAATATTTTTTATTTCCTCCCCACCCAGTTCCCATTGGTTTAGAGTAGTTACAATATAAAAATAAATCACATTGAAACAATCCTTCTAATGCTCAGTAGAGTAGATACTAGTGCAGAAAGGGTGGAGACTGGAAATGGCATATCCATGCTGCACATTTTAAAAGAGCAGTGTGTTTCTTTTAGTTTGTTTGGGATGAAATAGAAGAGGGGACAATACCTCATTGGACCAGCAGTTATAAGGGCATTTTTGCAGGTGCTGCTAAGAACTCCCTTTCATCTACAAAGCAGTACTTTTAAGCGTTGTTAATTGCAGATTAGAATGTGGAAAAGAGTAATTTTCAAGGTAGCCTGTTCAGGATTTACATTTGGTGGGCAATTCCAATGCAGACTGAAGCAGCTCTCCTGGAAACGAACCAAGTCCTCCTGTTAGGTGACTGCCTTGTTTCTTTGGATGGGTGGATTTGTGATTAACTCAGCTCCTCTTTCCTATGGTGGTTTATTATTAGCATCTACAGACCTTCCTTTTCCCTTTGAAGGCTGAAATGGGGTACACATGTACCCTCTTCCCAGCTTCACTCCAGAAAGACAATTCCTTCAGGTGAGATCAAACACTGTCCAAAAACAGCCATCATCCCCAGTTTGGCTTTTGTTATTATTTTGGAAAAGGTCTACTATAATAGCCTTGGTTGGTTGGTTCGTGTGTGTGTGTGTGTGTGTGTGTGTGTGTGTGTGTGTGTGTATGTGTATGTGTACATTCCATCGTCTGTGACCTAGAGACAGGGAGAAAAGGAGAGAGAGAGAACATATTAACACCCCCACTTTAAGGCTAGCGGCAGTTAATTTCTGACCTCAGCACTGTGGTACTGAATCAAATAATTGCACTCTTTCTATCCCACCAACTCTTATTTTTTCCTCTTCTTTCTCTCTCTCCCCCTCTCTCTCCTTCCCTCTCTGCCCCATGCATATTCATCTATTTGCCCCTCCATCAATCTGATATCTATCTATATTACACCATATATACCCCTCTCCTCTCTCCTTCTGCCTCTCCCTAATATATTTCCATCCCATTCTCTGTCCATCCCTTTCTCCGTCTCTCTCTCTCTCTCTCTCTCTCCCCTCCCTTTCATATATTGTCTGTCTGTCTATCTTCCACTCCGCGCTCTCTCCCCACACATTTCTATCTTTGCATCCATCCTCTATCTACTTTCTCTCTCTCCATGTTTCCAGGGCTGTTGGAATAAAAAAAAAAAGGGGGGGAATCAAATGATACATGAAAAGAGAGTTCAATGGGACACAGATAATGGTATCTGCTGTTGATCTCCTTTTGGACCACTTGTTTGAAATGCAGTTGAACAGGACTTGCAAGATCATAATAGAGTAATAAGGGATATGTGCATGGAGGTGGGGAGAAGAATCCAACTGCACCCAGAGAGTAAATGGGGAAAAAGAAATATCCTGCGATATTGGGGCAGGACTCAGGTTTTGGGGTTTGGCTGGCTCTAGCTGTGACTCACAGCTCATCCACACAACAGTTTCTCCAAGGGCTGATTTGATGCAGAAGCACCAAACTGGAAGTATGGCGGATGGGGTTCAGTGAGGGTTAGTAGTAGCAGGAGAAAGAGGTACCAACTAGCCTGTAGCATCCCTCCACTCCAGAAGGTTGAAGCCACTTCGGAAAAGCGGTCCTCTAGTTAGACAGGTCTGGCAGGGCTTTTCTCCCCAGCGTTGTTGCAAAATCCTACCAAACCCTTTTGGAGAGTGGCAGCAGGGTGGGTGCAGGAGAAATTTGTGTGTTGGTGACAGGCGACGAAGCCTTTAGCGATCCATGTTGGTGAACTCCCTTTTGAAACTATTATCCGTCTCGAATCTTGCCACCCTGCCAGTTCCCAGGAAGCAGCTCTGGCTGGGGTTGAGACCCCAACTGCGGCTTACACAGACGTGACCCTGTTGGGGGAGTGGGAGAGAAGGCAGTTGGGGAAAAATAAGGAAACCAACATCGTCTAGAGAAGCAACATCTGAATGCATGTGCATTTTTTTAAAAAAATGTGCCAAGTCCTTCAATGGGTGATAAGGCCTGGGTGGGGAGAGAAGCACGGTGTGATCCTGAGCCAGGGACCAAAGGCATCACAGAAGAGGTCGCTTTCTCACACACGTCCCTCTCCAAAGCCTTATAAAGAGAGACTAGGGGTTGAACAGACAGGTGCCTCTGCTTTACCCCTTGAAGGAAAGTAGAAGAAAGTGAGTCTCCTGGAGAGAAGTCAGAGAGTTATTACAGAAACTCTCTTGGCCTCATTATATATCCCATGGGCTATTTTTGGGGGGTGGGGAAGGTCACCCCTTTATTATTACAGTGCCTAGGAGTAATTATCTGTGTAAATCTCTCTTCTTCTAATAATAAACCTGGAAGGGGCTGTGAGCGCTGAGTGCCTGGTTTGGGGCCACACACACACACACACACACACACACACACACACACTAATTTAAGTAAGGGGATGGAGGAGCCTTATGAAGCTGATTAAGGGGTTTATTTTTAGCCCTGGAAAAAGAGGGATAGTGGAAGTGTCAGGTGTAGGGTGTGTGTTAATTTTTTTTTTTTGAGAAAGAAGGCAAGCAAAGGAAGATTATTTGCTTGATGGGGGGTGTCAATAATTCATCCATACTCTCTTTCCCCTCCCCCCCTTTCAACACCCACACTAAGCTTGTACCTAAGGAATAATTGCTTTTGTCTGGGTGGACTGTATTTGTGCAAAGAGTGAAGAAGGAAGGGGGGGGAGATGTTGGTAGCGGAGCCCCCCGCGGGGGGGATTGCGAGGGACGGCAAGTCGCTGGCTCGGATGTCATTTGTCAAAGCGGGGTGGTTGGAAGGAGAGAGGGGAGGTAGAAGCAAAGGGGGGGGGAGATAACGGGGAAGACAATAAAGTGGGAATCGTAGGCTGTGTGTGTGTGATGGAAAAGGGGGGCGAGGTGAAGTGGGGGGGAGAGAAAGATTCGGACGGAGCTAAGGGGCCCCCGTTGATCTAGTGAAAAGGGGCAACACACACACACACACAGGCACTGTCGGGGGGGCACGCAGTGTTTTACACACACACACACACACTTGCACGCACTCGCACCCCCTTTTCCTTTTCTGCAAAAGCCTTAAAACGATGCACACTGTCCGGCTGTAGTGCCCAAACCTCACACGTCCTTGCAGCACGGACAAACACACACGCACTTGCCCGTGCACACACCCATGCACGCACGTGTGTAAGTGCAGAAAGCGGAGCAGTGTGTGTCGAGGGGGGGGGAGAGAGAGAGAGAAGAGAGAGATTTCCACTCCCCCCCCCCACCCTGGGTTGATTGTCATCCTCGGTCGATCGTCACCTGTCCAGCGTGTGTGTGTATGTGCCCCCCCCCACTTCGCCCGCCCGCCACCCCTTTCTCTCCACTCACCCACCCACCCTTTTATATATATATTTATATTTTTTTCCCTCCGTGGGGTTATGCGGAGTGTCACTCACAGGTCCCCGACATGTTCATCCCACTGCCGGTCCCCTTGGTCTTCCAAAGATCCGCCGGCCCGGAGAACGGATGGCGCCTCAAGTCGCCGCTCGCCCTGCGCTCTGCAAACGGTAAGAAGAAGGGGGTGTAGGGGGCGGAAAGAGAAAGAAAGCAGTCGGCAAGTCAGCAAGGAACATAATGGGGGAAAGGAAGGGAAAGGGGGAAAGAAAAAGACGAGAGAGAGAGAGAGAGAATGAGAGAGATGCCACCAACTCTTGCAGGCGAGAAGAGAGAGAGAGAGAAAGAGGGGAAAAGGAGGGGAGAAAAAGGGGAAAGAGGGAGAGGAAGAAAGCGGAGATGGGCGAGCGGGGTTTTTATTCATGCGGTATTGATCCGGAGTGTCACTGCTCCGTATCGAACCTCCGGCGCCGGCATCCTGCGGTCGATAGACGGAGGGGGTGGGGGTCGGTGGGGGTGGGTGGTAAGCAGGGAAAAGAAGCCAAAGGCAGCCGCCGAAACCAACAGCACGCAGACGCCAGTGGAAGAAGACTGGGCAAAAAAGAGAAAAAAGAAAGGGGGAGAAAAGAAAAGAAAAGAGAGATCCCCCCACACTTTCACTTTTGCTGGCTGGGGGGGGGGGGGACACCGGTGAAGCATTTGCTCCCACCCAATCATCAAGTTATTTTTATTATATTGCTATTATTTCCCTATGAGGTTCTTCCTCTGTTTGGTATATGGGAAACACCAAGTAAGGTTTAGGGCTAGGCAGGTGGTGGGCTGGTGGGGGAGGATTTTTCTAGCCCAGAGAGAATTAGGGGGTGGGGGTGGGCAGAAAGCACCTGTGAGATCCAGTCTGGGAAGGTGCCCCCAAATAACCCCACCTGCCTCTTCTCCAGTGTCAGCCAGTTCTGTCAAATTGTTCGCAGCCTCCCATAAGTACCCCTTTTCATCAATTGTCCCCCAAGAATATCCTGTTCGAGTTTCAGGTGCAACCCAGGTAAATGGTTACTCTAGTGCAATCATGCCAAACACCCCACCAATATTTTCAGGTTTTATGCTTCAGATCCTCCCTCCAAATCTTCCCCACATCTAGTCAAATGCTTCTAACAATAATCTCCTGTTGAAGTTTGACTAGTTCCCCCCACCCCATGTCTGCTTATGCCCACCCTCCTCCACCCACCAATTCTGCAAGTTAAATTCTGGAATTGTGAATAGTTCAGATTCTCTGTCTTCCTTGGGATGGGGTGCTTCAGATGGGAAATGAAACAGGACCGTTGCCTTGTGTTTAAGGGAAATTTATGCCCCCCCTACACCCCACAGCATTTGGGGTCTGCTTTGTGGCTCACAACTCCCCTCTTCCGATTTTAGACATTTCCTCTGTATTCTAGTTACTGTTTGTTGTCAGCGTAAGATGTATAGTTCCTCTGCCCCCCCCCCGTGTCAAGCTATTTCATTCTGCTATGCGCCCCCCCCCTTTCTACACACCTCACTATTATGTTTGGGCGCATATTAAAAATAGACTTTTGGATTGCACCTCTCGACCATTAGACTATGGATGGTGAACTCAAAAGATAAGTGGGGATGTGTTCCTTTGAAGTGATGGGCCTTCAGAACAGGGGAGAGGGGGGTGCATGGGGGGGTCTAGTAGTTAGAGAAGGGAGGTAGGGGAGGGCTGTCTCCAGAGCTGGGGCTCCCGAGGTCTATGAAGGGCTTTTCTAGGTGACCTTGGGGGAAAATTCTCTTCTGCCTCCTAAAATTATGAGGCAGTGGGTTATATGGAATGTGCTGGGTAAAAATCTGTGTAAGAACTGGGACGGCAGTGATATTTTTGGGGTGGGATGTGGATGCTTATTAATGAACAAATTAGCAAATTACCGCTGACTGGTAGATCTCCTTCTTCCCCTTCCCCTCCCGCTCCTCACCTCATGGAAGAGAACCCAGGCGTCCTGATGACTGATTTCCCCTACTCTAAGCAACTATACTCTGGGAGAGCTTCCTTTCCCTGGTAGACCTGACAGCTGGAGATTTAGGAGTATCAGGGATAGGGAAGGGTCAGGGCATGAAGAGAAATGTGGGCATTGGTGCATCAGTGGGTAGGGAGAGAAGCAACCCCTGAGAAAGGGTAAAGGCAAGAATGGGGCGACCCAAAGGGAGCGGAGAACGACAGGAGGCAGTTTTATAATCTGTTCCTGACACGTTCTATGGCTGGCGGGTGGGTGGGTGGAGGGGGTTCAGAGAAGTGGCTTTGCAGAGCTGGCCCTGCATGCACACCCCTCCCCCCCTGCTCTGCTGCAGCCAGCGCGGTGTGGAAATTGTATTGGTGTCAAGCCCAGTCCGTGCTAATGAACCCGGAGATCTGGGAAGCGAAGCTTGTTCAGAGGCAGAAATCGATTTTCCAGCCTGTAGTAACTGCCCCCACCTCCACCCTCTCATGCTCCTTCCTTCCCTCTCTTTCTCTCTCTCTTTCTCTGGTCAGAGAAGTCAGTGTGTTTGGTGTGTGTCCATCCTTCCATCCTTGGCGCCTTCCACATCTAGGTCTGGATGTGGGGTGTCATGGGATGGCACAAAGCCAGCCAAAGTTCTTTTCGTGGTGGGTGTGGAAACTGGGTAGCTGTGCACGAGGGGGAAATGCGCATTGTGGACCTTGTCTTGGCATGTTACATTTGTGTTGTGCACTGGCAAAATAATCATAAAATAAAGCTCCATGGGGTAGCCATCAAGGTTTTAGGTACTAAGATCAATTCGGGGGAACTTAACATTATTGGAAATCAGTTTTCCTTTTCTTTTCTGGGCCTGATAATATATACTTGGTCAGCTGAGTGGGAGGCAGAGGCCCAGATGGTTGGACAAGCATCCCTTTGCTGTAGGATAGTTACACCATGCCCTCCTGCAATGTGTGAATGTGTTTTTTTGCAGGAGTGTTTGCCACTGGTATCTCTATACAAGGTTGTGCCTCCTTGGTGTCTTGTGGTCTGTTTACAGTGACACGTACATCCAGTTCATGTTTTTGCCTGTGATTTAGGCTGTGATCTAGGCTGCTTTTGCATTTTTAGAATTACCTTGCTCCATAAGTCAAATAAAAAAAACCCATGGTAGATAGAACATGCATTTCAAATTGTGATGTCTCTATTCAAAAAAATAATACATTTTGAAAAAGATTTTTTATAAAGGCTTAGGAACATGCCTTTTTAGTGTGTTGCTTCTAGTTTTTAATGTTGTCTTTGGAAACTTTAAAGATCCATGTAGGTAATACCTTCATTTCACCAGTTTTGGTGATAGCACAAGGTTGCAAGCTTTTGAGCTAGTCAGAGCTGTTCTTCAGACAGTAGGCACCAGTCTTTGTAATATTAAGTGCCAGAAAGATGAGAAAGAATTTGGCAGTGATGAAGGTTGCTATGGTTTTATTTAAACTCCCCAGATGTATTGGGTGATATCCAGTGTTTGTCATACACAGAGTAGACCTGGTGAAATCAATGGACTTGAGTATATTAGAAGAGTCTTTCTGGATCAGACCAAAGACCCAAATAAACCGTTATCCTTTTCACACGGTAGCCAGCGAGATGACTATTTGAAGCCCGCAAGCCCAACAGCACTTTTTCCAAATATTCTCCCCAGCAACTGGTATTCAGAGGCATACCACTTCGGATTCTGGTTGTAGTACACAGCCACCATGACTAGTAGCCATTGATAGCCTTATTCTCCATGAATGCATCTAAACTTTTTTAAAAGCCATGCAAGTTGGCTGTTACAGTAGGAAACTCCATCTTTGAACCATGTGAATAAATGTGGATAAATATTTCCTTTTGTCTGTCCTGAATGCCAAGTCCAATCATTTCAATCATTTCTGCTTTGACTGTAACTTGGATATCACCCAGCGCAGGATGGCAGAATTCGGAAAGGCACTGTAACTCAATAGGCAAGCCACCCCCAAGCTGACCCTGAGCCTCCACAGTGTATTTCGGATTCCGTTTCAGACTTGAGCATCCATTCCTATTGATGGCTTTTGGGATTTGATTCAAACCCATGGAGAACTTCAGCTTTGAATCTTTCATTTGGCTAAACTTTGATTTGGGCTACATTGCTTTGGTAGCTGGGAGCTCGTTTAGTTTGCTTTGTGGGCTGATTAAAATCAAAGCAGGCACCTGTCAAAAAATCTGAGCACAAGTTATATACTGAATTCCCATATACCCAGTTGACACTGGCAAGTAATACATTTGCTAATAGCAAACTAGGCCCTCAATGAGTGTGGATTTCAAGGACAAAGTTTCTGAAAGGAAGGAAAAATTCCATGAATGTGCATTATTTTGGACTGAAATTTATTATTTTATAATATTGCACATCATAAAGTGCTTTGCAATCTCTACTTTACTGCCTAAGTACTTTAGAGGTTGCTCTTATTTCCATTTCATATATTGAGAACCTAAACACCAAAGCGGATGGACAATAGCTTGTTTAGGATGTGCCGGTAGCAGTCGATGCATGTAGCCATTTTCATTGTAAGGAGTGCATTGTGAAACCACCAAACATTTGACTTTTTTTGACGTGGTGAGAGGCCTTTTATGAATGCTCTGATATGTATCCGTTCAAACCAGATATATAGCTATTTGTTTGACCAGAGGCTGGTCAGCTGAGTAAGCCAGGCATAGGCAAACTCCGGCCCTCCAGATGTTTGGGACTACAGTTTCCATCATCCCTGACCACTGGTCCTGTTAGCTAGGGATGATGGGAATTGTAGTCCCAAACATCTGGAGGGCCGGAGTTTGCCTATGCCTGGAGTAGACCATTCACATCACAGGAATTTCATGGCATCTTCCTCATGGTGATTTTTACATGCCATTTTGCCCAAGAAGTCTGTGGTTGAGGTGAGTGCAAAACTCAGGTCTGCCATACCCCCAGTTTGGTTCTCGTGGACATTGTATGTTTGCAGGTGCTTTATTTTTAACCATGCACAACTGATGGTAATAGCTCATGGTACATGCCTTTATGATGTGTGTATAAATGACTGCCGCCAAATAACTGGGTTAAAAGAGAAAGGATAGGCAAACAGACGGAGGAGACACTAACGTCCGTACTCAGGGGGTGCAACTGCTTAAACTTGTCAAAAAAAGGCATGGCTGTATACGATACCTAAATCTCCTACTTCCTCCGCGTGGGCAGATCTTTCCCTCTAGGCTCGGTAGCTGTGCTTAGAAGCCCTTGCAAATGGTCCTCTCTTAGAAGTGGGATATTTGGTGAGATGGGACAGTCAAACTGATGTGGTATGGTGGGGATTCTGCGTGGGGTTATGTATGCAGGCAAGTGATGGCTATGGCACTGGGCTTGATAGTGTCTTTCCTCTCCTATGGTATCTGGGGCTGAATCGCCATGTCATTTCCAACACCTCTCGATCCAGTTGTGCTCAGATCCTGGGCGGAGCGGCTTCTTCTTACGGCACGGGCAGACAGGGATGTGCCCCTTGCTGGGTTGTGCCCTAGCTGATCCCAGACAATATGGACTCATAAGGAGCCTGGGCAAGGGGGATGGGAGATGATTAGTGCATGTGGGGGTATTTCTATACAGTGGCTGCAGGAGGGCCAGCTTGTCTTTGCAAAGCTCCGGTCCTCTTCCCCCCTCCCCCCGCCTCCCTTTGCTGCCTCCTCCCCTCCTTTCTCCTCTCCTCGCCTCTGCTTTTTCCCTTAAATAATAATCATAAAAAGGTCAGCGGCAGGAGAGCTGCACACCCTGATTGGCCGAGCTCTGGGCCCTTTGTTCCAGCCGAGCCTCCGGGCACAGCCACGCGCCAGGGTCAGCAGGATTGGGGGGGGGAGGAGGACAGGCCTCCCAAGGGACTGGCCATTGGTGATGGGAGGGGGGGGTCAGTGCTGAGGCTCATGTGTGTGTGTCTCTGTGTATGAAGGGGGGGGGGAGAGATGAGGGCAGGGTGAAAAACCTTCTCTTGCAGAGACAGCTTTTCCACCCTCCCCGACCCCTTAGCCTCTGCCTGCCTCTTTCCCTCTTCCTCTTGCTGTCTCTGTCCACCTTACTCCATCCATATATCTTTTTGTCTTTTCCTCCTGGGGAAGATCTCTGCGTGAGGTGGGTGCACCTTGAAGTCGCCCACACATATATGTGTCGACCTGGTGTCACTAAAAATTGTGCCGGCTTTGGGATGTAGGCCAGTGTTGCAGAGGGTGCACCTGTTTCCCCCACTTCTACAATCCCCATGCACACCTTACAGTTTTCACAACCTGCTGGTAAGATCCTGCCCTCCTGGCCTGTGTAAAGTGCCCTACTCATCTCTAACAACTCCACACTATGTTTCCCATTTCATCTGCCTTCCTTATTGTACAAGCTTTTCCATTCTCCTTGTCCCCAGATCTTTCCCTTGTTCTTTTTTGCCTGAACGTGCAACCCTTCCAGCTGCATCAGTTTTTCATCTCTTGAGTTCTTTCCTCTTCATTCTAAATATTTTGGCTTCCATGCTTTTCTCTCCCCTTACCCTGGAGTTGTTTCAGCTTGTTCCCCCTCACTCCCGTGCTGCTACAGATAAAGGTTTTTGGAGACCCTTATATTTAAGTGGCGACACCTATTTCAGAACAGATGCAGCACCACAGAAAACACCCACACCTAGCCTCAAAGTGTGCCAGGTTGTTGACATTTTGCGTGGAAGCTGCCAAGTTGACCGAGCAAGCGAGAGACGACAATGCAGTGGCTGCAAGTTGCTTCAGGGTGATGGCTCACCCAGGAAATCACCAGGAGCAGATATTTGCCTGCACCAATACTTTCTCCTACTTTGAATCTTCACCACTACCTTGTGCCTTGCTGACAGCACACCTTTCCCAGAGTCAGGAACCCTCTCTGATCTCCGTATCTGCTTGCATTTCCCATCCTGCTACCTCTTCCAGTTTTTCCAGTCCTCCTTTCTGTTCAGCCTGGTGGGTCTCCTTCACCAGTTCTTGCAATTTTCACGTGCCGAAACTCTCCCTGTAGCCCTCTTTTTCTGTTCTTTTTTTCTCTTCAGCCCTGTCACAGGCTGGACACAAGGGATGTTAATTCTGATAGCTAAGGTAAAATGGCTGCTGTACTGATGTGAACAACAGTGGGCATGAGAGCTGTCACTAGGCTGGTGTGTGTACTAGTGGCAGTGAGAGCAGCATATGGATAAGCACATTGAGCAGCTACTGGGTTAGCCAGCTTGAGACTGATACCCATACCCTGGTTTTAGACAAACTCGTGGTTTGTTTGTTTTTCAACCAGCGTATTCTGCAACATGTTGTTAATGCAATAACAGTGCATTAGTGGTGGATTTACAAAGGACCATCCACACATTGTTCCTCTTTATTGAGTATTCTGTGATACTTCCTCAATGCTGCTGCCTTGTTACTACCTGGAGGGGCTATATTGCACAAAAGTGGGACAACCTCCACCCCAAATCCTAGAAAATTTGGGCTATAAAAAGTTACAGGATTTCAGTGGTATATTACAGCAGGACATGCACTGATTGGAAACGAAGCAGTTAGGCCATCACAAAACTCTTGCAGGTGCAAACAGTATTGAAATCATGTGTAACTGCCCTGATATCATCATGTGCCCGAATGACGTCTTGAGGGGCCTTTTGTTTCTTAGGTTCACGCCTCTCCCTGAAATGTATTATAAGGGATAAAAATAGTGACCTGTCTTATAAGTGTGTTTTGAGAAAATGTTGCAAAACTGTACCCAAATGCAATGCTTTCCTTTCCCCCATAGCAGTGAATGGCTGCTCGTATAGTCTGTCCTATAGAAGTTGATGCAAATGTGTCTTAATGGTGGGATTCATGCAGATGCATATTGCCGGAATCATTTACAAATTGCTAACATGTGAGATGAGTTTTGTGGACTTCCATGAAGCTCATAGCATGCTGTGGGGGTGACTTGAGTCCTCTGTGCATACATCTAATAGATTTTCTAAAACAAGAAAGGATCTAACTATGCTCCAGACTAGAGCAAAGGTGGGCAGAAATTAGTTCAGGATCTTCTGGTAGATCTTTTGGTGATTTGCAGTATATTAGCAAGAGTTTCTGACTCCCAGTTGTTTTAAGAATAGCAATAACTAAAAAGCTTCCCATTGCCTTATCCTAATTACGTTGCTGAAACAAAAAACGAGAGGTGGGTGGGTGTGACCAGCAGTGGGTTTTCATGTGAGTGGACTTATCAGATTGGTTCAGGTACTGACTGCAAATTCCTGGACTGAGCATATGCTCAGAGACACCCTGCTCCTCAGTTCTTACTGTATGTCTGCCTACCTGAGTTTCAGTTTTATGCCAGGATCTAGTTGGTGAACTTCAGGTAAAAAGCAAGCAAGCAAGTCTGAGGTCTGCCTACTCCAGCTCTGGAGGAAATGGAAGGAATATGTGACTGCATGACCACAGATTGCACGGGATTCTGTGAGTACAAAAACACATAGAATCCTTTGTATAGATTCTTGCAGAACACGTGTGGCATGTGTGGGATATCTCCTTGAGCATTGTGGAAGGGTGGCTGTGCACTGTAGGCTGAGTCTCTTGGGTTGAGTATGTGCACGAATGGCTATTGGACAGCCAGTTGCCGATGCCACTTGCTGCTGGAAAACCATATTGAATGTACAAGGTGCTCTGGTGGAACAGTTGCAGAACAACTGTTGGATTATTGCATGGCTACATGTGCTGGTCTTTATGGTAGAGTTGGTCATGTGTGTGTAAATCGTTGTGGGGTGACTGTGCATTCAAGTTTTTGGAAATACACGGTTTTTATTTAATGTGCCTCCAGATTACCTTATTGATGTGGCTAGCGAGTGTTTGCATTCTCACAGTGTTGGAACCTTTTTTTTGTTCCAAACCATCCTCCACAAACTTATCCAATCCTGTTATGTCAGAGTGAAGTCCTTTGTGTATGAACAGCAGAACATTTTAGCAGCCTTGAGATGATGAAGTTCAAAATATGCTGTGCCTGAGAGTGCCAGCATATGCAGAAACATGTAGGCTTTAATTGAAGTGGGCAACTGAAGGAATAGTTATTGCACAGATGGAACCAGCCAGAACAGAAGAAGGCAGATGGATTTTCTCGGAAATGGGTGGTTTGCAACTCAAAGGGAGAAATTTGCAACACAATTCCTGCTGTGGGTTTGCACATCACCACCGAGAGTAGGAACAAGTATGGACTGCTTAGTAGAATAGAATTCCCGCAGCAAATAGTTAAAGGGTTTTCTGTTTTGATTTCTGGTCAAGGACAGTATGGTCCAGTAGATAACATTGTGATTGTTTATTTACTAGGAAGTCATTATGACAGGTGGCATGTGTGTTTGTGTGGAGAGAGGACTTGCATATTGCAAGGACTCATGGGGGGATAGTAGTGCTTCTCTTTGTAATGTGTACACACCATGGGTTCCCTGTTGTTGAAGGCGAGGCCACTCAGAAGCAAGGGGATAGGGCTTTTTTGCCCTCAACACAGAACTGCCCCCAGGTACAGTACTTTATTATCCCCTATGGGAGTGAACGGCAGCTGTTCATGTGTGCTGGAAAAAGCAAGGAGTTGAATCAAGGCATAATAACTGGGATAGGGGCTAATTCTGCTCCCTGCTCTTGGGAGGGAGCCAAGCTTGCCTCCATAGGCATACCTCCATCCTGGGTTAGTTAGATCACTTTTGTTTTTGGCTCCTTCCACCATTGGCTCTGGCTCCACCCACCACCAGCATGTGGGCCCCGACAGATTGCCACTGAAGGAATGTGGCCCTTGACAGAAAAAAAGTTTGATTTCCCCTTCTTTTGATCATCAACTGGCTTTTATATCTGCATGCTTCTCTTCCTCCAGGGGACACATGGTGGAGGAAAGGTGTGCATGGTCCCTCTTTTGCACATCTTTTGTCTCCACTCTCACATCATGTGCAAATGCCTTTTTTGCTTGAGCATCTGTGCACTGTGAGCCATAGCAGCTTGTCTCATGAGTGGCGCTGTGAACGTGGAATAGATGAAGATTGGCTTTACTCGTTAAAAGTCACGCATAAACTATGAGTGAATATAATTTCTATAATATCAAGTTGTCCTATATCGCAGCGTTGTGACCAAATGGGAATGGAGCACTTTGGGGAATTCAGGTAGTAAGGCACGTAGTAGTAGTGTAAATGGTGCACTTAGTCTAATGGGTTGCTCTGCAGGTGGGCAAAAAGGAACAGCTTTTATGTTCCAGAACCCCTGTTCTTCTTCATATACACTTTCCGCCCAATCCTATGCAGAGCCAAATCCCACTTAGCAGAGTGGAACTGTACTCTCAAATAAGCATGCGTAGGGTTGCTGCCTTTGGGTGGATGTCCATGTTACGAAGCAGACACAGCATTCTCATGTTTGCCTGGCAAGGCAAAGGGGGAAAGGATGTTTGCAGGAGAAAATCCACGCGTGGGGGCTGCTCAGCACTTCTTGCGCCTGTTGATTCTCTTCTGCAGAGATCTCCTGCTGCTTCCATCCTTTTCCATCCCTTCATCCCTTCCCAGTTGGCCTCTGGGAGCCTGGAGGGAAAATTGACTCATTTGCAGAAGGGGAAATCAACAAGTAGAGGAAAAACAACAAAGTAAAGTAGACGCACCCCCTTCTTTACCCACTGATTCTCCCTATAAGTGTGTTCCCTGCATTTGTATTACTTCAGCAAATTTAATTTTGGTACTGTGTGTTTTGCCTTCAGGTGAAACCACACCTATGTTGGTACTATTCTTCTGACACATCGCAACCCTGTTGTAACCACTTACAGGGACATGTAAAGGAGGGAAGTTAGGGAAGAAAGCTGCAGTGGAAGATGTTAAGACTTTGTACCTTGCCCATTAGATGGAAACAGCAAGGATTTATTGCATCAGTTGTTTAAAACATTTATATCTTGGCCCTTTCCATTACTATCAGAACCTCAATGCAGCTTCCCAAAATCAAAACACTCTGCCAATATAATCTGATAAAAGCCACAACTAAAATAGAGAGCATCGTCATTTGTCAAAAAGTCCAGGCAAAGAAAATTGTTTTTAATTCCTGTTGAAAGGGCAGAAGAAAGGATGGTAAATAAATGTTTCTGAGGGAGGCATTCCACAGTCTGGAAGCCAACACAGAGAAGGCCCCGCTCCAGATCACCACTTGCCTGCCTGGTGCAGGGCTTTCAAAGACCATCTTATGGGCAGAAGACAGGGATGTGTGTGTAGAAAGTGGGAAACTGGGAGGCAAATGCTCAAAATGTGGCTAGAGATTTGCTTGAAGGCTAGAAAGTTCTGCAGACGGTTTGTGAGGTTGACAGGTTTTATGGCCAAATCATTGAGGCAAAGGGTCTCATTCACAGGCGCAACTTCTTTGCCCCCCATGGCAACGGTTCTGTTTTTCCTGAAGTGTGGTTACTACTGATGCCTAATGACTAGCTGTGTAGGTGTGAAACAAGATTGCTGCAGTGATGAGCAAGATCAAGGGTGGGGGATGGGAGGGAGGGAGGAAGGGGAAAGTTCCACAGCAAAAATGGTGCATATAAATATCTACAGGACCCTTGCAAGCCTGGTTTCCCCACCTGCCAATGCTTTGGACTACAACTCCTGATCCATACTATCTAGAGGGCACCAGGTTGTTGAAGGCTGTTCTGTAGTATCAAATATTAGAATACCTTTGTTTGAAATTTGTTCGCTTTACGAATCTGGTTTAATTTCAGCAACGTCCAAGTAGAATGTACCTAGTATTGCAGGCTAATGCTAGGTTGGGGAACCTGTGGCCCTGCTCTTTAAGCATGGTTGATGGCCAGGGACTATGAAAGCCCAACTGGTATTGTGAGGGACTCAAGTTCCCAACTCCATGGTGCAACAATTCAGGTGGTTCTTCTGGAGGTAGTTAATTTTTTACTCATGGCGGGCGAATTATCATAGGCGTGGCTGTAACTCACTCTGCAGGTCAAGGAAAGGGGAGTGCAGAAATAGTGAGAGTGCTGTGATGGATATACAGTTGGCTTTGTTAGTTACAGGTCTAAAGCCTTCTCAGCCATGAACCACACTGGGTGACCTTGGGCTCATTATTGGCTCTGTTGGCACGTCACAATAACCAAAGCAATGACTTACCATGAAAAACCAAGTATGCTCATGCACAGGAAGAAAACACTGTCCTCTTCACTACTCACCTGTTTCTGCTGCTGCCACACTGCTAGGTGCTAAGCCATGGTTTGGCACAGCATTACACCAGAGCCTGGGCTCATGGTTTGCTTCCTCTAAACAAACTCTGAGCAGTAAGCCAAAAACAAACTTTGGTTGCAGCTCATGGTTTCTTTTGCAGACCACCCTGTGCTCCTTGGAGGATGGACAGGAAACCAATGTAATATATAGAAAGGATAGAACATGGGTAGGCAAACTAAGGCCTGGGGGGCGGATCTGGCCCAATCGCCTTCTCAATCCGGCCCATGGACGGTCCAGGAATCGGCATGTTTTTACATGAGTAGAATGTGTCCTTTTATTTAAAATGCATCTCTGGGTTATTTGTGGGGCCTGCTTGGCGTTTTTAGATGAGTAGAATGTGTGCTTTTATTTAAAATGCATCTCTGGGTTATTTATGGGGCATAGGAATTCGTTCCCCCCCCCCAAAAAAAAATATAGTCCGGCCCCCCACAAGGTCTGAGGGACAGTGGACCGGCCTCCTGCTGAAAAAGTTTGCTGATCCCTGGGATAGAACATTGGCAGAGTGTCACTGGAAAGTTCAGGCTGAAAAGGTCTTAGTGAAGAAAGGGTAAACTTAAGCCACAGCTCTTTGGATGTAAGGCCTGGAAGTTTGAAATGCTAGATTTGAACATTTTTGTGTCTAAAAAACATGTTCAGTGGTTTATTTTTGTTTATTTTTTGAATAGGATAATATATTTTGAATTAAGACGTGGAAGCTGAAGGTCAACCACACTGGCTCTCTCTTGTAGCATTCTTGAGTCCTGCAAGAGTGTATGTGGGCATCAGCTACGGAAGGTGTGTGTAGGGCTATGCCCTCCAGCTCTACTCTCACCAGAGTCTTCATGCATTTTTCTGAATATGCTTAGAATCGTTCTTGTGAGGATTGTGATTTAGGAACCCTGCATGCAGAGGATTCCTGATTGCCAGAAGGTTTCTTCGTGTATTCAGCCAAACATACAACTAATCCCATGGTGGGTGGGTGGGTATGTAGTATGTGGGGATGGGGATAGAGATAGGGAAGACTAGTCCAGTTGCTTTTACAGTTGTCTGCTGCCAATGAACCTGGTGCAAATGAACCTGGTGCCGGTCTGCCAAAGCCACCACCCTTGCAGTACTGATGGCAGGGCTAGTGCCCAGGACCTCCATAGTTTATTCCCATAGTGTCCTTTGAACAGGCTGAAGAGGGCTACTGACTCACTCTTTTGTGTTGGCAAAGGGGGCCAGATGGAAAGCTTCAGGGGGTCAGATTAAGTTCCTGGCCCACCAGTTGTCTACCCCTAGTTTAGAACTTTGGAATCTGACACTTTGGGAAGTTTTGTGGTTAAGAATCTTGGAGCTGGAGCGTTTTCATGCTGGTATGTTAGGAGTGGTGGGTGGGAGGGCCACTGTGAAGAACTGTGGAGTTTTGAAATGCTCCCTTACAGACATTAATGGTAAATCATTGGCTTATCTGCTGTAATTTGGGAACGGTTTATGACTCAGAAACAACGAAGAAATACTAAAAACAAAACAAAAAACCAACAAGCTGTTAAAATCTCTGTTTTTTAGTTGCTCAGATGTAGGTTTTTGCTTCTGTAGGCAGGAGATGTAAGGGGTGATGTGGATCATTAAGAGGCTCTGACGCTGAGCTGCCACCACACAGGTGGCTTTGCTTGGTCGACACTAGGGGCGGGGGTCTAGGCAACCCCCCACCCCAAAATCAATCCTGCCCATGCCTGTTCTAGACTACAGCGTGTTATTTAAACACACACCCCATACTCAGTTATTGTGTGAAGCTTTAATCCTCTTTACATTACACAATGAGGTTAGATCATGTGGGTTCCTAGCTGCTGTATTAAGAGGGGGACAAAATAAAGGACCCAGGTATGAAATGGAAAGAACGAAAGAACGAAAGAAAGAAAGAAAGAAAGAAAGAGCAGATAAGCGATTGATCAAGCTGAGGTTTAGAGAGTGATCACATTTACGCACGCTCTTTCCTGCTCTCTCTCTCTCCCCTCATCATCATTTAATGAGGTCGGAAGTGGAGCTGCTTAATGAAGTTTAACAGGGTTTTAATTACTGGCAACTCAGAGCCTGCTCTAGTAGGACAGGGCCTGGCCGCCAGCAGGAGTGATGGGGGGTGCTGCTTCCTTGCCAGCCTCAGAAAAAAGGCTGGATCTTGGGCAGCCGGCAGCAGGGGGGGAGGTGGAAGCACTGGGGGAGCCCCAACTTTGCTTCTTGCTTCCCCCTCCCATTAAACAGCAGTGACTCTATGGCTGGGAGGCTATTGCTGCGGCTCTGCTTTTCCCGAAAGCACTGCTTTCATACCCCCTTTTTCTCCCCAGATATTGTCAGTTGGGGGTCAGTTTCTGTCAGGACCGAGCACCTGGTGTTCAGCAGTTGCCTTGGAAAATCCAGAGAATGGGAACTAGCAGGTTTAGGGAGGTGGGCTTTGCTCGCAGCCCAAAGTCAAAGGGAAACTGCTGGTTCATTGGGATATGAAGTAGATCTGAGCAGGGTTGCCACCTTTTCTTCTGGTTGCTACTCCTGTGCATTTCATGGCAACCTGATACATTGAAATATAGCAGGTGAAGCTTCATCTGGTATAGAGATGAGTGTTAGGTAGAGCTGCAGGTGTTGTGTGCCAGCCTGCTTTTACTGGCATGGGAGCAGACCCAGGAAAAGGGGCGAGGAGGAGATGGCAACCGTAAGCCCAGAGAGTTGTGTGCTTTCCCCCCTAGTCAAGGACAGAAAGTTTGTTTCCTGCTGCACCTGTTCTTCACACATATATAAGGTCTGAGTTGTGTCCAGGTTCTTTCTGACATGAGTTGGAGTTCACTTTATATGGTTTTCTGTGTGGAGGGTTGTTCTCCTAGTGGTTAGAGCAGGTGTGGTGTTTCCTCCCTTCCACCCAAAGACAGAGACATTGGAAATCTCCCTGTTCTGGCACGGGGGGTGGGGGGAGAGATTGGACTACCCCCTTTGTTTTAGGAGGGGGCTTTGCCTTGACCCCCCCGACCCTACTCTCGACCCCCTGAGGGCGCAGCGTCCCCACCTCTCAGCATGGCTCCTAGCGGCCGACGCGGGCCTGACGGACAGGTCTGGCAATCGGGCAAATTGTGTGGAGGAGGTGGAGCATGAGGCCCAGTCGCCGAAAGCCAGCAAGGGCCAGCGCCTTGCAGGTCCTTGTCTTGGCACAGAGAAACCTCGCTATCACATGTACACAGGGAATTTGGTGCACATGCTCCACTGGCAGAAGCACTTATGCGTTGGCTGGCATGGCCACCCATCCTCCAGGTCTCGGTGTCCTTTGCAAAACAGGGCACAGATGCATTTCAGGGCAAGGGTGTGTCTCCTCTTGAGTGCATTGTGTGACGAGTGCCTACAGATGAGACTGGTGATGGGGAGAATTTGGGGAACGGGCACAGGCTTCAGGGGAGGACAACCCTATTAAGTGGCTGGGTGACAGGGAAATCTTCTGGCAAGCTATCTCACCTAGGTCCAACTGAAATAAAATGTGAGTAGTCCTCTTACACAGCTCCTGTTCCTTTAAATGAGGCTGTGCTGGAGAACGCCCCAATGGGTTGCGGGCCCCATGCTAATCCATGGGTGTCCCATGGGTCTCATTGGCCCACTGACTTCAGTATTGTCTACACTGACTGGCAGTGGCTCTCCAGGGTTTCAAGCAGGGGGCAATCTCAGCCCTATCTGGAGACACCAGAGATTGAGACTGGGTCCTTCTGTAGGCCAAGTAGATGCCACTGAGCTACAGCTTGAATTTTCAGACTTTAGACTTCTTCTATAATGGTGGGGGGAGTTCTTAAGCTGGTAATGCTTCACTTACTTTTATATGTGGCAAGCAGACCCTGCTGCATCTGTAGGTACTCCTGTGCACTTCGGCCTCTGATGGCGCTACTGGACCCGCCTCGGTTTCCCATGGTTCCTGTGTCTCCATCTTTCCTTTTCTGCTGTGTTTTGTCCCGGGCTGAAAAGAAGGAAGTGGCTGGTGGCTGTGATACGATTTGTAAAGTACTTTGCAGCCTTTGTGATCTGCACATCAACAACCCTGCAAGATGGGTTGCAGCTCTTCCCATTTTACAGCTGGGAAACGAAACTGAGAGAAGAGGTGCTTGCTTGAGATCATGTTGTTGTGAGCCTGTTTTAGGGGTAACACCTGAACCTACAATAGGCAACAGAGAGGTAGC
Source organism: Podarcis gaigeae (assembly GCF_964106915.1). Lineage (NCBI taxonomy): Eukaryota > Metazoa > Chordata > Lepidosauria > Squamata > Lacertidae > Podarcis > Podarcis gaigeae. The sequence continues at coordinate 79,759,805 of NC_139684.1, forward strand.
CACCTTTTCTCCAAACGACACATTCTGCCTGCTGGCTCCAGTGTTGTGAACAGCCTGCCATTGCGATTGCAGAATTCTTTCGGGGAGAGGTTTGAGGCCCAGGGTGGGTGGGCAAAAGCAGAAGGTGGGCAGCTGACATTAATATTAATTCTGCTGCAGTATGTCCTGGGTGCTGGACAACAGGGAAGGGCAGGCCTTAGACTTACAGTATGGGATCTACTTTGTGTTTTACTAGCAGCCGCAAACCCACCTTTTGCAACCAGGTGCAGAAGATGTAGAATTAAAGAACATGGTGCCTCTGAACAATGGCTGAGCTAATGGATTTGTTTTGAGTTCCAGAACTGAGCTGAACTCACAGTTCTTCCACACAAAAATCTGTTCTTGGTGACCCCAAGCTTTGTTCATTTCAGCAGTGCAACTGTGGGAAGGGGGACTCATTTTGTTGTTGCTCTTGTTAAATAACTGGGAGCCAGAAACACTTGCTGATCTACTGCGAAAAGCCTGTCAGTAGATCCCAATTTATCATCTGCTCACTCTTGCTGCACAGTACAGAGCTTTCAACCTACTGTAGAGTAAACCAGTGTGGTGTAGTGGATTTGGATGTGGGAAACCCAAGTTCAAATGCCTACTTGGCCACAAAACACATTGGAAGGGAGCAAGATCCTATGGGCTTGTCCATACTACACAAGTGCACCTACCTGTCTCCTTATTAAAGGGTGTCCAACATTATGTCCTCCCCACCCTATTGTGCAGGACCTTCCCCCACCCCTTTAAATTCAGGGTTTTTTGTTCTTGTTTTTGGGTATTTTATACTTTCTAAGGATTGAAAAAGAACACCCAGCATTTAAAAGGGAAAGGTGTGAGAAACACTGGCATGGGGAGAATGTCATGTGACTGCGCCCTTGCATTAATGGGGAGACAGTCACAAATTCACATTTCATTGCGGTGTGGACAAGCCCTCTCTCTGAGCTTAAGCTTCCTCACAAGGCTGTTGGTGAGGATGGGAATGCTGTGTGTACCAATACAGTCTGTGCACACCCTCCCATTTACTCTTCATCCAGTACCCGCCCCTGCTGGTTTGGGAAGTGGTATATGCACAATGTTAGCCACAATCCATATTTATCCTGCCGATTCTCATGAAAGACTGCATTTTGATGCGTTTCCTCCCAATCCGGCTTTGATCCGAATTGAGACAAAGAGCAGCCTTTCAAGCATGTAATGTGTACACACAGCCACACTTCTTGGGAAGGGCAGGAGGTGAGTTTGAGGGCTGGCTGATGCCTTGTGAGGACGGGGTATAGGGAAGACTCAAGTGGAAAGTCATGGACTTAGGGAAATGCTTTGAAGACAAAGGGAGGCAGAAGGTGGAATGTGGAGGGAAGAGAAAGAAAGAAAGAAAGAAAGAAAGAAAGAAAGAAAGAAAGAAAGAAAGAAGTGGGTTTATATAGAGAGAGGTGGTGTGTAGTTGAAGGCAGAGGAATACATGTAGCACTAGGCATTAGGGGAATGGGAGATAGAGAAGGAGATAAAGGTGCCCAAGATCAGATACGTAGGAAGATGGAAAAGGGGGTTTAGGGGAGAAGAGACAGCATCAGACTCCTGGGCAAATACGACTTGTGGAGAACACTGTGCTAAGCTGGGTGGGTTTGCTAAGGAAGCAGAACTTGGCCTAGTCCCCGTCCGAGAGAGGGATTCACCTCTTGACCTTTGGGGGCTGTTCCCAGCTCTAGGAGAGCGAATGGGGTCTTCAGTGGACTAGCTAAACCCATGGGTTTGTGGCACAGTGTGGGGCTAGAGAGAGGGGTGGGAATCAGGACTAGTGCCGCTGCTTCCAGCTCAGCCATTGTATTTGTGTGACCTTGGCAGGGAGTCTTCCTCCCACCTGTACCATTGAGGATGGCGGTGGAGGTACCTGCCTCTTTGTAAGTGGCTTCTGGAGGCCAGAGAGAAGGGATTTTGGTCACTTCTTGGTTCTTGGTCCAGGTTTTAGTTTAATGGTGTAGGGTGGGGGTGGGGGGAGAAGGAAATAAGTCCAGCTGTTCCCCCAGGTTTTGCTGCTGTTATTGCTTTTTTTTTGTTGAAAAAAATTATTATTACTATTATAGCTTTGCCAAGGCATGCTGAGAACTGCGAAATCGTGACACAGAGAGAGGGAGAGGAGAAAGAGAGAGAGACTAGACAGGGTGGGGATGTCACCTGCCCCCCCCCTACCATTCCACCACCCCCCAGTCTGCTGCAACGCAGAAACCAGGGAATGGAATAGGAAAGAAAATGAAATGCGTCTGAAGCGAGGAGAAGGGAGAAATCGTCGGGTGGAAAAGGTGGGGGGGAGGGCGAGAGAGCCAGCGAGTGAGCGAGAGGCCTGGCCCTGCCGTAGCTCCAGCCCCCCTCTCTCCCCCTGCACAGTATCGATCGGCAGCCGTGGCTCGAAACCATTTTCATTGTCAGGCGCTTGGGCTGACGGATGCCCCCCCCCAACAAAGCGCAGCCGCTGGGGGATGGGAAGGGATGCTGCAGCTTGGGGGCTGGTTCCCCACGCCCCATCATATTAATCCTATTTATCATCCCTGCTTCAGTTTTATCCCTCCAAAATAATATCTCACTGCAAATTCCAGTGTCCCCTATTCCTCTCCCTTTCTGCCCCCTGTCCGCCACCCTTTCTTTTCTTTGTAGTTTGTTGAAGGGGACCATTGTTCATCGGAAGCCACCCCCCTGTACACACCCATTTCTCAAATTTCCCTTATCATAGGGGGCATACTCCAGATCCCTTAACATGGATTAGTTACCCCTTAACACACATTAGATATCCCTCCTTACTTGCAGCCAGGACCGTTAAAGAGAGGCAAAGAGGACGGGATTTCTTTTTCTCCCTTTCGATGTACGCTTATGGGTTAAATGTGATTCTCAGTGATATTGGGGGTGGCGTGAGCATGGGTTTGGAGACTGGGAATAATTCCCAATGTACTGAACCCATATCAAAATTGAGGAAAACTCCCAGTATATGTACCACCTCCCCCCACCATGTATTGCCAGGCGTTGTTCTGTCCTGATCGCAGTCCGAGTGAGAATTATACATAGTTTAACTGATGGTTTATCGTGCTGGACCATGTATTGGGATTCAGGTGCTGGATCACGACTTGTGTCCCAGACTGGGGGTGACAGAAGGGAACAGAAGCTTTGTGGGGACTTAGAACAGTTTCTGAAACATTTCATAAGGAGAAATCTGGAGATATGAGTGGAAGGTGAAGGGAAATACTCAAGTGTGCAGTTGGTACACCATGCACATACAGAGGAGGTGGCCTGTGTTCTGTGGTAGCTACTCTCTCGCAATCCCAGATACATAACATAGGCCGATGCAACCATTTTTGGCTAATTTGTGATTAGAAGCCCATCTGACTTCTCAGCAGGACGAGCGGATTGTTTGATTATTCCAACCCCATCTCCAGATCACCTCTCCTTCATCCTCAGAAAAGTTCCAAGTGATCCAGAGGCTGTGTTGTTGAAATGGGTGTTGAAATAATCCCATAAGCGCGCTCCGTCATGTAGCAAAGGGAGCTCGCTTTGGCTTCCCACATCGCAAATGAGCAATAAAGCAGTTGCTTGAATCAGTTCTGATGTGAGGTATACATGCAGGCATATTTATTAAGCCACACTCCTTATTCATTATCCTATATTCTCTCATGTTTAACTCCACCATCATGTGCACCTACTCGTCTGTGTACACGTCATCCTGAACGTGAATCAATGCTTCATTTCACATGCTTGTGCCTTTTAATTTTATTTCTGGGCTTTTTCACCCTAGTTTTTCTCCCCATAAATTGCTCAAAACACACTTTTACACTTGAATACTAACTGGCAAACATTCTCTCTCTGTGTGTATGTCTCTCTGTTTCACGGGCACTTCAGTTCAGCTTGATGATACTTTTTAATTGCAGGAGAAAGTATAAATAATCAAAATGAGCTTCACAAGCTGACAAGGCTTGTGTGTCCCCCCCCCCCCCACTTTCCTACACACGCTCGCACAAACATTCAGTTTAAATTGTCTTTCATGGCCCATTTCTGCCTGCATCTAAATAAAGTTTCATCATCTTCGTAGCACATCTTCATAAGGGAGTTTCCTGCATTTTCAAATCTGCTAGCAGAGCTAATCAAAAGTAAGCACCCCAAGCTGCCATTACAAACATCAACACAAATGTTTGCCTGAATGAGTAAGGAGGATCCTTCCCCCCTTTTGAAAAAGTGATGCTAGATACCGAGCATTTAAAATGGTAGAGTTGGAAGGGACCCTGAGGATCATCTAGTCCAACCCTCTGCAATGCTGGAATATGCAGCTATCCCATATGGGGATCAAATCTGCAACCTTGGCATTATCGGCACCATGCTCTAACCAACTAAGCCATGAAGGACTTGTTTAGACAAGGGCACAGCACTGGCACATAACTGAAAGCATGTGAAGCAATGAAAGGAAGAAAGGATGATTACGGGTTTGCACAGCATTCTGCTGCACGGACTTTTCTTTCTGCCCTGAGTCCATGATTTCTCCCTGACCCACTGTGGACTACCTGGGCCTTTGGCATGTTGTTACCATGGGCATGGGATTTGCTTGGTGTGTCTGATTTCTTGAATCCCTGCCCTCTAAACTCAGATATTTAGAGGGAGCTTCGGGCTTTTTTAGCGGTGCTAGAACAGGCACTGAGCACACGATCAGAATCAAGCTACATTACTGAGCCTAGGCATTGAAACAAGAGTGCTGAGCTTTGGCTCTGATTAGACCAGGGGATTATCCACACCGAAGGAAAATGTGGATCCTGTCTTGTTGTCCCGGACCTTTCCTCCTTTAAGTGCAGGGTCTTTCAGTTCTGGGCTTTTTGGAATTTTGAAGAAGGGGGGGGGGACCCAACAATTTAAAAGGGAAATGTCGAGGACAGCACTGGGATGGGAAGGATGTCATGTGGATGCCCCAACATTAATGGGGAGAGAGGCAGGTGCAAATCCACATTTTGGTCCTGTGTGGACAAGCCCTTTTTAAAACCACCCCTCCACACACATCCCACAACTACAGCTGCAAATATGCTCACAGAGTTCGTTTCCTTGCAATCAGTGATGGTTATTTATAGTGCATAAAATAAATGAAGTGCCACACAGAAATTAAAAATGGTCCAAATGCTTCTGGTGTAATTGTTGGCAAGGCACAGATGGGAGGGAGACAAGAATATTCTTTTTAAAAAGGCATTCATACAAATGTGGTGATTTGATGCCCCCTTTGCTTTCTCCCTTATTTATTTTTTAAGATTTATAAAAACAAAAGAGATATCAAAGGACGAAAAAAGCAAGAGGAGGAGTATTTTAAAAGGAAAACAACAACCAAAAAAGAACACATAGGAAAGAGCTATCCCAGGCTGTGTACACATTACCAGTTAAAAATTCCGCTAAGTGGTTCTTTTTCTCTATTCAGATTGAAGCTGCTTTGGGGGGAAAACACATCAAAACGCAGTATTTCATAAGAAACGACAGGAGAGATATGGATTTTGGCTAATGTTGTGTGTACAACCATTTCCCAAACCAGCAGTGGGAGCGCACTCGGAGTAGAGCAAACGGAAAGAAAAGATGATAGCAAAATCAAAACATTCCCTTCTGTCCCAGCTACACACATTTTTAAAGACCATCCCCACAGCTGCTGATTTCTCTGCACACATGGTTCTGCATGTGTAGGGAGGCTGGAGCTGGTGAAGATCTGAGTGCTTTGGGAAACTGGAAACTAGCACTAGTGTGTTGAGGAAGGTTTATTTGACATAAGGCATGTATGACACATGTGTGTTTAAGGCAGAATTTAAGGAGAACAAACAGTGTTTGCTGTTGCAAAAGGAGAGACAAGTGTGAAAGTGCAAATAGTAAAAATGTGCTCACAACAAGGACTCTGTGTGTATGTGAAGAAGCAAATGAGTATGAAAAAAGATGAGGACAGAAATGTGGACAGCCAGAATAGGAGTGTAAATGCAGAGAGCTATAAACGCACAAGCAAGGTGGAATAGAGTTATCCTTCCAGTTTCGCTCATATATAGTGCATTGCAGGGGGTTGGACTAGATGACCCTTGGGTCCCTTTCAAGTTTACAGTTCTGTTATTCTGTAACCAAGTCTTTTTCATGTATGCCTCACATTCTGAAAGCATTCCCTTCTATGCTATCTGTGGAGCTTTTGAGCTTCTGAGATTTCATCAAGTACTTTCAATTCTGTCTTTGCAGCAAAACGGTCCAGAAAGTTGCAGTTTTTAAAACAGATGAATGTTAAGATTATCTGAGTGCCAAAATCTGTGCCCACAATTTCTGAAGATGTCCTATGTGGCTGCAGAACAGGGGGGCACATACGTACCTGCCTACAGTGCTTCAAGGTTTATAGCTAGTTCACACAGCCATTTCTGGTTTGGTTTTACATAGTGAAATCCTAACATGAACCACACAATGCTGCTCAAAGTTGGCAAGGCTAGGATATGTTGGATTGTAATTCAGACACCTGTTGAAATTTGGTGACCATGGTCCAAAAATGAGATCTGGATTGATTTCACATTGAAAAATAATCCAGAAAGGGTCACATTAAACAGTGTGATTTAGGTATGTTATAATCCAGAATGGCCGTCCTAACCTATACTGCTCATTGAAGTATCACACAGCCATATTGTTGAATTTGGGAAATGCTGAGGGTGAAACCCACACCTCATCAAGAACATTACATTGGCTAGAATCCGGGGTTTTTTTTGTATCTGCCAATGCATTCACACAGTCATGCAGGTGTGTGATGAATGACAACCGCCTAGTTTGTGAAGGCGTCGTGTGAAAAGGTCTGAAGAAATTGGTGAAGAAAGAAAGGTTACCTCAGGATTAAAAGCGGTACCTGCCTTATATCAAGTGGTTGTATGAATGCATTGAGGGAGGGACTGTGACTCAAAGGGTCCCAGATTGAATCCCTAGCAACTCTCATCAACCCTGTCCATTGGCCATGCTGATGGGGGCTGATGGGAATTTTAGTTCAGCAACATCTGCACCCTTGCCTTAAATGGCTCCTTCTTAAGCCCAGAGGCCACAAACTGTTTCCTTCAAGACTGGGAAGATCCATCAGGGAATCCCAGAACTCAAGCCTCTCATTTTTGAACTAGGGTGACTCCTTGCATGACCTGTGAAAAGTCCCTGTACACATTGGCTTCCGTTGCCTTTTATATTGCACACGTGCCTTTCCACTACTAAGGGGCCTGAATGCATTGAAGGATTGGACTTCTCTATCTTTAACCAAGGAGCAGGTTGTCATGCAGGGGGTGGGGGAAAGTTCATTTGCCAAAAGAAGTCATAGTCAGGTTATTTACATGCCACATTTCCCACAACTACATCAATGCTGAAAGTGCTTTGTGTAAAAACATTCAAAAACAGTTAACATAAAAGCAATAAGTAAATAAGTAATACAATAACATAATGAAAAGTATAATATAGCTACAATGCTAAAAACAACAACCACCCAGTGATTTGTACATCAACATTTAAGGGAGCATACAGCTCAAGGAAAAAGTACCAGTGACTTCACATCCAAATGTTACATCGACACACTTTGCAATGCCAACACCCCTTTTTATACCTCAGCCCAAAAAGCCAGTAAATCTTCTCAGAGTTGTTCCAGCAGCCTCTGCAAAGGGGCCATAGTAGAGCATTACCTGCCCTTGTGAATTCTGTTTCAGTTTTACCTTAACTGGGCTGTGGTGGACGCACTGCCTTTCCAAAGTGATGGAAACCATGTACCTGTGTGGCACAGTGGGGCAGGACTCAAGTCACACCCTGGTCCTTCTGCACCACGTGTTCTTCTAGTTTTCGTGGTTCTTTTACAGTAACTTTGAGCTTGCCGTTTCCACCACTTTTTGTGTAGAAATCCACTGTCTCCTTCACCCGGACACCCCCAGCTTGCAGGTTTTGGCCTACAGCAAGCAATGGGCATAAATGTTGTGTGCAGCGCTTGTGACAATGACTCTTCAAATTTGTCCATGGAATGTTTTAGTGCTGAAGCTCTCTAAGGGTAAGTTCTAAATATTTTCCCTCCCTTCTGATCAACTCTTTAAAGATGCAGAAGTCCCATCAGCTCCCCTTTTCAAAGAGTGCCAGATGTGAGCCACACTCACAAAGGGATAATTGGGAGGATGCAGTAAGGCTCCCGATTATTCCTTTGCCAGTGTGTGCCAGAGTTAAATTTGGTGCCTGATGCAAGCCACACTACTTCAGATGGGGTTGAGTGATTTGCCCATCCCATGCACCATGGATCAGCCCCACCCATCTGTCAAACCTGGCTAATGGTTTCAAGCACAATTTGACCCGGAAGTGGTTCCCCAGCCCTGTCTCAGAGGTACATGAGCTCTCTTTCCTACTTCACATCTGGTTACCTTAGCCTTAATCCAAGAATGCAGATTCTGTGGCACTCTTGATGTTGTTGTATTCCAGCAACTTCCATCATCCCTGCCTCGGCCATGTTGGCTGAGGCTGATTGGAGTCAGAGTCCAACAATATCGTTTTCCCCTTCTTTGCCTTTATCTCCAGCGTGAAGCCATGGTTTGTGTGTACTTGGCCTTATAAGACACACACTCTGCACATGCTCACAGGCAATTTCTTTGCCCCTGCCTTGTGGCCTGTCAAAAAACAAACCTGCCAATTGAGCAAAGATATTAATGTGGATACTGTGAACAGACTGGGGACAAGCAGGGCTGCTCGCTTGTGTTAATGTCCTCTTGTCAACACCCTCTGGTCTAAGAAACATGAAGCTGTGTCCCAAGAGAAGGTGCTTAAGGAGGGGAAAGACCTCCCTGTAGGACAGAGCAGCCAAGAAGGCCTCAGGCCTAGACCTAGGGCTAGGGTTGCCACTGAAATTTCACCTGAAACAAAATTCGAGGCAAACATGCGTTGTGTTCCTCCAGAGGCGAAACACCCAAGGGAACTTAGAAGGGCATCGATGAGACGAACAACGTTTCACGGTGATCTTTTGCCACCACATTTCATTCAAAGTGAAATTTGGAGCTTGGAAATTCCGGGGTTTCTCCTCAGGCGAAACGCCTGGGGGAAAATCTCAGGAAAGCTAGAGGTTTCGACACAACCAGCAAAATAATATAGACAACAATCTACAGCAGAGGTTTGAATACCCCAGTGCCACGGACCCAGGCTTTTTTAGAGGAGTGCACCTGCAAACATTGGTGTGGAAATTGCCAGCCGCCTGTATAGGCAAGGGGAGAGATAGTAGTGAGCCACAGACCCCCTCCTTCTCTCCCTGCACTCCACCCCATAACTTGTTGTGCCTTCTGCCACCTCACCCCCCCCAAAACCTGCCCCATTCCTTGTACTTTCCCCCCGCCTGCTGCTCCCCTCCCCCGCCCTGCTCCCCCGGGAGCGCACTCTAATAATGTATTTGATCGACTGGCGGCCGCGGACAAGCGATTATTGTCTTGTAGGGAGTCAAAAGTATTGATCGGGGGAGAAATATGAGCAGCGCGATGGAGCCGGCGCGTCACATACAATAACCACAGCCCCGGGGGAGCGCCCGCGACACCGGCCGTCTCCTCTCATTACCGCCCGCCTCAGCCAGCCGCGGGGACAGGGAGACAGGGACTGGGCAGGGCGACTCTGCTCTTGCCCCTCAATGCTGACCCGCAGGCCTATTGCTATTCCAGCCACAGGTTCCTCATAGACGGCATGGGTTGTGAGCTGGGGGGGGGGTAGGGAGCATGGCTGGCTCCTTAATGAATCTCTTTGCCCCCCTGAACAGCTTGGCTGGTGTGTCGCAGTCACAACCTGTAGCTCTCCACTCCAGCAGAAAGAGGTCCTAATACTCAAGGTGGCCTGGGAGCGGGCATCTCTTCTGACCTGAAAGTCTGAGGATCTAATCCCAGAGATGTGGTGAGGTTGCTCTGTACATGTTCAGAGGCCCTCAGAGCTAAACCTTAGGTCAAAGGAAAGCCTGCCTGCGATCACATTCCCAAACAGGTGCACATCTCACAACTTTGATACCCTAGTTTGAGGGCAAACTTTAGCCTTCTTCTTGTACCCTGCATCAATGCATCGGCATCCCACTGTCTAGCAACTGCTGCTGACCTAACTCACAGTGAAGGATGCAGTGAGAATGGAGCATGAGGACTTTTTGCTGCCAGTCTAATTCAGGAACTCCTACTCCAAGAATTAAACATCGGTCCATTGTTCTTTTGTCACAGTAGAGTCAAACAGCCTTGGTTGCTTCGACTGCAGTCCCAAGCCTCCTAACCAAGCAATAACTCCCATTAAATTCAATCAGACATAATTCCAAGTAAGCATGTTTAGGATTGGGCTGCTGAAGTTTAGTTTAGTTTTAGTGATAGATCCCCTCTCTCAAAATCACAACTGCAGTGTTCCTATTTTGCAGGGCAAGAGCTGTACAGAAGTACAGCTCAAAGTTGCAAAACTGTTTTCGCAGTTTTTCGTTGTTGTTTGCAATGACTCTGTGAGGCAGGGCACTGTTCCCATTTTACATACATACTGTTGTATGTATTTTGCATACATACTGTTCCCATTTTACAGGGACTGACATTGGATCATTGGCTTAAAGCCTCTCAACGAATAACTTGTTTTAATCCATGCTTTCCTGCTTTTGTTCGCAAGCTGCTGGGCCCTTTTAAGTGAACATGTATATAGAGCTGTCTTTATATAAAGAGTTCTTCTAGTCCAGTTATTACCTACTTTGACTGATGGTGTCTCTCCAAGGACTCAAACAGAGTTCTTTCGCTTCTTTGCAATGTTGAGACTTTTAAAGTGAAGACACCAGGCTGGAGTCTAAAACATCTGGAGGGCACTAGGTTGGAGAAGGCTGCTCTGTTAGTTCTGATACTATGTGTGGTGTGTGTGAAGTTTCTGTTACTCTGGGGCTCATAACCCTCTTATTCCAGCCCCTGGGCTCTCTAAACTTACATAAGCAGCTGTGGATATGTGCTTTTAACTCCCATACACCCAATTAGTCTAAGCCTAAATTAGTAGAGGCATGTGTGTGATTTTCTGGACGGCGCAAGTTTTACTTGAAATGGGTTAGAGCAAAGGTGTACAAGATGGGATGTAAGCAATTTTCTGTCTTGGGAAATTGTTATTCATGGGCTTCTTAGGGGCATAGATTGTAGGTGTGTCTGGGTGGCCATGTGTCACAGTGTTCCTGGATATGTGTGTGCACAATTGCTTTCTCATGTATTTTAGGGGCTTTGCCCCTGGGCAAAGTCTGGCCTCTCAGTTGCCAATCCTGAAGGCAAAAGTGGGATGTGGATAAGCAGAACATGTGGCAATGAGACTTGGCAGCTGGTGAGCATGAATTGGAGCCTTTGCGCTTCAACCCTCACTCCAGAGTGGCTCTCTGGCAGAACTAGCTGCTGATCTGAGCTGTGAATACAAATGGCTTGCTCCCACGTATACATTGCATATAAGGGGTTCATGGAGAATAAAACTATCAATGGCTACTAGCCATGATGGCTGCGCTCTTTCTCCATTGTCAGTGGCAGTAATGCTTCTGAACAGTGGCGTAGCGTGGGTTGTCAGCACCCGGGGCAAGGCAAGTAATTTGCGCCCCCTAACCCTAACCCCCAGATGTTGCGCCCAGCCCCCCCTGCACCCCCACGCTACGCCACTGCTTCTGAATACCAGTTGCTGGAAGCAAGAGTGCTCTTTTGTGCTCAGGTCCTGCTTGCAATCGTCCCAGAAGCATCTGATCGCATCTGGTTGACCACTGTGAGGACAGGATACTGGACTAGATGGGTCATTGGCCTGATCCAGCAGGCTCTTCTTACGTTCTTATCTTGCATATAGTAAATAAATGATCTCAGGTCAGACTACTTGCATTACGAAAACCTCTAACCAATGATAAATCCATAATTATCACTGTCTGTATTTCTCTGTTTTTTCTTTCCTTCCTTCTCACTTTTAACAACTCCCGCCCCCCTCTCACCCCATCCCAAGCCATGTATATCTTTACCTGCAGCTCCAGATAATTATTTCATACATCTGATGAAGTGGGCTGTGGGTTCGGTCATAATAAATGTACTAGTCTTTAAGGAGCCGCAAGACTCTTCATTGCTTTTGCTGCAAGAGACTCACACAGCTACCCCTCTGAAAAAAAGCAAAACTCAGGGTACTCCTGGCTGTCCAAATGTGTGAGACTATGAGTAGTAGTGTTTGGTGGATGCACTGATGCTTTTGTGTGTGTGTGTGTTCGTGTTCGTGCATGTGTCACATTGCCGAGAGCGAATGTGATGGTCATCATGTGCAAGGGAGAGCCGTTGGGTGGGACCGTGCTGTCTCTCAGACTGGAACAGGCCACATTGCCACAGGTGAGTGTGAGAACTGGTGGCATGCTGCTTCCCCCCAGTGGTGAGTTGGCGAAAATGCAGAACCAACTGCTAGCATCGAGCAGCAGCTATCTGTTGTCTTACTTACTTGGCTTTTATGGGGCTTAGAGCTTATCCACATTTACCTTTTGCCCCACTCATTCCAGGCATAGGTCCATGCTTTCAAGCGCTGTGTCTGATTGAATGCTAAAGAGCGGGCTTTTGCAGGGAAAGCTCTGGGACAAAAAAAAGGGGCGCTCGGACTCAGAGCTTTAAAGTGTGGACCGTGTCTGGAAAGAGCAGAGGAAAGGTAAGTGTGGATAAACCCTGAGCCCCAGAATCTGTTTCTAATGCCAGAGGTCAGCCCTAGAGCATATGATGCAATAATAAAACTGCCTCTGAGTATAAACAGAGTGGTTTTCTCTCATCACCAGTTAACCACAGCCAGGCCCCACATTTCTGATGTTTGGGGCGGGTTTCCAGGGTTCATCAGTCTGGAGTCACCCCAATTGTGAAGACAGAAAGGTGGTTCTTGTCTCTCCAGGGATAACTAAACCTGGTTGAGTAGATGCCTCACCATCTTAACATAATAAGCTCCACATTGAGTCGTCCACAATGAGTTGTGAGGATATTCAGTTAAGAAGACCATCATTATGAGATTTCCTGTAAGAGGTAGGATGGGATTAGGATTGCTAGGTCCAGACCCTCAGAGATCGCATTTACCGTTTCAGGGCTGGGCTGTTTCTCTGTCTTATCATCCAGACAGTCTGAGTCCTGCTGTACCACCTGGGGACCCGAGGCACTTGCCTAGGGCTGTGTACACATTACTGGCTTAAAACACAGTTAGGCTGCTTGCTCCCCCCCCCCCCTAAAATCAGATCGAAGCTGGTTCTGGTTGGGGGTTGGGGGAATGCATAAGAATGTAGTTTTTCCTAAGAAATGACAAGGCAGATACGGAATATCTATGGATTGTGACCAACCTGGTTTGAACACTGCTTCCCAAAGCAGTGGTGAGCGCACACAGGATGCAGTGCAAGCCGTGTTGTGTGTACACAGCCCTGGACAGCATTTCTCCAGCCACTGACAAAGGGGTTCAGTTTCCTTTTCCCCCAGTCCCACACATGCTTCTGCTGCTAAGGACATGCCAACCAATAGATAGGGATTGTGACAGCAGCTGCAGAAGGAGTACCCAGTAGGCCTGGGAGCCGGGTTTTAAGGATTGTCTGGATGAACAAGTCCTTGACCCAAGAGGACTAAAGAGCACCGAGAGGTATTGGGGGCAGTGGCAAGCTGGAGGTCGATGGGAGGGAGGTCCTAAGGCTATTGGCTATAAGCAGTATTTGAGGTGAGATGTAGGACTGGAGTTGCAGGATCTAGTTTGTGTGTGTGTTTTGGGGAGAGGAACTGTGTTGCTGTTTTAATCCTTCAGCTAGCATGCCGAAAAGATTATAAATGGTCCCACTCACATTGGGGGTTGGGGCTGGGCATTCTTCCAGATTCAAGAGAAAATTTGTCTGTGCTCATGCCCAGGTATGTAGTACAGCATGTGTGAGAGAATGTGGTGCCGTGGTGAGTGCATTTTGCACGAACCCTTCACACCACATCTGTGCTGGGTGTCCAGGAGTGTATGCATCAGAGCCCTGGGTATGGCAAGCACAAAGGGGAGGGCAGCACCTGTGGGCGACAAGGGTAATTGGCAGGTAACGCACATGCCCACGCACATGTGTTTGTTGTGTGCCAGTCCTTGCAGTGTTCTTGGCTCCCACCCCCCCAACATACCGCTATGGCTCCTTCCTCCCAGCTGCTTCCTGCCACATTCACTGTTCTTGCTTCTGAAGCACCAGGGGACTCCCCCGGCTCTGCCCCAAGCTCAGAGGCCCTTCCTTGTCCCGCCATCCGCTCTTCCCCTCTCTGGAAGAGTTACCGGCTGTCAGCGGCAGGCAGGGCTCTCCAATGCTCTCTCTCCTGCACCAGAAGCATCGTTGCCATGGTGAACTCAGGGCTGTGGGCGGCAGGTAAGTGCCAGATGATATACTGGTGCCAAACTGAGTGCATGGGCCACAAACAATGCTGCCCCTGTCACACCCCACTTTCAGCACTTTTTGAAAACTATTGTCTATCGCCAGCCCTGTCTTCTCTGCAGCTCAGTGCAAAGGTGAAGGGAGAGGATAGGGTTTGGGGAAAGAGACTCCAGTAGGCCTGAGGTCAGGGCTGGAGCATGGAGTTGGGGATAAGTGGCAAAAGCACACTGGGACTTACGGATGAAATGTATTTGAAACAGAGGGGAGCATTCTTGCTTTTCTCAAGTGGGGCTTCTGTGCCCAAGAGCTCCCTGCCAGGCAGAAAGCCAGCTGGAATGTTTTTGTCCCTGCATAGAGATGTGGGCTTCGGGGTGGGATGGGGGGAAGCGCCACATCTAATTTCTGCTGTTAAAGTCACAGGAGCCCTGCTGGGAAAAAGGTGGCAACCTGACTAAGAGCACAGGCCAAGATTTCCAACTTTGCAAACAACCACAGTAGCTGTGCCTTCAGCAACAACTTGATGTACAGCCATTAGCAAGTGATGCTTATCTCCTTGCTGCGAAAAGTTTCACTTGCTGATTTCTGCAGAGCGAGGTACTGTTAAAAGCACAGGCTCTGGTCACTATGCAAACCGAGCTGCCTGCGAGGGTAGTCCCAAACTTATTTCTATCCTGCAGCGTACTGATGAAGAACCTGTGGCCCTTGTGATGTTGCTGGGCCACAGTTCCCTTTAACCCTGGCCATTGAACGAGCTGGCTGGGGCTGACAAGAGCTTGAGTCCAACGACATCTCTAGAGTCACTGCTTCCCCATCATTGCTGCATAACTGTAGATTGAAGCAAACAAACCAGTTTACTCTCCCTGTTCCCCTCAGCTTCCAAATTCCTGCAAGGCTTCCTGAAATCCAAGGAGACAGCAGGCTGTCCCATGCAAAAGTAGACATTGTCCATGTATCTGTCATAACTGCTTGCACGGTACTATTTTTGCATGTGCAGCTTATTATGCAGGAATGAAAACAGATTCACTTTCCTGCAAAATGACTAAAATGGCTCAGAGCTCTGCCTTCCTTTGTATCTGGCTACCCTAGCTGTTTCCATCCCAGTGTTTTCCTGCAGAGGGTGCTGTAGAGAACCAAGGCAGGAGAATGAGGACCGGCTGCTAGGGGTAGGAGGAGCGCTGCCCGGAGGCTGGTTTCTGGGCTTCTGTTTTTAGCTGGGGTTTCAGTAAATTGGAGTCTGTTTTTAAAACATCTAAAAATGTGAAAGGGAAGCAGAAGTGAAAGCCAGCAAAGGGTGGCCGGCAGTTTGGAGGACTGTGGTGGAGGAGGGGAGAGGCTGGAGAAGCATCATCTCTCAGGTCCGGCTGTAGCTGCCGGGTTCCCCTGAGAGAGAACTTGTGCAAATTTAAGAGCCATAGTGAGGAGGAAACTCCTGAAATTATTTCATGAGTGACGTGACAATTGGTAAAATTGCCACTTTTAAAAATAGGCCCTGCTCCTGTATCTCTATAGCAGTAATTCGAGATTCAGACATTCAGCTGCTGAGGCTTTTCCGGATGTGGAGATAAAACTTTCCCCAACAGATTTCTGAAGAAATTCTTGTATGTCTGGCTGCTGTTAAAGGTACAGGGGCAGGACCCCTGAAAACGTCTTACTTCCCTAAAGCAGCAGTCTTGGGCCATTTCAGAATCAGGATGCGCTTTTTCACGCTGCTGTGCAACTTCAGGCCAACTCTTCAATTTTCTGCCATTTGTACGTTTTTCTTCTTCCCTCTGTTTTTCGCCATTTCTGGGCTCTTCCATAGTGTCAGCATCTTCAGATGGGATTCCATTTCATAGTGACACATTCAGGCTGCACAATTTGGAGTTCTTGCTCAGCAAACCTGCTTCCCCAAAGAAGCAGACTTTCTGTGGTAAGCAAAGTGGAAACCGTATGATGACATCCTCTTGACAATAAGGATGACAAAATCTGCCCATTTGGGTTTCTCTGAGTTTCTCATTTTTCCAGTCTTAAATGCAATACTCCACATTTCCACATGAGCTTGCAACTTAAAGAAGAAGAAAAAAGTTCTCACAAAAACTCACCAGCATTTTAGTGTGAATTTTGCCTAATATATACACACACGTGTATGTTCAATTTTGCCTAACTCAGGGAACTGAATTTTGAAGAATGGCTGTGTTTTGGTTTGTGTATTCTTTTGGAAAGTACGTAAAGTATGTAAATTCATCTTTAAATAAGAACTGAATAGGATACCACCCCCACCTCCCACCCAATCTGTCTTTGAATCAGTGTCTCCTGCAAACAAATCAGAATGAATTCTCAATAAAAAGCCAGCATAGTCTAACCTCCTTGCAAATAGATCAAGATTATTGCTCAAGAAATAGATTGTTTGGAAGCAACATCTCTCTGCCTCTCTCTCCTTATCATCTTCTCCAATTCTCTGTTTCTTTGTGCGTTTCTCTTCCTTTTTAAAAAAGACAGTAAGCAAAAGAGTTTTGGTCCCTGTGGTCTGACCAACTTTAGGTGAGGGTGCAGTAACTCACTTAGAATCATAGAATCATAGAGTTGGAAGAGACCACAAGGGCCATCGAGTCCAACCCCCTGCCAAGCAGGAAACACCATCAGAGCACTCCTGACATATGGTTGTCAAGCCTCTGCTTAAAGACCTCCAAAGGAGACTCCACCACACTCCTTGGCAGCAAATTCCACTGTCGAACAGCTCTTACTGTCAGGAAGTTCTTCCTAATGTTTAGGTGGAATCTTCTTTCTTGTAATTTGGATCCATTGCTCCGTGTCCACTTCTCTGGAAAGAGAAGCGGACTTGTGGGTACCAACATCACCGGTTGACGACTAGCGCTGAAGCATCTTTGAATGTGGGATGGCTCAGTTGGTAGAGCATGAGAGACTCCTAATGCCAGGGTCACAGGTAGAGTCCCACATTGGGCAAAAGGATTCTTGCATTGTAGCGGGTTGGATTACATGACCCTTGTGGCCGCTTCCAACGTTACAGTTCTAGGATTCTATAAATGCTACAGGTATTGGAGACACTAGCTGCCTTCAGACAAGTCTGAGATGACTGTAAAGAACAGAATTGCCAGAGAATTTACTTCTGCTTTAAACCATACTCACGTAGCAGAAGAAGTTGCTGCTTCCGGGCCTCCTACCCTAACCCTTCCCACATCTTGCTGCTGAAAGAATGAGAAAGGAGGATGGAGGGCAAACAGAGGACTGACTGGGACAGGAGATGCAGCTGGACATGCTTTCACTGCTTTTGTGTGGTTAAAAAGTAAAAGGTAGAATCTCTGGGTTGTAACCTGATAGCCATAGTGTAAAAATACATCTCAGATACAAACAACCCTGTTCATAAACAATATGTTTTCACACACACCTGTTACTCACTTCATGCACATAGATGCATAACACCCCAAGCATCTCACACGTGCACACATTACCACTTTTAGTGCTGCTGTTTCAGTTTGGTTGAGTGTCAGCGGTGTCCTAGGCCCTGTACAGAATTTGCAAGAAAAGTAAAAATCCAGTAAGAGAAGCCTTTGCAGTAGGACAGAGTTTTTGTTGTTGTTGTTTGCAGATCACAACACATTTTCCCTGCGATCCATATATTATTTTTACATTTCTTGTTTACTGAATATATTGGTCGCTTTTTAACCAAGGCAAGCCAAAGCAACCTACAGTATATAAACAAACACATCCATGAAAACTGGCATTAAAATACAAATAAAAATCTAAAAGGCAGATCTATTTTTTAAAAAAAGCTAGATTAAAACATCCCACCCACCAGGGGTGCCAACTTAAATAAAATATTGTGGGGGCCCAGGTAAGCCCCGCCCCGCAAAATTGATAGCATGATGCAGTGTGCGCACACAATTTGAATGGGAATGCCCATCAACTTTGTGGGGGCCTGACCCCCTAAAATATTTTATTGTGAGGGCCAATGCCCCCACAACCCCCGGGAGTTGGGTCCTATGCCACCCACGCAAAGCTACAGAAAATTAAAAGCCAAAGGCCTGGGGGAAAATGTAATGTAATGTGATGTAATGATGGTGCCAGGCAAGCCTCACCAGGGAGAGCATTCCACAAACAGGGAGCCACCACTGACAGGGCCCGTTCTCCTGTTGCTGCCCATGAAACGCCTCAGAGGACAATTTCGGGGTCTGGGTTCATATGGGGAAGAGGCAGTCCTTGAGGTACTGGGGTCCTGAGCCATATAAGACTATAGGTCAAACAAGCACTTTGAATTGGGCCTGGAAACTAATTGGCAGCCAGTGCAGTTGGGCCAGGATTGGTGTTATGTGCTCAGACTGTACTTCCCCAGTGAGAAAGACCTCTGCAGAACTACCTCCTTGTACATGCCAGACAAGTGTCATTTCTCTTGTCTTTTCGGCACCTAATTTTTCAGCGCCTTCCTTTTTTCATAAGCCTTTTAAGCAAAGATTTTCAGATGGTAGATATACCTGATTTGAATTTCTATTAATTGTTTATGTTTTTTATTGTTAATTATTTTGAAATGTTTTCAAGGGAAGTAAGTCATAAGCTGAATAAGTAATTGTAAATAAATAACAGAGAAACTGACATAATTCTTACCCACTGTCAAAATATTTTAGGGCTGCCACATTTTCATCTTGCTGGGCTCCTGCGTCTTTAGCATTTGTTAGTCCTTTGTAATATTTGATCCCGGAACTCCCTGACAGGCAGAAATTCAATAAAGAAGGGTTTTCCTATCCACATCAGAAAACGTGTTGCCATTTAAATTTTCTGTTTGTCACAGAAGTCGTGCTAGGAGTTTGGGGTGTGTGTGTGCACATACCAATTCCTGATAGGGTTTGATCAACAAAATCTAATCCTTTTGGGTTTAAGAATGGTACTTTAATTCCTTGCATTTGTAAATTGAATGAACAAGCCCATTGATGGGAAGGTGCATTTAATCTGAAAATATGGCTCTTCCATTTTTGGTTCTGAATTAACAACATTCAAAGAAGGTGAGTTTGGATGTCATGTTTGTGTATCTTGTGGGCGGCAGGGGGGACGTAACCCTTTAGCTTATTATTCTTTCTTAAAACCAACTTGCTTGCCTCTTACTCATACATACCTACTGCCTCCCCATTATCTTTGATCAGAGGTTATAGAAACTGCTGATTTTTATCATTCTCACTATCGGTCGCCTTACTGTAGGTTGCTTGCAGCAATGAGTTCCACTTATACTGATCACTCTGTATACAGTGCTGCCACCTGTTCCTTCTGCAGTTCCTCCCCTGCCTCTAACAGCAGTTTGACACTCAGAAATGGAGTAGGTGAACTTTTGCCCATCATTTCATCAACACAGCAGGGGAAAAAGCTTCAGCCGTTTTATTTCTGCTTGTCATTGTCATTTTAAAAGGAGGCATTGTGAATATTCCTCAGTATCGTTTTGAACCTTCTTTAACTTCTGATGTTGCTTCACATCTACACCACCTCCTTCTAGATCTTGATTGTCATGAATCCCATGGAGATATCGTGGAGAGGAATGGTTGGATTCTGAGGACGAATGGGTGGAGCTCGGGGAGTTGGAAATGGATGACCCTGGGGAGCGTGCTAGTGGAATGGGGAATGTGACATTGGGACCCTGAGATGTGCCTGAGCCTGAGGAGTAGGCCAGAAGTCTAGGGAGTGGAGAGCTGGATCCAGGGCAGGGTTGGCAGAGGACTGTTTCACCCCATGACATCAGACACTCCTAGTCAGATCAAGCCAGTGTGAACCAGCCCATTTGCTTGCAGTGAAGATTAGGGCAGTTTGATCCAACCCCTACAAGCCCAGACCTCACATCAAGACTGGTGACCAATAATTGCACGGCAACAACTAGGACAACTTCATTGCAACCATGGTCAAGTCCTTCCAGCAGCCTTAGAAGAAGGAGACACCCACACGTTGGCTTCAAAATCAGAGGTGTGGGAGAGAATCAGTGGGTGATTACACCAGTGTGTTTAGACTGTAGGCCCAGGACTGGAATTGAAATGACAAGGTGTATATGCTGCAGTACCAGTTGAGGCTAAATGATGAGATCCTTGATGAATTGGGGCAAACAGCTCTGCCTGGCATCTGATCAGCCCTCATTCAGCTGTGTGGTAGACCTGAAGGTTGCCTGGAGTTCCAGTACCATGCTCCGGCACACATTTCCCATTGTAGTGTGTGAACATGATTGGTTTCAGGGGAGGAACCTATGCAGATTGGATTAGCATGTTCCCGGTTGATGAAGGATGAGAAGACAGGAAGGTGAAAGAAGTGTGTGTGCCTCTGTTGTGGGAAGGTGAGGCACTGTGCCATGTTGTGTTCAGCCAAGCCGGTTGTCAAGACTCTGGTACTAGAAAACTCAAAATCCTAACTCTTATAGAGGTCTGGGAGCTGGGACCAAAGAAGGAATGTGGACCTCCCCAGAAGGCCCCTGAAGCTCCACCACCACTCAAATCAGCCATCACCTTGCCTATTTGGGGAAAGGGGTGCCTACTTGAGTCATGATAGACTCAGGACCCTCTAGCAATTTCTTGGATTGGGACATTGCCAATCAGCAGAGCATTGGTTCATGCGAGCTCAGTGAGTCACTCTTCATGGAGGCCATTGACAGTAGAGCAATGGTGCCTGGCACAATCATGCGGGCGACTGCACCTGCTACTCCTGAAGTTGCTGGACCCCCAAGAAGAGCTGACATATTACCTGGCAACCCCACCATGCTTTCCCATTATGCTGGGGGCTGCCCTGGTGCACTCAGCACAACTTGTGCATCTCGTGGGGGCAGCGGTCCCTGGCATTTTCACTTCTATCAGCAGTACTACAAGAAAACAGTGTTGGCTGCAGCCACTGCGCTTTCTTCCCCTGAAAACACCTTACCCCCTTTCGCAGCAAACAAGGACAAACTCCCAGCCAAGTATGCCATCTTTCAGGATGTGTCCTGCAAGAAAGAGGCTGGCAAGCTACCACCACACTGTCCCTACACTGTGTCTATGGTACCGCAGCATCCCCATCGCCACCGAGATGGACCCAGGAAAGGCATAGCGTGGTTTGACCCAGCAGCCACCTTGAACCAAGAAGGGTTTTCAGCATCTTCATGGGGTTCACAAATTACTCCTGGAAGTTCATTGTCTCCTTCTCTTGCCTTACTGTGCCATTGACCAACTGCCTCAAAGGTGGGAAATCCTTTCAGTGGACCGAGAAGGCTCAAGAGGGTTTTCATGGTTGAAGACAATGCCTCTGATCTGCCTATTGGGGTAGTGTTGTTGTAGGCCAACCCAGTTCAAGGAGTTGGTTCTGTGTGCATACGATTCTCGGAAACTGACTCCTCCCAAGCAGACCTACTCCAAATGGAAGAAATGAGGAAAGTGCACTGGAATATGTGGCATAACGCTCACTTGATGAAACGTCATCTGTTCTCCCCACAGCCAAATCATGATGAGTACTTATTAAATAGCCAACATGGTCTAATCTTTCTGCAAACAAAGCAGCCTAGATGCACATTAAAAAGGTTGCCTGGAAGCGACCAATAACATTGTTATCATACCTACTAATAGTGAACTCATGAGTGCCATTCCCTAGGAAACCAAAACAGCAATAAGGGAGATATTGGCCAGCTTGGAAACATCTTGTGCTTTGCAAAAGTAGTTTTTTGGGGGGAGAGACCTCAGAACAGCACGATCGGGAGCTACAGAATTTTGAACGTCCACTGGAGTGGGGATGAAATCAAGTATCCGGGAAAATGGCATGACTGGCTGGAACCCTGAACCAAGAGCATTCAGCTCTGCAACATTTTATTGCATGTCCCACCCAGAATGCTTTGCTTATTTCTCTCAGCATGGGGCTAATTGAAGGGTGCTGGAAGTTAGAGCAGGAAGGAGAATTTGGGGAATTTTGGTGTGTATTTGACCCCATCCACACTGTACATTTAAAGCAGTATCATACCACTTTAAACAATCATGGCTTCCCCCAAAGAACCCTGGGAAGCATAGTTTGTTCAGGGTGCTAAGAATTGTTAGGAGACCTCTATTGTACTCACAGAGCTACAGTCTCCAGATTTCCCTGGGAACAGGGATTGATTGTTGAACCACTCTGGGAATGGTATCTCTGTGAGAGGAATAGGGGTCTGTTTGTTAGTCCTCTCACAGTGCTCCAGTTTCCAGAGTGGTTTAACAGTCTACTCCTCCTCACAGGGAATTCTGGGAACTGTCAGTATCCTTAACAAACTACTTTTGCCAGAATTCTTAGGGGGAAGCCATGATCGCTTAAAGTGCTTAAACCGTATGGTGTGAATGTGGCAGATGCCTGCAGCTGGTTTGACTCAGCGGCCAACATCTGAAGGGCTACAGAGCCCC
The DNA here is from genome assembly GCF_964106915.1 of Podarcis gaigeae. Lineage (NCBI taxonomy): Eukaryota > Metazoa > Chordata > Lepidosauria > Squamata > Lacertidae > Podarcis > Podarcis gaigeae. The sequence goes on from NC_139684.1 coordinate 79,782,530, forward strand.
CAGCCCTACACACATGAGTGCACAGGGCCAGCCCACTCATGAGGCAGAGTCAAGCAACCGCCTCAGGTGGCAGAATACTGTGGGACGGCGCTCCCGCAAGGTTTCATGGCAACTGCAGTGGCAGCTTCTGGTGAAATTATATAGTAGTTTATTATTTATACCCCACCCATCTGGCTGGGTTTCCCCAGCCACTCTGGGAGTCTTCCAACAAAACACTAAAATACAATAACCTATTAAACATTAAAAGCTTCCCTAAACAGGGCTGCCTTTAGATGTCTTCTAAAAGTTTGGTAGTTATTTTTCTCGTTGACATCTGGTAGGAGGGCGTTCCACAGGACAGGTGCCATTACCGAGAAGGCCCTCTGCCTGGTTCCCTGTAACTTGGCTTCTCGCAGCAAGGGAACCCCCAGAAGGCCCTCGGCGCCGGACCTCAGATTTCATGTTTTCCAACGCATGCATGGCAAAAATTCTCCTTTCTGGTGGAGTTAGGCGATCACACTAACCCAGGTGAGAGAGATCTTGCCTCAGAGTAGTTTGCCCGTTGGCACGAACTCTCTATGCTACACTGCCTGGCTGCAAGAGGAATCCTTGCCCTCCTCTACCATCCCCACAGCTCCCCCCCCAGATTTCTGATCAGGTGCAGAATATGGTGCTGCACGTTGCCTAGAGGATGTGTTTTATGAGGTGACTAATATAACTAATAAATAAATAAGCGTGGTAAAATTCTCCTCAGCCTTTGACAGGATGATGCAGGGCACCGATACAGATGACCAAACTGCACCCTGGGAAACGTATAACCATTTGTATATCGACTTGTCAGGAGAATTTTTGCCACACGGAAGGTAGCAAAATGGTTGCCTGTGATGGACTTAATGTGCAGCTACCGCTGTTACACATGCACTTCGGCTACAATTCGGTGGATGTTATTCATTTAATGAGAGGACCCAACTCAGGGGGCGGCCCCATTTTTCTTGGACTCTCCACCCATCAGCTGCCCCCCACATCACAGGCTGAGGTCTAGCCTAACTCAACAGGGCTTCCTTATTAGAGTGTGACTCATTAAGCATATGCAAATCAGACTGGAACAGCCGGTGATAAGGCTCCAGTCTTGGGGTGGGAAACGGAAAAGACAGCTTAAGAGGAAGGCAACTCTCTACGCCCCCCATCCCTGTCCTTCACTGCAGGGCTGGTCCAGGTAGGAGCTGGAGGGCCAGGAGAGGGCAAAAGAGACCCTGGAAGCAAGGAGGGCGTTCCTTTTTTAACATTGTTTTGGGTGAGGCAGCTTTTAGGCCAGACTGGAGCGAGAAAAGCAGTGTAAAACCTGCTCACTAAAGCTTTCCATTGTGAATGGTGGGGGTGGAAGGAGAGTTGACTTCAATCACTTTCAGTTATCATAGTATGTAGGCCCAGCCGTGCCTGAAATGGTTACAGTTGTGTTCCTCAGTTGGGGCTGGTTGTTATTAAGAAAGAAATTTCCCCCACTTCAAGCTAAGCTACGTGCAGTTCTAGCACGGGACCAAAAGTGCTCAGAGCGGGGAAGTCCACCCTCTGACTCTCCCCAGTTGCATCCAAATCACACCTTCCCCTCCCAGGTACCTTGCAGTGTTGTGTGTGCCTTGTTTGGCTGCATCCTCTACTGGCAGCACGTTCACTAAGGGCAGGATTAGGTAATTTGATTTGTGGGGATCTTGGGGGCCAGGAACTGAAATGGATGACTTTGTGGTTTTAAGAATCTGTGGAAGTTTTGTTTTGTTTTGTTATTTCTATTCCTTTCTTCTCAACTTCGTAAAGCTGGGCGAGTGGTTGCCTAGGCCCTTCTCTTGCAAAGTTTCACTTTCTGATCTCAGCTGCTAGGGTCTCCCCAAACATATTGGGCCTTTCAAAAGAGTGTTCTATAGAATAGATTTTCGTAGTGCTAAAGTCACACAAACTGGGGTCTAGCATCTGTGGTGCAATATCTTACTCCTTTGTCGTGTAGCTTGGGAGGTGGTGGGAAGGAGAGAATGTAGCGTATGTTGGAAAGCAAAAGTATGCCTCTTTTTATTTATTTTGTGCACATGATCCATGTTAGAAAAAAAGCAACCTTTAGCTCTCATCTTTGCACCTTCTGCCATGCCATGCTATTTGGACCCAGTTATGTATAAATAGGGGTATGGGAAAGCGGGGAAGGAGTCAAGTTTGTTGGTGATGCCAAATTTTTTAGGAGAATCAAAAAATTCAACAGAACTAAATGAAAAACATGATGGCAGTAAGATTGCAAAATGAGATAACAACAACAACAACAACAACAACAACAACAATAATAAAAATAAAAATACCCTGCCCATCTGGCTGGGTTTCCCCAACCACTCTGAGTAGCTTCCAGCAATAGATAAAAACATAATAAAATGTCAAGCATTAAAAACTTCCCGATACCGGGCTGCCTTCAGATGTCTTCTAGAAGTTGTGTAGTTCTCCTTGACATCTGATGGGAAGGCGTTCCACAGGGCGGGTGCCACTGCCGAGAAGGCCCTGTGCCTGGTTCCCTGTAACTTCACTTATTGTGGGAGGGAACTGTCAGAAGACCCTTGGAGCTGGACCTCAGTGTCCGGGCTGAATGATGGGGGGACTGCCTCCTGTGGTGAGCACTGGAAGGGAGGATAAGTGGCCTTTAGGGGCCTGGTTCTCTCATGGATATTCTAGATTCCTTCTCTGAATTTTCTGCTTCCATTAAAAAGAGAAAGAAACTATTGTTTTTACTTGCAGGAGATAACTAGGAAAAGCATGCAAGCAGTGTTCTGCCCTCTTGCTCACCAAAAAGTAAACTGCTTTTCAGTGTTGGCCACTGATATGTCTTTCCATTATATTGGTCAAGATATAGTAAGACAGAGATGGGAATCTGCCATAAGTTATTAGACTACATTTTCCATCAGCCTTAGCCAGCAGGGCCAATGGTCAGCAGGGCCGGAGGCTACAGTGGCCACTGCCAATGTGCATCCACTGCATGCCACCTCCAGTTGCCCACAGGGCACACACTGCTGCTGGGTGACCTCTTCCTCCTCCTGTTCTTCTGCCACTGTGACTGTGTCCTCCCCACTGTTTCATCTCCTCTTACACCACCTGGAGGCAGCCTGGGGAAGCTCTGGTTTGCTTGGTTGGCAGGTGGTCTGCTGTGCAGGCTGTGGAGAGGTGGGGATAGATGAGGGACTGCGGTGGTGGGGCATGGTCACAGTGGTGGAGGAGCAGGTGCCAAGCACTGGGCAGTAGATGCCCAGCGCTGATGAAGATCAGGAGGGGGCAGAGGAGGGGGGGATAGCTCCAGGGCTTTTGCCTCAAGCAGCAAAATGACCTGGGCTGGCCTTAATGGTCAGGCATGATAGGTGATGGAGTCCAATAACGCGGGAGAGCCACAGATTGCCCATCCCTGATCCAACTAGGCATATATTTTCAAATTCTATGTAATGTAAATGTTACTGTATTGATATTTAAATGCTTTAGATTAGTATTTAGGTTCTGGGTGTTCTGCTCTGATTCCACCCACTGCCGCTTGGTGTACCGTCACAGTCTGATGTAGCGCTCACCCCCATTTTCCTTCCACCCTCTTTTCTTTCTCTCATAGAAGTAAGAATGTCTAAGCCCCTGGAGCTGGAGAAGGCGCGGCTGGAGCTGCAAGAGGAGCACACAGGTAGCAGTGCCTGGAGGGAAGGGGTGGGGATTTGGTCGTTCATTATAATTTTTATGAACTAGCAAAATATCTGTCATTATGAGCTTTGAAAAGTGGGTGAGGGATGGGAGACTACTGTGATGTGCACAGTGATCTCTAGAGTGATCTCACCTCAGTACAGACTTCTGCGCTCCCCCATCACCCAACAACGGTGCCCAAAAGCCATTTTCCTTTTTCCCATAACCCCACAGTTGCAGGGAGACCATGCCTCAGCTTTCATTTGCATTGCTTTGTCCTGAGTTCCATTCTTTGGTCCTAATGGAATGTGACAAACCGACAGGCTTAGGAACTAGCCTTCATATAATATATGAAGCACATGTTTTGTGATATGTACACTTCTTGTTTATTTTGTAAACTGCCCTGAGGTGATCATCTCCTCCTCCTCCTCCTCCTTACTGTTATTGTAAAATAAATCCTCCCAATGTTCTGCATTTTAAAAAGTTTTTCAGACCCAGTAAATTAGACTAAGCAATAAAAATGCAACTAAGATAACATACGATTTGCACTAGCAAGTTTTCGAATGAGTCTTATTGAAGCAAATTTAGGGGAGAGGGGCAAAGTTAGGCATGATGAAAAATGGTCATGTGGGGTGTCTGGGGACTGAGAAGAGAAGCAGTGAGAAGTCCTGAAAGCGATTGTTTTAGGGGAGCAGAAGGAATGAAGCAGAGAATAAATGTTAGAAGGAAGGCTGGGTGGAAAGAAGCAGCCAATATTTGGTGCATGGCCATGCCACTTAACTGTTTAGTGGGCCATCCCTTGTTTATCCCTTGGTAGAAAGAAGGGAAAGCACCAAATATCAGGCAAAAAGCGGGGAGACCTCAGAGGTTTGCCTTCCTCTATAAACATGCTACATGTACAATCCATTAAACATTCAGGAAAAAAAGCTTGTGTCTTTAGAATTTACTGTAATGTAGAAATGAATGCAAATATTGCATACAAAACCACGTAGCCTTTATATTATAACAACAACTCATTTCAAAAATGTAATTACAGTGGTACCTCGCAAGACGAATGCCTCGCAAGACGAAAAATGCGCAAGACGAAAGAGTTTTCCGTTTTTTGAGTCGTTCCGCAAGACGAAGTTCTTGCGAGTTTGTTTCCTTTTTCTTAAAGCCGCTAAGCCGTTAATAGCCACTAAGCCGCTAAGCCGTTAATAACCGCTAAGCCGTTAATAGCCGCTAAGCCGTTAATAGCCGCTAAGCCGCTAATAGCCGCTAAGCCGCTAAGCCGCTAATAGCCATGCTTCGCAAGACGAAAAGACTCTCGGAACGGATTAATTTCGTCTTGCGAGGCACCACTGTAAATCCCTTTCTTTAAAACCATACTTGCATTGTCCAAAACGCCAGAATTATAGTATGGTTTGCATATATATCTTGATTTTAGAGTGATCCTACACTTGGCCATGTTTGTTCATGCATGTACAGTACCATAAGAAACCTCATAGCCATGACTGAAATCCTGCAAGCGACAGAGAAAGGCACAGGACCTGTGGGGAGAGGAGGAGAAGAAACAGGCATGGCAGGCTTGATGTGGCCTATGGGACTCCTATTTGGGAATGTAGGCCTTGGGAGGAGGGTTCAAGGAATGGGGATTATTGAAGCGATGGCTTTGTATGGAAGCTTTATGACAATTTTCTCCTTTGCTTTCAGATACAGAAAGAAATGGACCTGACACAAACCACCAGGTGAGAAAAGTTGGCCAGAAGCTGGAGGTTTAAAGTAGTGGCACAAATGTTGTTGTGGCAGACAAGGGGCATGCTCTTGGTCTGTTGATGCTGACTTCCTTTTTCTCTCTTTGTCCCTTGCAGACCCAGCAGAGCAAACCTTCCCCGTTCTCCCCGTCCCCAACCAGCGCCGGCACCAAGGTAAGCGGCATCCTCTAGCCAACCCACTTGTAGCTTCCACTAGCACCACTGCAGAGAACATTGTTTCTCTGCCAGTTCTCAGCCTACTCAAAAGGGAAGACAGTTTCCCATACATGCTTGTAATAACAGTGGTCTCCACCAGTAGGGACCATCTTCCAACAGTTTGCAGGGCTGCTTTTTTGTGCTGCTTTGTGCTCCCCGATATGGGGAACAAGGTTAAGTTCAAATCCCCGCAACGGGGTGAGCTCCCGCTGCTCGGTTCCAGCTCCTGCCAACCTAGCAGTTCAAAAGCACGTCAAAGTGCAAGTAGATAAATAGGTATCGCTCTGGTGGGAAGGTAAACAGTGTTTCCATGCGCTGCTCTGGTTCACCAGAAGCGGCTTAGTCATGCTGGCCACATGTATGCCAGCTCCTTCGGCCAATAAAGTGAGATGAGCGCTGCAACCCCAGAGTCGTCCGCGACTGGACCTAATGGTCAGGAGTCCCTTTACCTTTTAGGTACCATCTATGGGGACGCGGGTGGTGCTGTGGGTAAAACCTCAGTGCCTAGGACTTGCTGATCACAAGGTCAGCGGTTCAAATCCCCGCGGCGGGGTGAGCTCCCGTCGTTCGGTCCCAGCTCCTGCCCACCTAGCAATTCGAAAGCACCCCTAAGTGCAAGTAGATAAATAGGTACCGCTTTATAGCGGGAAGGTAAACGGCATTTCCGTGTGCGGCGCTGGTGCTGGCTCGCCAGATGCCGCTTAGTCACACTGGCCATGTGACCTGGAAGTGTCTCCGGACAGCGCCGGCTCCCAGCCTTTTGAGCAAGATGAGTGCGCAACCCTAGAGTCGGACACGACTGGCCTGTACAGGCAGGGGTACCTTTACCTTACCTTTTTATGGGGAATAAAATTGTCACCTCTCATCTGCAACCACCATAGCCAAGTCTAGGAGAATGGAGGTCAGAGAGGGAAGAAATCAGGTTGCAGGTTATAATATTAATGAGGAAATAGGAATCCAATTTTGCAGTGCCTCTGACTGGGGAACCTCTGAACTTTGGCACCCAAGCCACACTCCCCTTCACAAGGAGGAGAGATTTGCTTGTTTTGTGAATGGATGTGTGTGTGTATGAATAAATGTGTGTGTGTATGTTAATAGGTAAAAATAAAGGTAAAATATGTTAATAGTTAATAGGAGTGTTAATAGTTGTATGTGTGTATGTTCTGGAATGTGGACTCCAGCAGTTTCTAATGGAGGTAATGTGGACCTTGGCTCTGTGTTCTGCAATAATGCTTTATCATAAGTAAAGGTAAAGGGACCCCTGACTGTTAGGTCCAGTCGTGACCGACTCTGGGGTTGCTCGCTCATCTCGCTTTACTGGCTGAGGGAGCCAGCGTACAGCTTCTGGGTCACGTGGCCAGCATGACTAAGCCGCTTCTGGCGAATCAGAGCAGCGCACGGAAATGCCGTTTACCTTCCCGCGGTACCTATTTATCTACTTGCCCTTTGACGTGCTTTCGAACTGCTAGGTTGGCAGGAGCAGGGACCGAGCAACAGGAACTCATCCTGTCACGGGGATTCGAACCGCTGACCTTCTGATCGGCAAGTCCTAGGCTCTGTGGTTTAACCCACAGCGCCACCCGCGTCCCAATGCTTTATCATATCACATGTTAAATAATAATAATAACATGGATCAGTGGGAGCATTTGGGTGAAAAAGGAGGTTGAGGTACCTAGCTATGTTCACTAGCAGCTGCCACCAGAGGGAGCACCGCATCAATTTGCAGTGCCCTTCGTGAAGAGGGTAGCCGCATTCTGATCTTCACCGTGGTTTGGGAGGTGCAAATCAAGCCAGCTTGTATCAGAATTCAGAAAGAACAAATTCCTGAAGTATCCCTATTTATTATGATAGAGGTGTATAAAATTATGCATGGTATGAAGAGAGTGGGTAAGAAACTCACCCCCACCCATCACAATACTAGGACCATCCAATAAAGCTGCATGTTGGAAGTTTCAGGACAGACAAAAGTAATTACTTTTTTCACACAGCACATGCAATTTAAACCATGCAATTCACTACCAAAGATGTGATGCCTTCAAACTTAGCTGGCTTGAGAATGGGATTAGACAGATTCATAGAGGATAAGGCTATCAGCAGTGGTGGAGCTAGCTGCTCCGGTACCCGAAGCAGTGCATATGCTGGGCGGGGCTAGCTGCCTGCAGGGGCAGGGCTAGCTGCCAGGAGCGCTAACGAGTCTCGGGGGGGGGTGTGTGTGTGTGCTGTGGCGGTGGGAGCCTTTCATGATTAATACACTGATAGGTTTAGGCAATAGGTTTATTAGAGTGAAAAGAATTTGGAAAGGAATTCAAGTTTACATTTCATTCTCCTTCTCAGTGCTCCTCCTTGATTCTCTGAAGACCAGTGGTCCAGAGGGCTGTTTAAATGCCTTTTTACAAAAAGGATTTCTGAATGATCTGTGCTGTGCTTTGAAATCCCAATAAGTGGGGCTGCAACGGGTAATATGACCTGCCACCCATCTGTCAAATTTTGTCCAGCAGGGTTGGAGAGACAAGGATCTGACCCACTCGCCAGAAAACGTTCTCCACCTCTGTTTATCAGTGTGTTTATCTGTCTTAGCTGAGCACTGTTTCCTCCAGATCTCCTGTGGTTCTCTAAATGCTGTACTGCAACTCCCATCATTCCATGCTAATGGGAGTTAGAGTCCAAAGACATCTGTGGGCCACAGGTTCCCCATCCCTACCCCAGAACCAGCTATGGTGGCTGTAGATGAGTGAATTCTAAGGGAAAGTATCATTTCTGCAGTGCCATGAAGTATTATTTACTACATTTCTATTCCAGTCTTCATTTGTAAAGCAACTCACAGGTCCCTCAGGCTAGTCCTCCCATCAGGTCACTGACCTACTGGTACCTACTTAGCTTTAAAACTCTGTTTTTTTTACAGCCCCTCTATATTTTCTGGTTAAACAAATGTTGCTGTGTTTTGAAGCACAACAGAAACCTGCAAAACCCACTTTGTCCCAGGACTGGACTCATGAAGTAATTCAATATTTCCCCCCAGTTGATTGATTTCTGAGTAACTGAAGAAACTTATTTTTTATTTTTCTGGTATAATATATAGCTGAGTGGAAGGTTGGGTGGGTCAGAACCGTGGGCAGCTTTGTACTTTTGTAATCAGTGTGGTAGAGACTCATGAATCAAGTTTGGTTTTGCGGGGAAATTCCCTGTGCCTCAGGCCCAGCAGCAAAACAGGAAGCCAACCTAGCAATGAGTCAGAGAGATAGCATCAACTTCCAGTTGTTGGGATTTTGGTGCTTGTGTTGCTCTTTGTCCCTTTAGCAAGTCGCTTGCAGGAGCAGAGTGAATTAAACACGTGTAGAGCTGCTTACTTAGCATAATGTATTCAAGTTGCAGAATTTTTTTGTTTTCCTTGGTGTTGCTTAGCATCACCCAGCACCCTGAACAATGTTCCTCAGTTCCATTGGGCCATCATCCTCTCCCTGCAGTGACACAGATAGGACTCCGTATTTTCAATGGTAGCCTTAAAACCCGATCCTTTTGCGCTGCCCTGTGAGAGCTACCCATTGCCATAGCTCTGCTTAAGCGCATCTTCCAGGCTGGTAGCTCGGATGTTAGGGAAGGGGGGATTAGGGGCGCAGGAGAGGGGGTCAGGAAGCATGGAAGGAGAAGGAGGACAGAATCAAATTTGTGTCTCAAACAAGCAATGTTGAGCTGCAACAGGAGCGGAAGGATGTCTATCGCACACAGCTGGAGAGAGAGTCGTAGTGATTCTCTTTCATCTTGTTTTCTCCCTCCAGATCAAAGCTGAAGACCCAACAGAAATTCCTCCAGCTCCAGCCCCAGTCCCGGCTCCCCCAGCTCAGCAGCCACACCTGCCCCAGGCCCAGCTTATGTTAGCTGGCAGCCAGCTGGCTGGGGTAAGTGGAAGGTCCTGTGGCCAGACATAGATTACAGAGTTTGGCTTAAGTGGCCCAGGGGGTGGCAGGGAGGTGGATACAAACAAAGGGCTGTTTCCATGACCAGTTTTCTAACAACTGAAAGCCCTGAACTCAAGAAGCATTGAGCCAACGTTCATTATGTAAAAAGCATGGTTATTATTTGATGGGAAGCTTCTCTCTTTCCATAAAGTTGTTTCATAGATTATGTAGTAACAAATCCAGGTTTGTAAGTATACAGATCAGAGAGAGAGAGTGTGTGTCTTCTGACAAGCACACTGATTTGTTTATTATTTAGGTGTGCACTTGGAAAAAAATAGTTAAAGAAATCATGTACTAAAAGGCCTGTGGTATCAGTTAATGATTCAAAATAGTTTAAGGGAAATAGAGGGTTGATAGGAAAATGGTAGCTGGGGAGGCATGGCTCCCTGGCACTCTGGGGTGGACACTGAAGGGTGATAAAAAGGAAATGATGATTTTGAAATCTCATCCTTCTTCTCTCCTCTGAATGTGGTAGGTAGAGGCCTGGGGAAGTGGACATTTCTCCTGTGCAGGTGTGGCTTGTGGAGGGGCTTAGTTTGAAACTAAATTCTCATTCTGCATTGCCCTAGCAAAATGCTGCTTATACCTTCCTCATATAAGCAGTAAGGGACCCAGAATGGCGTTGTGTGTTCATCAGCATTTCTCAGTAATGTGAGAAGCTTAGGTTTGTCCACTCCATTCCTCCTCCTGTGCCTTTCCCAGTGACTAAGGAGAAATTCAACACACACAGGATTTCCTGTCCCTGAACATAACGTGAAAGAACAACAGCCCTCATCATCTGCTTAGTGAAATTGTCCTATTGTGTTGAATTATAAGCACAGGCACTGCTGTCAGGAAAGGAGTTGGCATCCAAGAGGAATATACTGCTTGGCTCTCTGCTTGCTGGGGCTCTTGCTGATGCGCTGGGTGGGAGAAGGACCCAACTAACCAGCTTCTTCCTTCTCTCTGCCTGGTTGATTTCTCCTCCTCCCCTTTTTCGCCTCCCCTTTTGCCTGGTCACCCCCTCCTGGCCTGCCATTTGCTATGCTGCCCTTGGTACACCTCTTCTCTGCCTTCCACCAACCCAGCTTACGGCCCTGATGCCTGCCCAACAGCAGCTGCTTCTGCAGCAGGCCCAGGCACAGCTCCTGGCAGCCGCCGTGCAGCAGTCCAATGCCGCAGCTGCCGCAGCCTCCTCTCAGCAGCCTGGGGCTGAGCTGACGGCGCCACAGAACCAGCCCCAGACGCCACAGCTTGCCCTGTCGCAGCCAATCCAGCTCACTGCACAGGTAAGGCTTGTGCACGGGAGGCTCAGCTTGCCGGGGGTCTGGCCAGAATGGGTTGTCCAGCACTACGCGCTCACCACCACACAGAGAACAGGGCAGAAGTCAAAGCATATGGCAGGCTGCTCATGCAGACATGGCCTGATCCACGGTTGGCATCCATCTGTCTCAGGAGACAATGGAGGGGTGCGCCTTTCTGGGTGAGGTCAAACTGTTGGAAAGTTGCAGTGCCTGCTGTGGCTCTAGAGACCGATGCGGGAGAGACATGTTTTGTTGCAGCTGGGACAGGTGAAGGCGTTCAGTTATGCTGCTGCAGGTGCGCTGCGGCATTTCTTCTCTTACGTAGGGATGTGTATAGAAACTAGGAGAGGATGTGTTTGTTAGATATTATCCTTCGTGAGTTCAGCAGGGTACATCCCTTTGTCGGCCAAAAATTAGGAACCTGTTGATAGGTTAGCTTTAACCTTTAGTTTTAGTAATCCAGGATGCTTTACTGCAGACTGGATTTCCTGTTATTTCCCCCTTTTCTCCCTTAAAAACAACAGACATGCCAAACAGTCTTCTTATAAGTAAAGATAGATTTACTCACCCAGTTTCACAATAGCAGTCTTGAGGCAGGCTGAAAATGTAGTTGCAGACATATACAGTAGTTTAGATCAAAATGGAGTTTGAGCTGTGACTCAGATTCAGCACTTGTCCTTCATCCCTGGTCACTGATGAGGCATTGAAGAGAAGAGGAGAGAGAGATCAGAGATCAGGAATCAGAGAGAGGGCAGGCTGAGAACGTGACCAGCTTATAGAGGCTGTACCTGGCTGTACACAGTGGAAGTGGCTCTCACAGGGAGGATTTTCTGTAGACCCTGTGAGATCCAACTTTCTCTGTATGTGCCTTTCTAGCAAACACACATTGCCACTCTCCACAACAGACCCTGGTCAACAGTAGGAGAATCCTCAACACCTTCACCGGACTGCAGTCCCCAGCATTAAACTGGCATAAATTTGCATGGTAGATATACCCACACTCTTCCTCCCCCTCGCTTCTCTGTTCTAGGACATCCAGCAGCTGCTCCAGCTCCAGCAGTTAGTCCTCGTCCCAGGGCACCACCTCCAGCCGCCTGCACAGTTCCTGCTGCCACAGGCCCAGCAGGGACAGCAAGGTAAGAATGGCTTGTGTGTGAAAAAGAGACTGCATAGGCCACCCTCCGCTTCTCCTGGCAAAAGGGTCTTTGCAGGCAAGCAGTTCCTAGTGCAACGAGCCATTGTTTTTCCGCTGTAAGCTGCAAATGAAATTGCCATTGACTTTATGCCCTGATCGGGACGCAGGTGGCGCTGTGGGTTAAAGCCTCAGCGCCTAGGACTTGCCGATCGAAAGGTCGCGGTTCGAATCCCTGCGGCGGGGTGCGCTCCTGCTGCTCAGTCCCAGCGCCTGCCAACCTAGCAGTTCGAAAGCACCTCCGGGTGCAAGTAGATAAATAGGGACCGCTTACCAGCGGGAAGGTAAACGGCGTTTCCGTGTGCGGCTCTGGCTCGCCAGAGCAGCGATGTCACGCTGGCCACGTGACCCGGAAGTGTCTCTGGACAGCGCTGGCCCCTGGCCTCTTGAGTGAGATGGGCGCACAACCCCAGAGTCTGTCAAGACTGGCCCGTACGGGCAGGGGTACCTTTACCTTTACCTTTATGCCCTGATGGGGGGAAAGCTCAGTGAAGTGCTCTTTCCCAACAACTTTTGAGATGCATAAGAAAAACGTTCTAAAATGTTGTGGTAAGTCTGAAAAATAAAACATTGGCACAGGATGAAAAGACAGCAGCATTTGAAAATCAGCGCTATAATAATCTTTCATAGAAGTGCAGTGGCATGAATATTTTAATATTTAAAAATGGTTCTAAAAGCATTTTCAGTGTTAATTAAAACATTTTTTAAAACAACAACAATGTAATGAAATGACGCTGACTGGAAAATAATAATAGTGAAGGTGAAATGGCAATAGGTTCGGCTGCTGTAGGCAGTAGATGCCAAAACCAGATGGAAAAGAAAATGGAAGAGTAACAATACTATTTACACCTGTAAAGATTCCACTAGTGTTTTTATTATTAACAACAACTTGGGATTTTTTGTCGTCTGCCGAAAACCAGAAGAAGCAGCACAGAGAAGACACAGGGGGGAGATAGTGAGTTGATGATGTCATGTAGATGCCCTATAAAAAGTGAGTGAACCAAGTGTGCGGATAGTAAGCACCTAGTGTGGAAGCACTGTAAGGCAGGGGTGGGGAATCTGTGCCCTCCCCCCTCCAGATGCTCTTCGATCTACCAAACTACAGCCAATGTGGCCACTGGTCAGGAATGGTGGAGTTGTAGTCCAGCAACATCTGAAGGACCACACATTCCTCATCCCTGCTGTAAGCCTTGGACAAAAAAACCCAAAACACAGAGTTCACTGTCAGCCTATATCTACTTACCCCACCCTCACCAAGCCCAGGTCTACCAAGAATTATGTGCAGTCCTGAAAGGTGATAAAATCATGTGTCTGGATATTTTCAAAGTACTTTTCCCTCACCACAGAATTCCCCATTTGTTCCCCCCATTCTGGGACGAAGAGGCAGATTAGGGAACTGGAGAAATCTGCCTCAGCATAAAGCATTTTATTCTCTCAAGTTAGAATCATGTGCTGGATGGTAGGGATGAGATGATTGGCCAATTTTGCTTCCTCTCAGTTTTTCATTTTTCCAATCTTAAGTTTCCACACCAGTTTGCAATTAAAAAAAAGAAAGTCCTCATGAAAATTCCATCAACATTTTTGTACGAATTTATCCTAATAAATATATTTTTGCAGAGCAATTTTCTTAATATAACACTACATTTCTATGTTATTTTCACAAATATGTGATTTTATATGCAGCCTTTGCTCTCATATATAAATCTTAGTGCAAAATAACCTAGCTGGAGAACTGCATTGCAGAATTTGGAGAATTATGAATTTCAACAAATGGCTGTGTTTCAGTTTATACTTTGTTTCAGAAAGTGTGAATTAAATAGGCTCACCTTCAAATTCCTCCCCAGTCTGCAAGAAAAGACAAACAACTGTGAAGAATAGAAAAACCACATTTTCTAAATGCTGCAGTGTCCAGCTAGGCTTTTTTCTTGTCTGCACATTTTCAGCAGTAGCTGCCATTGTGAATTTTTATTTTCTCTTCAGCCAATGAGGAGTAGATTTTACTTTGCTTAAATAACAACAGTGGAGGTTTTTAGGGGTCTGAAGAATGGCACCAAATTGGCAGATTTTTATTCTGGGTTTGATCAGTAACTTTTCACATGGTGGAATAAGGTGGTGCTTGATTTTGCGAAGCTGAGCTGTTCACTACATCTTTTCCCTCACAGGGCTGCTCCCGACACCAAATCTCTTTCAGCTACCTCAGCAAAACCCAGGGAGCCTCCTGCCGAACCAGCCTCGTGCAGGACTCCCAGCACAGGTGAGTGCGTAAAATACTCAGTGGGAATGCAGAGATTGCCAGCCTTGGTCTGGCAGTCTCATTCTTCATCTTTTAATGCTGTACTCTTGTCTGCTCCAGCATATCTTGCTTTGAAGAAAAGACTGTTTCACCAGAGTTAACGCAATGCAACGATCATTTTGTCAGACCCTTGAAGGCAGTTTTGATCAGGAATTTGTTTATTTGTTTAGTACATTTACACCCCTTCCATTATGGAACTTCACAGTGGTGTGCATGGAGGGGGGGTCCTTTCCCTGTCAGTCTTCCAACCAGGCACTGCTCAGACCTCTAGACCTGCTTAGCTTCAGCGTAGTGGCTCTGTATCTTGTGCCCTGGGACTATGCGGGTTGTGATCACTCATCTCACCTTTGCCTCTGCTTAAACAGTTTTCCAGGTATTGTTTAAAGACTTGCAGAAATGTCTGACCAGAGCCAACAAAGGGATAAAAGTAATATGGTAATATTGACACCACCTGGGAAGCAGTGTCCTTTTGTCCCACTGCTTGGCCCGGGAACCAGGGACAGGGAAACCACTCTTTAGTGTTCAACTGAAGCACACAACAAGTTGGGTTTTCTCTAGATTTGCTCCAGTGTGGAGCTAGAGTGCAGGGTTTCCCTGGGAAAGGAGTGAGTCAGGCAGAAGACCATTTGGTCCCATGCTTTCTAGGCACGGGACTGGTAGAAGTGTGGACAAGCCCTAAGCTGTTTCTCTGAGCTCTTGTTCATATATTATTCTTTGCCTTCTGTTCGGTGCTTTCGTGCATCTTGGTTCAGCATTTCCGTGTCTTCTTTCCGATTCCCAGCAAGTGACTCGGCCTGGCCTCCCCGAGTCCCACCTCACTCACTCACAGCCGCCCAAATGCCTGGAGACCCCTTCACACCCTGAGGAGCCCAGCGACTTGGAGGAGCTGGAGCAGTTTGCCCGCACCTTCAAGCAGCGGCGTATCAAGCTGGGCTTCACACAGGTACATGCCAAGGTGTCTGGCTTAGGCTAGTCCACGATGGAAGAATGGGATGTTGTTGGTTTCCTTTAGGGGGCTGTGCCAGATGTTGCTCTGTGAACATTTTCGCTGTGAAATTATTACTATTATTTTCTCTCCCCCCCCCCCAAAGATCTTTATTGAAACTTAACATATATACATAATAACCAAAATTCCCAATGATTCCCTCACATAAAATATAATATCTAAATTACAACAGCTACTTCATTTTACACATAATTATAAAACCCACCACCCACCCTCTACTTCCCTCCACAGCAATTCGACTTCTTTATATTTCTTTCTACCTTTTCTCCTTGCATTCTATAATAAATTATTTTTGTTACATTCTGATTTTTCCTTCTTTATTGGTTTTGTTATTGCTTACATTTTTTATTCTAAGCCTATTAGCATGTCATTTTAGCATGTGAAATACTTCCACTCCATTTAACTTTTGATTTGATTAGTATCTTATAATTGAAGTTAATTTTGCCAATTCTATATACTCACTTAATTTACAAACATTTTGACTGTGAAATTACTGTTCCATTTATTAAATTTCTATACCGTCCTCCATCCAAGGAACGCAGGACGGTTTAAAACATAAAAACACAAGAACACATAACATAGTAACAAACAAAAACAAGAACGACTCTCCCCTCAATTTAAAAGCCCTTCAGTTGTTTAATTAGCCGAAGGCCTGGGAGAAGAGGAATGCTTTTGCCTGGCATTAAAGATATGTAATGAAGGTGCCAAGCAAGCCTCTCTGGGGACAGCATTCCACAAGCGGGGAGCCAATGCAGAAAAGGCCTGTTCTCCTGTTGTCACCCACCAGAGCTATTTTGGAGGAGGCACACAAAGAATCATAGAACTTTAGAGTTAGAAGGGATCCCAAATCCAACTGTCTGCAATGCAGGAAAGAAGAGCCTCACATAATGATCGTAGGGTCCAGGTTGATTCATATGAAAGAAGCATCAGGGATTGAGGTGGCAATGTTCCCTGGAAAAAAGAGACTAAGGTCACTTCCAGATGGCGTGTTTATTGAACATTCATTTGTTTGCCCAAAGTTTGTGGGGTGGTTAGACATTGTTGGACATTAGAGGCTTTATTTGAGATTCCTGCACTACAGGGGGTTGGTCTAGAGGACCCTTGGGATTCCCTTCCAACTCTACAATTCTATGATTCAGTGATTTAGCATTCATTCTTAATTGTTCACAGGGAGCCTAGATCATGTTGATCTTTTGATGAGGTGGTCATGTATATCCAAATCACATTTAATTGTGCAACCTAAACTTGCCTGAATGTGATGGAATCAAAAATAGTGACATTCTGAAAGTGCCCCAAACATACATAGAACAAGGGCAGCTCTAGAAAGTACATTCCCCATGTTGGTTGCATAAGCACAACCTTCTCTTTGGGATCAACCTGAGGAGTGAGGCAGAGATCACACCAGTTTGATTGCACAGCCTTAAGTATTTTATTTTATTTTATTTTATTTTATTGTTTTATACACAGACTTTTTTACTACTTTTAGCCAAAAATGCCTCTCTAAGCAGTTTATAAGCATCCACAGTACAAAACCAGTAATATTTTCAAGAATTTTTAACAGTAGAAATACATTATAAAACGGTGGGTTGTATTCAGCAATTAGACCCACTGAAATCAGTGGACTTTAGTTAGTCTTGTACAATATTTCAGTGGGTCTACTCAGAGTATGATGCAACCCATTATCAGTAATGCAATAAAACTGAAGAGGAATAAAATCAGCCAGCCAACTAAAAATTCCATAATCTAAAACACTTGGGCAAATGAAAAAGGTTTTAAGCATGTACCAAAGAGAAGAAAATGTTGGTGTCACCTGTACCTCCCTGAGGGGAGTATTCTACAGCTGAGGCACCCTCTGATGTTTATACATGGTGTATTTCTGCTAGAGATGGAACTTGGAGAAGGGCCTTCTCGGATGATCTCAATGCCCTGGCAGGTTGTATGCTCTCGGTAACAGCTTCTCCCCCCACCTCTGTCTTTCTCCTCCATAGGGTGATGTGGGGCTGGCCATGGGGAAGCTTTATGGGAATGACTTCAGCCAGACAACCATCTCGCGCTTTGAGGCACTCAATCTCAGCTTTAAGAACATGTGCAAACTCAAACCTCTACTGGAGAAATGGCTCAATGACGCTGGTAAGTGGAGAGGAGGAAGTGAGCAGGAAGAAGCTGAGGTCTGCTGGAGGAGGGGTTAAGGCCTTTCAGAGGCAAAAATAAAAGAGCTTTTGGGGGTGGGTTGGAACAAGCGATTAGAAGGAAGGTGGAGCTCAAGATCTAAGATATTTTCTGCTGAGGAAGCTAAGCCCTGATTGAGTTGGTGGAGAGGAAAGATGTGGAAATGAGCAGGTGTGAGGGAAATCATTCTCAGGGCTGGGGAGAGCATAACAGAATAGAAAAGACTGACTTCATTATCTAAGAATGGTCCCCACATGTCTGGCCTAATGCAGGTGTCAGATAGGCCTGAACAGGCCTTTGGGGAGCTGGTGGGTGGACAGGGGGCCTGGCCCAAGCCTCCAAGGACAGAGGGAGAGAATGCTAACTCTCCCTCTTGAGGAGAGGCCTTGAGGAAAATTCACTTTATGGGCTCAAAGTTCTGCAGATTACTTCCCAGTAAGGCAGAGCATGGGAAAGTACCGTATTTTTCTCTATATAAGACGCACCAGACCACAAGACGCCCCTAGTTTTTGGAGGAGGAAAACAAGAAAAAAAATATTCTGAATCTCAGAAGCCAGAACAGCAAGAGGGATTGCTGCTCAGTGAAAGCAGCATTCCCTCTTGCTGTTCTGGCTTCTGTGATAGCTGTGCAGCCTGCATTCGCTCCATAAGATGCACACACATTTCCCCTTACTTTTTAGGAGGGGAAAAGTGAGTCTTATAGAGCAAAAAATACGGTACTTCCTCATTTGCTTAATCAGCATATACATTCAATTTAAAATTGCCCCTTGACTGCTACTAAGATAGATCTTCAAAGGTTTCGTTTTTTGAGCTGAGAAACTACTGTTCCACAGGCTGCTTAAAAGCCAATCCAGTGTGAACTCTCTAAAGCAGGACTCCAACATAGCCCCCTCCAGATGTTGCTAAACTCCCATCAGCCCCAGCCAGCATGAACAGTGGCCGCAGATTGTGGGAGTTGTAGTCTGAACAATATCTGGAGGGCACCATCTCTAAAGTCACAAGGAGATGGCAGAGAGGCAAGGGAGTGGTGTCAGTTCTCAAGGCAAGCAAGTGGAAACTAGGCCCAGTAGAGGGAAGGATGAAGACAGCAAAACTGGATCAAGCTACAGGATGGAGGTGGGGTGCTGTACACTGGGTGATGATGTTTGCAAGGTGACTAAATGGCTCCCCCACACCTCATGTTTCAGAGACAATGTCTGTGGACTCCACACTTCCCAGCCCCAACCAGCTAAGCAGTCCCAACATGGGCTTTGATGGGCTGCCAGGCCGGCGCCGCAAGAAACGGACCAGCATTGAGACCAATGTCCGCTTCGCATTGGAAAAAAGCTTTCTCGCGGTGAGGCATTTCCCATTGTCCAGTCCCCCACGTACCTAAAGAGTGATATGGAAAAGCCAGGTTTCAAATTCCTGTTCTCCTGCGAAACTCTGACCTCGGCTAGTACGGTTCCTCACCGAACCCACATCTCAAGGCTGCTGTAAGGACAGAAGCAGATAAGACCATGCATGGGCCCACCCCTGTTTTATTCTCAAGAAGTGTGTGACATATAAGTAAATGAATAAAGACAAAATCAAGCAATTTTACAATATGTTCGTTTAGATTGTATATCACTTCCCATGGCTTTCAGCAACTTTTCCTTATCTCTAGTTCTTCATGGGGAAAAGCTGTTTTGGGAAAAGGCCAATCTTACTGCCCTTGGCAGCAATTGCAAGAGAATCAGGGGTGATGCCAGGGAATAGGAATCTGAGGAACCAAGGCAAGGGTGGGGAACCGTTTTCAAAGTAAGGGCCACAATCCTTTCTGGGCAACCTTCCAAGGGCCATGTTAGTGGTGGGTGGGGCCAAAGGCAAAAGTGAGTGAGGCGATCAATGTACATTGGTCAAACCTTTGCACAGTAGGCAAGTTTCTATACATACCTCTCTAACCTCAACCCAGACAAACAAGAGGCATTATCTGAGTTCAGTGACTCATTCTTGCTGGGCAAAAAACACTTGTGAGAATCAAGGCCAGCTATGCATGGGGCCTGGAGAAAGGAGGCATAGCCAGAGAGAGTGGCATGGAGGCTCACATTCTGCGCTTGATCCTGAGGTTTCTCATCCCTGCACCAGGCATGAGTCAGAATCAAAGAGCCAGGAAATCCACTTTACTCTGGCAAACTCCTGACCCAAATAGGAAGCCCTCTATAGCTCTTCCTATTTAGGAGGGCCCAATGGCCATCCTTAGGAAGAGCTTGAGAAGACTTCATTGCCCTACCTAGAAGTCCAAAACTGCTGCTCTGGTGGCTCACATAGAGCCAAAGGCTCCTGGTTTTAGCCCAGGTAATTAATGACACTCCTATTTTACAACAAAGGGGAAAACAAGGCTGAGAGTGTATGACTTGCCCAAAGTCTTTATGTCAGTCTTGGCTGAGCTACCACTTGAACCCAGGTCTCCCAAATGAATGGCTGACTCTCTTCTCATTTGATTCCAGCTGATAGAAGTGTGTACACACCATACATTTAAAGCACATTCCTTCCCCCAGAGAATCCTGGCAGCCGCAGTTCACCCTTCACAGCACTTCAGTTCCGAGGATTCTTGAAAAACCGTGTGCTTTCAATGTGTATTTAAATGCAAGGTGTGTGCACATCCTAGGTGTGTGTTCTGGGTTGTTTTTTAAGTTCATTTAACTCTCTTGCGTTTAACTGATAGGTCAGCTTAAGCCTCATGTTATTGGTTGTCAGAAGCAAAGGCAGGGAAATTCTCAGCAGGTTGACGTTTTGTCATGTACTGTGTGCCCGAAAGAGCAGAGAAAGTGACACAGAGCAGCAGCAGTTCTGTGCCTCATCCTTTCTAGTTTCATCCGCTGCCTGTATTTCAGGTTCACGTGATAGTTTAGCAGCAGATCTAACATTCTTTAGAATGAGTAGAACAGCCCCCTACATGTTTCTATGATTTGTTTTGTTTTGTGTTCCTGTTGGGACTCTATGCCATGACTTGCCCCAATGTCACACCATCCTGTTTCCCCCCCCCCCTACTTCCAACACCTTCCCCCAAACTGCAGAACCAGAAGCCTACCTCAGAGGAGATCCTACTTATTGCCGAGCAACTGAACATGGAGAAGGAGGTGATTCGCGTCTGGTTCTGCAACCGCCGCCAGAAAGAGAAGCGGATTAACCCTTGCAGCTCTGCTCCCATGTTGCCTGCCCAGGGCAAGCCTCCTGGCTACAGCCCTCACATGGTACGTTCCTACACACGTTCACTCCTCCCCCCCCCCCGGCACAAAACTCCATGGAATATACCTGTACGGAACATGCCTTCTGTGCTGTGAGGGCTTCTTGCAGATACCATCTTATCAGGGTGTCCATTCTGCACAATAGTTGAATTTGGCCTTTAGAGCTTATTTATTTCAGTAAAATTATATGCTACTTGTTTTTTTTGTTTTTTTGTAACCCTCAAAGCACTTTACAAAAAAGCAATAAAATTTATCACTTTTAAAAAAAGATAAAAGCAACTGTTTAAAACTTTCAAAAAATTTAAACCAGTGATATGCTAAAATAATAGTAACAGGTGCTGTGGTACCTACCTGTTAAATATTGGACAGGTGCTAGCTCTGTGTGTCTTTTTGGCACCTGCTGAAGACTTTCCTCTTCCAGAAAGCCTTTTAATTAGTGGCCTTTATCCAAGCCTGCATATGTATCAGGATTATTTCTAAGATGCCTTAATAGTGCTACTTTTTCTGAATTTGCTGCCCTGGGCTTCTTTCAGAGAATAGACATTTAATAAATAAAAATGAATAAATTTAATACATACATGTATTATTTTCCTCTGCACTGCACATTTAATCATACACTTAGCTTCACAGTTTGGAGTGTGAACCCCACCCCCACTACTTCCCCCTAATGGACAATGCCAACATTACTTGCCCCCCATATGATACATAGCTTCCTTCCTTGATACATCCTATTACATGATGCATATATTGTGCTCATACAAAACTCTGCCTACCTACCTGATCTTTCACTGCAACTTCACTGAGCTTGCATTTACCAATCCACTTACCTCCCGATTTGATAAAACCATACATGGTACAAACTTTCCAGGTCCCTAGGCATCTTACCTTAACTTCCTCAAATAATGTACATTCCTATTGCTCACGTTACAGAATTTGTGTCTAACATACTTAAATCGTTCATGAGTGTCGCCCCAGCCTAGTCTGCCAGTGGCATCTTAGATATGATCCCCAGTCAGGGGAGAAAGGTCTTTATGTGGATTTTATCCATTGTGTCTCTGACAGTCCGTTTCTCTGCTGCATCTCCTCCAGGTGACCAGCCCAGGCACCGGCACAAGTCTGCCCCTCTCCCAGGCTTCCAGTAGTCTGAGCACAACAGGTAGTTGTCTTTTGGTGACACATTCCCTTCTTCCTGGGACCCCCTTTCCCCTTTCCTTTGCCTCCTTCTAGCATAGCTGTCCAGTGGTGGGCTGCTGAGACCTCAAGGTATTGAGGTTGTGGGAATGACACAAGAGCAATCCTGAGTAGTTATGAGTGAGAATGCACCCTGATGTTAAGACTTCCAAAGGCCCAAGCGCTTTTGAGGACCCACTCTTGGCACTTGCGAAATGCTTACAGCCATTCAAAGCACCTGCTGCCTCCATTGCCACCTCCTTCCCCAGCCCTGACCTGTATACCTTACCTTGGCACAGCAAGAGGTGGCAATGGCAGAGAAGGCAGCAGGTGCTCCAGAGGCCCCAAGAGAGCATGTTTCTATGCCAGGGAAGGACTGGGACTGCCAGGTAAGAAAATGCTGCTATGCACATATTATTGACTTGAGATCATGGGACTAGTTGTCCCAGTCCGGTACCTGGTGTGGAAACCGTGCAGCACTCTTGTGCTTTCCCTTTAGCTCTGCAAAACTTAACTTCTTGCTGCATGCTTAAGGAGACTTGGAAGCAAGACTTGGAGTGCTAGTGAGGCCAAAAAGAGCACAAGAAAGTTGTGCTTTGCTCCCTCTGCTGCTACCACATACCCCACACACTGCGAAATTGCCTCTGAATTGTGATGACCTGGCACTTGTAATGCCGCTGGCAATGCTATGGCAGATGCAGACATAGAATTGTGTTGAACTTGGTGAGATCTGCAGCCTGGATTCTGGGGTGATGCTCCAATGTTCCATCAGCAGGTGGTGGCAGTTGTATTGTCTGGTTACACCACCACATAAAACCAATGTGAAACTGTCCAACCTGAGCTAGTGCTGATATATTCAATGTCGTATTAGCACATGAATATGTGCAACAACATCCAAGAATAACATTTTTTTCTTTTAATGAAAAACATTCTTAGGAGGCTGCAATTTTGGGCAGACAAATGACATGTGACAAGGAGGATCTTAACTATTTGTTAGTGTTTTCAGAACAGGGATAACTGGCTTGTGGCGGCCAAGCGTTCATAGCGACGTCGCTTTTGATCACTATTTGTGTGATGGTTTTTTTTTTAATGCTCAAAAGCATATGCACTTAGCTGGCTTAGCTCTCCATAGCGCTCCCAATGTGTTTACCCGTGCAAATTCTCATCTGGCATTCTGTAGAGGGGAAAGCTGTTTTGGAGAAACTGTCCAACTACTTGAATGAAACACAGAGGGGCTTATTCACACTTCCCTTGTGCCCCACTCTTTGCAGACACAGGTCTATGCTTAAAAGGTCAGTGCCTCTGGATCTTTCTCTGCAAAAACCTGCTCTTTAGCACTTTTCTAAAGCAAACATCAATTTGGGTTTTCTGCAGATTTACATTTATTCCGATTGAGCATTAAAGAGAAGTTTTTTGCCGAAAAAGCTTTGCAGCAAAAGGAAGGGTGGGTGTGCGTGCTTGGACACAGAGTTTTAAAGTGCGGACTGTGCTTGGAAAGTGTGGATAAGCCCTAAGCCACAAACCATGGTTATACAAATTACACGCAGCTTGAACTCTCCTACTTTGCTCTTCTCTTCCTACAGTGGGGAACAATCTATGGAGTTGTTGGCTTAGGGCAGGACCTGAGTGCAACAGCACTACTCCCCACTTGCGATTCAGAGGTATACTGCCTTCAGTACTGGACTGGTACTGGCAGACCACGATGGTGGCTTCACCCGGTGGTATATCACAGGTGAAACCGATGCCGCTCCTGAACCCGTCTGCTACCAGTGCCACTTTCAACATTGGGCCACTGCTGGTAGCAGAGGAACTCAGGATCAGCGGCGGTTTCACCTGCAATATACTACCAGGTGAAGCTGCTATTACTCCGCCTTTCATACCACAGAGGGAGGAGTGAACTGTATTGCCAGGCCAATACAGCTTGTTCCTCCCTTGGCTTCTTTAAACCTGTCCCCAGCTGAGCGAGCTCCGATGCTTTGCGCACAAGCTGGAGAAGCATAGGGCTTGCTCAGCTGGGGGGGGGGCTGGCAGGAGCAGTTTAATGTTCAGCTGGGGTGGGGAGCTTTCCCACCCCCCAGCTGAGCCTCGCAAAAAAGCCTCACAAACAAGTTGTCACGGCTTGCAAGGCGCAGGGGTGAAAGCGTCTCTGCTTCCGTGGTGAGAGCTGCGGCAGTTTCACCCCACGCCTCACCGTATCCAGTAGTAGCAAGATCAAAATTTTAATTACATGTTCCGCAAAGATGTACTTAGTTTTGTCTTGACTCTGAACATTCAGGGAATGAGATGTCACACTGAGCTTCAGAGGAACTTGGAAACATGTAGAGATCTTGCACTTCTGGGTGCCTCTGAAGTTCAGCCTGCCGTTAGAGGGATGCCCTCTTTTGGGGGAGAGGCAGAGCTGGTGCAGCTTCAAATAATGGTTGGCTACCATGCCTGTGGGCTCCTGCTTCTGACCACCAGCAAAATGGAGCCTTGGCAACTCTCCTTCACTTTCTTTGCTCTTCTTTTGGACAGTTACTACCTTGTCCCCCACAGTCTGCTCCCTGACCCCCAGTCGGACAGCGGTGGGAGCAGGGGGCACCACCCTCAACTCGGTCACGCCACCCCCAAGCAACAGCACAAACCCCAGTCCCCAGAGCAGCAGTCACCCAGCTATCAGCTTGCAAGGCCTGAATCCCAGTACGGGGTAAGTGGTGCGGGAGAGAAAGGTCTGGGGGGGGGGGGGTTTCAGCTTCCTCAATAGTTGGACTGTGGGAGAAGAGGTTTGATCCTGGCAAGGCTCACACTATTAGAGGGAGGGGGCCTTGGGGGACATAACCCAAACAGTACGGGAATTAGAACTCACCTGAAATAAAAGATTTTCCATAAAACAATGTCTCACACGTCATTTTAAGCTACCTTCTGGACCCATTTTGAACAGGTGATTGCGGGGGGTGGGGGTGACACTCTAGTGTTAGCACTGTAGATCCCCAACTTTAACCTGCTGCCTCTGGTTTGATTTCAGAAGCACAGTGCTAGGGGTGAATGCAGGGTTAAACCCAGCGCTAATGGCCACCAACCCGCTGGCCACCATACAAGGTTTGTGAAAAAGAAGATCAGACATGATGTCATCACTGCCATTTGCTCCACTGGCCTGTCTGTACAAGACTCTGTGTGTGTGTGTGTGTGTGTGTGTGTGAGAGAGAGAGAGAGAGAGAGAGAGAGAGAGAGAGAGAGAGAAGCAAAAAGTGTGTGTATGTGAACATATACACACAGAAAGAATACATAAACCCGAAACACAGCCATTCTTCAAAACTGATTACTTATTAGGAGAAATTCACACTAAAACATTGGTGAATTTTCATGAGGATTTAAAAAAAAAATTTAAATCACAAACTAATGTGGAGAACTGAATTTAAGATTGGGAAAATGAGAGACAGAGAAATTGACATATTCATTCATTCCTATTCTCAACAGGTGGCAGCATTGAGCCAACTATGAATTTCTCTGCCCACTTCTTTCAGTTTACACACCTTGTCTGCTCACTGAGGTCATCATATAGCACAGGGTCTGTGATGTAAAACTCTGTGTCCAAGGCTGAGGTCCAACATCCTGTTCCGCACAGTGACCAGCCAGAAATCACACTTGTAGAAGTGCCTAAAACCAGCCTGTACAACTGGTTATCCACCATGCCCAATGCAGTCATGCACGATGGCTTATCAGAGACTTATCGAAACCAGTTTTTAATGCCTGCTTGGAATTACAAAAATGGGATTGTCAAGCCCATGGCGCATCACTGGTGTGCCTGTGTTTTAATAATAATAATAATAATAATAATAATAATAATAATGATGATGATAATAATAATAATAATAATAATTTATTATTTGTACCCCGCCCATCTGGCTGGGTTTCCCCAGCCACTCTGGGCGGCTTCCAACAAAGATGAAAAATACACTAAAATGTCACATATTAAAAACTTCCCTGAACAGGGCTGCCTTCAGATGTCTTCTAAATGTCAGGTAGTTGTTTATCACTTTGACATCTGATGGGAGGGCGTTCCACAGGGCGGGCGCCACTACCCAGAAGACCCTCTGCCTGGTTCCTTGTAACTTGGCCTCTCGCAGTGAGGGAACCGCCAGAAGGCCCTCGGAGCTGGACCTCAGTGTCCAGGCTGAACGATGGGGGAGGAGGCGCTCCTTCAGATATTCTGGACCGAGGCCATTTAGGGCTTTAAAGGTCAGCACCAACGCTTTCAGTTGTGCTCGGAAACGTACTGGGAGCCAATGTAGGTCTTTCAAGACCAGTGTTATATGGTCTCGGCAGCCGCTCCCAGTCACCAGTCTAGCTGCCGCGTTCTGGATTAGTTGTAGTTTCCGGGTCACTTTCAAAGGTAGCCCCACGTAGAGCGCATTGCAGTAGTCCAAGCGGGAGATAACCAGAGCATGCACCACTCTGGTGAGACAATCTGCAGGCAGGTAGGGTCTCAGCCTATGTACCAGATGGAGCTGGTAAACAGCTGCCCTGGGTACAGATTTGACCTGTGCCTCCACGGACAGCTCCATGGACAGTTTTGCCTTGATGGGTCACAGATTGAGCAGATAAAGCTTTCTTGCCCTGAATCAAACCCCTGGTCTGTCTAGCCCAGGGTTGTCTATTCAACAGCAGCTCCTATAGGATTCAAACAGGGTTCTTTCAGCCCTGAGATCCTTTTAGATGGAGATGCAGGCCATTGAAACTGTGTCCTTCTGTAGGAAAGGCATGCGTTCTACCACTGAGTTAGGGCCCATCCCCATGTGCTTTAAAAACACCTCCCCCTCTGATTTCAAGCATGAAACATTTGAGTTTGGATGAAAGTGTATATGAGCTGCTGTGCAAATGTTGTGCGGATGCGCATGAGTGCAACAGGTCAGTGGAGTCCCTCAGAACCTCCTCTCATTCCTGTTGAGGTCTCTTCTCCATCCCATCCCTTAGCTTACCTATGGTAGAAAGCATCCTACTTCATAACATCCGTCTGTAACATTGCACCTGCGAATCATCTGTGCTCACCCTTCTCTCCGCACACCATGTGTCCTTTTCTATGTGAACCGTGCTGGGGGAGGGAGACGGCGATGTGGAGCTGTGGTTGGGAGCAGGTGTCGTTTGAACTGCGGCTGTGCTGAAATGTGCTGCTGCCATTTTGTCATGGTGGGGGGCCTCGGAGGCTGCTGAGAAAATAACGAGTGGTCTGATGAGAGATGACCCCCCGCATCAAAACATCAAGAGGAGAGCCACAGCGCTAATGCATTTCCTCTGGACCCATTGCATGCTGAAGGCTGGGATAGCTCAGTCGGAAGAACAGGAGACCCTTAGTTTCAGAGTCGTGGGTTCAAGCCCCACGTTGGGCAAAAGAGTCTTGTATTGCAGGGCTGTTATGTACTGAGTTGAATAGGATTCAGAATGCAGCAGTCTGATTGGCCCTAGAACAATAGGGTATAGAATGCAGCCGTCTGATTGGTTCACAGGAGCCACCCAATCCAGCTCCAGGTGGAAGTGAATCCGCAACCTCCGAGTATATTTCAAGGGGGTTGGACTAGATGACCCCTGTGGTCCCTTCCAACTCTACGCTTCTACGTTTCGACAATTCTGTGACCAGAAGCTACTGGCATCATGCTGGCGCACATGCGCCCTAACTGCTGTTCTTTTCCCCCTCCTCCTTTGCAGCATTGGCCAGTGGTGGAAGCCTGCCAATTACCAGCCTTGATGCCAGTGGTAACTTGGTCTTCAGTACCAGCGGAGGCACGACTGGAAGCCAGAGCATCGTGACTTCGTCGCTCTTCCTCAACCATGCAGGCCTGCCCTTGCTGAGTGCTGCCCCGGGAGGCGTGGGGCTGGTGTCTGCGGCGGCTGCTGCTGTGGCTGCCTCCATGCCCAGCAAGTCGCCCACCCTGACCTCCTCCTCTTCTTCCTCTTCCTCCTCCTCCTCCTGTTCCTCATGCAGCTCCTCCAGCGAAGTGGCGCAGACTCTGGGGCAGGCTGGTCCCGGATCCACCGAGCCGGATGCCAAGACGGAATGAGGGCTGAGGGGGGAGCATCTTCCCCGCCTTCTCGACACGTGGGGGTAGTAAGGAGCGGACGTACAAACCGACGAGTGAAACCAAAAAAAAAAAAAAACCAAACAAAGAATTGTCAGCAACAGCCAAACGAAAAACCAACCAAAAAATAACCCAAAGCAACCAAACAAGCAAAGCAAAAAGGGACAAAGGAAGAAACCAAAAAGAATTCCCCAAACTTTTAGCGTTCATTTTTTTCCTTTTTTTCTTTTCCCCCTCCGATGTTCAGGACAAAATGCCTTGCAAAAGGTGACTTTGTCAATTGTTTTGCTTGAATTATTTTCATTGATTTCTCTTTATTTCTTATTCGCTAGTTTCCTGGACAGTTTCAGAAAGGAAACAAATAAATGGGGATCGGTTGTTCTTTTTTTTTTTTTTGTAAGAAAAGGAAAAAAAGAAAAAACACATTTAAAATCCTTAAGGGGAAAATGAATCTCACACCAAAAATCACCAGTCCTAGCTTCACCCAAAGCTTTTTACAGACTTTTCTAACTTCTGTGTCTGGTCGAATGTCTTTCAAAACTCTTATTTATTCTTATTTATTCTTTTACTTTTCTTTGGGATCCAGAAAGGGTTGGACAGGGTGGGGGGTATATTGGTTTAATTTCAGGATCTTGCTATATATATTTTCCTTTTCCTTTTTAAAATGCTAAAATAATATCCTTTTCTGCTGTGTTTTTCGGAACAAACTTTATAGTTTAGAGGGATTCTCACGAAGGCTAGGATTTTCAAAAGGCAATAATGAGAATTAGGTACCAACTTCCCATGATGGTTTCCTAATTGATGTCCTGCAATGATTATTATTATTTTGCATCTCTGCTTCTACCTGACTCAGCCTTGCAATGAACTAAAAAACACACCCAAGAACCTCTAGACCACAGCATCCTTTGACCAGCTTGCTTGCCAATGCATTCCTACATATATAGCCATTTCTGGCTTGAAAGGAGAGCTGGTGTTGGTGGTGGGGAAACTGCTCCCTGTCTAGTTCCTTACCTCTGATTCTGATTCATCATAAGACCAGAGTATCTAGTGCCTGGGTGAGAACTCTGTACCCCTTCAGAGGTTGCTGTACTACATATCCCATCATCCCTGAGCATTGGCCATGCTTGCTGGGGCTGATGGGAGCTGGAGTCCAGGAACATTTGGAAGGCCACAGTTTCCCCATCCTGATCTAGTGTATCGAATGCAGATGGAGGAGCCTAGGCATTTCCCTCTCCCTGTTACCCCACTGAGGACGGAATGAATTGCATCCATTCAGGAGTAAGCTTATTAGTAACCCCTGGGTTACTCACAGGGTACAAAATGTAAATACTCATGTCTTTGCAAGACAAGAAGCCTTATTGAAAGTCTCAGCCTTCAACTGTTTCAGGATGGGCAGCACTAAACATGTACGTTTTGTTTTATCAGCTTTTTCTTTCTTTTGCCAGTGTTCAATTTTTCTGTAGTTTTTCTTTTCTAAATTGATTTTTGCCTGGGGTTAGTATCAGGGGTTATTTTTCTGAAAACAGGGGATGTGTAATTTTTATTCTTATTCTTTTTATTTTTATATCTGTGTTCTGAAAAAAATAATAATACTCATATTCCAGTGCCTGACAAAAACCAAAACAAAACAAAAAAAACGGGAATTTCAGCATTCTTTACATTTTCCAGAAAAAAACCAAAAATTGATAGACATCACTACAGAAAACAACAAGATGAAGACCACTGGGGAATAAAAATGAAACCACAGAAGAGGGATAAAAATCCCCCCTTTTATGTGGCTCACAGAGACTCGGAGGCGAGAGACAAAACTTTTAACCAAAAAGAACCAACCATGTGAACAAAGGAAGCGTACAACAAAAAAAACCCACCACACAAAAAACTTTTAATTGAAGAAGAAAGGATGAAAAAAACCACGTGGGAATAAATGGGAAATCTTTACTTTCTCTGGTTAGACAAATGGCTCAACCGTCTTTCTCTGTCCTGAAAAAAAAAATACCTCATGGAAAGGTGCGTTGAGAAGCCAAGATTTTATAAGTGGCAAAGAGACAAAATAAAAGTAAAATGAACCAAATCAATGGAAGTTGGGAGGGTGAGATCAGAGGATCCTGAAACTTCCTCCCACAAATCTAGAAAGCTTTAAAAATGGCTTCTCAAAACGCTCTTTTTAATTTTTTTGTTTTTAAACTTTTATTTTGTACATTTTTTGTTGGTTTCCTTTATTTTATTTTTTTTTAAACTGCTTGGTTTGGGATTTTATTTCTAAATGTGTTTGAGGGGTGTTTTTTTTTAGTCAGTGTTTTGGGGGCTCTTTGAATGTTCGTCTTTTACTTTCAACTCCTGCGAACCAAAGTCTTGCTGTTGCAGAGAAGGAAGTTAGCCATGGCATACTGCGATCTGGTAGAAAACAAAAAACAAAACAAAAGGACAGAGTGGAAAAAAGATAAACAAGCAAACAAACAAAAAAAAAGAACTTTGAAACCTTTCTTAAAGGGAAGAAAAAAACCCTCGACCTCATTTTATCTCCTGCTTTTGCTGTGTTATAGCGTTCAGGTGGGTTTGAGATAACAAAAGAAAAAAAATACTGTGAAACTTTCCAAAAATGAAACAAACAAACAAAAAACAGGAAACACCTAGTTTTAAAAGACTTGAAAAAAAAGTTTTTCATCCCATTATGTGCGTGAGTGAGAGAGAACCGGCGAGTATTTATCTGTCTCTTTTAAGATTCCAGTCATCCTATTATGGTGGACATCTGGGGAAAAAAGAAGGAAAAACATTTGGGGAGTCCAATTTCTCTCTCTCTCTCTCATGTGCTACTGAACGTGTTACTAGGTGGAATGTAACTGTTTTAGTGATATTTGTTACTCTTTTTCTTTCTTTTTTTCTTTTTTGGGGAAAAAAATTCTTTTGGGGGGTATCTTCTATTTTTTTTTTATAGAGAAAATTCTATGTTCCGCTTTATCGCTTCTTACTGTATTAAAAAAAAGACAAAAAAACAAACAAACGCTAAAGGTTTGCAACAAAAAAAAGATAAAAAAGGGAAAAAAACTAAACAAAAAATCAACAAAAAAAGAAACAAAAACCAAAACGTGTTTTTTTAAAAAAATTGATTCTAGACCAAAAATGACCCTATCTCCATGTGCGGAGCTGAGCGGTGGGTGAATGGCATGGAGGGGAAACAGCCAAGATATATAGGGCAAGCAAAGGGTGATGGAAAGTTGGAAAGGTTGCTTAGAATCTGGAGAGAGGCGTTTCCTTTTTCAGAGAGTTGAAAGGGGAATGACGAGTGGCGATGTGGGCATTCTTCCCTCTCTCTGCCTTCAAAAACCAGCCGGCTGTTTGACCAGAGGCAATATAGTGGGGCAAGAGAAACAGAGTGAGTGATGTTGCCTGTCTCAAATCACTTTCAACTCTTTTTTAAAAAACAACAACAACAACAACGACCGGCTCTCTCCAGTTTTAGGAGTTAGATAGATGGGAGGTTGTGAATTTTGCAACTGCGGACTCAAGCCAGAGGGGTACCCCCACTTCTTCCCTCACCCCCAAATTGAGGACTGTAAATGAGGACTAAATGCAGAGTTATCGCTAGCCTGGGGAGGGAAATTTTGTTTTGGTTGGTCTAGAGGAGAACTACGTGGTACTCATTTCAGATTTGGCCACTGGTCTTGTGGGGCAAGATGCTTTGCTGTCTCCGTAGCCATCCTTGCCTCTCTGGTCCACATACTCCCCCCCCCCAATGGCTGGTAAGAGAAAACAGGCGTGAGATGCCAGGCTGCCCTCTTTGAAAAGCCGCCACATCTCTCTGTTCCGCCAACCTCCCGCGCTCCTAGGAGTTTCAGAACGAGGAAGGAAACAAGCTTTAAAGTACAGCTGTAAAACCAAATATTTGCTCACACGCCTCCGTGCCGGTGCCCGACCCAGGGTTGGGGGGGCACAAGGGAGGGGGGCAGGCTAGACCCCCTCCCTCCCCTCATAGTGCCAAGACACCCACCATAAGGCTCTTTGGAGATAGCCCGCCATATACCTCATATACTTTAATGATAAACCAAATAGAAAAGCTTTATTAAGGGTGTGTGCCGGACGGGTCTGTTTGGGGCGGTGGGGATCAGGTGCAGCATCTTCTCTCACCCCCAGGAGGGAAATCAGGAGGACGGCCCAGGTCCCCAAAAGGTGATCCATTCCCTTAAAACCTTGGTGTCCTTCTACGGAGACTCTTTTCCCACTGTGTTGGAAAAGGAGACTCAGCCGCTTGGGTAAAAGAGGTGTCGGAATCGTGGTGGGGGCTAGATGAATCTCAGTGGGCCTTGTTTACATAAAGCGGGTTCTGCCCTAATATAACGGGCGCTTTTGCACCGGGGTTAATTGCAGGACAGCGATGGTGCCAGAGCCTCCACTTGGGCGCTGTCCAACATCCAACGCAAATTCTTGACCGTAGATCCCACTGAAGGCTCCATGGAGCATCTCTCCTGACTTCTTCTCCTGGGTGCTTGTTAGGTCCTCGGCGGCCCGTATCTGGGTCACGAGAGAAGGGAACCTCATGAGGCGCTTCTACACCAGGGAGGGTGTCTGTCACATTTTGATAGCCCTGGAAAAGTGGGTCAAATGGGCTGACCTTTGCATGAGGGATGCTGCTCCAGCCCCCGACTCCCTTACCACCACCACCCCAACAAGACTGGCCTGTTGCTGTAGCCAACCCGGGAGCAGTGGAAAAATCGTGTGATAACTTTGCCAAAGGTAGTTAGTTCCTAGTATTCAATTTTTATTTTTATTTTCATTTTTAAATCTTCCGGGGTCTGATCCTGTCTTGTTAATTTATTTGTAACTGTGGGGCTTAGAAGTGACTTGAAAAAAAAAATTAATAATGATGATGATGATGATGATGATAATGTAACAAATATTCTGAGTGATTTTTTTTTAATTTGTTATTTTATTTGGTTCTGTCGTGGTTTGTGTTTTTTTTTTCCCTGTCTTTTTTTTAAATTAAAAAAACAAAAACAAAATAAAAATCTTGCAACCAAAGACGAGTTGAAAAGGAATTGGAAGTCTGTCATGGTGGCTGAATGGCGTTGACAGTCCTGTGGGGAATGTGATGAATCGGAGACTCTCTTACTTCTGTGGGATCAAATTTGGGGTGGGGGCAAAATCTCCATCTGACTAACGAGGAACGGTAAGGAATTTCCAAACACTTCCAATCAGATCCTCATGGAGCGCTGGTCATTAATTCTGGCTCTGAAATGGCTCAGCTTTTACCGTTACAAAGTACTGGTTACCTTATCAAAGGGGAAGGCCTTGTCTGTATTGACCACTGGCTCCAACAGCCACTTCATCTACACGCCCGTCAGAAAGCATCCTTTGCTTTGCTTATTGTTTCGAAGCAAGGATTGATCTCCCACTACTAGGCCAGGTCTTTGTAGACAGGAAATGACTCTGCAACTGCTTTTCTTCCATGTCCGCAGTTGAGAAGGAACAGAAGCTGCTTTGGTCCTGGGGAACAAGAGAGAAAAACAGCATGGAGCCCTGAGTATGCGCTACCTGGTTGGAGGGGGGGGGGTTTCCAAATTTTCTGCTGACATTCAACATGCTACTTGCTTTGCAGTGTCAAAGGGATGTGCAGATTAAAACACCTGATAACGGATAGCCAGCACTGCTTCTGAAGCAGTTTTATCCAGCCCCTTGCTGGTGACCCAACCAAATTTAAATTGAGATGTGATTTTTTTTTAAAAAAGGTTCCTCCCAGTTCCATTTGTATGGAAAATAAACCTTTTTTTTCAAGTTGTAAGGAAAAAGTTGTAAGGCTCCATGTTTCAATCTTTGATTTCAGATGTGATGTGGTGACACTGTCTCAGCGATTGTGAATCTGCCAATGTTAAAAAAAGGTAAGGGTAAAGGAACCCCTGACAATTAAGTCCAGTCGGGAACGACTTTGGGGTTGCAACGCTCATCTTGCTTTACTGGCCGAGGGAGCCGACGTTTGTCCGCAGACAGTTTTTCCGGGTCATAATAATAATAATAATAATAATAATAATAATAATAATAATAAATTTTATTTATATCCCGCCCTCCCCAGCCGAAGCGGGGCTCAGGGCGGCTAACTACAATCAAATAATCAAACAATCAAATAATCCAACATTTTAAAAACATTTCATTATAAAAATTAATTAAAATCAAATTGATGGCAACCGTTAAGCAAAATTCTGTGCAGGTTGCCAGAGGAGGGGGTCAGGCTGCGCCCTAACCAAAGGCCTGGTGGAACAACTCTGTCTTGCAGGCCCTGCGGAAAGATGTCAGTCATGTGGCCAGCATGACTAAGCCGCTTCTGGAGAACCAGAGCAGCGCACGGAAACGCCATTTACCTTCCCGCCAGAGTGGTACCTATTTATCTACTTGCATTTTGATGTGCTATTGAACTGCTAGGTTGGCAGGAGCTGGGACCGAGCAACAGGAGCTCACCCCGTCGCGGGGATTCAAACTGTCAACCTTCTGATTGGCAAGCCCGAGAGGCTCAGTGGTTTAGACCACAGCACCACCCGTGTACCCAGTCTGCTAATGTTAGATGGCATCAATTTATTATTGACAGGTTTGGACCACAGGACCCTTATATTCCCTTCCAACTTTACAACTCTTATGATTGAACAGCTTGACTCTCTGAGAGGTGTTTAGCTGTTATGGCAAGATATACTTCCAGCCCTTGCGTAAGAATGGAGGAGACCCTAAGAGGCTGGCCACCTTCTTTCTAAGTGCCACACGAGATTCTGGATTTTCTAAGTTACATTGGGATGTCCATGTTATCAAAGGCTGGAGATTTATAGGTGACTCTTGAAGCACAGCAGTTGTTTCAACATCAACTTTGTCTCTCAGAACCACCATGCTTCTATCCCTCACATGATTATTTGTAAATTATTGCAACATATTTTAAAACCACATCCCTTTTCATGATTTAGAGCTCAGAGTGGCTTCCTGCAATACCAATATAAAGGTAAAGGGACCCCTGACCATTAGGTCCAGTCGTGACCGATTCTGGGGTTGCGACGCTCATCTCGCTTTATTGGCCGAGGGAGCCGCCCTACAACTTCCGGGTCATGTGGCCAGCATGACTAAGCCGCTTCTGGCGAACCAGAGCAGTGCATAGAAACGCCGTTTACCTTCCCACCAGAGCGGTACCTATTTATCTACTTGCACTTTGATGTGCTTTCGAACTGCTAGGTTGGCAGGAGCAGGGACCGAGCAACGGGAGCTCACCCCGTCACGAGGATTCAAACTGCTGACCTGATCGGCAAGTCCTAGGCTCTGTGGTTTAACCCACAGTGCCACCCGCGTCAATATACAATATGCAAAATTACAAACATAAATTTAAACTTTTATATATATATATAT
Organism: Podarcis gaigeae; assembly: GCF_964106915.1. NCBI lineage: Eukaryota > Metazoa > Chordata > Lepidosauria > Squamata > Lacertidae > Podarcis > Podarcis gaigeae. Next base: position 79,817,841 of record NC_139684.1, read on the forward strand.
AAAAGCAAATATATATATATATATATATATATATATATATATATATATATATATAAAACCCCATAAATTTAAAATCTCAGAAATTTTTACCAGGAACATGAAAGAATTATAAAACATCAGATAAGCATTTGTGACTTCTAATGGGATGGAGATCTAAAGATTTGTACCAACAAAACTGAAGACATGTTCTTGACATAAATCCTGCTTCTAATGTTCCCCAAGGTGATCTCATTGATTGACTTGGGGTAAACAGATACAAAACACACATGTTAATTCAAAATCTAGTTTTTACCCTGTGCATTATCATTTTTTTTTTATGCCACCTATTCATATAATTCATAGGGATATAGATTCTATCTCTGTTCTTCAAAATATAACTTCCATCTACTATGTTAAGTTGCAGCGATCCAGTTCTGCAAGGATGTGGGTTGCTGTTTTTTTAATAAAAAAAAATATAGTGTCCTTCAGCATAGCTGTCAATTTAATCATTTAAATATTTTTGCAATAGGTCCCCTTTTGAGGATTTTTCCACGTTTTTGCATATAAAACACATGTCACAATGAGAGTTTTCAGAATCATAAAATTGTAGCGTTGGAAAGGACCCTGGGGGTCATCTAGTCCAATGTCCTGCAATGCTAGAATCCCAGCTAAATCATACATGACAGATGGCCATCCAATCTCTGCTTAAAAACCTCCAAGGAAGGAGAGTCCACAACCTCCCGAGGGAGACCGTTCCGCTGTCAAACAGCTCTTGCAGCCCAAAAGTTCTTCCTGATGTTCCCTCAGAATCTCCTTTCTTGTAACTGTATTTCTTTTTCACTGTCTTTAATATAAACCAACAGACATATCACTGGGTCTAAAACTAGCTTTATCTAGACTTGACGGATTTGGTCGCACACTTTTCTATGGAGAATCTGGATGACAGTACCAAATGGTTGCATTCGACTGTTCTCTGCACTTTCTTCCACGTTTATGTTTAGACTCATTTTCTGGTGATCCCACCCCAACCCCCCCAAAAACTGCTGTTACAGTGCCAGCCTTTCCAGGGGACAGGCAAGTGCCATCAGTGGCGTAGTGTGGAGGGGTGCGGGGGGGGGGCTGGCTGCACCGGGCACAACATCTGGGGGTTAGGGTGCGCAAATCCATGGGTTAGGGGGCGCAAATTACTTGCCTTGCCCCGGGTGCTGACAACCCATGCTACGCCACTGAGTGCCATTAAGGCTTCTAAGAACTACAATGGCACCTCAGGTTACATACGCTTCAAGTTACAGATGCTTCAGTGTATAGACTCCACTAACCCAGAAATAGTATCTCGGGTTAAGAACTTTGCTTCAGGATGAGAACAGAAATCATGCAGTGGTGGCGCAGTGGCAGCAGGTGGCCCCATTAGCTAAAGTGGTGCTTCAGGTTAATAACAGTTTCAGGTTAAGAACAAGCCTCCAGAATGAATTAAGTTCTTAACCCGAGGTACCACTGTACTGTGACTTTAATTAAAAGTATTTTCCTTGCAGGCTCTGCCCCTTATTCAGTCTGCCTCTGAAGATTAAAGACTTGTAAAGTCAACTCCTGGCATAGTGGTTTTTTTTAAGGGGAAAGCAAAATGAATTAAAGAGAGGTTTCGCTTCCTTTCCCTCCCTTTTGCTTATTCTATAGCAAAATAGTAGTGTTTCACAATAAAAGAAAGAAAAGTAATGTAAACCAGTAATTGAACCTGCCCTCCCGCATAGGGAGAACAAAAGGTGACTAATTAGGGTGCAGTTCATCATTAACCCTTCTGCTATGATGTTCAGGAAGCGATAAAAAGGGCAGAACCTACAAAGAGGTTGCAAACATAGACTCCATTCATGTGGCAGCTCATTCCTTTTCTCAGACTTTTCCCTAACTGCTAATTTCTGCATTATATCTGAGCTTTCACATAACGTAAATGCCACTTCTGGAAACATAGCAGAATATAGTGCTGGTGCTTTTTTCAGTGTTATTTGGTTCCAGAGAAGCTCCATACCCTCCCAGTATTTCTCTGATGAAAATAGGGGGCGGCTTCTGTAAATCTGGGGCTGTCCCTGGAAAATGGGGACACTTGGAGGGTCTGCTGAATACAGCAGTTCTCAATGGCATGCTGTTGCTTCCAATGGCTGTTTCCGTGGCTGCTCTTGGTTCCTTTTTTTCATGATAAATTTTAGCCTTTTCCCAATAGAATGCGGAAGCCCCTCAAATTCTGGGACTTCTGAGTTTCTCAGTGTTAATCAACCAAGGCTAGATTCTCCATATCGTATGCGTAGCAGATGCCTTTCAGAATTATTCCTATTCTTAAGCCAACACCGTAGTCTTCAGATCACTTGAGTTCTGGTTGATTTACAATACAATAATACAATAATAATTTATTATTTGTACCCCGCCCATCTGGCTGGGTTTCCCCAGCCACTCTGTGCGGCTTCCAACAAAGATGAAAAATACACTAAAATGTCACACATTAAAATCTTCCCTGAACAGGGCTGCCTTCAGATGTCTTCTAAATGTTAGGTAGTTGTTTATCTCTTTGACATCTCATGGGAGGGCGTTCCACAGTGCGGGCACCACTACCCAGAAGGCCCTCTGCCTGGTTCCCTGTAGCTTTGCTTCTCGCAATGAGGGAACCATCAGAAGGCCCTCGGCGCTGGATCTCAGCGTCCGGGCAGAATGATGGGGGCAGAGACGCTCCTTTAGGTATACTGGGCCGAGGCCGTTTAGGGCTTTAAAGGTCAACACCAACACTTTGAATTGTGCTCGGAAACGTACTGGGAACCAATGTAGGTCTTTCAAGACTGGTGTTATGTGGTCTTGGCGGCCGCTCCCAGTCACCAGCCTAGCTGCCGCATTCTGGATTAGTTGTAGTTTCCGGGTCACCTTCAAAGGTAGCCCCACGTAGAGCGCATTGCAGTAGTCCAAGCGGGAGATAACTAGAGCATGCACCACTCTGGCGAGACAGTCTGCGGGCAGGTAGGGTCTCAGCCTGTGTACCAGGTGGAGCTGGTAGACAACTGACCTGGATGCAGAATTGACCAGCACCTCCATGGACAGTTGTGAGTCCAAAATGACTCCCAGGCTGCGCACCTGGTCCTTCAGGGGCACAGTTACCCCGTTCAGGATCAGGGAGTCCTCCACACCAGCCCGCCTCCTGTCGCCCAAGAACAGTACTTCTGTCTTGTCAGGATTCAACCTCAATCCATTAGCCGCCATCCATCCTCCAACAGCCTCCAGGCACTCACACAGGATTTGAAAGAGAGGTAGAGACATAATATATTTGGGTCCTCTCGAATCTCCCAAGGAACTTGGGTTTCCTTCACAGACTGAAGTTTTTCAAAGTTCTTCATGACTGAAGTGATCGGAACGCAGAAATTTATTTCCAGTATTTTGGGTTTTACAACAGTCATGGCTCCACACTCACTGGGACAGATGGATTTGGATACAGTCCCCGCCCTGGTCACTATTTTATCTCAAAATGGTGATCTCATCTTAGAAACAGCCTTGTTGCATAAATTCCTGAAACGGCATTCTGGAGGGCATGCTGTCCTTGCTTGGGGCAAGAGAGCAAAACTGCATTGCTGTTGCGGAAAGTGTCATTTGAGCCAGGAACATGAGAGCTTTTGAAAGGCGGCATCTGATTTCACAACAGGCAAAAATACCAGGCTGGCTAGGTGACTTGAGCGAGACTTATTGGAGTAACTACCTCTCGTTCCTGTGATCCACCAGCAAAATATCAAACAGTATTTGATCCCTGAGGGAATGATAAGCATTCAAGGGTTACGCCCATTCTATTACCAGCAGACAAAACTCACCAAAGACTCATCTGGTACACTTGGCTACAGATGACTTGCAGGGCTGGTCCTAATATTAGGTAGACTGAGATTGCTGCCTCAGGTGGCAGGTTGTGAAAGGCAGGGAAGAGCACTTAGGTGCTGGAGAAGATAAGAGGAGTTTTCTGGAACAGGCCAAGGGACAAGGGCCTGTTTATTCCAGGATCCAAATCCTGTTCTAAGTGGAAGCCCAAAAGCAGGACCTGTGTACAACAGGTTTCTCCTTATTTATGATTCCCAACAACTGGTGTTTAGAGACATACTGTCTCCAACACTAGAGGTTGAACAGAGCTGTTCTCAGGTGGGTGGAGGATAATGTCCCCATCACTACTTTGAAGTAAGATTCAGCGGGTCTGGTTGGCTTCTGCAGACAAATAGGGGGTGCTCTTGTGTCCTTCATCTAAAGTAGCAGATGTGTTGGGCTGGCCCCACTGATTTGACAGCTTCCTTGCCATGGAGATGCTAGGCTTTGGGGCCAGCGAGATTTTATTTTTTAACAGCAGGCCCTGTATTCTTTCTTTACACTTGGGCAAGCAGGCGGAAGGAAACAGCCACATGGCTTCTCCCAAAGAATTCTGGAAACTAGTTTGCTAAATGTGCTTGGAATTGTAGCTCTGCAGGGGCTAAACTATAACAGCTAGGGTTCTTTGGGAAAAGCAACACCTTTTATAGGGGTATAAATGTGCTTATGTATGTGACGAACCACACAATCAATGCTTGCTGTCACCCTTTCAGCAGTTTGAATGTTAGTTGGCCCAATAAACTAATGATAAAGGGAATGATAAGAATTCAAGGGTTATGCCCATTCTATTACCAGCAGACAAAACTCACCAAAGAATGACTCATCTGGTCTTTTGTTCTGCTTGGGGGCTGCAAGGTAGTGGTAGTACCAGATATTTCATAATTTTTGAAAATGTTATGGGATTTCCTCCATTCCAAATCCAAGCATGGCAAACTCCATTTCTGAATTAATAGCTCTCAGCATAATTCTACATAAATAGCATGCTCTTTTAGCCAGATATGCAATTATCTAGGTTTTCTGCAGTCTAGTGCTATTCAAATTAATTAAGTTGTACTTTGCACCAGCAGACTCCTGCATTTTTATTAATACCTGATGCATTTCAAACACCAGGAGAAACAAAATTATAGAACAATCCTATGTATACTTTTTGCCAGTTTTAGTACCATTTTAATAAAAAATAGCTTTGAAGCCTGCAAACATTTAAGTAGTAAAATATGGTTCATTCAATCTGGAACTGGCCTGCTTTGTTTAATTCTTGCAGCTGTACACTGAAGCCTCTTGACAATTCTGTTCGTCAGTCAAACAAGACAGTGACTTGCCCAGCAGTTGAGTGATGATTTGAGTTTCCAAGAGGGAGAAACAGCTAAAGACACAAAAGGCTGTGCTCACATTAACAGCTTAAAATACAGCCCAGCCTCATATAACCAACATGCTTAAGTCTAAGTAATACATGAAGGAGTTAATGCCATAGAGTATGCTGTCCTGCCAGGCTTAGCTATGCCACTTCCCTTTACCTTGGGAGGAAATAGGTAATCAAGCCCTTGTTCACTCCCTGTTTATCTGAGAAGCTCAGTGTCCTCCAGCTCAACCACATGGCTTTCAACAGCCACTCTTGAGTTCCAATACCAATACTGTAGTCTAAGAACTTTGACCATTTAGTAATTAAGCTAGGTTTTGCTGCCAGTTTTTCTTATTGATATATGGAAAAGAGCATGAACCAGACCTTTGAAGAGTTTGTAAGTAAACCAATTTTTAACTTATCAAACGTGGCTTTTTCGTATGCAGGGGAAGAGGGAAATTTTGGAATTCGCTTGAAAGGGCATATTTTAAAGGTCTAACAGCTTATGTTTGCACACTTTACTTTGTTGCATATTTTGTGCCTTTAGCATAGCTCAATAGCTCAACCAGTAGAGCATGAGACTCCTAATCTCAGGGTGGTGGGTTCAAGCCACACCAGATTCCTGCATTGCAGGTGGTTGGACTAGATTACCCTTGAGATCACTAACAACCCTACAATTCTATGATTCTGCTGGGGTTCTCTCACCAAAGAGGTATGTACTTGAGCGAAATTTGGATCTTGGCATCCAATGATTTCTCCTTTCTATATATATGCTACACACACGCACACACACACACGGATTGTGGCTAAAGCCGTGTGCACACCGCTTCCCAAACCAGCAGCGGAAGCACTCAAGATGCAGAATAAATTGGAGTGTACATGAACAACACTAACAATAGTCATATCCCTGAACGGTCATGGCTTCCCCCAAAGACTCTTGGGAACTGTAGTTCTCCCTCCCCCTTCAAAGCTACAACTCCCAGCAACTTTAACAGACTCCAACCCTCAGAATTCTTTGGGGTGGGGATCCTGCATTGCAAATGTGATGTAACTTGTCAGTGTGGCTTCATTACAGGGGGTTGGACTAGAATCACTAGATGACCCTTGAGAGCCTGCACACAGGGTGGTTGGGCGACAGGAAGCATCAGAGCCGGATTTCGGTTTGATGAGACCCTAAGCTACTGAAGTTAATGGGGCCCTTTGTAAGTCCAGCTGTCCTTTGTCAGCAACAAATTGCCACTGTTTTTTTGTGCTGAATATATGCTATATGGTAATTTATGGACCTAATCGGTATCTAAAGCCATTTGCACATGTTGCCATGCAACCAGTCCATGCAGAAATGTGGTCCAACATAGGCACCCTAAATATGCTGTTGTTGTTTAGTCGTTTAGTCGTGTCCGACTCTTTGTGACCCCATGGACCAGAGCACGCCAGGCACTCCTGTCTTCCACTGCCTCCTGCAGTTTGGTCAAACTCATGCTGGTAGCTTCAAGAACACTGTCCAGCCATCTCGTCCTCTGTCGTCCCCTTCTCCTTGTGCCCTCCTATATATAGAAATGAGCAAACCAGTGATATTTTAGGGAGCAGGCTGGCAGGTGGGGCCCATTAGTTACATCTTAGGAGCCTACGCAACACAAAACACTGTTGCTGTATGTAGGTTTTATTTTATTTGTTTTTTAACTTATATTTTGGAAATGTACATCAAGTTTTTTTCCTTTAATTTTTTGGGGGGCCCCCAAGAGAGTGGGGCCCTAAGCTATAGCTTATACGTAAATCCAGCACTGGCAAGCATGGAACTGTGCTTCAGGAATCCAAGCAACCGAGAAGACCCAGCGTTATTCACAGGTGGACTCCAACTCCCATCAGGCCGTGCAAGCACTGGCCCAATGGCTCATGGGAGTTGTAGTCCAGCAACGCAGGGACCCCGATCTGGCAGCCACAGGTTTCTCCGCCCTTGAGAGGGTTCTTTACTCCGCAGGAAACCCAAGCCAGGAAGCACGTGACCCTCGGCACCCGAGAGAACCATCAACGGTCTGAGGAGAGCTTTTCCTAGGGGCAGCTTGAGAAGGTTCCATGTTCCCTTGGTAGGGGAGCAGAAGAGAGGAGGAAGGATGCCTTGGCAAAAAAAAAGGGGGCAATATATATAAACGTCATAAAAAAGCAAAACAAATGCATTTACGTTCATAAATATCGGTTTACTTCTCCTTGTAATCAGTTAAACCGCCGTTTCGGGTCTTCCCATACACCCCCCTCCCCCGCCGCTTTTTTGGTACAACCCAACTGCCATTTCCCCCCATTCTCTCTCTCGGCCAGCGGGTTCCCTCGCTTTCCCTTCCAGCCACGCCCACTTCCTCGACGCGAAAGGCGCAGCCACTCTACGGCCTCCGGATGACGTCAGTGTCAGATCGCCTATACGGATCCCGACGGGTTCGGGCAAGGGATCGCGCGTCGGGTAGGAACGACGGCCCCGATTGGGCGCGGGCTTGAGCAAGCGGCCTCCCGATTGGCCGCCCGCCGCGACCCAATCGGCAGGCGGTTTGTTCTGGGAGGAGGGTGAGAGAGAAGGCTGGGCTGTGGGGGACAGAAGGGAGGAAAAGGTGAGGGGAGGAGGGGGACTCGGGGAGAGCGCCCCTAGTGCAGGGGGGAGCCCAAGGCGGGACGGGGGGTGGGGTGGGGGTGGGGAAGGTAAGGAAGCCCAGAGCGGAGCCGCCGCTCCCCCCCCACTTTGCAGGGTTGTGGGGGAGGGAGGGGAAGTGGCCCCTCCCGCAAGGGTGGGGGAGGGGAGCCCAGCACGCCCCATGCAAAGAGGGCGAGTGCCTGGTAGATTTGACCCCACCCCCTGTGAAAATGGTGATGGTGGTGGTGGGGAATGGGAGCCCCCATGCACAGACTGGGAAATCAGACCCCTGTGTAGGGGGCTGGGGCTGAGGAGAAGCGGGGCAGGCGCCCATGTGCAGAGGAGGATGGGCGAAGGGGAGTCCCAGATGCACAGGGAGACCTGGAGAACTACCTGAGGAAGTAGGTTGTGGCCCGTGAAATCGTGCTGCGGTTAATGCGCTAGTCTTGCCAAGGTATCATAAGGCTCTTTGTTGGTGATGGGGGGCGGGGTGGGCAGAGAGAGAGAGAGGAGGGGGTTCCTCTTTTCCGAAGTGAGGTGGAGAGAAAGAGGAGTGAGAGCTGCTTTCAAGGGCAGGATTGGAAGAAAATGGGAACTGGAGGCTCTGATCCTCTCCTGTGTAAGCAAACAAAAAACTTAAGGGAAGGGTGCAGCCCCCTGATGATGGGTTGGATGTCAAATCATTGAGGGGCCTGTTCAGCATTGCAGTGGGGATGAGGGGCTGATCTGCACCTTTGCTTGCTGTCTACTTATTTACAGTCTTCTTTTGAACTCAAGTTTCCAGAGGACCGACTTTCTCAGTCTTGGCGTGTGCTGGAGCAGGCAAGATTGGATGTCTTTCTAGAGCCACAGGCCCTTCTGGGGCTGGTCCGTGGCTTTAGACCTCGAAGGTATGTGGGAGATGCACCCTGAAGCCAGGTGAAATACAGCTCAAGACTCAGAAACAGCTGGTGGGGTAAAAATCAGATTTTCATTTTTTCAAAGATGAATTTAAATTGGTGCTTTTTAAGAGTCTTCCCCCCCCCCTTGAAATAAGATTGTTTAATATGGCAACTTACAGTAATTAAGTGCAGATAAAATGTATATATTATAATCTTTTACAACTGGACTAGTGATCTCCTATCAAACACATTGAGATAAAACCTCATTTTCTATGTAAAAGACATGTTTATGTTAATCTGTTCTCAGGTGAAGACTTATAAAGGGGGTAATAGGTCACTGAGAAAAATGATGAATATTTATTACACTGCCAGTACGCTACACAGACATTTACATTCCATCTCATGGAAAAACATGATTGTGACTAGTAATAGCCTTGCTTCTGGAATGTGTTGGACATTCCTGACTGGGATCTAAAGAACAGCTTAAAAATCTGCAGATTATATGGACTGTCCTAGTAATATTGTTGACTTATTTTCTCTGAAGTGACTCCCATACTAGATCACAACTACTTTTGAAATATCCACAGTATTAAAGCTATGCTTCCCCCCTCCCCTGTGCATCATTTTGCACTTAAATCAAATATTGTTTGTTGCCTGTTCATCTATTATGGAGAGATCCTTTTGGATCCCTATCCTTAATAATGTAGTGTCTTCCTCAAATAGCGTTTTCATACAGATCCATTGACTGGTAATTTTCTCTGAAACATGCAGTGCACCAGAAATTCAGCTGCAATGTGGCAATTGGAACTGCTGAGAACTAGGGAAGGCTGCTGTACACTGGAGGACATTTGCATGGCAGTGCCTCTTACATCTGCTGCCAAGATCTGCAAGAAACATCAGCAGCCACGAGAACCTGGCAGAGGAAGCCCTGCCCTATGACAGACTAATAATATTCCAATTAAATGTTTCCTTGCTCTTTAAATGCATTATAAGCGAGCTTGAGATCTTTGGGTAGCTAATGGGCTATAATCCTAATCAATATTGTCAGTTGACCTAGTCAGATGAGCCACCATGGGGTTACAGAGTGCTAGACAAGATGGGCCTTTGGCTGGCCCTAGCAAAGCTCTTCCTAAATGATTGAAAATTGACTTACTTCCAACTTAGCACAATTGAGTTGTGTGTGTGTTTTTTAAAATAATTACCTTTACTTTTATTTTCTTGATTTTAATTGCAGCTACTGGCTGATCCTGGTGTTTCAGGATAAATTCTTTTAAAAGTCTGTTTACTAAACATGGACAGTTAGAAAACCATTACTTAACATAGGGGTGTTAGGGGAAGGGTAGTACCTCGGGTGGGGGGGCAGGTTGTGGCTCCTAGAAGCTGTCAGCATGTGACAGCAAACACACCTCAGGAAATTGGCTAGCTAAACCAGATGAGGGTGGCAGATGGATCTCAAACCCTCTGTGAGTTAGCAACTTCCTCTGCATTCAAAGACAGGCTCCTGCAGATGGAGCAGACAAGACCAATAGTGAGTCCCAACAGTCAAGGAGGTTTCTGCAGGTGCTGAAGAGGGAAGTAAGGGGCAGATGGGGCTCATCTACCCGGGAAGGTAGCCCATCTAGGAGAATGAAAGCTCTGATCCTAAACTTCTGCTGCTTTGCGGGCTGTCTTTGGGAGAAGAGGAGGCTAGGGAGTATACCCTACACAAATCTGGACTGGAGTACCCAAGGCAGTTGGGTGGTACCTTATAGGCTGCCTCCTAACAACTCCAGCAGCCAAGCTTGTGCCAGATGTATCACTCTGCTTTCCTTTGGATCACATCAGCGAGGCTGGGGGGGGGGTTGTGCCTTGGGGTGATCACTTGGGTGTTGCTAACATAGCAGTTTGACTGTAGTTAATTTCGTCATTGCATGGTTCTTTGGGTTTTTTGTAATTAGTATAAGTATCAAGCCTGTCGGCGATCAAAAATATTTCTTGCTTAAATAAGCCTGCTATTTTACAAATAGTTAATCATTATTTGACAACATTTGTCCAAAATTGAGTTGATCCTTTCTGACCAGTCAGATGCCCAATTCTGTCCTCAAACCTGGCTGTCTCATTGTTTACCCCAGCTTCAGGTGTCTAATGAAATAGTTATGGTAAATGGCTGCTATCTACAGAAGCTCATGGGATACCCCAATACAGTGGTACCTCGGGTTAAGTACTTAATTCGTTCTGGAGGTCCGTTCTTAACCTTAGGCTGTTCTTAACCTGAAGCACCACTTTAGCTAATGGGGCCACCGGGCTGCTGGAGCACGATTTCTGTTCTCATCCTGAAGCAAAGTTCTTAACCTGAGGTAATATTTCTGGGTTAGCGGAGTCTGTAACCTGGAGCGTATGTAACCCGAGGTACCACTGTACTTGTTCCCATCTGTTTTGAAAACAGTCCTCTTATTGCTTACTTCTTTTTTAACCGGTTTCCAATCCACCTATCTTCCCATGCAGAAGCCATCGTGATTGTTTGGATCCTGCTCTTAAATGTGATTAAAATCATTTATTTATATTCAGCCTTTTCCTAGGCAATTTAAAACCATGAAATCACAGAACTCTGTGATTTACAGTGCAATCCAAACCCCAGAACTGCCAATATGAGTTTGGATTTGGCAGATCTTGGACTTTTCCAGTTCAGCTAGGGCTATACCGGCTTAAGTCCCTCATCCTGACTGAGCCAAAGATCTAACAGTGTAAGTCTTTCATCCCCAGCTCAGCTGGCAGAACTTAGAACAGTGTAGTCCCCCAAAAGAGGTGTTTTGAAGAAGTGGGTAGAGTGAAAGGAGAGACTCACACCTGTTTCAAACCCCATTCAGCTTGGTTGTGTATCCTAGGTCCCAATCCTCAAAACTTAGGCGCCCACCCAGCTTCTGGCTTGGCCAGCACTTAGTCTCCTCCCTCCCTCCCCTTGCCAGAGGCTCCTGAAATGGGGTAACATGTGCTAGCATAAGTTTCACCTGTTCTCTATAGTTGGGATTGCTCTGCCAAATCAGTCCACTCGCTGCTGTTGGACTCTAGAATTGGGCAAAAAGAAACAATGATACTGTGTGCTAACAGAACAGCACTGAAATCAGGACACAGGCGGCATGAAAAGGAGGAGTGCCTTTATTTCTGCTTCGTACTGAAAGAACTGAGAATATTGGTTGCAAAACCACACTAACGAAGATGTAAATGTGTTTATGCTACATGTTTCAGCCACTTTGAAATCTGTCCATAGTATCTGGCAATTGTACAGCAGAAGGGCTATAGCTCAGTGGTAGAGCACGTTCATGGCACACAGAAGGTCATCGGCTCAAAACTTGCCATCTCCATTTAAAAGGTTCAGGTAGCAGATGATGACAGTGATCCCTGCCTGAGGTCCTGGAAAACCGCTGCCAGAGAGTAGACAATACTGGACTAAACTGTGTAAATCCCTGTGTGATTTACTGCCACAACTTCAGTATAGGTGTTTTTGTGAAATAACTTAATTGTTATAAGGAAAGAGGGTCTTTAGTGTTTTGTTTTTCCATTCCCTGTTGCAGTAATGCATGAAAACCTAACTAGCCTTTCAATGTAACGCAAGTCTGCTTAACTCTCAGCCCCACCAATTAAGGTTTTTGCCCTTGCCTGAATAAATACTGTATTTTCGCTCTATCAGATGCACCAGACCATAAGAAGCACCTAGATTTTGGAGGTGGAAAACAAGAAAAAAATATTTTGAATCCCAGAAGCCAGAATAGCGAGAGGGATCTGGCTTCTGGAATAGACTTTGGCTGTTCTGGCTTCTGGGATAGCCCCGCCAAGCCTCTTCAGGGCAGCGGGATGAAGGCTCCCCCTGCCCAGAAGAGGCTGCACGCGGCTAAGGCATAAGCCAGGAGAGGCGCTGTACAGAGAGTGAGAGCTGCGCAGTGCCCCTTCAGTGAAGTGGGAGCAGGAACAGAAGGGGATCCTCCCACTTCTCTGAAGGGGCGCTGCGCAGCTCTCCCTCTTTGCGCAGCACCATTTGCTCCATAAGACGCACTCAACATTTCCCCTTTACTTTTTAGGAGGAAAGAAGTGTGTCTTGTGGAGCGGAAAATACGGTAGTCTAAAAAAGCAGTAGTTGACTGACGTACTGATTGATGCTGCAATCTTATACACACTTATCTAGGAGTAAGTGCCGTTGAACTCAGTGGGGCATCCTTCTAGGTAAGCCTGTATTGGGCTGTGGCGCTTATACTATTTTCTTGCAATTCCTGCTCCTTGCTGTGGGAACCTGTGAAAGACCTGTATCTTACCTGTTTCATCATAGGATGCATTTTATACCAGGGTTTTCATTTGATTAATTGGTTGAATTAATAAATAGCATTTTTCTTTGTATTTAGATGTCTGCATACTTTATCTGATTTTAATTTTGTATTTTTATATTGTAACCTGTCCTGGAACCTTATGGTGAAGGGTGGATAAGGAATAGTATTATTATTATTATTATTATTATTATTATTATTATTATTATTATTATATTTTATTTTATTTATTAATGTGTCACAGTAAACAGCATATCAGAATTGGCATTCTGTTTTATTTTTTAAAAAAATTGCAGGCACTGATCAAAGTATTTTTCAGTCAGCGATCCAGATTAATCACCCAAAAGTTGCGACCCTAGTCTAGAACACCGGGCTCCCTAATTTTTCCTTTCTCTTTCTTATACACCCCAGCAGGCTTTCACGATGGCAGAGTCAACCGAGGAGACGCTGCTATATGTGGAGCATCGCTTTGTCTGCTCGGAGTGCAGCCAGCAGTTCAACTCCTTGGAGGAAGCCCTGGTACACCAGCAGAGCCACCTGTGCTCCCAAGAGCAGCAGTATCAAGTGGTGGGGCTGGCAGAAGCTGGGCTGGTGGCAGGTGGTGAGGCCGGCCTCTACCAGACCGTGACTGTGCAGGAAAGCCAGTACCAATGTCTGGAGTGCGGACAAATCCTCCTGTCTCCAAGTCAGTTGCTGGAACACCAGGAGATGCACCTCAAGATGGTGATCCAGGAGCCGGAACCCTTGGTGAAACTGCTGAGCTCCAGCCAGATCCATTATGAGTGCACAGAATGCAAGGCCCTGTTCACCAGCCAGGATGTGTGGCTTGCTCACCGGCAGACCCACCGGAAGCCACCCGAGCCACCGGCTCCCCCTCCTCAGAGCCGGGCACTGGTCAACCTGGAGCACTCCTACCGCAAGCCGCAGGATGGGGTAGACACTGTGCAACTGCTGCTGTATGAATGTGGTGAATGTTTCCAGCTGTTTCAGTCGACGGCAGACTTGCTGGAGCACCAGACCACACACCAAGTGATCCAAGCCTCCCCAGGGACACGAGCGAGGGAGCTGCCTGCATCCTGCCCCACGGAACCGAAAGCGCCACCACCCCCGCCGCCACCACCTCCAAGTTTAGTGGCTGTGCACAACGGGGCTGTGCCGCCGCCAGCCCCCACCAGTGTCACGGCCACGGATCACAGCTATGAGCTAAAAAACAACCCCGGGGAGCAGCTTCCCCGGAAAGCGAAGCAGGGCGCCAAGGAGCACATGTGTGCCGAGTGTGACCAGCCCTTTCCTTCGGCCCACAAGCTCCAGCTTCACATGAGGAGCCACCGGCAGGGCGCCTTCAAGTGCCCGCTCTGCAGCAAGGTGCTGCCGTCCCCAGCTGCCCTTGAGAAGCACCGGGAGGAGCACAGCGGCGAGTCGCGCTTTCTGTGCATGGACTGCGGCCTGGGCTTCGGCACGGAGGCGGTGCTCTTGTCCCACCGGCGCACGCACTCCTCCAACCCCCTCTACCGCTGCGCTTGCGGGAAGACCTTCATCAACATGACCAAGTTCCTTTACCACCGACGTTCCCACAGTGCCAATTCAGCGCAGACCCATGAGTTGCCTGCATCTCCTCCTGAGGAACAGCCTCCCGAGGAGGAGCCACCTGAAGCCTTGGAGCAGCCGGAGCAGCCGCCGCCACCACCTCCACAACCACCTCCTCCTCCTCCTCAGCAGCAGAAGCAGCAGCAACAACAGCAGCAGCAACAACAGCAGCAGCAAGAACAAGAGGTGTTTCCACTGGCCATCATCTGCTCAGTGGACAAGACCTCTGCCCCAGCCGAAAGCAACGTACAGGAGCAAAAGCCCTCGGAGTTCCAGTGCCTGCTCTGCAACAAAACCTTCCCCAAGTTGACGCTGCTGCTGCGCCACCAGCGCTTTGTCCACAACATGGAGCGCCGCCACAAGTGTCTGACTTGCGGCAAGATGTTCAAGAAGAAGTCGCACATGCGCAACCACCTCCTGACGCACACCGGCGAGAGGCCGTACCACTGCAAGGAGTGCGGCAAGAGCTTCAACTCGCAGGCCAACCTGCAGCGCCACCGCCTGACGCACACGGGCGAGCGCCCTTACCGCTGCGAGATCTGCCAGAAGTGCTTCACGCAGTCGTCCACCCTGCAGCAGCACCTCCTGGTGCACAAGCGCCACTACCCCTACAAGTGCCAGGAGTGCAACAGCGTCTTCCACCGGCCCTACCGCCTGCTTATGCACCGCTACCACCACACGGGTGAGTACCCCTACAAGTGCCAGACCTGTGGCCGCTCTTTCCTGCTCCGCCGCCTGCTGGAGGTCCACCAGCTGAGTCACACGGGGCAGCAGCCCCACCGCTGCACGTCCGGCTGCGGCGCCGCCTTCGTCACGGCCGAGCAGCTGAAGGAGCACAAGTGTGGCAAGATGAGCCGCCACTTTGAGTGCTCCGTCTGCGGCAAGAAGGTTGGCTCGACGGCGCAGTTGAGAGCCCACGAGCGGCTGCACGGGGACATCCAAGTTCCCGAAGGGGCGGAGGAAGAGCCCCCCACTTTGGAGCCGCCCCCACCCCGGCCACGCCGCCCCACCGGCCCCAAGGTTTTCGAGTGCAGCGACTGCAAGAAACTGTTCAGCACCGAGACGTCGCTGCAGGTCCACCGCCGCATCCACACGGGCGAGCGCCCCTACCCGTGCCCAGATTGCGGCAAGGCCTTCCGGCAGTCCACGCACCTCAAAGATCACCGGCGGCTGCATACCGGCGAGAAGCCCTTCAAATGCGACGAGTGCGGGAAGGCCTTCACCATCGCCGTGCGGCTGGCCGAGCACAAGCGCATCCACACGGGGGAACGCCCGTACCACTGCGACGCTTGCAACAAGGCTTACCGCTCCTTCTCCAACCTCTGGAAGCACCGCAAGATGCATCAGCAGCAGCGGCTGCAGAACGAGCAAGAGGCCATGGCAGAGGCTGTCGCCGCTGCTGCGGCCGCGGCCGCTGCTGCAGCCGCAACGCCGTCGGCCTCGTCCACACCTAGCGATCAGGTCTATGGCAACACTGTTACCATTATGGAGACCATCCCCGTGGTGGAGACCATTGAAATCTACCCTACAGATGCCGGGGTTCACTTTGAGAACATCCAGGTGGAGAATGTCCAGATAGGGGGAGTTTGAGTTGGGCTGGGGGGAGCAAGGAGATGCAGCTGGCCACGCTCTGTGGACCGGGAGCTGCTGCTCTCTGGCTCCCCCTTGCTGGGGCTCTAGTGTAGCTGCAACAACTTCTGCTCCCTAGCTTTTTTATCCATGCTCCCTCTGCTGTCCAGGTTTTGGCCATTTCTGCAACATGGCTGCGTCATCTTGACTTCTCCGGTTCTGAAGGTGAACTGGGCTCCCATTTCCTCCCTGTCTGCACAAACACCAGGACGGCATTGGGGTTGGCTTGTGTGCTCGATGCCACCGTGGGCTCTGACCCTCCCATTTCCTTTGGGGTTGGGTTCTTTCCCACTCAGTTGTGTGGAACGTGGCTTTTTTTTTTTTAATGACACAGGCGACCCCCCAGACTTGAGAATGCCCAACCACAGCCTCCCCCCATGGCTGAGCCCCTTGAATGCTAAATGGTTTTGTTTGTTTCATAGAGCGCTCCAGGGAATAGCTTCCCTGCTGGGGTTCAGTCTGACTTGTAAATACCTCTTGACTGGGTTTCCCTCTTCGCTGTGGGAGCTTCTCTCACTGTTTGCTGTTGCTCCCCTATCACCCACACATATTCCCCTTGTGACCCCTGACAGCTGCTTTTATTTGGTTTCTTGCTAACTGGATTCTTCCTCATGGCTGCAGGAGCATTTTGTTATTTCGTATGAAAATTAAACAGGAATCAAAGCGCTCATGGTTTTTTGAAGTGTGTTCTTTTGTATTACGGTGGTTTTGAGTAGAGCTGGGTGCAGCGTAAGGCTGTCAGTGGGTTAATTTCTAATCACCTGCAATGTTCATTATTTGTTATATTAATACTTAATGCCTTCTTAAAACAGGCATTCTTCCCTCTTTCTCTCTCTCACAGGAGGGAATTTATTTCATTCCATTTATGAATCGCTTCCCATAAAACATCTTGAAGCAATTTAACAAGGTGGCTGTTTCGAATATTGTGCCTGTTGCAACATGTTACTTCGTTATCTGAAAAGGGAAATAACCCTTTCTTCAAAGTGTTCTTTATTTATATGGAAATCTATGCAGATTTAATTGTTTTGACTGAAACTTAACACAATTAATCCCCTGATAACGGTTTTTAAAGCAGACAAGCCCTAAAGTTTTCATGTAATCCTCACTGTAAGGTGCTTTGACAAAAATTTAATAAGCAGAAACTGCTGGTCGTTGTTGAAAGAAAGGAGTATCTGTACCGTTTTCTGCTTTCATTTGCTGTTGTAGTAACACGAGATCACTGAAATACACTAAATAAACAACCTGTGCAATTAAATCTTGGTGCCACCACATACAGTTGTCCCCCACTAATTAACTAAAGCAGGAATAGCTAACCTGTTGCCTTCCTGATAATGCTGGATGCCATTTCCTAGAGGCCATGCTAGCTGGACCTTCTGGGAGTTGTAGTCCGGCAACTTGCGGAGAGCCAAAGGTTCTGCACCTTCGATCTAAAGCATTATCTGTCATTTAAAAGTTGCAGCAGTAGCAGAGTAAAAAGATATGACAAGTCTAGAGGATAGTGCAAAGTGTTTCTTCTTCCCAGGCAGGACTTCCCCGTTAAGGATAATTCTAGCCTGGTGAGGAATTTCCCCTCTGGAATGTGTCCCTTTGTTAGTGGGAGTCTGTGGAGCATGGGACTCTTAATTTCAGGGCCATAGCTTCCAGTCCCATACTGGGCAAAAGACTCCTTCATTGCAGGGGGCTGAACTAGATGATCCATGTGGTCTTTTCCAACTCTACAATTCTATGATTCTATTGGTGGATGGATATGAGCGTGAGAGATCCCCTATCATACCTTTTTTGGTCAGAGGCTGTAATTTTGCATCATGTCCACTAGGTGGGACAGTTTTTAAGAATTGCCTTGCTGAATTTGACCAAAGGTATGGTTTGGCCCAGCAATCTGTCTCCCAGAGTAGACAGCCAGATGCCACAGATGCAAGCAAGGCGCAACAGAGGTGACAATCAGGGGAATTATAGCATCTCTGAATGTGAAGACTTCAGTTTAGCCTTCAATATGTACCAGCAGCCCCTTGATACTTGGAAGGCTTGATTGCTTGTAAAGGAAGCTGCTGAAACACAAAAATATATATGAGTCACAAAGTCAGGGTGTGGTGCGGTGGAGGTAGAGAGACCTAGTTGGATTTGGACAGAGGTTGTCCCTTACCCAAGTGGAAGCAAGAAGAACATTTTGATTAGAAGGTAAATGATTTGGGTCCCAATAAATGCCACCTGAGAAGAGCTACCTAAAATTCCATCCCTGGACAAACAGAAGCACCAGGTCCCTTTAAATGTAAGCTATGGACATTTTCAGGATCCAGTTGGGGGACAGCTTGCTGCAGGTTGTATCACTCAAGTTTGTGGGCTTTCTGCACTGCAGGTAAAGCCAAGCTAAGGGTTTTTCCTTTCCTTCTTGCTGTGCTTCCCTCTGCTGTCTTTACCCTTGCAGCCCAAGTAGAGCATCTGCTTGGATCCTCATCTTCTTCAGGTAGGGCTGGGAGAGGCCCATGCCTCAAAGCCTGCAGAAACCAATGCCTCTCAGCACGGTGCCAAGCTTGATGGATCGATGGTTTGACTTGGCAAAAGGCAGCTTCTCGCCTTCCTAACAATTGATGCAAGCAATTCCTAGCTGCTGCTCCTTTTTTAGGCTGCCTGGAGGACCTTGGAGCAGGTGGCTTTTCTCCCCCTTATACCCACATAATCACACATGGAGTCTGTGCAGATGGAAGGAAAAGAGTTCCCGACTCTGGCGGGGTGTTTTATGCCATGGGGCTTCCCTCAGCATCTTCTCTCTTAGTTTGCGCCTTATCTCCTGTTCCTCGCTGGCCAAGGAGCTGGCCTTGGTGCTGAGGACACCAGCTGTGAGGGCTCAGTCACTGAAATGCACATCAGATGAGAGAACATTTGCCTTTGTGCTCTCATGGACACGCTTTCCATTCTCCCAGGGCCGCAGAGCAGCTTCTCCTGTGCGTTTTGATGAGGCGCTTTCAGTGGTGTCACGACAGCTTGAGGAAGGATCCCGTTCTGGTCATTTCTCTCTTTCCGCCTGGCTGCAACGCGGCTGCTATTCCCTAGGCATGGCTGTGTCCTTAATACCTCTCCGTTTCTACCTCTGGCACGTTAAGGCACCTTCCGGTTGAGCGGCACGTACGTTGAAGATGTGCTAATGCATTATTAAGCACGGAGGGAGGTGCCGTTATTCTGTGATTCAAGATAATGGGAGTTGTTGGTCTGTTGTTGTTTTAATGGCTAGGTGTGTCTGCATTTTCCCAGAGTAAAAGCTTCCAATTTATACATGGCGCTCCTGTGGAAATAACTTCTCCATTAGCTTTTGTGAAGCTCCCCAAGTTATTCAGCAGGAACATCTTTTCAGGAGTGAAGACTCATGGCAGGGGTACTGAAAGAAATGGTCTGTTGAACTTTGGAGTAATTTTATTTTCTTGTATTTTGTCTTTCATACATGCCTTTTTTATTGGGGGGGGGGATGTTTCAGGAACAGGAGCAGGAAGGGGGCGGGTTAAAGCAAGGGGACTTTCCATTAGGAACATTTTCCTATGCAGATACAGGTAATTTGCATCAGAAAGTGTTCAGCTTGCATTAGAACATTTTCCAACGCCCTAGAGAGTGATCTAATTTAGCACGCTTATTTACATGTATTTAGTAAACAAAGCTAAAATCTTTGAAATTTCCTGATACTTTATTGGCAGTTGACACCCATTTATTGTTACTAATGAACTTATGAGATGGAGATTTTTCTGTGAAAAACCACATAACTGTGAAATTTCTAGCAAATGTTTTTTGTGGTTTTTCCCCAAAACCTATTGGCTGATTATACTGTTTTCCACAGTTATACATCGCAGTTACACACTCTACAAGCAAATCCTTGGAAGGAGGAAAACCTAGAGCAGTGCTTTTCACACAGAGATGCACCGGGTACCCTCCTGAGTGACTGTGGTGCATCTCCAGTGGGAGTAACTGAATGGCCCATTTGCACCTGAAGAATGTCAGGGCAGGAGGCTCACCATGAGTGAAAGCTAATGGGAAAAAGCAGAGTTGTCACAAGGTCACCATATCATGCAGGGAGTCAACAGGCAATGATTTGCTGTGGATAAATTCTCTGGATTAATTTTTTCCCTTGAAGCACAAGTTGTGAAAACTGCTCTGGATAGTCCACGAAAATGGTAACTCTGGATTTAATAAAGTGTCCACGGGTGGCCCCTCTTCTCCCCTACGCAATGGTTACAGGGGCAATATGGTGGTGGTCTTCAACCTTTTCATATATGACCTACCTTTAACTTCAACTGGCAACAAATGACTGGGCACTGTTTCTGACCTTTATGCCCTTTCTCTCTGCATGGCTCAGCGTATTTGGTTTAGCTCTTTTTTTCCTTGTCTCCAAAGATCTGCGGCAACACAAGAAGAGGCCTTTCCAATTGTGCCTCCTTGCTTATAGAATGCTGTCCTAGAGGACACTCGCCTGGCACCATCATTGCATAGCTTAGGTGCCAGACAAAAACATTTCTTTTTAATGAGGCCTTTGCCTTTTATCTGCATATGGCCTTTTTTCTTGGGTGGGAGGTTTTAATGTAGATCCATCACTTTGATCCTTTTTGTCGCGCTTTTCTGAAACTTTTCCAGCTCTTCAATATCCTTTTGGAGGTGAGGCAAACAGAACGGTACGCAATCTTATTCCAAATGTGGTTGCACCATAGATCAACACCTTCCAGAGATGGTCCTCTCCCTCCCTGACGTACATCGCTGGTTTTCTCTTTCAAAACTGATCTACCCTGCACCAAACAGGCCAGAAACTTAAATAAAAAAAAAACAACCATACATATTTGCGCATGTGGAGCAGGGACCGCCAACCCTCCCGTTTCTGCTCCAGGGCTATCTGTGCCTGGAATTGGAGATGGCAGCTTCCAAGACTGCTTTGGAACTCCACCCAGACAAGTTGCAACAGGAAGACCGGGCAGTGCTGAGGATGATGGGGAGGGAAGCTGGCAGCGAGGAAGGCAAGGGGCAAGCAAGAAGAAAGGAATGGGAATGAGTTGAAACTGTTATTCAGTCTTCCCTACGAAGTCCTTTCAATGCATGGGAACCTAAGGAGCAGCTACAAGGAATGTGTATCCAAGATACAGTGGTATCTTGGTTCTCGCAACGGCTTGGCTCCTGAACGCCGCAAACCTGGAAGTGAGTGTTCCAGTTTGTGGACATTTTTCAGAAGCCAAACATCCGGCATGGCTTCCAATTGAGTGCAGGAAGCTCCTGCAGCCAATTGGAAGCCGTGCCTTGGTTTTCGAACCGTTTCAGGAGTCGATGGACTCCCAGAACGGATGAAGTTTGAGAACCAAGGTACCATTGTACACAAGGGTAAGGGAGATGGATCTGCACTCAAACAGAGCTCATTAGAGCCAGGAGGGTTGCAGGATTCTTCCCCTAGCTCCAGGTAGAGAGAGAGGTAAAGGTAAAGGGACCCCTGACCATTAGGTCCAGCCGTGACCGACGGGTTGCGGCGCTCAACTCGCTTTATTGGCCAAGGGAGCCGGTGTACAGCTTCCGGGTCATGTGGCCAGCATGACTAAGCCGCTTCTGGCGAACCAGAGCAGCACACAGAAACACCGTTTACCTTCCTGCCAGAGTGGTACCTATTTATCTACTTGCATTTTGACATGCTTTCGAACTGCTAGGTTGGCAGGAGCAGGGACTGAGCAATGGGAGCTCACCCCGTCGTGGGGATTCAAACCGCCGACCTGATCAGCAAGTCCTAGGTTCTGTGGTTTAACCCACAGCATCCCTTTAGAGAGAGAGGTAGAGGAGATTAAAACAGGAGGCATGGGAACTGTAGTTTTCCCTTCACAGAGCTACAATTAACCAGCATGCTTAACAAACTACACTTCCCAGGATTTCACGTGCTTTAAATGTGCACTGTGTGTGTGTTGTGCGTCTCCTGGAGCCCTCCCCAAGCAGACTTCAAAACACACAAGGGAGGAAAGGAAAGTAGGAAGGGAAAGCAAGCTAATAAGTGGCGGAACACTGAGGTATGGTGTGGATCTGCCAACCTTTTGCTGCTATGATGCAAAATAAGCAACCAGCAACCCACTATGCCTAAATAAGACTGTCAATGGGTATGCGAAGTTCTTGGGTCCCGCTGCACCTTGCACCTAATCCCTTTCTACCCAAAGGTAGAAATACCAATTGTAGGGCCAGCTTGCATATTAAACAGCTGAAACCAAGATGTGGCCCTTGATTTGTCTGCTTAGCAAGGTGTCATGATTAATCTTGATCCTTGGAGCGATGCTCCTGTGTTATACAGGTGTTTGCTGCATTCACACCTTGCAGTTTCAGGTGTACGTGTTAAAACTTCTGCAACTGATGTGTAGCTAGCTGTTGTTAGGTACAAAGTACCAGCATAAAGCTTAAATGCTACTGCACACTTCAGGTACTTCAAAATAATCTGCCCCAGCAGTTAGCATAGATGACCAGCCTTCAATTAGAGCAGTGCTTTCCAAATGTTTCAGGTTGGTGGCACGCTTTTTAGACATGCATTATTTCGCAACACAGTAATTCAGTTTTACAGTACAGTGGTACCTTGGTTTGCATACGTCTTTGTTTGCATATGTTTTTTATTACAAACACGTCAAACCTGGAAGTGCGTATCCCGGTTTGCAACCTTTTTTTGGATTACAAACTTTTTTTGTTTTTTATTACTAACAAAAAAAAATTTGGAGCCCCCATTGGCAAAAGTGCACCTTGGGTTACAACCTGTTTTGGTTTACAAACGGACCTCCGGAACGGATTATGGTTGTAAACCAAGGTACTACTGTACTAGCAAACGGGAGGTTAACCCCTTTCCAGCCCCGAGAGGAGCGTGGGGAGCGACTGAGCGACACACAAACTGCAGACAACACACTGATGTGTCACGACACACAGTTAGGAAAGCTCTGAATTAGAGTATCCGACAAAGACCAGGTTGGGGGATGGGGAGAGAGACTCACCTAAAAATCTCCACACAGGCATTGAGAAATTCCCAGTCATCTTTCCCTACCTATCCCATAAGGTAGTTGTTGTGAGGGTACAATGAAAAATATCTTTTATGCCGTCCAGGGAATTTTGGAGGAAAGGTGGCATAGAACAGCAATTGTGTAAGAAAGTCCAAACCAGTCTCATTTGACTTTAAAAGAAGAAAGTTTTTTTTTTAAAAAAGCAGTAAGTAAGGGGACAGGGAAGAAGGAAACTGGAAGGGAAAGTCAAGAGGGTTCTGGGGTGAGCTGTATGGCTAAAACAAAATGAGATTGGGGAAGAACTCCAAAAGAATCTCTCCAAACTCAGTAACGGGCATTAAATCCCAGATGCAGCTGGGGGTAAGCAACTGTAAGCAATGCACATTAGGGCAATAAGAAACCTAACTTTGCAGATTTGCTTGTAGGGTCTGAACTGGTGGTGAGCAATTGGCGGCGAGCTCTCAGGGTTGCAGTGGGAGCACGTTGAAGGCGTTGACCCAGTGTGCAGCAGCAGCTGCGAAGAGAGTAAATTCTATTGTAGAGCTCATTAGGAAAAGGATTGAAAATAAAATTGCCTATATTATACAAAATCTATGGTGCAGCTGCACTTGGAATCCCGTGAACGGTTTTGGTTGCCATGTCTCAAAAACTACATTGGCTCAGAAAACGGTAACCAGAGTGATCAGGGACGTGGATCAACTCGCTTACAATACTGGGGATTATTATTATTATTTTCATTGAGGAAAACAGCAAGTAAGATGGGGAAGGTGCAGAGAGAATGGGTTGAGAGAAGTCTATTATAAGAACTGAGGGCCATCTCATGAAGCTGAACGTTGGGAAATTCATCTTACACAAGGGAAATGACTTACTCGTACAGCACATAGTTAAAAACGGGGGGATTTGCTCCCACACAATAGAGAGCCAGCTACCAACTTGCATGGCTTTAAGAGGAGATTGGACAAATTAATGATAGCTATGATACCCTCCATTGCAGCTATGGTTTACCTTCCACTGTCAGAAACAATGTGCCTCTTAGTACCAGTTTGTGGGAACTGCTGGTCCTCCACTCATGTGCACTGCAAGCCTCCCATAGACATCTACTTGCCCACTGTAAGAACAGGATACTCAAATATCTGGGCCTTTGGTCTGATCCAGTAGGCATTTGGGGAGCCAGGCAAAGCCTACCCTGTTTCAATTGGCATTTGTGCTTTAACTCGGTCACGTTTGCCAGTTCGTTAACTTTGTTTCGTATTTTATGTTTCAGATCTAGCCCTGCAATGTCTGAATTATAGCTTTTACGGCTCTTGTTCTTTCATTCTGCTAGCCTGAGTTTGGCTGCTGCTATATGTTTTGTCACTTGCATTTTCATATCACATTATATTTTTATGATGTGCTCCTGTTTGTCAAGCCACCTTGAGTGCAATTTGTAGAAAGGCAGCACAAAATAAATAAATTAAAGCATCTCTCTCTCTCTCTCTCTCTCTCTCTCTCTCTCTCTCTCTCTCTCTCTCTCTCCCTCTCTCCCTCTCCCTCCCTCTCTCTCTCTCGCGCGCGCTCTCTCTCTCTCTCTCTCTCTCTCACACACACACACACACACACGAGACCACCAGACCAGAATCAAGCTTTCAAGCTGCAAGCAATTCTGGTTGAACATTTCAGTACAGAATTTATCGTAGGAGGCGGACGCTCCATTGAGGAATCGCTGATTTCATTTCTGGTCCCTTGTGAAAGTGACGCGTGTATGTAGAAGGAAATGGGGAGAGACCAGTAGAAGCAAAGATGATAAAGGGTTTGGAATGCAGAGCAGGCTAGAAGAGAGTGAAGGGAAAAAGAGAGAGGTACATTTAGTTAGGGGGGGGGGAGAGATTAAGACAGTGGGATAAGCATCTTCAGATATGTAAGAGTCTGCCAGTTACAGAAATTCTCTCTTGCTGCCACTGATGTTTTTGCAATTTTGATTCATCCTATTCCATTCTTATCTACCCTACAGTGACAGGGAGGAGGGCCTGTTGAGGGCCGCTTCGCCATGGGGACAATCTGTTGAAGGCCACATACCAACTATGGGCACGACCCCTTTCTTTCCCTCTTTCTTCCTTCCATTTATCTCACATTCCACCCTCCTCTTTCTCCTAACTGCACAGATGGCTTTGCAAGCCCCCTACTTGCCTGTTTAAATTTACAGGTGTCTCATAGGAATTCCAGGCAGGAGCAGGGAGGACCTACAAAACTCCAACCCTTTTGGACGGCAGTCCTACAAGAAATATGCAAAATAACTACACAGGTATTAGAGGCCACCCCAGAACTAGCAGGTGAAATCATCAGTGATACACTGGGCAATGTATATAGGACATAATATTGAATTGGCAGCATGGGAAAGGTTATGGAACGTTGATTTGGAATTTACAGCGTGCTATGTGATAAAAAAATTATATGAAAATGGTGTATAGATGGTATCTGACTCCTAGTAAATTAGCAAAAATATATAAGTCAGAATCGGATACCTGTTGGAAATGTAAAGAGAAGGAGGGTAATTTTTATTCCATATGTAGTGGTCATTTAAGGTAGCAAAAGCTTTATGGAAAATGATTTATAATGAATTGGAAAATTTTTTGAAGATAACCTTTGTTTTAAAAAGCATTTATTTTAGGAATACTTGGTGGAGAGGTACCTAAAGAACAGAAAAAAATATTTATGTATGCTACTACAGATGCCCGAATGATTTATGCCCAGAGATGGAAAGAAGAAACAGTTCCGGCAAAGGAGGACTGGCAAAGAAAATTGATGGAATACGCAGAGATGGTGAAGCTTATGGGAAGAATAAGAAACCAAGAAGATAGACTTTTTAAAACAGAATGGGAAAAATTATTGAGTAATTGAAAATACATTGTAAACAACTTAAAATATTAGCAGGGCTGACATTAGGGTTGCCATATTCTCAAAAGTGAAAATCCAGACAAAGGTGTTGAGTTTTTTGGGGAACATCTCCCTCCCAAAATATGTTTTTGGGCTTTCCTTGGTTTTTTTAACCATTATAAAAAGCAAATCTCTCTATGTACGTTTGGGTTTTCCCTGTTTCTTCAGCTGCCCAGGCACCATTTTGCAGACCCAATCCCTGGATGTGTCCAGGAAAACCCAGACTCATGCAGTAAGAAATAACAAAATTAGAACATAAGGAAAAATTCATAAACAGGTTTGAACTGGAAAAGCTGTAGTAAAAAAGATATAAACTAAGTAAATGGAGAAAGGGGGGGGAGGGAAGTTGAAAGAAATGTAGACTAACTTTGTTGGGATTTTTGCTTAAAATATTTGTAAAATGTGAACGTGAAAAATGTACTGGCCCTGCTGAATATTTTCCAAGACAGGAATGCTCACTCACACTATAAAGAGCTTATAACCCACCTACTGTACTCTCAGCAGCCAGAAGCATCATAGCTGGACCCTGGAGAGACCTGTTGATTTATGGACCGCTCTGCCACAAGGTACTGTAATGGCAAATGCCTTTCAGTTGCACAGATTCATGGTGAATGATCCGTTTGCCAGTTAGTGGCCATAAGGCATAATGGCTAAATGGAAACGCTTAAGTTCATGACAGCACACAATGGGAGAAAGGCTTTATTGCCAAGGACGAGGAAGCTGTGAGCTGTGAGCCTCTTGGTCCTGTTGGCATCCCAATTCCCAACAAATCCCAGCTGGAACAGCCAGTGGGCAGGAATGGTAAGCGGTGTGGGCCGACCACATCTGGAATGGCAGGCTGCAGTTTATCCCTCACGGAGCTACAGTTCCCAGCGTCCTTAACAAACTACTTGGAGGGAAGCCACATGCTTTAAATGTATGGGGCGGATGTGACCTAGGATGGAGGATACAGGTGCGAGAATGCGAAGAAAGCAGCTTACTGTACAAAGGTAGTATTTGCATTCGTAGCTCTAACCCCCAGTTGCCTCTGGCCTTGCCCACCACTGGCATGTGGCCCCTGGAAAGTTGCTCATAAGGGATTGTGGCCCTCAAGCTGACGAAGATTCCTCACCATGCTATGACATAGTTGGGGTTGACCATGATGTGCCAACCAGTGTCTGCCTGCATTCTTTTTTCCAATTTGTGTTTTCTTTTCTGGCTCCTCATTTGGATCATTTTCTTGCCTCTAGTAGCTTCCTTGACTCTGCTGGTTAACCACACTGGCATCCTCTCGGCCCATTTGGATACCTTCTAGCAGAGCTTCTCTTCTTGTTGTGGTTTTGAATCATGCCAAGCATTCTGGAGAGATGTGATCCTCTTGACTTTCCTCTTTTTGAAGTCAAATGTGATTTGTGTGGGACTCTCTTGGCAACGGTCTGTTCAAGACATCTAACGAAAAATAAAAACCTAACTATCTAGTTTGGAAAAGGGTCTGTCCATTTGTTCCCTATACAGTGGTACCTCAGGTTACATACGCTTCAGGTTACATACACTTCAGGTTACAGACTCCGCTAACCCAGAAATAATGCTTCAGGTTAAGAACTTTGCTTCAGGATGAGAATAGAAATTGTGCTCCGGTGGCGCGGCAGCAGCAGGAGGCCCCATTAGCTAAAGTGGTGCTTCAGGTTAAGAACAGTTTCAGGTTAAGAACGGACCTCTGGAACAAATTAAGTACTTAGCCCGAGGTACCACTGTAGGTTCCAGCCGCTTCTGGAGATATTGCCGCCAAACATGGCGCCAGGGTTCCTGCGGTGGGGGCAGCGGAACTCATCGTTGGATGCCAGCTGCCATTTTGAACCAAGATGGCGGACCAGAATGTGGCTTGGGCGTGACTTTACACAATCTTTGGCGCAAGGGGTCCCAACTAAAATGAAAAACGCTATCCATTAAGAAACCTCGCAACCTTTTTTGGATTCTAAACATTGTTTAGTGCCGGTAACCCCCAACCTAGTAAAAAAAAAAAAAAAATGATGGTGATGATGCAAGGCGGTGGTAAAAGCAGAGGCAGTTTGCACATGCTCAGAGGCAATCCTTATCTCCCTAAAGCTGAGCGTCGGTATGTGTGGAGGGGGGGGCAGGTGTCTGGGTACACATCGCAGCTTAGGTTCACAGGTGCGCGCGCGCAATCCCGCTCCTCGCGGGCCGCCGGAGTGAGTCCGGATTGCAGCGAGCCTCATCAAGATTCTGTGCGCGCCGGCGAAGCGATGCAGCGCATGCCAATGCGCCTCTCTCCTCTCCCTCCTCCGACGCCGACGCCGCGCTCCCCTCCCCAAGTCAACCACCCCCTCCCAGCAGTGGGAGCCTGATGAGAGGGAGAGAAAAAGGCAGTGCTGCCGCCGGCCAACGCCCCTCCCAGCCTCGACACCCCCAAAGGGACACCCCCCTCCAGCCTAGCCACCTCCGCTTCCGCGCAGCGCCCACCCCCTCTCTCCACGGGGGTGTAGCTGGATAACGGGAGGGCGGAAGAAGAAGGGAGAAGGAAGGAGCGTTTTGGCTGCTGCGGCTTTGGCAGCCAACAGATCGCAGCCTCTGGCCTCCCCCGCCTGGCTTTGGGGGGTGGGTGGTAACGGGGGGGGGGAGAGGAGGAGGAGGGGGCCAACCGGAGAGATCTCGTTCCTCCCCATCACCACCCCCCAGGAGGACTATCCAGACGCGGACCGCGGATCTTCGCCCCTCCACTTCGCTTGCCTCCTCCGCCGCCGCCGAATGATTGAAGAATCGTAGAGAGAGAGAGAGAGAGAGAGAGAGAGAGAGAGAGAGAGAGAAAAGGGGGGGCGCTGCGTCTCTCCCACCCAATTTGCAGAAGGAGGGTCGACGTTTGCTCCCAGAATCCGGAATTGCGGGGGGGTGAGCCAGAAGAAGGCAGCGTTCGATTACAGAGGAGGGGGGTCCGGGAAGGGGGTCCTACCCCCACCCCCCGAAAAGGGGGGTGCTGCATCCTGGAGAGACGGACATGGGGAGTTTCCTATTTTATGGGCAGTTCTCCCCCCCTGGACAGGAGGGGGCCTGCGAGGCTTTGACTCCTGAGACATCTGATTAGCCCCCCCCCCCTTCCTCCAACAACCCCATACGACCCTGAACTTGCTGTGCACCACGGTTTGGCTGCAAGGGGCTGGGGGGGCCAGGCCCCCTGGGAGCAAAGGACCCCTCTTGTCTCACTCTCCCCCCCCCCAACCATTTTCTTCTCTTGAGCCTTGCGGTACTGGGGCTGTTTTCTGGATGGAGAGGTGATCCGAGAGTTCTCCAAGGATACTCCGTGGAAGGGAGATTCTGAGGGAGCCGAGATCTGGAGAGTGTACGCTTTTATTTTCCAGAGAAATATATATATATATTAAAGAAAGGGGTGGGGGAGAACGGCCTCTCCCCAAGGAAGACCACAGAGGAAAGTGGGCCTCCCCCCTCTCGAAGAGGGGGAGCTGCAAGGAGACAGAGGCCGGGGGGCGCAGTTCACGGATTCCGTAAGTGGGGAGCACTTGGCTCTTACATTTCTTCTGGGGGGGATGTGGGGTGGGCGAAAGAGGGTGCCTCTGTGTTTGTTGTCCCCCTTTCCTCGCTCCCTCGGATGTGGCCTCCGTCCAAGGGCCCTACAGGCATATGTGAGGGTGATGGGGGGGGGAATGGTGGGTCTTGGGGGGCAGGGATCAGAAGGGGGTGTTTGGATTTGAGGCTGGAGGGTGGGTGGGTTGCCTTTCAGATGCTGTGTTTGGGCTGAGTAGTTGGGTGGCTCGACGGAGACGTACGACGTAGAAGGTGGCCGAACTGGGTGAAATGGGTTTTGGGGGTGAGTGGGTGGGGGTCGTGGGGAGAGGCCACACGAAGATGCAGTTTATCTTCCCATCTGCCCACCCTCCTGCACAATCCATCGCTTGCCATAGATCATGTCTTTCCCCTCCTAATCTCGCCTCGTATCCCATCTCTCCCCCCCCCGAATGAATTATTACATTTGAGCCGCACGCTCACCGCTGCTTTAGAAAAAGACTTATTTACAGCAGCCGAGTACCCCAGGGCTTCCCCCTCCCCACTGCCTCTCCCTCGCCTTCCTAGGCTTTCTGGCTCCCTCAATCTAGGCCAGAGAGCTCTCTTGGTCTCCCAGTTGGCCTAGGTTGTTTCTGTTAGCCAGGCCCATCAGCCGAGGCCACAGCCCTCCCTTCTCCTTGTTAAGGGGGGGGGGGATGGTGCAGGTGGGTGGCATCGGATAAATCCAGGGGCTTTTCCAGCGCAGTAGGCAAGGCCGACAGAGTCTCGGTTGGAGAGCAGAGATCTGGGGATAGTTAAGGAATACATGTGTCGGAGATGGGTTTAAGCCCGCACAAGTTTCTAGCCCACATTTTGTGTGTGTGTGTGTGTGTTCACTAGTGCACTTGCTCACAACTCTCTGCTGCACCAGTCTTTTGTAGCATAATGATGGTCTAAGGGGTGGAAAGAAAGAAAGAAAGAAAGAAAGAAAGAAAGAAAGAAAGAGAGAGAAAGGGCCAACTCTGTTTCAGGATACAAAGGCCCCGTTGCCTCTAGGCCATTCTTAGTTGCCACGGGCTACACAAAGTCTGCCTGCCTGTGCAAGTCTCCTTCACTCCCTGTGTAATTTTTAAGAAACACTTCTCTCGTTCTGTCCCCTTTCCTGGCTCTTCTGCAAATCTCTGTCTGTGTGTCAGAACAGAGCCATCAGAAGCTTCCCAGCTTCACCCACCATGCATTGCTCTGGTAATCCTTACAACAGCCCTCGAAGGTAGGCCTCTGTTGCTATAATTTCTCGGTCCATTGTTCTCAAGTTAGACTTTAGGCCCACAGACATTCCCTGCTCTGTTTCCAGCTCCTTTACCCCACAATGCAGTTCACTCCTTGTTTCCTTCCTTCCCGAAGGAGGTCTCCTGAGGTCTCTCCATCTTCTGACGTCTTCTTTTGCATCCTCTCAAGCCTCTTTGCCACAGTCCCAATCCTTCTGCCCAGGACACCTGCTTGGGCAACTCTCGGGTTCAACCCCCCCCCCCCCGTTCCATATCACCGGATATTCTCCCTGGTATCTCCAGCTCCCCCTCCCACAAGCCCACCTTCCACTCCAAATCCTCCCCATGTAAAACAGAGGCAGGCTTTTGAGACTTTGGAAGCGGCCTGCCATCAGGCAAACTATATGTCCACCTAACCCAGTGCTGCCTGCTCTGACTGGCAGTCACACTCTCGCATCTCAGGCAGAGGTCTTTCCTGATCCCTTTCTAACTGGAGATACGAGGGATCGAACCCCTGGACCTTGTTCCTGTAGAGCACTGAGTTATGGTCCCACCCTCAAGCTCCCATCCCACATTGATCCCACATTGGGTCTCTTAATGCAGGCTTCCCATTGGGACACCTAGTTGGCCACTGTGAGGACAGAATGCCTGATCCTGCGGGGATCTTCTTTCATTGTTCCTTACAAACCCACCTACATGTCTGGAAGCAGCAATGACCAAGGATGGGGCATCATTAACGACTGTTTGGAAGAGGGAAATTCAGCAACTTTTCTGCCCTGCTTGCTGAAATTCTCTCTCTTGCACAACTGCTGTAGGTACAGTTGGGAACCTTCTCCTCCTCTGTCCATCCTAATAGGGGCCCCCTTTCTTCCCAATCTCCCACCTACACCTCTCCCCAAACCGAACCATTAGGAAGCACCCCCAGTGACCTCTCTCCTGCCATCAGTTACCTTGCACACCTGCCTTGTATCTCACTATTGCAACCTCCTGCATAAGCTCCCTGATTCCTCCTCCAGCCATGGCCGTGTTTCCTTTCTCCAGGATGCACCCCTTGCTCCTTCTTGGTTGGTTCTTTGTTGTCATCCCAGCCTGCCTCCATTCTCCCATCCCCAATCTGCCCCTAGGCAAGCTACTATCTCCTCCTCCTGTGGTGCCCTTTGCTCTTCCCCCCATCATACTTCCATCCTCCTTGTTTGCTCCTTGGATGTAATCCTTGCCTCCCTCTCTGTGTGTGATGATCTGACCTCTCTCTCTTGCCTGACTCCCTTCCTTCCTTTGAATCTCATACCCAACACCCTTTGCTTCCCATTAAGAGCCGGCTCGGCCATTGCTTAGCAGGGTGAAGTGGCCCAACTCAGGGAGCAAATTTATTTGGTGGAGGTTGGCGGGAAGAGCAGCACATTGTTAACGGCTTAGTTGGCGCTCACCATGGTGGGCCCTAAAAGTCAACCGAGGAGGCTTTCTTATTCGGATCTCATCCGGCTTCCACACGGTGCCCTGTGCCCGCTAACTTCCCTCTTTTCCTTCTCTCCAGTGCCTGCCTCCTTCTCCTCTCCTGACCAGCTGGGAATTTTGGAACCCCTGTGCCCTATTTCCACCCCCTTTCCTCCCTGCCCCTTTCTGTCTTGGGTGCGCAGCAGCCTTGCTGAGCAGCTGTTGAGGCCGCGGGTGGCGGTTGGTGAGGAGAGGGGTAGAGCTCTGCCCCTGCCAGCCCCGGTTAGCATCTCCCCACCCCCCTGGCAGCTTCACCAAGCTCCGTGGCAAGAGACGGAAACGGATCCGAGACAGGGACCCAATTGCTGTGACAGCCACAGCAGATTTGCCGAGGCCTGGGTGTCACAGCCTTCCTGGGGCTTTGGTGGAGTGTGGTGGGGGGGGGGAGGAAATGGGGTGGGGGGGCCAGGGAGGTGCACGGGTTTGTGTCTCTCTCTGTGTTTAACGTCTCTCTGTGTGGCTCAGGAAGCGAAAGGGAAAGGACAGTGGCGTTTCTGGGTGCCAGGGAGCTCAAAAAGGTCTCATTTCCTTATCCAAGCTTTCCTTGCTCTGTTTGCTGGGAAGAAAAGGAGCTGTTTTATTCAGGGGGAGTTTTTCCTGGGGAAGAAGGGATGGGAAGTAGCAAGGAAAATGCTGGAGGGTGCCAGCGTTGAGCTCTGGGTCCTCAGCAACAACTTGGCTGCTTGTTTGCAGTCTGTTGTGGCACCTGCTTAGGAAATGTGCATGTTTCATGGCCTGGCGTGTCTCCATGACTGCATTCACATGCTCCGTTTGAAGCACTATAAACTGTCATGGCTTCCCCCAAAGAATTCTGGGAACTGCAGGTCCCAGAGTGGAATAATGATCATTCTCTCTTCCCAGGGAACTCTGGGGATTGTAGCTCTGTTAGCTGGGTAGTGCGGTCTCCTGACAACTCTCAGCACCCTTAACAAACTACAGCTCCCAGAATTCATTGGGAGGGGGAGCCACAACTGTTTAAAGTGGTATCACAGTGGTTAAAATGTTTGGTGTGACCATGGTTCAAGAGTTGGAATCCTTAATGGAGATAAGTCTTTCCCCCAGTGTAGGACTGGAGTGTGGAAAGTCTGGCCCTCCAGAGATGCTGCTGGACTACAACTCCCATCATCCCCCGCCGTCGTGGCCAATGCCATCTGCGAGGCCACAGCATTCCCCAATCTTCTCTGTGGATCTAGGCCTGGCCTGCTGGATTTGTGACTCTACAGTTCACCAGCAGCGGAGAAACATCTCTGCTTTGCTTTCTGCCTGAGATGGCAAAGATGGGGCAGTGTTGTTGAGCATTTTGCAGCTGCAATAAATCAGGGGTGGGGGCTGCAATTCAGCTTGATGGGTCGTGTTCAGCAGGCACAGCTGGTGGGCACAGGGATGCTTGTGACTTTGGACACTGGTGGCGATTTTAGGACCCACCACAATAGATCAACATGTGCGCTGTGCTGTGAAAACGATCCAGAACATCTCCCTGG
This sequence comes from Podarcis gaigeae, assembly GCF_964106915.1. Classification (NCBI taxonomy): domain Eukaryota; kingdom Metazoa; phylum Chordata; class Lepidosauria; order Squamata; family Lacertidae; genus Podarcis; species Podarcis gaigeae. The sequence continues at coordinate 79,851,672 of NC_139684.1, forward strand.
AACGTTACGCTGTGTCCATTTCTTTCCCAACCACCTCCTTCTGAATCCCTATTCCCAGACCATAGGTTTTTATCAAAGAAGTATACCCCTCAGCCCCCATCGCAAAAATACCAAAGTCTTAGCACTGACATCTGCATGGGGCCCTATTTATCCCTTGTTATTCTTGTCCCTCTCCTTTTGTTTTGTCTCCCACAGTCAACGTTTAGACTGTAAGTTGCTTGGGGCACAGACTGATCTGCCTGCTGTCCTCAAGTACGTTGATGGTTCTAGAGAGGAATGTTCCCCTTAACTTGAAAGAGTTCGAGGCATGCACTTGTACTCTGGTTTTGTCCTACTGAGAATAAGCCCAACTCCTTTTCTTCTACAGGTACAGTAAAATGTGTTGGGAATGAGGTGGTAGAGTCCTTGAATGGGAGAGGACTGTACCACTTCACAGGCTGCAGGGAGCAATTGCTTCCCTAAATGGTGGGAAAATCCCTATCACACCCCCCCCCCCAAAAAAAACCCTAAAGCAAAACATCAGATTGTTCATAATAAGCCTTAACAGTTCAAAAGACGTAAGATAAGTTTTCCCCAACCTGGTGTCTTCCAAAGCTTTTGGGCCAGAACTCCCATCGTTCCTTGCCGGCGTAGCTGAGAGTTGTAGCCGAAAACTCCCAGAAGTTGGGGAAGGCTGAGTAGGAGTTCAGAAATGTAACATTTCTATGTACTGATAAAAAATTCAGACTTAACAAGTGGAAAATCTAGAGCGGTGATCTTCAGCTTCTCCAGAACTGAGGCCTACCTCTGATTCCTAACCTGCAATGTGGGACCCGCTTTCCCACATTCTCTTTTGATTTATACTTATTATAATATGCTAATGAGGCATATTATTGAATTTTGAAATGGCAATTCACAGAGCAATGGACACAGTGGTATCTTAGCATTACTACTAAATGAAAACCAGCAAGAAATTAACTTCCCCCTGATTCCAACCCTACTGCAGGAAGTGGAGTGAGGCTGATGTTTTTATCCCTGCTTTTTCTACCCTCCAACATTTCTCCGATGCAAATAGGGACATCCTATTCTGTTGTTGTTGTTGGGCCGCCTTCAGATGTCTTCTACAGGTTGTATCTCCTTGGCTCGGAGGTTACATAACTCCATACCTGCCAACATTTCTTCGATGAAAATTTGTTGTTGTTGTTTAGTCGTTTAGTCGTGTCCAACTCTTCATGACCCCATGGAGCAGAGCACACCAGGCACTCCTGTCTTCCACTGCCTCCCGCAGTTTGGTCAAACTCATGCTGGTAGCTTCGAGAACACTATCCAACCATCTCGTCCTCTGTCGTCCCCTTCTCCTTGTGCCCTCCATCTTTCCCAACATCAGGGTCTTTTCCAGGGAGTCTTCTCTTCTCATGAGGTGGCCAAAGTATTGGAGTCTCAGCTTCAGGATCTGTCCTTCCAGTGTGCACTCAGGGCTGATTTCCTTAAGAATGGATAGGTTTGATCTTCTTGCAGTCCATGGGACTCTTGAGAGTCTCCCCCAGCACCATAATTCTTTATGGTCCAGCTCTCACTTCCATACATCACTACTGGGAAAACCATAGCTTTCACTATACCGATGAAAATAGGGATGTCCTAAAGAAAAGCAGGACGTTCCGGGATCAAATCGGGAAACTGGATGGCTTCCGGGTCTCTCCCTGGAAAATAGGGGCACTTGGAGGGTCTGTAAACTCTCATATCCTGTAGCCAGACTTCTGCCGTCACTTCCTGGGTCCCCTTGTTGCTGCCATGATGTCAACTGCTGGGCAACCAAGCTACCCGCAGAACGAGACACTGGCATTCCAATCCCCAAAGTACTTCTATTCTGGGAGAAGCCTAGAAAGCCGTTGAGACAGACTGGAAAGCAAAGAGAGTGTCCCTTGTTCCACTGAAAAGCTCCTTCACTAACAATGTAGCTCTAGGAAGGTGGGGCACGTGGTTGGCCAGAAATCCTGTTTTTATTGGAAAAAATGGCTCTTGACTATCTCTTGACCCATCACGAAAATGAGTGTCTTGTCCAAAGGAGATGCTGTAGCCCAGAAACTGCATGAAATGCTCCTTTGGTTTGGTCAGCCTTAGCTTGGAGTCCAATATGGCAGCGTCAGCACTGTCGTGACCCATCTGGTATGGCCTCACTTCCTCCCTGTGGGTCCTGACCCACTGGTAGAAGACCTCTGATGCTGAACAGAACAATCCATCAATTTATTGCAGGCAGTACACCAAGCACTTTAAAAAGCATGCTGTGCAGGGAAATCTCACAGCAGCACAGGTTGAGAACAGTTGTACTGTATAAAGCAGGCATAGGCAAACTCTGGCCCTCCAGATGTTTGGGACTACAATTCCCATCATCCCTGACCACTGGTCCGGTTAGCTAGGGATGCTGGGAATTGTAGTCCCAAACATCTGGAGGACCGGAGTTTGCCTATGCCTGGTATAAAGCTTCGATAATGTTGAGTGAGGCCCTGAAGATTGTTCTTCCAGGTTCAGGCATGGATTTGCTTACTTCTTCTCACTGCTACAGATAGTAAGCAACTCCTTTGCCAGTGATACTGTTGGGATTTTACCCTCCATTAGATATTTAACATACAATTGAACTGACCTTCCGGGTAGTTTGATCAGCAAAAGGCCAATCCATCCATCCATCCATTGACTGACTAAGCAATCAATTAATTAATTAACTGAAGGGGAGAACCATGTATGCCACTTTGAGCTTCCTTGAAGAAAAAGGTGAGATAGAAATGCAATAGGTAAATAAGCAAGTAATATAATGAACTGTATGCTGCTGAACTCTAGCACAGAAAATGCAGAACGGAAGGGCACAGAAAGTATTTTCTTTCTATAATATCGTGGTTATGATTTGATAGACGGGGTGCAGAAGAAGGGGAGGAACAACAACGCCATGCGAAAAGGGGTGGGAAGTCGACAAAAATAAGAGAAAAGATGAAATTGTGTTTTGGCTGTATATGCTAAAAACGTTAAAACTTAATAAAATATAAAGGAAGGGAGGGAGGGAGGAAGGGAAAGAAAGAAAGAAAGTTCTTTATCACTAGGGAGGTGAAATCCCTGTCAAACTTCATGTGCCCCCATTAGCTATGAGACTGTGGATTGGAAATAGTGGAGGGTTTAAGGGACATGTTTACTTCCTGCAGTGGTGGCTTGCAGTATAGCATGGAAAACGAGAGGGCCGGCTGGTCATTTTGGGATAGTTCCTCCTGCCTGATTTGCCAAGATGCAGACTGTAGAACAGGATTGTGCTCAGATGGCATATTGAGCTGGGCATGCAGACTGGAGCAGATCATGCGTTGATGCTTGCTTGAAGACTTGCGTGTGATTTCTTGGTTTCTAACATTTTTTTCCCCCTCGGGGGCAGCGGCTGGATGTAGTGGAATTGATGGGTGCTGCCGCCTTGATGCTGCAAAGCTCCCGGAGAAGGGAGTTGTCATAGAGAGCTCTGGGTTTCCTTTTCAAATACTGTATCTGTGGCAGAGGAAATTAGATTGCATTTCTCCAGTACTGGCATTTTCAGGGTGCCAACCTGACTTGCAACAGGGCTAGTTTTTTAATACCAGGCATCTCTGCTTGGACTGGAATATTTGTTTAAAGAGAGAGCTTCAGAGCATGTGCAGAATGGCCTCTCCCTGCAAACTGGCCACAGTCGAAGCACATCTGAACTTTCAAATTTTCCCTGCTTTTGCCACTTTGTCCTCTGTGCCCAACATATCAGTCAACTGGAATGCTCTGTCCTTCCTCTGTGAGCTTGCATGCATGTGGCTACTAGGCTAGAGTGTTTCATTCATTCATTTGTGTAATATATTTATGTTTTGCCTTTCTTCCAAGCTGGGATTCCAGGTGGCTTACAACACTTAAAAATGTATATATAAATTATAAAAATGCAAACTGGTTAGAAACAAAACTTAAAACACATCAGAACACATTTAGAACCAGTAATTGAAATCCAGTTTGCCTCTAGAGCAGCCCTGATCCTTAGTTTCCAAAGGTCTGTCAGAACAGGAAGGATAGGAGCCAGTCTAACCACTCTTGGGAGCGAATGCTGCAATATGGGAACAGCCACCGAAAAGGCTCCTTCTCACATCATCACCAACCAGGCTTCTGATGTTGATGGGACCGAGTGGAGGTGCTCAGCTGGGCATCTTAGCACCAGGGCAGGTTCATATAAGGAGATAGGATCTTTCAGGTAGCCTGGGCCCACGTCATATATGCAGAGCTGACCTCAAGGATTTGGCTTTCAGGCTCCCTGGAAACTGCTGTTGTTTACAACAGGAGTTTCATTGCCATTGAGGAGGCACACCTGTGTCTCGGCTGGAATGGAAGTGAGGACCAAGGGCTTACTCACACTTGTCTTTTGCTCTGTTCTTCCAGGCCCAGGTTCATGCCAGGAGAAGGAAAACTGGTCCTAAATCTCTGCTGCCTTGCAGGATATCTTCAGGAGAATAAATCCCTAAGGAATAAACCCTTAGTCCCTAAGATGGTTGGATGGCACCTTGTACGCCTCCTTCCGCAGCTCCACATCAGTGAGTCTGAGAGGGGGGTCTTGTCTTCTGGGCAGCCCAGGACCTCCATGCACACCGCCCAAGCTTGCACCCAGAGGAGGTCACTTTGGCATTGCTAACGCAGAGGTTCAGCTTCACCCCCGGAGGCCAGTGTGGTGTAGTGGTTAAGAACAGTGGACTCGTAATCTGGTGAACCGGGTTCGCTTCCCTGCTCCTCCACATGCAGCTGCTGGGTGACCTTGGGCTAGTCACACTCCTCTGAAGTCTCTCAGCCTTACTCACCTCACAGAGTGTTTGTTGTGGGGGAGAAAGGGAAAAGGAGATTGTTAGCCGCTTTGAGACTCCTTAGGGTAGTGATAAAGTGGGATATCAAATCCAAACTACTCCTCCTCCTCCTCCTCCTCCTCTTCTTCTTCTTCTTCTTCTTCTTCTTCTTCTTCTTCTTCTTCTTCTTCTTCTCCTCCTTCTCCTTCTCCTTCTCCTTCTCCTTCTCCTTCTCCTTCTCCTTCTCCTCCTCCTCCTCCTCCTCCTCCTCCATTGTCTCTCAAGACAGATGGCTGCCAACACTTTATCTGACTTAATATAAGGCAGATTCTGTAGCTTGCGAACCCCCCGCTTCCAAACTGAAGTGGTAAAGGGTGAGGGGATGTCTTCAGGGAAAGCATGTTTTACAGGAGTTGGGATATTAGTCTGCTTTGATCACTTGCAAGACTTCAGCCCTTCTGTAAGTGCAGGAGCTGAGGAGAGCAGCATGGGCAAAGTGGTCTCGGCTGTCCCTTGATAACTGAACTCCTAGGACTGGGAAATCTTTATAAACAAGTATATGTAGATACACACATGCTGAGTTCGATGATCCGTCTGTTGAGCCTGTACATAAGTAAAGCCCCTACGTTGCAGGGTGAAGGTTAAAGATGCTTGTTGGGTCTGGGAAGGGCAAAGGCCCCAGGTCTAGGGAATGAATCCGCGCAGGGGGACAGAGCCACTACCAGCATCTCTGTAAGCTGATTATCTCCGCAGCCTTCTCCTTGCTAGGATTGCAGCTGGGAGCGCAGGAGGCCTTTGATCCCATTAAACTCTTACCAGGGCTTTGCCCACAGCTAATCGGGGACTTCCTGCTAAGAACCGCTGTAATACAACCTACCTCCGAACATTTGACTGAGGAAACGAGCCAGGTTTAGGGTCTCTTTTTCTCACCACCAGCTCAGTATGGGCTGGGCAGGGCTTTGAGAAAAGCCTTCTAGATTGTTGAAAAAAAAGGAATCTAGCACATGACCTGCAGCTGTGGCTTGCCAGGGGCTGAACTGATGTGGTTAAGTTTTGCACACACACCCTCTCTCTCTGCAGCTGCCATGCGCTCATGGGGTGAAATGGTCCCTCGGCTGAGTAGCATAAGGAATCGGCAATGTTCCAGGGGCTCAGTCCAGTTCCCCATATCAGTATAACCCCACCCATGCTTTTTATGTATCACTTTCTTCCTCCCCCCCCCCAAGTGAGATATAGGTAAAGGTACTTGAACCTTCTCCTTGGTGCATGGGCATAGTTGGGCAGCTGCCCCCCCGTAAACAAAGTAAATAAATACAAATACTTCACTAAAAGTAGAAATGATCAGAATATTTGAAATTTAAATGCTTGTGGAGGTCTCTTGGGTGGTGTTGCGCTGCATTCTAGCGATGCAACTGGCAATCCGACTGAGTGATAGGCAGAGCCAGAGAGAGTGTGATGACAGGCGGGTGTCCTCCCCCCCAACATAAATAATAATAATAATATATATATATATTGTTGGGCGGCTTCCAACAAAATGTTAAACTACAAAACATTGGAAGTTTCCCTAAACAGGGCTACCTTCAGATGTCTTCTAAAAGTCTGGTGGTGGTTGTTCTTTGTGACATCTGGTGGGAGGGCGTTCCACAGGGCGGGTGCCACTACCGAGAAGGCCCTCTGCCTGGTTCCCTGTAACTTGGCTTCTCGCAGTGAGGGAACCGCCAGAAGGCCCTCGGCGCTGGACCTCAGCGTCTGGGCAGAACCATGGGGGTGGAGACGCTCCTTCAGATCTTGGCTATGTCCATGCCTTGGTGTGAAGAGCAACAGACTGAGCTCACTTATTGCAGGAGAGCATAGGGACCTGCAACGGACCACGGATCCAACACATTGTCTATGCTTGGCTGGCTGTGGCTCTTTAGGATTCCATTTCTTTGGGGGGGTCTCTCATCCCTACCTGGAATGAACCTTGACCTCCTGCATGCTGATGCTGTGTCACTGAGCTGCCCCCTTCCCTGGAGTGATAAGTAGCAACCATTTCTTTTTATTTAAGTAATGTATTAATTAACTGGGACGCAGGTGGCGCTGTGGTCTAAACCACTGAGCCTAGGGCTTGCCAGTCGGAAGGTCAGCGGTTCGAATCCCCGCAACGGGGTGAGCTCCCGTTGCTCGGTCCCTGCTCCTGCCAACCTAGCAGTTCGAAAGCACGTCAAAGTGCAAGTAGATAAATAGGTACCACTCCAGCAGGAAGGTAAACGGCGTTTCCATGCGCTGCTCTGGTTCGCCAGAAGTGGCTTAGTCATGCTGGCCACATGACCCAGAAGCTGTCTGCGGACAAACGCCGGCTCCCTCGGCCAGTAAAGCGAGATGAACGCTGCAACCCCAGAGTCCGTGACTGGACCTAACAGTCAGGGGTCCCTTTACCTTTACCTATTGATTAACTGGAGTATTCATAGCCTGCTCCTCCAGTGTAAACACACCAGTCAGGGTGGCTAGGACTGTATAAAAGTTGCAGTTTTATAAATAAGTTTTTAGATATTTTTACTTTGGATTTTTTTCTTTTAAAAAGATTAGGTCTCTAGTAGGGCTGAGCAATATGCGGTTTTCAGCATCGTGATATATCACCGGCTAAACATGATGATACAGTGGAACCTAGGTTGTCGAACATAATCCATTCCAGAGGACCGTTTGACTTCCAAAATGTTTGACAACCGAGGCGCAATTGACAGTCGCCAATTGCAATTGAGAAAATGGAGAAATGCACCTCGGAAGCCGTTCAACTTCCTAGGCACATTTGAAAATGGAAGCATCCAATTCTGGGTTATCGGTGTTCGAAAGCCGAAACTTTCGACTTCCGAAGCGTTCGACAACCGAGGTTCCATTGTATACCGATATATCACAATATCTGAAATAAGGATAGAGCTACATAGAGGCATTGGCAAGCTTCACGGTTTTTCTCGCATTGTGATTTTTGCATAGCGCGCGCACACACACACACACACACACACACACCATGATTCACAATCTATTGCCAGGTCAAAAATTATGAAACCAATATCATGGTATGGACTTAAAACCGGTTTTGGATGATATATCACTATATCGCCCAGTGCTAGTCTCTAGCCCACAGATGGAGAACCTAAGCCCTTTGGACGCTGTTGGACTACAACTCCCATCATCCTTGACCATGCTTGCTGGAGCTGATGGGAATTGTAGTCCAGCAACTTCAGGATGTTCCCCACAGGTTCCCCACACCTGCCTTACGGTTATGAAAGTTGGTTCAAAAGCTTGTGAGTGATATATTGTGTGGCATTTGTAAAGCCAAAAAGGAATTTGGTAGGGTTTGCAACAGAGAAGGACTTGAGCAGATCTTCCGTCTCTTGCTGTGCTGTGTCTAGAAGCAGAATGAATTATAGAAAGTAAGGGAAGAGATATTCGAAGCTCCTTTGACCGGGGATCGCAGTGGGACCGGGAGGAAAATGAATTTGTGCATCCGCAGGCAGCAATTCTTCTATCATGCTGCCTCTATGTCTCTGAAAAACGGTTCTGGGCACACATGAGGATTATCTCACAAACACGATGACCGAGTGCTGAAGCCCCAAGCTGGTCACAACAGCACAGCTATAGCCACAAATAAGATGCCCTCTAGCTTGTGTCTGAATTATGTGCTCTGTGGGCACCCATAAAGAGCAGACTCCCAGATTTATGCCTTGTCTTGTTTCGTGGGCACAGCTGAGGTAATAAGACACTCCACCCCAGTGGTTTTCTCAAATGGCGTTCGGGGAAATCCCTGGGTTCATACTGGGGGGTCCTCGGGGACAAGATCAGTAATGGCAGACAAGTTTTACTGTCCCCCATTAACTAATCTCCCTCTGCATGAAGGGTTGCCATAAAGAAAAATCACCCTACTTGCCATACGTCTGGGTTTTCCTGGACATTTTTGCCAATTCAGCAGAAATCCTCCTGGGTGCCATTTTGCAACCCGATTCCTGGATGTGTCCGGGAAAACCTGGACTTTTGGCAGCCCTACCTGCATGCAAGCTCTGTGTGAAGCCAGTTCAACCTGGGGAAGCAGAATGATTAATTGGTTAGATTAACCATTTAAATATGTGTGTGTGTGTATATGTATGTGTGAATATGAAATATATGTATATCAGTGTGGAGTAGAGGTTCAAGTGCAGGACTACTGAACTAGGACCTGGGAGACCAGGGTTCAAATCCCCACCCAGCCCAGAATCCCACTGAGTGACTTTGGGCCAGTCACCGTCTCCCAGCCTGACCTACCTCACAGGGTTGTTGTGAGCACAAAAATGGACTGGGGGAGAAGTGTGCAAGTCACTGTGATCTCTTTGTAGAAAAGGTGGGATATAAATGTGTGTTTGTGTGGGTGTGGATACACTTAGAATAACTTAAAATTATTTTTAAAGCAATTATTCTTTTTTTTAAAAAAAAACAGATCCCAGAAAACCTTTTTTTGTTTTGTTTTGTTCCCTACAGGTTTGTCTCCCCTCTTCCCCGGTTTCTCAGCACCATTTCCCTTTCTCATAGGGTCACCTTCCACATGCAGCTGATTTCTGTCAGATTGGGACCTGAGTTCAAATCTTTGCCATGAAGCTCCTTGGGCAACTGTGCAGAGCCACAGCGAAGTCTGACCTACTTCGCTGGGTGGTTGTTAGAGTAATCAGATGTAAAAAAAAGAAAAGAAAAGGATGGGGTTCCTGCACTTTTAAGAGTTGTATGGGGGAACAAGGGGGTGCACCATTTTATATTTTGTCTCAGGCAGCAGAATGTCTTGGGCCTCAGAATGGGTCGCAGAATCCTCAATAGTGCAAAGTTTCTTCAGCAGACAGATCAGTGTGGGAAAACTTCCATGAAAGTGGATATTCTGAAAAACCAGTATTCTACCAAAGGAGAGAGGCATACTCCAGGCCGTGTACGCACTATTCATTTAAAGCACATTCAAAGGACATTCATTCCCTCAAAGAATTCTGGGCAATGTAGTTTCCCCCCTCACAGAGTTAGAATTCCCAGCAACCCTTAGCAAACCATAATGTTCAGAAATTTGTGAGGGAAATAATGTGCTTTGAATGTACTTTAGAGGCATCGTGTGTGCATCCTTTTTTTAATATATATATAAATATTTATTAAGATTTTTATAAGAAAAAAGCATAAATAACAAACAACATTACTTATATCATACACAAAATTTCATAACTTGTTTGGACTTCCTCACGTCTCCTGCTCCCACTTACATTGTTAAAAAGTTTTTTCAAGCAAATTATCATCTTGTTTACAATCTTATATCCACTCGTTTAAATATAATCTAATAGTTCTCCCAAAGGGTTTGTCTTTTCCTTAATCTCACTTATCATCTAATTCCAATCTAGTTTAGTGGTGGCCAATTATTTATGATCAAGCATCCTTCTTAACATTCAATCAAATTACAATATTTTTGTAAATAAGTTTTAAATTTCTTCCAATCTTCTTCAATCCTTTCTTCTCCCAGGTCTCGGATTCTGCCGGTCATCTCTGCCAGTTGCATATAGTCTATCAGCTGCATCTGCCATTCTTCCAGTGTGGGTAGATCTTGAGTCTTCCAATTCTTAGCAATGAGTATCCTTGCTGCTGTTGTTGCGTACATAAAGAATGTTCGGTCCTTCTTTAACACCTTCTGGCCGACAATACCCAGGAGGAAGGCCTCTGGTTTCTTAGTGAAGGTATACTTAAATACCTTTTTCAACTCATTATATATCATTTCCCAGAAGGCCTTCACTTTAGGGCAAGTCCACCAGAGGTGAAAGAATGTTCCTTCATTTTCTTTACATTTCCAGCATTTATTATCAGACGAATGGTATATTTTGGCAAGTTTAACTGGGGTCATGTACCATCTATATATCATTTTCATTACATTTTCCTTCAAAGCATTACATGCAGTGAAGTTCAGCCCAGTGGTCGTGTGTGCATCCTAAGTCTCCGAAGGCTCTCTCAAATTGAGGATAATGTCTTTTTGGTTGGGGCGCCTCTTCAGGATGGTTTTTTTTAAAAAGAGAGCTTTTTTATTATTAAATTTCAAGTATAAGCAACATAAACAACTCCAACCCCCACAGATGAGTGCAATATATCATGTCTGTATTGAAAGCAACTCCAATCAAAATGTCCATCACATTTAAGTGACTTTCCATAGATAGCTGTGAGATGCTGGCATGTTTTGTCACGGCATATCTAATGAAACTGAGCCAAACAGCATAAAACTTGTCGGAATTACAGTATTTCTTTGTTGTTGTGGTTTGTGGGTTAATTTTTCCATGAGCACCTGGTCCAATAATTGTCGAGAAACGAAGTTTCCATTAGGTTTGGGTTTTACGACCTGGGTGCAATAATAGAAACATGACAGAAAGTTTATAAAAATTATTTGTGAAACAGAGGAGTTGAAAAATAGAGGGAGGGAATTCTTCTTCTCTTATAGCTCTAGAAATCATGGACATTCAGATGAAGCTGAATGTGGAAAGGTTCTGGACCAAAATATTATAAATTGTTGATATACGGCCTTTATCCAAAGAATCTGTGGAGTAAAATCCTATTTTTACACCTTCTTTGGAACACTATGCTCCTGGAGTTTTGCTAGCCTGTTGTTTATGCCGAAATTATTTTGTTGCCAGGCAGAGAGCTTTCTAATTCTTCCAGGGTTTCGGTTTGTTTGTTTGTTAACCTTTTTAAGCAGCTTTAGAAGTTCTCTGTCAGCTGTGGGTTTGGTTTTGGTTTTTTTGTCGTCTCTTTGTTGTTACTTTATTTTCCTGTTTGTTAATTATGCAGGGACATCTTGTATGGTTTCCCCCTTTTTTTGTGACCTTCCTTGGGAAGACCTGGGCATCCAAGGTAAAAATAGATAGAAAGACAAAGAGTTGATGTGGGAGGGGGCAGAGAGGAATGTGGCTGAACAATAGAAGGAGAATTTAAGCCGTGTATTATAAATAGAAAAAAATGTCAGAGAACCCTAATTCATTCCCACCTACTCACATTAAACAGCAGCTCTTCGCTTTATTTATTGCTCTATCTCCCCTCCTTTATCTCGTTCGTAAGCTGAAGGTCTGTTATCTTGTCTCCTGCAAAAACCTCCTTGTGGGTAACAAAATCTTTATGTACCACATATTTATCTCTCTGTGTATGTGTGTGTATATCTGCTCTGCCCTCCTGAGGGCCATTTAATATAATCAAGAGGTAAAGCTTCATTTGGACTGTACTATTTTGGGCTGCAAGTGTGGTGTTATGTTTGAGGTGGGGGTCCATTTTTTAAAAAAATCCCTCATGGGCAGGAAAAATCCTCCCTAGCAGGTCACGGAGAAGCTAAATCTAACCTTACTGCCTAACGTGCTCGTTTTGCATATATGTAGATACTTTTGTTTTTATTTTTTAAAGGGGGGGAATGGAGTATTGCAATTTCCCTTACCTGCCGCTTGTCCTGGGATAAATTGGACCACTTGGGGCTTTCTGAATTTACACCCTGAACCTGAGCAATCGAACGCTCAGTCCCTACATGACTAAATCCCTATATTTAGGCATGGAGTTCTTCAACCTCAGTTACCTGCTTAAGTGGGAACAAATATAGAAAATTCACGGGGTTGTGGGAGGACAAATTAAATATTGCGGAAAGCGATTTGCGCGTTAAAAGTGCTGTGTAAAACTTTAATCAACGAGATGTCGAAAGTTGTGCTGGTTGCCTCGGGGGAGAGCCAGCGGGAGGAACAGCGTAATCTTTTTTGAGGGTTTTTTTTGGGGGGGGGGGGATGGATGCTCAGGGGGCATAAACCCAGCTCATCCCCCTTTGTCTCCCACCTTTTCCAGAAGACAACAGGCTGGGCAGAAGGGTTGTGCTAGGGCAGTCGTATTTTCATCAGAGAACAGTTGGAGGGTATGTGACAGGGCTTTTTCAATGGCACTTCCCCATTCATGGAATGACCTGCCTGGCGATGTGCTTCTGTCGCCTCTCTATTGACTTTCAGTAGAAACCTAAAAACATTGTTTACCTAGGTATTCGGTGGCCAAAAGACCCTGTTCCTGGCAACTAGAGAACACTGACTGATATAATGTTTTTAGCTGTCTTTAGAATGTTTTTAGCCGGTTTTTATTTTTATTTTTATATAGTTTTAAAATTATCATTGATGTTTTGGCTGCCCTGAGTTCTTTCAGGAAGAAAGGCGGGATATATATTGAGTAAATAAACAGTAATAAAGGTATATCTTAAAGCAGGGATAGGCAAACTTGGCCCTCCAGATGTTTTGGGACTACAACTCCCATCATCCCTAGCTAACAGGACCAGTGGTCAGGGATGATGGGAGCTGTAGTCCAAAAACATCTGGAGGGCTGAGTTTGCCTATGCCCTGAGGCATGAAACTAGCCGGCCGCCTCAGGTGTGGCAAAGGATGCTATCCCATCACCAGTCCTGAATAAGATTTGACTTCTGTACGTAGAATGGGGAAGGAAGTCATCTTGCTCTTTGTGTCAGGTGACAAAATGTCCTGGGTCTGGCCCTGAGTCTGGACTATTTTCTTCCTGTGGGCGACATTCTGGCAGAGCTCTTGTGCATTTCAACACCTGTATAATCAGCAAAGAGTTAAGAGTGAAGGCTTTTCTCGCCACGGCCTTTCCCTGCCAGTCGAAGCTTCGCTTGTTGAATGTTTTGTTCGTCCCACAGCTGCCAAAGTCGCAGGAGCCCTGCCAGAAGTAAAGTTGGCAACCTTGCATGCCCACCTGCTATTCCTTCAGTACTGCCCTGGTGTCCTGCAATGAACCCAGCAAACCTATACTCCTCGTCCGTTTTCACAGCCTCGGCTTGGATGTCTCCCGGGGAGCCTTCTTGCTAGATTTTCTAACAGCACTTTAAACTGTAGCTTGTTTGTTTTGTTTTTTTATAAAAAGGGATGAAATGTGGTAATTTAAAGCCCTTTAAGGCTGGTGTATCAATTTACATCACAATGAAAGCTGCCTAGGTCAAGAAAACAAACAATCCAGCCTTTCCCACCAGGCCAACCCTGCTGCGAAGGAACACAAAGGCAGTGATATGATTAATACAACAACAGCAGACCTGATTCTGCCTCCACCGCCATCCCATATTAATCTTTTTACTGGGTCCGCTGGGGTTATCCGTTTATCAGCCAACCAACCCGCCTGTAGCGGCACCGTCTAACTAAGGCTACATTCACATCATACATTAGAGCACTTTAAACAGGCATGGCTTCCCCCAAAGAATTCTGGGAGCTGTAGTTTGTTAAGGGTGCTGAGAGTTGTTAGGAGCTACAGTTCCCAGAGTGGTTTAGCAGTCAATCGCTCTTCACAGGGAAGTCTGGAATTTGTGACTCTAGGAGCAGAACCGGGATCTCCTGGCAGCTCTCGGCAAACCACAGATCCCAGAATTCTTTGGGGGGAAGCCATTTTGGAAAGGGTGAATGAGGAAGCCTCGCCTTTTCAATGTGAACTTGAAATATACTTGGAGTCGAGAGTGGATCTCATGCTCTTTATTCAGCTCATAGTGGTGAGGAGGAATGGAAGTTCCCCCACAATATCTGCTTTATATACATTATTTACACAATGGGCTGCACGTGATTGGCTAATTCTGGGATTCTCCTGTAGGCCAATCAGGTTGTGGATTCACTTTCACCTGGATTGGGTGGCTCCTGCGGACCAATCAGACTGCTGCATTCTGAATCCAATTGTTCTAGGACCAATCAGACTGCTGCATTTTTGATCCTATTCAACTCAGTACGTAACAGAACTGAACTTAATTTCTCCTCGGCACAAGGTGGACACGAACAGGCCAGGTTCTGTCTGCGCCGTGGAGATGGGTAGCTGCTGGTTCGGTTGGTGAGCTGTGCCCTTCACTGACAAACGCAGGGGTCACGGATACCACCGGGCAGCATAGGGCAAAGCTGAGCAGTGGGCAGCTATGCGTCCATACGACAGCACTGACAGAACTGCCTCCTTCCTTGACTGCTGCTTCACATCTCCCTCAGGCAAGGACGTGCTTCTCCAGCTCTCCCCCTTGTTGCTGCTCAGTGGCGGCGGCGGCGGCTGAGGACGCCTCGGGCCCAAGCCTCACCATTTGTGTTGGCAGCTCTAAAGAGAGAAGCAGTCCCCAGATTGCAAATTTGGATGCCTGTACTCCAGATTCGTTGGGACGCCATCGTTTGTACTAGGCTTTCTGCTCCTGTACCTTTTTAACAGGAGCCAGAAAAGGACAGCTTCCTTTTCTCCAGACCGTGCCCAGTGCCAAAATCAGCATCCTCTTGGTTGTTCTACCTTCCTCAGAATTTTGTAGGCGGTGGATGAAAAGGCATTCTTTGTGGCAGCTCCTAAGTTGTGGAACTCAGAGGTGCATTTGGTTTCCTACAGTTTTCGGGTAATGTGGAAGACGCACCGCTTTCGACCCAGGGTTTTTGATGCCTGAGGTGTGTGTCTTCACCCTGCTCCCGTGACTGTCATCTGATTTAATTCTGAATTTTAAATTACTGTAACCTGCCCCGGAACCTGCTGGCGGTGGACGGGTAATAAATTTAATGATAATAATAAACAGAAATATTAATAAGATACTGTCAGGGGCTCAGGAGCAGAGGCACAGGGAAGAGAGGAAATGGAGAGCGAAGGGGAAGAATCTGAGGGCAGCGTAGGAGAAGATGACAGTGGCCCGAGAGATTCCATGAGCCTCTCCAGCGAATCAGAAGATTCACAGAAGGGGGCGCCGATGGCCAGGGCAAGGGGGGTCCCAAGTGGGACGCTCCAGAAGCAAGGGGCCAGCGGGGACTCCCAGAGCAGCAGTTGGAGATCAGGACCAGCTTCCCCACCAGAGCGTAGTGGGGGGAAGAGTCCCAGGTATCGGGGCCAGCGTCTCCCCCAGCAGGGAGAGAAGATGAGTCAGGGCTGACCACGCCTCCATCGGAGAGTCAGGGAACGGAGTGGAAGTCAGGTCCAGCTAGCCTCCCGGAAGAGGGAAGCAGTGACAGGAGCAGTGTAACGGTCAGGAGGAAGGTCACTGGCGGGATGCGAGCGCCAAGTTCAAATGTACAGGCGCGCGGGACAGCAGGGAACCCGGATTGGGAACCAGGTCCTAAAGCCCGCCGGAGGCAGGGGGAGGAGTCAGGGGACTCAGCGTCAGAAGAGTCCAGAAAGGGGAGTGCCCCAGCGGACAGGAGGACCCAGAGGAGGAGAGAGCAGAGGAAGAGGTGGAGCAGGGCTAGAGTCTTAAACTGGTGTCAGAGCAGAGGAGATTCAGACGGAGCTTCGGCGGTCTAGGGTTTAAGACGTAGAGCTGCACGCCTCGGCTTTGAAATAGAAACTGAACTTCAATAAAGACTTTTGTATATAACAACGACCTGGCGTTGGTCCTCTGTGAGCTGGGACCTTGGGGCAGCTCTGACAGATACGCTTTTCCCAACCAGCATGGTGCTAAGGTTTCTTTGAAAATAATAATAATGAAAAAAGCAGAATAATACAATCATGCACACAAGTACAAATGGGGGGTTCTACAAAGGATGGTATGGGTCCAGTACAGGTATAACTCACTGTATAAACAGTAAATTGTTTGGTGAGTCTTTCCAATCTACGTGTGCTGATATAACTAGCTAAAGGGTACCAAGTTATAGAAAATAAATCATTTTTTGTATGCCCTAACCCTGCTGCACCAATAATTCATTGAAAGTCTTTCCTAGGACCTGCCACTTATGTGCTATTTGCAATCAACAAGCTGCTAAGAGAAGTAATATTAGGTCTTTAAACAAAATATTATGGCTTATGTTCTCCAATAAATTCAATAATTCCAGTGCTGGTGGCATAGTGAAGGACTGGCCAATTACCACATTATTTCATCAAATACATATATCTAGGATACCTGTACTATTGGGCAATGCTACCTCATGTGAAGGTAGGTGCCAATTTCTCTACCCAGTCTCCAACATTCAGATTTTGTGCTATTTGTGATTCTAGCATTGTGGCCTTTTCATTCCCGTGGTAGCCCATTTCTCACCATTGGTGACAAAAATTAATTCACGGTTCCACATTATTTTGGTGCCTTGTTAACAAACCCAAACGTTATACAAGTGCAAACTTGCATGTTTTAGAAACCATTGTTTTTTGCGGAGGGTATCATTGACAGCATTTAGTGTGTGTCTCAAAAGCAGTAAAATTTTGGGTCACTCGTGCAGCACAGTGCAAGTAATCTAAAGTCACACTTGGTGCCTGTTCACTTATTTAATTGCCCGAAAGTGGGAGCTTGCTTCCTAATCCTTGTATTTTAAATGGGGATGATAACCACTGAGCCTCTTGGGCTTGCTGATCAGAAGGTTGGCAGTTCAAATCTGCGTGATGGGCTGAGCTTCCATTGCTCTGTTCCAGCTTCTGCCAACCTAGCAGTTCGAAAGCACACCAGTGCAAGTAGATAAATAGGTACTGCTCTTGTGGGAAGCTAAATGCGTTTCCATGTGCTCTGGCACTTGTCACGGTGTCTCTTTGCACCAGAAGTGGCTTAGTCATGCTGGGCACATGACCCAGAAAACTCTCTGTGGACAAACGCCGGCCACCTCGGCCTGAAGCGAGATGAGTGCCACACCCCATAGTCACTTTTGACTGGACTTAAACCATCCAGGGGTCCTTTACCTTTTTTTTTATTAGCAAGCAGTAGCAGTGGAGATGGAGGTGGTGATGGTTTCTTAAACCAGGACCTCCCCGATCTTGAGTTAAGGGTTAGAGACGTGTGTCTTTCAGGAGGAATGGGAGGGAAGTAGCAGCACCATCCCAGCTTATCCTTTCGGTTGTGGATTATGAGGTGCTTAAGTTGAAATGCTTCAAAATAAATTGTAGGTGAGGGATTTCCAGACCTCCACATACTGGATCTTGTTCCAATCCTAATTTCCGCACTTCCCATGTATAAAGGGAAGAAGCATGTTTTGCCAAATATTAAGACGTTTTCGTAGAGAAGGGGGACTCAGGAAAACCTTTCGCCCCTCTTCCTCGTGTCCAGCTGTCCAGCACCGCTGTAGGGAACCAGCTACTGCTGTCACCCCTTTGTGAGACTCTGGCCTATTTCCCCCAGACAAGGAAGGAAGGATTTGGGGCTGTCCAATTATCAGGTAGATCCTGGGGTCCCAGAAGGATGCACCATCAGCCAATCCCTTGAAATTTACCCAGAGTGCAAAGGCAGCCCATGCTCCCAGTCTCTCTGAGACATGATAGAGTAACATGCTGATCCTCAAATAGTCCTAAATTCGCAGTGGCGTGGATCCCAAGTGCTTTTGGGATTCCACGGCGAATGCTAAGGTGCTGAGGTCAGCAAGCACCCACACTTCAGTGGTCCAGTGATGAAACTTGATTAAGAACAAAAGAATTTACTCTGACCCTAGCCACAGAATGAGCATTGCAGCCCTTATGAAGGAATCGCCCATGTTTATTTTGGTCGTTAGTGTCTTCAGGAAATCGCAGCTGGTCTTGTCAAAGCCTAAGAAAGAATAGCCGGGGGTTTTGTGATTGCTTGCTAAAGTGCATTTAAGGAGCCTGCGAATACGGTGAGGTATTTGCCACCCTCGCATAAAGTCTACTTGGTCCGGTAGAATATGTTTTGTAATTGAATCAACTGATTCTAGTGTGGACAACTGGAGCTTACAAAGAGGGCAGGCAGCGAGGATCGAGGAGATTGTCCCAGTGAGAGTGTGACGATGGGTGTATTGAATTGGCCGCCTCATTGGCTGCTACTGGATGGACTGATACGATTCTGCAATTTGGCATTCTTCCTTGGTTTGGGGAGTAACACAATCTTAGAATAGAACCATGAAGGAGGTATAGAACCTTGCTACATGAGGTCAGTAAATAAGTTGGCAAGATGAGGAGGGGCTGGTTTCCCCCCTCCCCATTTCTTTTATAAATGTTAGCTCTAATGCCATAAGTGCCTGGGGATTTATGATTCTTTAATTTCTTGTTGGCTTCAATCACTTCTATGCTTGAGATATTTTGGTTTAGATATACTTTATGCTTTTCAGCCAATGGTGGAATACCTGTTGTTTGTAGTAAAATATCTTTATAATGCCACCATTTGTTCTTTGGGTGAACATAGAGTTGTATAGAAGTCTGCAAACATGTTGCTCATTTCACTATGGGCAAAGCAAAGCTTCCTCTTCTGGTTCTGTACAGAACCAATTTTTCTACTATTTTGTTTGTTTTTATTTAAAAAGCACACTTTTTTGGTTTTTAAACAAATACTAATATACAATAACCATCCAGCAGTACAGCTAATTGTGTTTGTTTTATCCCTTAGACATACACATTCAACATTCAGACATATTACTTAATGTAACCTCTCTATTGAGAATATTGAGCGGTTGGTATGAGAAGATCTTGGTTTCTTTTCAATTTGGTTTGGAAGTAATTTAGAAATTTTCTGCCAAATTCATATTTCTTTCCCCCCTCTTTTTTCAATTGTATATCTTTATTGTTTTAAAATAGATACATTTATGCAATGAAAGCAAAGAAACCAACCAACAAACATAAAATCAAATAGACAAACAATAAATTAACAAACAAACAATAACAATATATGAAACAACACAATTATTATAACTGACATCATTTATACTCCCAATGATGTGAACAATTCTAGAACTTATAAAACAAGAAATTAAAAATGACTTCCAATTAGTCTCACTGTACTTTATCTATTGATTATCTTGTACCGCACAGTTACATATTTCATATCTAGTTTCTGTTAACTTCCCTACAAACTATATTTATAGCGTGCAAGGTTCAGTCTAATTCTGCCAAGAGCTTTCCTTTTATACCATAGTTTTTTAAGTATTCTTTAAAAAAATTCCAATCCTTATAGATTTTTTGTTTCGTTTGGCCTCTTATCCTTCCTGTCGTCTTTGCTAGCTGCAGATATTCTACCAAATTCATATTTCTGATTAACATACATTAGTTGTGTGGGAGTTTTTGCAGCCTTAATTCTGCCTGTTTTTAAAGAAGTGTTCTTTTTCATGTTTAAGTTCCAGTTCTCCAATTTCCTTCACCAGACATTCTTGTTCTGCTTCTGTGGATTATTTTGATGGCTGACGTTCCACTGATACAGACTCCTCTGATGGCCAATTTCATGGCATCCCAAGTGGTCAACGATGAAAGGTTGCAGCAGGAGTTCACTACAAAATACCCTGTGATTGATGAACCCAGTCTTTCCACCACCAGCTGATTTTGCAGGAGTAGTGAAAGGCAGCTTCAGAACAGCAGGCAAGCAGGGCAGGATTGGCGTTTGACAGTAACCCATACAGGGATGCAATCTGACACTTCCAGGCAGACAGTTTTTGCCTAATTTTTCAACTCATCCAGGGGATGATAGGATGTAAGCTGTTCATGTGTATACATTTTAGCTTTAGGGGTAAAAAAAAACAACCAGGTGCAATTTCACACATTAGGATGAATTCTTTCAAAGTTCCTTGTAGTGTTTGCTGAGCATTCCCATTTGTTTGGATCAGCCTTCCCTTTTTATTGTGCTGTAAATGCCTTGCTGGATTCAAATCACCTCCCCTGGAATGTTTTCAACACTTTCAAAGTTTTATCCAAGAAGGGGAGCTGGGACAATGCTATGTTTTTACTGCCTTGATAGCCCGCAACAAAAATATAACATTCCTCCGTATCTTTGAGCTATGCTAAAGGAGAAAAGTTAAATTAGCAAATAGTATTGCTACCACTTATGATTTGAATGTACCTGGTGAAATATATTGGAGGGGAAATCTCTTAAAGGTAAAGGGACCCCTGACCATTAGGTCCAGTCGTGGCCGACTCTGGGGTTGCGGAGCTCATCTCGCGTTATTGGCCGAGGGAGCTGGCATACAGCTTCCGGGTCATGTGGCCAGCATGACTAAGCCGCTTCTGGCGAACCAGAGCAGCACACAGAAACACTGTTTACCTTCCCGCCGGAGCGGTACCTATTTATCTACTTGCACTTTGAAGTGCTTTCGAACTGCTAGGTTGGCAGGAGCAGGGACTGAGCAACAGGAGCTCACCCCATCGCGGGGATTCAAACCGCCAACCTTCTGATCGACAAGTCCTAGGCTCTGTAGTTTAACCTTAACATGTGCCTTCTGATGCCTAATCCCCCCCCCCCCCTGCTCCCGAAGACTTCTTCCGTGTCTGATTCTTCATCATGGGATCTGCATTGTTGAAGGAGAGGGGATGAGGCCTCCGAGTTAAGTAAATAGAATAAATTCCTCATCTCCTTATGAGTGGATTGCCCAATGCATGACACTACCTGTAGTGGTGATCACCCCGCCAATATCTCATGCCTGCCTTTTGCATTTTTTCTGTGTAGGGGAGAAATTCACCAATGTGCCTTAACGTATCGGGACCAGTTGTAAAGAAATAACAGTGGTTTGCCTTGCCGTATAACTTTTTCTAGGCTGTATAGGTAAAGGTAAAGGGACCCCTGACCATTAGGTCCAGTCGTGACCGACTCTGGGGTTGCTGCGCTCATCTCGCTTTATTGGCCGAGGGAGCCGGCGTACAGCTTCCGGGTCATGTGGCCAACATGACTGAGCCGCTTCTGGCGAACCAGAGCAGCGCACAGAAACTAGGCTGTATACTCACTTGCAAATGGAGATTTATTGTAGTTGCAAGACTCCTGAAGCAGATCACTAGGTCTCTAGGCCAACGATCCTTTTGGACGAATTCTATACAACGCATCAGTGTTGAATTCTGTGATTCCCTCTGAACATGGCAATTTAGTCAGCCATTTTGCCATGAAGGGTATTACAGCTTCACGCCCAGAACCCTTGGCTAATCTGCTCACTTTTAGGTTCAAGCAGTGGCGGTCATTTCCCACCTCCTCTAAGTGTAATTGCGGGCTGAGAGTATTATGCGCTAGCAATTTCAGTTTTCCCACCTGTTTGACAGCTGGATTCACAGCTTCAATGGCTGTCTGAACCACCTTGGTAAGGCTGCCTTTGACTATAGTAACTCCATCTTCCAGAGGCTTTAAAACATCTTTCCAACCAGTGGTTAGATTAGTTCAGAGTCTGTCAAGCTGAGCTGACATTTCTGACAGGAAGAAGTCTGTGACCACTTTGTCCTTCTTTGTCAGTTTCAGCTCCTTGGCCGCTATAGCGGGCCTTCTTCTTTGCTATCTGACAGGACTTTTGGCTCAAAACATTCTCTCAGGTTTCGCTCCCACTATTTGTTTCTTGTTGCGTATACTCCGTGTAAATATTTGTCCTGATTTCAGAGAAGTCCTCATTTAGCGTGTGATTAGCTAAAGATTGGGACGCAGGTGGCGCTGTGGGTTAAAGCCTCAGCGCCTAGGACTTGCCGATTGAAAGGTCGGCGGTTCGAATCCCTGCGGCGGGGTGCGCTCCCGCTGCTCGGTCCCAGCGCCTGCCAACCTAGCAGTTCGAAAGCACCTCCGGGTGCAAGTAGATAAATAGGGACCGCTTACCAGCGGGAAGGTAAACGGCGTTTCCGTGTGCGGCTCTGGCTCGCCAGAGCAGCGATGTCACGCTGGCCACGTGACCCGGAAGTGTCTCCGGACAGCGCTGGCTCCTGGCCTCTTGAGTGAGATGGGCGCACAACCCCAGAGTCTGTCAAGACTGGCCCGTACGGGCAGGGGTACCTTTACCTTTACCTTAGCTAAAGATTAAGTGCTGGGGAGTGGAGCTGGTGGAATGCGCCTCCATTTTCTTTCAGTTGACGTTAGCATGCTTCCCCTTCATGAAGAAAGCGTTGCCCACTGAATTTATGTGGGAATATCAGACTTGGCTGGCAGGATGTCACTTGGAAACATTCGTTTCAATGGGCTTTCTCTGAGTAGGACTTAGTTGGAGGCAACTCATAGTGTTGGCATCAGCGGTGTGCGGACAATAGACTAGGAAGACTAGGCTAGTCCCCTAAATGTTCCCTTGTGCCTCCTTCTCAAAGCCTTGGAAGCATCTGCTTGGCTTAGGGAGGGAAGTGCGATACTCTGATGGGTCCATGAACCCTCCCACCACCTTCCCAAAGTCTGTCCAGCTTTGGGAAGGAGGCAAGAGGGCTCCAGCATCCTGTCAGAGCCTTGGCACCTCCTTCCTAAGGCCCAGGAAGCTTCTGTCTAGCTTAGAGAGGGAGATGTGATGCTCACGCATGTGACATCGGGACGTCACAATACCATGCTCATGATGGCGGTTCCCCACCATCTGGCCCTAACTGTTCCCCAACGGAAAATTTCACTGCATGCCACTGGGTGGCATCGTTAATTGTCAAAACTCTTACCCTCAAGAAACTCTTCCTAGATAAGTTTTACCTAGGTAAAAGGTAAAGGGACCCCTGACCATTAGGTTCAGTCATGGCCAACTCTGGGGTTGCGGCGCTCATCTCGCTTTATTGGCCAAGGGAGCTGGCGTACAGCTTCTGGGTCATGTGGCCAGCATGACTAAGCCGCTTCTGGCGAACCAGAGCAGTGCGCGGAAATGCCGTTTACCTTCCCGCCGGAGCGGTACCTATTTATCTACTTGCACTTTGACGTGCTTTCAAACTGCTAGGTTGGCAGGAACAGGGACCGAGCAACAGGAGCTCACCCTGTTGCGGGGATTAGAACCACCGACCTTCTGATCGGCAAGTCCTAGGCTCTGTGGTTTAACCCACAGCGCCACCCGCGTCCCACAAGTTTTACCGACCTACCTAATAATAATAATAATAATAATAATAATAATAATAATAATAATAATAATTTATTTGTACCCCGCCCATCTGACTGGGTAGTCCCAGCCACTCTGGGTGGCTTCCAGGAGCCTCTGTGTGTCTGTCATGGTTGATGTTGCAGAGAATTTGATGTTCGATGTTGCAGAGAATTGTGGGAGCGTTCTCAGTTCCCATGAGGCAATGGTTGCCTCTTTGGGTTGCCCCACAGGCACTGAAAGTGTCCTCTAATGTAAGGGCAACACTCCCCTGTGTCTGCAGTTTTGCACCATGGCCGGCAAACTGACTTCCGGGGAATTTATCCTGCTGTTACTGAATTTCTTATTGAGGAACCCCAGAGTTCCTTCACCACATTGTGAAAGCTATTGGGGGTATGGGTCATGTTTAGGTTTCTCGAGTAGGGATTGGACCTGAGATTCTGACCTGGGAGACAAGCGCAGGTTCTGTCTTTATGATGTGGCTGGCCGAGGAAGGTCCAGGGGTGTCAGAATTCAGAAACAGGGCGTTTCCTATTTGCCCCATAATAAATCTTATTGGGAGCCACCGCTTTTACACACTGAGTGAAGACTCTCCATTTTCCTGACTGCCGAGCGCCTGTGTGTATCGTGGGGTGGAGAAAAGAGTGTGTCTGTTGCCGTTTGAACTTTGATGCAAATATTGCTTTTCCAAATGTGCTGTGAATATGAACGACACTCATGCAAGTCAATGAGGAGGAACTTGGCATTAAATATTCTCTTAAGCAGCACCTGAGTGCAGAATCCAAGAATTCGGGTCTGCGGAGAAGGGTTGGCCGGAGGCAATATATAGAGGACAGGCTGGCATTCCTGTCCCTTTTAAAAGTTGAATTGGGAATGAGAGACTCCTGTCTGGGGCGGAGGTTTAGCTGTGGTGCAGGAATACTACTGGAAGCAATAAGCTTTAAAAGTTTAAATTAAAAAAAATGGGGATGGTGTTCATGAAATGTGGATTAAGCAGGGCAGGGAAATACCTTGGCCCTAACTGGGAGTGACTGGAATTGGCCGCCGAGACCATATAACACCAGTCCTGAAGGACCTACATTGGCTCCCAGTACGTTTCTGAGCGCAATTCAAAGTGTTGGTGCTGACCTTCAAAGCCCTAAACGTCCTTGGCCCAGTCTATCTGAAGGAGCGTCTCCACTCACACTGTTCAGCCTGGACACTGAGATCCAGCGCCGAGGGCCTTCTGGCGGTTCCCTCCCTGCAAGAAGTGAGGTTACAGGGAACCAGGCAGAGGGCCTTCTTGTTGGTGGCGCCCGCCCTGTGGAACGCCCTCCCATCAGATGTCAAGGAAATAAACAACTATCTAAATTTTAGAAGACATCTGAAGGCAGCCCTGTATGGGGAAGTTTTTAATGTTTGATGTTTTATCGTGTTTTTAATATTGTGTTGGGAGCCACCCAGCATGGCTGGGGAAACCGAGCCAGATGGGCAGGGTATAAATGATTAATAATAATAATAATAATAATAATAATAATAATAATAATTAAAAAAACAAAACCAGAGCCTGAAGGTAATCCTGATGCAAAACAGACAGCACCTATAATGTGTAGAAGACTTAATTAAGCAGGTGTAGCTTGCATGACAAACTATACCTGTTGGAAAGTCCCCTTTCCACAACTACTATATGGAACCTTTTACAGCTAGAGGGCCACATTCCCTTCTGACCAGCCTATCAGGGGCCACATGCCAGTAGCAGGCAGGGCAATGAATACGGATGTTACCTCTGTACACTAGGCTGATCTGCAAAGATCCAGGAAAGACAGAGGCGCTCGGCCTAAGTTTTGGGAACCTCCCTGCTCTGGAAGACTATGTTGAAAAGAGGAAAGTGAAGAATAAGAGGAAGGGGCACAAAGGCCCTGTGCTGGATGTTGGAAGTATCTGGGTCACTGACTTAGAGAAAACCATCCCAGTAGGGAAATGTGGGAAGGTTTGCTCGCAAGACGAGATCCTTTCACAGAACGGACAATTGATGTCAGCAGTGCAAGAATCAGCAGCGAAAAGACATATGGAGTTCTCTGGGGGATGACTTGCAATGGGCTTGGGAGAAGGAGTTAGCTCACTGAGTGAAAAGCCACATTTTGCTGCCTTTATGTTTTGATCTCTTTTATTAAGTATTTTGTGCTTTGTTTATTTTTATTATGTAGTTTGTGTTATGTACTGAAGTTCTCACCCTGGGCCAGCAGGGGGATACTGTAGATAGTTATGCAAATAAGGGATCGAAAGTGATGTTCAGTGATTGGATAGTTTTAGAAAATTGTTACAGTTACGTTGTACTGGAGCTCTATATAAGCAGGCTGACTGAACCCTTCAGTTCAGTTCTGTTCTGGCCTCTGAATAAACAAGAGCTGTTTGAAGAATCGCTGTGTCGTCTGATATGTTCACCCACAACTTAACAGTTTGTGCTTTGTATACTGTAACTTTGTGTTGTGAAGCACCCAGAGACTTACAGGTATAGGTTGGTATACAAATAATAATAATAATAATAATAATAATAATAATAATAATAATAGGCTGGTTTATACACACCTTGGGTTGCCTGACCACTCATCCTGCTAGCTAGGGATGATGGGAGTTGTAGTCCAACAACATCTGGGGACCCCAGGTTGAGAAAAGCTATCTCTAGAGATTGGTGAGCCATAACTCCCATCATTCCTGACCATTGGGTGTACTTGCTGGGGCTGATGGGAGTTGTAGTTCAGCAGCCTCTGGCGGGTCAAAGGTCCCCTGCATCTGCCGTTGGCCCTTAATTCTTAGTGTGTGGGAAATGGCTGGCTGTTGTTACTCAGGGAGGGAGATGTCTGTTTATTATTCCAGAGGGAGGGCTGTGTAGCCACATCAGTCTGTTACATCCAATGTAAAAGACGTTTTCTGTAGCAAATCTGTTAGTGTTTTACGGATCTCTGCCTGTTTTCTTTCTTAATTTGAAGGAAGTCCCTTTGCATTGTCCACAGAAGAGGGCCTGGTGATGGAAAATGGGCATGTTTAGAGCAGAAGGATCAGGCCAACAGCTCATCTTAGTCCGGCTTCCTATTCTTACAGTGGATGCTTGTGGGAAACCTCAAGCAGGACCCGGGTTCAAGAGCACTCTGTGGTTTCCAGCAACTGGCACCAGAGCACAGCCATCATGGCTTGTAGCCATCAATAGCTCCCTGAATTTGTCCAACCCTCTCAGGACCACAGAGTTCCCCCCTGCATTAGCAAAATTACCCCTCCTCCCTAGCTGCACCAATGCAAGGACCGTGCGTGACAAATGAGGAGAATTTATTGCACAACAAATTGCCCCTTTCTCCACCTCCCGGCCAGTCGCTGACTTTCATCCCTTAGAAAGTGTCAATATGCGGTGCACCAGATTTGGAAGAAAGCACTGGGCATGCCTTGTAGGAGAAACGCTGCCATGCCCCCAGGCCACCTTTGGCTGGGCACGCACTTCCCTCCTTTGCTTGGAGGGGCAAGGAGGTGAGAGAGGGCAGCCAAGCTGCAGGTGGCTCTGCCTAGCAACCGCAACATCCTTTTGGTAGCTTCCTGTTTCCTGGCAACGGTTGCCACGTGATGCACGAGAGAGCCCTCTTAGCCAAACTCGGAGGTGGCTGCAAGTACCCCCACAACACTTCCTAGCAGGGTGCTGTGCTGTCTAGGGGTGTCCCTGCTACCAGTTCCTGATCGTGTTAAGGCAACCCATCTGCCCGCTTGCTGCTGTACCCTTCTTGCACCTTTGCACCCTTGGCTACTGGGGTTCCGCTTCCTCCACAGGTATCCCCTGAATGCCTGTCTTTCATTTTAAAAATAAGAATAAATCAATCTCATTTTTTAAAAAAAAGTCAAGGTGTTGTTGGACTACAACTCCCATCAGCCTCAGCCAGAATTGCCCCTGGTCAAGGGTGATGGGAGTTGTAGTGCAGCAGCAACTGGAGGACACCATGTTCACTTCCCCTTTGCTCTAACCTAGACCTTTCGGTTTTGAAGAGGGAGTAGAAAGTGTATATGCAGCCTTTAAAAAAACACACCAAACCACCCAATAGCTCACTGAGAAATAATAAAATTAAACAACTTTAAACATATTAAAGGTAAAGGGACCCCTGACCGTTAGGTCCAGTCGCGGACGACTCTGGGGTTGCGGCGCTCATCTCGCTTTACTGGCTTCCGGGTCATGTGGCCAGCATGACTAAGCCGCTTCTGGAGAACCAGAGCAGCGCACGGAAATGTCGTTTACGTTCCCACTGGAGCAGTACCTATTTATCTACTTGCACTTTGACGTGCTTTTGAACTGCTAGGTTGGCAGGAGCTGGGACCGAGCAACGGGAGCTCACTCCATCGCGGGGATTCGAACTGCCAACCTTCTGACTGGCAAGTCCTAGCCTCTGCGGTTTAACCCACAGCGCCACCTGCGTCCCTTACATAAATTTACACTCCGGCTCTTCCGAGATGATCCCCATCTTCAACTATTTGAAGGGCTGTCACAGAAATAATGGAGCAATTTTGTTTTCTGTTGTTTCGGAGGATACAACCTGAAACCAGTGTGTTCAGATGATAAGAATGTAGATTTTTAAAACTAAAAATGAGGAAGAACTTCCTGAGAAAGTTCAGCAGTGAAAAAGTCTGCCTCAGAAGGTAGCAGGCTATCCATCATTGAAGGTTCCGAAATGGGGGCTGGAGAGGGCACCTCTTGAGAGTGCTGTAATTGTTAATTTCCTGCATCAGCAGTGGGCTGAACTGGATGATCTCTAAGGTGCCCTTCCAGCTTCCCACATCCCTGCTAATCCTCCTCACCCCTCTGGCTATGTGGGCTTGCCTTAGAAGCAGGCACTCTTCTCTCTAGCTGGCTCCGGAATACCAATAAGTATGTAGGGCATTAAAAAAACCAAAACAAAATTGAATGCAGAAAGATCCTGCAGCTGAAAGTTGGTCCTGGGGCTCAGCTCAGAGCCCTTTGCTAAAATTAATCCCTAATTAATTTGGAGTAAGGAAAAGATAGTATCTTCCCTTGCAGTGTAAAAGGCCTAGCGTAATGCTCAGGCCTTCATTTGAGTTGGAGTTTGCCAGGGGCAAGATGACACTCTAGCTTTGAGCAACAGGTTCCCGGAAGGGCTGCCATTTCCTTGCTTCCCTCTTCCATTTCTGTTTGCCGTTAAACAAAAAACCGAAAACCAAAACAAAGCTCAAATTCCAGCCCTGTGTTAAGGGATGAGGAAGCATGCAAACCATCTTGTCCTTTTGCTTCAAGGCAAAGCAGCAGCACCCAGCTGGACTAAACCCAGTAATGCCAGCTGATTGACAGGTGGCTGTACTTTGGGGCAAGTGGCATAGTGGGTCAAATCAGATACCCTGGCACACTGAGAGTGACCTGTGTGTTGGAGGTTCCCCGCCCCTGAATGGCATCTTTACAAAGTTTAACCTTAGGATATGATGCAGAGACACCCAAATCCACCTTTGCTAGTGGCTAGTTTTGCTGCAGAGACTGCTGCAATTTGGAGGGGGGCAGAGAAGGGAGAATTCTATTGGACCCTGCTTTTTCTGCCCTGGCACCACTGTGGCAGACCCTCCAAGTGTCCCTCTTTTCCAGGGACTGTCCCGGACTTACAGAAGCCGTCCTGGCTTCTGATTTGACCTGTTTTCCCTTAGGACATTTCTATTTTCATCAGAGAAATGTTGGAGGGTATGGTGTTATACGACCCCCCCCCCCCCGCAGCAACCTGGAAGTACCGGAAAGGGTTACTTCTGGGTTTCACCGCTCACGCATCTGCAGAAGCGCAAAATGACATCACGCGCATGCGCAGAAGTGGTGAATCACAACCCGCGTGTGCGCAGATGCGCCGCTGCGGGTTGCGCTCTTTTCGTGTTGCGAACAGGCCTCCGGAACGGATCCCGTTCGCAACCAGAGGTACCACTGCATACAACCTTTAGAAGATATCTGAAGGCAGCCCTATACAGTGGTACCTCAGGTTAAGTATACAGTGGTACCTCAGGTTAATTCGTTCCGGAGGTCCGTACTTAACCTGAAACTGTTCTTAACTTGAAGCACCACTTTAGCTAATGGGGCCTCCTGCTGCTGCCGTGCCGCCGGAGCCCAATTTCTGTTCTCATCCTGAAGCAAAGTTCTTAACCTGAAGCACTATTTCTGGGTTAGCGGAGTCTGTAACCTAGAAGCGTATGTAACCTGAGGTACCACTGTATAGGGAAGTGTTTTTTTTAATGTTTAATGCTTGATTATATGATTTAATATATGTTGGAAGCCGCCCAGAGTGGCTGGGCAACCCGGTTAGATGGGCGGCGTATAAATAAAAAAAATTAAGATGGAATAGGACGTCCCTATTTTCATCGGAGAAATGTTGGAGGGTATGCAGCGACTGGGGAAATGGCACCTGAGTCCCGTTGCGGTGAGGGATGTTCCCTCTTCTGCTAACCAGCAACACGGGCTTGGGCGCTTCCATGTGAATACAACGAGAGCTTTGCTTCCAGCAGCAATCGGCCAGTTGTCTCCGGGAAGCCCAGAAGGAGGCCTGAAGGCCAGAGCCCTCATTTCTGTTGTTTGCCCTCCAGCAACTGGTACTGAGAGAAACAGTGCCTCTGAGCACTCATCATGCATGCCTCTCGTTTTAGAAATAATCTGCTGTTTCAGCTGGAGGTGTGTTTTTCCCTCTCTTTCTGGCTCTTATCTACAGGAATCTTCCTCCCCGCCGTCAAAATGAGCTTGCGAAGTGCAGCACCCCTTTGCCAGCTACTGACCCTTCTCCCCGCCCTCCTCGTCCCAGTCCCCCACTTACGGCACTCTCTGTGCCCCACCCTGGGGGAAAGGGGAGGGGGCAGGGTAGTCTGACGTGTCTCCCCTTCGACGAACCTCGGCTGTGCCGTTTGCCCGGCCGAGGCTGAGCGAAAATAAATATTAATGCTCAAGGTGAACGCAGTGCGAGGACGTCGGGTGGGGAGTGTTGCTGACTCAGCTCATAGCAGGACCAGCGTCAAGTGCAAAGGGGGAGGAGGCTGTGCTGGTCCCTCTGCAGCACCAGGCCTTGGATGGATGCCCAGAGCTTGGGGAGTGCTGGACGTGGTGGCCACAAGGGGGCGGTGTGCTGCAGAGAGGAGGTTTGGCGGTCGGCGGGGTCCCGGAGGGGCCAAAATACTCTCTAAGTCTCCCTCTTTTCCAAGGACAGTCCTGGGTTTACAGAAGTCATGCCAGTTTTTTATTTGATCCCGGAATGTCCCGCTTTTCCTTTGTTGTTGTTTAGTTGTGTCCGACTCTTCGTGACCCCATGGACCAGAGCACGCCAGGCACTCCTGTCTTCCACTGCCTCCCACAGTTTGGTCAAACTCATGTTGGTAGCTTCGAGAACACTGTCCAACCATCTCGTCCTCTGTCATCCCCTTCTCCTTGTGCCTCCATCTTTCCCAACATCAGGGTCTTTTCCAGGGAGTCTTCTCTTCTCATGAGGTGGCCAAAGTATTGGAGCCTCAGCTTCAGGATCTGTCCTTCCAGTGAGCACTCAGGGCTGATTTCCTTAAGAATGGATGCGTTTGATCTTCTTGCAGTCCATGGGACTCTCAAGAGTCTCCTCCAGCACCATAATTCCAAAGCATCAATTCTTCAGTGATCAGCCTTCTTTGTGGTCCAGCTCTCACTTCCATACATTGCTACTGAGAAAACCATACCTTTATACGGACCTTTGCCTGCTTTTCTTTAAGACGTCCCTATTTTCATTGGAGAAATGTTGGAGGGTATGGAATAGGACATCCCTATCTTCATCAGAGAGATGTTGGAGGGGACATCTTTATTTTCATCTCCAAGTAGGTTTGGGAATCTCCCAGTGGAAACGGTGAGAACTTCTGCCAGTGGTTGTAGACCAGCCTTCTCCAGTCTGGTATCCTCCGGAGGTGTAGTCCAAAACTTCCAGAGGGCACCAAGTTGGAGAAGGCTGGTGTAGACAGTTCCAAGCTGGGTGGACCAATGGTCTGACATGGTATTCCAACTTCCTGGTTCCCTCGCTTCTGGAACCTCTTTTTAGTTGGCCTCCTTGCTGGTGTCCTGGGCTCTGCAAAGCAGCTGGGAGAGTGGATTAGGGATGGTTTTGCTTCAGCAGCTCAGACCTTCAACCACATCCCCAGGCCCCAGGTAGCTGATGGAGTTTGCTGCATGCTGGCACCGTATGCAGGTCTTCTGCCTTCACCTTTTTAAACGCACCAAGGCACAGACGTGCAGCCACCCCGATCCTCCGCTGTACCTTTGGTCCACCGTTCTCCTTCCCCGTTCTGGAGCAA
Source organism: Podarcis gaigeae (assembly GCF_964106915.1). Lineage (NCBI taxonomy): Eukaryota > Metazoa > Chordata > Lepidosauria > Squamata > Lacertidae > Podarcis > Podarcis gaigeae. The sequence goes on from NC_139684.1 coordinate 79,883,422, forward strand.
AAGGAGATTTGCTGGCTCCAGCAGGCAGTGGGCGGAAGAGGACAGGGGGTTGGCGGAGGAACAGAGCAAGAGGCTCAGCACCAAGAGTATTTTAGGGTCCTCCTTTTAACTTGGAGGATGTGCTTTCAACTGGGAGGATATGGTGCCTCTGTTTGGACTCTCAAAGGCCTCTTCAACAGCAGGTGTTATGCTGCTGTTTTTGGCATCCGTGTGTCGTGGGAGACAGTGGAGTCTGCCTCTGGGGGTGAAGTCAGGCTGCTATATGCTGCTATATTAGCAGCACTGAAGTCACCACCCCGGGGTGCAAGCCTGAGCAGTGTGTATGGAGTTCCGGGGCTGCCCAGACAAAAAGACCCCCTCTTGGCCTTGCTGGTATGGCCCAGAGGCAAGCAGAGCAAGGCGTTTGGTACCAGCTTGGCTGCAGGAGTTGCTGCAGGGAGGTATACAAAGAGCCATCCAACTGCCTTAGGGACTCCACTACAGATTTGTATAGAGTTTACTTAGACTTTTCTTCTCCTGACGATACTTCGCAAGGACCAGAGTTTTCTTTCTCCCAGATGGGCTACCTTTCTAGTCCCCTCTGCCCAAGCTATACTGCAGTGGATCATTATGGCTGTGCCCAGAAGTGGGTCGCTGTGCCAAACTCGGTGTGCCCGCTCCATGTGCCTCACGGGGTGTGTTTCTCCTGCCCCTCCTGCAGGTGGCAGCGCGGAGGCCACGGCCGAACTTTCTCCATGAGGAGGGGTAGAAGATGCCGGCTTTGCCCGTGCTGCTGCTGCTGCTGATTCTCGGCTTTGCCCACAAGAGCCTAGAGGTGCTGTCGTCTCTGCGCATGGGTAAGTGGGGGACATCCACGGGGTGGGGTGGGGGGCTGATCTACAGGGCTGCTGTTGTGGGTGGCTGGATCCTAGCGGTGAGGCAACAGTGCTAGAGGGCAACCTGACCGGGTCGGGTTGGTGCTGGGATGTGGATAGACTTGGAAAGGATATATTTGTTAGGTACCGTATTTTTCGTCCCATAGGACGCTCCGTCCCATGGGACGCACCTACTTTTTTGGGGGGGGGAAATAAAGGGAAAAAAAATTTCCTTTATTTCCCCCCCCAAAACCAGGTCGGGGAACAGTGGGATGGCGGTGCTGCGCCTCCCCGCTGTCCCCCGAGCTTGTGGGGCTGGCTCATGTCTGCCTGGCGCGAGGGGCGCTCTGCTTCAGGGCGCCCCGCCCGTCGGGCGGCAGGCTACAGTCCGCAGCATGGGGAACCCTCTGTTTCAGGGCGCCCCACGCGCCCCCCGGGTGCGCAAGGCTTGCCAACACCAGCGCGGAGCATGGGGCGTCCTCCGAAGGGCGCCCCGTGCTCCGCGCTGCCAGCTGCCGCCCGCAAGCCTTGCGCTCTCGGGGGGAGATCCCCCGGGTGCGCAAGGCTGGCCAACATCAGCGCGGAGCATGGGGCGGCCTCCGAAGGGCGCCCCGTGGTCCGTGCTGCCGGCTGCTGCCCGCAAGCCTTGCGCTCTCGGGGGGAGATCCCCCGGGTGCGCAAGGCTTGCCGACACCAGCGCGGAGCACGGGGCGTCCTCCGAAGGGCGCCCCGTGCTCCGCGCTGCCAGCTGCCGCCCGCAAGCCTTGCGCTCTCGGGGGGAGATCCCCCGGGTGCGCAAGGCTGGCCAACACCAGCGCGGAGCACGGGGCGGCCTCCGAAGGGCGCCCCGTGGTCCGTGCTGCCGGTTGCTGCCCGCAAGCCTTGCGCTCACGGGGGGGGGGAGATCCCCCGGGTGCGCAAGGCTTGCCGACACCAGCGCGGAGCCCGGGGCGGCCTCCGAAGGGTGCCCCGTGCTCCGCGCTGCCACCCGCAAGCCTTCGGCTCCCGGGGGAGATCCCTGGGTGCGCAAGGCTTGCGGACACCTGCGTGGAGCACAGGGCATCCTCTGGAGGGTGCCCCGTGCTCCGCGCTGCAGGCTGCCGCCCGCAAACCTTGCGCGCCCGGGGGAACTCCTCTGGGCGTGCAAGGCTTGCGGATAGCTTCCTGGAGCCTGGAGAGCGAGAGACGTCGGTGTGCACTGACGCCTCTCGCTCTCCAGGCTTCAGCGAAAGCCTGCATTCGCCCCATAGGACACACACACATTTCCCCTTCATTTTTGGAGGGGAAAAAGTGCGTCTTATAGGGCGAAAAATACGGTATATATTTGTGAGTGCCATCCTTTTGCTGCTTAAAGGGGATGCTTAGATAAACCAGTTTTAGCCTTTTGGTTTAAGTAACTCAGGATGCTTTAAGGAAGACTGGGTTTTCCTGGTCTTTCCTCCTTAAAACAATAATCAGTCTTGTAAAAGTTAAAAATAACATTTACTCGCCCTTCATTCTTTTTTGAAGAGTAAAAGATACAGCAGCTGAAACAAAATTTAAAAATTCCTTCCAGTAGCACCTTAGAGACCAACTAAGTTTGTTATTGGTATGAGCTTTTCTGCGCATGCACACTTCTTCAGATACACTGAAACAGAAGTCACCAGACCCTTATATATAGTGAGAGGGTGGGGAGGGATATTACTCAGAAGGGTGGTGGGAATAGGCTGATAGGTGTGGTAAATCTGTTGACGACTGTTAAGGACTGCAAATGGTCTTACAGGAAAAAGCAAGGGGTGAAATGGCTAAAAATAGCTTTATCATGTATAATGAGATAAGAATCCAATCCAACCCAATCCAATCCAGAAGGATTTTTTTTTATTTTGTTTCGACTACAGCAGACCAACATGGCTACATACCTGTAAGTACCAGTTACAGATAGGTAGCCGTGTTGGTCTGCCATAGTCAAAACAAAAAAAATTCCTTCCAGTAGCACCTTAAAGACCAACTAAGTCAGTTCTTGGTATGAGCTTTCGTGTACATGCACACTTCTTCAGATACACAGTGTATCTGAAGAAGTGTGCATGCACACGAAAGCTCATACCAAGAACTGACTTAGTTGGTCTTTAAGGTGCTACTGGAAGGAATTTTTTTTGTTTTTACCTGTAAGTAGATACAGCAGCTTTGTTCAGGCAGGCTTAAAATGGTAATCCAGCTACAAAGACATAGCATATTTTTCTGTGTATAACACGCCCCTGTGTATAAGACAGGGACTCTTTTTTGGGACTCCAAATTGAGAAAATGGGGGGAGATTGCCCAGAGTTGTTGAGCATTTTTTTTGGGGGGGGGATTGCCAAAAACCACAGGACCAACACAGCCAATCGCTCACCCAACTGCCGCAGCAGCCAATAGCCAGCGGACCTTGCATCACCGCCAATCACCAACAAAAACACCACTAACAATCTCCTGCTCGCAGCACCACCAATTGCCTGTCCTGCCTCTCCACTATCTGTGTATAAGACGACCTGCAATTTTTTGCATATATTTTTTATGCCATTGGATAGCTATTGGATGGAGCCTGGCACACTTCCTTGTGCTGCTCTGCTCTCCGTCAGTTTCCGCAGCGTAGAAACTGTTGCACTGTGTGTGTAATAAATCAGGCTGCACGCAAGCGTTCTAGCTTATCTCTTACAGTCTTTAATCGTGTAGAAAAACAATATAAATCAGACCCGGTGAGCGAGCACACATCTTGCTGCCTCACCGTCAGAAAGACGGAAGAACACTGACACACAGAGAAAACACTCCCCTCTGTGAAACCTGGCCACGCCTCAGAATGTGAGACGTCACTCAGAACTTCTTAACCCTGTAAGTTCTGATTCTCTCCACACCCCCTCTCGTCTCGCATCCTGAGGGAAATTGTGAACATACATTTACAGATCTCTGAGAGTTCAATCCCCTTTCCATTGCCTTTCGCCCCTTCCTGGCGTCTTTGTCAGGCAACTGTTGAACCTCCTCAAAACTCCCAGGTTCGCACTGTGCGAAACCAACCCACGCACTGGTGGCCTGAAACCTCTCAGGTGGAATTCCCTTCGTTGCTCGAGCGGATCGCCTGAGCACAAACTCAGGTGCTCCTTCTGACCCACTGGGGCCAGCAAGTGTGTCCTCTACATCAGAAGACTCCCCCTCTGACTTAGTGCGTCTTCGGGCTTTCTTTACTATGCTAACAGGAGACGAAGGCTCACTCTTGGGCTCTCTTTTAACAACCTGTGGAGATGCCCAACCCTGTTCTTGACCCTGGTCATCAACCTGGTCCTCATCAACAGGTTCAGCCTCTAACTCTCCTTCCTCCTCAGAATCAGACAGACATTCTGAGAGAATGTCAGGATTCGCATTGCGCCTTGACCAACCATCCTGCTCACAGAACTCAGCATGTTTGCTGATTAGCAGCTTGGTCTGATCACCTTCTGGATATGCAAACCTCCACCCCTTTGTCACAGGTTCATACCCACAGAAGATCATTTTCTGGAACCTAGGGCCACCTTGCTTTTGTTGAGCTTTTGGCACCGGCACCAAGGCCTGTGACCCGAAAACACGGAAGAAATGCACCTTCGGTTTCTCTCCATGGAGCATTGGAGTCAGACTCAGCCAATGTTCTCACATTTCTGCTTGGTGATGAAGGTGGACGAGTAAGAGCAATAGAGAAAAGAGGATGAGCCCAGGCAGGTAGCAGAAGTTATATGGCAACTCACACCCCCTTTCAGGGCATATTGGGAATGTCTCTCACAGAGGTCTCTCTAGCAAACTTATAGGAAAACTCTGTGAGCTCCAGCTCCTATCTTGTGCCTTTCTAGCAAAACATCACTTGTTGGTTTGAGTGGACTTTAAATATCTGGCAGCCGTTTGACGGCTCCATTCTCCATCCTTGCGTCCAGGTGGCTGCAGGGGGAATAAATCAGAACAGGGAAAATGTGGGGAATGGAAAGACATTTCGTGGGGTCGCGCGAAAGCCGCTATTGATCCCGTTTGATTGCCTTTCTGCTCCGCTTTCCATTCAAATGAGCCCCAAAGTGGATTGCAAGCAATAAACAGAAGCAGCACCGACAGAACATTATATAGTTACAGCACAACTCAGAAAATATAATTAGCAGATAATCAATAAAAACAATTACACAACAAAACTGTAACAAGTACGCTAAAGACCATTACATTCAGAACCGCTGCCACTGCTACCACCCCCAGCTCAATCGTCTTTCTCTCGACACAATCCATTAAATCACAGAATCATAGAATTGTAGAGGTGGAAGGGACCTCAAGGATCATCCAGCCCAACCCCTTGCAATGCAGGGATCCCAAGCAGAGCATGCATAACAGATGGCCAACAGACCTCAGCTTTAAAATCTCCAAGGAAGGAGAGTTGACCACCTTCTGAGGGAGTTTGTACCACTGCTGAACAGCTCTTACCACCAGAAAGGTCTTCCGTATATTTAGTTGGAATCTCCTTCCTTGTAACTTGGACCCATTGGTTCATTTCCTACCCTCTGGGGCAGGAGAAAACAAGCTTGCTCCACCTCCCATGTGATAGCCCTTCATAAAATACACACCTAGTATACAAGAGGACAAAACACCCACAGCAGAACCACACTGTAACAAGCACCCTGTCTCCCAAGCACCAAGGGTGCAATAGGATTGATCAATGTGATTTGCAGGTGAGCACTTCCTGCAGATACCATCTCATCAGGAGGTCCCTTCCATACGATGCAGGAACTGGGCCTTTAGTGGGGTGGCTCCTACCCTTTGGAACTCCCTCCCACTACACGTCAGACGGGTACCACCTCTATTTTCTTTTGCGCGTTTATTGAAGTTCTTCCCTTTTCAACAATCCTTTTCAGTAGGGATCACCGTCCTGATTTGCTCACGTACTGGATTCGAAATGGTTTTTACATGCGAAAGCATTGTTTGATTCTTCATCACAATATTTTTTGCGTATGAGGTTGTGTGAAGTTATTTCCCCCAAGTTGCTGATGATTGTGTTGCAAAATTGCTTCGAGATCTTTAAAGGGAAGCGATTCATCAATGGTTCGCCCAACCCCCTGGAGCAGAATTGGGGAAGGCAGTGTGTTTGGAGGGGGAGTCTGTTGCAGAAGCAGAAATCCTTGTGCTGCTCGGATGCTTACATACTTAGCATTCTGCAGGATACAACCCATGACCAACATATAAATGTGTGTCCCATGGGCAAAGGCCCTACCCTCACTCAGGCTGCTGCACCCCTAGCTCTAACTCTCACTGAGGGATTGAGATAATTATGTACCCATTATGTACTGAGTTGAATAGGATTCAGAATGCAGCAGTCTGATTGGTCCTAGAACAATAGGACCCAGAATGCAGCAGTCTGATTGGTCCACAGGAGCTATCCAATCCAGCTCCAGGTGGAAGTGATTCTGCAACCTGATTGGCCTACAGGAGAATCCCGGAATTAGCCTATCACGTGGGGCCCATTGTGTAAATAATGTATATAAAGCAGACATTCTGGGGGAACATCCATTCCTCCTCACCACTATGAGCTGAATAAAGAGCATGAAATCCACTCTCGACTCCGAGTATATTTCAAGTTCACATTGAAAAGGCGAGGCTTCCTCGTTCACCCTTTCCAAAATGGCTTCTCCCCAAAGAATTCTGGGATATTTCAAGACCCTTTCCCTCAAGACCCCACACTGCACCACCATTCAACACCCCCCCCCCAAACATAAAACAACAGAGGCAGTGATATATCTTTGCCCAACAAATTGGCAGCAAGGCCCATCCTATCTCTGTTCCCCAGCAGTTCTGTTCCGGTGAGAGTTGAAAGGGTAAAGGCACCTTAGGGCAGGATTAGAGAGGGCAGGATCCATCCATAACAGGCAAACCTCAGCTAGGGATTGCTGTCTGTGTGGCTGCTGCATGCTGTACGTTCAAGTCTTCCGAAGCTGGAGGAAATGGTTGGGTTTTTCATCCTCTGCCAGAAAAGTGGGGAGGGGGCTGCCTCTGTGATCTGAGAAAGGAGCAGCGGGCTCTGGGAATGGGGGCGGTCCTGCCTGCCATCTTCCTCCTCCTCACTCTGTGCTGCCTGTGCAGAGCTAATCAGGGAGGAAGGTGGGGGACAAACCCAAAATCTGTTGGCGGTGCCAGACGTTGGCTGTGGCTCCGGCGGCTGTGGTCCTCTCTGCCTTCCGCCCTGCCAATTCCAGCAGGAACCAGCTGCCGCTGCCTGAAGGGAGGCGAAGGGCCATGGCTCAGTCCTGTCTTTCAAGCAGAAGGCCCTGGGTTCAATCCCGGGCATCTCCTGGTATGGCTGGAAGAGACTCCTGCCTGAAATGATGCCAAGCCACTTCCAGCCAGTGTAGACAGTCCTGAGCTAGATGGACCGAATGGTCTGGATTGGCACCAGGCAGCTTTCGATGTTCCTCTGATCAGCAACCCAGGACCCTCCGCTTTCCCGCTGCTTGTCAGTCGCAGCCCCCGGTTCCCTGGCATCAGCTGCCTTCTCCAACGCAAGCACATCTGGTGGGGCTGGTTTCTGTGTAGCAGCAGCCATTCCTACTGGCTTCAGGCACTCCTGAAGCGCATCATGTGCAGATGTTAGGAGGCGACAGTGCTTAAGTCTGCACCATCAAAAAGCCACACGCTGCTTGCTTTTTGTTGTTGTTGTTGTTGCTGCTGCTGCTGCTACATGATAGATGTTATTTTCTGGTCAGCTGGCAACTCTACTGTGGTGGAGACAGGGCTGAGTGCAGGTGGCATGCTCTGAAAGCTAAGCTGGTCTGGGTCTGGTCAGCGCGTCAGTGGGAGACCTGAGGACCTTATACACGCTGCCTTGAGCTCCACAGAGGGAATAGAATTGCAGGTTTGCAAAGCCAGAAGGGACCTTGGGGGTCATCAAGCTCAACCCCCTGCAATGCAAGGAATATCAGCTAAAAGCATCCATGACAAGTGAAACAAATGAAGAATGGGCAGGACACGCGAGGCCCCCATGGCAGCTTCCCACCAAACCAATTTAATGGCGCCTCCAAATCTGCCACTGAAAAGGTATCACTGGCAGTGTGCATTCTGGCAAACCCTCAGAGGGCCACATGCTCAGTGGGTAGAGTGTGAGACTCTTAGTCTCAGGGCCGTAGGTTTGAGCCTTACATCGGGCAAAAAATTCCTGCATTGCAGGGGGTTGGACTAGATGACCCTTGAGGTCCCTTCCAACTTCTAAAATTCTATGATATGATTCTATGTCAGTGTCAGGTGGGGCCAAGGATTAAAATAGGCAGAGCAAGGCATTAAATTGTAACCGTACAGTAAGTGAGCTTCTACATACGCTGGCATGTGTCTTTCTATCCACCCAGACAAGCGAGAGATGTTATTAAATGACGCATTCCAGCCAGGCAAAAATAAAAATTCAGGGTGTGAAATAGGGCCAGTGTGTGGCCTGAACCTATTTTTGAGGGCTGGATGGAGAGTCCCATTTGGCCCCTGAGATCCCCCTACCCCTGTGTTGCAGGAAACACATATCATGTCCATGCAGTACAGTACAGTGGCTAGATGCAAAAATAGGGCAGGGCTTTTGCACCTTTAATAGTGGTGCAAACATGGGAAATTTCAGCAGGGGTAGCAGGCATGACACAACTAAAGGTACAGGAGCCCTGTACCCTTTTGCACCTGACTACCCTAAGTGCCATAATGGAGGCACCGTAGTAGCTACAGGTGCAGCAGGGTGCTCTCAAGGAAGGTGTGAAGGTGCTTGCCCTTCCTTCTTCCTTTGTAGTTGTAAGTACACTGCCTGCACTCCCAGAGCTTCCACTTGCCTGTCACGGTTAACGGTCATTGACAGAGCTCTCCCCCTTCATTACAGGAGTCCTGGCAAAACATGTCATCTGCTCTCATTGCTCTCTGTGGAGCTAGTGATGTTGATTCTGGGGGAAAGGAATGCTTTGGGATAAGGAGTAGTTTCCTGGCGCTCTGTGCTCCTTAGGAAGGCTGGCATAATTTTAAAAAGACTTTGCAGTTTTAGTTCGCGGGCTTAAGGCAACCATTACGCCAGAGATATTGTTGGACTCCAGGGCCCATCAGCCCCTGCCGGTATGGCCCCTGACTAGGGTTGATGGGAGTTGGGGTTCAGCAACATCTGGAAGTCCACAAGAGTTCCATTCCTGGTCAAAGCCCATCACTCTAGCCCAATGGTTCTCAAACGTTTCCTCTGTGCCACACTTTCAGAAGAATAATTTGCTTGCACCACACCAAAATTTTATCGATAATAAATACAAATGGAGGGCCAAATATTGCATGTTGAGATTCAGAGACAATACAAGGGCATTAAAGGAGGACAGCTTTAAAGATCAGGTTCGAGCCAGGCATGCCTTTGACGTTGCAGGGGCTGGTCCTTTGGGGCTACTGGAAAACTGCCCCACCAATCTCCTTCTGCACTCAGCAAGCCATTGCCTGCCATCTCACTCACAACGTGCCCAGTTGCCTGTTCTTCCACTGTAGCTTCAGATTTGCCCTTGTAGAATTGAGCAGGGAGGAAAAATGGGGACAAACCCAGAATCAGATGACTCTGCCTATCATTAGCTCTGGCTGGAACGTTGTTTAGGGGTTTTTGTTTTTGTTATTGACATTATTATTATTTTTTGTATCCTTATTTTAGATCTTATGATTTATGTGGAAATTGTTCAGTTTCATTGTGTACTTGCTTATTTGTTGTTTATGACTACTTTTGGTATGCTTGTAATTATGTGATTTTTTTTATATGTTGCAAGCCGCCTTGAGCATGGCTTTGACTCTGGAAAGGCGGCCTACAAATAGAATTATTGACTGGTTGGTTGGGTCCATCTCCCCTCGGCCTCCCTGTTTTCAACCCTACCAGACCCAATGGGCATCAACCACCACTGTTCCTCACTTTCTTGAGGATGAGATGAGAGATGGAAGCACTGGCAACAAGGATGATGGCTGAAATCTTACCATCCCTTGAATCTCCCTGAGCAGTGGTATCGGATCCTTGGTGCCATCTGGCATCCAGGTTGATAGCGTCTTCTTGGAGATGAGAAACTGACACCCTAAGCTCCTCCAATCCCATCAGGCCTGATGGGTGTGAAAGCGTGCCATACTTTTTACTCTCCTGGTCCCAATGGGCAGAAGCCATCCCTGTTTAGGGACCCCTTGGGTGCTCATGAGTGATGCTTGCAGAGGAAAGAATTTCCGCCATGACTGACTTCTTGCTTTTCTTCTCCCCTGCCTTGCTGTTCCCCATGACCAGCCGCCATTTTGGACGACCAGACAGTGTGTGGCCGGGGGGAGCGACTGGCCTTAGCCTTAGCACGCGAGCACATCAACAGCATCATCGAGGTGCCTGCCAAAGCCCGAGTCGAGGTGGAGATCTTCGAACTGCAGCGGGACAGCCAGTACGAGACCACCGACACCAGTAGGTTGTGTGTGTGTTCGTGTGTGACACTGGAGTGTGAAAGGATCTACGAAGCTCATGGGGGGCGGGGGGGGGGGCTTACCTCACAAAGAATATTGTAGAGTTGGGAGAAGGTTCCAAAAATGGCACGAGATGATCAACAGGATGGAGAGACTCTTCCATGAGGAAAGTTTGCAGCGTTCAGGACTTTTTAGTTCAGAGAAAAGGCTAGTAAGCGGGGACATGATAGAGGTTTGTCCAGTTATGTATGGCATGGGGTAAGTTATTACTGCCCCCAATTGTGGAGGAGTAATAATAATAATAATAATTTATTATTTGTACCCTGCCCATCTGGCTGGTTTCCCCAGCTACTCTGGGTGGCTCCCAACAGAATATTAAAAATTTGATAAAACATCAAACATTAAAAACTTCCCTAAACAAGGCTGCCTTCAGATGTCTTTTAAAAGTCAGATATTTGTTTATTTCCTTGACATCTGATGGGAGGGCGTTCCACAGGGAGGGTGCCACTACCGAGAAGGCCCTCTGCCTGGAAGATCATAGCCATTGTGTTTGGTAGCCATCAATAGCTTTCTGCTCCATGAACTTGTCTTTTAAAGCCGTCTAAGTCAGTGGCCGTCACTTCCTCCTCTGGGAGAAAGTTCTATAGTTTAACTATGCGCTGTGTGAAGAAATACTCTCTTCAATCTGGCCCATTCAGCTCCACTGGAGATCCATGAGTTCTGGCATTAGTATAAAAGGGAGAATAGCTTTTTCCAAGTCACATCCTCTACACCCCAGATCATTTTATACATTTGCACCATGTCATCTTTTCCTCCAAACTAGAAAATTCCAGATGCTGCCACATTTCACCATAGGGGAGGATAGCTTTTGGTAGAAGATGAACTGTAGGCCAACAGAAACAGCGCTGTATGTAGGTTGTGAATACAGGGCAGAGTGGGGGACGGAACGGGACAGGACCTTCTTCCATTCCCTGACTAGGTTGGAAGAGCTGCAGACTTTGAAAGGTGATGCAGATGGTTTGGTCAGAGGTCTGGGGCATCAGGGTAGGTGGACAGAATTACAGCCAAGGCAACTTAATCACCCTCATGGCCAGCTGTGAGAGCCAGCGGATGAAGATGTTTGTGTGCATGTCATAGGGTGACCAGGAGGAAGTGAAAAGGCAATTTCCATGAGGTTAAGTGTGCAAGGCCACGTGGGTTTGCTCAGGTGGTCTGGGCACAGGTGTGAGAACAAACTGAAGAGTACAATAATAATAAATCTGTATAACCTCTTTCTCCTGTTCTCTTTGCCCCTGCACTGCAGTGTGTCAGATCCTGCCCAAAGGCGTCGTTTCTGTCCTGGGCCCAGCCTCCAGTCCGGCCTCTGCTTCCATTGTTAGCCACATCTGCGGGGAGAAAGAGGTAATGACAACTCCATCATCTTCGTCACCTTCATGAGCCATAAAACAACCATGTAAGGTTGGTCACTGTTATATTGCAGCTTCGGAGGTTGAAAGGCGCAGTGGCTTACCTACAGCCGCCTAGTAAACTTATGCCCAAGAAATTTTCCTGGTCCACAGTTCAGCTACCAATCGCATATACTGTAATGACATTATTATTACTACTGTTAAAATCATTACCTGCCCTTCACCGACGGATCCCAAGGCAGGTTACAGCAAACGAATTAATTCAAATTAATTCAACCGTTCTGAATTAATGGCTGCCTAGGAAAGCCTGTTTAAAATTTTCGGAGCTGCTGGGGGTTCTTATTACAGACCCCATCCTTCTCTTCATCTCTGTCCTAAATCCTACTTGAAGCTCCGGCTGCTTTTAAAATTTTTCTCAACCTCTTTCTGCAGTCGGTGACAGAAAGGGGAGGAAATCTGGTTCGGTAGCCCACCCAGTATATAATAGACTTCCCCAAAGGCTTTGATTGCTTTAAGCAGTCTATGGAACTGTAATTAATTTGCTGCATGTAACACTTGTCACAAGAGTTTTCTGTTCTGCAGAACCTGATCTAAATGAAGACAGCCTCTGTGCTGACTTCTCGGCTGCAGAGGAGGACATGGGGTGGCTTGTGTCAGCCCTGTAAACAAATGGCTTCTTTCTCTGCTCCAGATCCCCCACGTGAAGGTGGGTCCTGAGGAGACCCCCAAGCTGCAGTACTTGCGCTTCGCCTCCGTCAGCCTCTACCCCAGCAACGAGGATGTCAGCTTGGCCGTATCCCGTATTCTCAAGTCCTTCAACTACCCCTCGGCTAGCCTCATCTGCGCCAAGGCTGAGTGTGAGAAAATGTGGCTGAGCTCTTTGGCGAGGAACGGAGAGGGCGAAGTGGGAGGGGCTCGTGGGGGTGGGGCCAGCGGGTAGCCAATCAGATTTCACAGAGATGTGAGCCATGGGGATGGAAGTGGTTCTCAAACGTCATAACTCTGGCTTTATTGGGGATCGTTTTAAAAATATGTGTTTTTAAATTAAAATACAGTGGTACCTCGGGTTATAAACCTAATTCGTTCCGGAGGTCCGTTCTTAACCCAAAATCGTTCTTAACCTGAGGCACACTTTTGCTAATGGGGCCTCCCGCTGCCACCTCGCCACCAGTGCGCAATTTCCGTTCTCATCCTGGGGCAAAGTTCTCAACGCAAGGTACTACTCCCGGGTTAGTGGAGTTTGTAACCCGAAGCGTTTGTAACCTGAAGCATTTGTAACCCAAGGTACCACTGTACTTGTTTAGTGCCATGCCTAGTTTGGACCCAGTGACTAGATGTGAAGAAAACGGAGCTCCTTCACTTCCTTCAAAGCTGAATGCTGGCAGACTTGGTCAGGGATCCCACTGCCTAGTGTTGGCACCACCACAGAGAAGACCTTGCTTGGATTACCTGAAGCCCTAGCCTCCTTCGAAATTAGTATTCAAAGCAGGGCTTCCTCTACTACAGTTCTGGGCACAAGAATATATATATAAAAGCAGAGGTGTTCAAATGCTTTTATGTCCTGATCGGATGGTTCCCGGGCCAAGTCCTAAGCTCTTAAACCAGGCGGGTTGGGCTGGGCTCTGGCTTGGGCGAAATGTTGGCGCAACCCCTTGTTCCTTTCGCATCCACCAGGCCTGCTGCGATTGGAGGAGCTCGTGCGTCAGTTCCTCATCTCCAAGGAGACGCTGTCGATCCGGATGCTCGATGACACCAACGACCCGACGCCGCTGCTCAAGGAGATCCGGGACGACAAAATCTCCACCATCATCATCGACGCCAATGCTTCCATCTCTTATCTCATCCTCAAGAAGGTGAGGAGAGGCAGTGGCAGGCATGGGTTTTAGGGTGCCCTGCAAGAGGTCAACATTTCATGACCCTCCTCAGCCCTCATGCTCCCTTCCCAGAGGTGGGTAAGGAGGCGCCTGCTTTTGAAATAATAATAATCAATAATTTCTGCCTAGGGCTGCCGTTTCCCTGGGATTTCAAAGGTGGAATTGAAGTCTGGGGGGGAATTTCTGAAGGGCGGTGCTTTGTCCTGGATCTTAGGGAAGTGAATTGGAAAATTGTGTTGTTTTGGCATTTTTGTAAAAAACAACACCAAAAAGACACTCAACAACTTTGGGGTCTTCCCAAACAAAAACTTTTTGGGGTTTCCTGGTTTTTACTATTTGAAATATGACAACCCTAATTCTGCCATGGGGGCTGGGGGCGGGGCTCTTGTTCCTTGTGCTGCCAAGCCTAGAAACTTGATTCTGTCCTGGGGAAGAAAGCGCCACACTGATTTCAGTTAGCGGTGTGGGCTCTGGGGTTCGGGCGGCTGCCACGAAACCGGAAGGCAGCGGCAGGCCTGCACTCAGCATCCCACGGATCGCCTCAGCTTCTGTCGGGGTTTTGCAAGCGTTGCCTCCGAGTAGCTCGAGGGCTTTTGCAGATACTTGAAAAGAATCCTCGAAACGCCCCCGTCCCAATCAGCGCTCCCCCTTTCCCCGCCCCGCTTTGAAGAGCTGCTCGTGGGAAAACGGTTGCTGTGGGCAAAATCCTGCCGCGTGCAGGAGACCCTTGAGGTAAAGAGAAGCCCCTGTGGCAGGGTGGCTTTTTGCCTCGAAGTGTGGATGGTGGCGGTGGAAACGATCAAGTTTTTAAAATATCCCTTTAAAGCGGTTTGCAAAAGCCCATGAGGGCTTGTGAAAACGCTTGCAAAAAATAAAATAAAGGCCTGTAGTTTGTAAGGTGAACCGGGGGGGTGGCGGGTGGCGGGATGTTCAGCCATCTTAGTTAGGATTTCAGCAACACCAGATTTTGAAATAAGAATGCAAGGCAGCCACAGCCAAATTAAAACGGCAGAAGTGGAAGCACAACTATTGCTGGGATCATATAAACTCCAGTTACATTGATAGGGAGTGGAGTGTTTAATGACAGGAAGGTTTAAACACAACAGAGCCCATTTCTTGCAGGAAAAAGATGCGGCACTGGTTAGAGCAAGCGCGGGGAATGTTTGGCTCTTCAGAGGTTTCTGGACTACAACTCCCACCATCCCCGGCCATCAGCCATGCTTGCTGGGGTTGATGGGAATTGTAGTTCAGCATTGGAGAAAGGGGGTAGTTCTTTTAGTTGCAAGATAAAAGGAAGCGCTTCTTCTAACAGAGCGTAGTTAAACTACAGAATGTTCTCCCAGAGGAGTCAGGCATGTCCGCCCACCTGGGTGTCTTTAAAAGGGAGTTGAAACAAGATTTTGCTATAAACAAGATTTTGCTACAAAATGAGATCCCGCTATATAGCATGACGAAACGAGATTTCACTTACATAGCATGACAAATGTTTGTGATTTTATTAGGACCCATAAGAACTGCTTAGAGGTTTTGACCAAAAAAGAAGCAGCAGTATAAACTTTTTTTTTTTAAAAAAACATATTTTAAAAAATAAGATGCACATGCATTTTAAGAGGCAATTTTCCTTTTAAAAACAAATGTATATTTTGAACTGATTTTATGTATACTTGAGCTGTTGTTTTTTTTAGGGCAACTTGTTTTTGACTCCTATTGAAAAATCTCTGTGCCTGTTTTATGGTTTGTGTAAACTGGTTTGCATTTTCTAATAATTGTATTGATAAAAAAAAGGGGGTTAGAAAAATTCATGGGGGATAAGGCTCTGAGAAGCTACTAGCCATGATGGCTGAGATCTGCCTCCACGGTCAGAGGCAGCCATGCTTCTGAATACCAATTGCTGGAAACAACAGGAGGGGCCTCATCCAGCGCTGCAGGGAAACCAGAGCTGGTGAATATTGAGGGTCCGCCATTGGTGGGGGAGCTCAGAGACCTGAAGGTCCTTCCTGGAAACTGATTCTCCTCCTTCTCCTTTTTTAGGCTTCAGAGCTTGGGATGACGACCGCGTTCTACAAGTACATCCTGACCACTATGGTTAGTACTGCGACCATGCTATGCAGGCAAAGGAGCCCCTCGTGCGTGTCTGCGTGTGTTTGCGCATGTTCAAATCCCACCCTGGTTTGTGCACTGGAAAGGAGCCGTAGCTCGGCAGCAGTTAAACATGTGTTGTGACACAGATCTCTCACCCTGGAAGAGCTCCTTGCTGCTAGTTTAGAAAACGCAGCGCTGGACAGCACAGTGGAATAATAGCATAAACCAGTGTCACATCAGCTGAGATTCCTGCATTGCGTGGGGTTGGGCTAGATGAACCTTGGGGGTCTCCCTTCCAACTCTAGAATTCTACAATTCTATATTTTCAGCTTGGGTGGTTTGTAGGCACGTCAGAGAGTTCTGCTGAAAACGGTAATGGGGTGGAAATTGCCAATATTCTCTCACCCATTATTCCATGTCTGGAACAGAAATCAGTCCAATGAATACGGTAGAACTGTGCTTCCAATACCCTTTCCACATATAGCTCATTCACACCTCTGCTTGTCTTGCCTGTTCTCTCCCCCCAACCCCTGTTTTTTGCCACTGAATTGGAGCAACTGTGAACCAGGTTTTGTGCAGATGGACATTTGCTCGCGTTCAGTGCTAGAGAGCAGGTTTTCCGGGGCAAACTGCAAACCGCTCAGACCCGTGCTTTCTAACTGGCCAATGGGATCAAAAGCCATTGACAGATCAAATAAAAACAATAGGTTCACATTTTCCCCTGTGTCCTTCTCCCAATAAAAGTCATCATCCATCAGGGAGACCAAAGCTGGTTCATTCCTATAAACAGGTCTAAACCCAGATCGAAATGGGTTAAGATCATTTGTTTCATCCAAGAGTGCTTGCGATCGTCGTGCCCCAATCCTCTCGGCCACCTTTCCTCTGTTTCACCTCTGCACATGCTTGCAGGCACCCTCTTGTCCGGTCAGTACTTGCAGAGAGGCCCTTTCTCCTCCCCATAAAACCCAGACCTGTCTGATATAATATACAGGAGAGCAGGGGCAAAGCTATAGATGTGATGCTGCCAAAAAACATTATGTCGTGTTTTATTTTAATTATCGCTTTTTGGCTCAAAGGCTCCCCAAGCAGCAACTATAAAATACAATGCAAAGTAAATATACAATCACAGTGCAATGAATCAATCAAAGCAAGATAAAACAGCAAAATTACAATGTGCCTATAAATCACGCTAGCTATGCATTAGGAACGCACCAATTAACCCTCCTGTAAGAAACGGGGGGGGGGGGATCTATCAAGTTACCTCTAACTCCCACCTAGAGTGTGCACATCTTCCTGTGCCCAGTTTCCTCTTTTCATTTCAGAAATTGAACATTTTATGTGGGGTTTGGGGAAGAGAAGGGGGGTAATTAGATCTGAGGGCAGCTTTTTTCCAGCTGCAAATCTGTATTGGGGCTGCAGCTTGCATCTCCTTCCTCCCTCAACTGACCCCTGCTTCAGAAAAGGGAGTCCTTGTCCCCTTCTGTAGCGAAACATTGGATCTGGTTCAGCAATTGTTTTAGCAGTGACGAAGGGTGACCCTGCCACAGAAATTCAGCTGGAGGGTATGTTGGTGGTTTTTTTATATATGCTTCTTCTCACTGTGAAGGGATGCTCAGTCTCAGTTTTTTGGGTTTTTGTCCCTGTTTCGTTGGAAGGTGAAAACACTGGAGATTTAGAGCAGGGCAGTACAATGATCCAGACAGAATCATTTTGCAAGCCAGCTTCCGTCAACCCCTTTGCCAAATGTAAATTTGGGGCTGGGTATGCACCACATACGTAGGGACGCAGGTGGCGCTGTGGGTTAAACCGCAGAGCCTAGGACTTGCCGATCAGAAGGTCGGTGGTTCGAATCCCTGCGACGGGGTGAGCTCCCGTTGCTCGGTCCCTGCTCCTGCCAACCTAGCAATTCGAAAGGACTAAGTGCAAGTAGATAAATAGGTACCGCTCTGGCGGGAAGGTAAACTGCGTTTCCGTGCGCTGCTGCTCTGGTTCGCCAGAAGCGGCTTAGTCATGCTGGCCATATGACCCAGAAGCTGTACGGCGGCTCCATCGGCCAATAAAGCAAGATGAGCGCCGCAACCCCAGAGTCGGCCATGACTGGACCTAATGGTCAGGAGTCCCTTTACCTTTATGCACCACATACTTAAACCACAGGACTTCACCTCCTAAAGAATCTTGGGAAATGTTGTTCATTAAGGGTACTGGAAGTGGTAGTTCTGTGGGGGAGGAACTGCAGTTCCCAAGATTCTTTGCAGGGAGTCCTGCACTCCCAACGAGTCCAGCTCTGTTGCCCCTCTTGTGTTGGAATGTACCGTAGATTCTGGCGTATTAGGCGACAGGGCGTATAAGACGACCCCCAACTTTTGCTGTTCAGTTTTAGAGTTATAGAGTTATAGAGTTTGAGTGCCGCCAGGGGCAGAGCGCGCACCCCTCCGCTGCCTCTGCTGTCGCAGAGGTGAGGTGTTTGGCAGGCAGGCAGGTGAGCCACGCTCGGAAGGACTTTCTGTGTCCCCTTCTGTGGGGAGGGAGGAGCAGCGATGGCAGAAGGGGTGCCTCTGCTCACCGTCTCCCCCTCTTCCTTCCCAATGCGTATACCCGGCGTATAAGACGACCCCCGACTTTTGGGGTGATTTTCCAGGGATAAAAAGTCATCTTGTACCCCGGAACATATGGTAGGCTTCAAGCTCATCAGGGCAAGAACCTACCCCTTCGTGCTTTGTAGAGATCCAGCCACGCTGCTGCGTTAAATGCACAATGACAATAAGAATCAGCACGAAACATAAAGTGCCAATTAACCTGAAAACAACAGAAATGAAACAGCTACAGCCAGAAGCAGTAAAAAAAATGACAATCAATCCTGCCATCTCTTGGGAAAGTCTCAGGAAAACAAAACCACGTGGCATGTTCGAAAGCAGGACTCACCCCTGCATATCTGAGAGGTGGGTGAAGCTTTGTCCCCTCCTGCCATCCACCTGACCTTCAAAGATGGGGGCACAGATGTGCTTAGGGCTGCTTATACTGCAAGAAGAAAGAGGAGGGAAAGGTCAAGATTTTTCACCGAGGTAATGCCAATTATCTGCCTAACCCACTTCTTCGTCATCATCAACTTTTATTGCGCTAGCCGTAGGCCATCGCATCGTTCAGAAAAATAACAAAAGGAAAAACAACAATAACCATAAAAATCATCAGGTACCACACATACAATATGAACCACGGTCACAACTGCTAAGATGGTTTGTTGCATAAAATAGAATAGCAGAAGATTCTTTAGTAAAATGGTGACAAATTAAAGATCCGAATTCCCTTTGCAGTTGACCGCTATTTTATCTACTGTGGTTCTTTCCTCCTGATCTTCTTAGCTGCCAACGCATAGAGTGCTACTTTATAAGTTACAAAGTCATCGGTATCGCTCAGCAGCCATTTCACCCTTTCCACACTATTCCATTCGGAAAGAGGGGTTTTATGAATTGGTCTCTTGGGTCTATATATAACGGGCACTGCAATAAATAGCGGCACAGGTCCTCCACACAGGGTTGCCCACACAGCCAAAGTCTCTCTTTATAATGTACTTTGCCGTAGCGTCCGACCTAACCCACTTGAATTTTGCAAAATGCACAGCTTCTGCAAAAGTGCACCTCTTTGCTTAGATGCCAATCATTCTGCTCTTAAAGGGGAGATGCAAACAGGTGTGTAGAGCACTGAGCCCCTCACTCCATGACTGCTTAAAATCCTAGCCCAGTGGCTCTCTTCTTCTCAGCTCCTGAGATTTTGGTAGTGATCGCCCTCATTCTTTCAAACCTATCTTTACAGCTTTGAGGACCAGAAACCTGCTTTTTTTAAAACAAACAAACAGAAAATGAAAGCTGAGCTACTCAGGGCACACAATTCTGATCCTGAACCTGGAAGGTCTAGACTTGGGCTACATGCTACCTTGGCTACATTTTATGAAATAAATAAAAGCTTAATAAAATAAATTGCTTTGTGTAGGGCCAACCCATAGGACCTGATCAGGAATATGGAACAGAAATCTAGCCCTCCTATCAGCGGCGTAGCGTGGGTTGTCAGCACCCGGGGCAAGGGAAGTAATTTGCGCCCCCTAACCCGGGGCAAGGGAAGTAATTTGCGCCCCCTAACCCGGGGCAAGGCAAGTAATTTGCACCCCACGCCGTGGCGCCCCCCCCACAAGCCTCTATATTCTGCGCTTGTCAGGCTTGGCTGCTGGCCCTCCGTGGCCTGGCAACGGACTCAAGAGACCGGCCGTAGCGGCGCTGGAGGGCTGGTCTGGGGCCCGAGAGAAGCCTCGGAGAGTTCTCGCTGGGTTGACCTCGCAGCCTGGGTTACCCTGCGGGGCTGTTGTGAAAGGCGAAGGCGAGCGGCAGCGTGGCTTGCAGCGGAGCAAAGGGCACGACCACGGCGCCGGGACGTGCCCTTTGCTTGTGCCCCTTTGCTGGGGAGGCTGAGAAGGGCGCCCCTTTGCTGCGCTCCCCCAGGAGGTCCCCCGGGAGCAGAGCCCGCTGCCTGCACTGGCAAGGAGGATGAGCCCAGCTGGCAGGCCGGCCAGAGAGGAGCCTCGCAGGCAGCGAGTGGCTGGCTCCTTGCGGGCGGCGGCGGCAGCGCAACTCCCTCCTGCCGCGAGAGGCGGGCAGCAGCCGGGCCTTGGACCTGCAGCCAGGAGCGCTGCCTCTTCCTGCGCCCCGAGGGCTCCCCGCGCCCAGCAACCCGGGGAAAGCGCCGCACTTCCACCACTGGCCCTGCTTCCACCACTGGCCCCTGAACCCCAAGGCTGAGGCTCATGGCGCGCACCCCGGCTTGCAGCTCCTCCTCCGCCCTTCCAATGGGGCAGCGGCCCGCAGGGAAGAGCAGGCGCGCTCTCTGTCCCCAGCTGAAGCCGAGGAGGGCTTCTGGTAGCCCCGGGGTGGGAGGCGGAGGGGGGTCGCTGGCTGCAGCCGCCTCGCCTCGCCTCCGTTCTCCTCTCAAATCAGACACAGACGGCTGCTGACAGAGAGGAGAAGGGGCGGGGGCGGAGAAGCGCAGCGTGGGCAGCGGGAGGCGGCTGGGGGGGGGCTCGCAAGAGAAGCGAGCCCCGCGGGACTGAACCAGGTTCCTCTTCCCGGCTCCCGCAAAGCGACGTGCCCGTCTTGTGCTCTCCGCAAAAGGCGCCAGATCAAAGCGGCAAATGGTACAGATCCACACCATGCCCCCCGCGGAACAGTCATGCCCTCCACATCACAGGCAGCTCAGAGTTAAACTCTGCGCCCGAGGCTCTTCGGCAACTCCGGAGGCGGCGAGTGCGCCCCCCCAGATGTTGCGCCCGGTGCGGCGGGCACCCCTTGCACCCCCCACGCTACGCCACTGCCTCCTATGGGTTGGATAAACCACCTACCTTTGCAGAGCAGGAATGCATGGAATTGCAAGTTAAGAGCTGGGATGTTCTCCTACTTTGGGGCAAACCATAGAAATGCAATACCGTTCTTCGTATGGCTTTCCCATTGCTTTCTCCTAACCTATGGGGAACTGAACCCAGCTCATTTTAGGCTGTGCCTACTTCTTCCTACCTGCCCGTAGTATGACGGACAGCTGTCCTTTTGCCAGCTGTGGTGGTGTTTGTGATGGTGGTTTAGCTGGAATCGCCCCACCTGGTGGTGGCTCAGAGCCGCTGCCGGGAAGAATGCTGATTAACTTGTTCACCCATTCCGGGCCTGACCGGGGCTGACCCTGCTTTTGCTGTATCAGACTTGACGGGATCCCAGCCGGAGGCATACGGCTCGCCAGATGTTCCCAACGTAACTCAACCGTGCTCGGTGTGAGCAACTGGCTGAGTCTGCTGCTCCCCTGCAGACACCGCTGCCATTACGGATCTTGGCTGTCATGAGCTCTGCTGAAGGAGCATCGCTGGAACGTTTGCTGAGAAACCAAGCGATGGAGCTTCACCAGCTCCCCTTGCCCTGAATTGACAGCAATCTGCCAGCAGATTTTAGGAAATGAGCAATTCTGACCAAGCATTAATGGCCCAAAAGTCAGATCCCCCTCTCCCTGTACAGTAACTCCACCAATTTTTTAATTCAAAAAGGTGTATTCCAGTTTCTCTCGAAGAGAAGTGGGGAATTGTAAGCAGCAGAGGCACTCTGTGTACACTTTTCCTTTTTCTGTGCTGAATATTCAGTTGTGAATTTTTTTGGGTGTGTGTGTGTAAAAGAATTTTTTCCAGGAGCTTGATACTGCATGTACTCTCCCCAAAATTCCACTGTACCTTATTTTTGCAGGCTTATTATCACATTTGCAAACAGTGCAGGGCATGGGAGAAAAATACACATAGATGTTTCACCTACCGACCCCAGAATTTCTTAAACAATGAATTTCTACGAAGGTTCACAGCAAGACATGGTTTTAGGTCATGCTGATGGCCTTAAGTGCTGAAGTTCCAAAACTATTTTCATTCTGTGTTTGTCTTGTCGCGCTAGCAAGAAATATTAGCCGTGCATACTTATAACCAAATGGCTTCCTCTTAAAAATATTCCTTTGCAATTCTGGAAATAGGAGCAAAGCAAATGAAATATCTGATCTAGTTGGCAAAAACTGGTTAGAAAACACAGAGCTAAAAGGTGAAGCTAGGTGAAGAACACAGGGTGAAAAGGGCAAGCTGAGAGGTTAGCTATATCTAGCTAAACAGGAGAGTGAATATGTCATGTTTCTTTCAATGTTTCTATGAGATCATAGGCAACATTATCCAGCATTACTGGGCAACAAGAATTTGCAAAGTTAATTTTAAACTAAGTGCAATGATGCATTAAGCTGAGCAGACACTCCTGGGATAACTATCAATCTCTTTCCCTCTTAATAGTCATTAAACTGATTCATTAAAAAACATCCGTAGCATTAGTAATATTTATATCAGAACATTAAAATATCCCTGGCGTATTTATCCATAGTCGTAGACACACACTAGCAGGTAACAAGCCCACCGACAGCTCACAAACACAAGAACAGTGACAGAAGAAAAAGAAAACCAGAATTATTTTAACATATAGCAGCATAACTCTGTCTCAGAAGTAAGTCCCATTGAATTATGTGGGGCTTCCTCCCAGCAGAGTGGATATAAGGTTGTAATTGAAGATCAAGTTAGTGTTATTTGAACGAACAGCAGCATTCCAAAGGAAAAAAAGGAGGGAGAAAAATGCCTCCATACAAATTAATCTTTTGAGCAAAGCAAACAACAAATGTGGTTGCACAAAAATCAGGAAGCGTAGCGTTCCAGAACATTATGAATACCATCCATTGTCTTTACAAAGTTGTTAGTGTTATACATTTCATTTTCTGTGGCATCTATGTGATAAGCACGTTTCACTGCTGTGGCTGCATCCCAAATTCAAAAAGTAAATAAATAAATAAAACCAGAGAAGGAAAGAGAGAGAGAGAGAGAGTCTCTCCCCACCCTATAAATGTATTTTAGCAGCTGTGAGCAGATTAATGACCATTTCTACCTCATTATCTACACATCAAGATCATTCCGAATCCTTTAACGGAATCCTCAAAGCGCCATCTGTGAATTCATACCCCGTGGCTTGTTCAAACTACAATAACATGGAGAGCATCAATAGATTTTAATTTTCTCACACATTCCCAAAACATATGCAAATAGACACCGTGCAGTTTTGCCTGCACTGGTAACTTTGATTAGTGATCGACCGTAAAACAATTGAATTTTATTGGGTGTGGGTGTGGGTGAAGTAACATCGGTGTATTTTTGTTTGTTTCAGAGTGTTTCATTGAGTCATAGAACAATAGAGTTCAAAGGTACCCCCAAGAGTCATCTAGTCCAGCCCCCTTTATTGCAAGAATCTCAACTAGATCATATTTTCATTGCAACCGTATTCCACACAACCCCACTGATGGAGAAAGGGGGGTGCAGTGGGTGAGGTCCCAGGCTGCCCCCCCCAGGATGCTTGCCATAGGTGGTGCCCCCCTGGGACGCTCACAACGCCCCTGCGGGCAGCTAGCCCCGCCCCTGGGTGCACAGCATGTTCGCCGCTCCGGGTGCCAGAGCAGCAAGCTCCACTCTGCACATCCCTGAGCGCTCTTGATGAAGGACAGTGGCTCTGAGCTCATGCTTCTTGTGCAGAAGATCCCAGGTTAAATCCTGGTGTCACTGGGTGGGGGTAGGAGAGAGACCCCCACCTGCAATTCAAGAGTCACTGCCAGTGACTGTAATAATAATGTTGTTGTTTAGTCGTTTAGTCGTGTCCAACTCTTCGTGACCCCCTGGACCAGAGCATGCCAGGCACTTCTGTCTTCCACTGCCTCCCGCAGTTTGGTCAGACTCATGTTTGTAGCTTCGAGAACACTGTCCAACCATCTCGTCCTCTGTCGTCCCCTTCTCCTTGTGCCCTCCATCTTTCCCAACATCAGGGTCTTTTCCAGGGAGTCTTCTCTTCTCATGAGGTGGCCAAAGTATTGGAGCCTCAGCTTCAGGATCTGTCCTTCCAGTGAGCACTCAGGGCTGATTTCCTTCAGAATGGAGAGGTTTGATCTTCTTGCAGTCCATGGGACTCTCAAGAGTCTCCTCCAGCACCATAATTCAAAAGCATCAATTCTTCGGCGATCAGCCGTCTTTATGGTCCAGCTCTCACTTCCATACATCACTACTAGGAAAACCATGGCTTTAACTATACGGACCTTTGTTGGCAAGGCGATGTCTCTGCCTTTTAAGATGCTGTCTAGGTTTGCCATCGCCTTTCTCCCAAGGAGCAGGCGTCTTTTAATTTCGTGACTGCTGTCACCATCTGCAGTGATCATGGAGCCCAAGAAAGTAAAATCTCTCACTGCCTTCCCCTTCTATTTGCCAGGAGGTGATGGGCCCAGTGGCCTTCCTACCTTAGGGATAAGCAATGTTTAGGCTGGTCCATAATTCAAAAGCATCAATTCTTCAGCGATCAGCCTTCTTTATGGTCCAGCTCTCACTTCCATACATCCCTACTGGGAAAACCAGAGCTTTAACTATACGGACCTTTGTTGGCAAGGTGATGTCTCTGCTTTTTAAGATGCTGTCTAGGTTTGTCATTGCTTTTCTCCCAAAGTAGTGTGACTTGGTGTTGGGCAAATACCCTGGTTCCCCTTTCCATTGCCAAATCAGCTCAGGTAGGGAGCATGCTTTCTTTTAGCCATTGTCTTAACTCCAAGGCTCTGTCAGAGTCAGAGGCTGCAAGAGAGTGCCCACTTTGTATGCATAAGAAGATCTTGTGTATCTAGGGAGCTTAATGGATAGTGTGTTGCATTTGAACCAATAAGACCTTGGTTCAGTCCTTTCTCTGCCATGGGGCTCACTGGGTAATAGCCTTGGCTAACCCCATCTTTCTCAGCTTATCCTACCTCACAGGGTTGTTGTAAAGCTAAAATGACAAAAACCCATTTACAGTGATGTGAGCTTCTTTAAGGATGGAATATGAATGGGTTGGAAATATAAAGAAGTATGATGGGGATATACAGAAATAAACTCTCAGGTTGAAGAATTAGACCTAGCTGAACTGGCATGAGGAACAGATGGAAGAAATTGGGAGACACAGAAACACACACGCAAGCTAATGTAATGCATAAACTGCAACACAATGTTTTCATGAAATATAGCACCAATTAAAATGAACAATGCGAATTTCTCTTTGTATCCAGAGCAAAATGATATTAATAATAATAATAATTTCCAAACAGGAATAGTATAAATAAACCTGATGTTTAAAAACCGAATGCATATGGCTCATAAAGTATCACAGAGCACACAAAAAAAAAATCAGTAAAACCGAGCCATTAAAATAACAAGCTGCAACCAAACCCAAATGCGTTTCGGGTCTTGATTTCCCTCGGTGGTCTCGTTAAAGCTACTTGGCAGCAATAATAATAATAATAATAATAATAATAATAATAATAATAATAATAGTAACTCAATAGATTATAAACTAGAGGTTAGATGAGCAAATCACAAAAGAGCATCGTCTGCAAATATAGTAATTCAGAATATTATAACCTGATTAAAGTAATTTTAAAATCCAATAAAAATGGCGTGAGGAAGACCATTGTTGCTTTTCCTGTCTCTTGATCAGGAAGAAGGTTTCTCCAATCTGAGGTTAGTCCATTGCACTCCAGGTGTGCTGAAACCCTGCCTCCTGCAATTTCCTTAAACACAGGACACTTGACTGCATGCTGTACTTTCCTGTGCATAAGACCAGGTGTTTTTTTGTTTTTTTAAAAAATGTTAGAAATTGGGGGTCATCTTACATAGGGGAGACGTGGGATTGGTTGTTGCCATGACCTGGAGATTGTCAGCGGCTATTTGGCGTGTTATTGGTGGCTGTGGCAATGGCTGGTGTTGATTTGCTGTCGCTGTGGCAATTGGGTGGGCGATTGGTGGCTTCTGCCGGCGAGGGGACAGACGAGAGAGAGCCAGTGTGGTGTAGTGGTTAAGAGTGGCGGACTCGTAATCTGGTGAACCGGGTTCGATTTCCTGCTCCTCAACCTGCAGCTGCTGGGTGACCTTGGGCTAGTCACACTCCTCTGAAGTCTCTCAGCCTCACTCACCTCACAGAGTGTTTGTTGTGGGGAGAAAGGGAAAAGGAGATTGTTAGCCGCTTTGAGACCCCTTAGGGTAGTGATAAAGTGGGATATCAAATCCAAACTCTTCTTCTTTTGGGACGTGTGTGAGTGGCCGCGTAGGTCAGGCGGGTGAGCGATTTCCGGCAGTCCTCCCTAAAAAATGCTGAACAAGTGCAGGCCACCCCAAAAAGCTCAACAACTCTGGGCAATCTCCCCCCACTTTCCTAATTTGGTAAAGGTAAAGGGACGCCTGACCATTAGGTCTAGTCGTGGCCGACTCTGGGGTTGTGGCGCTCATCTCGCTTTATTGGTCGAGGGAGCTGGTGTACAGCTTCCGGGTCATGTGGCCAGCATGACTAAGCCGCTTCTGGCGAACCAAAGCAGTGCGCGGAAACGGCGTTTACCTTCCCACTGGAGCGGTACCTATTTATCTACTTGCACTTCGACATGCTTTCAAACTGCTAGGTTGGCAGGAGCTGGGACCAAACAACAGGAGCTCACCCTGTCGCGGGGATTTGAACCGCCGACCTTCTGATTGGCAAGTCCTAGGCTCTGTGGTTTAACCCACAGCGCCACCCGCATCCCTTTGAGACTCCTTAGGGTAGTGATAAAGTGGGATATCAAATCCAAACTCTTCTTCTTCTTCTTTTGGGATGCGTGTGAGTGGCAGCATAGGTCAGGCGGGTGTGTGATTGCCGGCAATCCCCCCTAAAAATGCTGAACAATTCTGGGCAATCCTCTCCAAAAACAGCTTAACAACTCTGGGCAATCTCCCCTATTTTCCTAATTTGGAATCCCCCCAAATAGGGGCGTTTTATACACGGAAAAATACGCTGATTTGTGCAACTCTGCTGCTCACCATCTCCCCTCCTTCTGCTTCTCTTTGCCTCCTGACTTGTTCCTCACAGGATTTCCCAATCTTGCACCTGGATGAGATTGTGGATGAGCACTCCAACATCCTGGGCTTCTCCATGTTTAACACCAGCCATCCTTTCTACATGGAGTTTGTCCGCAGCCTCAACATGTCGTGGCGGGAGAACTGTGAGCTCAGCCCTTACCCGGGGCCTGCGGTAAGTCTGGCAACTCAGAGTACAAGGGTAATGTTGTCCCTAGGAGAAATCCTACCGAATTCCGTGAAGTGACTCTACTAGAATGACCGGCCACTAGGGATGGAAGAGCATGTCAATTTCATTTCTTCTGGTTTCTCATTTTCCCAATCTTAAATTGGGTTCTCCACGTTTCGGCAGCTAATTTGTGACGCATTTATTTATTTAGATCCTCAACGAAAATTCTTCAGAGCGTTGGTGCAAATTTCTCCTACCGCAATACACATTTGTGTATGCTGTTTTGACTCCTGTACACATTTTTTTTGCAAGCATTTTCTCCTGATGTAATGCATTTCTGTATGTTATTTTCATGGATAGGATCATTTTTTTAAATGCTCACTTTTACCTAACCTATGCATTTTTAAAAATAATTTTCCGTCTGTTGGTGGACTCTCAAAATTCAAATCAGTGCTAATTTCAAAGGATGACTGGGTTTCGGTTCTCCTGTTGTTTCAGATTTGAGAGATTCAGCTTTAAATGTGGACTGAATCAAATTTCTCCCCCATGAAATAAGATTTTAGTTTGCATTTAAAGATTTAGTTTGCAGTTTCACAGGCTTTCCCCCTCAGGTGAACTAAGGAGAAGAGTTTGGGTGTGCCTCCTCTGACGAAACTTCTGAGTGATTTCTAGGAAAGCAAAAATAATTTCAATTAAGGTTAATTAGGTTTCTTGGTGGGGGTTTTGCCCGTCCCTAATGCAGAATGTTAAATTCTGATGTTAAGATACATGGCTGTCCGTTTGAGAAACACATTAATTCCAGCCTTGCTCAGTAACTATGACTCATTTTATCCTCCTCCAGCTTTGCAGAGGCAGAGATGTTTGAGCCTAGTTGCAGAAGTAAGAGTAGAACGGAGATGATAGGCTAGAGGCCCAGAAAGAACGCTTTGACAGCTGGAAGCGCAACCTGGCTCCCATCTGTCAGCCAGGGAAGAAACAATTGCAGGAGATTTCATTGCCCTGGCATGCTTGGAAGAACACATATAAGAACTTCATAACTGAGAACTGGAGCCTGAGTTTGCTTTTCCCCCTCCTCTTCATCAGCCCCTTTTCCTTTTGTGCCATGTCTTTTAGAGGGTGAGGATTATCTTACTTAAGTTTTTTCGCCTGAAGAGTGTGTGGGGGGGAATGCTTTAAATAATAAACTAATAATAATAATGGGACGCGGGTGGTGCTGTGGGTTAAACCACAGGGCCTAGGGCTTGCTGATCAGAATCCCCGCGACGGGGTGAGCTCCCATTGTTCGGTCCCTGCTCCTGCCAACCTAGCAGTTCGAAAGCACGTCAAAGTGCAAGTAGATAAATAGGTACCGCTCCTGTGGGAAGGTAAACGGTGTTTCCGTGTGCTAGTCTGGTACACCAGAAGCGGCTTAGTCATGCTGGCCACATGACCCGGAAGCTGTACGCTGGCTCCCTCGGCCAGTAAAGCGAGATGAGTGCCGCAACCCCAGAGTTGTCTGCAACTGGACCTAATGGTCAGGGGTCCCATTACCTTTACCTTTAATAATAATAACAGGTGCCCTCACCCTCCGAGCTGCTTGATAATTAAACGCTGGCTGAACTGTTTGCTCCCCTACAGCTGTCGGCGGCACTGATGTTCGATGCGGTGCACGTGGTGGTGAGTGCTGTGCGAGAGCTGAACCGCAGCCAGGAGATCGGGGTGAAACCCCTGGCCTGCACCTCGTCTAACATCTGGCAGCATGGGACCAGCCTCATGAACTACCTGCGCATGGTGAGATGTGGCTGTGCTCGCAGTGGGCAGGCTGTGTTTCCTATAATATCGAGGCACCTACACAGTATGAAGAGGGTCCTAACTATGATTAAGGCCTTGTGCAGATTATATTTGCCCCAGACACAAACATTTGCCTAGGTTTGAGCCAAAAATAAGAATGGGGTCCAAGTTTTCTGACAGAAATTGTGGCCCTGTGGTGGATTTCTCCTCTTTTCTTGTCTTTATTCTTTTCTTTTTGACATTGCGCTCGCCGTCAGAGATGCTTCTCTGTCTGCTTCCTCTGAGGGGGTGCAAAAGTGGGCAGTGTGAGAGTGGGCCTTCTCGGTGGTGGCTCCTTGTTTGCGAAATGTTCTCCCCAGGGAAGCACACCTGGTGCCGACATGGTTTACTTCTGATTGCCTGGGCAAAACATTTCAATTTACCGTATTTTTCGCTCTATAAGATGCACCCGACCATAAGACGCACCTAGTTTTTAGAGGAGGAAAACAAGGAACAAGAAAGCAACACAAAGCCTCTTGAGCAAAGAGGCAGGAGCGCTCTGGCTGCGCTCAGGAGGCTTTGCGTGGCTATCCCTGAAGCCTGGAGAGTAAGAGGGATCAGTGCGCACCAATCCCTCTTACTCTCCTGGCTTCAGCGAAAGCTGTGCAGACTGCATTTGCTCCATAAGACGCACACACATTTTCCCCTTACTTTCTAGGAGGGGAAAAGTGTGTCTTATAGAGCAAAAAATACAGTACCTAGGTGTTTGTTAGTTAATTGGGAGAGTAGTGAGTTTTCTGGCCTTTTAGTGGGGTGGGTCGGATTCATCCTTTTATAAATATTCTTGGATGAGCATGCTTGGGTATTATAATGCAGCTGCAGAGATGATGATAGATACTGCTCAACTTCCCAAACTGCACCTTGGTGGGTAGCTGAGATTTAATAGCCTAGTCTCTCAAAATGGCCTGCCAGACTCTTTTATCTCCTCCTCCCATCACTCTGTGCCCTCCTTCCTTTTCTGCTGCCTGTGTGTGGCAGTCAGGTCTCCGAGGCCTTGCCTCCCTGTAACTATGCCTGCTATCATTAAACAGCTCCTTCTGTAAGTAGCCCCCCCCTGAAGAATTTGGAATGTTCACAAGCATTCCATGATGTCACTGCAGCCCTGGCCAATGGATGGGAAGGAAGGGCACATTTCAGTCGATTGAAAGCCAGAGCTCTGGCAACTTCATTCTCCAGGCTTCCCCACATCACACCTGCTCAGCCAATTTGGAGCAGACTCAGTTACACTGGGGGTGGGGGGAAAGTAATTTAATTTCAAAAAGTAAATCTGCACATTGCATCTTTGATAACCTCCGTATGTGCACACACTGTCTTAAAATGACGCGCAGAGAGGAACCCATAGTTCACATATATTGATGAATCTAGGGGGGTGTAAAAATCCAGTGCTGGCTAACTCAAGCTGGCTGTGCCCTTCACCGCAGGCTGGTCATATCTCACTGTCTTCCCTTCTTTTCCTGTCTCCCTCTCTGTCTTTTCTCCCTCCCAACCCCAATTTCTGTCTCTCCATCCCTGGCCAGGTAGAGTATGACGGGCTGACAGGGCGTGTAGAGTTCAACAGCAAGGGCCAGAGAACCAATTATACCTTGCGCATCTTGGAAAAAGCCCGCCATGGGCACCGGGAGGTAAGTGGGGGGTTATCCTTAAAACTGGCCTTCCCTTCCGAGTCCAGGTTCTGAGCAAAGGCAACCCAAATCATGCAGTTCAGAATATGCATTTATAGTTCCTCAGCTGCAAATCATCTACTCCTCTTGGGTCATTTCCCGTAGCCTTGAGGGGCTGCAGGTTGAAGTCCGCTGTGTGCTCATCTTGCAAGAAAGCGAAATGAATCGGGCCAGGTTTCCAGATAGGAGCCCAGTTTTTTCCGAAGTTTCTACGTGCAGAATTCTAAGGCCTCTTCTCTTCCTCCTCCTTCAACTGTTCTTCACTCTCCAGTCCTGCAGCTTCTAAGGCCTCTGACTCTGTCTCCTGGCTATCACAGACGCCTCCAGATCGCTGCTTCCCTTCTACCAAGTCTGTCTCCAACACTTCTCCCGCTGACGACTCCTCAGTATCCACTCCTCAGTGTCCAGCCAGTCCCTGACACCGTTTCTATACTGCTCTATACTTTAAAGAACAAACCTCAAAGCGGTTCACAACACATGGAAACATCAAATAGAACAATCTGGAATAAAACTAATTCAAGCTTCAAGGGAGATATTTCAGATTTTCCTCAAAGTGACGTTTTGCGTCTCCCAGTCGCCAGCCTGACACCCAGAGATCTCCACGCGGTTGCGATCAAACTTGTGCCA
The DNA here is from genome assembly GCF_964106915.1 of Podarcis gaigeae. Classification (NCBI taxonomy): domain Eukaryota; kingdom Metazoa; phylum Chordata; class Lepidosauria; order Squamata; family Lacertidae; genus Podarcis; species Podarcis gaigeae. Next base: position 79,914,797 of record NC_139684.1, read on the forward strand.
GTCACAAAACGCGCCTGGCACCTAGCTAATTTCAAACACCGCTGATAAAACAGTCCAACTCGTGATGGGTTGGGGGCCTGGGGGCCAAATGCAGCCTTCCAGGTCACTTGGTCTGTCCCTTTGGATTCTCCTCAGGTCGCACCCTCTTTCCTCAGGCCACAGCCTCCTTGGTTGTTTTTTGCCTGGCTGGAATATGTGCTTGAACCCCGGTAATGCTTCTTATGCGCCTGAACTGAGGAGAAGGGATGTATGGCTGTGCATTCATTGCTCCGCCCACCTGTCCTTCTAGTCCCGCCCACCCTGGCAACTCTGGGAAGTTTCCCAGAAGGTGCGATGGCCTGGGACTCGGGCTCGGACTCATAGCCAGAGGAGTCTCAGTCCGCACCGGATTCCTCTGCCTCAGGCAGCATCTCAAGCGAGTCTGGGGCCTGATTCTGAAGAGCCCCAGTCTGCACAGGTTCCCCTGCAACAAGCACCAGCTGGGCTGAGTCAGAGGCCTGAGCCTGCCCTGGCTCCAGAAGCGGGGATTACCTCGTTACCCTCTGCTGGGCAATCACGTACAGCTGCTCCACTACCAGTTGGGTCAGGAGAGGCTGAGGCGGCCTCTGGGTCTAGTAACCCACCGACATCTCCTGAGCTGCAGAGACTCAGGTCTGAGAGAAGGAGAGACCTAAGTACTTGCAGGAGGAGTGCTTGCCTTCGGCCGAGACAGGGAGGTGAGTCACCGGGAGATCAGGACTGGCTGTTACCCCGACAGAGATAAAAGGCTATTGGACCCCGCCCAAGGTTGCAGGAGCAACATTGCTGCGGGAACCTGCCTGAGACCCTTGCCTGGTTTCCTGGTTTGTGACTTGCCTTGGCCATGTTGGACTGACTCCTCGCGGAATCCTTGGATTCGGGACCAGACCTGGAACGCGTTGCTTGGGTTTACCCCTGGGCCCAGCACAGAAGGGAATGCAGCCGTGAGCTGGAAAAGGTTCCCCTTGCCTCTTCTAGTGAGACCCTCTAACACACTTCCTCTTATTTGCAGATCGGGGTGTGGTACTCCAACAGGACTCTTGCCATGAACGCCACAACGCTGGACATCAACATCTCAGAGAGCCTTGCCAACAAGAATCTGACGGTCACCACCATCTTAGTAAGCTCACTGCCCGCCTTTGCTGGGCTTTGTTAAGGGAGGGGAGTGTGGGTTCCCTTGGCCTTTAATATCAAATTCAGGTTGAGAGTCTTCTGGGCTTGATGGATGGTGAGTTTGCACGTGGGCCACAGGCAACCAGATCCAAAGCTCTGAGCTCCTCAACTTGTGTTGGGGAGTGAATTTTTCCAAACTCGGTTTGTCACGCAAGAGGGAGGAGTGCAACCCCTGCTGAGATTCCTCCACTTTGGCACGGCTATCAAAGCTGCCCTGGCACAGCTCACTGATCAGAAGGCATAGAGCAGCCTGATGACAGGGAGCCTAATGATCTATCGGTCTGCTCCAGCTTTGATCCCGTCAACCCTGCATGCCATATATTGTAGTCACACACATAATATGGGACGCGGGTGGCGCTGCGGGTTAAACCACAGAGCCTAGGACTTTTCGATCAGAAGGTCGGTGGTTCGAATCCCCGCGAAGGGGTTAGCTCCCGTTGCTCGGTCCCTGCTCCTGCCAACCTAGCAGTTCGAAAGCACATCAAAGTGCAAGTAGATAAATAGGTACCGCTCCAGCGGGAAGGTAAACGGCATTTCTGTGCGCTGCTTTGGTTCGCCAAAAGCAGCTTAGTCATGCTGTACGCCGGCTCCCTCGGCCAATAAAGCGAGATGAGCGCTGCAACCACAGAGTCAGCCACGACTGGACCTAATGGTCAGGGGTCCCTTTACCTTTTACGCATAATACACCCCTTCAATGCAGCAGTCTCAAGCTGGAAGCAAAACAGGAGGAGTATGGAGTCCCTTGTGGGCTGCCGTACACAGCTCATGGTGCATTGCCAGTGTGGTCCTCTGCTGGACTCCAGCTCCCATCATCCACGACTATTCCGCATGCTAGCAGGAACTGATGGGAGTTGTAGTCCAACAAGACCTGGAAGGCAGTGTGCATTGGCCAGCTCCAGTGAGCGCCATTTTGGCTTGATGGTTCCCAATTCTTTCGGGGTTGGGATTAAAGGTCTAAGAGACCTGTTCTCCTGTACACCTGGTCTGCGGCAAGAGGAGCCCATGGGGCACCTTCCAGATGCCATTGGACTACAACTCCCATCAGCCCCAGCCAGCATGGCCTGTGGTCAGGGCTGATGGAGTCCAGCAGCATTGACTGCCCTTGGTCTAAGGAGAAGACATGATCAAAACATTATTACACTGGAACTCATAATAATTCAGTGTAAGCCGATTGGTTCAGGATTGGTGTGATCTGAACTAGTGCAGTTTGGCGCTGAGTAGAGGTTTTTTTTGGGGGGAGGTGAATGCCTCTCTTTTATTATTTTCTGTCTTTCTTTTCATTTTTTAACAAGCGCTTCCTTGCTGTGTAGAGCTCCTCAGGGTGTCTGGCTGCCATTCTCCTCCTCACAGAAGGGGCTGAGACAGAGCTATGGCTGCGGTCAACACGTAGCGCAGCCCCAGTGCCTTGTGGGAGGAGAATAAAGTGCTTTGTAGTTTCCCCTCTCCTCCTCCTGAAAAGAAATAAGCCAACATTTCTCTCCACTGCAGAGGGCTGTTCTGACTTAGCTGTAGATGCGGACTGACAAAAGTGCTTCTGCATGTTAGCATTTTGGAATACGCCTCTGCACATGATTAACCTGAGGAATTCACTGCCACAAGATGTGCTGGTGGCCCGCAGTGGAGGGTGAAAAGGTTGCCCCAGCAATCTCGGTCTGCCCTAAGCCAGCCCTCCACCTCCCTGTGTTTTTACAACCTGCCATCAGGTTAAGTCAGTTGTGAGGAGTAAGAAATGTCCTTATTTGCATCTGAGGAATGTCGGAGGCTATGAAAGGGAACAAGGCCTTGGTGAAACTTCCTTGCAAACTTTCTGCTAGCACTTATCCCCTCACGCAAGGGGCTGTTACTCACTGTTTCCCTGTCCCCTCTTACAGGAAAACCCCTACGTGATGCGCCGTGCAAACTTCCAGGAGCTGTCCGGCACAGAGCAGTACGAGGGCTTCTGCGTAGACATGCTCCACGAACTCGCCGACATCCTTAAATTCCGCTTCCAGATTAAGCTGGTGGACGACGGGCTCTATGGGGCTCCCGAGCCAAATGGATCTTGGACTGGCATGGTGGGAGAGCTCATTAATAGGGTACGGCTCCTTTGGGTTGAACCCAATAGGGTCTCCTTCTCCCAGACCTTTTCCTGAAGACCCACAACCCCCTTATCTTTCGGTAGTATATCATCAGAGAGGGAATCTTCTGTCAGAACCAAAAGCACAAAAGTGTGGGCTGGTGAAAGAGGACAAGCGCATGTGAGCATGTGCAGCCTGCCCTTCTTCTGCAGGGCACCATGACTGCCCTATCACTGTCTTTTCAGTTCCTCCAAAAGCTCAGGCCCTAGGGCTGCTTCTTTGGTTCTTTGCCCTCAGATGAAGGGCCTGTCTAGACACAGAGCAAAATGTGATAGGTGGCAGGGGATCAGATTTTTTAATGCACCTGCATTCCTGTACTTGCTCCCTGCAAGTAGAAAGCTAGCATCACAGGAAGTGGGCTCGACTAAAATATTTTCTTAGCATTTTTCTTGCAGGGAGAGCTTTGTTCTGTTTGTTTGCACGAAAGAGTGCTCAGGAATGGCATCACCGCAACTGAAGTCTGAAGTTGTAAAACCACTCTGTCACCTCACATTGCTGCATGGGTTGACCAAGGGCTTTCCCACAGCTTTCCTCCAGGGAAAACCACTCTTTAGCGCTGAATTGGAGCAAACTGCAATCGGGTTTTCTAGTTCTGATTTAGAGCTAAAGAGTGGGTTTATCCCTGGGAAAGGAGTGAGACGGGGGTGGCAGGAACCTCTCAGTGCTTTTAAAGCACATGACAAGCAGAAGTGTGGACAAGCCCCCAGGCACAGGCCCGGTCTTATTTGTGGAGATAATGAATGAGCAGTGGGTACTTCATTCTTTTTCCGGGGCTCCAAAAGATAGTGCAATTAAAATGGACAATAATGCACTATGGAAAGAACTGCTGTCCGCTGTGGTTCTGGAGTCTCTTAACCAGAGGGAGATACTGAGACCTCTGGCTGCCAATTGAGTGTTTGCTACCTCCAGCCCACAAGGGCAGGGATAGCTAATGCGGTGCCTCCCAGATGTTGCTAGACTCCAGGGCCCGTCAGCTTCAGCCAGCATGGTCGAGGTCTGGGCTGATGGGAGTTGTACTCTGGCAACATTTAGAGAGCATCACATTGGCCACCCAGATATGAGGGCGGCGTTTCTCCAAACTTGGGTCTGTAGCTGCTTTTGGACCACGACTCCCATCATCCCTAGCTAGCAGGACCAGTGGTCAGGGATGATGGGAACTTGTAATGGTTCTAGGGGTTGCTCGTGCGTAAGTTGTCGCCACTCCTGGCTAGGTTACCTGGTTGAACCCTTTCTGTCTGGACAGACTCTCACCCATGGCTGTCTCAGTCGCTGGCAGAATCCGTCAGTGGGCCTTTCTTGAACTTCTTCCAGCAAAGAAGTTCTTTGACGCCTCATCTCCTCCTACTCTCCCTGCGCGGAAGTCTTCTGCGCAGGGAGGGTGTGGGCAGCGGAGGACCCGTGCTCTCCCCGCTGGTCTCCGGCGAGGAGTCCTGGAGCCTCCTCTCCGATTCCCCCATCTGCCCCCCACTGGTGCTACGCTGATTTCCTTCCCCAGCAGATGGGCTGCCTCTCTCCCTACTGGGACCCTCTCCGGCATCCCTCTGGAGCCTTCCCTCCGCCTCTGGCTCCGATGGCAGTTCCCTGACAGAACTGTAGTCCAAAAACAGCTGGAGACCCAAGTTGGAGAAACCATGTACTGGGGGACGTGGTGTCTGCCCTGTGGAACGCCCTCCCAGCAGATGTCAAGGCAATAAACAACTATTTTACGTTTAAAAGACAACTAAAGGCAGCCCTGTTTAGGGAAGTTTTTAATGTCTGATGCTGTATTGTTTTTAATATTCAGTTGGAAGCCGCCCAGAGTGGCTGGGGAAACCCAGCCAGATGGGCAGGGTATAAATAAATTATTATTATTATTATTATTATTATTCAGCATGAGAAATTTTTTTTCTAACCACGTGGTTGAAAACCTCAGTATGAAATAAATGTGCAAAATCACCCTGATTTTTTGCTGCATGAGCAAGCAACTCTATAAAGTTGCCGGACGCTTGCTGCCACAAATCAGTCTGTGAAATTCAGTGCCTCTCTCTGCCCGCCTTCCCTGACCACCAGCTTGGCCTTTCTGGATCTCTGACACACTCTTCCTTGCCACCTCCTTTTCTGCTTGCAAGGTGTCGTTGCCAAAGTGATCTTTCCCCCACTCTGAGCAGTTAGAATGGCTGGCGGGTGGAGGGGGAAGAGGAAGAGAAGGCACCGCTCCTTTGCTCCTGTTCCCACCCAGAAGAGGGTGCATGGCGGTGGGTTGGGCCATGCGATTCTCTGAGTGACAGGCAGGGGTCACTGTGCTTTGCTCCGCAGAAAGCTGACCTGGCCGTGGCTGCGTTCACCATCACGGCCGAGCGGGAGAAGGTCATCGATTTCTCCAAGCCTTTTATGACCCTGGGGATCAGCATCTTGTACCGGGTTCACATGGTATGTGAGCTTTTGTCTTGTGGGACTAGGAGGGGGGGGCACGGCTGAGAGGTTGAGCAAATGGGCCAGTCAACCTAAGGGCAGAACAGCGTGGCTGTTGAGTCTCGTTTCACACACCAACCCAGAACAGTGGTACCTTGGTTGTCAAACACCTTGGTACTCAAACAACTTGGAACCCAAACACTGCAAACCTGGAAGTAAGCATTCTGTTTTGCGAAGTTTTTTCGGAAGCCGGATGTGCTCCATTAGAGTGTTATGCTATTTACATTGTGTTTTTGTTTCTGCAGCTCTTTGTTTTTGTGACTGTGTGGAACCCAGTTCAGCTACTGATTGATTGACTGTGTGACTGCAGTACATTGTTTATTGCTTTCATTTTATGGATCAGTGGTCTCGTTAGAGAGTAAAATTCATGTTAAATTGCTGTTTTAGGAGTTGTGTTTAAAAGTCTGGAACAGATTAATCCGTTTTGCATTACTTTCTCTGGGAAAGCGTGCCTTGGTTTTGGAACGATTTGGTTTTGGAACGGATTAAGTTTGAGAACCAAGGTACCACTGTACCTATTCTGAGACTTTAGACAGCCTCACAATTATAGGTGGGAGTTTTGACCCCTGCGGGTGATGTGCTTCAGCCTTCTTAAAGCACTTCTTTATCATGGGGAAACTCTGGTTAAAGGAATGCTCCATCTTCTCCTCCATTCTGATAACGGTGCAAAGTTGTGCTGTGGTTTCACACCATCCCACGACTCTTCTCTCCTGTCTTCAGTTTGGGAAGGCAGCAAAAACGGCAACTTTTATCACATTGCAAGGTTGTCAAAACAAGGTCTCCTTGGCTGCATTCAGCTTGATGGATCGCAAAGTGTGCAGCGGGGCTAATATAAGCAACAGTGGTGGAATTGCACCAACGATACCCTTGTTCCAATCCCCCGTTTCAGCCTCGAAATTCATTGAGTGACTTCAGGTTGGTCAGTATCTCTCGGCCTCACAAGGCCGTTGTGAGAATAAAATGGGGAGCGAGGAACGAAGCAACCTCCTCTGCCTTGAGCTCATTAGAGGAACATTATCCTAACAAATACCCTGTTATTTGCGAAAGACCTTTAAACAGAGCAAGGGAGCGTAGCTGCAATTGCCCCGGGTTTGTCATGAATCAGCAGAAACCAAGGTACCAGCCCTGAGTCAACAACCTCCGAAACAGCCTCCAGAATCCCCAATATAATGACAACAACAAGCCGGTTTCCTTCAAGGCGCATTAGAGCGAAGAGAACGACATTAAAGCTAATTGTGTAGTTCCATTATCTCTGCAGTTAGCAGAGTTGACCCGTTAAGTCTGCTTTCAGGAGCACTGCAAGCAATGCTGGCTCTGCTTCCATGGAGGCAGCTTTTAATTGGAATGCACCAGGGCAGTTTGCTGGCCCACATGAAACAGCCCAGTCTTCCTACCTTGTTGTTGTTTAGTCGTTTAGTCATGTCCGATTCTTTGTGACCCCATGGACCAGAGCACGCCAGGCCCTCCTGACTTGGATTTGGATTTGATATCCCGCTTTCTCACTACCCGAAGGAGTCTCAAAGCGTCTAACATTCTCCTTTCCCTTCCTCCCCCACAACAAACACTCTGTGAGGTGAGTGGGGCTGAGAGGACTTCCACTGCCTCCTGCAGTTTGGTCAGACTCATGCTGGTAGCTTCGAGAACGCTGTCCAACCATCTCGTCCTCTGTCGTCCCCTTCTCCTTGTGCCCTCCATCTTTCCCAACATCAGGGACTTTTCCAGGAAGTCTTCTCTTCTCATGAGGTGGCCAAAGTATTGGAGCCTCAGCTTCAGGATCTGTCCTTCCAGTGAGCACTCAGGGCTAATTTCCTTAAGAATGGATGCGTTTGATCTTCTTGCAGTCCATGGGACTCTCAAGAGTCTCCTCCAGCACCATAATTCAAAAGCATCCATTCTTCGGCGATCAGCCTTCTTTATGGTCCAGCTCTCACTTTCATACATCACTACTGGGAAAACCATGGCTTTAACTATATGGACCTTTGTTGGCAAGGTGATGTCTCTGCTTTTTAATATGCTGTCTAGGTTTGCCATCGCCTTTCTCCCAAGGAGCAAGCGTCTTTTAATTTCGTGACTGCTGTCACCATCTGCAGTGATCATGGAGCCCAAGAAAGTAAAATCTCTCACTGCCTCCAATTCTTCCCCTTCTATTTGCCAGGAGGTGATGGGCCCAGTGGCCTTCCTACCTTAGGGATAGGCAATGTTTAGGCTGGTCCATTGGGGCACGTTGACACACCAACCTTCGTCTGCCTCCAGCCAGCCAGCCAGCCCTGACTTACCTGCCTCTTTTCTTGCAACCAGTCAGAGATGGTGCTGGCTGTCAGCGTCCTTCCCCTTAGTCTCAGCGTTGCCCCTGTAGAAGGCAGCAGCAGCAGCAGGGAGGAAGATGGGGACAAAACTAGAAGTGGCTCTGTCATTGGCTCTGGCGCCACCTGCTGTTGGTCTCCCTGCGTTCTGCCCTACCAGTCGCAATGCACACCAGCCACCACTGGGGATAGGCAAGGTTTAGGCTGGGCTGAATATAGGGATATAGGGAATATTTGTTGGAAGCCACCCTGAGTGGCTAGGCCCGCAGGACTCAGCAAACTTTTTCAGCAGGGGGCCAGTCCACCGTCCCTCAGACCTTGTGGGGGGCCGGGCTATATTTTTTTTTGGGGGGGGGATGAATGAATTCCTCTGCCCCATAAATAACCCAGAGCTGCATTTTAAATAAAAGGGCACATTCTACTCATGTAAAAACACACTGATTCCTGGACCGTCCGCAGGCCAGATTTAGAAGGTGATTGGGCCGGATCCGGCCCCCGGGCCTTAGTTTGCCTACCCATGAGCTAGGGCAATCCTGTCAGATGCATGGGGTACAAATAAAATAAATTATTTGTATTAATATTAATGGTGATTCAGTGGTCCTACTACTTTGGTGCTATTTTCTATTTTTTACAGGGACGCAAACCAGGGTATTTCTCTTTCCTGGATCCTTTCTCCCCGGCTGTTTGGCTTTTCATGCTCCTGGCTTATCTCGCTGTCAGCTGCGTCCTCTTCCTAGCGGCCAGGTTAGTGCCCCCTATCCTGGAGCCATACTGAGGCACTACTAGGGATGGACCTATGGGGCATGGCCTCCCAGCGGTGTAGCTGGCTGCTTGGGCGCCCGGGCTGAGCCATCCATGGGGGTGGGGCAAGCTGGGCAGGTCACTCTGGGCGGAGCCTGCATGGACTCCACCCTCCGCCTCCCCCTCAGCTGCCCTGGCAGATGCGAGCCCCACGTCACCCGAAAAGTAGAGGTGTATGGCTTGGGCACGTTGCAGGCCCCTTGGTAACTGCCACCCCCCGGGTGAGTGGTGCCCAGTGTGCCCCCCCCAGCTCCGCTGCTGTGGTCTCCCCCACAAAAAAAATTCTAAGTGCCCCATGTGTTTGTAGGTGGGTAATGAATCCAGGAGAAGTCTGTGCTTCTGTGTGTTCTCCATGTTACTGGGATATTAATTTGAGAGAATAACTTGAAATTGCTTTCTAAAGAGTCTATTTGGGGGTGGTGAATTGGGTAACTGAAGGGAAAGTGAATTGGGTTGGAGCAGGAGATTAACGGGGTAAACTTAGTGAAAGAAATTTGGGGTGACCTGGGATGTGGTACAAATTAACTGAGTATTTTTTGGAAGTGGGATTTGGGTTGGGAAATTAATCGGCTTGCATTCTGTTGTATTACAATTCTGAAACTGCATCCACACACATAAATTAGCGTCTGCCCATTTTTGCTTACGGGCTTGTGCCCCAGATCTTTTAAGCACCTAACCAAACATCCTTGTTGCATTGCAACCTGAAGCAGAGGTGGTCAGGCGTCTGCATTCTTTCTCGGGGGAGGTAGATTTAGTCACACAAATTGAGCTCTGCATAAAGTCACGACCGCCTGTCAGTAGGTCCTCAGACATAATGGTATGTGCAGATATGTACATTCACACATACACATTGCACAGAAAGAGCAAGGCAGAGGAGTCACCTTGAAGTATGTAATATTTCAGTTTCTTACAACATTCCTTCCACCATATTCCAAATAAAATTGGGGAGGGCTGCCAGGGACCGGATAAAATTGCTTAGAGTGTGGCATCTGATTCTGAGGCTGCCTGTTCGCCATCCCTGCATTATGGAACAGGCTAGGTTTCTTCCACATGTTACGTTTGGGGAAAGGACCGTAGTTCAGTGGAAGAGTTCCTAATCTACATGCAGTAGTCTCCAGGTCCAGCCCCTGGCAGCATCTTCAGGTCAAAAAAGGAATCAGGTAGCTGACAATGTCAAAGATCTCTAGCACAGAGGCCTGCTGCAAGCCAGAGTGGTTTGCACTGGGCTAAACAGACTAAAAGTTGTGTGCTGTCTTTAAGGCAGCTCTTGTGTTCTTTGCTGCAGCAGATTGTGGGAAATGTCACTGCTCAAATCCTGTGATGGATGTTCGTGGCTGCAGCCATTTAGGGCGAGATCTGAAATGTCACTTTGAAACTGGTTCATCTTTCATGCCTTCCTGTAATTAAATTGGTAGTTTAGTGAAGGTTTGGAGACTACCCCCTAAGACCCTGAGCCTAAATATGTTTACACGGAAGTAAGCCAGCTCCTCTCCTCTCTTTCTTTTCTCTTCTCTTACTTTCTTTTCTTTTCGTAGGCTGAGCCCTTATGAATGGTACAACCCCCATCCTTGCCTGCGCGAGCGGCACAACATATTGGAAAACCAGTACACGCTTGGCAACAGCCTCTGGTTCCCAGTTGGCGGCTTCATGCAACAGGGTTCAGAGATCATGCCTCGGGCCCTCTCTACCCGCTGTGTCAGTGGGGTCTGGTGAGCATCTGTGGGGCACGTGCCTGACAGGTTTGGAGAAAGGGGCCTCTGTGGAGTTGGGGTCCGTAGCAGCAGGGGTGACCAGCTATGGGGTATATTCAAATCTGGAAAATTCCAGACACCACCTCATCTCCCAGCTGCCTAGTAGCATTCTGCTGCCATTTAAACAACTGAAATATATTAAATATATTTTTTCCGGGCACCTCTTAAACATTTGATGGTGGCTCCTAGGAATTTGGATTTTTTAAATGGGATAGTGGTTAAGTTTTGATTAATCTACTAAAGTTTTAGTTGATTAATCCGGGGGGGGGGGGTTGGTGCCGACAACATTTGAAGGGCACATCTGTTTATCTGTGAAGGCTGATTTGGTTTCTGCATGTTACTGCAACAGAGAATGAAAAAAATAATAAAGGAGGCAATTCCTTCTGAAAGGGAAACTGCCGTTTGTGTTTACCGAATTGTAGGCTGTCATACTTCATTGAGTGTCCTTACATCAGAGTTTGGGTGATATCTAATGTTAATTGATCCATTGATTAATTGTTTAAAAAGCAGATTCTAGAATTCTAGAAATTCTTTAGCCAATTGGCAGTGTGGATTTGTAATATAAATCAATGTTTGGGCCCACTCAACTCTTTTCAGCACCTTACCCAAATGTTGCTTAGCCTATTCTACAAAGATATAAAATAGAATTTACTAAAAAGTCTTAATCTGCGCAACATAATGGAACAGACCTTTTCACCTCAGTGTATGTGTCTAGGACATGTTAAATTAACAAGGATAATGTTGGTTTGTGTCAAATGAGGACACGACCTTCTCTCTAGGCTAAAGGCTAACAGTATATCTTCAATGGGTATTGTTGAGGACTTAAATAAGCATCAATGCTTAGGTGAGTGTAGATGAATTTTAATGGCTGGTATCTGCTAGCTACTAGGGATACTCCCATCTGTTTTGCTGAGGGCTGGGGAGAAACATTTTAGCAGTTGGCATGCAGCCAGAGAAGGAGAAAGACAATCAAGTTTTTTTAAAAAAAAAACCAAACTGTCTGGCAGGCAAGAAGTGGCTTTTTATCCTTTAAAGGGTAGCTTTACCCATTTGGGAGTTTGCTTGCTCCTTTGTTCTCAACCTGGATATTTGTAAAGTTAATTTCTATCGCAAAGGGTTGCCACCACCCTTTCCTCGGAAGGATTTGGGCCCTGTAAGCTTCCGACTGAGAAATTGTGGCAATGTGAATTCTGATTTGCTGGTAAGGAGGCTAGGCAATGTTACACCAAAGCAACACCCTCTCGCTTTCCTTATTGCAAAGAAGTCCAATCTTTCGGGGAAGCCCTCCCAATCTGCTACATAAATATGCAACCTGAGTTTGCCTGTGATTAGATGCCATCCGAAAATAGCTGCAGCCTGGAAGCGTCGCTGCATTAGATCTTGAAACCCGAAGGGATCTCATTAGCTAGGAAGTTTTCCTCTGCTTCTGCAGGATAAGTGGAGAGGCACTTTTATGCATGCCCAGAATGCCCTTCCCCGAGAGCCAGTGTGGCGTAGTGGTTAGATGGCAGCACTATGACCTGGGAGAGCAGGGTTCAAATCCACACTCAGCCACCAACCTCACTGGGTGACCTTGGGCCTCTCACTTTGCGTGGCGAGTTCCCGCCTTCCGCATCGGAAATAAAGACACATGACACCAGCATTTTAGGTTAATGGGCGAAAATAGGCCACAACTTTATTGGTTACAGGAATTGAGCAGTATTGGCTTAGGCATTCAGCCTGATTGCTTGAAGTCCGGGAAGGGTTAACTGCCAGTAGGGGGAGTCCTACTAGGAGTCAACTAGGAGCTCCCCCGGGGTCACCGCTCGGGGGCGTGCCTTAGGCCCACACCTCCATAGGCTTCGGACAGGGCAATGCCCCCCGGAATCCTTTACCGGACTACCCTTCGATATGGGGGAAGGTGATGGCACTTCCTCCCCCCCCCCCATCTACATAACAATACCCTTACCAATGCCTAACCGCCAATGCCGAGGAAGTTGTGACGATTTGCTATGAGGTACGCCAAAAACCAAATGGCTAGAGCCAATTTGCCAAGTGGAAAAAAATTCCTACCAGGCCCCTTGACGGCGACCAACCGAAGTCCATAGCAATGTCAGAGAGCCGAACCTAAAGGGTGGGAGGGTTGGGAAACCGGAGCAGCTGGAGTGACAAAAGAGGAAAATCCTCGGCCGCGCCGGCCCTAAATAGCGCGGGCCACACCTCCCGGGCCAGCTGATTGGCTGGCAAGGGAGATGATGCGGCCGAGGATTCCCTCAGTCTCACGGGGGCTGTGAGCCAGGCCCCGCGCACGTGGGGAGGGCGTGAAGCCCGCAACCCCACCTCCTCTCCAGCTCGGAAGTGGCTTTCTCTTAGCCCAACCTACTCCATAGGGCTGTTGTGAGGATAAAATGGAAGCTGGTTTTTTTTGGGGGGGGGGGAATGAGCTATAAATCAAATGCATAGAAATGCATACATTGCCCTCCTTAAATGGCTTTTTTTTTTGGTACTGAAAATTGCGTGTGAATTTTGTTCTTGTTGCTGCAGGTGGGCATTCACCTTGATCATCATCTCCTCTTACACGGCCAACCTTGCTGCCTTCCTCACCGTGCAGAGGATGGAGGTGCCCATTGAGTCGGCGGACGACTTGGCTGACCAGACCAACATTGAATATGGCACCATCCACGCGGGCTCCACAATGACCTTCTTCCAAGTGAGAGAGACGAGCTCATCAGCTATATGGCTGGGCTGACACCCAGTTCTCTCCCGCAACTGTCATTCATCCGTCCACGGTCACCGAGCATGCTCAGTGACCATCGGGCTGTTTTTAAAGTTTCCCCCCTTCTAACAATGTTTATGCGCTTCTGTAAACCGCGGGGGGTTTCCTGAGCCGGCTGCTGCCTTCCTCTCACGGGTGGGTGGTGCTGTGTTAGCTGCAAAAGGCATTGGCACCCAGCCCTGAAGTTGGCAGATATAGGTCTTTGATTTGAATCGGGGGAAATAACGTAGCTGTGTTTTGATCGTGTCCGCTTAGCTACTCTGTCCCAAGTTTTGCTCTTGTTCGTCTTGATAGCTAAAGCCCAGAACCTCTTTATTCAGAGACGGGAAAACTCCTAAATGCCCCAGTGGTGGCAATCCCCACTATGACCTCTCTGTGAACTTTTTGGGATCACCTGCTTGGCCCTGGTTGGATTACATGCTGCTTTTCTGTGAATCAGAAAGAAAATCTGTGCATCTTTAGAACCAGGATAATAGAATCCTGCTGGCCTTTCCTTCGGCTTATGGGGGAATCCAGGCCTAACACGACATTCTCCATGCTTAATAGGAATCAGTCCAAAAAAGAATTCCCATGGACAATTCCTTGCGTGTAGTTCCCATTTCACTCAGCAGTTAAACAAAGACATGTATTAAGATTGCACTGTAAATCTGAACCAGTACTCAAAAAGAGTGCAGTTCTGGAAACTGCTCCAAGCTCTGTAGGTTGGGCTTCCAGGGCAGAAGCTTTTGTTCACAGCACAAAATATATATATTTTGCAAATATAACAAGGGACAAAGGAGAACAGGTCCTTTCAGGGCTCCCCTATTCCTGCGGCTGCAAACTGTTTTTAAATTCTGAATTTCAAATTGTTGCAAGTCTGAAACCTTCTGGTGAAGGGCGGGTAATTAATAGTAGTAGCAATAATAATGATAAATTTGTGTAAAATGTTTTTGTTTTGTTTTGTTTACTAGTGCAGCTTCCCCTTGCCACACAACATAAGCTGTTCCCTTTCAAAATACCCCTTTCCGAACCAGTATAGGGCCCTGTTCTCTCTCGCATCTGAAAAACATTATGTGAAGAGTGGCCTTCGTTTCTTTTCATTCTCCCGACTTCCTGAGTACCTTTTAAAATACCTTCTTGAAATTCTCCGAGTGGTGGGGAGGAAGAGATCTCCACAAAACCACTTTAATTACTGGGTGGATAGCTGAGATGACCTTCAGCTGTCTCTTTAACTATCCCAAATTTTCTCATACATAATAAACGCCCAACATCAAGCCCAGACTTCTGTCTCTTGGGACTTGGGCAGTGTCCTAGCCCTGGCTAGCTTTTTCTCTGATATTGCGTTGAGTTGAAGAACTGTTCCCTCTGAAAATATATTCAAAGCTGATGTCCCTCAGGGCCAGCGGGGGCACGGGATCTGACATATCAGTCCGAGTGCCCCCCTCACTACTAATCATAGTATTGGGGTATTGGAGGGGGGAGAGAGAGAAGGTCAAGGCTGGAGGTTCCCATGGCAACAGTAGCCAAGGCGGCAGTGACCAGTCTATTGTCATTTTTTTTGGGGGGGGGTCTAATTCTATCCTTCTCTTGGTTGCTCTGGCAACCTGTCTCCACAGTAACAGCAGTCTCTGCTCCGGGAGACATTAATGAAGGGAAATCAATCAACAAACAAGGTGGCAGGCCGGATGGCGGAAAGGAAAACCTACAGTTTTGCCTTTCAGCCAGGGCCCTGCAAATTCCTTTCCATCCTGAGTCCCAAAGCTGCCTCCTCCTTATGTGTTGCCCTTGTCAAGTCTGAGGACCAGCTCGCTGCATCCTGCCACTTCACAATCACATCGCAAAATAGTTTTTAGTGTGGAGTCCAGTTCCGCCTTCATATGTTCCTAAGACCTCGGGTTTTTCTTATAGTTGAAGTTGATTCGTTAATCGCCTTCTAAAACACCGTCTCTCGTGGCAATTTGCACTAGTTGACGACAAAGAATAATGCATTTAAAGCAAGGCTAAAACACTAACGCGTGCACACTCATGGCAAAGACCCATTGATTCATCTAAGAAAGCCTATCAGAACAAAAATGTCTTCGACTGTTTCCGGAAAGTGCAGATAAGTGACCGCCTATCATCTTGGCAGGACCGCTGTTCCGCAGAACAGGGACAGCCGTTCTCTAAGTTACTGCAGAAGAGGCTTCTGAGATCTTTGCAACTGGCAGGAGAAACCTGAACACAATAATCTACTAGGTGTGCAATGGCTGTATCATTAATAACAATAATAATAACAACAACAACCCCCTCAGACAGAAAACACAAAAATGACAGGTTACCCTGATAATTCCGTCTCTAGTGTTAAACTTGGGCAGTCCACTGCGTTATCAGTTTGGAAGCAAAGCATCCAATAATTCAACATAAAATTGTGAGTTGCTCAAGTGCATTGCCTGGGCAGTTTCTGATTTATTTATTTTTTTATGTGCGCCGTCCTCTCTCACCACCCCGCGTGCTTCTGTCTGCTTGTCGCCTGAGAACAACCTAGTCTTTTTATTTCCACCAGCCACAGGGGGAGGACGGAGCAAGCCCAGTTCCACTACTTGTTGCTGAAAGCAGTAATTTTGTGTGTGTGTGTTTGTGTGTGTGTGTGTGTGTGTGTGTATGGGACGTGGGTGGCGCTGTGGGTTAAACCAAAGAGCCTAGGACTTGCCGATCAGAAGGTCGGTGGTGCGAATCCCCGCGATGGGGTGAGCTCCTGTTGCTCGGTCCCTGCTCCTGCCAACCTAGCAGTTCGAAAGGACGAAGTGCAAGTAGATAAATAGATAAATAGGTACCACTCTGGTGGGAAGGTAAACGGTGTTTCCATGTGCTGCTCTGGTTCACCAGAAGCGGCTTAGTCATGCTGGCCACATGACCCGGAAGCTGTACGCCTGCTCCCTCGGCCAATAAAGCGAGATGAGCACCACAACCCCAGAGTCAGTCACGACTGGACCTAATGGTCAGGGATCCCTTTACCCTTTACATATACAAAGCTTTCTGAGTGACCTTGGGTCAATCGCTATCTTTCAGCCTAGCCTACCCAACAGGGTTGTTGGGAAGATAAAATGGGGAGGGTGAGAGAAACTTGCACGCTGCCCTGATATCTTTTGGATAAAAATGGAATAAACCAATGTACAGGTCCTTCCTTCGCATTATGACGACGCTTATCATGATAAAATTTCATTTGTGGAAGAAACTAACCTCTCAAAGCAAGCCATGAGTATATATGATTGCCTTGCAAAGTCTCAGCATCCTCTCCCTCATTCATTCTCTACCTATTTTTTTCTCCAACCAGAATTCTCGGTACCAGACGTACCAGCGGATGTGGAATTACATGCATTCAAAGCAACCTAGTGTCTTTGTCAAGAGCACAGAGGAGGGAATCGCCCGGGTGCTGAATTCGAAGTATGCCTTCCTGCTCGAGAGCACGATGAACGAGTATCACCGGAGGCTCAACTGCAACCTGACGCAAATTGGGGGGCTGTTGGATACCAAGGGCTATGGCATCGGCATGCCACTGGGTGAGTGGCAGTAGCTGGAGCCAATCATCAGCTGGCATTGGTGCCAAGATAGAACAATGGAAAATGTCAAAGGCACAGGGACACAGAAGCGTGGGCCTAATAATAATTACAATGCTGATAATAATAGATGCTATTTATATATACCTGAGTCACTTCTACTTATTGTGGAGGTTGCTGTATGACTCCTACCTTGATTCTTCTGTACTGCACCTGGCACTAGGAATTCCTAGTGCTAGATGTTGCACAAAAACAAAAACGAAGTTATGAATCATGTCTATATTATGCTAACATGAAAGATCAACAGCACAAACATTTTACAAGCACATAAAAAAATCCCAAATAACAATAAATGCTATGAATCATCAACTCTTTACTAACAATCCGTAGTTAGTAGTCCATAGTCTACACTGTTTAATTAATAATAATAATAATAGTAATGTGATTTTATTATTTAGAGGCTGCCCATCTGACTGGGTTCCCCCAGCCACTCTGAGCGGCTTCCAGCAAAATAGAAAAACATTATAAAACATCAAATGTTAAAAACTCACTTATACAGGGCTGCCTTCAGGATTCTGTATGTGTGACATCTGTATTGTTGATCTTCTATATTGGTATGAAATAGATACTGTTTATATGTACGTGAGCCTCTTTATTGTCCGAAAATATCAAGACAAGGCCCTATTTTGTAGATTTATAATCTGAAAGTAGTCAGCATGGGGGTGCAATGGGGGTTCGTGGAGAAGTACCACCACAGAAAACCTTTGTGAGGTTGAGCCAGGTGCCCTGTTAATTGGCTCAGCCTGGGGTTGGAATGGATATTGGAAACAGATAAATGCAAATAACTGGGGGTTCCGCCAGGTGGCAGGTTGTCAAATGCATTTGGAGTTCAGGACACTCTGAACTAATCAGAAGGAATTCTTTTTGAAGGCCAAAATTGACCGTTTAATTTTTTTTCTACCAGAAAGGTAGAAGGTGTGCTTTGCGGAGAGGGCGTAATTTGAGATATTGCAAATGGGTTGTCGACAATTATTTATTTATTTTTTACATAAAATGTCCCTTGGAAAGGGTAAATCCATAATAAACTGAGCTGGGTGGGGTGGAGGTTATACAGGTTAGTGTTCTGCTGTCAATGACATTGTGTGAACGCCAGTGCTTTTGTTTCTGGGGGGACGCAGGGGTACGCGTACCCCTAAACATTTTGTGAATCTTTGTACTTTTGTCCATTTACTGTATTTATTCCCCCCGATTTGAACTATAAAATGGTGATTTTCTTGAGCCAAAATGAGAGTACCCCTCAGCATTTTTTTAAAGAAAAAAAGCACTGGTGAACACTACAACAACAAAAGACACCTTGCATGAATCTTGCAAAAAACCACATTGATTTCTCATGCCGACGTGCTTGCTTATACCAGCTCTCTCTCTCTCTCTCTCTCTCTCTCTCTCTCTCTCACGTGCATGCACCACACACACAAACACACACACACACCCCTACATAGGCAGGTATAGCCTGTCTTTGGGGATGTTCGAAACAGTGTGGTGTAGTGGTTAAGAGTGGTAGACACGTAATCTGGTGAACCGGGTTCGCTTCTCCGCTCCTCCACATGCAGCTACTGGGTGACCTTGGGCTAGTCACACTCCTCTGAAGTCTCTCAGCCCCACTCACCTCACAGAGTGTTTGTTGTGGGGGAGGAAGGGAAAGGAGAATGTTAGTTGCTTTGAGACTCCTTTGGGTAGTGATAAAGCAGGATATCAAATCCAAACTCCTCCAACATGGATCTTTTACATTTCCCTTTCACTTTGGATGAACTTTGGCAGTAAGGTCAGCCAATCACCCAGAGATCAATACTGAGGGAGATTTTCAAAAAAGTGATATAGGCTTGCTCTTGCAAGGAGCTGCAGCTGATTGCGGCAGCTGAGACCCCTTTCACCTCCCCCCCCCCCGCTTACCTTAAACGCTGACAAGCCTTGTGTGACCAATAAGCCAACTGGTAAATGAGATTCAAAGTCAGCAGGGAGCTATATTAGACGACTTTCATAATGCTGGAGCCGACATGCCGGCCCCTGCTCTGAAGCTCGACTGAGTGATGGCCTGAGAAGGGGTGGATTAATCATCATCGACAGCCCTGTGTCATATCTGCCTCCTTGACAATCCCGCAGGCTCCCCGTTCCGGGATGAGATCACCCTCGCCATCTTGCAGCTTCAGGAGAACAACCGCCTGGAGATTTTGAAACGGAAGTGGTGGGAGGGAAGCAAGTGTCCCAAAGAAGAGGACCACCGGGCCAAAGGTGAGGTGCTGAGGGTTAGAAGGGGGCGTATGATGGGCGCTGCCAAGCTGAGGTTGCCAATGGACGCCATGGTTGGGTTAACACTGAGTAGAACCCAACTGGAATTGCAGCCCAAGGTTTTTGATAAATATGGGTTAAACCCACACCAGGCACCTCAAGTACAGTGGTACCTCGGGTTACATACGCTTCAGGTTACAGACTCCACTAACCCAGAAATAGTGCTTCAGGTTAAGAACTTTGCTTCAGGATGAGAACAGAAATCGTGCTCTGGCGGCGCAGCGGCAGCAGGAAGCCCCATTAGCTAAAGTGGTGCTTCAGGTTAAGAACCGTTTCAGGTTAAGAACGGACCTCCGGAACGAATTAAGTACGTAACCAGAGGTACCACTGTACATAACTTCTTCCCCCAAAGGATTCTGGGAACTGCCATTTACCCTTCACAGATTCCCAGTTCCCAACAAACTGCAGTACTCAGGATTAATTGGGGACGGAGGCATGTGATCTAAATAGTAAACATAAGAGTAAATTTTATTTATACCCCGCCCTCCCCAGCCAAGACCGGGCTCAGGGCGGCTAACACCAGGTATAAAAACAATCGATTAAAATACAACTTAAAAACAAGATTAAAATACAACATGAAAATGCAGCCTCATTTCAGTAGAAACTCAAATCAAAAACTTTTGGGGGATGAAAACATCAAATCTTCAGCAAGGCCAACTATCCAGACTGGTCCTACGTGGGCCAGAAAAAATCCAGGGAAGTCCCCCCAAATAGGAGTTCCATCACAGAAGGAGAAAGAAAAAGGATAGATTGGAAGGGGATCAAGTTGATTCCAAGCCAAAGGCCAGGCGGAACAACTCTGTCTTACAGGCCCTGCGGAAAGAAATGTGCTTTGAACGTATGTCACAATGTTTCTCACACCTCTCTTTCATACAAACAATTAAATATGGCAAGCTGGGGGCGGGGGGAGAGAATAATACCTGGAGGAAGAAGCCAGCAGGTGAAACCTTGGCATTGAGCATGGTTCTCTGCCTAAATGAAGGCCCACAGTATATGGTTGTGAGGCCCTGTCTTTGGGGCTGTTTTGGCCTCAGTTTTTGGAACTTAGATTTCATGTGTGGCTCACAGGCATTCCCACCTGCTGAAATCAGATGTAAGTTTTGTAGAGATTGCTAATAGGCTGTGTAGAGCAACCTCTGGTGGCAAGAGAGAAGACTGCCAGTCGAAAAAGATGGGTTGGTGGAGGAAAATCCAATGAACTGCAGCTGTAGACGCAGTAATACATGCCTCACTATAGCAGAAACAGATCCAATATTGTGTCCGACTAACGGTTGAGCAAGTCAGTAGCTTCTGTTGGCTTGGACGCAAAGGGTTTATTTTCAGCCTGTGTCCTATTGATTTTTAAAGATCCCACTTATTGAAAAATCAGCGAAATGTGTCAGCCCATTTACTAAGGAATTCCGGATTGGCTGGATTCTGGGGAAGGAAAAGCTGAAAAATAGTAGCCAGGGAACAGCAGGGAAAGGGAAACACAGTGTCTGCAAACATCCTAACTTTCAAAAGCATACATTTAAGTTTTTCTTGGGTGGGATTTGGGGATCTTCGAAAGTGCTGAAAATTGCACTGAAAATATTTGGAAATGAACATTCAGAGCTGATCTAGATACACTGGGCAAGGAGACAACATTATAGGTGTGTGAGAGAGAGATGTGAAATCCAAGGTGTTAGGAATGCTCTCTGACTTCCTGAAAGTGGGGCAGCTTTGAGCTGTGTCCATCCTGTCCTTGCTGGCTCCCATTATTATTATTTTTTCCTCTCTCTCCCCCCCCCTCCCCCAGGGCTGGGCATGGAGAACATTGGAGGCATCTTTGTGGTGCTTATCTGCGGGCTCATCATTGCAGTCTTCGTCGCTGTCATGGAATTTGTATGGGCCACGCGTCGCTCGGCTGAACATGAAGAGGTGAGGTGGGGTGGGGCTGGTTCTCTGGTTACATGGAGGAAGGAACGAAGGACAGTGGCTGGGTCTAAAGGGAAGACTATTGTCATTAAGGAAGTATGAGTGGGTGGTTTTAAGAAGGGCATTCAACTGGTCAAGGAGCCACAAGGAGATGGAGGAGTGAATCAGAGGGTCTCATGTGCAGACTGGAGGCAGAATTGCAGGTGTGTGTGTGTTTGTGAGAGAGACAGACAGACAGACAGACAGACAGTGCAGACCCTCCAAAATTTCTCCAATGAAGACAGGATCGTCCTATTCCATTATTATTATTATTATTATTATTATTATTATTATTATTATTATTATTATATTTTATACCCTTCCCATCTGATTTTATTAGTTACAGTGGTACCTCAGGTTACATATGCTTCAGGTTACATACGCTTCAGGTTACAGACTCCGCTAAAACAGAAATAGTGCTTCAGGTTAAGAACTTTGCTTCAGGATGAGAACAGAAATCGTGCTCCAGCAGCACGGCTAAAGTGGTGCTTCAGGTTAAGAACAGTTTTGGGTTAAGAATAGACCTCCGGAACGAATTAAGTACTTAACCCGAGGTACCACTGTATGCCCCACCCATTTTATTATGTATTGCCCCAGCCACTCTGGGCTGCTTACAACATATATAAAAGCCTAATAAAACATTAAACATTACAAAAAAAGCTTTCCTATACAGGGCTGCATTCAGATGGCTCGGGGAGTCGGATACCTCTATACACTTCAACATCTCTCGGATTAAAATAGGGACTTCCTAAGGAAAAGCGGGACATTCTGGGATCAAATCAGAAACCTAGACGGCTTCAGTAAATCCGGGACTGTCCCTGGAAAATAGGGACACTGGGAGGGATGAGGAGAGGAGAAGTTCACGTTCACACCATACATTTTAAAGTAACATGCCACTTTAGACAGTCTTCCCCAAAGAATTATGGGAACTATAGTCTGTTAAGAGTGTTATTCTCAGAGTGATTTAACAACCAATCCCTCTTCACTAGTGGCGTAGCGTGGGGGGTGCAGGGGGGGCCGGCCGCACCGGGCGCAACATCTGGGGGGCGCTCGCACTCGCAGCTCTCTGCCCCTACCTGGCTCACTCATTCTCTCTCACTGCAGTGCTGGCTGTGCGAATCCGATCCGAGCCGCCAGGTCGCCGCCCACTGTGGAGGGGGGGTGCCAGGCGTGCAGGTTAGGGGGCGCAAATTACTTGCCTTGCCCCGGGTGCTGACAACCCACGCTACGCCACTGCTCTTCACAGGGACCTCTGGGAATTGTAGCTATGTGAGGGGTCTCTTGACAACTCTCAGCATCCGTATCGAACTACAGCTTCCAGAATGCTTTGGGTGAAACCACGACTATTCCAAATGGTGCGACACTGCTTTATAAGTATGGTGTGCGTGTGTGCAGAGAGCGGGCAGAAATCTGCCGTTGTTTTCAGAGCAGGAGCAATGATATTGTCCTGCTTGCTTGTGGGTGGTGACTAGACCGTACCTGCTCCTTCTTCAGTATTAATGCTGCCCAGCCATGTTGGCAGCCGTCTGCCTGTATTGCCTACCAAGTGTGCCAGCCACCAAACTACCTTGGCACTTAGTATTACCTACAATGACTGGCAACAGTTCTCCTGGCTTTCAGGAAGGGGGGGTCTCTCTTTACCAGAGGACGCCGGGCATTGAACCTGGGACCATCTGCATGCAAAGCAGGCGTTTTACTGCTATGCTACATCCTCTTCTGGGGGCTTGCTGTTTGAGGTTGCCCTGTAACAGAAAAGCATAATTTCCCTATTGCTCATGAGCTGACATTGGCTTCGTTTTGCGGTAATTTATCGGTTGCGAGCACATATTATTTATTTGCTTGCTTGTTTGTTTTGACTTGTTTGTTGCTTGCTACCCAAAGGTCTCCAAGCAACTTGCAACATATTTAGAACATAAATTTAAATATATTCTGCCGTAAAACAGAACAAAACAACCGCCCTAACAGCCGCAGGAAGCTTTGTAGTCACATAAACAATGAAGATCACAGAGGATGCTGCCCTGCTGTTCAAAATGAATTGTTTTATTATTTTGTTCATCAGCTGTTGGAAGTTGTTTTTTTTCCCATACACGGGGGGGAAAAACCCTCTTGTTTCTAACAAGAGCTGAAGGGTTATTGTCACCTTACATGTCCTTGATTCTTGTTCCCCCGTATTAGTACTTCTTAAATTAGGGAGGGGAAACCTGTGGCCCTCTTGATATTGTCAGTGTGCACTTCCCATCAGCTCCAGCCAGAATGACCAGGAATGATGGGAGTTTCAGCCCAGGAACTTCTGGAAGGTCACAAATCCACCCTGCTTTAAATACACCAATAATCATTCAATTATCATTATCAATTCTATTAATTGCTGTTTATATCTCATCCTCTAAGATGCTCAGGGCAGTGGGGTAGTTTTGGCCCAGAGAGTGTGTATGACTGACTGGAACAAGGCCCTCTGGTGTCCTTGACTCTTAGAATTGTAGAGTCGGAAGGGACCCCAAGGGTCATCTAGTCCAACCCCCTGCAATGCAGGAATCTTAGCTAAAGCAGCCATGGCAGAAGGCCACCCAACCTCTACCTAAAATCTCTCCATGAAGGAGAGAGTCTGCCAACTTCTGGGAGTGTCTCTTCCACTATCAAACAGCTCTGAATGTCAAAAAGTTCTTCCTGGTGTTTAGTCAGAATCTCCTTTCTTGAAACTTGAAGCCATTGGTTCGAGTCCTACCCTCTAGAGCAGGAGAAAACAAGCTTACTCTATCTTCTGTGTGACAGATACTTGAAGATGGTTATCATATCTCCTCTCAGTCTAAACTGAGATATCTCCTCTTATCCAGGCTAAACATACCCAACTCCCCCCAACCTCAGCTAACAAGGCCTTTTCTTACAGAAACTCCTTCCTTCTGTATCCCTCTTTTCCCTCTGGGTCAGCAACAGGGGAAGGGGAGGACCCTTCAGAAGTATTTAGTATGTTGTTTTGTTTTAAAGACTTCTCTGTTGTTCCACCTTTTGAGAATTTCCCCCACATTTTGCCCAAGTAAGGACCATCTCCAAAATGGCTGCCGTGTTGTAACATCACAAGATGGCTGCTATGTCTGGAATGGCACTAAGTGATTATGTTTCATTGAAACCAACTGGCAGTAGGCTCAGAAGAATTTAATTGGATTTAATTGGACAGGTTGGATTTATTCAAGCAGTAGTACTTAGGGAAAACACTACCCAGTTTCTGAAGAAATTATATTTTTAAAGGATTAAATGAACCCAGACTAGGTCTATCAAACGTTATTAATAAGAAGGCATAATTTTCTGTATTGCCCTCTATTCCTCACATAAACACTGCTTCCATTCCACTGCAATTCACTTTGAAAACTATGTTATTTGTCTCTCTGTCTGCTGTGATGGAATTACATAACTTTGGTAATTAATTACGTAAATTATGTTGTCGCTTCATTTTTCCATCCCATTCATGTCACTGCAAAGGAAGTTGCGGTGGACAATGAATTAGGTATCATTTTGAGACTGAAAGCAGCAGCAACAAGTGAATACTGATCTATTTGGTGGATTGAGTTCCGTTCTAAACACAAGACAAATAAATGAACTGTGGCCATTTCTGTTCCCACTGAAATTTCCCCACATCTCTATTCATCATAGTTCAAAGACAAACCCCCGTGTTCAGAGGCAGTCTATCTATGGTTACTAGATGCTGGGGAATCCCACAGGGGTCAGAGGTCACTACCTTGCCCTGTAAGTTTCTCTTGTGCATTCTAAGTGCAAAGGTGGATCTTTGTTCTCTCTTTCAGCATTGACTTTTTTAAATGAAAAAAACCTCTTGTGATTTTAAGGTAGTCTGTGCTCATATTCTTGTTTGTGTCGTGAGAATCCAAGAGGATTGTACCTCAATGATTTGGAGGCTGGGTTTGCCAGCAGCACTTTCATTTCAAAAATACTTTTTTCTGGGTAAGCGCAGCATGATCAAATTCGCAGCGGAACCTGCAAGCATCTGAAAACTGAGGAATAGGGTTGAGGTAGAATCTCCTAGGGCAAAATACAAAGTTTATCAACTTTTTAGGCCCCGTTTACTGATGTGCTGGATCAGTAAAATACTTGCTGCTTGGAAACCCTGGTCAGGGTGCAAGTAGAGGGGCGGGGTAGCCGTGAAATGAGACGCCAGAAGGGCCAAAGAAGTGTGCCTTCCTCCATTGGTACCGCACAAGTGGGCAGGGGCTGGTCCTGAAATGCTGCCCGCTGTGATAAATTAACCACAATGCCCCAAACCGCCTAATGTAGCAACATTACACCGGGTGCTCTCTGTGGTATTGCGCAAAGTTTAACATGGCTATTGGCTTCTCAGTCTCGGCCACTGCCACCACACAAGTATATATGGCCGGGGAAACAGGGGCATGCAGAAAAATGGGGGGAGGTCCCTATTTTCACCCGAGGAATGTTGGAAGGTATGCTTAGGGTGGCGTCCACCTCCTCACTGCTTGCTCCTTCCTTTGTGACAGATCTCGGTGTGTCAGGAGATGCTGCGAGAGCTGCGCCACGCCGTTTCTTGCCGCAAGCCGACCCGCTCCCGCCGGCGCCGGCGCCACTACACCACCCGAGGCGCCCTGTCGCTGCGCTCTGTCCGAGAGATGCGCCTCAGTAACGGCAAGCTCTACTCGGGGACTCTGGTGTCTGAGCCGGGGCCGCAGCGCCTCCTGGAGGAGACTCCCCGGCCTTGCACCCACGTCCGCATCTGCCACGAGTGCCGGCGCATCCAGACTCTTCGGGGAGCCCCCCCGCCGCCTCGGGGGCCTCCGCCTTCTGAGGAGGGCACTCCGCGCCGGGGAGCCCCCCGCGAACTCAGCGGGCAGGAGTGACGCCCGCCCCACGTGCTTACAGGCCCCCTTCCCCACCTCGGCCCTGCCTTCGCTCTCGTGCGGAGGCGCCTGCTCTTAAGACATGTACGCTATGCGTATGCCCTGATTTCGGGGACCCAGGCCTGAGGGGACTTCCCCGCACACACCCTGGCACATAATCCCTTGCCCTAGGGGTAGTGTGTGGATATCTTTGTGGCCCTCCTGCCTCCCCGCCAAAAAAGAAGGCCACAGCTCTTCTCAAAATCCAAGGGGGAGAGAGAGAGTCCTTTTCTAATCCCCACTTCTCGTGGGAAAGAGACATACATGCCCCCCCCCCCGCCCCAGTTGAACCTCGCCGTTGTGGTGATTAGATCTGTGGCAGCTTGTTTCTGACGCTGCAGAAAGACAGTTTCCTGAGCCTCTTACTATGAGGGAAAGGGATACGAAAACCAATATCCACAGACACAGACCCCGCCCCCCCCGTCGGCCTTGCCCCCCCTCCAGCTCCTCCTACCCCTTCCACAGTGCAGCTGCAACCACAGCCCCCCATTTTTGTGCTGTCCCCCCCCCCATGCCTTCGCCCCGTGGAGGGAGTTTGCTTAAGCAGAGGTGCCAAAAGGGGTTCGGGATCCCACACTGCCCCCGCCACGTGCCTGCTGGGAAATGAATACCTCCAGCTATTTGCGGGGCAAAGGGACAGTTCGCCTTCTTTTTCCGGGGTGGGAGTGGGGGGAAGGCCGGGACCCCTGGCCGGAAGGTCCAGTTAGCGGTGTGGAAAACTAAACCCGCCACAAGGTGGGCAAGGAGGTGGGTTGCGTGCAAGCAAACTGTACACTGGCGATGGAGACTGAACTCAGGGTCAACTAAGCCGCCTTCTGAGGAGTTGTGGAGCCTACCGGGTTCCACGCTTTTAACAAACCAACCTGAAGTAATACAGGACCAAGAACTAAAAAAAAACAGGGGGCAAGTGGGAAGATAATGACCCCGACAGAGGTAACAAACCAACCCAGCTTTTGGGGTGGGGGTGGGGGGAAGTGAACCGCACAGGACCCTGGAAGCAGAAGAGAGTGGGGAGCGAGGATTTGGTCTGTGGGGGCCCCTCCCCATGACGTCTTGTCTGTCTTTTTTTAATTTTTGTTTCATTCTTTAAAAAAAGATTTTTTCTTTTTCTTTTTGGAGAAATTTCTATAGAAGCCAAAAACTGGAGACTTTAGTGGCAACCCCAAAAGACAAATAAACGTGAAAATACTTGATTCTTTTATGTGAGTGATGGGAGAGAATTATTACTTTGTGCTAATTGTGGGGGCAGCTTGGTACATGTCTGTGGCGGGGCGGGGGAACCCCATGTGTGGACACCTGCAAACATCAGCACACATAATCCATCATTTTTCCTTCCCTAAGCTCTGCTTGTGACACGGGTGGCGCTGGGGTCTAAACCACTGAGCCTCTTGGGCTTGCCGATCAGAAGGTATGCAGTTCGAATCCCTGTGACGCAGTGAGCTCCTGTTGCTCAGTCCCAGCTCCTGCCAACCTAGCAGTTCAAAAGCACGCCAAAAAGTGCAAGTAGATAAATAGGTACCGCTCCAGTGGGAAGGTAAGCAGTGTTTCTGTGCGCTGCTCTGGGTTCGGTGTTCGTTGCTCCAGAAGTGGCTTAGTCATGCTGGCCACATGCTTAGTCATGCTGACCCGGAAAAACTGCGGACAAACGCCGGCTCCCTTGGCCTGTAAAGTGAGATGAGCGCCGCAAACCCAGAGTCATCTGCAACTGGACTTAACTGTCAGGGGTCCGTTACCTTTAAGCCCTGCTTGCTTGAAACAGCAGCTAGTGAAATGAAGCCAAGAAAGCAAAGGCGAAGGATGCATAAAATTTTATTGACAAAATGGTCTTTCAGATTTTTTTTAACACGTTTCGAACATCTTCCTAGGGGGAGATTAAATAATGCACAATCACTGAAAATCCGAATCGTTTCATCATACTCACAGAAATTAACTGCAGAGTATACCCCTTTTCTCTGATCCATAGAACAATTGTAACAAAAGGTGTTTAAAAATAAGAAGAAGAAAGGGAGAGGAAATCAGTACGAACACATTACAGGAATTTCAGATGGAGCCGGCCCTGCTCTGCCACCTCGGGCAGCTGATTTCAAGGTACCGCTAAAGGACAGCAAATGTTCAATTGTAATGCATTGCTGGGTATTTTTTTACCCCCATTCATACATTAGATTCCAGAAATTAGAAGGTTCAGCTTTGAGTAGTACTTCTGGTGATTATCTGATTGATCCTCAGTGGAGAATTACTTTTCAATTGACATGTACAGGGTTGCAGTGCTAATCAAAAAGAGACTAATTACATCCCTGTGCAGGAAACCTATAAATTCTCATATATATATATATATATATATATATATATATATGAATGAAAGTTCTCATACAAAGTGTATTGAGATAAATTGATGATGTTTTGGTTTTTCTGATAAAGGCAAATCAGAATCAAATATAGTTATGGTTTTAAAGCTTCTGTTGTGTGTGTGGTGGCCGGACAGTATGCCCAACATAAAATATACCAGCATTTCCCTGCATGGTGACTCCCAGACATTTTGGACTTCAGCTCCCATCATCCCTGACCACAGGCCCAACCAGCTGGTGCTGATGGGAGTTACAGTCTTCTCTTCAGCACTCTGTTCACCAGCCCTTGTTCTTGAACCCATTTGCCCAGTTCCTTCACACTCCTGTCTCCCCTTGACCCTGTGATATGTCTCTCTGACCTTTGGCAAAGGAATATTTCTACAGATTCCCCTCCCGTTATTTCCTCTTTGCCTCAGCTCCTTGTCCTCCCTGCCCCTCCTTTCCAATTCACTTCTTCTTCCTCCTCCAGGCATCCATCCCTCAAAATCCTAATTTCCAGACTTACTCAGCATCTTTCCTCTGGCTACTCTGTCGCATATCTCTTCCCAAGGTTCTTTCCTTAGCCTTTGGCTAACCTCAGGAAGTTGATCTTGTCAGTAGGGACCTTGCCAAACATATTTTTCCTTCTCCCACAGAAACGGGCCTCCTAGAGCTTTGTTCTTTGAGCAGCTGGAGTGTTTGTGGATATTCAGTGCCAGCGCTTGGGCTCAGTTAGTCAGTGTCTGGAGACTTCACTGCTGCAAGTCCAGAATGATATAGAAGCGGCCTGTTAAAACCTCACTGCTAGCCAGGGCTCGATGCAACACATACGCAGTCTGCCATGAAATGATCTGTGTGGCTTAGGATTGTGTCATGGGAGAATGTCCAAAATCTGATTACAGGGAAACCTCAGCATTTCGGAGGGCTTTCGAACAAAACATCCTGTCCGAGGTAATTTTAATCAACAAGACGAAAGCCTCCATTTCAAACCATCGATTTTAGTCAGCATGCCAGCTCCCATTTCTTTCTTCTTT
Source organism: Podarcis gaigeae (assembly GCF_964106915.1). NCBI lineage: Eukaryota > Metazoa > Chordata > Lepidosauria > Squamata > Lacertidae > Podarcis > Podarcis gaigeae. The sequence goes on from NC_139684.1 coordinate 79,944,215, forward strand.
TTACAACAGAGAGGGACATTTTTATGGATTGACACTTATTATTGATTGGCACAGCCATTAACCATGTTGTTCTGCAGTTTTAAAAGGCTTCTACACAAGACAACCTCCTGTCTTACATTGGAGAGAACGTAAATAAATATATGATTTCTTTCCATGAGGAAATGTATGCAGGATGCAATATTTGGCAGTGTCTTCATTTTCTTCCCTTGTACACAAAATGTAGGGTTTAACTCACCTTTTAAAGGTAAACATGAAGTGGCTTCACATAGGCTAGTATGAAAGGCTTGAGCTGTGGCGCTGGCAGACGCTGGCTTTAGATCTCAGCTTGGTTTCATCTCAACAAAGCTTAGGGAAATCATTTTCTCTCAGACAACACCAGGAGGCTGTTTCCAGAGCCAGGATCAGTGACATATGCTCAAACCATCTTGCCCTGGTGAGCAACCTGGATGCTGAATTCTGCACCTGTCGGCGTTTCTGAACCAACTTCAGAGGCAGCCCTACGTATAACGAATTGCAGTAATCTAACCTCGAGGTTACCAGAGCATAGACAACAGTAGTTAGGCTTTCCCTGTCCAGATAGGGGCGTAGCTGGGCCACCAGCTGAAGCTGATGGAAGGCACTCTGGGCCACTGAGGCCACCTGAGCCTCAAGCGACAGCAAAGGAACCAGGAGTACCCCCAAGCTATGAACCTGCTCCTTCAGAGGAAGTGTAGCCCTGTCAAGAGCAGGTGATCTCCCAGCCATCAGGTCTAGGGAACCACCCACTAACAGTGCCTGAGTCTTATCTGGATTGAGCTTCAGTTTATTGGCTGCAATCCAGTCCATTATCGAGGCAAGGCAATGGTCCACCATATCCGCTGCCTCGCCGGCAGATGTAAAGGAGAAGTAGAGATGTGTGTCATCAGCATATTGCTGACAACGTACTCCAAAATGACCCCATTCAGCGGCTTCATGCAGATGTTACACAGCATAGGGGATAAAATTTAACTCTGAGGAACCCCACATTGAAGGCTCCACAGGGCCAACACCCTCCCCCCCCCCCGGCATTAATCTCTGGAAATGTCCACTCAAGTAGGACTGGAACCACCGCAAAGTGGTGCCACACACACCCCTAACTTGGACAGTCGCTCCAGAAGGATACCATGGTTGATGGTATCAAAAGCTGTTGAGAAGAATTAACAGGGGCACATTTCCTCAGCTCTCTCTTAACAGAGGTCATCGTACATGGAAACCAAAGCAGTTTCTGCGCCAAAACCGCACCGAAACCCCAGTGGAGGTGGATCCAGAAAATCTGTTTCCTCCAAGAGCACCTGGATCTGGTCTGTGAGCTTTTAGCATCACAACAACCCTGTGAGATCAGCTGGACTATGCTGAGAAATAACGGCTGGCCCAAGGTTTCATCCTGGGCTTTGTGGCTGTTGGGTGGGGAATTATTATTAATAATAATTTTAAAGCTAGGTCCCTCTTGCTCTAGGTCAGGGGTCAGCAAACTTTTTCAGCAGGGAGCCGGTCCACTGTCCCTCAGACCTTGTGGGGGGCTGGACTATATTTGGGGGGGGAAATAATGAATGAATTCCTATGCCCCACAAATAACCCAGAGATGCATTTTAAATAAAAGGACATATTCTACTCATGTAAAAACACTCTGATTCCCGGACCATCCGCAGGCTGGATTTAGAAGGCGATTTGGCCGGATTTGGCCGTCGGGCCTAAGTTTGCCAACCCATGTTCTAGGTCTTATGGTATTTGGAACCTAACAATTGGGCTGGGGTCTAAAACTAATCCCTGCTATATGGTTGACCTCAGCTTTTAAAAATCTAGATTGTTCCAAATTGCATATAGTCCATTCTGTCTTCTCAGGCATGCTTGAGTGTGGTGGTATATCAGCAGCTTACTTTTATTTATTTTTAAGGAAAATGCATTTTTATTTTAACATTTTGAATTTTTATCAATACTTCTCAAAAACTATACAAACATGTATACCCAATACAAAGTATTTTTTTCTAATACATCAGAATAAAAGAAATATTTTAAAAATCTAACTTAAAAGGAAACAGGAGCAAAGAGAAAGAAGGGGGGAGAGTAAAAGGGAAACTGTATAAAAAAAAGTTAAAGCATTGCTTGTATTTCTGTAATGTTTTGCACACTGGAATTTCTCAAGCAGACATGTATTTACCCTTCATTAGAGGAATGCCTTGCAGTGCCCACTTTTAAACACCAGGTGGCATCCTCTTCTTTAATCTAGTTATGGCTTGATGCTATGGTCTAACCGCTGAGCTTCTTGAACTTGCTGATCGTAAGGTCAGCAGTTCAAATCCCCACGTCGGGGTGAGCGCCTGTTGCTCTGTCCCAGTTCCTGCCAACCTAGCAGTTCGAAATCACACCAGCGCAAGTAGATAAATAGGTACCGTTGCGGCAGGAAGGTAAATAGCGTTTCCGTGCGCTCTGGCACTTGTCATGATGTCCCGTTGCACCAGAAGCGGTTTGAGGAATCTATGGCCCCTGTAACCAGTTCCACAGACTGGAGCAGTTGCATGGATATATGTATGAGGTGATGCGGTCTCCGCGCAGCAACACATTACATACAAAATAGAAAACACAGAAGGAACATCAATGTATGTAATACATTAACAAATAAAATCCTTCTTGCCTCCTTAGGAGAGAAACTCTGGGCAAACCTATTGCCCTGTGTGGGTTTATAATTGGCAGAATTGCCTGCAGCTCAGGTAAAATTGCTTTTGCAGAGAAGATCTGGTTCATAGGTTCACAGATGGCCATGCTATTTGCGATCAGGGATGGCTCAAGAGATTTTGGCTGCGTACACATCGCATGTTTAAAGCACATCTCCACCTGCAGCGAATCCTGGGAATTGTAGTTCACCCTTCACAGAGCTACAATTCCCAGGATTCTGTGGAGTGGGGAGTGCTTTAAATGTATGTTCTGCACACAACCTTTGCTGCCTGTAGGTGGGCACGATGGCAGCTGTGTCCACACACCGTGCATTTAAAGCAGATTTGGAGCCAGGGACGTAGATAGCTGCTCTGACACCTGGAGTGCCTGGGGTGGGGTGAGCCACCCACGGAATCCGCCTGGTGGACGCAAGCCCCACGCTGCCGTTTTGGGCAGCCATTTTGTCTCCCCCCTCAAGGATGACAGCCGGGGCAGACTGCACCCCTGCAACCCCCTTCTACGCCCCTGTTTGAAGCACAGGACTTTGATTCCGAAAGCTGTAGTGCATGCTGGAAAGGGTTGCCCTGTGTTAGAGAGACTAATTTACAGTTTCCAGTTTCGGGGGGGGGGGGGGGGGACAACGACAATGTGCTTCAAACATGAGGCCTCAGTCCTGTATATCTGAAGGAGCGTCTCCACTCCCACTGTTCAGCCTAGACACTGAGATCCAGCTCCAAGGGCCTTCTTGCGGTTCCCTCATTGCGAGAAGTGAGGTTACAGGGAACCAGGCAGAGGGGCTTCTCGGTAGTGGCGCCTGCCCTGTGGAACGCCCTCCCTTCAGATGTGAAGGAAATAAACAGCTATCTTATCTTTAAAAGACATCTGAAGGCAGCCCTGTTTAAGGAAGTTTTTAATATTTAATATTGTATTGTTTTTAACACTCGATTGGGAGCTGCCCAGAGTCGCTGGGGAAACTCAGCAAGATTGGCGGGGTATAAATATATTATTATTATTATTATTATTATTATTATTATTATTATTATTATTATTTCCTTTTCCGCTGCTTGAGGTGAAATGGGGGGTGTGGCCCTGCCACTACCGCTGCTGCCACCACACCTGCTGCCACTTTCCTTTCCTGCTTCTACTACCGCTGGGTGTCAAGCAGCACCAATTTCAGGCACGCTCACACCAATTTTGGCTGTGATTTCGCGGCGAGATCTCGTGCGATTTCGCCTGAAATCGACGCTGGTGATGGTGGCGCCTCTCCACCAGCGGAGGAGGTGATGGGGCAGGCAGTGAGGGTGTTGCCGGTTAGCTTCTGCCACCTGAGGCAGCGTCCTATCCGGCCTAATGACTGGGCCGGTGCTGATTTTAAATGCACTTTTACTGTATGGTGCTTATATAGGTGCTGCCTTTCCCTGACCCTGGTCTGTGTACTAAATCGTGCCAGATTGTCAATTGAATTTTAATTTTGACGAAAAATTGTACCCAGGAGCCAGTAGGCTAGACCACATGGAGGCAAACACGGCCTTATCCTCTCTGTGCCTACTCAGCGGGTGCTGACTCATTCTGCCTCATGATATGGCCAGCCTTTCCTGGCATACATTTTCCATCATGTTAATATGTGTGCAGACTGATGCAAACATCATCGTTCAAACCTTCTTCTTTTTAAAATGAGATTTTTATCAGCTTCCCCCCATAATACAGCAAAATAGCGGCTGCAGAAAAATACAAATCGAACTAGTAGAATATGGAGTCATCTCATAAAAGTAATTCTTAGCCCTTAGCACATGGGTAGGCAACCTAAGGCCCGGGGGCCAGATGCAGCCCAATCACCTTCTAAATCCGGCCCACAGACGGTCCAGGAATCAGCATGTTTTTACATGAGTAGAATGTGTCCTTTTATTTAAAATGCATCTCTGGGTTATTTGTGGGGCCTGCCTGGTGTTTTTACATGAGTAGAATGTGTGCTTTTATTTAAAATGCATCTCTGGGTTATTTGTGGGGCCTGCCTGGTGTTTTTACATGAGTAGAATGTGTGCTTTTATTTAAAATGCATCTCTGTGAATTTGTTCGTTTTTCCCCTTCAAAATATAGTCCGGCCCCCCACAAGGTCTGAGGGACAATGGACCGGCCCCCTGCTGAAAAAGTTTTCTGACTTCTGCCTTAACACATTCACAGAGAAAAGCAGCTCCTGCCTGATAACTTTCAATTCATTTCTCAGCCTCTCACCCTGTGAGACAGATGTTCCTCTGGCTCTCGCCCATCAACCACCTTCAAAAGTACAGTGGTACCTCAGGTTAAGTACTTACCGTAATTCGTTCCGGAGGTCTGTACTTAACCTGAAACTGTTCTTAACCTGAAGCACCACTTTAGCTAATGGGGCCTCCTGCTGCTGCCGCGCCGCCGGAGCACGATTTCTGTTCTCATCCTGAAGCAAAGTTCTTAACCCGAGGTACTATTTCTGGGTTAGCGGAGTCTGTAACCTGAAGCGTATGTAACCTGAGGTACCACTGTATATAATCTCTGGACTTTAAGAAAGGCCCGGAACGTAGGACGCCAAAGAAACAAGGTGAAAGGAAAGGGACAGTAAGAACAGAGAAAAGAGACAGATAAAAAAGACAAAAGAAAAATAAACATTAGAGAAAGATACAAAAAGAAAACTTCAAATTTTCCATCTGCCGGTTACATTAAAAAAAAAGGATTATTTAAAACATGCTGACATCCATCATCTCCACTTTCTGCTGAACCAGGGCTTTTTTCCCCAGCTGGAACTCCCCAGAACTCAGTTCTGGCACCCATCAGGTGGGCACCATGGCCATTCTAAGAGAATGAGGGAAATTTCATGGGATGCCAACTTGAATAAAATATTGCGGGGGAAGGGGGCAGATAAGCCCCGTTCAGCATAATCAATCACATGACACGGTCACACAGACCATTTGAATGGCAATGCCCATTAACCTTTTTATCCCCCACGAAAATTCTGAGGTTGGTTCCCTAATTGTTATTACTGATAAACACTGGCCATGGGTTTACCCCCCTCTTGTGACTTTGTCATTCAAATGTTCTGATGGCTATAGGAATTTCAGGATCGATCTCAAAAGGCTGCTTTCTTTTCAGCGCTATTTTCATAATGCAAATACAACCAAAAGAAAGGAGCAGCATCAGCTCACATTAGCAATTTTAAAAATCCATCAGTCCTGACTTATATATATTAATAGAAGCAGTTCATTTGTCCAAATCAGGGCCAGCCCAAGACATTTTGGCACCTGCAGTGAACCGCAAAATGGCACCCCTGCCCCCCCCTCACCAGAGAAGAAGAGGTGAGGGGAAATCTTCGTCAGGAGGAAGTGGGGAATAAAATTTTGCATTGGGATCCAGCGGTGCAATGTGGTGGGGGCACAGGAGCAGCACAAAATTAGTTGCCATGCAGGTGCCGTCACAGGCTAGGGAGCACAATAGTTGTCTTGCCCCGGGCCCTGGCAACTCACGCTATGCCACTGTTGGGATCTGCTGCCCCTGTGGATCCTGCCGCCTGAGGTGACCACCTCACCTTGTCTCCTAGCTGGGCCGGCCCTGATCCAAACAGATATCCGAATGGGACTTATAAAAGGCATATGTTAAAATGTTGATATAATGCTGATTATGCCTTTTGAGGGGACATAGATGGCGGGGCTTGTCCTGTGGCGCTTTCTTTCTGGTTAGAAATTGTTGGTCATGTTAACTTTGGGGCAAATCCTTGATATTTGCAGATGTTCAGACACTTTTAAATGCCATTCTTGTGATGTGTGTACGTGGGTGTGTGCGGGTGCTTTGGTGTTTTTGCTGCAAGAGAGGAACACAACTACCCCTCTCTGGAAAATATTATGATGAATACTAATTAATATCCCGCCTTTCTCCCATAACCCATCTGAATCACATCTCTCCACCCCAGACTCAGAGTGGCTAGCAGCCCAGTCTGCCCTTCCGCACATTCCTGGGCCATTTCTCTGCTGGGCGGAGGCGTGCAGGCTCCTCTGGGCGCGCCGGCGGAACTCCTTGCCACTGCTTGCCAAGGGTGCAAGGGATTGGGCGGGGGAGGGCGCCGATACAGCTCCTTGTATTGTATTTAATAATTCCTCAGAGGCGTGGGAGGGGAGACGACCCCAGAAGGAAACCGCAACTCTCTTTGAAGGAACCGACGCAATCCTCACGGCGAACACGCGGGGGCAACCTCGAGTCGAAGTGCGCGCCCTCTTTTTCCTGCGCTTCCATCGCGGGGTTTCCATCTCATGCAACCAAACGTACTGGTGGATCCTAGGGGGGGGGGGGGGGGGGCGGTCCAGGGCCGAGATCGCTTGGGAGCTGCTGAGAAGGGGCAGATCTATTTATTATCTATCTGTCGGAGTCAGCATTTATGCTACTTTTAGCTGAATCACAGGATTTGAACGTCCCTATGCAGAGCTCCTGACTCGGGAGGGGAAAGAGGGAAGGACAAAGAGGGCTAGAAACTTGGGCTGTAGACCTGGATAAAGTCCCCAGAGGGGTAAGGAAAGCCGCAACCTCCCCCTCATGTAATATTTTTGCACCAGGCTGCAGGTGGATTCCTTATTAATTCCTAAGGGTTTAGGGGGTGTCCCCCCCCAAAAAAAATTCTAACAGTATTCACAAGTCACACCACCAAAAAGCCCCAGAGGTTAAGTGATGGAGATGCTGGGGTGGGGGACAATGTGTTCCCCCACCCTCCCCGGCAAACCACACCCCAGCGTGTGATCTCCGCCCCCCCCCCCATTGCCAATTAATACATGGTTTAAAATTGCAGAAGATGTAATGGTATATCTTACAATGCAGCAGCAGGAGGTGGGGGCGGGCGGGAGGTCGGATCTGTGTGTCCCCCACCCCCTTCGCCTCTTCCCCATATACCAGCTGCCTGTCTGTCTGCGTCTCCCCCCCCCGCCCCCCCCCCCAGCTCTTGGCATGAGATGGAAAAAGCGAGGCGTCCGATATGAGGCTTATGTAACCGGAGCCTCCGCTCTGGACAAGACGGGACACGTGCGGGAACGGATGAGACAGCTGTCCGGGAGGGGGGAGAGAGAGGCGTAGGGAAGGACAGAGAAAAGACGGCGGGGAGGAAGGTGAAAGGGCGTCTCGGTCTAAGAGCCCAGGCTCCTTCGCGAGAGAGAGGGAAAAAAAATCTGTGTGCTCTAACCACTAGGAATCACTCCCCTTCTGCACGTTGAGCCCTGGGAGTTATGAGCTTCCCCACTGGAAAGAGAAAGGGGGTTTATCTCCATCTAATGGTGTCCTTACAGGAGGAGGGAGAGTTGGCACTAAGAATTAGACTTCCATTTGCATCGTCTCCCCATCGCTTAGATGGGTTTGTCAACTCCTTCAGCCAGCCTCTGCAGCTGTGCCTTCAACAGTCATCTGTCAGGAAAGCTTTAGTTGAGATTTCTGCAATGCAGGGGGTTGGACTAGATGACCCTCGGGAGCATAGCTGTCAACGCTACCCTTTTTTAAAGGGAAATTCCCTTATTCCGAATAGGATTCCTCGCAAGAAAAGGGAAAAGTTGGCAGCTGTGCTCGGGGTTGCCTTTCCGCTCTATGATTCTATATCAGGGGTCAGAAAGCTTTTTCAGCAGGGGGCCGGTCCACTGTCCCTCAGACCTTGTGGGGGGCCGGACTATATTTTGGGGGCGGGGGAGAACGAATTTCTATGCCCCACAAATAACCCAGAGATGCATTTTAAATAAAAGCACACGTTCTACTCACGTAAAAACACGCTGATTCCCAGACCGTCCGCAGGCCGGATTTAGAAGGTGATTGGGCCAGATCCGGCCCTCGGGCCTTAGTTTGCCTACCCATGTTCTATATCATCAGAAGATGCTTGACCTCTCCTGTGCTGTGTGTGTGTGTGTGTGTGTGTGTGTGTGTGTGTGTGTGTGAGCTTCCCCAGCTGATTTCTATATCATCAAGGGCACAAGGGCATGTCTGGTTTTTCCTCTTTGGGTCAACTTTTATTTCATTTTATTGCATAAAATGTATACACTACTTGATTTGACAAAATAAGAATTTTAAATCCAAAACACACATACAGACGTCAACGCAGATTATTAAAAAAAGAAAAAAGCAATAAAGCAATGAATAAGAAAAATTAAAACAATAATTTAAAACTTTCAGAATGTTAGAATAAAGGGTTACGGTAAAGGGACCCCTGACCATTAGGTCCAGTCGCAGATGACTCTGGGGTTGCAGCGCTCATCTCACTTTATTGGCCGAGGGAGCCGGCATACAGCTTCCAGGTCTTGTGGCCAGCATGACTAAGCCGCTTCGGCATACCAGAGCAGCACAAGGAAACGCTGTTTACCTTCCCACCGGAACAGTACTTATTTATCTACTTGCACTTTGATGTGCTTTCGAACTGCTACATTGGCAGGATCAGGGACCGAGCAACAGGAGCTCACCCCGTCGCAGGGATTCGAACCGCCAACCTTCTGATCAGCGAGCCTTAAGCTCTGTGGTTTTAACCCACAGCGCCACCCGCGTCCCTAATGTTAGAATATCAATAAACCAATAGCAGTTTGCAATCTTAGACCCCAGGGTCCATATTTTCTTCCTGATATGCCCAATATGGCAAATATTTTTGCTTAACTGTTTATGGAGCAAGAAGTATTAGTATTTACTTTTTACTTTAAAAAACAAACAGCAAGAAATGGTTGGTAGAACGAAGGTGAGCACAATGGGGGGGGTCGTGGTGGAAGGGGGGTTGCAGGAACTCTTTGGATTAAGGGCAGAAACATAGTGAGAATCCAAGGTATGTGTGAGAAGGATCTTAGTAGACCACAAGCTTGACATGAGTCCACAGTGTGACGCAGCAGCAAAAAGAGCTAAGGCTATTCTAGGCCGCATCAAAAGAAGTCTACTTTAAAGTAAGTAATAGTACCACTCTATTCCACCTTGATCAGACCACACCTGGAATACCATGTCCATTTCTGGGCATCACAATTTAAGAAGCGTATTGACAAGCTGGAACAAGTGCAGAGGAGGGAGACCAAGATGATCAAAGCCTTGGGAGGAATAGTTGAGGGAAGTGGATCTTTCCTTTTTCCTTTCTCCTTCTGTGATGGAACTCCTATTGGGGGACTTCCCTGGCTTTTTTCTGGCCCACGTAGGACCAGTCTGGATAATTGGCCTTGGTGAAGATTGGACATTTTCATCCCCAAAAAGTTTTTGATTTGAGTTTCTACTGAAATGAGGCTGAATTTTAATTTTGTATTTCAATCTTGTTTTTAAGTTGTATTTTAATCCATTGTTTTTATACCTGGTCTTAGCCGCCCTGAGCCCGGTCTTGGCTGGGGAGGGCGGGGTATAATATTTATTATTATTATTATTACTATTATTATTATTATTATTATCCTGGATAAGAGAAGACTGAGAAAAGATATCATCAAATGTTTCGAGGCCTGCCACACAGAGGATGGAGCAAGCTTGCTTTCTCCTGCTCTGGAGGGTAGGACCTGAACCCATGGCTTCAAGGTACAAGAATTCAGAGCTGTTTGTCAGGGGCAAGGACTCCCTCAGAAGGTGTGTGGTTCTCCTTCCTTTCAGCAGAGATTAGATCGCCATCTGTCATGGATGCTTTAGTTGAGATTCCTACATTGCAAGGGTTTGGACTAGATGACCCTTGGGGTTCCTCTTCCAACTCTACAATTCTAAGAGGTGGGGGTGATAACCCAAGTCCTACGAGAAAGCTGAGGATATGAGGTTGCACGTATGGATTTTGTGCATTAAATTTAAGTGTGTGTGTGTGTGTGTGTGTGTGTGTTGTTGCTATGGCGCCTCTGTCTCTCTCCAGAAATAGCCAAATGCCCAAGCCACCTGTCCCCTTCTCCACCCACGCAGCTCCTCCCCTCCTCCCCCTCCCCTCCTACCGGAAGAGGGGCTTCCCTCCCCTCCCCCCCCCCATGCTCCGTTGCTAGGGAGAGATGAATTAACATCCTCAGGCTACTGATGCAGCCAGTCTCTGGGATCTTCCCCTTCCTCCCTCCTCCGTCAGCCTCCCTTCTATCTAGGGCAGAAGAAAATGGGGTGGGGGATGGCGGGGGTGGCGGGTGGAATTGCGTATGTTCCCATTCACTCCCCTCTCCGTCCCACATCACATGCTCCAAAAAACAGACAAGCCCAGGCGTCCTCAGGCTGGGGAAACAAAAAAAGAAAAGAAAGAAAATGAAGCTAAGAGTCTGTCTTGATGCTCAGCCTATTCTGGCATTTCCCTTTCCGTGACCTGCCCACTGAGCGAAATTTCCCCCAAAGCCTGATCTGTCACCGGCGCAGTCTGCTGCATATAATAACCCTGGATGCCCTGAAAATCTGCCTGCCAATCAATGGTCGCTATGGAAACCAGATATAGCGCAAATGACCTTCAGCTGTCGATGGCTACACAGCGATGGGATTAGTTGGGGGAACCCCAGTTGAAGGCATTGTTTCTTTTTCTTTTTGAATAATTTTTATTATTTTCCAACACAAAAATACAATTATGCCAAATTTTCACAAATTTTCACAAATTTGATACTTTTTAGACTTCCTTCGGCTTCTCTGACAATCACCCATAATTTCTTCTCAGTTTACGCATTTCTCTGTTTATATTGCCATTAAACTTCCCTCCCACTCCTATTTGTTTTTTAACAATATATCTCTGTGTTCACAGTGCTTCTTGAAATCCCACCAGTGTTGTTTGCACATCACATATTCTTTTCAGATATTCAACAAATTTCCCCCAGTCCTCGATGAACTTTTGGTCTTGAAGATATCTAATTTTTCCAGTTAATCTGTCCAATTCTGCATAGTCAGTCAGCTTCAGTCTCCAATCTTCTATTGTCGGTATCTCCTCTTGTTTCCATTTCTGGGCCAGTAGAATTCCTGCTGCTGTGGCTGCGTATTGGAAGAGTTTACAGTCTTTTCTTCTAATTTCGTTCCCTGTAATTCCTAAAAGAAAGATCTCTGGTTTCTTTACAAATGTATATTTTAACATCTTTTTCATTTCGTTATAGATCATCTCCCAGAAACCCTTCACTTTCTTACATTCCCACCACATAAGGTAAAACGTACCTTCTTTTTCTTTACATTTCCAACATTTGCTGCACGTCTTATACATTTTTGATAGTTTTACCGGTGTAATATACCATCTGTAAAACATTTTCATAACATTTTCTTTAAGTACTGTACATGCAGTAAATCTTAAATTCTCTTTCCACAGTTTTTCCCAATCCTCAAACTGAATATTATAACCAAAGTCTCTGGCCCATTGTATCATTACTGATTTGACTTCCTCATCTTTGGTATTCCATTCCAACAATATTTTATACATTTTTGACAAAATTTTACAATTATTATTTATCACATCTGTCTGAAACTTTGAATCTTTTTCAACATAACCCCTTTCTTTAATATCTTTTTTAAACATTTCGTTTACCTGGAAATAGTGCAACCAATCATATACATGTTCTTTAACTTGTTCATATGGTTTTAGTTTCCATTTTCCTCCTTCTTTAATTATCATTTCACCGTATGTAATCCATTTACCTCTCATATTTGCTTTCTTTACACTCATGACCTCTAATGGTGATAACCAGTGTGGGACTTTCGGTTCTAATAGGTTTTTATACCTCTCCCATATTTCAATCAGTGAACTCCGGAATATGTGGTTCCCAAAACCTTTATGAACTTTCTTCTTTTCAGCCCATAGATACGCGTGCCATCCAAATCTGTTATCAAAACCCTCTAAGTCTAATAGTTCTTTATTCTCTAATTTTATCCAGTGTCAGGGGTTCAGGAGCAGAGACACAGGAGATGGAGCAAATGGAGAGCGAGGAGGAGGAATCCGAGGGGGGTGTAGGCAGTGACAGTGGTCAGAGAGATTCCACGAGTCTCTCCAGCGAATCGGAAGATTCACAGAAAGGAGCGCCGATGGCCAGGGCAAGGGGGGTGCCAAGGGGAAAACCCCAGAAGGAAGGGGCCAGCGGGGACTCCCTGAGCAGCAGTTGGAAATCAGGACCAGCTTCCCCACCAGAGCGCAGTGGGGGGGAGGAGTCCCAGGCATCGGGACCAGTGTTCTCACCACCAGAGAGAGGAGATGAGTCAGGATTGACCACGCCTCCATCGGAGAGCGGGGAAACGGTCAAGAGGAAAGTCACAGGCTGGGCCCCTGCGCCAAGTTCAAATGTACAGGCGAGCGGCACAGCAGGTAGCCCGGATAGGGAGCCAGGTCCTAAAGCCCGCCGGAAGGAAGGGCAAGACTCAGGGGGGTCAGCGTCAGAAGAGTCCAGGAAGGAGGAAACCCCAGGGGGCAGAAGGACCCAGAGGAGGAAGGAACAGCGCAGGAGGTGGAGCCGGGCTAGGATCTTAAACTGGTGCGGAAGGGATAGTGACTCAGAGGGGACTTCGCCGATCTAGAGTCAAGACGTAGGGCTGCACGCTCTGGGGTTTGAAATGGAAACTAAACTTCAATAAAGACTTTTGTACATTACATCAACCGGGCGTTGGTCCTCTGTGAGCTGGGACCTAGAGCTAGCTCTGACATCCAGTCTCTCAACCAGCAAAGACATGCTGCATTGTTTCAACCTCAAAGTATGGGGCCATTTGATGCAGGCGAGCTTCACTGGACTGGAGCAGTTAAAGAGTGGGTTCTGTCTGCCTTCTTTCTTTCTTTTCAAATTTGTAAATTGATTTTCCAATTTTATATCAAACAAAAAAACATCAAAAACCAACCAACCAACCAAACATTTATTTTAACTATAATAATTCCTTTTTTAAAAAAACATTGTTAAATAACTCAAATCCCCCTAGCTGAGTTTCCATATAGTCCATTGTAGCAGTTTTCCAAAACTACTGTCACATAAGATTTACTTGGTCAAATTACATCTTTCTTTCTTTTCATTTTAATTTCAACATAGTATTTTACAACATCACTTTTTTAAATCCTAGGCCTATTTGGTACTCGCAAGTAATTCTATTTATGTTATCTTGACATATTTAGTTAAATAATCTTTGAATTTCTTCCAATCCTCTTGGTGCTCCTCCTCCCTCTGGCCACAGACTCTTCTGGTCTGGTTGGCTAGCTCCCCAAAATCCATCATCTACATCTGCCATTCCTCCACTGTTGGTACTTCTTGTAGTTTCCAATTTTTGGCCAACAAAATTCTAGCTGCAGTTGTGGCATTCAAAAACAATCTAACAACTTTCTCGGGCAATTCCAAACCTATTATTCCAAGTAGAAAGGCTTCTGGTTTCTTAATAAATGTGTATTTTAACATTTTTTTTTCAATTCATTATAAATCTTGGGTTCTGTCTGTCTTCTGACCCTCCTTTTGACACCTGTGTCTTTGGAAAGACCGGAGACAGATACCGTATTTTTTGCTGTATAAGACTCACTTTTCCCCTCCTAAAAAGTAAGGGGAAATGTGTGTGCGTCTTATCGAGCGAATGCAGGCTGCACAGCTATCCCAGAAGCCAGAACAGCAAGAGGGATTGCTGCTTTCACTGCGCAGTGATCCCTCTTGCTGTTCTGGCTTCTGAGATTCAGAATATTTTTTTTCTTGTTTTCCTCCTCCAAAAACTAGGTGCGTCTTGTAGTCTGGTGCGTCTTATAGAGCAAAAAATACAGTAATCACTTTTAAGAGGATTGAGGCAGGGAGACACAGCTTCCCATGTCGCTGGGTACCATACCAGACCATTGCCCGGCCTTTATCTCTGCATCACCTGCTTTGATCTAAGCAGAGGTCAACCACATCACCTGCTCCCCCACCCTTTTAACTGGAGGTGCCAGAAATTGAACCTGTGGCCACCTGGCCTATGGCTCTGTCCCTGCTGTGCAAATGTCCATCTTTTGTCTCCTTGTCTCTTCTGGCGAAACAGGTCTGGCAGGTTTCAAGGCAATACTTGAGCCTGCCCAACCCGTTTAACTGGAGGCAGCAGTGGGATAAATATTGGCATGGTGGCCTATGACCCCTCTTTCATATCTCTGAGTTGAGGGGGCTTTATTGAACTCTCTGGAGGGGGGAACCCTATTGTCCCTAACCTTAAAAAGCAGCATTCTTGTTTGTGATGATGGTATCACAGTTATTCCAGATTAAGGAATCCAGAAAAAAGGTGTAGTAGCATCAGTACTCTTGACAGCGTCTTACACCCAAACAAAGCATTGAGCAGGGTGCCAGTTTAGGAGATCTCAAAGGCAGCCATCTCCTGGTTATTTCAGTGTGTCATTTGGGCTTGATCATTTGGGGTGAACAATCCCAGCTCCCTATTCATCTCTACATATACCAGGAATTGATTGGCGTGGGCCAAGGGTGCTTGGCAGTCCTGGACCTGAATGAAGTGGTACCAGCCAGACAGCTGGGGGCAGCAACCTTTTTCAGCCGTGGGCCGGTCCACCATCCCTCAGACCATTTGGTGGGCCGGACTATATTTTGGAAGAAAAAAAAATGAACGAATTCCTATGCCCCACAAATAACCCAGAGATGCATTTTAAATAAAAGGACACATTCTACTCATGTAAAAACATGCTGATTCCCAGATCAGCTGCGGGCCAGATTGAGAAGGCGATTGAGCCGCATCCGGCCCACGGGCCTTAGGTTGCCTACCCCTGAGCCAGAGCATCTCACAGAGGACACTCTCCTGTAAGTGTGAGTGTGTGATTTGTGGTGTCCCAAAGCTGCATTTGGGGTGTGCCCAACACCACCTTATTTCTAAGTGCCTTCTGTGGTCACCGTGTATTGTAAAATGCATTGCTCAAAACTGCTGTTTTGCCTGGAGAGAGACTGGCAGTCTTAAAGGAGACAGTCCCTTGATCATGGAGTTTTTGGTTTTATTCCTTTTCCATCGCTTTCTCTTTCTTTAGCTTTCTCCTTTCCTTGTCTTTTCTTCCTCCGGACTTTGTTCTCTTTTAGACTAAGCAGTATATTACCGTATAAAACAATAACTTTGTAATGGGTATGTATTTTAATATAACTTTGAATAAGTATCAATAAATACATATTATTATTTTTTCTTAAAAAAATGAGTGTTTAGTGCTATCATTAGGCCAACTGGCCAGCTGTTTAGAGTCCACACCTCAGAGGGGCTCAGCACTGACCTTTGAGAGACACAGTTTTATACAGATTCGTTTTTGTTGTATCTTATAAATTCCTGATAATATTTTGCTTGTATCTTATACTTTGAAGAACGTCATTGTTTTTGAAGTAATTCATACATGTAGGGTAGGTTGGAGGTTACGTAATGGGTCTGTTTAGGTCTGGAAGCAACAAGTTTGTTCAGTTTAGTTCAACGGATCTAAAATTATTTATCTGCATTGACTCAGCATTGGCAAATTCTAACCAGCCATTTATCAAACTTAGCCATAACTGTTAAGCCATTGAAGTGAAACAAGATGGGAGAATTCGATCAATGCTTTGAAACCACTGAGATACAGCATATCATCTTGGTAGCATATGTGATGCTTTAATATATGTCTTTGATGACACAAGCCTAAAAGGTTTATCTGGAAACACTTCCCAAATTGAAAACAAGGCCCTTGCACATGCAATTTGTAAACTGAAGTTTGTGGCATCCCTTGTTACACGCTAGTCCATTTTGCAAGCAAGCTACTACAAAATATGGAAAGTGATTTAAATTTAGCTACAAGCCAACTGCAGGTATGATGAGGGTTTTCAACAAGTTTTGACAGATTAGCTACTAAAAGAACCGGTGACAAAATTTGCATGCAAAGTGATATGTTGATGTGCCTGAAATTGAAACATTTAAGAGACTTAAATTTTAACACCACAATTCACAAGATTACTCCAAATGATTTGCGCGCTAAAATGTTTTCTTTTGCGCTTGAGAAAGATAATCAAAGATGGCTGCATTACTTATCCTTGCAATTTAAAACAACAACTAGCCGTTTCAAAGTTCTGTGCTTTTCATTTTTTTTCCTACAAGAAAACTGAAGTTAGAAATTTTGTGGGGAGGGTAGCTCAGTTGGTTACAGTGTGGTGCTGATAACGCCGAGGTTGCAGGTGCATATTCCTGCATGGCAGGGGGGTTGGCCCAGATGACCCTCAGGGTCCCTTTGAACTCTGCGATTCTATGATTCTAAGTAGTTAGCCTTGCCTGGCACACAAAATAGACTGGCAGCAGCACTAAGCAGCCTGCATATCAGCTTCTGTTCCCTGATTGCCAGTGCCATTCAGCTGTGTTTTGAACTTTCAGATCAGGGACTGGGAACCAGGAGCCATGCCAAATCAAATCATTGGCCCATCATCTACCACAGCTGGTCTACACCCAGGAATGGCTCTCCGGGGCTTCAGACAGGCATAGTTTCCACCTCTACCTGGAGATGCTGGAAGAACTGGAAATGGGAACTTGGTCAGTGGAACTCCCTCCTGCAGGAGGCGGCCACCAGATTGGATGGCTTTAAAAGAGGATTAGACAAATTCTTCGAGGATAAGCCTGTTCGTGGCTACTAGATGTGATGGCTCTTCTCTGCCTCCACAGTCATATACAGTGATGCTTCTGAATGCCAGTTGCTAGAAACTACAGGAGGGGACGCAGGTGGCACTGTGGGTTAAACCACAGAGCCTAGGGCTTGCTGATCAGAAGGTCGGCGGTTCAAATCCCTGCGACGGGGTGAGCTCCTGTTGCTCTGTCCCTGCTCCTGCCAACCTAGCAGTTCGAAAGCATGAAGTCCAAGTAGATAAATAGGTACCGCTCCAGCGGGAAGGTAAACAGCTATTCCGTGCGCTGCTCTGGTTCACCAGAAGCAGCTTAGTCATGCTGGCCACATGACCCGGAAGCTGTACGCCAGCTCCCTCGGCCGATAAAGCGAGATGAGCACTGCAACCCCAGAGTCATCCGCGACTGGACCTAATGGTCAGGGGTCCCTTTACCTTCACAGGAGGGGAGAGGACTGCTCTGCTCAGGCCCTGTTTGCTGGTTTGGCCACTGTGAGAGCAGGATTGCTGGAGTAGATGAGCCCTGGGCCTGACGCTTGCAAAACACGTAACCATTTAATGGGATTGGTGACTGCTGGAATCCCTTTAACCACCCCAGAGAGACCGGAGAGTAGTAAAAAAAGAAAAGAAAAAAGTATCAGTCTCTTTCTCTCCCATGTTCATGGTTGGAAGAGAAATTCTGAGCCATATAAATAATGGCAAGTACAGAACTAAGGAATGATGGCTATTCCAGAATGGTGATTAATTCAGAGGATTGGGGGCTGGGGAGCCTCTGTGAGATCACAGCTTGCCATCTGTGATTTGGGGATCAGAGAGACATTTGTGAGATCTCACTCTGTAATTTGAAACAAAAGTCAACCCATATCCCCTTGTCCTTGTAACCTGTTATACAGATTAGAATTCCCCTTTACATTTTCCCATCCGTATCCAGACTTTAGCATTTCTTCTCATTGTCCCAGCACAGACTGGTTGCTCCTTAGTATTTGGGGGTTGGGACCCACACCGCAGTACACAAAGGGTGCAAAAACAGTAGGTTCTCCACCTCACAATTAATTCTCTGTGTCCTTATCAACTGTACATTAATCTGCTTTGTTTCCCCCCCCCCTAGATATAACTAAGCGTGTGTGTCACAGCTGAATGCAAGTTTTGAAAATAAAAAACCCCTCAACACATTCTCTATAAAGACTAAAATTTCTCCCCACCCCCTTTTTTAAAAGCCCACCTTCCTTATGCTTCTTAACTACTCCTGATGATGTAAACAAAGGGATGATTAAAGTGTGTGTTAACTCATCAGCACAAGGATCTGGTGAATTTCCCCCAGATGGTGGAGATTTGGGGGAATGCTGTTCCCACTGGCTTTTCAAGAACTGGAAAGTTTGCTCACTTTTTGTGTGTGGTCCTGATAAAGCGGGGGGGGGGGGGGAAGCTGACACCTTCAGAATGTTTGTGAACTCCACTTCCCATCAGCCCCAGCCCATCAAGGCCAAGGGTCAGGGATGTAAAGGTAAAAGGTAAAGGTACCCCTGACCGTTCGGTCCAGAGGCGGACAACTCTGGGGTTGCACGCTCATCTCGCTCTATAGGCCAAGGGAGCTGGCATTTGTCCAGCCCTGTCATAAGAAGGCATTGCCCAGCTGTGGGTTTTAGAATTTTTCTTACTGATCTACATAACTAGCTTTTTTTTTATAGACCGCATGTCACCACTGAGGAAAAGAGAAAGATTACTTTGGACTCTACTCAAATGCAGAATAATAGAATTGTAGATTTGGAAGGGACTCCTGAAGGTCATTTAATCCAACCCCAGGCAATGCAGGGATTTCAACTAAAGCATCCACGTAGATGGCCACCCAACCTCTGCTTAAAAACCTCCAATGAAGGGGACTTTGCTTTCTGACGATTACATACCTCCCCATTTGTTGGTTGTTGTTTAGTCATTCAGTCGTGTCCGACTCTTCGTGACCCCATGGACCAGAGCACGCCAGGCGCTCCAGTCTTCCACTGCCTCCCGCAGTTTGGTCAAACTCATGCTTCTAGCTTCGAGAACACTGTCCAACCGTCTCATCCTCTGTCATTGTTATGTACTGAGTTGAATAGGATCCAAACTGCAGCAGTCTGATTGGTCCTAGAACAATAGGATCCAAAAGGCAGCAGTCTGATTGGTCCTAGAACAATAGGATTCAGAATGCAGCAGTCTGATTGGTTCTAGAACAATGCAGCAGTATGATTGGTTGGCAGGAACCACCCAATCATGCTCCAGATAGAAGTGAATCCACAACCTGATTGGCTTACAGTAGAATTCCGGAATTAGCCAATCATGTGCAGCCCATTGAGTAAATAATGTATATAAAGCAGATACTTTGAGGGGACTTTCATTTATTTCTCCTCACCACTATGAGCTGAATAAAGAGCATGAAATCACTTTGCGACTCTGAGTATATTTCAGTCATCCCCTTCTCCGTGTGCCCTCAATCTTTCCCAGCATCAGGGTCTTTTTCAGGGAGTCTTCTCTTCTCATGAGGTGGCCAAAGTATTGGGTCCTTCATGGATCACTGCCTTGTCATGGCCAAGGGGCTTGAATAACTCAGAGAAGCTATGAGCTATGCTGTGCAGGGCCACCCAAGATGGACAGGTCATAGTGGAGAGTTCTGACTAAACCTGATCTACCTGGAGCAGGAACCGGCAAGCCACTCCAGTATCCCTGCCAGGAAAACTCCATGGACAAAGACAACAGGCATCTGTTGGTAATACTACACAATATGTCTATACTGACTTCATTCATTCATTTGTTCATTCATACATTAAATTTCTATAGCGCCCTTCATCTGAGGATCACACAGTAATTTAAAAACATAAAAATACACAACATAGTAACGAACAAAAACAATAACACACACTAACACACTCACACACACAGCCACAAATCAGTGGTTCCCAATTAGCTAAGTACTGCGGACCCCTGTCTTTCAAAGCCAAGCCTTTACTTTTGAAATTTTTGATTTCTCTATGGTAGTTTTCTTTATCTGAATGGTGCCACGGACCCCCTGGGTGGGTTACACCACTGCAGAAAAGGCCTGCTCTCATGTCATCCTCCTGCTGACCTCTCATGGAGGGGATACACGAGGAAGGGCCTCAGGTGATGATTGAAGAGTCTGGGTCGGTTGTTACCTGGGGTATTATCTAAAATCAAGGATATGTCCCTCCTGAGACGTTTCTGAGCACAATTCAAAGTTTTGGTGTTGACCTTTAAAGGAGGAGTGTCTCCATTCCAACTGTTCAGCCCGGACACTGAGGTCCAGCGCCGAGGGCCTTCTGACAGTTCCCTCACTGCGAGAAGCAAAGCTACAGGGGACCAGGCAGAGGGCCTTCTCGGTGGTGGCCCTGTGGAATGCCCTCCCATCAGATGTCATAGAGATAAAGAACTACCTGACATTTAGAAGACATCTGAAGGCAGCCCTCTTCAGGGAAATTTTTAATGTGTGACATTTTAATGTATTTTAATCTTTGTTGGGGGACGCAGGTGGCGCTGTGGGTTAAAGCCTCAGCGCCTAGGACTTACCGATCGAAAGGTCGGCGGTTCGAATCCCTGCGGCGGGGTGCGCTCCCGCTGCTCGGTCCCAGCGCCTGCCAACCTAGCAGTTCGAAAGCACCTCCGGGTGCAAGTAGATAAATAGGGACCGCTTACCAGCGGGAAGGTAAACGGCGTTTCCGTGTGCAGCTCTGGCTCGCCAGAGCAGCAATGTCACGCTGGCCACGTGACCCGGAAGTGTCTCTGGACAGCGCTGGCCCCTGGCCTCTTAAGTGAGATGGGCGCACAACCCCAGAGTCTGGCAAGACTGGCCCGTATGGGCAGGGGTACCTTTACCTTTACCTTTTAATCTTTGTTGGAAGCTGCCCAGAGTCACTGGGGAAACCCAGCCAGATGGGTGGGGTACAAATAAATAATAATAATAATAATAATAATAATAATAATAATAATAATAATAATTATTATTATTATTATTATTATTATTATTATTACTGATACTAATTGATTCCATCTCCCATCAGCTCTTGCATTGGGAGTTGAAACTCATCCATTCTGTCCTTTGCTGTGGATGGTAGGTGAATTTAGCATCGTTCTGTGGTCCATATGGCATTTCCCTCTAAATCACTGCCTTTCCACCTGGGAGAAGAGAGGGTTGAAGAAGATTGGAGGAAATTTAAGACTTATTTACAAAAATATTGTGATTTGGTGGAAAGTTAAGTAGGATGTTTGATCATAAATAATTGGCCACCACAAAATCGGATCGGAATGGGATGTAAAGTGAGATTAAGAGAAATTAATTTGCAGAGGATTATATTTAAATAAGTGGTTATAAAATTTGCAAATTAGATGATAAATTGCATGGAAAAAATCTATGATGATGAAAATGGCAGCGGGAGATGTGAGGAAGTCCAAAGAAGTTATGAAACTCTGTTGAGATAAAAGTAAGGTTGTTTATTGTCTTTGTACTTTATTCTGTAAAAACCCCTAATAAAAATTTTATTAAAAAAAAAAAAATAAATCACTGCCTTTCCGCACTTTCCCCTCCCTCAGTCGGTATTTTCTCATACCCTCTCCTTTTCAGATCCACCCCATGCATTTAAAGCACATTACTTCCCCCAAAGAATCACGAGAGCTGTGGTTTCTCCCTCATTGAGCTCCATTTCTCAGCACCCTTAACAAACCACAGCTCCCAAGATGCTCTTGGGGGAGTCATGTGCTTTAAAGGTGTGATATAAGAAAATCTGGATCGAGGTAGGTGAAAAGGCAGTGATTTGGGGGAGAATATCGTAGGGACAGTGGAGAATTAATACAGGTCTAGGAAGCTTGCTGTCCACATTAAATGACATTATGGTTGAGCCCTTGGAGACCCATCACATCTGGAAGGCCACAGCTTCCACACCCCTGCCTAAAATTAATCTCCAACTTTTCTAATATGAAGACTGCCCTGCTTCTCTTTACTTCCTAATCAGGACTCACAACCCTGCATAAGAACCCTCTTCATATATTCAACCATACTTGAGATATATTGGTGACGATTATGATGATTATGACACATTGTTAAGTTTTGGGGGTTCAAATTTGGGGGTTCAAAATTGCCTACCATGCTCTTCAAATTGGTCATCTCCACAAAATGAACCAGGCAGATCTCTTATTCTCTCCTTAAATCCAGTCTTTAAAAGAGCAGGCAACACCCTTAAGGTGTTCACATGCTTCTCTCAAACACAACAGGCCTGCAAGGTTGGCCACCATAGTTATTCTATTTATTTAGGGAGCAATCCTATGCTCCCCGGGGAGAGTGGCTGAGAGGCCACAAGAGCCTGTGAGGTGGATCACCTAGCATCTTCCTAGCGTCAAAGGACCAGATCTACACCTTGTGTAGAGACAGGTGTGGGCATCTGCTGGATTATACATTTTGAAAAACGAGAGCGTGTCAGTGCATTTTTCTTTTCTTTCTCCCAAAATGCAATAGATCTCGGAGTAACCTGAGATCTGCAGCAGCACTAAGCAGACACTCGTTCAATCAAGTCTGCAGTCTCCATCTTGAGCATGAGTCTGGATGCATATCTTTTGGCCGCACAGCACCAAGCCAATTTTTCATTCCCCCACCCTCCCTGCTCCTTGCTTTGCTTAGGGTGCAGACGGACGTTTCCCCTCCACTTAGGAAGCAGCAGGCGTCTGAAAACCAGTCGCTGGGATCATCCACAAGTGGGAAGAGCACTTATGCACTCAAGTCCTGCCTGTGGGTTATGCACAGTCATCTGTTCGGCCCCGGTTAGAATAGGATACCAGGCTATTTGGGCCATTAGCTTCATCCAACCAGCCTAGTCTTATGTTCTTAGGATGAATAGTTCTAGAAAATGCAAAACTGGCTTGCTGTTTTGTGACATTTTGGTTGCCCCTAATAAAAGTATTTCTTGACTGTAGATTTTAGAGTTCAGCCTCTAGTTTCTTTGTACTTGCAACAATCCCTTACAGGCACTTCTGATCTGAGGGTGGGGGGCTTGTTTCAACCCTCCTCTCCCCAAAACCTTCTAGCCAGGAATGAACCCCAGGCAGAGGCATTAGCCACCCAGGGCTCAGCCTGAGAACCACCTCAAATTGAAAGTAGCAATAGCAATGCCTTTGAGCATGTGCAAAGTGCTTTCATTGCAACCCTAAACAGATCCAATACATCTAAGGTAGCAGGCAGGCCTCCCTGGCCCACCGGGATCGAGCCTCCAAACCTCTCACGTCAGGAGTGAGTTGCTGCCGTAACGCAACTGCATTAGCCCAGTCCCACGCTACCTTTCCCAGCTGCTAAGAAATAGGATCACAAAACTATTTATAACAACAAAGAGTTCTGCGGCGCCTTAAAGACTTAGCAAATTTATTATGGCATAAGCTTCCGTGGACTAGAATCCACTTCATCATCAGGTGCACAAACAAGTTTGTGCCATAATAAAATGCGTTAGTCCAGTTAAGGCGCCCCAAGACTCTGTGTTGTTGTTTTTTTTGCTGCAACAGACAAAATTATGGCTGCGTTTCTGGAACCTATTTATAATGCTCCTCACTGATTCCCCTGGGGTATTAGCAAATACAAAGGAAGGCTTCCTTGGCTGAGCCCTGTGTCATCTTCTTGGCAAGGGGAAATTGTTGCAGAAAGTCTCTCCTCACCAGATAGAAATTCTTCCCCCCCCCCTCCAGTGCTCAGTGGCAGAGCACATGGGTTCCAGCAGATCCCAGTTTCAATCCCTGCTGTTTCCATTGGGTTTGGGCTTTTTTAAGGCTCAGGTAGCAAGCAGTGCAGGTAGAATGCAAGAGATCTCTGCTGGAGACCCAAGAGACACTGCTGGCCATCAAAGAAGTTAACCTGTTGAGGGATAAGGCTCTCAGTGACTTCTAGCTGCAATGTCTAGGCTCTACCTCCACTGTCATGAGTCAGCAACACTTCTGAATACCAGTTGCTGGAAGCCACATGGGAGTGCAGGTCATACTTGCTGGTTGGCCACAGTGAGAACAGGATGGTGGACTTGATGGGCCAAACATCTGCAGGCCACATGTCTCCCCATCCCAGGGTTAGGGTGTCAGATGAGAACCCAGGAAAGTCAGTTCCAGATTCCCCTCTCAGCTTGAAGCCAGCTGAGTGACTTTGAAATGTCCACTGTCTCTCAGCCCCTACTTTGTAGGGGATAAAATAGGCAGGGAGGAAAGAATCAAATGTGTCCCTTGTGAGTTTCCTGGAGGACAGAGAAATAAAATCATGGGTGCAGTAGTGAAAGGTGAATAACTGGAGAAAGTTGGGGTGGGAGGTTGACATATATAGGCTTGAAAATGGAGCACCATCCATACACCAAGGCACACAGGGCTGCTAGTCTTACTCAGAGTAGACCCATCAAAACAAATGAGCATGACTAAGTTGGGTCTATTAATTGCAATGCACCCACTCTGAGTAGAGCATAGCTGAATACAACCCAAGGTCCACCCCCACCGCCCTTGTTATCTTCAGAGCCAGTGGTGGAGTTGGGTAATTTTATTCATTATTTATTTGGTAAAATTTATATGCCGCTTGATTGGGAAAAAAAACCCAACCAACCAACCCTTAAAGCAATTGATTTTAGATGCTGGACTTAATGGCTTCGTGACCTCCTCCTTCCAATGGTAATGTCAATTACGGTACTTCATTTATAGCTCAGTTGGTTAGAGCATGGTGCTGATAATGCTAAGGTTGCAGGTTCAATGGGACAGCTGCAAGGCATGGGGTTGGACTAGATGATTCTTAGGGTCCCTTCCAGCTCTACAATTTGATGGTCCTGCATGTAATAAGCCACCCCTTCTGCATTTGGCAGGCCCACCTGCTCGTTTTGTTGAACAGGACCCCAGTTCTGTGCCCCCAATGGCAGCCCAGTTCACAACACCCCTGCAAAGTAGTTTAGGCTGCTCTCTCTCTCTCTCTCTCTCTCTCTCTCTCTCTCTCACACACACACACACACACACACACACAGAGAGAGAGAGAGAGAGAGAGAGAGAGAGAGAGAGAGAAAGAGAGAGAAGGGGGATCTACATTTGCTTAGAACCTAGAGGTTCTGGTCCACATCTCCTCTAATTTGACAGACCCCCCTAATTTCAATGAAGAAAGGGCAATCAAACCAGGAGTCCAGGCTCTCAGCCCTGCCCCATTTCCAGCTCAATTACCAGTGTTTAATGCTGCTGAGGAACATGGCCTGCCATCAGTTTTGCTGCCTTCCCAGAGATGCAGCCAGAACCCAGGATCACAGGCTCTGCACAGTGAGATTCCCACCCTCCCACTGCCTCCCACCAGCATCTCCAGCCATTCTGCTTCCAGAGCTGAAAAACAAAACCCCGGGGGGAATGTGGTTTGGCTGGCAATTTGCAAATGTGCAATTCCGGATGGCTGTTGGATTGGTGCTGGGGAGGTTCAGGGGGAGGGAATCGGTGCCTTTGAGAGATTTTTTTGGCTTCCCTTCCCCTTCTGACTCTCTCCAGGCAGGAGGGGCTGGGATTCCGCCTGGCCACCTGGTTTCTGCTTTGCAACCGCAGCGGGGAGGGAAGAAGGACGAATAAAGGTGAAGGAAGAGGAAGACTCAGACTGAGAGACAGGATGCAGAATGCCTAGCCAGACCCACAGACCTGGGTGCACATGGCAAGAGCAGCATGGATGGGGGGGGGGAGGTGGAAGTGGGGAAGGCACAGAACCCCCCATGGATAGTAATCACACTTATGGACATACACAGAGGTTTTCTGTCTGGGCCTGTTCTTTCAAAATCCCTATTATTCCTCTTCATCATCAGTGAACCTTCTCCATCCCTTGATGAGGAATTAAAACCCTGCTCCTTCTCCTTGGGATTGATAGGCAAAGGCGCACCTCCAACCCTGCGCCCTCTGAAACAACCTGCTTTCATAATTGCAAAATCCTGCAGCACTGCCGAAGGCTCTCAGAACCTGCAAAGTGTGTGCCACTGACTCATACCAGCTCTCCAGAGCGTCACAGACAGGGTCTTTTCTCAAGCCTTACCAGGAGATTATGAGGATCGAACCTGTGACCTTCGGCTTGCAAATCATGGGCTGTGTCCTACAGCAGGGAGAAGAGATAGAGATGCTGCGGGCATTCTTCTATCGACAGCATTCACCTCAATGTCTCAGCAGGACCCCCAGGTCAAAAGGGCAGCCGGAATGTCACTTGCTGGGGAAAATAGTGGGACGGAGCTATGGCTTTCATGGCCTGCTGGGAGACTTCTTGAATGTGCTGTCCACTGTTGGAGGCAGGGTGCTCAGCTAGTTGGACAGAGGTAGCAGGGCTCCTATTTTGCCTTCCTGCCTTCCAGAAATCAGAGACAGATGCTTTCTTATAATGGGACACCAGCTCTCCCTCCCCCCGCTTCCACAGGCATTTCCAAATGTCGTGAGAGCAACTGCTTTTCCTGACCTTCAGAGTCTGAGTCACAGGAGACAGATTTCCCACTCAGAAGGTATTCCCCCATGGAGAAGTTGTGCAAATTGCACATGTAATTCCTCATACCTGGGCTGACGAGTACACAGGGCTTTATATCACCCAGGTGTCCATTTTTGAACACTTGAATTGCAATTTATCGGGAAGTAAAGGTTATGGGGCATACTCCTCCGTTGTCTCCCAAGACAGAGAGATACCAACAACAAAGATTTCGAAAGGTTTGATGTGTTACCAGCTGTTCCACACATACAGATTGACTTATTGGTGAATGTGTCTTTTGGATGTGTTTTTATGTGTTTTTACCTGTTTGGGAAATGGAGTGGAAAGGCGCCACCAGCTGTGGCCCGCCCTGCCCATGTCAACCCAACAAAACAGACAAGTGTGCCTTCTTCCCACAAAGTGAACTGTTTAGATATTATTGCATTCCTGCCTCACCTTTCCTCTAATGCAGTGTTTCTCAACCTGTGGGTCCCCAGATGTTGTTGGACTACAACTCCCATCATTCTCAGCCAGCATGACCAGTGGTGAGGGATGATGGGAGTTGTAGTCCAACAACATCTGGGGACCCACAGCTTGAGAACCGCTGCTCTAACGAGTCCAAGGTGATGTACTTGGCTCCCCCCTCCATATTATCCTCACAACAACCCTGTGAGGCAGGCTAGGCTGAGAATTGGTGGTGTACCCAAGAGCATAGAATCATAGATCATAGAATTGGAAGGGACCATGAGGGTCATCTAGTCCAACCCCCTGCAGTGCAACGTGGGGCCCAAACCCACAACCTTGAGATTAAGAGTCTCTTACCAGCAGAGCTGTCCCAGCAACCCTCACCCAGTGAACTCCATGGCCCAGTGAGGTTTGGAACCCTGGTTTCCCAAGTCTTAATCCATCTCTCTAACCACTGCACCATACTGTCTAGCATCCTGTCAGTGCTCACACATCTTTCTTGCAGTAAATTTCATTCTGTGTGAAGCCGTTCTTAAGACTATTTCTGGTACTACAAGGGCTCCAATTTCCCTACAGCAGAGGCTTGGGAATCTCAGGCCTGATCAGCCAACACCAAGCTCCTTTATCTGGCTTTCAAGATTATCCCCAGGCCCCGCCCCATCCTAAGCCCCGCCCCTCACCAGACATGCCCTTCCCAAGTGCATCCTCTGGCTTGGAGGATGGAGAGCTAAGTGTAAGGCTAGTAACCTCTGCATTTTACCTGGCTGGAATGTAGCCCGCTCTTCAAGAGAAAGAGCAATGCCTTTTGCTCCACCCACCTCCTCTTCTGGCCCCGCCCACCACGGGCATGTGACTCACCGAAAGGTTTCCCATGAGCAGGGCCAGATTTGATGAGGCCCTAAGCTACTGTAGGTAATGGGACCCTTTATATGTCCAGCTGTCCTTTGTCAACAACAAATTTTACCCTGTTTTTTGTGTTGAATACAGTGGTACCTCTGGTTAAGTACTTAATTCGTTCCAGAGTTCCGTACTTAACCTGAAACTGTTCTTAACCCGAAGCACCACTTTAGCTTATGGGGCCTCCTGCTGCTGCCGCACCACCGGAGCATGATTTCTGTTCTCATCCTGAATCAAAGTTCTTAACCTGAGGTAATATTTCTGGGTTAGCGGAGTCTGTAACCTGAAGTGTATGTAACCCGAGGTACCACTGTATATGCTATATGGTAATTTATCGACCTAATAGGTATCCAAAGCCATCTGCACATGTTGCCATGCAACCAGTCCATGCAGAACTGGCACCCTATATACAGAAATGAGAAAACCAGTGATATTTTAGGGAGCAGGCTAGCAGGCAGGGCCCATTAATTACATCATAGGAGCCTACGGAACACAAAACACTGTTGCTGTATGTAGGTTTTATTTTATTTGCTTTTTATCTTATATTTTGGAAATGTACATCCAGTTTTTTCCCTTTAATTTTTTTGGGGGCCCCCAAGAGAGTGGGGCCCTAAGCTATAGCTTATTTAGCTTATACGTAAATCTGGCACTGCCCATGAGAGGCAATGTGGCCCCTGAACTGAAAAAGCTCCCCTCTCCACAAAAACTAGAAACTCTGGTTTGCCTCTGTGTGTGTTAAAGGTCTCCCAACAGCTTTCCGCACCTCTAACGAACTACAGTTCCCAGGATTCTGGGAAGTTGTTGTGTGCGTGCCTGTGCTCTGAGAGAAGCGGGAGAAAGAACAGCCTGCTTGCTTCAAGCAGGAATGGAGCTGTCCATTTCAGCACCATCAACAAGGACTGCGTTGCAGGGCTTGGCCACAGATGGAATGCCAGCCATTTACAGCTCACAGCCAATCAGGTTCCAGAAGAGGCGGCTGTGATGGGAAGAGTTCTTGGCAAACTTTTCCTTTGAGAATTCAAACGGGGCGGGGCGGGCGGGGGGGGGGAGGGAGGAGAAAAGGAACGATGGGGAAACTGCCCAGAAAATTTCTATTGAAGGACAGTTTGGAAATGTATACAATAAATAATAAATAATAAGAATGGGCAAGGGCGAAATGGTTTGAGACCTGTGGTTAGAGCAGAGGAGCCCGGAGTAGGGGAAAGGCATGAGAAAGCAAGCGGCAAATGTCAATGAAATTGAACTGGAAAGATATTGTGTTGGCGTGACAAAGGCATATGAGTGTTGCCAGGAGTCTGCGGACATGATGGATTTCTTCTGGAATCTGCAAGTGAGCAAATGGAAACAGAGGTCACTGCACCCAAAAGATCCTGTCAACAATTAATAATAATAATAATAATAATAATAATAAGATTTTAAACCCTGAGGATTTTACTGACATGCTTACATTTCTCCCATTGAAACTCATGGGATTCCAAAGAGCTTAACTTTGACTAGATAATGTCCACAGCCAGTGGTAAAATTCAGAGTGGATTTTGTGAGCCAAAGTCCAGGGCCCCCCAACTGACAACCCAGAGAGCAGCAGTGTTTGGGGTAGGAGCAGACAGGCCCAGCAACAGAAGCTGGGCTGGTGATTAGCATGCCAGGACCCACGGAGGGTGATATTGGTTCCTGCAGACATCCTTTCTTCTTATTTTTGAAAACATATTAGAGTTGCAGGGTGGGTGGCCAGCCAGGCCGTATGTTTAGCTATGGATCCTCATTTTATTAACCAAGTTTTGGGGGAAAATATATCCTTCCCATGACAAAAGGGTCCTTTTTCTCAAATTGGCATGAGAACAGCAGGAGGAAACATAATTTCATTTCTGTGGTCATGATGGTGCTAGGATTTAACTTTTTGTTTTGTTTGCTCATGCATCGGGAATGTTGTGACAGTTGTGAAAAGCGTGGAATGGCTGGTTGAGGGAGAAGAGAAATGTTAAGGTTGTGTTTCACAACTGAAGTTGTACATGTGGGGCAATTAAAGGGGGGCAATTAAAGCCACTAAGTCTAGGGGCTAAAACTACTTAGCTGTACCATTGCCCACGGTACTTTTTGAGTGTCCAAAGTACTGCACTTATGTACTAGTAATCCTATAAGGGAGGTCAGTTTCCTTAGGATTATATTGCAGGCCTGGAGCCAGTGGTCAGCTAGGTTAGGCATTGGCCATGGGCTTCAGTAGCTCAGAAGAACCCCACAATGGACCAACTTTGTGGCCCTGCCACTTACCACCCTCTTGGTCTGCCCTCTGACAGACATTTCAGTGGTGGGCAAGTGGCGGTAACACTTTGGACCAGAAGCTGAAGTCGTTTTTTCTAGGCATGCTGTGGCTGCTTGTAAATTTAATGTAACCAAAAATGTAATGCTCCCTCTTCCATTGAACTATGGTAGTGTCAGTGAAAGAAAGAAAAAAGCGCAGTTCTTTCTCTCTTTCTGTGTTTGTGTGTGTGTTGGGGTGTGTAGAAATCCCCCGTTGGCAGCCCAGCTCGGATGGTCCCCCAGATTCTGGCACCATATCTGATGGTGGGGATCTGAGGCTGAAAGATAACAGTTTGGCCTGGATGATGTGACTGTTGGGTGGATTTCTAGCTGGTTGACTAACAGAACCCAAAGAATGCTCACTAATGGATTTGTTGTTGTTCAAGATCTTTATAAACAACTTGGACAAAGGGATTGAGGACAGCCTCATCAAATCTGCAGATGATACCAAACTGGGAGGGACAGCTAATACCTTAGGCTTAGAAGATAGATTCGGAATTCAACACAACAGATTGGAGAACTGGGCCAAAACTAACTAACAAACTGAATCTCAGTAGGGGCAAGTGCAAGGTTCTACACTTTGGCAAGATACAAGATGGGGGACACCTGGCTTACCAGGTGTACATGTGAGAAGGATCTAGGGGTCTTAGTAGACCACAAGCTGAACATACGTCAACAGTGGGATGCAGCAGCAAAAAAGCGAATGCTCTTCTAGGCGGCATCAACAGAAGTATAGTGGAATACTGTGTCCAGTTCCGCGTGCCACATTTAAGAAGGATATTGACAAGTTCGAACACGTGCAGAGGAGACCAAGATGATCAAGGTTCTGGAAACCGAGCAGTTTGGGGCAGTTGAGGGACTTGGGTCCTTTTAGCCTGGAGAAGAGAAGAATGAGAGGAGGTATCATAGCCATCTTCAAATATCTCAAGGGCTGCCATATGGAAGAGGGAGCAAGCTTGCTTTCTCCTGCTCTGGAGGGTAGGACCCAGACCAATGGCTTCAAGTTACAAGAAATGAGATTCTGACTAAACATCAGGAAGAACTTTCTGACATTAAGAGCTGTTAGGCAGTGGAACGGATTCCTTCAGAAAATGGTGGCCTCTCCTTCCTTGGAGGTTTATAAACAGAGTTGACTGTCTGTCATGGATGCTTAAGCTGAGATTCCTGCATTGTAGGGGGTTGGAATAGATGACCTTCGGGGTCCCTTCCAACTCTACAAATCTATGATTGTAAAAGAATATTCTCTTCCTTTCCACCCCACTGACCACCAAATCACATCATTGATTAATACAGCTATTTATTTCTACAAAGAGTACATTTATTATTATTATTATTATTATTATTATTATTATTATTATTATTATTATTTCACAGCCCTATTAATGTGTCTGGTACAGTGCTGAATCAGCAAAAAAAGGCAAAATAAGATTGATCACTGTCCCCTTGGAGTTTACATGCTAAAGAATGGTAAAAAAAAATGAGCAGAGAAATAGGGGAAGCTAGGGATTATGGGTAAGAAGTAAATGTAATCAAATACAGTTTTCACACTAGCCAAGGGACAGGGAATGGCTGAATGTCCCTTCCCAGGTATTCTTGATTCCTACCCCAAAACTGAATGCCAGCTAATTCATCCTACTGATGCTCTGGATAGGGAGAAAGATTATGTTAGAAGGCAGAGGGAGGATTAAGAAATCCACTCCTCTCTCTGGCCTCCACAAGCTTTTCGCAGATGAGGGGTGCCTAAAGTTTATCCTCCCCCATATCAGGCCTTCTGAACCTGTGGCAAGCCCCTCCTCCCATTGGGCAGTGATCCTATTTGTCTTGCTGCCGTGGAAACCCCTTCCTTCTGTTGCCACAGTGACTCTGGGTCACATGGACTTCCCCCTTGCCCAGTTGCCATGGAGATCAAATGAGGGATGATGGAGGCTGAGAAATGATGCTGGGGCCTAGATGCTCTTAATCCCTGACTCCAGTTTAGATCCAGGGAGACTATCAGGGTGGAGTTGGCACTAATCCCTAGGGAATAGGCCCTCCTTGCTCTGAAAAGAACCAGTAAACAGTTACCAGTCAGATAATACCATTGTTTCAATTCTTTTCTTTTTACAGGAGATGTTTACCTTGGATCTCACTGATGGGGTGGTGGTTTGGGGGAGAATTGTAATCTGACTCACTACACTTTGATTTCATCACAGTAAAGCTTGATTTTTAACTCTTTCCCAGAGTCCTCAGATATTTATTTCATAGCCCCAAGAAGTCACTGAGAGCCCCACTTGAACCAAACTTGGCTTTTCCAAGGAAGGTCAAGATAGAAGCTTTGATTGTTTGCTTGCTTGTTTATTGCAGGGGCAGGGAAATATTTTGCAAGCTTCTTGCAAGTGGTAGGGTATTGACATCTGTGTAATGGCCATGTTGTGGCACTGTACTGTACAGGTGTCTGGTCACACCAGAGGCATTCAGGTCCCTGTGAACATGTCCTACTATATTCCAGGTCCTGTCTCCATGAGACTATAATGCCAGACTAGTTCATGAGGTACAGTAGTTTTGGACTTCAGCTTCCATCATCACTGACCACTGGCCATGTTGACAGGGACAGATGGGAATTGCAGCCTGATGCATCTGAAGCACACCAGGTTTGCAAAGGCTGGGACATCCTCCTTAAGAGCGGAAACAATGTGAGGTCGAACTGGTGCAGAGTAAAGTGCAACTGACTCCTAGTTGCGACGACTTGCAAGGTGTGGTTTTACGAATGCAGCCTAAAATTGCGTTAGTTTTCTTTGTAGGTACACAACAGTGCTGACTCATGTTCACTGCAGTCCTGCGATCCTTTTCACACGAACAGCTGCCAAGCAGAGAATTCCACCGTTCAATACCAATGTCTTCAAACAAACAAACATTATCAGCTTAAAGGGAAGCCTTAGTGCAATGCAGGTTCTGTGACTGATGGGGTGAAATGTGCTAAGGACTGTGAGGCCACATATTTTATGTGCAGTTAGGAAAGTGGGGTGGTGTGTGTGTGTGTAAGTGCACAAACCAGAGGATCCAATTATCTTTCAGGAAAAACAAAACATGTGTTCAGATGGTATCACTGCACATTAGCAGTGGTTTCATACCAATTCAAATATCATGGTTTATCCCCAAGGAGTCCTGGGAATTGTCGGTTGGTCAAGGTGCCAGTCATTCTCCAATGGTTATGTCTGGAAAACTCTCTTTGTTAACAATCTCTATATTACTGTGTATGTTTTTGGAGGTTAGTAAAGGTAAAGGGACCCCTGACCATTAGGTCCAGTCGTGACCAACTCTGGGGTTGCGGCGCTCATCTGGCTTTATTGGCCGAGGGAGCCTGCGAACAGCTTCCGGGTCATGTGGCCAGCATGACTAAGACGCTTCTGGCGAACCAGAGCAGCTCATGGAAATGGTGTTTACCTTCCCGCTGGAGCGGTACCTATTTATCTACTTGCACTTTGACGTGCTTTCGAACTGCTAGGTTGGCAGGAGCAGGGACCGAGCAACAGGAGCTCGCCCCGTCACGGGGATTAAAACCACCGACCTTCTGATCAGCAAGTCCTAGGCTCTGTGGTTTAATCCACAGCACTACCCATGTCCCTTTTGGAGGTTAAGAGGCTGTAAATCTCCCAGTCAGCAGCTATTTCCCCCCAGAGGGTCAGTTTGCAGGCTCTTCCTCTGTGAGTTTGGCCAGATTTGGGTCCTCGAGCACAGATTACATTCACTCTACACATGGCTTCCCTGCAAAGAATCCGGGGAACTGTGGTTTCTTAAGGGTGCTGGGAATTGTTGTTCTGCGGGGGGGGGGACTACAACTCCCAGGATTCTTTGGTGGGAGGAGCAATGTGCTTTAAATGGATGGTCTGGATGTGACCTCTGAATCTGAAGGGGTTACTGGTTTTATTTGTATAGCTGCCCTATACTAAATCAGAGGAATAGCCTCTCCAGCCGGGTGTGCTGCCTAATCTGACCTGCAGTGGCTCTCCAGGATTCCTGGAGAAGAGAAGGAGCTTTCCTCCCACGTGCTCCCTGATCCTTTTAACTGGAGAGGCCAGGGATTGAACCTGAGACCTTCAGGCCGGCAACGCGTGTGCTCAGCCACTGAGCTATGACCTCCCTCTCTCCCTTCTCCTCGAGTTTATTCCCCAGAAAATATATCTGAATGGCACTGGTTCCCATAGGGTTTGTTTGGGAGAGAGGGGGACACAGTGTGTTGGGGATCACGATTGTGTGTTCTTAGGATGTTTCGGCACATCGTGCATTGTTTTGAGGCGGTGTGGTGTGTGTACAGGTCGGGGAGGTGAATTGTGCTCCCGAGGGGTGGTGTGGAGCAATGCGGCGTCGGTCCTGGTGAGGGGGGGGTCCTCATTTCAGGGTGGCAGTAGCCCTCAGATATGAAAGGCCTCCGGTGCATGTTTGTCACCTGCTTTGAGAAGGGTTTGGGGATTCCGGCTGCCTCTGAGGGACTGGCAGATTGACACATTTGTGGGTCTCCGTATTCTGTTCAGTTCAGAAGATGCGTTGTGGTTTTGGCGTGTCGTGGGGGGTGGGGTGACACTTTGCCTTTGGGGGACAACTGGATGGGGTTTGAAGTGTGTGCCTACGGAGGCCTGTGGTGAACCGAGAGGCTGTGGGATTCTCCGGAGACTGTGATCCAGCAGAGTTTGGCATATTCCCAATAATTTGTGTGTGTGTGTGTGCTTTGATTTTGGGGGTCCCCATCAACCGGTTTGGTTTGGGGCAGATTGTGCAGGCCAGGCTTGGGGGATCCCCTGCCCCTTCTCTCCCCACCTTGGGCAAGGTGAATTCTGCAGTAAAAGGGGCGGGGCTTGCTGGTGGGTCGGGGTGGGTGCATGAGGGGGAGAGGAGCTGCTGATTGGCTGTTGTGCTGCCCCGGCTCAGACAGCAGCGGCAGGAGTGCGTCGAGTTCTGTCCTTCCGCGCCTGGCAGCCGTGGGCACAGCATCCCTGGCTGGGGCGCAGGCATCTCCCTCCTCTCCCCTCTGTCTGTCTCACTCTTTCTCTCTCCCTTTCTCTTTCGTTCTCTTTTTCCCATTCCATCCATCCATCCTCCTGCCTGCCTGCCTGCCTGCTAGACACCCCTAGGAGAGTCTGGGTCATCCAGACTGAGACGCCCAAGCCGCCAACATGGGGGTAAGTAGCGCATTCCTCTCTTTTTGTGTCTCTCTCTGTGTAGCGAAGCAATACCCCCTGATCAGCACACCTTTGGGTTTCTGTGCATCATTGCACCTGTGTATACCGATGGGCAGCCTTGCTGTGCCCTTGTGTTGCGTACTTGCGCTTCTAAACACGCCTCCGTGCCCGCATTGCATGCACGCGTGTGGCCGCGTGCGCACGACGCTGTACACCCGCATCTCTATCTCTCTCGCACACGCGCGCCATCCCTGTATCTGCCGCTGGCTTACCTCCCTCTCACCCACCTCCTGATGACACATACCTAGAATTCTGCTCGCTTGCGCCTTACATACACAGCAGGGAAATGTCTGTGCAATCCGCGCAGATGTGTCTATGCGCACTCGTGTACGGTGCCCGTGTGACTCCTTCATCCCGTGGATCGCTGTGGATCATGATTTTGTGCGGTGTGCCCCGGCATGTATTTGTATGTGTCTGCGCATGGGGGGAGCGCATGTGTCCCTCTGCAACGGAGGAGCTGGTACCCGTATGAAGCACCCTTCGCCCCCACCCTGCCGGTCACCTTCTTTTCCCCTCTGCCGGCTCCATGCTCACACGCAGCACATCTCTGTCCTTGTCCTTGGAGACAGCGAGGACTGCGAGACCATTTTTTCCCCTGCGTCCCTCCCTCTTTCCTTCTCCGCATCCGCTAGGATGTGCGGATCTCGTCCTGACAGTTCAGGGCATATTTTTAGCTGTGCTGCGATAAACAAAAAGCTTATCATTTATTGGAAAGTGGTGTCCGCGCAGCGAGATTCATGATTTGGTGATGATGATGTGAGATTCATGTCATAGGAACCGAGACTCTCCTTCCTGGGTGTATGTTTTTGGAGAGGGGTGTCTGGAATTTGGGGCGCTTTTTTTGACTTGGATTTCTTGGTGGGGGGCGGCGGAAGGGTATGATAAAACCTTGCAGAGGGAGGGAAAGGGGCTGGCAGGGAAATGGCAGGCAGATCTCTCCCTCCC
Organism: Podarcis gaigeae; assembly: GCF_964106915.1. Lineage (NCBI taxonomy): Eukaryota > Metazoa > Chordata > Lepidosauria > Squamata > Lacertidae > Podarcis > Podarcis gaigeae. The sequence goes on from NC_139684.1 coordinate 79,980,622, forward strand.
CATGGGTGACAAGATGTCAGCGCCGGATGGAGAGATGAAGGAGAAAGGATGAGTCATTGGGCTGGAGGTGGGGGGGAGAAAGAGAGAGGGGGGGGAGGAATGGAGGATGAGAGATGATGAGCAAAGGAGAGGAAGAGGGGGAAAGGAGAGGCAGGTTTAGAGGAATGGAAAAAGATGGAGCGAAGAAAGGGAAAGCACAAGAAATGATCGCCAGGCACCCAAAGGCGGTGCTCGGAAGAGGAGGGCGCTGTTATTTCCCCCTCATTGATATTCAGGAGCTGTTCTCTCCTCTGGACGGGGGGGCAGGTGCTAGTGGGGGCTGCGGCATCAGAAGGCAGCAGCAGCAGCCCCCCTCTTTTTGTGTAGGTGGCGCCAGAGGGGGGGGGGCAAACAAGAAACTCACCCCCACCGGTCCCCCTATTTCTGAACTTTTATCATCAACATATGCTGTTGTTGTTGTTGTTGTTATTTAAATTTCTCACCCACCTAGAAATATACTTTGCCCATTTGGTGTCCTTTAGCAACACAGTCCTGGGAGCGTCCAGTGACAGAGAAATTCATTTAGGAAGGTCACCTTTCCTGTTCATTTTCGCCGCCCCCCGCAACTCCACCTTTCCTAGCCTTTGCAACACCCAGCAAAGGGATGTTGTTTGGGAACGGAGGAGGCCGGAGCAACGGAGCTGGGGTACTGTCTAGACCCCTTGCCGCTCCATCATCACCAGGAATGGGAGACATAAACGGGATAGGATTCCCTCTCTACGCGCAAATAAATTCTTGATGGTTCCCAGCGGGAGGAGAGTGGGGAATCTAGCATTAAACGTCCCTATCTTTGGCTGGGCTGGGGGCTGGGGAGAGAATGCAAGAGGAGAAAGGAACAGACTGGGGTCAGAGGAATGATGGCGCGGATTTCCAAAAGACAAGCACTCTTGTCTGTGTATGTGTGTGTGGCTGCGGGGAGCGGCGGGGGGGGGGAGAGGGAGGAGGGAAAGCATATGGGCAGAGAGCGGCTAATCCGCCTTCCTTTCTGGCAAGAGGGAGGGGGCACATCAAAGAGACGGGGAGAGAGAGGGCACCATTGCAGCAGCTGTAACCTTGCAAAGAGCAGGAAGGGGAGAGGTGGAACCGGGGGGGGGGGAGAGAGACAGGAGGGGGAGGGGGAAATGCATAGGACCATCGTGTGAGAACGGCGTTCTTTAGCTGGGGACGCACCATTATTAAGCTTTCTTTTCCCCCTGAAGAGAAAGCGAGGGGGAGGGATTGATGGCTTCTCAGCCTCCCCTTCTGTTTCCATTGCTTCCCCCTCCCACATGAGGTGTCCCCCCCCCCGCCGCCCTCGCTGCCTCCAGTCCCCTTTACAGGCTCCTATATTTGGTGTCTGCGGATAAGGAGAGGCAAGCTCTTGCTGCCAGCGTCTCTCTGCAGCAAAGATAGGAAGGGGTGGGTTTTTTTGTGGGGGTGGGTAGGAAATACTGGGAGAAAGAGAAGCTGGACACAGAGAGGGGGGGTGTTATTCTAGGCCTTGTTTAATATATTATGGGCCTTGGAAAAGGAAAAGGCAGCTGGATCCCTAGATCTGCTTCCTCACCTCTCATTTCTTGGCTGTGGGAGATTCAGGGCCTAGAGAGAAAGGGATTCCCAAGCCAGACCAATGTATTCCCTCTGATTTTTATAGGGGGGAGACACCCTCTTTCTTTCCTCTTCCTCCCCAGGCCAGCCTCTCCCCCCCTCTGCCTCCTCTTGCCTGGGTCACCCTGACCCAGTCACTCCCTCCCCAGGAATTCATTCTGGAGCCCTGCAAAGGCAGCCAGAGGGTGCGGAAGGTGCCTTGTCCCTTTGGCGGGGGATTTGCATTTGCTAGCCTTCTTCATCTGCCTCTTCCTCCTCCTCCTCCTCCTCCTCACTTGGCACAGGGCTCTGCGGCTGGTGAGCCTTGCTGCAGCGCTGGCACCACGCCAGGGATTTCTCCCTTCCTTCCGTCGCAGCGCCGCAGAATATGGGGGTGGCGGTCAGGCCTGATGGAGCTGGGGAGGCCGGCGGGCACCTTGCCAGGTGCTGGGTGCCCAGAGACCCTCCCCGCAAGCTAGGCACGCCCCTCCACAAAAGCCCCCTATCTCCAGCTCAGAGTAACCAATTGCCTTTAGTCATCTCCCAGAAATACATCAGCAGGTTTGGTCCACAGGGACATCCTCTTTTTATAACTAGTGTTATAGGAGGAAGGATGGGTTCCTCTTCTCTGTACTGCAGTATGCCACCCCCCACAAAAAAAAACCCCAAGGGGCAACTGTGGGAGCTTATAAACTCTCCTTTCTCAACCATTGAGCTTATCAAAGAGTAGGACATTTTGCTTGGGGAATACAGTATTGCATTCTAACCACATGCCCCACCAACTGCTTTCCAGGTCTCTTGGGGGGGGGGGGGGAAACACCTTGTGTGAGACTGCAGTATTCTCCACTGTAGGAAATCTGGTAGACATCAGTGTGTGCCACTCTCATGCACACAACTAGTCCGGAAATGGACATGTACCAGTATATGCAAACTGCATATATCTGCATACTGGGAAGGAAAGCACATTGGAAAAGCATTGAGGTGTTGGTGGTTTGGCGAGCATGCAGAGTGCATTCTTTTTCTTTCTCTGTGATTCTGTGCATATCTTGTTCATGGTTGCACATGCAAGAGAGAGACTTCTGTGGGCTTCTAAGTGTATCGCATGCCTGCCTTGGCCCTTGGTGGTTTGGGGCCTCAGTACATGTGAAAATCTGTAAATGTCAGCCTCGCCATTTTGTGTGTGTGTGTGTGGGATTCTACATGTGCATGTATACTGATTAGCATGTCTAAGGGTGTGCATGCTTCAGATACTCTTCTCTCAGGTTGTATACCGCTCTTTCCAAACATCTCAGCTTTCTGCCAACGCTTTGAATTGCAATGGGTGTTCTGACAGGGACATGGGTGAATGAGGACGTCTCTTGAGGTTCCCTCACCCTGAACGGTCATCTGATGACCGGCAGGAGGACAACCCCACTCTCAGTCACAAATCAAGGCCCAAGCTTTTTGCTCATCAGCACTTCTGGCAAAGGGCATCTCAAAGTCAGTCAAGGTCATGGAATATCCTCCTTGGGCCTTAGGAGCACATTTATTCCCTGCATCCTCCTCTTATGTGGATAATGGCCAGGCCAGACTTTAGAGATGAAACTGCATCACAAGCCTATAGATGCCCCTCCCTTTTTCAGAAAGCACACACCTTTTCTCTCACCCTGTTCAGTTCTTAGTGAATCATATTCTAGCATTGGGCCTGGAGAAGGAAGACAGTTTGGAGCTGCGTTCGGATAGAAGTTTTCAGAGATGTGTAAGGTGGAACGATGGGACCACCACTGTTGCTGGTGGTGGCCAGACTCCATCACCACCCTGTCCTGCCATGGTGCAGAGTCAAACAGGTTCTGCAGGTTTTTTGAAATGGGGAATCCTACAAAACCTGCTTCACTGAAGAATGCAGGTGGGCAGAAGAACTTTGGTCAAAAGAGTGTCAGGGGGCAAAAGTACAGTCTGCACACAACTGCAGGTCGCCTTCATTAAGTTCTGTCTCAGATGGGTCAAGGGCAGAGACAAGAAGCAAAGGGCGGAATAGGAGATCTCACAAATCTCAACCTGCTAGCAATGCCCTCGTGTGGGGAACTCCCTGGCAACTACCAATTCTGTTTGCTGAAGATATTGAAAGGATAGGATATTTATGTAGAAAGAGACCTTAGGCCTCAAGCTCTTCTTGTTGCTCCAAAAATCCATGTGCATTAGTTTCTATTCCCCAGTGAAGAAGGAAAGGCGCTTTGTGCATGCTCAGAAGCACCCAGTACTGCGCCTGTTCCAGAGGTGCACCAGGGCTTTTATTAAGCCAGAACTCTGTTCTGCCACCTCTTTCTAGCATACCAGAAGCTGTATATTGGCACAGCGGCCAGAGCTGTGTGACAGAGGCGATGTAATGTGGCTGCAGCGATGCCAGTGGTGGGGCGATCAGGTGGAGCTCCCCCCTAAAAATCTTGACATCTGGGTTGTCCGTCAAAAAAAGAGTGGGAGTTCCTGCACCTCTTTTTCTATATAAAAAAAGCACTGTCATGCATGTATGACAAGGTGCACAGGTTCTGCAGTTAAGGCTTACCATGAATTAAACCTGTGAAAAAGTGCATCTTTCTCAAGTGTTCAAAGCTCTCTGCATATAATATTTCAGTTATGCTCCTCTGTATTCTGTAAGGCAGGCTAGTCAGGCTAGTCGAAGATATGAGAGGTTGAGAGAACGTGTTTTGCCCAAGAGTACCCAGTGAGTTCAGTAGCTGAGATCTTTCCATCTCACAGCTCATTGCCATAGTCCTTGCATGACAACAGCATCAGACAAGCACGTGATGATCTGATCATGTGTATCCCCAGAAATGCATGCATGGAAACAGGCTCCTCTGATACACTGGGTTTGAAACCTGGCATGCAGCAGGTTACATTGTGTGCAGTTACCAAGGCACCTAACACGGGTGCGAATTCTGACACCGTCTTTGAGACCATGTGTGCAGGGCTCAACGGTTTGCCCTCAGAAAGCACAAACTAACCCCTGAGCGGGAACGCATGCGCAGCTCTGATTGCGCAGATCGGCATGATGCACAGCAGTGCGTATGTGGATCCTGGAGGGCCAAAGGGCTCAACGCTCATCAAATGCTGTTGTAGATGCAGTTGCAGTTGATCAGCAGGCAAAGCAGCATAATTCTGGGTCAGTTCATCCAGCCTAGTATTGTCTCAAGCAGAGGGCTTCCCCAGCTCTTTGTCCTGAGATAACCTTTAAGTGGAGGTGCCAAGAACTAACCATGAGGCCTTCTGCATGCCAAGCACATGCTCTGCCACTGAGCTTTGCCTTAGCCAGCTCCTTAGCAAGATGCCACCCTTCCGGGTCTCCTACTTCCCTTACAGGAGCCCCGCAGGGCTTCTTCCATCTTCTCCTGGTGGCAGAACTATGGCAGTCAAAATGTCTCGTCATTTCCCCCCCCCCGGGGGGGGGGAGAAAGCCACAAATTAAATGAGGAAGAAGGAATGGCTTCATTTAGTTAGCTGAATTTCTAGAGAGACAACAACACTAAAACCACAACCCAATAAAAACCAGTAAGTGGATTAAACAAAGGACAAAGATAAATATATAGTATTAATTGTTTTAGGCCAGTGTCTGCTTAAGCCCGTGAAGAATTGTGCTGCTGGAGCAGACCGTGGGAGCCGACTAATCCAGCATTTTGATCCACAGCCAGTGTGGTGTGGTGGTTAAGAGTGGTAGTCTTGTAATCTGGGGAACCGGGTTCGAGTCTCCGCTCCTCCACATGCAGCTGCTGGGTGACCTTGGGCCAGTCACACTTCTCTGAAGTCTCTCAGCCCCACTCACCTCACAGAGTGTTTGTTGTGGGGGAGGAAGGGAAAGGAGAATGTTAGCCGCTTTGAGACTCCTGAAGGGGAGTGAAAGGCGGGATATCAAATCCAAACTCTTCTTCTTCTTCTTCCTTAAAGCTCACGAGCAAAGCATGAAGGTGATAGCTTATTGTTTAGCTCTGGTATTTGAGAATCGGAGATATACTGTTCCTGAACACCAAAGTTCCATTTATCTGCCAGTGCTAACAGACCCCAATAGTTCTCTGTGAATTTCTCTAATCCTTCTGTTCAAGCTAGTGGAGATTACTGTGTTCCATAAACCAATTATGCTCTGTGTGAATTAGGTCTTGCAGAAGACCTTGTTGTTCTATGGACTCTTCCTATACAGCAGGGAGCCTATGGCGTGGTCAGTGGTCAGGGAAGATGGGAATTGTAGCCAAACCTACAGCTGGAAAGTCACAGGTCCCCCATCCTAACATATAGCCAGGAGAGATTTATTGGCTGGTCTCAGTGGTTGTGATGAAGCATAGGAGTCATTTCTTTTGATGATAAGGACTCTTGAACCTTTGGGTGCTAATGGGAGCTGCTTCCATACACAGATAGCTGGGGGTGGGATGCTTCTGCACTGCCGTCTACATGAAACAATTGTACCAATAATGGTGTTGGTTTAGGGGCTGACATTCTAGCGTGTGGCATTTCACCCCCTCGTCTCTGTTTCCTTCTTCCCTCAAACAGTACGGCCGCTCAGATAGCTACCGCGTGGCAACCACGCAAGACAAGCATGATGAGAACCCTTCGCCGAAGAAGACCAAAGCGCAGCAGAAGGTCCGAGATCTGGATGATCTTAAGAAGGAGGTGGCGATGGTAAGTTGATGGTCTGGCACAGCGTGGGGAGGCAGCGCAGATGTAGGAATGTGTGCGGCCTGCTCTTGACCAGTAGATGGTGCTGCAGAGGAGTTTGGGGCATCTAACATCACAGCAGTAGGGAGGACTTTTGTGGGGCAGAAGATCTGGGGCGGTCAGTGGAGACACCACCTAATTCTCTCTCTCTCTCTCTCTGGTGTTTTTCAGACCGAGCATAAAATGTCCATTGAAGAAGTGTGCCGGAAATACAACACAGACTGTGTGCAGGTGAAGGAAGCCATGGATTTCATCCAAGGCGTGATGTTCAACTTTGCTTCCTTAAGGGTTGGGTTGGCAAGTGTTGCCTCGCCCTCCTGGCTAGTGGGGTATTGACGTGGGGGAAACAGCTGGCTGGCAGAGGTGGCCAGCAAGGGACCTGGGCAGTAGCTACCTATGTGGAACAGAACGACCCTGCAGGATTGTGGGAGCTGATCTTTATTTTCTAGATAGAATTGAGGGGGCAGGATGAACAGAGCAGTATTAGGTGCTTTATCAATCATCCAGTCAGTCAGTCAGTCAATCAATCAATCAATCAATCAATCAATCAATCGCCAGCAGACAATAGCCAGTCAACAGCCAATAACAATAGCCGATTATTCAAAAGCTAATAATTTCAGAGGTGCTGCAGCCTCTAAAGCAGAACCTGACAGAAAAGTATGGGAAGCCCTATGCCAGGTATAGGCAAACTCAGCCCTCCAAATGTTTTGAGACTACAGTTCCCATCATCCCTGACCACTGGTCCTGTTAGCTAGGGATGATGGGAGTTGTAGTTCCAAAACATACGGAGGGCCGAGTTTGCCTATGCCTGCCCTATGCAGAATGAAGACAAGAAAAAGGATGCCTTTAAGGTACATGGCTTCTCCCAAAGAATCCTGGGAACTGTAGTTTACACCCCACAGAGCTATAATTCCGAGTAACCCTAACAAACTACAATTACCAGGATTCTCTGGAGGGAATTCATGTGCTTTTAATTTATGGTGGGTGTGCAGCAGGTGGCAGATGGGGGATCAGAGACACCTGTCCTCAAGGGAAGTGGAGATTTATTTTGTCTGTCTCCCCCTCTCAGGGTCTGACCCACAGCAAAGCCCAAGAGATCTTGGCCCGAGATGGCCCCAATGCACTCACCCCGCCCCCCACCACTCCCGAATGGGTTAAGTTTTGCCGCCAGCTCTTTGGGGGTTTCTCCATCCTCTTGTGGATCGGTGCCATCCTCTGCTTCTTGGCCTACGGCATCCAGGCAGGAACTGAGGACGACCCAGCGGGAGACAATGTAAGTTCTGGGGGAATGGCATCTGGGGTGGGGGCATGGAGGAAAGAACAGGGAGGCAAGGCAGAGAGGACGGGACCCCATGCAGCGTCTGAGACGCCAACATCCTGTTTCTGCCCATTGTACAGCTGTACCTGGGTATCGTCTTGGCTGCTGTTGTCATCATCACCGGCTGCTTCTCCTACTACCAAGAAGCCAAAAGTTCTAAGATCATGGAGTCGTTCAAGAACATGGTGCCCCAGGTATGAGAGGAGGAACAAAGAGTTGAGTGAATTGCATGGGCCCATCCTATGAGTCCTACCAACAGGTAACCAATAGCAGGGTGCGAAACCCTCTCTCCAACTGAACTCCAAACTTTGCCCATGGCCCATGAGATTTTGCCAGGATTGATGCATGAACTTCCAGCTGCAGTGATGGCTCCACCCTTTACACTCTAAGGTTCCATCCTGGCTCCACCACCCCTATCCCATCAGGCTTAGCCATGGCCCACCAGATTCCACTTTGTCTATGTCAAGTAGTGATAGCAGTATCTCACAATGAACTAGAAGATACACCTGCATTTTGGACATCGGGTCTCCCACCTGTGAAATGGTTAGAGAAGTAAACAAATAAACCTGCCCCAGTGTGAATAAAATGACACATTAATGACCCACTGCAGACTGGTGCTGTTTGTTACAGGCAGGGTCCTTTACAGGTTGCTACGTGTGTGATGAGTCTTAACGTCATGAGTGATAACCCTATTACTTCCATCTCTCTTGGAGACGATGCTCTAAGGTGGTGTGTTTTAGGGGATCTGTGTGCCAGTAGCCGAGAACCCAGAATGTCTGCCTACCTACCTGAGCCTGCCTCTCTCACCCTGCAGCAAGCCCTGGTCATCCGGGAAGGCGAGAAGATGCAGCTCAATGCCGAAGACGTGGTGGTTGGTGATCTGGTAGAGGTGAAAGGGGGAGACAGGGTCCCAGCGGATCTCAGGATCATCTCGGCTCATGGCTGTAAGGTGAGATCTCCCATACCCTCCACACCAGTGTCTCCAGCCCTCTGCTTCTCAACAGGCATCCGGGACCATCCTCACGGTGTCTTTTGCCATTGGTTTTCTCCCATTCTGAACCAAACATTACCCTGTTCTTGCACTTCCAGTGAGAGCTGTGCTGGTCCATTTAACAGCCTAGTCAATGAATTAATTCAATGAGCATAGATACGCATGAAGAAAAAGAAAAAGAAAACCCAAATGGTTCTGAAGAAAATTGCTTTATTTTAGATAATGCATGAGGCATCCTCTTAAAAAAGCACCCCCTTTTCTCCCTCTGTCTCTCTCCCTAAGGGGAATATCTGAAGCAGGCATCCCCAAACTCGGCCCACCAGATGTTTTGGGACTACCACTCCCATCATCCGTAGCTAACAGGACCAGTGGTCAGGGATGATGGGAACTGTAGTCCCAAAACAACTGGAGGGCTGAGTTTGGGGGTGCCTGATCTAAAACAACTGTGGCTCATCTTAGTTTGCATATGTATTTGCTGTAAAAATTATTTATTTATAAAAAATTTGCAACCTGCTTTAGTCAGTGGCACATATTTTGAGCCAATATTTTTAAATTGCTTAATCCACATTGCTACCCTAAAACCATGAAGGGAAGGTTTTTGGTTTGTTTGGGGTTTTTTTTTAAACATGAGAACTTCACAATGCATTGGGCTTTACCTTTGCCGGAATTTCATAATATATGAAGCAGCTGTGCTTCAGAGCCAAAACTTAATCTTAATCTTGAAAGTCAGACTTTGAGAGCCTTGAATTTATTACATACCACCTTTGAGAATTTGGAAATCTAACATGTGAATTTCCACATCGAAATTAGAACTGGATTTTTAGAACTTCCTTAGGGGGGAAAAGAACTAAATGTGCAGTGTTTTCTCTCCAGGTGGACAACTCCTCACTGACTGGTGAATCAGAGCCACAGACGCGATCTCCTGATTGCACCCATGACAACCCTCTGGAGACAAGGAACATCACTTTCTTCTCTACCAACTGTGTAGAAGGTACAGCCAGAGTTTTATCTGCAGATGTGAGTGTATATAGGAAGCATTTGGAGAAGAGCCTATGGAGAAACCAGCACAGGGTTACATTGCTATGATGGAGGGCATGTCCACATCGATAGCCCTCAATTAGCTTAATGGCCCCTCCTTTTCTCCAAGGAACCTTGGGAACTGTAGTTCTGCAAGGGGAAATAGGGATTTTTAACAGTACAGTTCCTGGTGGGAATGAGTCCTTGACTGGTTGCCCATCTGCTACTGGGCCAAGTTCAAGGTGTTAGTATATGGAGCCCTTAACAACTTGGGACCAGTTTACCTATGAGATCGCCTTGCGCTGCATGAACCCAAATCAGCTGCTTTGATCGGCAAAATGGGCACTACGACAGCTGCCACATTTGACCCCTTCCGCATTTGATCGCTGAGTGTGGCAGCACCTAACCTTGGGAACTCCTTGCCCACTGAGATCAACCAGGCGTCTTCACAGAACTCTTTTGGGCGCCTGCTAAAAGCGGTCTTGTTTAGACAAGCCTGGCCAGATGCTTAGTAGGTAGAGGCCATTTTAATCTGTTTTAGAATTTTAACTTTGGTACAGTTTAAAGCAGAGCTGCAATTTTTTCTTGTTTCAACTTTCTGGAAACTGTTTTGTGGTAGGGTTGTGTGTTTTTTTAACGATCAAGCAGGGTATAATTTTTTTGTTCTAACCAATTAACTCACTCTCTCCTGCCTAACAACAGTTCTCAAGATTCTTTTTTGGGGTGGTGGTGGTGTTGGTGGTAACAACTATTAAACTGGCAGAAACCTGGTAGGAATCCGTGGTGCCCATCGAGTTGTCTCTCATCTCACCAGGCACGGCACGCGGGGTCGTCATCGCCACAGGGGACCGCACCGTGATGGGCCGAATTGCCACACTCGCCTCAGGCTTGGAAGTTGGCAAGACCCCCATTGCAAGGGAGATTGAGCACTTCATCCAGCTGATCACCGGCGTGGCTGTCTTTTTGGGGGTTTCCTTCTTTGTCCTCTCTCTGATTCTGGGCTACACCTGGCTGGAAGCTGTCATCTTTCTCATTGGCATCATTGTGGCCAACGTCCCCGAGGGGCTCCTGGCTACAGTCACCGTAAGTAACTCGGGGCTGTAAATGTTCTATGGAGAAGGCAATCTAGGTCTGCAGCTGGAAATCTTGTGGGGAGAGAGATCTGGCAAGGGGTGACATTTTAAGTCCACGCAAAATGGCAAATCCCTACCTCCAGCTTGCCCTAGTATGTTTAAATCAAAGTGGTTTGACCACCTCTGACTCGTGTTTTTCCCCTCAAGGTATGTCTGACCTTGACAGCCAAACGCATGGCCCGCAAGAATTGCTTGGTGAAGAACTTGGAGGCCGTCGAGACCCTGGGCTCCACCTCCACCATTTGCTCGGACAAAACAGGGACCCTGACTCAGAACCGTATGACCGTTGCCCACATGTGGTTCGACAACCAGATCCATGAGGCTGATACTACTGAGGACCAGTCTGGTGAGGGCAGGAAGAGTACCCCTTGTTGGTCTTGGGGTGGGGTGTGCGATGAGAAGTTGGCACGATGCATCTTCATGTGTGAGGCATTGTGAAATGGGGCAGCTCCTCTCTCTCTAGATTTTTCTCCTCACCCCATTCTCCAGTTCTTCTCAGGCCACATCTGCACCATAAATTTAAAGCGCTATGAACGCTGCTTTCACAGTCATTCCCCAAAGAATTCTGGGAACTGTGTTTTGTTGTGGGTGCTAAGAGTTGTTAGGAGAGCCTCACAGAGCTACAATTCCCAGAGTTTCCTGTGAAGAGGGATTGACTGTTAATTCTGTAGCTCTGTGAGGGGAATATGGGGTGTCCTAACAACTCTCAGTACCCTTAACAGAATTCTTTGGGGTAAATCATGACTGTTGAAGTAGCATCGTCGTATTTTAATGGAGTGGATGTGGCCTTGGCTCTACAGCCCATTTCCATTTCCTCCCTCAGCTTAGAACGTCTCTGTTCAGTCCTTTCATCTGACTTCCCCTTCTTTGTAGGCACGGCCTTCGACAAGAGTTCTGCCACCTGGGTGGCTTTGTCCCACATCGCAGGGCTTTGCAACCGAGCTGTCTTCAAGGGAGGTCAGGAAAATGTGCCCATCCTCAAGGTGAGAGCAAGACACCGTGAGAGAATGTGAAGGACACCATAGTTGGGTCTCAACTGGGAGGTGAAAAGTCAGGTATTGGGGTGGCACTTGGACCTATGCTGAATATTATTTCAGACCAAGATGCCCTTGGTGTAGTTAGGTTTAAAGGTGGGTGCCCTCATTTCTCTCATCTCCTTACTTGAGTGATAATAATAGTAGTAGTAATAATTAATTCTACTATTATGTATCAGCTTCCACACACGTCTTAAGGTGATGTACGAGATTCGACAACAACACAGAAAATAACATCAGATAGATAAATTTAAAAACAATACAAAGCAGACACCCATGGCAGAGATCATTCAATTAGGAAAGCTTTTCAGAACAGAAATGTCTTTGGTTGTTCTGGAAAATAGCATCGTTCGTGGTTGACAGTTTGAAGTGTGTGAGATATGGAGGGTGGCCGTGAGGGAAAGAGATTACAAAAGATTGCTGTGACTTCTGCCAAGCAAAGGAATGTGGTAGATGAGGGGGGCACTGTGAGAGAGGGAAATGGCCGCCTCTCTGGTTTAAAAGAGCCTCCATTTCTTCACAGCGTGACGTGGCAGGAGATGCTTCTGAGTCTGCCCTGCTAAAGTGCATTGAGCTCTCATCTGGATCCGTCAAGCTGATGAGGGAGAAAAACAAGAAAGTGGCTGAGATCCCGTTCAACTCCACCAACAAATACCAGGTATAATGTCTCAGGGTGGCCCTGTCAACCTTCAAAATGGTGTCAGCCATGCTAAGAGGTCCAGGGCAAGGTGACATTCCACATTAACAGAATATCTCCCTGTACCAGGGCGCTTGAAAAAGCCAGTGGTATTCCTTGAGTGGGGAGCCGCAACATTAATAAAACTCCACAGCTGCTCTTCAAGATTTGATGGCATTTGCTAGAACCTTCTCTCCAATATTCTCTTCCTATTCATGTATAAATGCAAGTCATCCACACCCTAGAGCAGGCATAGGCAAATTCTGCCCTCCAGATGTTTTGGGACTACAACTCCCATCATTCCTAGCTAACAGGACCAGTGGTCAGGGATGATGGGAATTGTAGTCTCAAAAAATATTTGGCGGGCCAAGTTTGCCTATGCCTGCCCTAGAGCTTCATCTTCCCACGGTCCTGTCTTCTAGAATTTTCCTTCGTAGCTTTTCACCTCACTCCAAAATGACTGGTATAATACTTTCCCTCAGGCTCAGGCTCATTTTCTTTTGTCTTTGCTCATATTCAAAATTATCTCGTGACATTGCAAAACAGACCTTCACTTTTCATAACAATCCAAAAACTATTAAGTCAAATACAATAACATTCTATAACCTTCTCGTTTGTGGCAAGGCCGTGGCCATGTGACATTGAAGCCGGCGAACGCAGGATCTATCAGTGAGAACAACGATCAGATCTTAGCTTGTGAAAAGGGAGCTGCGTAAATGCATGGGACTTTGCCAGAGATTATAACTCTGGCTCCTCTTCAGCCGAAGGGAGGAAGTCTCTTCTCCTGTTCCCAGGAGTGATCACATAGCTGTGGTTGACATATGTATCTTCCAGCTCAGCAGAGCAGGAACTGCCCCACCTCATCCCACCCCTCCAAGATCTTAAAAGGCTATGATGACTCTTCCTAGCAACCTGACACTCCTCTGCAACGGGGAGTGAGGATCCCATTGTGGGTCTGGTTCTAGCCGCTAAATTGTGTTCCACAGTTCCCATGGAGAGGACTGAGTCAGTGTTCCCAATACAGTTCCTCATTCCAGGATTCTCAGGCCCATCAGCCTTAATCCTGCCTCTTTAAATGACAGCTGGAGAGGATTAATCAGGATTCCCTGTGGCCAGCAGTCCGGAATGATTGGCCTCACTGAACAAGTCCCTCTGGAGCCAGGAAGGTAAATTGAGGCCTGCCTCTGCCCAAGCCAAAAGTGGAACCAGCTATGCCCTGTGATGCATCTTACAGCCCATCACCATAATCTGATGCCCTACGTCATGTCGGCTGCCATGCCAGCAGGGCTTCATGTAAGCCTCGCTTACCCAGATCAGTTGAGTTTGGCCATTGACCGTCATGGTATCCAAATATAAATGAATGGTGGAAATCAAAGCACTTTCATCACCAAGTGCCTTGGGTGCCAAAGAGCAGTGGAAAACACGGACAGGTTTTTTATTATTATTATTACTTTTTTATTGATTTTCAAAAACAAAACAAAATTAAATAAAACTTTAACATTCAACCTTTTTTATCTTCTTATTTACCCTGCACAATTTCGCGCCCGAACTTTCCTCTTTCTCTGCTTCGGTTTTCCCAATTTACATCCATTCCTGCAGATTCTTAATTACATTCTATATACATCACAAGATTTATGTTAGCCCTGCTACAGTTTTTAAACTTCTACAGTTATTTCGTATATACACAACAAATTTACTCCACTCCTCCTCAAACTTTGTCACTTTTTGGTCTCAAATTTTATAACTCATTTTTGCCAATTCATTATACTCAAATAATTTCGTATGCCACTCCATTAGGGTTGGTAACTCTTGGGATTTCCACTTTTGAGCCACAATAATCCTTGCGGCAGTTGTGGCATACAAGAATAATTTGCAGTCTTCTTTTCTCACTTCATCTCCTATTATACCTAATAAAAAAGCCGCTGGTTTCTTTGGGTGGGAATGTATATTTGAAAATTTGAAAAACACGGACAGTTGAATGTTTGTTCCCCAAAATTTACATCATGGAATCACAGAACTGTAGAGTCGGAAGGGACCCCAAGGGTCATCTAGCCCAACCCTCTGCGATGCAGGAACATTTTGCCCAACGTGGGGCTTGAACCCACAACCAGCATTACCAGCAGAGCTATCCCAAGGATCATCAAACATGAAAGCTGTTTTGCTTCACACCGACCTAGTTCTCCTGCAGAAATTCGTAATGGATTCTAACCACACAGACAGGGTAAAAAAACCCAGCCACCGGTTGATGTATTGTTTCACAACCAGAATATTCCGAAATAAGAAAGGTCAGCTGGAGGCAGGTGGGCAACATTGGGCCCCAGGAGTGTTGTATGGGTAGGCTGAACAATTTATTAAAAAGAGCCACCATATATTTAAAGCTCTGTTATAACACTTTGGACAGCCATTACTTTCCCTGAAGAATCCCAGGAGCTATAGTTTGTGAAGGGTGCTGAGAGTTGCTTTGGAGACTCCTGTTCCTCTCAAAGAGCTTCAATTACTAGAGTTTCCTGTGGGGGGGGGGGGATTGATTGCTAAACCACTTTAGACTGTGGATGTAGGATTCAGTGTTCTCCCAATTTTAATTTTAATTTTAAATACAAAACCCTATCACTCCATTACTCACGGAAATATAGTACATAATTATAGAATTGTAGAGTTGGAAGGAGCACTGAGAATCATCTGGTCCAACTTCCTTCAATGCAAGAATCTTAACTAAAACACCCAGGACAGATGACCATCCCACCTCTGCTTAAAAGCCTCCAAGGAAGGAGAGGACACCATCTCCGGAGCGGGTCCGTTCACCATGAGAAAGTTCTTCCTGATGTTTAGTCGGAATGTCCTTTCTTGTAACTTGAATCCATTTGTTCGGGTCCTACCCTCCGGAGCAGGAGAAAACAAGCTTGCTCTGTTTCCCACATGGCAGCCCTTTAGATATTTGAAGATGGCTATCGTACCTCCTCTATCCAGTTTCTTCATAGCCCTTATTGCTGGAGGGACGCGGGTGGCGCTGTGGGCTAAACCACAGAGCCTAGGGCTTGCCGATCAGAAGATCGGCGGCTCAAATCCCCACGACTGGGTGAGCTCCCATTGCTCAGTCCCTGCTCCTGCCAACCTAGCAGTTCGAAAGCACATCAAAGTGCAAGTAGATAAATAGGTACCGTTCCAGCGGGAAGGTAAACGGCATTCCCGTGCGCTCTCTGTTTCGCCAGAAGCGGCTTAGTCATGCTGGCCACATGACCCAGAAGCTGTACGCCGGCTCCCTCGGCCAGTAAAGCGAGATGAGCGCCACAACCCCAGAGTCGTCCGCGACTGGACCTAACAGTCAGGGGTCCCTTTACCTTTACCTTTACCTTTACTGTACCTCCTCTCAGTCTCCTCTTATCCAGTTTCTCCATAGCCCTTATTGCTGGTGAACTAGCTTACTACATGCAGGGAACTTCTTTACACGGACGACAATTTAAAAACGTTTGAAGTGGTGCAGTCAATCATTTTGCACCTTACTTTGTGTTTAAGATACGGGCTGGTTCTACCTGGCGCACTGTCTTCAAATAGCACCTCGGGTAGGATCTGGGAATGCTACCGCTCTTTTTTCCTCTGTCCCACAGCTCTCGATTCACGAGACAGAAGACCCCAATGATAACCGCTACCTGCTGGTGATGAAGGGTGCACCTGAACGCATCCTGGACCGATGCTCCACCATCCTCTTCCAAGGCAAAGAACAGCCCCTTGACGAGGAGATGAAAGAAGCTTTCCAGAATGCCTACCTGGAGCTGGGAGGTCTTGGCGAGAGGGTGCTAGGTATGCATGGTTGCGGAGAGGTGTGGGGAATGGACTCCCTGGGTGAAGATGGGAAGAGGGCTGGAGAACGTGAGATGCAGGTGGACAGGGTGGGCTGCATGCCAAATTTCATTCGAGACCAAGAAGCCACTACAGTGCCAGTAAGAAGCCTGCTGAGCTCATCAGTAACCCAGAGTTTCCAAGCCCGGGTTTTCTGGGCACCAGTAGCTTTCAAGTACATAAAGAATTGTGCCCATGGATTTGGAAGTTTCAAGCTCCTTAAAAAAGAGACCGTATGTCATGGTCCAGTCTATGGGCGATCGAAGTCCCAGCTGAGGACGTTGGGACCGGGGGCAAGATGGCGTGGTGGGAGCAGGAATGAGAGTCCAGAAGCCAGGGGTCCGAGGGTCAGGAAGCAGGGAATCACAAAGTCAGGGGTCCGAGGGTTGAGAAGCAAGGAGTCTAGAAGCTGAGATCCGAGGATCAGGAAGCAAGAAACCCAAGGCAGGAAACGTGTCGCTGTGGCAAAGAGCCAAAGGGAAATGCTGACCTTATATCCCTTCCCGACTCTTGCCACCTGGTGCAGTGAGTTGCCAAGCGGCCTCACCTGTGCGGCCAAGCCTTGCCTCTCCAGAACAAACTTAGGAAGGCTCCAGTCCTGCGAAGCCCTACTGGTCACAGGGCCTGGCTCCTGCACGCACTCCTGACTCCATAAGAACATAGAAAATTGTCTTATACCGAGTCAGACTATTGGTCTATCTAGCTCAGCATTGCAGACTCCAATTGGCAGCAGCTCTCCAGGATTTCAGAAGGGGGGGGGTGTTTGCCAGCCCTTCCTGCAAATGACAGGGATTGAACCTGTGACTTTCTGCATGCAAAACACCTTCATTTCTCAAGTTAGCACCTGGCGACAGGGCATCCAAAGGGCATATTCCGAGAGGTTTTGCCTCCTTCTCACCCTCCAGGTTTCTGCCACTTCTTCATGCCCGAGGAACAGTACCCCAAAGGGTTTGCCTTCGACTGCGACGATGTCAACTTTACCACCGACAACCTCTGCTTTGTTGGGCTCATGTCCATGATTGATCCTCCCCGCGCTGCTGTGCCTGATGCCGTGGGCAAATGCCGAAGCGCTGGCATCAAGGTAATGCCGTGTCGCTTGCCTTGAAACTGAGTTGTGGGTGCCAGGCGCTAAAATTCAGCTACCCTTTGAGCAAACTGACTGGCTGCTGCGGGAAGGCGTCCTTGGCCCACCACGGAGTGCATCTCTGGAGTGCTGCAGCTCTTTTGAGATCCTTTTCTCTGTGGAGGGGAATCGTTAATATTAATATTATTATTATTATTATTAATAATAATAATAATAATAATAATAATAATAATAATATTTATACCCCACCCTCCCCGGCCAGAGCCGGGCTCAGGGAGCTAACACCAGTAAAATTACAGTAAAAACATAATAGGAAAATAAAAAAACCAATTTAAAATACAGGTTAAAATGCAATTTAAAATGCAGCTTCATTTTAAAAGTAGCCCATAGATCAAAACCATAAGTGTAGGGAAACATAAGGGTCAGACTGAGTCCAAACCAAAGGCCAGGTGGAACAGCTCTGTCCTACAGGCCCTGCAGAAAGATGTCAAGTCCCGCAGGGCCCTAGTCTCTTGTGACAGTGTTCCACCAAGTCGGGGCCAGTACTGAAAAGGCCCTGGCCCTAGCTGAGACCAATCTAACCACCTTGTGACCTGGGACCTCCAAAATGTTGTCATTTGTGGACCTTAAGGTCCTCTGCGGGGCATACCAGGAGAGGCGGTCCCATAGGTACGTGGGTCCTAGCCGCATAGGGCTTTAAAGGTCAAAACCAGCACCTTAAAGCTTAAAGCAGCTCATTCATTTCCCAAATCTCAAATTTGCCCGTAGGCTTCAGAATCAGAGCGCTTCCTTTGCCTCTGAGCAGTCACTTGATTAGCCTGAAGCCTTCCAGGCCTTTGGTGACGACAGAGCAGCTAATCCAAATGGCAGCCAGTGAGGCTGTGGCACCTTGGGTTTGTATCAGGGTTGAGATACATACTGAGAGAGGCACCAGGAAGGAACTGGTATCATGCTGGCAACCGCCCAGGCCTCCCCAGGGGCCCCTTGCTCTGCCCTGTAAACCCTTAAGATGGAATGGATTGGACCAGGTGAGTTTTGCTGGTTAGCTAGCCAGCCTCCTCCTTTGCCTACACTGGGACTCCTTTGATAACCATCACTCTTCCTCCACCAGGTGATCATGGTAACAGGTGACCATCCCATCACAGCCAAGGCCATTGCGAAAGGTGTGGGCATCATCTCTGAAGGTAACGAGACCGTGGAAGACATTGCTGCCCGGCTGAACATCCCCGTCAGCCAGGTCAACCCCAGGTGAGAGGGGTCAAGTTGTGTGGGGGTGTAGGGGAGGGGGCAGAGGCTGGAGCCAAACATAATGCGGCTGGGGAGATGGCGCAAGAAGCAGATAACTCTTCCAAGGCAGAGAGGAGGAGGGAGACTTGGAAGAACATTGGCTGGGGTGAGGGAGGAACAAAGGAAGCTGTGGTGGCCTTCCTTTGGCAGTTTTGCTGCCTATCGTGAGATGGTTCGCTCCATGAATTTAAGCAGATCTCGGCTTGGCAAATACCAGAATGAGAAGCCACATGGTATTAGGGAATCCAACTCTGTCTAGCTGCAATACAAATGTACCTTATTCAATTGTTATGGCTCTCTCCCCCTGCCCCCCTCCCTGTGCGAGGATTCTGGGACTTGCAGTTTGGTGGGAGTCCTCAGAGGACTACAGTTCCCAGGAGAGGAGTGACTGCTCAGCCAGATTAAGCCCGTAGTGGAGATATCTCACTGGAGCTGCTTGGAATGAGATCATAGCAAAATAATGCTAAATTGCTATCCCACAAGGGATCATACGCCAGCCTCCCCCAGCCCTTTTGGACTAAAACTCCCGTTGGCCCAAGCCAGCATGGCAAATGATTGGGTATGATGGGAGTTATAGTACAGGTCCCGGGCTGGCTAGTCACTTCTTACTTTTCCTATCCTGCCTGGTTTGTTGAGCTTCTATAGGATACAGTGGTACCTTGGGTTACATACGCTTCAGGTTACAGACTCTGCTAACCCAGAAATATTGCTTCAGGTTAAGAACTTTGCTCCAGGATGAGAACAGAAATTGTGCTCCGGTGGCGCGGCGGCAGCAGGAGGCCCCATTAGCTAAAGTGGTGCTTCAGGTTAAGAACAGTTTCAGGTTAAGTACGGGCCTCAGGAACGAATTAAGTACTTAACCCGAGGTACCACTGTATTCACATTTCTGTAACAGAAGGTTTCTGTCCAGGCGCTTTGGTTCCTCTCATGGTGAGGCCAGCCCTGAGTATGGATGACAAAGGTGCATCTTCTACCACCTTGACGCCGTCTTTTTGCCCACCCAGAGATGCCAAAGCCTGTGTGATCCATGGCACCGACTTGAAAGACATGGGCGCAGAGCAAATCGACGAGATTCTGCAGAACCACACAGAAATTGTCTTTGCCCGTACGTCCCCACAGCAGAAGCTCATCATTGTGGAAGGTTGCCAGAGACAGGTAAGGACATCCAGCGGTGTCCCAAACTGGCACCACAGAGCACAACCAACTAATCCGGCTGCAAGGTGTTGTTTGTTAAGATGCTAAGAGTTGTTAGGAGGTCACTATCCCCCTCACAGAGTTACGGTTCCCAGAGTGGTTTAACAATCCCTCTTCACAGAGAACTCTGGGAATTGTGACTCTGGGAGGAGACTAGAGGTCTCCTAACAATTCTCAGCGTTTTGGGCAAATTACAGCTCCCAGAATTCTTAGCGGGGAACCATGCGTTACCCAATCTCCCTGCGCATAGAAAGCTCAGGGAGAAGAGTTCTAGCCTAGCGTTTTCTTCTTTGGCTGGCTTGGTAATGTGGAGGGAGTTGCCACACGGGGAAGCTTTCAGCTCTATGATTGCCCCACCTGCCTCTATAAATCAGCACAATCCCAGGCATTTTAGCGCAGGGCTTGCCAACCTTTCTGAGCCACTGGGCACATTTGGAATTTTGAGGAAGGTGACATGGGCACCAGTCAAAAAATGGCTGCCATTGTGTGTGTGACATAACACAAAATGGCCGCCGCAGTCAGCATGTAGGAGAGGCCAAGCTGGCACAAACAGGGACTGAGCAGGAGTAGCGAATGGTCTCTCATGCCCTGTGTGTTTTTGAAGGGAAATTTGCGGGTGCCTTAAGAGATGCTGACACACACAGCAGGTGGCGCTGTGGGTTAAAGCCTCAGCGCCTAGGACTTGCCGATTGAAAGGTCAGCGGTTCGAATCCCTGCGGCGGGGTGCGCTCCCGCTGCTCGGTCCCAGCGCCTGCCAACCTAGCAGTTCGAAAGCACCTCCGGGTGCAAGTAGATAAATAGGGACCGCTTACCAGCGGGAAGGTAAACGGCATTTCCGTGTGCAGCTCTGGCTCGCCAGATGCAGCTTTGTCACGCTGGCCACGTGACCCGGAAGTGTCTCCGGACAGCGCTGGCCCCTGGCCTCTTAAGTGAGATGGGCGCACAACCCCAGAGTCTGTCAAGACTGGCCCGTACGGGCAGGGGTACCTTTACCTTTTACCTAAGAGATGCTGACACACACACAGAGGCTCCCATTAGTATCATTTTGGGAACGTCTGGAAGTTTGTGTGAACTTAAGGTTGCCAGACACCCTTCACCCCAAAACATCACCCAGCCTGCTCTTCTGCAAAAATCAGCAGGTAAAGCTTATATGACCAATTTTTAAAAGCCAGAAACCTGTCTGAGAAAGGCTTATGAAATACAGTGGTACCTCGGGTTACAGACTCTGCTAACCCATAAATAGTACCTCGGGTTAAGAACTTTGCTTCAGGATGAGAACAGAAATTGTGTGGCGGCAGCGGGAGGCCCCATTAGCTAAAGTGGTACCTCAGGTTAAGAACAGTTTCAGGTTAAGAACGGACCTCCAGAACGAGTTAAGTTCTTAAGCTGAGGTACCAGTATACCCCACTGCAGGCTCACAGGCAACACTTCCCTCTGCCATTATTTCCACAGAAATCATCCCTGGATGGAGAGGCTGGGTGATTGCCCATCTCTCTCTTCCCTTTTGGGCCTTCTTCTGGCTCTGAATGTGCATTTCTCTCTGTCTCCCCACACCAATAGGGTGCGATTGTGGCTGTAACAGGCGATGGCGTGAATGACTCCCCCGCCCTGAAGAAGGCCGACATCGGGGTGGCAATGGGCATTGCCGGTTCTGACGTCTCCAAGCAGGCTGCCGACATGATCCTCTTAGATGACAACTTTGCCTCTATTGTCACTGGAGTCGAAGAGGGTAAGCTCTGAGGATTGCCGGAAGCAGTGAAGAGGGGGACTGGATTCATAATCAGCGAGCGCTAAGGGTGTGAGCAGAACCTGGTTATATAGGCACAGCTTCCGTCTTGCTTCTGCTGTGGGTTGGCGGAGCCTCTAAAATGGCAGGGCTGTAAGCAGCTGAGCTTTACTCAGAGTAGAGCTGCTGGAATTCATGGAGGTAAGCTAGTCATGCCCATTCATTTCAACAGGTCTTCTCTGAGTAGAACTAGCATTGGCAGGATCCTATAAACAGGATTTTCATTACCTCAGCCAGGGGCAATGGCCCCCCAGGGGGTGTTGGACTATATAGGAAGCTTGACCATCTAGTTCAGTATTGTCTACACGGATTGGCAGCAACACTCTGGAATTTCAGCCAGCCAGTAATTCCAACAACAGTTGTTGTTGTTGTTTATTGTTAGAATTTATATACTGCCCTGCACCTGCAGATCTCATCCAGAAGGGACTGCATCTGTTATCCCTGATCTAAGCCATCCCCAATAAATGCCTGTGCAACTTTCATTTAAAATCTCCAGGAGGCAACTAGGGCAAATTTATTATTTAAATTGATTCAATAAATATTCTGTGCACATTACGTCCCTCTCGGTACCTAAAGGCAACACCTCTTAAACCGTTCTTAGTGGATTGGCTGAGGAATTGTTCCTTATTCTGCCTCTTCATTTCAAGATCCGTCTAAAGCAGAGCTTTCCTAACTGCGTGTCGCAGCACATCAGTGTGTCAGCTGCAATGTGTAGGTGTGTTGTGCAAATGGACCCCGTGCCCCTCCTGGGGCCGGAAAAGGGTTAGTTTAACCTTCCGGCTTGCTAGTAAAACTGAATTACCGTGTCGCGCAACGATGCATGTCTAAAAAGTGTGTCAGCAATGTGAAAGGTTTGGAAAGCACTGTTCCCAAAGGTGGAGAGGGCAGCAGCAGCAATTGAGTTGTGGGTGAGAGAGGGGAAGACGGGTGCAGAGATCTGGCTTGCTTTGACCTTTGGGAATCCCGTTCCCCTTGCCCCCCCCCCAGCTGTGCCCCCTGTCTCTCCCCCTTACGCCCATGTGTCTCCCTCTGGCCAGGACGCCTGATCTTTGACAATCTGAAGAAATCCATTGCCTACACCTTGACCAGCAACATCCCTGAGATCACCCCTTTCCTGCTGTTCATCATGGCCAACATCCCTCTGCCTCTGGGTACCATCACCATCCTCTGCATTGACTTGGGCACTGACATGGTGAGTCTCATCCCCCCATACACAGAAACACTTTTCTTCCAACTCAATCCAACCTGAGGGTCATCTAAGCCAGGGGTTGTCAACCTGGTCCTTACCGCCCACTAGTGGGCATTTCAGGATTCTAGGTTCTTAGGGGGTTCTACGGCACAAGCTGAATTCTCCTTCCATTGAGCACTGGTGGGCGGTAAGGAAATTTTACCATCAAGAAAGATGCATTAGTGGGTGGTGGATATAAAAGGTTGACTACCCCTTGCAATGCAGGAATCTCAACACGCTGGTCTCCCATCCAATTTGAAACCATACCAAACCCTGCTTAGCTTTGCAGATGTGCTAAGAGTTTTACTGCTGCACCATCAGGAAGGCATTAATCCAGTACCCAGATATTCCCAAATTCCCATTACTGCTGCTTCTTTGCAACCCATCTTCTGATTGGGCTCAGGCTCTGTGGAGGAGCCCTGGTTCACTTCTGTGTCAAAAGCCCAACTAAAGACTGGCATAAACCAAGTGTGAACTGCATGGTAGAAGTTACTCAACTGTGCTACTGTGTGTGAGGAAAGGTAGTATTTCTGAGTGCTCCTACCTGAAAGCAATACCTGCACACGGAAAACTAGTCAGGGAGAAGTTGAGATTCTAAACACTTGTCTAGAAATAGTCTCCTTTATAACTAGATTTCTGCATGCAGGGATTCCCCCCCCCCCAACTGAAATAGCTTTGAACCTGGGAAAGATTTTATCTTTCAGTGAATCCTGGGAGCTGTAGCTCTTACCAGAGTGCAGAGCATTCTGTCATTTCATTGCAGAACTACAGTCCCCAGCTTCCTTTGAGGTGAAGAAACCATGATGCTCAAACTGATTGATGTATCTAGGGAAGGCCTTCCTTAAAGCACTTTGTCTGCATGTTACTTTTTACAGTCTGAACATGGAGACAGAGGCTCAAATCTCCATGTTGCCAATTTGACAAAATGGCTGCCTCTGAACACCAGACTCATTCTGAGCAAAAGTACAGAGAAAAGTCATTCTGGAACTTCCCACGGTTCTGTCGCTGAATGCTATATCCCCAATGAGATGCTTGAACGGTTCTCATCATCCCTAACCATTGACCATTTTAGCCAGGGCTGATCTGTTAGCACAGGTTCCCCACCCCCTCACCTACACCCAAAAACTTCAGCCCCCAGCCCGGCGATCCTGCAATCCTGCTGACCCTCTCAATTCTTCCTCCAGGTGCCAGCCATCTCCTTGGCTTACGAAGCAGCTGAGAGTGACATCATGAAGCGACAGCCACGAAACCCCAGGACTGACAAGCTGGTGAATGAGAGGCTGATCAGCATGGCCTACGGGCAGATTGGTGAGCAAACGGGGGACAGCCATTGAGCAAGGCTGAGCACCCCCAGGTGCAGAAGGGAGTTGAGTGGGGATGAATTGGGCAGGTGTTGAAAATCAGGCCAACCTGCAGGTGCTTGGCTGCTGGTCCCAGTGGCGTAAGTGGGACCTGGGAATGCAAGCAACTTTGTCCAGTGGTATGTTCTTATTAAGTTTCACATGCAGCACACAGTACACAAGCAATACGTTTATTTACGTATCATCAGTTCAAGTATCGTCTCTACAGAGATTCTTGGGTTGTGGGTAGAGTCATATGTTGTTCTTGTATTTACATGAAAACCAATAAAAATTATTTGCACATTTAAAAAAAGGAATGCAAATAAGCTTTCGTCCCAAGGTAAGTCCTCTGTGGCAGAGACAGAAATATTTCTCAGAGTAGTGAGAATAGGACTTACTCACAAGTAACAGGATTGCAGCCTTATATAGAAAGCTGCCTTCTATTGAATCAGGTCACTGGTCCATCTAGGCAGCATTGTCTACACTGACCATGCAACCTGTAAATCTGGTTTATCCATCTTTATTTTATTATTACACATACGCCTCACCTTTCCTCCAAGGATCTCGAGGTAGCATACAGAATTACCCTGGCCCATTTTGCTCCCCACAACAACCCTGAGAGGTAGGCACAGCTGAGAAGGAGTTACAGGCCTAGTGAGCTTCATGGCCCAGTTGGAATCTGAACCCAGTGGTCTCCCAGGTCATTACCACACTTACATAAATGCCTCTTGCAATTCTGGTCAGCAGTTCACTACTCAAGGTGGATATTTAATTCCGGGTCAGATTCCAGATGACATGCTTGTGTTGCCAGAATTGTTAGGTCTGCGAATAGCTGCTCATCTGGTCTCCTGTGGTGAGTGAGGAGCAAACTGTGGCCAAGCAGACAGGGAAGCTTTGTAGCTGCTGTGGGTCTTGTGCGAAGGCATTTGTGTTGCGCATGCGGGCTAATGACCTGTGCCTTTATCCACAGGGCAAACGTGTAGGCTTAGACATGAGACTAAGGAGGATTAGAAGCGTTAAGGTGGCTGAAATGGGAACCATGTGATTGAAGGGCATGGACCAGCAGAGACTGGTATACTAGAGCAAGGGGGCATTGCCCCCCACCCAGCTTAGCCTGCCCCCAGGAAGCCCCCACCCTTCCTTATTACTTATTGCCACTCCAAGGGGTAGTGCTGTCTGACAGTTTGCTCCTCTTCAATCTCCGAGCTGTCCCTTGCAGAACCCAGCAGGGAGGAGGGTGGGGGAAAAGCCCGCCCCAACAATTAGTTGGCTCCGCCTGTCATTGGTTCTTGACTCCGCCTATCCAGGGCTCTGGCTCCACCCACTGTGGGTCTCCCTGCTTTCTGCCAACTCTTCACTTTTTTTTTTGCAGGAATGATTCAGGCGCTGGGCGGTTTCTTCTCCTACTTTGTGATCTTGGCCGAGAATGGGTTCCTTCCATCTATTCTCGTCGGCATCCGCCTCAACTGGGATGACCGGACATGCAACGATCTGGAAGATTCCTACGGGCAACAATGGGTAAGAAGAGGAAGCCCATTTTGCTTGCACAGCCGTGAGCGAGGCCGGGCATTTTGTGGAATTGCAGCAAATGAATGTTTCTGGCAGTGGGCAGATGCCAGAAATTCAACTAATATATAAAAGGGAGTGGGGTGGAGAATGATAAACTTTGGTCATTCAGGAAAATATGTTTTGTGACTCAGAACATTAGTCATAACTGGTCAGTGGCTGTGGTTGTGGGGAGGAGGAGCAGCTGCCACTCATGGCCTGATTTTTGGCTCTGGCTGGCAAACAAGCAGGTGGCAGGAATGACGTGGCAATGTGGGGCCCACACTGAGGGTCTTCTTGTTCTAAGGTCCCCACAAAGCCTGTTGCCACTGCAACACCACGGGGATGCCCTAGGCCATTTCCTCTTTCTCAAACTCAGTTCCATTTCTGTGAAATGGGAAGAAATGAGAGCCAGTGTGGTGTAGTGGTTAAGAGTGGTAGACTCGTAATCTGGTGAACCGGGTTCGAGTCTCCGCTCCTCCACATGCAGCTGCTGGGTGACCTTGGGCTGGTCACACTTCTCTGAAGTCTCTCAGCCCCACTCACCTCACAGAGTGTTTGTTGTGGGGGAGGAAGGGAAAGGAAAATGTTAACTGCTTTGAGACTCCTTCGGGTAGTGATAAAGCGGGATATCAAATCCAAACTCCTCCTCCTACACGGCAGAGTTTCTTGAGCAGTTGAAGATGAAAATGATGCCAAGCCCTTTAAACAATTCTTTAAACCCGGCTCAGACAGAGCAACCTTCAAATACTGTGCTCTGTCAAACAGGACTTATGGTGGTGCTGTAGAGCAGGCCTGTAGAATCCATGGCCCTCTAGTCTCCAACTCCCAGCAGCCCCAGCCAGCATGACCAATGGTCAGGGATGATGGGGGTTGGAATCTACCAGCACCTACCAGGCCACAGGTTCCCTTCCCACCCGTCAATCACCCGATGGCACAGTGGTGTCAGGTGACTGTTCTCCTTTGCCTGCGTGGTTTGAAATCAACCCACACAGGAAAAGGAGCAGCGCTTTGCAGTTGCTGACGATCAGCAACTTTGTAAATGGTGATGCCCCTGGTGGGCTTTGCAATCATTGCCGCAGTGCCTGCAAACCTCACTTTCAGCCAAGGTGCATTGTTTACCTGTCGCACACCTGCACCATTTATGATTTAATCCTAAATTTCAACAAGGCTGAGCGGGGATTGGTTTGGAGAGGCAGAGAGGCTGGCAGGTGAGAATGGTGGTGTTGCAGGTGAGAATGGTGGTGTTTCTGGTTTCCCCATGCTGCCCTATTGATTGCACCCCCTCTGCCCGCCAGACCTACGAGCAGCGCAAAGTGGTGGAGTTCACCTGCCACACAGCCTTCTTCGTCAGCATCGTGGTGGTGCAGTGGGCTGACTTGATCATCTGCAAAACCAGAAGGAATTCAGTCTTCCAGCAGGGCATGAGGTAAGGCTGCTTGATTTTCCATTTGCTCAAGGAAACCATAACTCTGTTTTGGAGCTAGAAAAAAAGGGGGGGGGGATTGTGGAAGAGAGACACATTTCAAAATTTAGTGCATGAAAGAGGGAAGAGTCTCAAATCCGCAGCTGAAAAATGAAGGCTTTGCTTGTTATGCATTTGTGATTCAAAGGCTGTGACCTCTGGGCAGGAACCCCTGGCATGCAAGGATTGAGGAATCCCTAGAGATTCCAACCCCCTCTGGTGGCTATAGGCTGCCCCACACATTACGTGGCAGCGAACTGGAACATGCCACAAAGAGTGACTTTGTTAGGAAGGTGCAGCCAAACTTGGCTCTGTGGTGATGACTGTACCTGCATGGCCAGTGTATTTTCTAATATGAGTTCATCTCAAGCATTTGTTATATTTTCTCATATATATATATGAGATATATATATCTCATGTTGAAGGACCTCTGTGCTGAACCTTGGATGTTGAACGGCTTAGTTGCTGAACGTTTCGGCTCCTGAACATCAAAAGCCCGGAAGTGTTTTTGGAAGCCAAATTTCTGACACGGCTTCTGTGGCTTCCGATTGGCTGCAGGAAGCTTCCTGCAGCCAATCGGAAGCCACACCTTGGTTTTCGAACGGTTCCGGGAGTCAAACAGACTCCTGGAACGGATTAAGTTTGATCACCAAGTTACAACTGTATGTCTGTTCCAGGACACAGTGAGCACTGCCCTCTGTAAGGTTGCCCGTGCTATTTTGGGCCTTACAACTTCATCCGTTATGAAAGCAGGAGGGTTACCACAGCGTGAGTCAGGATCTTACAGCTCTCCAGATGCTGCTGGATTGCAATACCCATAATCCCTGGGCTGGTGGGGACCCAACATCATCTGGGAGCCCACAGGATGTGAAAGGACCCTATGAGAATATGGAGTTGGTAGAGCATGAGACTTTTGATCTCAAGGTTGTGGGTTCGAGTCCCGTGTTGAACAACAGATTCCTGCATTGCAGGGGGTTGGACTAGATGACCCTCGGGGTCCCTTCCAAGTACAATTCTATGATTGGCTATTAGTGCATGACTCCTACATGTTTTAAGGATACAAGTTTTCCCTTCACACTGGATGAGTTTGCCATGTCTGGGTTTTGAAATATTGTATTTTTCATTTATTTAAATAAATTCCTCCAGGAAGAGCCCAGGAGAGCAAACATATCCATAATTATTGTGGGGGCTTTTGGCTAGATGACCCTCAGGCTCCCTTACACGCTGGTTTTTGTTTGTTTTTTAAATAAAATTTCTGAAAACACTTTAAAACTTTCTAAAAACATGGATCTCAGGGTTGCCAGGAACAGTGTTTTTTTAGTCATCTAGGTAAGTAGGATTGTTTTTAAATTTCTCCTGAGAGACAATAATGAGAGAACCAAGAGGTACCTCACGAGGGAAGGCACTCCACAAAATTGGGGCTGCTACTGGAAAGGCCCTGACGTGGGCCAACGCCAGCTGGGCAGCCCCCAGGGGGTGGCACTCACCTGCCAATCACAGCAGAGAAATGGGTTAGTTTCCAAAAACGGAGGTTCCAATGGCACCTCAGGGAGTTCTCCTTAAGCAAATGGGGGCGACAGGTGACTTATAACAAGAGTATTCCTCTCTTTCACGTTCTCTCTCTTTCCCCCTTCAGAAACAAGATCCTTATTTTTGGTCTCTTTGAGGAGACTGCCTTGGCCGCCTTCCTGTCCTACTGCCCCGGCATGGATGTGGCGCTGAGAATGTACCCCCTGAAGTGAGTACAGACGGGTGGCTCCGTGGCAGAGCATCTTGCTTGGCATGTAGAATGTCCCAGGTTCAATCCCTGCCTTAGGCCATGTTCACACCATACATTTTTAGAACTACGATACTGTGTTAGACAGGCATGGCTTCCCCCCCAAAGAATTCTGGGAGCTGTAGTTCGTTAAGGGTGCTGAGAGATTGCCAGGAGACCCCTATTTCCCTCACAGAGCTACAATTCCACAGAGTTCCCCGTGAAAGAGGATTGATTGTTAAACCACTTGGAGAATTGGAGAGCCAGTGTGGTGTAGTTGTTAAGAGCGGTGGACTCGTAATCTGGGGAACCGGGTTCGCGTCTCTGCTCCTCCACATGCAGCTGCTGGATGACCTTGGGCCAGTCACACTTCTCTGAAGTCTCTGAGCCCCACTCACCTCACAGAGTGTTTGTTGTGGGGGAGGAAGGGAAAGGAGAATGTGAGCCGCTTTGAGACTCCTTCGGGCAGTGATAAAGCGGGATATCAAATCCAAACTCCTCTTCTTCTTCTTCTCTCTGAGCACCCTTGGAGCAAACCTCAGCTCCCATAATCCTTTGGGGGATGCCATGACTATTTAAAGCAGTATCATAGTGCTTTAAATGTATGGTGCGGACGGGTTTCAGACAAGAGGGAGGAGTCCTTCCACCTCTGGCACAAGGACATTTCATTTGGGGGAGGCTTGATCACACCCAGGATGTCTGTTTCAGTCTTGGGAATCCTTGTGTGGGGGCACACGGACATACACACACACACACACACACACACACACACACACACACAGATGCACACTCACACCCAACCATCGTCTCTTCGGCTCTTGTGCTAATCTTTCCTTCTCTCCTCAGGCCCAGCTGGTGGTTCTGCGCCTTCCCTTACAGCTTCCTCATTTTTGTGTACGATGAAATCCGTAAACTTATACTGCGCCGTAACCCAGGAGGTGAGTGGGGCCGGGAGAGTCGGGAGTTCTCTGAGGAGCATGAGGAATATTTCAGGAGATGATGTTGAAGCGGGAAGCTCCCCTTCCCTGGGGCTGGGCCCACTATTAGCCTCACCCAGAATAGACCCACTGAAATGAGCGGGTATTACTAACTTCGATCCATTCATTTCCATGGGCCTGCTTTTGTGCAGAACTGAGTTGAGTTTGAAATAAGGGTTGTAGGCACCCTATTTTTATTTTAATAATATATTTATTTATAGACTTCACAACTTCATATAAACAAGACAGAGGTCCCCCCTCAAGGCGCTTACAATCTAAACTCAGCTTTCTCCCTTGCTGTCCTTTTTCATGCAGATGTCAAGGCAATAAACAACTATTTTACTTTTAAAAGGCAACTGTTTAGGGAAGTTTTTAACATCTGATGCTGCATTGTTTTTAATATTCGGTTGCAAGCCGCCCAGAGTGGTTGGGGAAACCCAGCCAGATGGGCGGGGTATAAATAAATTATTATTATTATTATTATTATTATTATTATTATTATTATTATTACTACTATGCCCCCCAGTTCCCACATCTCCCCTATGTCGATATTTTAGATTGTAAACCAGGCTTCATCAACCTTGGCCCTAAACTCCCATGATCCCTAGCTAGCAGGACCAGTGGTCAGGGATGATGGGAATTGTAGTCTCAAAACACCTGGAGGGCCGAGGTTGAGGAAGCCTGTAAACTATTTGGGACAGGGACTTCCTCAGTAAACACCATACCTATTGATAGAATAGCAACAACGATGAATAATACAGGTTGTACCCAATAATGGCATTGCACCATCAGGAACTTCTCATGTGGCACACTTAAATTTTCCTCTGATCCATCTCCTACCTTAATTCTTCACTGATCCATCTCCTGGCCAGTTCTGGAGATTCCCCAGACTTTATTAGAAAGAGCCTTTCAGAGAGTGCAGGGAGTTGCTGTGGCTTGGGGCAGGGAATGTGCAAAAATAAGGTGCCTTGCCTTGGAGCTTGAGAAGAGGAGCTTTGTGGGAGTCTAACACTAAGCCACCATTGAATGCGACTAATTATCCTAGTAATAAGGATTATCATCTTCTGGGTGAGGGGGAAAAGGGAGAGCGGGTGGGTGGGAGACCTGTGGATGGAGCCAGGGTTGGGGACGACGACAGGAGAACCGTGCCCTCCACTGCTGCCTGCTCATGTTGGTTTTTTATTTTGTTTTGCAGGATGGGTGGAGAAAGAAACCTACTACTGAGTCTCCTCCCTTGTCCGTGGCTGGTTGTCTCCCCTTAAGGGGGAGTGCTCTCCCCTCCAAAATTCTGCCTATCCTCCCCGCCTAATTATGAGAGAGAGAGAAAGAGCCTGATGCCAGGATCATAAGTTCGGACACAGAAACAACAAAACCACCTTCCCCGCCTTCATTTCCCCGGACCCCGGTGGCTGAGATAGGAACGCCATCCTGTCTCATCCTGCACCCATGTCCCAAGATGGAGGGGTGCGGTGGGGGAGGGAAAACCGCCACCCCACACACACCTCGACCTCTGCTCTCTGCCATATTCTTCCTTTAGTTTTTCGGAGCAGCCTGGTGGGGGGGGGGAGGGGGCATGGGTGCAAGACAGAGAGAGAAACGGGGTCATTGGGGCAATATTTATTTACCTCGGCAAAACCCATCTTCACCCACCAACTGTTGCCCCTGCATCAAATTTTCCCTTCCATAGCTGGGAATGAACCCGGGGACCAGCAGTACCCCCAAAAAACAACATGCCTCGGATTACGTGAGCCAAACGGGACAGGGTTTTGGGTGGGAGGGCACGGGGTTTACTGTTATCTGGTTAGCAGTAGTAAAGCTTTTGACCCCCCCAGGTTTGGGGAGGGAAACTCCTTTTGCTCCCCTACCCTTGTCATTTTCCATTTTCTCCCTCTCCCCTGCTCCTGTGGGGGATCTGTGTGTGTGTGTGTGTGTACATTTGTGTGTGTGTGTGTGTGTGTACGCACGAGAGGGGAGCAGAGGTCAGCCATGGGTGACCCTCAACTGCCCATCTACGCTTCCTTGGCCTCCCTCCTCCTATCAACTTTTTTTGGGTTGCGTGTGGCGAGTGTTGCAGCACAAAGGCGAACAACAACAACAACAAACCCTTCGAGAACAAAACGCGCCAGGGTTTCTCGTCCCCTTTCCTCCTGGCTCCCGCACCCCTCCCCTCTCGACTCGGACTCCCGCTAGATGTGTAAATGAAACCCAGGCGTCCGGAGTCCCTCTCCTCTGCATGTACAGATTTGCTCTCATAGGACCAAGACAGCAGCTTTCTCCTGCCCCCTCCTCTGTGTGTGTGTGTGTGTATATGCGGGGGCCAGGATGTTACCCTTCTGTCCCAAGGTAACCCATCAAGAGGAAGCGGGGACCCTCCTGGCAGTCATTCCCACTGGTGCTTAACACCACCCTCTCCTCTTGGGCAGCCGTTTTCCCATTTCCTTGGCCCACGACCCAGTACAGAGACCTCAGCCATAGCTCCCTTCCCAGGAAAAATTGTGCCCTTCCTCATCTACCCTGAGGTGGAAGGAGAGGGACCTCTCTGGCTTCTGACTGGGTGAGGGACTTCACCTCTGTGTGTCCCCACCCTCAATAAACTTTTATTTTCTTTGTGTTTTGGGTGGGGAGGGGAGTGGGGACACGAAGCGCCCGTGTTGGGGGGGAGATGTAGTCTGTCCTGTCCCATCTCCCCTTCCCGTTTTGGGATTGTGTTGTCGTGTGAACCAACAAAAACAAGGAGGAAAAAACAAACCGATTTAACAAATAAAAACAGAAGTGGAATATTTAATTATGAGATATAGCCGTCTCATTACATATATATATATATATCTGTGTGTGTCTGTGTTTCTGTCAGGAGAAATGGTGCACAATGAATAGCCCACCTACCCATTACGCAGAATGAAGTGGGGAGACCAAGGTGTTGAAATTCTGGGCTGTACCAATTCAGAGTGAAGGTGGAGACTGTGTTTGTTGTGTATTATTGCCCCTCTTACTAAGTACATGAACACATTGAAGAGCAGCGGCTCTCAAACTTTATTTGGGCCACACTTTCAAAATAAAAATGTGCTCGTGCCACACAATGAACAGAACTAGGGTTGCCCTCCGTATCGCTTGATGCTCCCGCTCTCATTTTGAAAAGGTATCTATCCATATAATGCAAAAAATATTTTGATACCATACCACTGCACCGCAATGTTTAAATGTTTCTTTAATTGTCTACCTGCCACCCTTGCCAACCAAATCAGTGTGGCAGAACCACTGCTGTAGAGAAAGTAGAGTAGCTCCATCCTTGCTCTGCTGGCTATAGCATTTATTTTATTTTTATTTTTTGCACGCACAAAGAACTGCCCCCTTCCCTCTGAAGCGATGCAGCCCAGAATTCTTCTACACTTAATGCCTCATAATGTGCCAATGAGCTCTGAGAAGAAAACCCAAGAGAAAGGAAAGGGAAATGTGGTTTATAGATGGTTTCAGCCAAAGCTTTTATAGGGCTGCTTATTAAGACGTCAGGCATTAAAGATCTCGCACGGTACATGGAGCAAAACGATCCATGCGCCACTGTTATTTGCATCTGACCCGCTGTGGCTTTGCTGATGGGGAGACAGCTACTCTCGCTTAGCAAATTAGGGTGGGGAGGAGCACACAGCTGGGCATCATGCTTGAATTAAATGTTGCCTACGTGGCTTCTGAGAATCAGCTGCAAAGGTGAGAGACAGAATTTAGACTCTAGCTAAGGGTGGATTTGTTGTTCTGCGTTTGGCCACAGGAGGGAGACAAGCAGCCTCTCCCAGCACTGCAGCAAACAGCTAAGTGAGGATGGCTGGTTGCAGGTGGCATTGCGGTGGGTTGGGTGGATAATAATATAGAGAGCGAGCCTTGGCCTGGGATGCCCTCCACTGCTCTTCCTCTCTTCCCCAAGTTCCCTTCTGAGGCTTCAGCTCTGTCCTGACCTCCTCCCCACTGTCTGGCACTGTCCTCTAACTCGAAAGATGCCTCTTGACGCAGCTAATTTAATCGGATTGCTTTTTCCATCTGGCTCCCATGGGGTGGGGAGTGGGGAGAGAGGAGGAGGTCATTGCCACAGCAACAGAAGGATGGAGAGAGAGAGAGAGCAGGGTATTGCCATGGTGACAAAGCAGGCTGAAGTTGCTGACGAAGGAAAGGTGGTGGCGAGGCAATCGGGAGACCCAGGTGCTTGGCTGGGCGGTGGCCCGTTTTCACAGAATTCGTAGAATTTTAGAGCCGGAAGGGACCTTGAGGGTCCTAGAACAACACCCTGCAGTGCAGGAATCTTGCACCAAACATGGGGCGTGAACCCACGACCCAGAAATCAAGGATCTCATGCTCTTTATCAACTGAGCTATAATTTCTTCCTCTCGTTTAAAAATTCTGCAGAGCATCGGAGAGGGCTTTTAGATGCTACTCTGCCACTGCCCCCTGGTTTATGGCTGCCAAATCTTTTAGCTGTCCTCTGCTCCTGTGCCTTTAACACCAGCAAATAGATAGATAGATAGATAGATAGATAGATAGATAGATAGATAGATAGATAGAGATTTAAGCATTCCCTCCCAGTGAAACCAAGCCATGGTGGTGAGAGGCAGCACTCTTTTGCTTAATCATCTTGGCATACAATGGCAGTCATTAAATGCAGCGGAGCCTCATCATCTAGAGATCTAGGGAACTGCTGGATAAAGGGGGCGGGGGAATCTGCCATTTGTGTTTCTTCATTCTAGCATCTTCAGGTGTGACCTGAAAACTACGTTAAGACCTAGGCGAGCTGCCCTAATTTATTAAGTCTGCTACCTCCTCTGAAAATCCATTTTAAGGCTGATGTCTGTTTGAGGCTTCAGCAAGAAAGCCAGTTTTAATCTCAGCAAACGCGACTTGAAACCAACAGCAGGGTATTTTGGGCTGCGTTGCATTTAGGGCAGGGAAGCAACTTTCATCCACGCAGTCCCATTTCTCAAAATAAAGACTTCGCAATCAACGTGTTTCGGGGCGACAACCTCTGGCAGCGAGCACATGGCAATGTTGTGGGGTGCAGTGAACAGGAACCGTCCTGCTGCATCAGTCCAAAGTTCCACTCAATTCACCCTCCTGCTTCCAGCTAAATCAGGGGTCAGCAACCTTTTTCAGCTGTGGGCTGGTCCACTGTCCCTCAGACCATATGGTGGGCCGGACTATATTTTTTGAGGGGGGGGGGGAATGAACGAATTCCTATGCCCCACAAATAACCCAGAGCTGCATTTTAAATAAAAGCACGCATTCTACTCATGTAAAAACACACTGATTCCCGGACCGTCCGCGGGCCGGATTGAGAAAGCAACTGGGCTGCATCCAGCCCACGGGCCTTAGATTGTCTAACCCTGAGCTAGATGGACCTAGGAATCCCAAAATGCAAGGTGTGGTAGCAGGAGTCCTTCCTTCCTGTTGCATGGCTGTAGCAACTGGTATACAATGGCTTCCGTTTCTATTTCAGTACTATGGCTAACAGGCAGGTGGCAAGGGAGTCCTGCAACAAAGTGTTGCAGCACTGAGTGTTCCTGCTCAAGGTCAAGTCACTCTATTCCAGCCAGGATGCTCAATTTTATCTCACCCTCCCGGTGTCAGGACTGAGCGTGCTTGCTTCGCAAGCTGCTTAGGTTTTCGTTTCCCCTCAAAAGATTTGCTTTTACTCCGCTGCAAACCTGGTGTTTTCGCAAGCCTGTGGATGCTTCCTTCTTGTGTGTAGAACGCACTTGGAAAGCTGATGTTACCATTAGCATGTATGAATGCAGACTCCCCCTTCTCTGTTAACTACTCCATTCCCCTTTAAAAGTCATTGGAAGTGATTGCCATTGCCACATCTTGTGGCAGTGAGTTCCAAAGTTATGCGGAAGCAGATTGTGTTTTCGTCCATCCTGAATTTACTGCCACTCGACTTCAGTAAGAGACCTGAAGTTCTAGTGTGACGTGAGAATCGGATAATTAGAAAGGACCTTAAAAGGCATCGAGTCCAACCCACTAAAGGTGGAGATGATATGCTGCTACAACATGTAGCCTTGCCTTGAAAATGTCTAATGAAATAGTCGTCACCACCACCTTCCAAGTCAGTCTGATCAGACTAGATTCAGACTAGTACTGAAACAGAAACTGGAGAGCATGTACCACTGGCTCAGGTGAAATCCCCTTGCAATTTAAGCTCGTTGCTCTGGGGCAGCTTTGGGCAACCTGCTGCCCTCCAGATTTTGCTGGGCTACAACTCCCACCTGAGTTGGAAGCTGTAGTCCATCAACATGTGGAGGGCCACCAGGTTGCCCAAGGCTGCTCTGGAGCAACAGAAAGTAAATTTGCTCCCTTGTCTCTGTGACCTAGAGAGACGCCCCCACCCCACCCCTGGGACCAGCTCCAATGCGAAATTCGGGAGAAGCCGGGCTGAAATGAACAGAATTAGCCGTCCATCTTAACCTGGAATTTATTAAGTGCTCCCAGAATATGAATCACTTGTAAATAGCATAGTATTAAGAGCCCTTGCAATTTCCAAATGGATGAATAATTGCTGGGGGGGGGGAGGGAGGACTTAAAATTGCACAGAACCTGTAACATTAAGAAAGGGTGTTGCCATTCCATTAGTCATTGGGGGATAAAATAGGATGCAAATACATAGAGAGACATGTAAAACTTTGCAATAATGTTGCATACTATGCTATCAGGCGCTAGGGGGCAAAAAAGGACAGGGCAACTCACATGCATTTTAAATTATCTTTGGCCACGTCAGGGCCACAATCAAACCAAATGAATTATTCTGACTGATCTGCCAGACCAAAGCACTCAAAAATGTGGAGAATCTGGATGATTCATGGTGCCACGTGTACGGAATTAGGTTCTGGAGTGTGGTTTTTTTTTGCCCTGACTGTAGACTCTGGAGTTTTGATTTTTTAAAAAAAAAAATTTTGGTGGTTAATCCAGCTCCGAGCAGCAATGACAAGAGGCCTCTCTGCTCGCATTTCCGACGGCCCGCTGACGGCCAGCCTCAAAGCAAGCAGGCGACCTTGAAAAAACGAAGGAACTGTCGTGTATCAACACACACTGTGTGTCCCTATGACCTCTTGGGCAGAGCAGAGTAGGCCCTTGGAGGACATTCCAATTAACACTTCTGCTTCTTTAATGTTACCGGCAGAAGATAAAAGGAGGCCGAACTAAAAGCTGTTCTGGAAGGCCTCCAAGGCCCGGCTACTGGGTGAAGTGTAATGGGAGTTAAATAATCTCACGAAGGCGGAGAGTGCTGGACACAGCCTTATCATGTGCCCGAGATGGGGAAATCCAAGGGCGAGGTCATTGGGAATTCAGGGCAGGGGGGGGGGTTCCTAAGGAATGGGGAGATGAGGGGTGGGAGGCATCCCGCACCCCCCAAAAGTAGGGAGAGCATCAAGGGTTTCTAAGATCTGGAGAGAGCTTCAAAGCCAGGACATGGCACATGGCAATGGAATGAAATAGCAGCGGTATTTACACAGGACAGGGTAACAGCGATATAGGGGGCGAAGGGCTGCCCCAGGCCATTCACACAGGCTCCATCTGCAGCTCATCGGTTTCGGCAGATTCCAATTCATGGAAGGCGGCATGTGAACCAATAACTACCAACGTGGCACCTGCAGGGGGCGACAGACCGGACAGGGAGAAAGCAAAAAGGTTAGGTTAGTTCTCTTTCCATAGTGCTGGGACTCTGACATGCTCTCTGTGTACGCTGCAGCTCCTCAGGGCACCTTGGGCTTGTGGGCAGGGAGAGAAAGGTGCCAAAGTAGAAAGGGAGTCACAACAGAGTGGGATGGAAGACCTGGAATCGCCACCTGGAAGTATTATTATTATTATTATTATTATTATTATTATTATTATTGGTTTGTACCCCACATATGTGACTGGGTTGCCACAGCCACTCTGGGCAGCTTCCAACAGAATGCAAAAATACAACGAAACAACATAACACCACCCACCCATTATGCCAGCACTATTCTCATTAATACAGTTTCCTTTTCAAACATTATTCACATAGCAGGCTTAACTCAAATAAGCCTTTTTCCTGTGCAAATGGCACTGAAAATGGCAAGGGTGGCATAGGAACGGCATGAGATGCTGTCGGAAAATGGAAATAGTTTGCAGAAGCAGATTTTCTGCAAGGTGGGAATAGTTTTGTTTTTTGCAAGTTTTGTATTTTGCGAGAACTAACTCAGGCAGAATGTGGTATGCCAACTTACAGTACTCTATTCCCTTCATATATTATTATTATTATTATTATTATTTGCTCTGATGGTTTAGGTGAGCCCACATCCCACAGAATTTAATTTTTTTTACTGTCCTCTTGCCTGGCGAACATAAGGTGAATTAGTTTTACACCTTATTAATTAGGTATACACCTCTTTCTCAAGAGAAAACCACACAGCTCCTGCTCATTTTTCATCCCCATCCCATGATCTGCGCCACAATGCAAAAAAAAAAAAAAAGAAAAGGACCAGGGTCACGTGCCAGGGCCCCTGAACTAGTGGAAGGCCACAACAATAATGGAGCAGCAAGTGAAGCTGAACTGTGCAACACTGTGGACTAAATTTGAGCAGGGCTGGGAGGGGCAACAGTAAGCAGAAGCTTAAATGCAGACCTTGCAAAATACCGTATGTGTCAGCTGAGAAGCACGAGAAGCAGACGGCCAATAATCAAGGCTTTGTGTATTCTGCAACTTGTAGGTGCAGGTAATGCACACACTCGGCTTCCTGAGAATCTCAGGTTGCACTTCTTAAAAACAAGTTTCCAGTAAGGACTATCACATCTAAGAAGTCAAACAGGGTGCTGAACAGGCGTTAGTGCCCTGAATTAGTGCCTTGCTGCAGCTAGACTGGTGGCTAGGAGCGACCGCCGAGACCACATAACACCGGTCCTGAAAGACTACATTGGCTCCCAGTACGTTTCCGAGCACAATTCAAAGTGTTGGTGTTGACCTTTAAAGCCCTAAACGGCCTCAGCCCAGTATATCTGAAGGAGCGTCTCCACCCCCATCGTTCTGCCCGGACACTGAGATTCAGCACCGAGGGCCTTCTGGCGGTTCCCTCACTGTGAGAAGTGAAGCTACAGGGAACCAGGCAGAGGGACTTCTCGGTAGTGGCACCTGCCCTGTAGAACGCCCTCCCACCAGATGTCAAGGAAATAAACAACTATCTGACTTTTAGAAGACATCTGTTTTAATGTATTTTTTATCTTTTGCTGGAAGCTGTCCAGAGTGCTGGTGGGAAACCCAGCCAGATGGGCGGGGTATAAATAAATAAATTGTTGTTGTTGTTGTTGTTATTTTCTGAAGGCAGCCCTGTTTAGGGAAGTTTTTAATGTTTGAGGTTTTATTGTGCTTTTAATTCTGTTGGGAGCTGCCCAGAGTGGTTTGGGGAAACCTAGCCAAATGGGTGGGGTATAAATAATAAATTATTACTATTATTATTATGCACAGCAACTCCTGACTAGCAAAAGCAGAATAAATTATGCAAACTACGAGGCTATTACGTAATGCAACCACATTTGCCTAAGTTATGCACATCACAAAATTTAGCTCTTCTTCCTGCAGGATTTATGCGTTTTAAAGAGAGTACGGGATACATTGTGGCACATGCAGTCATGAGCAGTGCAAGAGGGAAAGCTCTCCTCCC
Organism: Podarcis gaigeae; assembly: GCF_964106915.1. Lineage (NCBI taxonomy): Eukaryota > Metazoa > Chordata > Lepidosauria > Squamata > Lacertidae > Podarcis > Podarcis gaigeae. The sequence continues at coordinate 80,020,234 of NC_139684.1, forward strand.
GAGTAACTCCACAGGAACACTTTTTACAACTTGCTGTTTGTGCAAGCTGTGGACTGTCTCCCAGATTTCCAGGAAACAAAAGACGACACACACCCCTTCTATTTTATTACCCAGAAATGGAAGGTGGTTTGTGTCTCACAGCTGGAATGCGGTTGTTCACTTACCCAGCACCCAGAAGACAGCGGAGCCGGCTCCCGCCAGCCAGAAGAATGGGAAGGAAACGCCCCCAGCCAGGCCGTATTGGTGGGCTGTGCTGAGCTCCCGCCCTAAAGAAAAAGAGGTTGAGTGAGAATACAGGGGGCAGGAATACCAGGCTCACGCTCTAACTCTCAGGGCCTTTCGAGACAAAGCTGGAAGCCCCGGTTGCCTGTGTAAATTGACCACCGGCCCAACAGCAGAGATTTGCCTGATTACTGCAAATGAACACAAGACACCTAGCGCTCTATGGTCTACTCTAGCTACAAACTACAGGGTTGAAGCCTAGCAAGAAAAGGGCATTCGCCAGTGATCTGCATCGTTCTTGTTGATGCACCGCCACCTGGTGGCTACTCTGGGAGCTGCAACCTTCGAGGACGCTTCAAGGCATGACAGAGCTTCAAGGAATGTCGTCCACGAAAGGGGCTGGGGTGTCCAAATCACATGGCCAAGAACTGCCCCCTCCCTTTTCATGACATGAGCACAGCAGCACTCCTCCTGCTGGAGATTCCCAGCAACCGGTAAAGATCCCTGGAAGATTGCCTTCTCCCCAACAGACCTACCCGAGTCCTATGATGGGATAGCTCATTCGGTAGAGACTTAATCTTGGGGTTGTGGGTGATTGTGTATTGCAGGGGGGTTGGACTAGATGACCCTCGTGGTCCCTTCCAACTCTACAATTCTATGAATCTAACCTCGGAGATCCTTTTCAGAGGCCCTACTCCAGATTGCGTTTGTTGTTGATTAGTCGTTTAGTCATGTCCGACTCTTCATGACCCCCTGGACCAGAGCATGCCAGGCACTTCTGTCTTCCCGCAATTTGGTCAAACTCATGCTGGTAGCCTCGAGAACACTGTCCAACCATCTCGTCCTCTGTCGTCCCCTTCTCCTTGTGCCCTCCATCTTTCCCAACATCAGGGTCTTTTCCAGGGAGTCTTCTCTTCTCATGAGGTGGCCAAAGTATTGGAGCCTCAGCTTCAGGATCTGTCCTTCCAGTGAGCACTCAGGGCTGATTTCCTTCAGTATGGAGAGGTTTGATCTTCTTGCAGTCCATGGGACTCTCAAGAGTCTCCTCCAGCACCATAATTCAAAAGCATCAATTCTTCAGCGATCAGCCTTCTTTATGGTCCAGCTCTCACTTCCATACATCACTACTGGGAAAACCATGGCTTTAACTATAAGGACCTTTGCTGGCAAGGTGATGTCTCTGCTTTTTAAGATGCTGTCTAGGTCTGTCATTGCTTTTCTCCCAAGAAGCAGGCGTCTTTTGATTTTGTGACTGCTGTCACCATCTGCAGTGATCATGGAGACCAAGAATGTAAAATCTCTCACTGCCTCCATTTCTTCTCCTTCTATTTGCCAGGAGGTGATGGGACCAGTGGCCATGATCTTTGTTTTTTTTATGTTGAGCTTCAGACCATATTTTGCGCTCTCCTCTTTCACCTTCATTAAAAGGTTATTTAATTCCTCCTCACTTTCTGCCATCAAGGTGCTAAATGAAGTGAAACAGGTGGCTACCAGAGACAGGGCCTTGCAGTGGTGGCCCCCCAGCTGTGGGAATGTCTACCTTATGGTTATTCTGGCATCAGGTGAAGACACTGTCATTTCTCAGGCTTCTCAGAAATCTGTGTTTTTAGCGTTCTGAAACACTGCTTTTATTCTGTCCTATGCTGCAGGTTTTTTACTTTATTTTATAATATTGTTTTGACTGTATGTCATCGTTTTATGCCGTAAGCCACTCCGAAAACAAGGTTAGTGGGTGGCTTTAGAGAAATATAGGAGTAAACGGGCAATGTTATGGCTTCAGTGATCGTGGTAGTTATGTAATCAGCATGCAATCTATGCACTGGTATGAATTTTCTCTATCACACACAGCTTGTCAATGCCAGCCTCCCTCTACGTACCAAAGACAACAAGTTGTGACTGCTGGGTCTTCAGGTAAATGATGTAACAGGCTCCAAAGAAGACAGCAAGCGCAATCAGGAGCAGTGGAGACGTGATGCTGCCAGGGCAGAGAGAGAGGGTTAGAAGCATCAAGAAAGATCACAGATCATCAACCCAACCCTCTCCCCAAATCACAGTAATAATCATAAAAGGGTTCCCAGCTTTGGGACATTACACAGTATTCCTCAGTGACCCTTAAGCAGCAAAAATCTGCATAAGAGCTAAAGCCAACCTGCTTGCAGATCCTCCTTGTTATTTGTCTGCTTATGAGAGCTACTGTTTCATATCGCAGGTGGCAGAACTGAATGTCTAAATGCCCCCCTGAAAAGTGAAATAAACGTTCTCGACTGAATGCTCTCCCCTCCAAAAAAAATCAAGGAAAATGATAACCTGAAACCTCCTGTCTGACATGCTAACTTTGACTATTTGTCTATCTCTGTTTGTATGTCATAAACATACAATCTACTGCTTCAGGGCAAACATGCAACTTCTTCGCTGCTCTCTCCATTCTTTCTTCCAGTGACACCTCAGTATCATAACAAACAAACATTGCTCTGTCAGAAGGGATATTTCCACATCTTGTGCCTAAAGCAGCCTTCCCCTGAGACCAGCTCTGTGGCTTATCCCAGCTGTGGGACAAAAGGCTCCTCAGTGCATGCTCAGTGATGCCCTCAAAGTTAAGAGGGTTCCTTCCCACGCCCTCAAAACCCCACTCACAGGCAATAGACGATGAGTCCCAGAAAGACAAAGACGTAGTTGCTCTGAAAATATTCCACGTTGCGCACCAGCCGCTTGCAGAGCTCCCCAAAGTTCCGAGGCTTCCCAAAGCGCCGCTGGTCGATGAAGTTGGCCCAGGGCCGGATGGTGGCCCGGCGCTGATCCAGCCACTCCTTGGCGGGTCCTTGGGGCAGGAGAGCTGGAATGTTGATCCTGGGGAGGGAGGGAGGGGAGGGGAGGGGAGGCCAAGAGAATGAGAAGAGGGCCAAGTCACAAGAGCCACATAATAATAATAATAATAATAATAATAATAATAATAACAACAACAACAACACGATCCCACCAGATGTCAAGGCAATAAGCAACTATTTTACTTTTAAAAGACAACTGAAGGTGGCCCTGTTTAGGGAAGTTTTTAATGTTTATTGCTGTATTGTTTTTAATATTCGGTTGAAAGCCACCCAGAGTGGCTGGGGTATAAGTAATAATAATAATAATAATAATACCTCACCCATCTGGCTGGGTTTCCCCAGCCACTCTGGGCGGCTTCCAACAAAATATTAAAATACAATAGTCTGTTAAACATTAAAAGCTTCCCTAAACAGGGCTGCCTTCAGATGTCTTCTAAAAGTCTGGTAGTTGTTTATTTCCATGACAACTGAGGGGAGGGCGTTCCACGGGGGGTGCCACTACCGAGAAGGCCCTCTGCCTGGTTCCCTGTAACTTGGCTTCTCGCAGCGAGGGAACCGCCAGAAGGACCCACGTAGAGCGCATTGCAGTAGTCCAAGCAAGAGATAACTAGAGCATTCACCACTCTGGCAAGACAGACTGCGGGTATATAGGGTCTCATCCCTATCTCAGCCCACATGCCCCCCCCCAAAAAAAACTCCAAAAGAAGAGGCCCTGGACTGAGCCAGCAGCCTTCTTTGCTGGAGCAGGGATGGGAGAACCTGCTCTCAAGACCAGGGCTACATTCCGTTGGAGCCAACTTTCCAAGGAACCAGATGCAGGCAGTGGGTGTGTCCAAAGGGTGCGTAGCTGCAGCTTGCAATGTTCCAATGATATATCAATATATCACCCACACCTAATAGGGAGGCCACCACACACCCTCATGTACACATGACCCTTACGTACAGCAGAAAACACAAACACAGCCTCCTCTTCACCACTGCTCAGCTGTTTCCAATTCGGTGGGCAGTAGGAGATGGGGAACGTGAGGAAGACTTATCTCTCTGCCCTGCTCAGCTGAGCGGCAGTCACAAGCTCATTGGGAAACTGCCACTTCTCCATTGCTTGCATGGCTCGGCCTACCTCCTGCTTCAGCTGGTGCCACAAGCAGCCATTTCAGAACGTGCTGCTGCTGTGGTTCTCTTTGGACCACCCCAAGGAGAGGCAAGGCCCAGGAGAGGCAGCAGGGCCTGTGCAAACAACTGGGCAAGATTTGGGCTGTGGGATGCCAGTTCCTCACCCCAATCTAAAAACTATAATGCTCCATCCCATTTAAGGGGCTTCCCACCCCCTCCCAGCTCCTTACTTGGTGCCCAACACGGTCCCTGCTGTCTCCATTTCAGTGGCAGGGTTGAAGAGATGCTCGGGTCCTGTTTTGTTTGCCATTGTGCTTCGGTCAATTACAGAGAAGGTAGCGCTACAGAGAGATGGGAGAAGAGGGAGAGAATCAGGCATAACACTCAGAAGCTGGTTTTATCACATGTGGTGGGAATGTAAAAAGGTGAAATGCTTCTGGGAGATGATATATAATGAGTTGAAAAAAATGTTGAAATATACATTTATAAAGAAACCAGAAGCATTTCTATTGGGCATTGTGGGGAGTGACATAAATAGAAAGGAATGTAAGCTCTTTTTATATGCCACAACAGCAGCAAGAATATTAATGGCCCAAAAATGGAAGAAAGAAGAGTTACCGTCGATTGAAGAATGGAGGATGAAGTTAATGGACTATGCAGAATTAGATAAAGTAACAGGAAGGATTCGAAACCGACGAGACCAGAAATTCACGGAAGACTGGAGTAAATTTACAGACTATTTGAAAAGTAATTGTGAAGAACAGATGACGTTTGTAGGGTTGCAAGAAGTTTTGTGAGGAGTATTATTAGAAGTATTGTAAAAATGGACAAGGGGGAGAATGATTTGTTAAGAGATGTAAAGGCAATATAAAGTTAAGAAATGAATAAGAAGTGGTTAAAATGGTGGATCATCAGTGGTGCTGATGGAAGTCTAAAAAGATTGTATAAGTGATAAGTTTTGTGGTACATTTTATAATTTATATGTTTAAATTAATAAAAAATATATATAAAAAAAATACCACTCAGAAGTTGGTGGCGGAGACAGGTGTGGAGATCAGAGTGCTGTCCGGAGAAAGCTAGGAAAGAAGACCATTGCTGGTTTAGGATGTAGAATCTAAGGGGCACTTCACACATTATAAACAGGCAAAATAAAATTTAATGATGCTCCTTTGGCTGCTTTCCAGTCCTCAAGTGTGGAGGCTAATCTTAGGGACATGTTACATGTGTCTGTTAAGAAGATCAGCAATTTCACATCTGATTTGTTTAAGAATCACATATGAGCATAGGAAGAGACTGCTGGATCAGGCTAATGGCCCATCTAGTCCAGGATCCTGTTCTCACAGTGGCCAACCAGATGTCTGTGGGAAACCTGAAAAGCAGGACCTGAGAACCCGCTGCTCCTGTGGCTTACGGCAACTGTTACTTCAGAAGTTAGCTTTAAACAAATATTTGCTGCCAGAGTGGCAAAGAGTTAGTGCAGACAGCCTCTGAGATGATCTCACCCACAATGCCTTGCTCAGAAGAAGGGCACTTTCCTGAAAGTGAGGGGTGGGTGTTTTGGAGAGCCTTCTTTGTGGGGAATGTACTCCAGCGAAAGTATAGAAATGAGGCACAGCATCCTGGACAAAAATACATCTGCTGTTCATCTGAACATGGCAGGGTTGCTTGTATTCAAAGCAAAAAAACTGCCCACAAGCTTTTCTGCAGAGGTACCCCAAATTCTAAAACACTAGCAATTCTGAGTCCTGGATAAAATCATGGAAGTTAACAATATTGCAGGACTTCTTCTCAATTTCTTTAACTTATTCAGCTTCTACTAGCCACTTATTCAGCTTCTACTAGCCACCAAGGGGGTGGCATAAGAGCATCTATGCAGTGTGTGGAAGTTCTACCCAGTGACTCCTGGAAATCTTAAAATCAGTAGCCCCTCCGATTTCAGTAATTTGATTAGACAGTGCACGAAGAACATTTATAAAGCCCCCAAAACAGAGAAAGATGATATTCTGAGCTTGTGAGGAATTGTGGGATACATACATCATTCCTAATTGGTTACTTCACTTGCATGTAGCCCCTCTAAATCCTGCTCCCCAATACAAGGAGCATTAGCCACCAGAATTTTTACAAATCATAGCTGCCCCTTGTATTTTGTTTTCGGCTGGTAACCCAACAATTATCTAGGCACCAAGGTGATGGTTCCAGACATCTTGTTTGCCTTTTTCTGCCCCTTTTGTTCTCCCATGCAAATTCCAAATAAAACCACTCAGCAGCAGAATCTGACCAGTTTTACTTTTCGGGAGGCAAATTGGCAGTTCTTACTTAGCCAGCAAGTGCCTTATAAAATCCACCCACAGCTCTGTAAACAAATATATCCTGTACAGAGGAGCCAGCTAGCACAAAAAAAGTGCCAAGCAGATCCAGAATAGTAAACTGGTTGGATTAGAAGAGTCACAACAGGAGGGTGATATATTACTGACAACATAATTAAATAACTAATTGGTTAATTATGCTTTTAATGTACACTGTGTTTAGGGAAGTTTTTAACGTTTGATGTTTTATCATGTTTTTAATATTCTGTTTGGGCAGTTCTCCTGCACAGGGTGCAGAGCCAAGAGGAAGCCTAATAATAACAATACCTATATTTATACGGATAAACAAGAAATATTGGGGGGGGGGGAGCGTCAAATTTTGTCCTCGCTCAGGGCGCCAGATTACCGAAGTCCGCCTCCTTATTAGCCAAGATACAAGGTTTAAGGAGAGAAGATAGGAGCAGTGTCCAATTTGGTTTACTACCGGCTCAGGGTGGTCACCTAATCCCCTGAGTACAGCTTGAGACGAGGCCTTCCCTCGCTAAATTCCTGATAGCGCAGGGTGTGTCTCACACATTTTAGCAGTTTTTGGCTGACTTGCAAGCGGGGAGGGGAGCTACAGGCTCAGCAAAAAAAAAATTAAGCCCCCTTCCAGGCGCCTCCGCCTGAGAGCGGCCCAGAGGATGCTCTGCGACCAAGACTCCCCCTGCATCCAGGGTTGCCCCTAGCAACAGCGGAACCCCACGCTCACTCACCTGCCTCCTTTGGAATCTGGACCAGCTCCTCGCCGGAAGCGGAGTGTGGCTGCGTGGCAGGGGGAGGAACGCGCGTTTACATTAGCAGGCGGCGGGGAGCATGCTGGGAAATGTAGTCTTCACGTGCTTGCAGCTCCCATAGCGAGTGAGGGCAAAGGAGAGTGCGGAAGCGCCACCTTCCCCGCATGGGCGTAACAAAGCAGCACTTGCCGCCCTCCCGCCCCCCTATTCTTGGACTGCAACTCCCATCAGCCCTAGCCAGCATGGCTGCATGCTGAGGCTGATGGGAGTTGTAGTCCAAAATCTCAAAGGCTGCAATAGAGTATCTGTTAACTGTGCGTGGTTAGCTCCTGTTTTCTGGCTGGCGCACCTCTCACCTTTTTCTCAATTGTTAGGGAACCTGTAAGCCTTCTGATAGATTCCTGCATTGCAAGGGATTGGGCTAGATGGCCATCAGGATCCCTCCAACTCTACGATATTGCTGGACTACAACCCCCAGCCTGGCCACACACACACACACACACACACACACACACAATATCTGGAGGGTGAGGGTAATAGTGGCTTTCTTGCTTATGCAGTCAACCAGATCTATAAGAATACTGTAGTATCTGATATGTTTGTGCTTTCTGCAGTATAAGTATTTCATTTTGTCCTTATTTGTATTACTTTTTTAAAAAGATATTTATAATTTTCATTTATAACAATAATAATTTACAACAATTATTTAACCAAGTTTTAACATTTTCAGTTTTGACTCCCTTCCCCCGCTTTTTCGTCCTTTCCTGCATGCTCCAGATTGCCTTAACTTACTCTTTTAATCATCTATTCTCATATACGGTATATATCTCATATATTTTTTAAGTTTTGAACTGCCCTGTGATCTTCAGATGGACAGTATACAAATTAAACAACAGCAGCAGCAACAACAACAACATATTTATATATATATATATATATATATACAGCCATCTTCTCAAGAAAACTCTTCACAAAGTTCAAGAGGTCAAGACACAAAGACTTTAGCAACTAATCCACACCTAATGACCCACCTAAGTGGTACTCAGGATATCACTCAAGAAATCACTCAAGGTATCTCTCAAGTAATTAAGGAACAAAAGAAGAAAAGGCACACTAGCCTGGGAACTTCCTCTCTGCCCAGAACATTGGAGGCTAGACACCACACCCCCTCTACAGTATTTATAGGAACTCAAACATTGAGATCCCGCTCTGTTCCAGTAACAAGAAGCCGAAAGCACCAGCCTGAAGATGACGAGTGAGACCTCCTCGAAACGTCGCCTAGACACCCCAACTTTTACACGGGAAGACACCCGAGGACACCAAAACCTGCATTCCTGTACCCGTGAAAATCTACGAAAGCAAATATCTTACCTCTACGGGGAGGAAACCTTCCAGCTGACAAGAACCTACGAGAAACTAGAAGTCCGAAGAGCCACCATCTTATGTGATCTCTTGTTCCTACGCAACTGCCGAGACAACAAATTAATTCCCACATGCTTCCAACTTAAATTCCATTCTAAAACCCCAGCCACCGAAAGGATCCTGAAACGAACTGAACTATCCCTAATCAGAAACGAACTACACAAGAAAAGATACCTACTAGACCAAACCAACAAAGATCTACTCACTCTTCACCTCAAACTCTGTAACAAAATCCACCCTGCACTCTGGGACAAATGCAAACAACTAGCCGTCTGGAGAGCTGAAACGGAGACCTCACATAAGACAGACACACACACCAACAAACTCCACAAACTAGAGAAACGCCAGAAGCCCGGCCACCCTCCACAGCAACCCATGAAACAAACAGTACATAACATATCAGACAGGATCCTCACCACAACTGAAACCAAAGTACTCTCCAAAGGTTTCAACTTTGCAGTCGCCCCGAGACGCATCCCCACGGAAAACATCATATGCGGAGTCGAAGCTAGCCTAACCAAATTCAACCCAGATGAAGCCAATAAAATCAGACTTGAAGTCACCAACATCCTCTGCTCCAGCAAACCACCCAGAAGCAATTTACACAAAGAAGAACAGAAAGCACTCACCAACCTGAGGAAAGACAACAACATAATCATTCTCCCAGCAGACAAAGGTAATGCCACAGTGGTGATGAACACATCGGACTACCAAGCAAAACTATCAAAGCTACTCCAAGATCCTGCCTACAAACCTATAAAAACAGATCCCACCACCTATCTGGAAAAAACCACCAAATCCAAAATAAAAGCCTCTCCTATCAGTGAAGAAATCCAGCTAAGAATCATCCCCAGAGAAAAATCATCCAGATGCCCCAAACTCTACGGCCTCCCCAAGATACACAAAGAAGGAACACCACTCAGACCAATAGTCAGCTCCATAGGCTCACCTCTACAAAATCTCGCTAAATTTCTCGCCAAGCAACTTCAGCCCTATGCAGAATCCATCTCTTCACACGTACCAAACTCCTTCCAGTTCATAGAAACAATAAAGAAGCAAAACCTACATCCTAATGACCTACTTGTGAGCTTCGATGTTGTATCTCTCTTCACACAAGTGCCCATTAATGAAGCCTTGACAGCTATTCAAAACAAATACAATCCCCCCGAATACATCTTGGACCTGACCAACCACTGCCTAACCAACACGTACTTCATCCACAATGGACAAAGATACAAACAGATAGAAGGAGCACCTATGGGATCACCCCTCTCACCGGTCATCGCAAACCTGTACATGGAACACTTTGAAACCAATGCTTTAGACAAGTCAGAACACAAACCCAAACTTTGGCTCAGATATGTTGACGACACCTTTGTAATTTGGCCACACGGGAAGGAAAAACTGGATAGCTTCCTCACACATCTCAACAACTTACACCCCAAAATACAATTCACTATGGAAATAGAAGCCAACAACCAACTTCCCTTCCTTGAGACGTCCTAATCTACAAAAAACCTGATGGCTCCCTAGGACACACTATCTACCGGAAAAAAACACACACCAACCGCTACTTACATGCACAATCACACCACCACCCTGCACAAATAAACTCCGTAGCCAAGACTCTCATCTCCAGAACCAAACGCCTGGCTGACAAAGACCACTTGACAACTGAGTTACAGAATCTCTCAAATGTGTTAATTGCCAATGGATACCAGCAAAACAGGATTACGAAGCTAATCCAAAAGGAAACACCCCCCAAAAACCAAGACACAGAAGAAAACAATGGCATGGCCCTCCTTCCTTATATCAAGGGCACTACAGATAAAATTAGCAAAATCCTCCATAAACACAATATCAAAACAGCCTTTTGCACCAACCAAAAAATAGCCAATATCCTCAGAAACCCCAAGGATAAAATCCAGTTGGAAAACCAAGGGATCTATGAAATACCCTGCAAAGTCTGCCCAGCCACGTACATTGGACAAACAAACAGACGAATAAATGCACGTATCGCAGAACACAAGAATGCCGTCAAAAAAGAAGAAAAAACTTCCTCTCTTTTCCAACACATGAAAGAAACAGGACACGAAATTAATTTTGCAGATTCCAAATTGCTCTTTAACACGGAACATCACCACAAGAGAATAATCATGGAAGCCATCGAGATAGAGAAACACCCTCACAACATGAACAAGCGTGACGACACATCCCGCTTGCCAGACATCTGGAAATTAGCCCTCCCCACAAAAACTGACACCAGATCCAGAGGCACACAGAACGCCAACACCAATCAACCACACCAGACCCAAACCCAGACCCTCTCCACAGATGAATTACTGACACCATCCAGTAGCCAATCCATGGTGGCACCTCCGGATGCTGCACCCCCCTGCAATCCCTACACAGATCTGGCTGACACAAGCCACAAAACCACAGCTCGCCCCTATACACGAAGCCAAGCCAAAGCACAACTAAGTGCAATACAGCCATCTTCTCAGGAAAACTCTTCACAAAGTTCAAGAGGTCAAGACACAAAGACTTTAGCAACTAATCCACACCTAATGACCCACCTAAGTGGTACTCAGGATATCACTCAAGAAATCACTCAAGGTATCTCTCAAGTAATTAAGGAACAAAAGAAGAAAAGGCACACTAGCCTGGGAACTTCCTCTCTGCCCAGAACATTGGAGGCTAGACACCACACCCCCTCTACAGTATTTATAGGAACTCAAACATTGAGATCCCGCTCTATTCCAGTAACAAGAAGCCGAAAGCACCAGCCTGAAGATGACGAGTGAGACCTCGTCGAAACGTCGCCTAGACACCCCAACTTTTACACGGGAAGACACCCGAGGACACCAAAACCTGCATTCCTGTACCCGTGAAAATCTACGAAAGCAAATACCCTATATATATATATATATATATATATATATAGGGTATTTGCTTTCGTAGATTTTCACGGGTACAGGAATGCAGGTTTTGGTGTCCTCGGGTGTCTTCCCGTGTAAAAGTTGGGGTGTCTAGGCGACGTTTCGACGAGGTCTCACTCGTCATCTTCAGGCTGGTGCTTTCGGCTTCTTGTTACTGGAGATCCCGCTCTGTTCCAGTAACAAGAAGCCGAAAGCACCAGCCTGAAGATGACGAGTGAGACCTCGTCGAAACGTCGCCTAGACACCCCAACTTTTACACGGGAAGACACCCGAGGACACCAAAACCTGCATATATAGGGTATATATATATATATATATATATATATATATATATATATAACGTTTTCAGGTTTTTACAATAATCCTGCCAATGTCTTGATCTGTTTACAGTTTGTTTGTAAATACTCAATAGACCACTTTCTATTCCTTTCTAAAAAGTTTATTATCTTGATTTCTTATTCTTCTAGTAACTTTCACCATATCTGAATACTCCATTAAGTTTCTGTATCCAATCTTCGTTCTTCGTGACCTCTTTGTCCTGCCACTTTGGGGCAAATAACATTCTTGCAGCTGTAGTCGCACACATGTATTTGTATTAATTGTTGGTGGATCGAGGATAAAGGACTAGATTTTTTTCTTGCTTATCTGACCAACACTTTGTTTTTAATGGGGTAGTTAATCTTCCCTCAGCTTTGCAAACCTTATCTGTTTATTTGTTATTTTATTTATATTTTAAACACCTTTTAGGGCACCCTGACCTCACATTGTGGCTGTAAGACACATGAAAATACAGTGGCGATAAACAAAGAGGTTCTGCTCTTATGCATGTTACCTCAGCCCAGCTGAACGCTGATGGACGTACTTCCAAGTATACGAACATAGGATTACACTGTCTCAGAAGGTAATATGGGATGGTTCAGTTGGGCCTGTTAATTTATAGCATTAAGTTCCTTTGTACTCAATTGAGATAATCATTTATTTATTTAGCTCCATCATTGTTGGTTTTCCTTGCCCCGAGGCGCCTGCGATCACCAGAGGTGAAGCAACAGAGGATAGGGAAGAAAGTGGCTGCATGGCTAAGCAGGCATGGAATGTGCAATTGTCTGTGTTTCACAAGTGCTTGCACTTGGTTGAGTTCAATCCTCAAAGCTGATCAAAGGATGCTTCCTTCTATCAGGCCAAACTATCTGTTCTTCCGGTTTAGCTCAGTAGGTCTGCTCTGATGGGCAGCAGCTCTCCTGGAGAGGTCTAGCCCATAGCTGTCACGCGTCCCTTATTTGGCAGGACAGTCCCTTATCCCAGCGCCATGTCCCGCTGCTGTCCCTTATTGATGATGTCCCTTAAATTTCCCAGGTTTCAAAGGAAGCAGCTCCTCTCCCTCCCTGCCGGCCAGGGAGGAGGGAGGCTCCAACTGTGTTGCTTGGCTGTGTTGCTCACCCAATAAGAAGTCTAAGAATGACTGGGGGGTGGAGCTTGCATGTCTTGTGTTGATCAAATCGGCTGCGTTGCCTGGGGACTTGCCTTTGCTCAGCGCTTCCCAACGGAGAGGTGACGGTGGTTTTCCTTGAGGCTTTGTTTGGCTGCTGGCTGGGCTTTCTGCCTTTGGCTCAGAGGGGCTCAGAAGTTGAACATACCTGTGCCCGGAAAATCCTTTATTTTGGCTGCTGATCCCTTATTTTTGAGGCTGCTGGTCCCTTATTTTCAAATCTGTAAACTGACAGCTATGCCTTAGCCCTAACCCTTTTAACTCAGGCTGTCAAGGATTGAACTTGAGAACTTCTGCCTCTCCCAGAAGTTTCCCTCCATGCCATAAAAAAAGCTTCATGGGCTGATTTCTGTATATGAGTCCTTGGTTAGACAGACAGGAGCAGGCCACGTTGTCTTTTCTTAACCCCCTGGCCAGTTAGCACCCCTAAGTCTTCTATCGGGCCAGGGGATCACACTCATTCTCACTTAACCCATTCTTCCAAAAAAACAAACTCATGCAGTTTGAGACAATGATTATTTTATTTTGACACAATTTTCAAGGTGGGATGACCGCAGGGGCTGAACAGAGGAGAGCTGTATCTTTTCCTCTTTCCTTGTGCAAGGACAATAGGTCTTTTGCTCTGCAGTTGATACGCTTCTGGGTTCAGAAGCTGGCCTCCGTCCCTCACTGCCATTGATCCAGCTACTTCGTTCTCCCTGCAGGAGTGAAAAATGTCTGCCAGCTTCCCTTCTGCTTCAGTTCTTGTTCTTCAGCTCTCGGGCGAGTTGACAGAGGCCGCAGAATGGACAGCAGGCCATGACCACCCAGTCCTCACAAATGGAGCCCTGGGTTTCGGAAACAAAGAGGCTGCGTTAAAATGGAAGGTCGGGGGCAAGTGAAGTTGTGTAGCTCCCAAGAGACAAAACTTGAGACAGAGGCTGAAATTCCTAACCATCTAGGGATTCATTTCAGCCAAACTCAGGCAAATCAGCCTTAGAGCTGGTTCAGCAAAGGCACACCGCCCACACATTGATTATTATAGCACTTTTAAAAAATTGCAAGAGCACTTTACTTTTGAATATTCAATTGTGTTTCCAGCTCTTATGAGCAAGGTTCATTTTCCCAATGAGTCCCAAAGCAATGATAAAAGTCAATTCAAAAGCAACATCCATCAGGAAAATAAAGGGCACTTAACTAGGGGCATAAGAGAAAACAACTTAAGTGCCAGGCAGGCCTCTCTGGGGATGATGGTATTCCAAATACAGGGGGCCACCACAGAAGAGGCCCTCCCTTCCTATTAATCTCTGCCATCAAATACTGCCAAATGACTAGAATAAAATGTCCCGGGATGTCCTCATGCATATAGTAGCAGCGTAATATGCTGAAGTCAGCAAATAAAGGTTTGAATGGAAAAGAAAAACATTGTGCCTGCACATCAAGCTGCTGCTAAAAGCCAGACTTTCAATGGTCATCTGAAAAGTTGGGCAGCCCTAAGGAACTCTAATCATGGTAAGAAAACCAGCAATGGGTAGATGATGATTTACTACTTATACCCAGCCCATCCACCCCGTTGTGTCTTCTTCCTTGGTAGGTTTCAGGTACATAACTAGCTTGATACCTACCAACATATTTTGAGTAAGGATGGGCAAATATGTCAATTTTGGTTTGTCTCATTTTTTAAACGTTCCCAGTCTTAATTTTTCCACATCAGTTTGCAGGGCTTTTGTTTTTTAAAGTTGCTATGAAACTAATTAGCATTTTGACGCAAATTTCTCTTAATATAGTTTGTATGCAGTTTTGCCTGATTTACACATTTTTTGCAAAGCAATATTCCCACACATAATGCATTTTTGTATGGCCTTTGCAGTAATATACGCATTTCAATTAACACCTTGCCCTAGTATTTGCATTTTTGTTCACATTGCTTGAACTGCGCTGCAACATTCAGAGAAGTGCAAATTTCAAAGGACGACTGCGTTTTGGTTCGTGCATTGTGTCAGAAAATGCAAATTGGTAAGGTTTGCTTTTAAACATGAGCTGAATCAGATTCCTCCTCCGTGCCTAATTTCGAACCTATAAAAAGGTATTCATTAAAACAGACTGGGCTTTTCTTTTGGAGCAGAACAGCAACTCCACCCCAGCTCCACGCCTGGCCAGCCCATCAGTTTAACTACCACCCCAACCCCTCTCCCCACACCCATCTTTATTTGACTCCCCACATCTCACCTCAATGTGGAATCTCTCGCGCACACTGGTCCGCAGAGCAACGATAGTACCAGGCAGGTACGGGAGGCAGCAGCACTCACCTGCCTGCTCTGACACACGGCAGGCAAGGATGCACGGAACGAAGGTACCACAGAGACCTGGAGGAAGGGAGACAGAAGCATTCTGCATGTATCCGGAGGAAGGCAAATGATTTCCAGTGAGGGCTCTGGAAACCAAGTCCTATAGGGGATATGGATATGTTTAGCTGGGAGAAAAGAAGGTTAAGGGGAGAGATTATAATCCAAAGAGGTTGTCAGGCAAAAGGTGGAGCAGATTTAAAACTATGGAACTTGCAATTGCAGGAGGTGGTGAAGGCCACCAATTTGGTTGACCACCGGTGCTTTCATAGAATCATGCATTACTTTAAGTACTGTATTTTTCCATGTACAAGACGATATTTCCCCCCCAAAATTTTTTAAGTTTAAAATTGGGGGTTGTCTTATACATGGAATGTTGCAGTTAATTATTTCTGAATTTTAGGCTCAAAAAATAGGGGGCATGGAAAAATCTTATACATGGAAAAATACAGTAAATGCATGTTTATGGGTTTTGTTGGCGGGCGGAATGGTCTGGGGGCTAGTTATTCAAAACATGTCTAGTTGCCGTACCGCTCTGACCAGTAGGTTGGGCCAGTTGAATTTAGAGAATTAAAAGGCTGTTTGGTGGAGACAGCGAGATAATAAAAACATCCACTTGGTGGCAGCAGTGAGGTTAAGTAGGAGGAGGGGTTAGCTAAGCTCATGGGCAGGCAAACTAAGGCCCGGGGGCCGGATGCGGCCCAATCGCCTTCTAAATCTGGCCCGCGGACGGTCCGGGAATCAGCATGTTTTTACATGAGTAGAATGTGTTCTTTTATTTAAAATGCATCTCTGGGTTATTTGTGGGGCATAGGAATTTGTTAATTTCTTTTTTTCCCAAAATATAGTCCGCCCCCCCAAAAAATGGTCTGAGGGACAGTGGACCGGCCTCCTGCTGAAAAGGTTTGCTGACCCCTGGCTAAGCTGGTTTGCTTGCCTCGCTTTCTTTGCACAGTGCAGGTCGCACTTGATCCTGTGCTGTTACACCCCAGTTGCAGTCTGTCACTCTGACCATTACACATCACTGTCTCCCAATGCCTAAGCTTCCTGCATAAGCCTAATGCAGAAGATTCCTTCCATCGGCCTGTTTCTTCCTAATGCTTCACCTCATTCTTCCTAATTACTTCTTCCCCTGTGTTTTCGTTTTCTCCCCCGTGCCACTCGCCATTACATTTAGATGCTGAATCTGATGGCAGGGCCCGTGCTATTCCTCATTTCTGCATTGCCCCAAGCAGTTTTAAGTAACAATATAAAAAAGGCACGCACTGTCCATGAGGGAGGCGCCATCTGTTTCGAAGGAACACCAAGTTTCATGGATATAGAAAAATCCTTGGGGGCAAGAGGGGGCCAAACAAACCAACAACAACTTAGTGCAGACGGTGCATGCTCAGTGGGAACAGAATGCTTTTTGACTAGTGGGCGGGAAACAGATCTTGGGAGAAATAGGTAATGGAGTATCCTGGGAAAGGGCGGGCCTGGCTGGGACTCTGTACAAGATCACTCCACACTGTAACGGTTTGCTGCAAGTGCCGGTAATAAAAATAGCCTCACGTATTAGCAACAACCGATCCCTCGCCCCTTCTAGGTTGGCTAACTTTTGATTTCAATAATCTTGCTCTTTTCAGGGAAGGCAGGCAGGGAAAGGGCTGCCCCGTGGATCGATCAGTGGCAAAATCTTGAGTTTCCTGGCTCTTCTGATTGCCTGACAGACAGCTCATTAGCCCTCCTTCCTTCTTCTCATGTACAGCCTACCACTTGAGTGGCAGAAAGGAACTGCTAGCTGCCAACACACACCCCAATTACTCACAGATGCCCATATCGGAACAGCAGTCACACAGGTCTGTATTCCAGGCCCCTTGGTTGCTCAAAGTGTAGCTGGCGCCAACAGCTTGTGGCTGGGCATCGATGATGAACTCCGTCTGATAGGCCATGTCAGCTCCTGGAAAGTGGAGAGGAGAGGCAGGAGAGCTCCTGTTATTCCGCACCATCAGACCCAGGCCCCAGCTGTGGGATTTAATGTGCTTTGGGTAATGGTGAGCCCTTGGAACCAACCCACTCACAGACCTTCCGGGTGTCCCCATTTTCCAGGGACAGTTCCAGATTTACAGAAGCCGTCCTGGTTAATGATTTGATCCTGAAATGTCCCGCTTTTCTTTAAAGGTAAAGGTAAAAGTACCCCTGACCATTGGGTCCAGTCACGGACGACTCTGGGGTTGTGGCACTCATCTTGCTCTATAAGCCAAGGGAGCCAGTGTTTGTCTGCAGACAGCTTCCAGGTCATGTGGCCAGCATGACTAAGCCGCTTCTGGTGAACCAGAGCAGCGCACAGAAACACCGTTTACCTTCCCGCCAGAATGGTACCTATTTATCTACTTGCACTTGACATACCTTCAAACTGCTAGGTGGGCAGGAGCTGGGGCCGAACAACAGCTCACTCCGTCGGGGGATTCAAACCGCCAACCTTCTGATCGGCTCTGTGGTTTAGACCACAGTGCCACCCGTGTCCCTATCGCTTTTCTTTAGGACGTCCCTATTTTCATTAGAGAGGGTATGGAGCTATGCGACCCCCAAGCCAAGGAGATAAGTAACTACACAACCTTTAGAAGACATGTGGAGGCAGCCTTGTACAGTATAGGGAAGTTTTTAAATGTTTAATGGTTTATTAAGTTTGTTGGAAGCTGGCCAGAGTGGCTGGGGCAACCCAGTCAGAGGGACAGGGTATAACTAATAAAATTATCATTATCATTATGGAACAGGACGTCCCTATTTTCTTTGGAGAAATGTTGTATGCACTCACCAATCCTGGCCTGTATTTTGAGGCTTTTTGCCAGCCCCCTCTCTTTATCTGCATTTAATTATAAACCATAGTTTAGCTTAATTGTGGTTGAAGTGTGAATATGAAGTTTGCTGGTCCATGGCGGCAGGGATAATGGTGGTTTCACTCCTTCCCTGCTGCTAAATGCACTGCATGGAGCTAAGCCATGGTTTGGTTTAGGATTACATGCAAACCCTGGCACATGGTTTGTTTTCCCCCAAACCATGAGCAGTAGGCCAAGAACAAACCATAGTTACAACTTGTGTTTTGCTTAAAGTGAGACATAAATCCCAGACCTGGGGTTCTGATGTAATACAGTGGTGCCTCGCAAGACGAAATTAATTCATTCTGCGAGTTGTTTCATCTTGCGATTTTTTCGTCTTGCGGAGTGCGGATTTCCTGGGTATTAACAAACTCGCAAGACGTTTTCGTCTTGCGAAGCAAGCCCATAGGGGAAATCGTCTTGCGAAGCAACTCAAAAAACGAAAAACCCTTTCGTCTTGCGCGTTTTTCGTCTTACGAGGCATTCGTCTTGCGAGGTACCACTGTACTAAGCTAAACCATCGCTTAGCACCCAGCAAGGGGAAGAATGAAGCAGCTACAATGTCTACTCTGTTTCCTACCCTTTAAATGATAGTTCAACGTAACTGTGGCTTTCAAATGCCATGCAAACCAGGCACTGCAACTGCGTACACACTCCTGTTTACTCTGCATCCGATTGGCACCCACTCCCACCACTTGGAAAGTGGTGTAAAGTCATGTCGTTCCTCAGGAAATGCTGCCTTTTGATGCATGCCCCCCCCAGAAACCACCTCCGATCCAAATTGAGAAAAAGTATGACCTAGCTGTGTTTTAAGCTGGTATTGTGTACACAGCCTGTCTTGCTGCACATCTCCCGCTCATTTTTGTGGGGTTTGGTCAAAGGGAGCCTTCCCCTGTGGACTGTGGTGGCTCGGTTCTATCCTGCTGCTATCTTTAATGGCCCTCAAAACGACTCCCTTTGCCTCATGGCATCTTGCTAGGGTGGAGGAAGATGGAGACCTGTTGGCATGGCAACAAGGTAGACTCGTGCTCAGATAGCCGATCTCTTGCGGAGATCCTTGTATGACCTCCTCAGGCTGTGTTCCTACAACCGCATCTGCTCAAACAGGCCCCAAACACCCGTTTTGTGCTCTTGTTTGAAGCCACGTTGAGATGGTCTTAGCTTTTCAGTTCTCCTTGAGGGTTGCATGGAGACATTTTAGGCAGAAATCTAGCTTGTTCCCAGACAATCTGAGTGAGCATTTTGGGCAAGGCCCCAAATACAAAGTGGAAGAACTATTTCCAAACAGTACAGGAAACGCCTTGAGAGGACAAGAAGCTCACACCCTCATAGCAAATATATATGCTCTGTGAAAGAATCTCTCTCTCTCTTTCTTTCTTTCTTTCTCTCTCCCTCTCTCTCTGCTGAAATCTGTGAAAGGAAGAGGTTGAGGATGAGGAAATTGTTCAGAGTCAACAGAGGATGCCTTCAGATTTTCACACAGAACCGCTGTGTACACACCATATATTTAAAACATATTTTTATCCCCCAAAGAATCCTTCTAAACCACTCTGAAAATTATAGCTCTGTGAGTGGAAGGGGTGTGTGTGTGTGTGTGTGTGTGTGTGTGTGTGTGTGTGTCCCCTAACAACTCTTAGCAAACTACAGTTTCCAGGAGTCTTTTGGAGATGTCGATTGTTTAAAGGGATATGAAAGTGTTTTAAATGTATGGTGTGGATGGGCCCTCTGAGTTAATTTGTAAGAAAAGCCACTAACAAATCCAATAAATAATAATAAATATGGGCTGCTTGCAAATAAACCAAAAGACTATGGCCACATTCAACCATACATTTAAAGCACTATGATGCCACTCGAAACAGACATGGTGTCACCCAAAGTATTCTGGGAGCTGTAGTTTGCTAAGGGTGCCGTTGGGTGAGACCCATTCCCCTCATAGAGCTACAATTTTCAGATTGAATTAACAATCCCTTTTCACGGGGAACTCTGATAGTTGTTGCTTTGTGAGAGGAATAGGGGTCTACTCAAAACTCCCAGCACCTTTAACACATTACAGCTCCCAGAATTCTTTGGGGGGAGAGCCATGTTTGTTTAAAGAAGCACCATAGTGCTTTCAATGCTGGGTATGAATGTGGCCCATGTCTCCAATGATCTTGCCTACAGGCGGCACATATACTTGGTAGTTCTAGCCCTGGGGAACATGTTACGCTGTCAGATAACGTGTGGTTTATCTGAAATGAAAAGGGACCAATGGCACTGGAGGAAAATTAAGGGTGGAACTATAGTGTGTACAATCCAAACATTATCAGGAGTTTCTGTCCACGCAGTTTAGATAACAGAACGGAACTTCCCTTTCATGAGAGCCGGATCGGCTTCGTTTGGGACTGGGCCCAGAACAAGAAAATTATGTGGGAGTTGTGGATATAGAAGTAATATACCCAACAGGACTGGCACGGAACACCATTTTTAATCTGCACGTCAGCAGTTTATACAGCAACACTTAGGGCATCTCCTCAAGTTACCTTTCTAAAAAGAAAGTGTTGGCTGGTGTCCCAAGCAAGGCAATGTGTCTAAATTATTTACTGTCACCAGAGTTTGCCCTGGCACAAAGGATATATTCAGGCCTGGAGTACTTTTTGTTTGTTTGTTTTCTGTTAAGGACAAAGCTTGTGATAGTTTCATCCCACAACTGACACTTTCTGAGAATCGCCGAAAAGCATATCCGTTTATATTTGCCAGAAGTTTTTGTATTTTAAACAAGGTTGCCAAATTTTGAGCAGGGTCTAGATGTAGCCATGCCTTTGACAGAGAAGTTTTATCACATTTAACTCCATGCTATTAAAAGCTACGGTTGCTGATCTCTACATGTCAAACCTCTGTTAAAAGGATAGTGGTGTTTCTGGCTGGATTTTTTTTTTATATTATTATTATTGCTCTGCTGGTAACCTCATTTTAAGAGATGTGGATTCATGAAGATGTATCTCCTTAGAGGAGGAAAAACCTCAGGCCACAATAAACTAGTTAGCTTCCAAGGTGCCACCGGATTTTATGGGAGAGAAAGTCCTGTTGAAATCAATGAGAATTAAGCACTTAACTGTGCTCAACTGCCACTGAAATCAATGAGCTTAAAAGTCCAATCCTAAAAACATTTACTTGAAAGTAAATCCCATTGATTTCAATGCAGCTTACTTCAAAGTATCTGTGCTTCAGCTCTGAACGCAGTTTAGATTTCTTGGGACTGTAGTGCAGTTCCTGACTTCTGTATGCTACAGGCAGACATGAATGTATGTGCTCCTGGCATTTCTCTTTCAGGGGCTAGTCTACATGACATTCATTTTATTTTTTAAAAAATAGCTTCTACTGCACAGTTTTAGCATGTATAAAGGTAAAGGTAAAGGTACCCCTGCCCGTACGGGCCAGTCTTGACAGACTCTGGGGTTGTGCGCCCATCTCACTTAAGAGGCCAGGGGCCAGCGCTGTCCGGAGACACTTCCGGGTCACGTGGCCAGCGTGACATTGCTGCTCTGGCGAGCCAGAGCCGCACACGGAAACGCCGTTTACCTTCCCACTGGTAAGCGGTCCCTATTTATCTACTTGCACCCGGAGGTGCTTTCGAACTGCTAGGTTGGCAGGCGCTGGGACCGAGCAGCGGGAGCGCACCCCGCCGCAGGGATTCGAACCGCCGACCTTTCAATCGGCAAGTCCTAGGTGCTGAGGCTTTAACCCACAGCGCCACAATCCCCCCCAAGCCTTTATTCTTTGCAATCAGGGCCAGATTTAGGTTTGATGAGGCCCTAAGCTACTGAAGGTAATAGTTTTATATGTCCAGCTGTCCTTTGTCAACAACAAATTGTCACTGTTTTTTGTGTTTAATATATGCTATATGGTAATTTATGGACCTAATAGGTATCTAAAGCCATTTGCACATGCAGAATGTAGGCACCCTATATATAGAGATGAGCAAACCAGTGATATTTTAGGGAGCAGGGTGGCAGGCGGGACCCGTTACTTACATCATAGGAGCCTAACACAACACAAAACAAAACACTGTTGCTGTATGTAGGTTTTATTTTATTTGTTTTTTATCTTATATTTTGGAAATGTACATCCAGTTTTTCCCCCTTTAAATTTTTGGGGGGACCCCCAAGAGAGTGGGAAGGGACGCAGGTGGCGCTGTGGTCTAAACCACAGAGCCTAGGGCTTGCCGATCAGAAGGTCGGCGGTTCGAATCCCCGCGATGGGGTGAGCTCCCGTTGCTTGGTCCCTGCTCCTGCTAACCTAGCAGTTCGAAAGCACCTCAAAGTGCAAGTAGATAAATAGGTACCGCTCCGGCAGGAAGGTAAATGGCGTTTCCATGCGCTGCTCTGGTTCACCAGAAGCGGCTTAGTCATGCTGGCCACATGACCAGGAAGCTGTACGCCGGCTCCGTCAGCCAATAAAGTGAGATGAGTGCCGCAACCCCAGAGTCGGCCACGACTGGACCTTTAAGAGAGTGGGACCCTAAGCTATAGGGCTTGTTTAGCTTATACATAAATATGGCACTGTTTGCAACCGTGTCAAGAAGGCTACACGCCCCCTTTTCAGATACCAAAAACTGAGAGGTTGTGCAAGGCACACCCAGTGATTCATTGGGTGGGTTACTAGCTTCACAAAGAAATTAAAGCAGTGACCTTTTCCCTCTGGGCATGCATTGGAATATTTCGCCTCCTTAGTTTGTGTGCCAGGCAGCCATTAACTGTGTAGGACCAGGGCCGGAAAAAGAGGTGGCAAACCTTTTCAATGGCTCAGCTGGGATTCAAACCCAGTTTTCAAGGAGTTCAGCTGCTGCACCCACCTTGGGGTGTTGTCCAGTATCCTTTCTATCTCACTGCACCCAATACAGCTGGGTGGCTGTTTAGCCATCATTTAAAAGGATATTCCAAGGGGGAAACAGGTGAAAATCTTGTAAATGGGGGGTCCACGGCACAAGACTGGGGGGCTACAGAGGGACGCGAGAAGTGGAGAAAAGAGAGAAGTGACCAAGAATCGAAAAGAAAACAGAATATCCTAAAAGTTTCCACAGCTTTGGGATAAAGTGAATTTGTTTTTCATGGCATTTCCTACTTCGTATTTGGTAGAATCAGGTTTCAGTCATGTGATTACCATATTTTTCCATGTATAAGACTAGGATTTTTTCCTAAAAAATAATGTCAAAAATTAGGGGGCATCTTATACACAAATGGCACATGGATGGCGCTGTGGGTTAAACCACAGAGCCTAGGACTTGCCAATCAGAAGGTCAGCGGTTCGAATCCCCACGACAGGGTGAGCTCCCATTGCTCGGTCCCTGCTCCTGTCAACCTAGCAGTTTGAAAGCATGTCAAAGTGCAAGTAGATAAATAGGTACTGCTCCAGCGGGAAGGTAAACAGTGTTTCCTTGCGCTGCTCTGATTCACCAAAAGTGGCTTAGTCATGCTGGCCACATGACCTGGAAGCTGGCTCCCTCGGCCAGTAAAGTGACATGAGCGCCGCAACTGCAGAGTCGTCCGCGAATGGACCTAATGGTCAGGGGTCCCTTTATACACAAATAGTGCTGAGGGTGGACTAGTGATTGGTTGTTGCTGCAAAAAATAGGGGGCGTCTTATACATGGGGGGTCTTATAGATGGAAAAATACGGTGTGTACTCAGTCTAACATGGAATTACCTTAACATAATGGACAGAGGTGGTATTTGGTTATCCCTCACAACAACAAAACTGGATATTTTAAAAAGCTTGTTTTTGGTCATCAAGCACAAGGGTCCCACTGATCAAGAAACTCTTAAAGTATACATTTTTATGTAATTGTGTATATTATAAAAATTATAAATAAAACATGTTCTATTTACAAACAAAACATTGAACTAGCTACCTTTCTACTGGTAGGACAGAGGGTTCACAGGAAGGAAACGAGGTCGGAAGGGAGACACAGTCGGAAAAGCATTGAGAAACACTGTTTTAAACAAAGGACAAAGCGGGCTGCAGATTCGCTTAAATTTTGCATATCCTAATATATTTGGATAAATGTAGCTGTAGAAATGGCTCCTCTAATTTAAGCAAATACAATGCATCTCTGACCTCCCCCCCCCCCCCGTCTTTCTTCTTTCCAGAGGCGGATTCAAGGTACCTGAAAGATGTTTTAAGAGCACTCTGGGGTCTAAATACCATCAGGAAGGAGACTGATTTGCGAAGTGGCCTTCACTAGGCAAAAAGAAGTGTGTCCTGGGGCAAAGTGTCCCAAAAGGGTGTCGTCATGGGAGGCCT
Organism: Podarcis gaigeae; assembly: GCF_964106915.1. NCBI lineage: Eukaryota > Metazoa > Chordata > Lepidosauria > Squamata > Lacertidae > Podarcis > Podarcis gaigeae. The sequence goes on from NC_139684.1 coordinate 80,044,783, forward strand.
AACGGTGCTTCCCAGACAGCCCACCTGAGTCACATTACATCTTCCTATGAAGAAGATAGCCTGAAGTCACTTCTGCAGGTGACTGGTCTCTGCCTAAATAGCCTGAGATAGCCGTGAGACTCCAGGAAACCCACAAAATATTCGTAGGACTTCCACCTTTACTAGAGCTGCTTTTTGGATTAACAACACAGGTGTGACTTGTCAGAGGAGCATTTTTCCTACTATTGCTTAGCTCTCAGCCTGCTATTTATTTATTTCTGTTCTTTTTCTATCTAAACCTTTCCCCATGGACTGCAAGAAGATCAAACCTATCCATTCTGAAGGAAATCAGCCCTGGGTGCTCACTGGAAGGACAGATCCTGAAGCTGAGGCTCCAAGACTTTGGCCACCTCATGAGAAGAGAAGACTCCCTGGAAAAGACCCTGATGTTGGGAAAGATGGAGGGCACAAGGAGAAAGGGACGACAGAGGACGAGATGGTTGGACAGTGTTCTCGAAGCTACCAGCATGAGTTTGACCAAATTGCGGGAGGCAATGGAAGACAGGAGTCCCTGGCGTGCTCTGGTCCAGGGGGTCATGAAGAGCCGGACATGACTAAACAACAACAAAACCTTTTCCCGAGCAGTCTTTTGGGGCTTGCAAGAACAGCTTCCTCCAAGGAAATAAGTTTGTTCTTATCTGCGGTTTCTTCAAGGAAGCCAGGAACAAAGATTCGTGCACTGCAGGGAGATGGACTAAATGACGCTCAGGATCCCTTCCAACACTATAATTCTATGATCTTGCCATAGTGGGGAAGACTAGCCAGTTCTTTGCCTGGGTGCCAGCTGTTGATGAGCAACAAAATTAAGATGTGATCTGGGCTGGACAGTTCTTCAGATAGAGGACTCCTTCATGTAAGAGGCATGGCTATTCCAAATGCAGTTCCACTGCTCTTTACCAGGCAATCCTGATCTCACCACTATTAATCCACTTTATGATACCTGAATCAGTTCCCACCCAGTTTTTCCAAGTGTCTTGAACTACAGCTCCCATCACTCCCAGCCGACACAGCTGAAGGCTGATCTACATGTTCAGGCTACACCAGGCACCTCTCAATAGTCCCTTTATATTCCCTTCCCTCAGGCACAGCAAACAACTGAGCAGTGCTTGACCAAACAGGAACATTGCCCTTCCACCCATACTGAAATGCACACATCTCCTCAATATTTGCTTGGCTCAGACATTTTGCAGAAAACAACAGGAGAGACCTGTTGGGTTGTGATCGCCTAGCAACTGCAGACAACAAGCAAGCAAGTGGGATTGTGGTTCCCAAATTGCATCCAGAATCAATCTCCAGAATCACCTTCCTTGGAACTTTCCCATGGCAGCTCAGCTTCCTCGGGAGATAGCTTGCTCACTGCTAGGACTCTTCTCCTGCAATATGTTCCAGGTGTCTGCAACTTTCATCCAATGTGGCAGTGATGCTCACTTAGCCAGCAGTCTGCATGCACCAAGTATGTGCCCTAAACCCACCCCTGCCACATACAAGGGTTACCTGGCAAGCCACACAGCACATATCAATGTGGAATCACAGAATTGTCACATTTGGAAGGGACCCACGAAGGTCCTCTAGTCCAGCCCCCTGCAGTGCAGGAATATTTTATCTCCCAACATGGGGCTCGAACCCACAACCATGAGATTAGGAGTCTCAAGCTCTACCGACTGAGCTATCCCAGCACTTCCCTCTTAAAGTAGAAAGTCAGAAAATGACTAGACTAGGGAAAGGGCATGTATGCATTTTCCATGTGCTTGGAAGCACATATAAGAAGTCTGGAGGGCAGCACAGAACGGTTTAATGCAAACCACCCCACCCCAAAAGCCATGCATTTGTCATTTAGGTCGCTAGCCTCCCCCCCACCCCAAACACCAGCCCGTCATGAATGGAAAGTTTGCTAATATTTCTGTGAAAGCTTTCCTTGCTCACCTGGTTTTTCCCCCCCTGGAACTTCAGGTTCTGTGTTGACCAGATGACTTTGGGTAAAGAAACAAGTTGGGTGGGGTTCTGTTGGCGCCTCTTATATATATATGTACTAGGTTGGAAGGGCGGGGAGTGGGGGGAGTAGCAATTTGCTGTGGGGAAGGAGCAGATAAGGGAGAAAACAGCAGCCTGCCTTGGAGCAAGTTATTTAAGGTGGAGGAGGGGACCTGGAAATTGGGACATCTGGGAGGTCGGATAAAGTAAGTGGGTGTGCTTTGGGAAATAACAGTCGCATACAACTTCACACTGGAAAGAGCTTTGGATATCATTTTCAATCGCAAAAAGAAAGTGAGAAAGCTGGAATCTCCCCCCAAATGTAGCGTAACAGGAGACCAACCTGAGAAGTACCAGGTTGCAAACCGTCGTGAACGTTAAAGCCCTTCCACCTTTAGTTCATCCAACTAGGCCTGCTAGCCCAATTTTAAAAAATAAAAATAACCAGGGAGTTCCTGATCTCTTCCATTCGCATCCCTTCTCTCTGAGTTGAGTCAACTAGCTAGTGTTAAGGAAAAAACTTCTCTAGGCCCAGCTCAAGGCCCAGCTCATCGGGGTGCAAGTCCCCCGCAGGTCTATGCAGTCAGTAAAAGTTCCAGCCAAGTAAAGGTGTAGCAGGAACACCCCCCCCAATCATTCAGCTTGTACAAACTTCACACACACTCACACTCACACACTACATACGCTACGCTTCTGTTATAAATTCATAGAAAATCAACCATACATCGGATTTGCACTGTTCCGCTTTTATTTTACTCCATGAAGGAAGGACTACAAAAGGAAGTTTTATTTTACTCCATGAAGGAAGGCCAGCCATAATCCCTTGAACATCCCAGCACATCCCAGCACATCCACATCCACAGGAGCCCTGCCCAGTTGCTATGCCAACCCTGATGGTCCTAGACAGAAGACAATCAAGATCACAAAGAACTTCCATATGGGAGTGGATTCAGCATGGACTGGAACAAAGAACAATGATCAGATCTCCCCCCAGGGGGCAGGAAAATGATTCATGGGGAGGGGGGAGAAGGGAATCAGCCAGGTGACAGGACACTCAGGTTACCACCACAACTCCTCCCTCAACCCCTCCTTTCTGTAATGTATGCATGATGTTTCTGGGGGTGGGCTTGACCTACAGGATGGGAATTTCAAAAGTTTTTATAAGGTCTTGCACATCATTTTTCTGTGTCTTTCCTCTCTCCTGCAAGTGAGGGGAGCACCCTGTTGCAACAGTTCAATAAAGGCCAAGCCTACAGGCTGCTGTTTTGCTCCAAGTTATCCTGGTTGGTTTCTTTGTTTTTGTCCAAGGGAGCCCTCGGATTTTTCCGGTAACAAAGGTAAAGGGACCCCTGACTGTTAGGTCCAGTCACGGACAACTCTGGCGTTGCGATGCTCATCTCGCTTTATTGGCCCAGGGAGCCGGCGTACAGCTTCCGGGTCATGTGGCCAGCATGACTAAGCCGCTTCTGGCGAACCAGAGCAGCGCACAAAAACGCCCTTTACCTTCCCGCCGGAAGATACTTATCTACTTGCACTTTGACGTGCTTTCAAACTGCTAGGTTGGCAGGAGCAGGGACCGAACAACGGGAGCTCACCCCGTCGCGGGGATTCGAACCACCGACCTTCTGATTGGCAAGCCCTAGGCTCTGCGGTTTAACCCACAGCGCCACGCCAAAACAGCAGTCAGTAGACCATGATCTTTATTGTTGCACAACAGGTCCCCACAGGAGTAAGAACCCTGAGCATGGGGTGACACCCTCTTTTAAAACTTCCCTCTTTGCCCCAGAATACACTTTGAGAGGCATCATTGATATATCATCACTAACATCACTAGCATGTCACAAATGGGGAGGGGTATATAAAGGTTACACAAGTTCAATATTAGGTCACTTGATCAGACACCTTTCCCAACACCAATTAAGTACCCATCACCAAAAGAACAATAAAACTCTTGACATATTCTTGCCCTCAGGACTTGTCTGGAGACGGGCTTGCAGAACACCTGACTCGCTAAAGTGCCTCTGCAGATGTCTAGTGTTGCCCCCTTGGTCACTTCCTGGGTAGGGTGCCGAGAATGTGATCTCACGCTTCAGGGGAATTGTGGCGGGATGCCCTGCTGCCCACGTGGCTTCCTGCTTCTTGGTTCAAGGAGGGAGGTGGAGCCCAAATTCACCTTTCTTTAAGGGTTAAAATGGCATTGGAATGAGGAGAGTCGGTTAAAGTATGGATTTTCTACGAATTTATAAAGCTAGGTATCTTCCCTGAGCTGTCAAGTCGAAAGGATACATTCAGGCATAATATTTAAAGATGTAAAAGGTAAAAGTAAAGGAACCCCTAACCATTAGGTCCAGTCGCTGACGACTCTGGGGTTGCGGCGCTCATCTCGCTTTACTGGCCGAGGGAGCCAGCGTACAGCTTCTGGGTCATGTGGCCAGCCTCTTCTGGCAAACCAGAGCAGTGCACGGAAATGCTGTTTACCTTCCCGCTGGAGCGGTACCTATTTATCTACTTGTACTTTGACGTGCTTTCGAACTGCTAGGTTGGCAGGAGCAGGGACCGAGCAACGGGAGCTCACCCCGTCATGGGGATTTGAACCGCCAACCTTCTGATGGGCAAGCCCTAGGCTCTGTGGTTTAACCCACAGCGCCACCCGCATCCCTATTTAAAGATGTGCCCCCCCCATGTCATTTCCGTAACACTAGCTTGTTTCAGATCCTGTTTTAAAATGAGCAGAACTTATTCTTAGGATGGAAGCACCTCTTCTCGCATCAGACTGTGGATCCTGGAATGTCAGGGGTGGAACTGTAGCTTAGCATTGGACCACAATGCCCAGTTTCACCCTCCAGGAAGTGTGGAAAAGTCTCCTCTCTGAAATTCAGGCCACCAGTGTTTCTGAAACTCGGCTCCCCAGCCATTGTTGGACCACAACTTCCATCATCCCTACCTAACAAGACCAGTGGTCAAGGGTGATGGGAGTTGTAGTCATAGAAACATAGAATTGCAGAGTTGGAAGGGACCCGTCTAAGACCCTGCAATGCAGGGATATTTTGCCCAACAACAGCTGGTGAGCCAAGTTTGAGAAACGCTGGTAGAGCAAGGATGGAGAACCCTTGCCCTCAGGTGTGGCTGGACAGGTAGGGGTGGGGCTTTCTGACCAGGCCTAGGCATTGAAGGTTATCAAGTCCTCACCATCTGTTTATGTTTCAGTGACTAATCTAACAAGCATGGCTATAGTCTGGAAAATGAATAAATAACATGCCCTACTTTTCCGTGTATAAGACTAAGGTTTTTTATTTAAAAATTACAATGGTACCTCAGGTTAAGTACCGTATTTTTCGCTCTATAAGACGCACCAGACCACAAGACGCACCTAGTTTTTGGAGTTTTTGGAGGAGGAAAACAAAAAAAATATTCTGAATCTTAGAAGCCAGAACAGCAAGAGGGATCGCTGCACAGTGAAAGCAGCAATCCCTCTTGCTGTTTTGGCTTCTGGGATAGCTGCGCAGCCTGCATTCGCTCCATAAGACGCGCACACATTTCCTCTTACTTTTTCGGAGGGAAAAAGTGAGTCTTATAGAGCAAAAAATACGGTACTTAATTTGTTCCGGAGGTCCGTACTTAACCTGAAACTGTTCTTAACCTGAAGCACCACTTTAGCTAATGGGGCCTCCTGCTGCCGCCGCGCCACCGGAGCACGATTTCTGTTCTCATCCTGAAGCAAAGTTCTTAACCTGAAGCACTGTTTCTGGGTTAGCAGAGTCTGTAACCTGAAGCATATGTAACCTGAGGTACCACTGTATGTCAAAAATTGGGGGTCGTCTTATACAGTGGTAACTTGAGTTACAAACACCTCAGGTTACAAATGCCTCAGGTTACAAACTCCGCTAACCTGGAACGAGTAACCTTGAGTTGAGAACTTTGCCCCAGGATGAGAATAGAAACCATGTGCCGGCAGCGCAGCAGCAGCAAGACGCCCCATTAGCTATTGTGTGTGTTATTGGTGGCTGTGGCAAGGGCTGTTGTTGATTGGCTGTCGCTGTGGCAATTGGGAGGGTGATTGGCAGCTTCTGTTGGGCGAGGGGACAGACGATAGCTGGCTTTTGCAACGCATGTGAGTGGCAGCGTAGGTCAGGCGGGTGAGCAAATTTCTGCAATTCCCCCTAAAAAAAGCGTAACAATTCTGGGCCACCCCCCTCCAAAAAAAAGCTCAACAACTCTGGACAATCTCCCCTCATTTTCTTAATTCAGAGTCGCCAGTAATAGGGGGCGTCTTATACATGGGAGCATGTTATACACAGAAAAATACAGTAGTTCTTAGTTTTCCCCTTTCGCACAACTCTCCCTTCTCACATTTCTCCCCCTGCCGTGAAATCATTTTGGTTTAAGTTTCCAATGTTAAATACTCTTCAACCACCCCTTTCTCTTTCCTTTATTTTAAAAGTGCATTTTTATTTTTATTTTACAAACCTGCAGAACTCTAGAACCCTTATTTGCTCTCGTCTCCCCATGGATTCCTGTGTTGCACCTACCTGAATGTTTCCTAGGAAAGTAATATGTTGGCAAAGTATAACAGCCTGGTATTTTGTGCCAATAAAATTGCCTTGGCAGAAATTGGAATGAGCTTGTCTAAATCCTGTCCTAAAACACTCCAGTTCACTCATTATCAAAGGGATGTCGCATGTAGCTGGCACCCACTTTTACCTCCTCCTTAAAACATGTGATTTCAGCCTAAGCCTGTGTACACACCTAGGCTGGATCTACACAGATATAAAAAAGTTATGAAAAACCTACTATAAAAATATAAATGCAATTTGCCATTGAGCTCTACAGCCTCATCTCGTTTCACATTTTTATAGCACACTTATAACATCATAATTGCAGTTGTGTAGCTGAGTCCCTACATTTAAAGCATGTGAATCCTAGGAGTTGCATTTTATTCATCACAGAGCTACAGTTCCATGCACTCCTAAACTGTGGGATAAATCAGCCTCATAAAACCAACATGCTTAACTCTTATTGACACATGAAGAGGTTAAGGCCATAGAGTAAGCTGACCTGCCAGGCTTAGCTAGGTCATAGCCCCTCACCTTGGGAGAAAGGGCTACCAGACTCTTTGTTCTCTCACTTCAACTATGCAAAGCCTACCAGTAAGGAGGTGTAAGCTGGATGCTCCAGGCTTCGACCACATGGCATAAGCAAACCATCTTTGTGCTTCTATACACACAATTTAGCAACTCTTTCTATTTTGGAACCTAATTTATAGTGCCTGTCTTTTCTTGCTGCTGTATGGACATGCACATGAACCTGACCTTTGAAGAGTTTGTAAGTAAACCAGTTTTAACTTACCAAACGTGTGGTCTGCTTCAATGCTAAGGGAAGTGAGGAACTTTGGAAGCAACTTAGAAGGGGATATTTTAAAGGTGCAACAGCTTATATTTCTACGCTTTACTTTGCTGCATGTTTTGTGATTTTAAATCTCTGATGGGGTTCTCTCACCAAAGAGTACTTGCCCTAAACCTGGATCTAGGCACTCAGGGAATTCTGCTTTTGTTCTTGAACCATATTAACCAACATAAATTACAATTCCCAGGATTCTTTGAAGGAGGTAAAGAGTTTTAAAGAAAAGGTTTGTACACAGCCTAAGAATTGAAAGGCCAGGGAAAGCCAAAGATAGATTTTGTCGAGGGTGCAGAGCACCCTGGGGCGGGTATTTTGTTGGGGCTGTGGTACTTGGGGAGGTGGTTGGGAATACTGTGGATAGCTCAGTCGGTAAATCATGAGACTCTTAATCTCAGGGTTGTGGGTTCAAGCCCCACGTTAGGCAAAAGATTCCTGCATCGCAGGGGGTTGGACTAGAGGACCCTCGTGGTCCCTTCCAGCTCTACAATTATATGATTCTATGATTCTCATGTGCTGAAGACTGGGTCATGGCCCTCCTTGAAAGTTTGTGTCCTCCTTCCAGGCATTCAGCTCCTCTCAGGAGGGTCCAATCCACAATTTGAGTGTCATGGGGCCTATCACTATCTCAGGGCAATTACAGATTTATTGAGAATGACCCCATCTGGAAGATGTAGCAAGGAAGTTCTGTGTCTCTGTGTTCCCTTGGAGATAAAAAAAATGTTTCTCTCCATGACCACCTACCCATCACCTCTAGATTTTGGATTTATGCACATGTTATGATGGCTGAATGGGGTGTTTACCCAAATGACGGAAGGAAAGAAAGAAAGAAAGAAAGAAAGAAAGAAAGAAAGAAAGAAAGAAGAAAGAAAGATGTGGGTGTTTGCTTCTCTTGGCTTTGTATATTGAATAAAAGAGCCGTATCAGAACGTACATTCAATTGAAAAATGACTTGCACACCTTCTGTTTTCTTGATCAATGATGGGAGCCGACTGTGAAGAGACCAAATGGTGTTGTTGGAGTTACTTGTGAAAACATAACTTATTCGGAGAATCTTTGGGTGAAAATGCTGACTTCTTACTGAAACTTTCCCCCCTTTCATCATCCCCAACCAAACGTACTACATCCACCATAGCCAAGTAAAATAAGTTTGAAAGAAAGAAAAGGCCTGTTGTTGCTACCAGAAGACTCAAGAAACATATGCACTATGTATTTCAAATTTAACACTGCTATTTTAAAACAAAAAAAAATCCTTCCAGTAGCACCTTAAAGACCAACTAAGTCAGTTCTTGGTATGAGCTTTCGTGTGCATGCACACTTCTTCAGATACACTGAAACAGAAGTTTCCAGACCCTTCTATATAGTGAGAAGGTGGGGAGGGGTATTACTCAGAAGGGTGGTGGGAATGGGTGATTGGCAGATAGCTGTGATGAGCCTGTTGACGACTCTTAACGACTGCAATAGGTCTTACAGGAAAAAGCAAGGGGTGAAAAGGTGAAAAATGGCTTTGTCATGTATAATGAGATAAGAATCCAAGGTCTTTGTTCAGACCAGGTTTCTCCATGGTTTTAAGTTTGGTGATAAGTTGCAATTCAGCAGCTTCTCTTTCCAGTCTATTTCTGAAATTCCTTTGTAGTAAAACAGCTACTTTGAGATCTTGTATAGAATGTCCTGGGAGATTGAAGTGTTCTCCTACTGGTTTCTCTGTCTTGTGATTCCTGATGTCCGATTTATGTCCGTTTATTCTTTGGCGTAAGGTCTGGCCTGTTTGTCCAATATAGAGAGCTGAAGGACACTGTTGGCATTTGATGGCATACACAATGTTAGACGATGAGCAATTAAATAGTCCCGAGATGGTATGTGTGATGTTGTTGGGGCCAGTAATGGTGTTGTCCGGGTGTATGTGGCAGCAAAGTTGGCATCTGGGTTTATTGCAGGCTCTGGTGCCAGTGTCCGTGTTAGGTCTGGTTGTAGTATTATTGTGGGTTAGGAGTTGTTTAAGACTGGGTGGCTGTCTGTAGGCAATGAAAGGTCTTCCTCCCAGAGCTTGAGAAAGAGAACTGTCATTGTCCAGGAGAGGTTGTAGATCTCTGATGATGCGTTGTACTGTTTTAACTTGGGAGCTGTATGTGATGACTAGAGGTGTTCTGTTATTTTCTTTTTTGGGTCTGTCTTGCAGCAAGTTCTCTCTGGGTATCAGTCTGGCTCTGTTGATCTGTTGTCTAACTTCATCTGTTGGGTATTTTAGTTCTAAAAAGGTTTGCTGTAGATCTCTTAGGTGAGAGTCTCTGTCTGTAGAATTGGAACAGATGCGGCTGTAACGTAGTGCCTGGCTATATACAATGGACTGTTTGGTATGTTTGGGATGGTAGCTAGAGGCATGTAGATATGTTTGTCGGTCAGTTGGTTTACAGTATAAGGTGGTGTCTATGTGCCCATCCTGTATTTTTATAGTAGTGTCCAACGTTTCCTAAACTCCTACCCACTCAAACCTCTCTTGTACCTGCGATACATTGACGATATTTTTATCATCTGGACACATGGTCAACAGACCCTGAACACCTTCCACCAGAAATTCAATGATTTTCACCCCACAATCAACCTAACTATGAATCAATCTATGCAAGAAATACATTTTTTGGACCAACGCATCATCAGAGATCTACAACCTCTCCTGGACAATGACAGTTCTCTTTCTCAAGCTCTGGGAGGAAGACCTTTCATTGCCTACAGACAGCGACCCAGTCTTAAACAACTCCTAACCCACAATAATACTACAACCAGACCTAACACGGAGACTGGCACCAGAGCCTGCAATAAACCCAGATGCCAACTTTGCTGCCACATACACCCGGACAACACCATTACTGGCCCCAACAACATCACACATACCATCTCGGGACTATTTAATTGCTCATCGTCTAACATTGTGTATGCCATCAAATGCCAACAGTGTCCTTCAGCTCTCTATATTGGACAAACAGGCCAGACCTTACGCCAAAGAATAAACGGACATAAATCGGACATCAGGAATCACAAGACAGAGAAACCAGTAGGAGAACACTTCAATCTCCCAGGACATTCTATACAAGATCTCAAAGTAGCTGTTTTACTACAAAGGAATTTCAGAAATAGACTGGAAAGAGAAGCTGCTGAATTGCAACTTATCACCAAACTTAAAACCATGGAGAAACCTGGTCTGAACAAAGACCTTGGATTCTTATCTCATTATACATGACAAAGCCATTTTTCACCTTTTCACCCCTTGCTTTTTCCTGTAAGACCTATTGCAGTCGTTAAGAGTCGTCAACAGGCTCATCACAGCTATCTGCCAATCACCCATTCCCACCACCCTTCTGAGTAATACCCCTCCCCACCTTCTCACTATATAGAAGGGTCTGGAAACTTCTGTTTCAGTGTATCTGAAGAAGTGTGCATGCACACGAAAGCTCATACCAAGAACTGACTTAGTTGGTCTTTAAGGTGCTACTGGAAGAATTTTTTTTGTTTTGACTATGGCAGACCAACACGGCTACCTATCTGTAACTGCTATTTTAACGCATGTGAAACTACACATTCTCTGTGACTATTTTATGGTTCCGTTTTTCATCCTTTAATTTTCGTCTGGTGTTATAATTGTTCTCTCTGTTTTATATACATTATAAAATGAAACAACAACAATAAACAACTTTTATTATTTATTATTGGTTTTAATAATAATAAAAAACCGAAATGACCACAAGATACTGATTGACTGGGGTGGTGTGGGGAGAGGGAGAACAGAAAACATGGGATGGAGTGAAAACGAAATGAAGTGGCTGCTGGACCCCAATACCTCAAGGACTGCCTCTCACCATAGGAACCAATCCAGGCCCTATATTCATCACTTAAGGTCCTTTTCTGTGTGACCTCTCGGAGGGACGTGTGGAGGGTGGCAACATGAGGTTGGGACTTTTTAGTGGTGGCTCCTTGCTTATGGAATTATTGAAAATCTAAATAATGTATACAAAACACTCCAAATGCTGTAAATAAACCCAGCCTGATACAATCTCACTTTACACAGCTTGCTTTTCAGAAAATAAGAACAAAAACAAATCAAATCAAAGAAAGGAAAATCCTAATAAGTCTTCCAACATAGTATGGTGAAGTTCAAATTTCAAATCATCATTAAAAAAATGTAATCTTACATACTTCCAAATACTTATATTTGTGGGCATTAAGGTGGACTGTCAGTTTAAAAGGTAAGCAACTAGTCTTAAGCTTGGTAGTTTTGAAAACTTATAACATTATTTGTTTCTTTTAACATTTATTTTCAACCAGGCTTTTGGCCTTTACCTTGAAGAGTTTTAGATCTTGTGGTTTCCTTTAGTGGGTGGGCTGGGTTGAGCTGCCCTTTACATATATGGATATGGATATTTTTTGTTTGTTTGTTTTAAATGTATGCTGATTTTAACATTTGTATTATATTAGGGTTGCCATATTTCAAAAAGTGACAATCAGGACAGAAAAGTGGTTGTTAAACATTTTTTGGCAAAGTTGTTGAGAATTTTTCTGTCTTGCCCCAAGTTGTTCAATTTTATTTATTTTTTTCAGAATCTTGGGAAAAATTTGAGGGGGAAAACCAGCAATTTCCACCCGGACACAGCTTCCGACGGCCGATTGCTGGCTTATGTCTGGGAAATTCCGGGTGTATGGCAATCCTAATTATACTGTAAGTCGCTTTCAGTTTACTTTTTTTTGGGGGGGGGACACCTAATAAGCACATTAATAATAATAATAATAATAATAATAATAATAATAATAATAATAATAATAATAATTTTGCAGTGCTCACGTGTACATGGCCTACTCTAGAAACTGGAGTATATTGTTGGATATCCTGTATTGCAAGATGCAGGTTGAGACCCTGTTTAAACCCCCTTGCAAGTACATTGATTTGGGGAGGGAGACAGTAGGAATAAGCAATCTTGCTCCTTCCTCTGAAAGAGTAGAACTGGGTTTGTGATTTGCATTTTCCGCAGTACAAGGAATGCAACAAGTGGAAGGACCCCCCAATGGTCAATTTCTCCTTGTGTTTAGTCATGCAATGTACATCACTTCCTTTTTCTTTTTTGTTATCCATTTTATTGCCAGTGCCCCCTGCTGGAGACAAAGTGAATGAGCGTTAGGAAGAATGCTGTCTCTCACTCAGAGCATGGATAGGTTACGAATTTAAAGTGCTGGTTTGTGCTGGACCGTCTTGGCTGTGAGTCCTGGAAGACCTGCTCCCTGGATTGGTTGGACAGAGCCCTGACTGACTCCAGCTGCAAAAGCTCAGGCTGCTGAAGAGGCCACAGACCACCTTGACTGTCTCTTAGGCCATTGAGCCTGAGCCGCCATTGGCAGAACTGGCAGCGACAGCGGCAGGTATGTTCTCTGCTTACAATAATATTCTATTCTGTTGTTAATTACACTGTTCTGAATGTGCATTTTATATTTGACTTCTTTTGGGAACGTTTTCTTTCGAAATGTTTTGATATTTCGTCGTCGTTAATTTTGCTGCGTTTAACGTGCATTCGATCATTGACCTTTGCAATGTTTTATTTTGAAATCTTTAATATATTTCAGCTTCTGGTTAATTAGGTTGCTTTGAATGTATACTTCATATTTTCATATTTTGTCTTTCTTTAACAGTGTTTTCTCCTGAATTGCTTTTTATGACGATTTCCTGCGTTGTCAACTGCTTTGAGATTTTTTTCTTGAAAATGTAAAGCGGTCTAGAGAGGAAACGAATGAATCAAAACATTCTTTTTCCTCGTGTCTGTAAAAGAGAGAGACAGACGCATTTCCGCCAGCGATAGCATACATTGCAAAAACTTCTGTCACAATGTGCTTGCTGGTCTTTTAAAGCACCTTGGGATTTTATGTTGCATTTGCAACAACAGACTTAGGCAGCCCACCCTGCTAGAAATCTGGAGCTGCTAATGGGAGATGGTGTTTGTGTACCTTATTAAACTTTCCAATGGGAGAATAGTTCCCAAAGAAGACACTGTGGAAGAGTGTAGACCAGGGGTCAGAAAACTTTTTCAGCAGGGGGCCGGTCCACTGTCCCTCAGACTTTGTGGGGGGGCGGGGCGGACTATATTTTGAAGGGAAAAAATGAACAAATTCCTATGCCCCACAAATAACCCAGAGATGCATTTTAAATAAAAGGACACGTTCTACTCATGTAAAAACGCTCTGATTCCCGGACCATCTGCGGGCCGGATTTAGAAGGCGAATGGGCCGCATCCAGCCCCCGGGCCTTAGTTTGCCTACCCCTTGTGTAGACTGTGGCTGTGGCGCTCTAAAAACACACACAACCCCTGTTAGATGCCCTGGCTTGTTGGACGGGACGGCGGATAAAGAGGCTTGGAGGATGGATGGGGAAGTAGGGCGGGGGGCTTTTGGTGGGAGCCAAAGGCATGTCAAGCTGTCAGAGATGCAAAAAGAGATAAATGAATGGCTGGGCTCCAGCATGAATAAATGAACTCTCCTTCTCTTGCTGGGCAAAAGGGTTATATGTGATCCAGAGAGAAAGAGAGCAACAGCCCCCACCTCCAACTCTCCCCATGGGTCCACAGAGTCGGGGGGGGGGGGTCTGAGTCTATTTGACAAGGGAAGAAGAAGAATGGTGGATGAAATGAACATGGAAGGCTCTGATGGAGGGGGGCCAGCAAACACCGCTTGAACCTGATGCTTGTGTGGAGGGGAGCCGTTGTGTGTTTGTGTATGAACTGATCACCTGCGCCCTCCGTTGTAGTTCCTTCTCCTTCTGAATCTGGCCTAGGCCTCTCCTTGCCCTGCGCATCCCATGGTGTTATCTATCCTCAGCGTCTAGCGAAGGATTAATTGTTGTTGTTGTTGATTACCAGCCCTCCACCTTAAGGTTGCAGTCAGGGCGGATTTCAATTAAGAAACAAAGACAGTCAAAAGCAACTTAAAAATCACAGAAATGAGGTGGGTCTTAAAATATAACCACGACCCTTTTTAACCCTTTCTCAGTGCATTACGGAGCAAAGTCTAGCCCACTCTCCCCACCTTGGTATAACTTGTATAAATTCCTCAACCAGAAGCCCTGTTTATTAACTAAGGAGAAGGGCTGCCCCTCAGTATTATTACTAATATTACTGTTTTTATGATTGCTGAGTCTGCTCAGCATCTTTCAATAGCAGACTAGTGTTTGGTGTTTCGTTTGGTGCAAAGGAGAAAAGGCGGCAGCGTGCTTTAGGCTGAGGCCTCCATCCTTTTGCGAACTCTGTGTGCTTTACTCCCAAGTAGACGTTACTGGATTGCCGTTGCTCTTTGAGGCGTATTGGATCTGTCATTCGGACTGTTCTCGAAAGTGAAGGATCAGGATCTGTAAGGTAAGAAGGTGGCCTTATAGCTCCTGGAGGTTCCTGATATCTGCAGCTTATAGGGGTGTTTTAATTCTCTCCAGAGCGATAGGTGAGGCAGCCCTCTCTCCCTGCCAACCACCCCCATAGTTAAATGGAAAATATCCATATTGGAGTCCAGAGGAGAAGGCACAGAACGCAGTGGCGGGCTTCCGGAAATCTTACGGACGAGAGCGGAGCTGGGGTCAGAGGTCGCCATGCTCAGGCATCCGCCAAGGGGCTGCCCCACTCCCACAGGGAGCCAACTAGCAAGAACTGTGGTGAGGAGGAGACGGGGGGTCTGATGGAGGCAGGGGAGGGGGGCACGGAGGGTGCCAATTTTGGCACCAACACTGGGCAAGAGCGAGGGTGTTTGTGTGAATGCATTTGCCTGGGCCCACCTTTGTGGATGCTGCGAGGGGAGGGGGAAGGTGGGATTGTGGGTTTGAAACCAATCTCCCCCCACTCTCCCCCAAGTCCTATCTATTTATCCTTCCATGTGCCTGCACATCTTTTATTTTTTTTCCACCCCTCCCTTTTCCTCTTTCTCCTCTTTTCTAATTCTTCCTCACTCACCCCCCCCCCTTCTCCCCTTAGCTCCCGGGCTCCCCCATGCATGAAAAGAGCCCTTATTTAATTTAGTCGCCACGAAAATCGATTCTGCCATTCGATACAAAATAAGAATCAAGCAGATTAAGGGACGGAAATTAACTCTGAAAATATTTTTGATGGAGTGCCTTGTAGTCTCCCCGCCAAATGGACTGCAAAGTGGAACAAATGACGGGCAGCTACTGCTGGCGACAGGAGCTTTCCATCTTCCCATTATCCACTAATGGGAAAGGTCCCGCTCTCGAGCCTTGGCCCACGGATTAATCACAACCCAGCCTTTATGAAGATTTATTTCTCCTTGCCGGCAGCCCGCGCCGGGATGAAGTCATAACGCTCGGGGGAGTGGAGCGCTCCCCGAAAGGAGGGGAGGAAGTGTTTAGAAAGGAAGAGGAGAGAGGGGAGCCGAAATAAATAAAAAATAAAAAGAGATGCTGGCTAAAAATAGAGGAGGAAGGGGAGGACGGAACAGAGTAGGCCCCGGAGGAGAGGGGAGGATGGACTGAAAGCCAGAAATTTATTTCATTTTAAACTTACATCCCGCTTTTCGTATAGACGTTTGCAAATCTCAGAGCGGCTCCCAACAGACAGCAAATGATTAAAAAAAAATTATCCATCAGTTAACACATCCACAATTTGAAGAGTTAAGAACCTTTATTGTAGTTCGCTTTGGAATGGCTTGGTTGTTCGGTTATTGTAATTTTTTAAAATCTGTTTTGATCATCGTGTATGATGTTGTTGTAACCGGCCCTGGGTGTTCATGCCGAAAGGTGGGCGAGAAATACTATAAATCAACAAACAACTGCAGGGGTTGAAATGGAAAAAAGAGGAAGAACTCTGTATTAGCCATCCGGGGGGGATTGAAAGGGGTTTAACTCAATGCAAAAGGAGCCCATCCTCAGAGCTCACAGGATCTCTGTGGGGAACTCATTCTGCAAAATGGAAGCCATGATGGAAAAGGCACTTCTCTCTGAACTCCAACCAACCAAACTTCAATAGATGGTGGTTGTCAGGAAGGCCCCCTGCCCCACATACTTAACAGTGACCAGGCCAGAGGGGCTGGGCTTGTATACACCCCATACATGGCTTCCCCCAAAGAATCCTGGCAGCTGTAATTTGTTAAGGGTGCTGGGAATCGTAGCTCTGTGGAGAGTGAACTACAGTTCCCAGAATTCTTTGGAGGAAACCACACGGTTTAAACATGTGTTGTTGATTCAGTTTGCTGGGGATTGAGACAGTGGCGAATGAGTTTCTTCAGGGTATTGTGGTGCTAGACACATCTTCCTCCTCAGACATGAGCAATTTCTTGACCTACCCCACTTTGTTTTGGAAAAACCCAGTGATATATTGGTGCAGTAGTAAAAGCAGGGCTGGGTGCCCACTTAGGCGTTGCCCCAAAGTGGACACACATCACCCAAAAAAAGATGTACCGGAATTGCAAAAAATGTGCATATGGTAATTTATTTGCCCATATGCAAATTTGGAAATATTTACTATTATTTAAATTGGAAACTAGCTAACCCTAGTGGGAAAGGCTGTGAACAGGTGAGGCCAGGTGTTGGGCCACTTGCTCTCAGTTCTCATCGTTCTTTATCTGTGGACCAAAGAGCCCATTTGCAAACAGAGGACTACCCTCTGTGAAGTAGGATATGGCCGCCCCAGGGTCAGGCAGTTGCAAGCACCTAGCCGTGAAAAGGACTTTACCTAGAGCAGGGGTGGGGGGCCTGTGACTTTCCATATGTCATTGAACTCCACCTCCCATCAGCCCCAGCCAGCATGGCCAAGGGTCAGGGATGATGGGAAGTGGAGTCAAGTAGGATGCTGCCCCCACATAAAACAACAACCTCTCTGCAGATGATTATTACTAATTTTTTGGAGGGGGCACACATTCAGGAGCAAGATTTTAGCCCAAGCCTCTCCCTGCTGTGCTGAATTTTTTAATGTAGGGGAGTAATAGAACAGTGAACCCCCATTTGTAGGCTATAGCAGCACAGTCTACTCTGTAATCACATAGCTCCTTTAGCTCATTTCTGCCCAATATTGAAGCTTGTGTAAACCAGGAGAGAGTTTGTGGTGGTGTTTCAAGGGCTGCCAGGAGTTTGCACTGCCTGCCTGGGCCTGGTTTGTGCATGGCTTGGTGGGACTGTTATGTTTTGTTTAACTTGCATGGAGTCCTGCAGTCCCAGTTCAGACAGCCTAATCAACTGTCTCAGAATCCCCATTCTGTTTCATATGTGTAGACCAGGCCCCACATAATACACACAATGAGGTGACGGAATTCTGCTTCCATCGCCAACACCTCCACCTCACCAAACCTCTTTCCCTCTAGGGAACCACTCTCCACTGACCTCATAGACTTTCCACCTCATGGTGCCTCTCATTATGCTATAGTTTGCAGCGCCACCTGCCTGTGGCTAAGCAAACTGCAGTGTGATGACGCGCTTACCATTTTATTATATGCAATAGATAGCATTTCTAACTGTGTATGTGTGAACGTGTTTGTATCGGCATATGCAAAATTTGTGCAGCTCTCTGTCTTTTTTTTGGGGGGGGGGGGTTGATACATGAGGAGCTATCTGATCTGTACCTGGGAAGTGTGTTGTTGCTGATTGGCCAGCAGTATTCTTCATGGGAAAAGGCCAACGATATAACTGGCCTACACAGGTCTCTGTGGGATGGTCAGCAGCCATATGGCAGCATGATGCTGATCTACTGCCTCCTGCGACATCTTCCAGTAAAGATGTGGGGTTTTCCCTGAGTCCTATCTGTTACATTACCTTGCAGACCTTTGGGGGCAAGGGAGGCAGATGAACCATAATCTCCAAATCCACAGCTTTCATTTAAAAAAAGAGTACGTTTCTGGCATTTGTAGAACCTGAGATATGAGGCAAAATGTACATTATTATTCTCATTCGGCTGCTTGTTTTACTATGCCCCCACCCCCCAAAAAATCCATGAGGACACCCATTCCCTCATTCTATGTAATGTTTTCAATTGCAGTTGCTTGCTCTGTTAGCAAATGCTTCCTCCCATTTTGCTGGAGAGTTAGGAGCATTCCCCCAGTTTTCACACCCCATTTCTCCGGAGGGGGGGTACTAAGACGAAAATAACTCTAGAATTAGAGGGCCCAAGCATTCCCGTACTCAGCTGATCTTGTTACCTACAACTGGGGCTTAGTTAATTTCTAAAACAAGGTGCTGAAACACATCTGGAATTCAGTGGTACCTCAGGTTACATACGCTTCAGATTACATATGCTTCAGGTTACAGACTCCGCTAACCCAGAAATAGTGCTTCAGGTTAAGAACTTTGCTTCAGGATAAGAACAGAAATCGGGCTCCAGCGGCGCGGTGGCAGCAGGAGGCCCCATTAGCTAAAGTGGTGCTTCAGGTTAAGAACAGTTTCAGGTTAAGTTCGGACCTCCGGAACAAATTAAATACTTAACCCGAGGTACCACTGTAAAGTACTTGGAACAAAAAGTCCTGCTCCTAATCTCATTACAGAGAACTGGTGCTGGTTACTTGAAGGTAAACTCTGCACATGCACAGGCTCACCCTTGGCTTGCTGTGCCTTTGAAAAGAGCTTGTTGTTCCTGCATTTTAACCCAGCCCTCCCTCCCAAGAAGCCAAGGGCACATGGATTCCGGCATGCAACAGTGTCCTTGCGAGGCAGGCCAGGCTGTGACCAGCCCAAGGTTACCCAGCGAGATTTCTGGGTGACTGGAGACTTGAACCTGGTTCTCCCCCATCCGAAGCGCAGTACCCTAACCACTATGCAAAACTACCTCTTGGTTTGCATGCGATCGCCTTGGTCTCGGCCCTTTTGCCTTTTTAAAGTCCTTCTTCACCTCCTCCCTCCTTTACCTGGTCAGAGCCTCTCCCCACTTTCCCTTCTGCTCTAAGAGCCTGTCTGCAGCCCGCCTGTAGCTGATCAATGGCTTATTGCTAGCTATTTGCTCCCCCTTCATTTCTCCATCCATCCCTCAAATCCCGCCAGGATCAGAGAAACGGATGGGTCTTTAAACAGATCCCGTAATGTACCAGATGTCCCCAGCCCTTGTTCCATACTCTATCATCCCTCTCTCCCCCTTCTTGCTCCAAGAACAACGGGTCATTTTTCTTGCAGGTGTCCTTCTAAATTTCCCCCTCTCCTGGACAGCGATTCCGCCCACTAGCTGTCTTCCAGGCTGAAACCTGCTAGGGCAGGGTTGCCACCTTTTCAAGCTGGTCCTGAGCTTCTGCCTTTTGCAGCCTGACACTCAGGGAGGCAGGGCTTGTGGTGCTTTCCTATCTCCTTGTCAGGAAAAACTTTGCCTTGCTTGTTATAATTTATTTAAAATACTTGGGCCAGGCCCTCCCAAGGCAGAATCCAAAATATAAATCCCTGATATGAAATCGATCGTGGTTTTAAAGTCATAGAACATCATAAGAACAGAATGGATAATACCAAGAAGCAGGAATAATATCAGGCTGCAACGAGGAGCCTGCCAGTGTGCGAAGATAACCTGCCCCCTTCCAGTTTATATACAGTGGTACCTCAGGTTACAAACACCTCGGGTTATAAACACTTTGGGTTACAGACTCCACTAACCTGGAAGTAGAGTGGTACCTCGGATTAAGAACTTAATTTGTTTTGGAGGTCCATTCTTAACCTGAAACTGTTCTTAACCTGAGGTACCACTTTAGCTAATGGGGCCTCCTGCTGCTGCCGCGCTGCCACCACACGATTTCTGTTTTCATCCTGAAGAAAAGTTATTAACCCGAGGTACTATTTCTGGGTTAGCAGAGTCTGTAACCTGAAGCATCTGTAACCCGAGGTACCACTGTAGTACTTCGGGTTAAGAACTTTACCTCAGGATGAGAACAGAAATCGTGCGGCGGCAGCGGGAGGCCCCATTAACTAAAGTGGTACCTCAGGTTAAGAATGGTTTCAGGTTAAGAACGGACCTCAGGTTCTCAGATGTGCAGAACCTCACTTCACTTCCAAGCCAGAGAAGAACTTCTGGAGGGGACTGTTTGTAATAGTAATAATAATAATAATAATAATAATAATAATAATAATAATAATAATAAAATTTATACCCCAGCCACTCTGGGCGGCTTCCAACCGAATACAGTGGTACCTCGGGTTAAGTACAGTACTTAATTCATTCCGGAGGTCCATTCTTAACCTGAAACTGTTCTTAACCTGAAGCACCACTTCAGCTAATGGGGCCTCCCGCTGCTGCCACGCCGCTGGAGCCCGATTTCTGTTCTTATCCTGAAGCAAAGTTCTTAACCTGAAGCACTATTTCTGGGTTAGCGGAGTGTGTAACCTGAAGTGTATGTAACCTGAAGTGTATGTAACCCGAGGTACCACTGTATTAAAAACACAATACAGCATCAAACATTAAAAACTTCCCTAAACAGGGCTGCCTTCAGATGTCTTCTGAAAGTCAGATAGTTGCTTATTGCCTTGACATCTGCTGGGAGGGCGTTCCACAAGGCGGGCGCCACAACCAAGAAAGCCCTCTTCCTGGTTCCCTGCTTCTCGCAGTGAGGGAACCGCCAGAAGACCATTGGCACTGGACCTCAGTGTCCGGGTAGAATGATGGGGGTGGAGACGCTCCTTCTTCTGACTAACAACTGAGGAAATTCATATTCTGAACCAAGTAATTACAAACTTCGTTGATGATCTCTACTTTCATTTCTGCTTAATGTGTTGAGGATCAAACCCACTAAGGCTATGTGTGTACTGTGATCAGGAGGGGGCCCAGATTGTGCCACTGGAGCAGAATTCAGATGTTTAAGAAACTCATTTTTCATTTTGCTTTAGCTGAGATTCCTGCATTGTTGGTGTTTGGACTAGATGACCCTTGGGGTCCCTTCCAACTCTATAATGCTATGATTCCATGATTATTTTTTTTAAAAAACCATGTTTTAAGACCTTATTGTTACAAATATACTCTTGAGGCTGTTTGAGCAACGTCGGATAAAATCTCACAATCCTGCATTTCTTCTTGCAGAATGGAATTTTTTGGATGGGTGGGTGTCATTTTGGGGTTTTTTAAGGGCACAACATTGAGTAAGTTTTCTACCCTGGAAACCTTAATTCCGAAACTCCATTGTGTTGGGAATAGCAGTGAGAGGTGGTGAAGAAAGTACTGTATTTTCTGGCGTATACGACTACTTTTTAACCCAGGAAAATCTTCTCAAAAGGGGGGGTCGTCTTATACGCTGGCTACAGCAGCAGCTCCTGCAGCAACTCCCCACCAAAGGAGAAAACGACAGCAAATTAAATCAGAGGACACCAAGCTCTCTAGATGAAGCAGAAATACGCTTGAAAATTGGCCCCAGAAGCCCCCGGCCACTTGGAAGTGGAGCGGATTTCCGAGTTGGACTGGAGACTGGGTTTTTTTAAAAAAATTATTTGGTGTGCGTTGGAAGAGGGGTAGTCTTATATGGCAAGTATATCCCAAACTCTATATTTTAATTGAAAAAGTTGGGGGGTCGTCTTATACGCCAGAAAATACGGTACTTGGAGAAATTCAGGGAGAAGAAGACTATTGAAAGCTATTACCATGATGGCTCTGCCTCCTCAGTTGAAGGCAGTAATGCTTATGAACATCAGTAGGGGAGGGGAAAGTGCTCTTGCACTCAGATCTTGGCTGCAGGTTTCCCATGGGCATCTAGCTGGCTGCTGTGAGAGCAGGATGCTGGACTTTAGATGGGCTATTGGTCTGATCCAGGAGGGCTCGTCTTAGGTTAACTCTGCAATGTTGAAGCAATGATTCTTCAACGTCAACTTCGTTGGACTGGTCATGTTGTGCAGATGCCTGATGATCGTCTTCCAAAGCAACTACTCTATTCCGAACTTAAAAATGGAAAGCGTAATGCTGGTGGCCAACAAAAGAGCTCCAAAGACTGTCTGAAGGCAAATTTTTAAAAATGTAGTATAAACACCAGCAATTGGGAAACACTTGCCTCCAATTGGAGAACAGCCTTTACCAAAGGTGTCATGGGCTTTGAAGACACTCGGACTCAGGACGCAAGGGAGAAATGTGCTAAGAGGAAGGCACGCTTGGCAAATCCACACAGTGATCGACTCCAGCCCGTAAACCAATGTCCCCACTGTGGAAGGATGTGTGGATCCAGAACTGGCCTCCACAGTCACTTATGGACTCATTGTTAAAACCGTGTTTATGGAACACAATCTTACTCAGCTGTGAGTGATCACCAAAGAAGAAAATATGCTCACACACACAAAAAACCTTTGCATATGCTCAACAGCATACTCATCTTTATTGTTTTGTTTTGTTCTTTGGCATCCGGTCAGGAGGCAAAGTTAACACACATACATAACCGAAAGCCATTTTATACAAAAGCGCTCCTTTTGAACTCCAGCCCTGGCAGAAGAATAAGGGAAAAAGCAACACCGCGCAGGTCATTAGCAAATAACTCCAACGGATATGTCTCCCAGAGATTGGGGCATAAGGAAGTGAGGAGCTGGTTTCAGAAGATGAAATAAGGAAAGCTGTAAAGAAAATCAGCATGTTAAAAAGAGAAGCCCCGGGGCCTGCTGGTTTTACAGCCAACTTCTATCGTGCGTTTTTTTATCTGAACCTCTGAAAAATATATAGAATAATGAAACATTTGGAAAGAGGGTGGTAATGGGGGGAGGGGAGAGAGAAGAAGAATAGGAACAGCAAATGCCCCCCAGGGTTGAAAGAGGGCAAGTGATATGAGAAGCTTCACTAGGGCTGCCAAGCGGCCAAAAGAGATCTGGGCTCGTCAGGATTTCTTTTTTCTTCGAGGCCAATGAATGGAAAAGAAAAGGCCAAGAATCTTTCATTTTTACTAAGCCACTTTTCTGTTGTTTTCCTGTATCGTAGACGAATAAGCAGCTGGGTGGGGGGCTGAGCATTGCCCACCCCACAATGAGATCTCTAGGCACCACGACAAGGCATGGCAAAAAGGCATGAGCCTGGGTAGAAAGGAACACATATCTGCACACGCTAATTCATCTGGAGAGGTACAGATTTGGAAATCGTCACTGTAACTTAAACAGTGTTCGAAACTCCCATTCTAGGCGCATTTTGTGACAGAGAATTTCATTAGTGCGTACAGTTTCTGAGCTATGGGCACCTAAGATTTCAGATTAAAACTGCAAAGTAGAAAGAAAGGAGGACCTTTTTCTGCCTCCCCACTTCCAGCTGTTCTCTGAAGACTGGAGAAGAGACCCTCAAGAATATTAGGGGGGTGGGCAGGGGAAGGACTAGACCAGGCACCCACAAACTTGGCCCTCCAGATGTTTTGGGACTACAGTTCCCATCATCCCTGACCACTGGTCCTGTTAGGGATGATGGGAGCTGTAGTCCCAAAACATCTGGAGGGCCAAGTTTGTGGATGCCGGGACTAGACCATGTGAAAAATGAACACAATATTTTAGCTGCCGTTCATTCATTTTCAGCTTTGTATTCTTGTTATAAAAAAAAAGTGCGCCTAGACATTCCGTTGTTGCGCTCATAACCTAGGCTTAAGGTGCCATTTAGTTCCTGGCTTTCATATCTCAGTGTCTAACATTGAACTTAAATAGAAACTCTGTGCTCGTCACTGTGGTGGGCAAGGCTGTGATCAGACGACCTATGTGCCTTCTCAAGTCTTCTGTCCAGAGACGAAGCATTGATGGATAACTTCAAGGCCCCTCCTGCTTTCCCCTTCTTATGGTTCCTTACCTTCAATAATAATATAATAATAATGATTTATTATTTATACCCCGCCCATCTGGCTGGGTTTTCCTAGCCACTCTGGGCGGCTTCCAACAGAACACTAAAATAAATAACCTATTAAACATTAAAGCTTCCCTAAACAGGGCTGCCTTCAGATGTCTTCTAAAAGTTTGGTAGTTATTTTTCTCATTGACATCTGGTGGGAGGGCGTTCCACAGGGCGGGTGCCACTACCGAAAAGGCCCTCTGTCTGGTTCCCTGTAACTTGGCTTCTTGCAGTGAGGGAACCGCCAGAAGGCCCTCAGCGCTGGACCTCAGTGTCCGGGCAGAACGATGGAGGTGGAGACACTCCTTCAGGTATACTGGACTGAGGCCGTTTAGGGCTTTAAAGGTCAGCACCAACACTTTGAATTGTGCTCGGAAACGTACTGGGATCCAGTGTAGGTCTTTCAAGAAGGACATCTGGTGAGAACAGAATGCTGGTCTAAGATGGGCCATTCGCCTGATTTGCCAGGCTCGCCTTAGATTCTCAGGATATCATCAAATAGAGAATTGTTCTCTGGCAGCTCTTCAAATAGAGGACTGGCCTCTGTAAAGCAGGGTGCATGGACACTGTACCCCAGACCCAATGCAAATGGCTGATATGTCCTTACACCAAGGGTGGATAACCAGTGGCCCGTCAGGTATTGCTGGACTACAATTCCCATCATCCCTAGCCATTGGTTGTACCAGCTAGGGCTGGTGGGGGCTGGAGTCCAATAACCTGGGACAGGTCTTAGACCCAGCCTAGACTCAGTGTTCCCAGGCCCTGCACATGCCTCAACTTTAAAAATAAATAAAAATCAGGTGTTAGCAGTCATAACTCTGTGCTTCAAGAAGACCTGTTTAAAACAAACAAAAGCAAGGATGAACATTGTAGCAAAAAATAAACACTGTAACAAAAAATAAAATAAAATAAAATACACATGAGGACCCCATACAGCCATACCTTGGTTCTCGAATGGCTTAGTTGACTAACAAATCGGTTCCCGGATGCCGAAAACCCAGAAGTATGTGTTCCGATTTTTGAACGTTTTTCGGAAGCCGAATGTCTGACGCGGCTTCTGCTTGAGTTCAGGAAGCTCCTGTAGCCAATTGGAAGCCACACCTTAATTTTTGAACAGTTTCGGGAGTTAAACGGACTTCCGGAATGGATTAAGTTCAAGAACCATGGTTCCACTGTATTTGCCAAATGTTAGGAATCAAAGAATGGGGTTAGATGATGAAGACTAGCATAAGGCTTAGACTAGGATTTGCCAGACTTGGGTCTCCAGCTGTTGTTGTACTACAACTCCCATCATCCCTAGCTAGCAGGACCAGTGGTCAGGGGTGATGGGAACTGTAGTCCAAAAACAGCCGGAGACCCAAGTTTGGGAAACTCTGGTTTAGACTGCAATCCTATACAAAAGCACACAAAAATGGGCACACGCACACACAAGATGCATGTATACCTGGGAGTAAAGACTCCCTGGAGGAAGCCCCAGAAAGCCACAGGTAAGCAGTGTAGACAATTCTGAGCTACATAGACCAGTGACCTGGCTCAGTATAACATTTCAATACTTAAATATGAATCCATGGCAGCGCTCAGAGCTGAAATCCAATCCTGTTAATGTATACTAAGAAGTAGGCACATCTCTGCTCACTTGGCCTTATTTCCAGGTAAGAATCTTGGGGACAATCAGTCAGGTCGTGTATCTGCAGCAGGGACCGGAGGAGGAATGACCGCTGGGAGGAGCACAGAAAGAAAAAACACCTGCTTCAGCATAACAGAACGGCTTCCTCTGCCCCAGCTGCAACAAAGCATGTCTCTCCTGTATTGGTCTCTACAGCCACGGCAGACGCTGTAACTCCCCAACCGTTTGACTTCACTCCTCCATTGTCTCTCGAGACAGACGGATGCCAACCAATTCCCAGGTAAGATCACAGCCTCACCCCTATCCCAATTAAAAATCAACTGTAAAAATCAAGAAACTATCAAAAATAGACTCTGTAGGCTGTTCATTTAAAAAAACAACTAGGGCCTAACCCTAACTCCCTAGAGCTATTTTTTCTTCCTACCCTGTGCAGCTACTAAGTCTGTTTTTCACCTTTCCAACCACATTTCTGAAGCCACTTCTCTCTCCAGTTTTTCAGACTGTCTTCATGGCCCTGCCAGCTTTTCACCAGCCACTATAAATGTGCCTTTAACTGAAGCTTTCTGTCTTGGCATTAGCAGGCATTTATCTCTTTGCCTTCTAAAGCTGCCTCTGCTTGACGATTTCTGCAGACTTCGTTGTTGTTGTTTAGTCATTTAATCGTGTCCAACTCTTCATGACCCCATGGACCAGAGCACGCCAGGTACTCCTGTCTTCCATTGCCTCCCGCAGTTTGGTCAAACTCATGCTGGTAGCTTCGAGAACACTATCCAACCATCTCGTCCTCTATCGTCCCCTTCTCCTTGTGCCCTCCATCTTTCCCAACATCAGGGTCTTTTCCAGGGAGTCTTCTCTTCTCATGAGGTGGCCAAAGTATTGGAGCCTCAGCTTCATGATCTGTCCTTCCAGTGAGCACTCAGGGCTGTTTTCCTTCAGAATGGAGAGGTTTGTTCTTCTTGCAGTCCATGGGAGTCTCAAGAGTCTCCCCCAGCACCATAATTCAAAAGCATCAATTCTTCGGCGATCAGCCTTCTTTATGGTCCAGCTCTCACTTCCATACATCACTCCTGGGAAGACTTAGGCTCCCCTTAAAGACTTGGTGATTTCCATTTGGCTAGTTAACAGTCTTGCCCTCTGGGGTAGCAGCCAGATAATACCTATTGGTCAAACATGGTCCCAGTTGCACCTTAGAGTTGCCATCATTTTTGCGTGTCATTTTGTGTGTCATTTTGTGTCTTTTAACAGCTCCCTGACAAACAGAAGCTGCTTAAGTTAAATGAAGGTTTCTGCTGTGCAGCTGCTGTTAAAGTCAGATATAGTTGTTGTTGTTGATGATGATGATGATGATGATTATCTGACTTTCACCAGCTTGCACAGCAGATTACAAAAAAAAAATCAGAATAAAAAAGATATATTTAAAACAGATTACATTCACAAGAATAAGGGTGGTCCTGGAAACACACATCTCAGATGCCAAAGGCTAGAGTAAAGGCTAGCATCATTCAGTGCCTTTGATGACAGTGGATTACTTGTTTTGTTCCTTTTCCACCTCCAATTAGTGCTATGCAGAGTCTGACCAGCTAGTGGCTGAGACAGTGTGATATGTTTTGGAAATATCCTCAGCGGAGAAAAGAAGAAGCCATACTTTTAAAATACACAGTCAAACCTCGGTTGTTGAACGTAATCCGTTCTGGAAGCCCGTCCGACTTCCAAAACTTTCAAAAACCAAGGCACAGCTTCCGATTGGTTGCACGAGCTTCCTGCACTCAAGCGGAAGCTGCGTCGGACGTTCGGCTTCCGAAAAACATTTGAAAACCGGAGCATTTACTTCCGGGTTTTTGGTTATATATGATCAGTAATATATCCAAAGCTCCTTGCTGGAAGACTATACAGCACTGAGCAAGTGTTTATATAGAGATCCTTTTGCCTAAGCATGAGGTGAGTTAGCTTTGGAGAAGGCGTGTTGCTGTCACACCCTGGGCTGACTACCTGTACACAGGTTAGGAAAACAAAGCAGAAATCTGCACAGGCTCACCAATTTTTTGTTTCAGGCCTTCGGGCCGAATAGGATAGTGTTGGGCTTTGCTTTCAGGAATTCCCCACCAGATATTCTTACAGGTTTGTTCTTACCGGTTGTTAAGGTCTCAAACAAAGACGCGCTCTTCCAAGCCCATATTCCCAGCAGGTTGACACTTCTGTCTTGGCGATGTATACACAGGCTTGGTCATATATACAGAATGGAAGATGGCAGGATCCTCAAGGATGTGCTGTACGGGGAGCTGGCTTCATGAGCCAGGCCCATTGGCGGACCAACTCTGCATGATAAAGATGCCTGCAAGTGTGACATGAAGGCCGGAAACATGAACCCGGCCTTGTGGGGTTAGAGACAACCAACAGTGCCTGAAGACAGTAGATCAAAGTTGTGTATCCACAGCTATGACCACATGCCTTCATCTACCCCAGATGCATCAAAACATATCTCTCCTGTACCATTCTCTGCAGCCACAGCAGGCGCCGTAACCCTCCAATGGTTTGACTTCACTTCCGAAGGCATACGCTTCCATTGTCTCCCGAGACAGATGGATGACAACAATTAAGGTCTCATGAGAATCAGAGAATCATAGAATCATAGAGTTAGAAGAGACCACAAGGGCCATCGAGTCCAACCCCCTGCCAAGCAGGAAACACCATCAGTGCACTCCTGACATATGGTTGTCAAGCCTCTGCTTAAAGACCTCCCAAGAAGGAGACTCCACCACACTCCTTGGCAGCAAATTCCACTGTCAAACAGCTCTTACTGTCAGGAAGTTCTTCCTAATGTTTAGGTGGAATCTTCTTTCTTGTAGTTTGGAACCATTGCTCCGTGTCCGCTTCTCTGGAGCAGCAGAAAACAACCTTTCTCCCTCCTCCATGTGACATCCTTTTATATATTTGAACATGGCCATCATATCACGCCTCAACCTCCTCTTCTCCAGGCTAAACATGCCCAGCTCCCTTAGCCGTTCCTCATAAGGCATTGTTTCCAGGCCTTTGACCATTTTGGTTGCCCTCCTCTGGACACGTTCCAGTTTGTCAGTGTCCTTCTTGAACTGTGGTGCCCAGAACTGGACACAGTACTCCAGGTGAGGTCTGACCAGAGCAGAATACAGTGGCACTATTACTTCCCTTGATCTAGATGCTATACTCCTATTGATGCAGCCCAGAATTGCATTGGCTTTTTTAGCTGCCGCGTCACACTGTTGGCTCATGTCAAGTTTGTGGTCAACCAAGACTCCTAGATCCTTTTCACATGTACTGCTCTCAAGCCAGGTGTCACCCATCTTGTATTTGTGCCTCTCATTTTTTTTGCCCAAGTGCAATACTTTACATTTCTCCCTGTTAAAATTCATCTTGTTTGTTTTGGCCCAGTTCTCTAATCTGTCAAGGTCGTTTTGAACCTGGGAGTGGAGGTGGAGCCTGGGAATTCAGGGGGTGCGTCCCGTGATTTATTTATTAAATTTGTATCCCCCTCCTTCTTCCCAAAGGAGCTCAGGGCGGCAAACATCGAAATATTAAATTAATACAATTTAAAATAAAAATGATAACTGGTACAAGCAAACATGGATTGCACCAGGCAGATCAGAGAGCAAAATTTGGCACAGGGGCATCTGAGGCGAACCACAAAATGGTGCCCCTCGCTCCCCACCAGGCAAGAATAGGTGAGTGAAGATTTACATCAGGAACAGGAGGGGAATGAAGATCTGCTGCCCCCGGGGATCCTGTTGCCTGAGGACAGGGCCTCACCTTGTCTCATGGGTGGGCTGGCTGTGGGCTGGCTATAGGTGTTGGGTTAAGAGAATGCTCACTAGGTGAGGACGCTAGTTAAGCTGTTAAGCAAAAGGGGTTTCAGCTTCCCCCACACAAATCAAACATGGGGGTCAGACCAGGAAGAAGCAGTTACTGCTACAGCATACAGGCTGTAGGTGAGATTCTATACATAGGTCATCCTATTCACTTCTGATAAAGACAGCCACTTTCTCTGTCAATAGTGGGACATGATTTATATCCTGGGTCACCAGGTTACTGGTTCCTCCACTTTTCAATGCCATAAAATGGAGTCTGCCAACTCCTTCCCTCCCCTGGCATTGCTGTAGTGCCTGTAACAGTTGCATGAAGCCAACGATATTCCTTTTACTTCATCTCCATACCGTGCCTCTGACGCCATGGCCAGCTGTACGACTGATAGAGCTCTGTCAAGACAAAGAAGCTGGCAATCCAAGATAAAAACATAACAATAAAGTTTAAAAAGAAGGCAGTCCCTCTGAGCATCTGCAAAGTGCCTTGTGCGTTTGAGATCAGAGAGAACAAATTCCGGAGGAAATGCTGTTGAGGCTGTGTGTCTTTAACAACTGCATGACAACAGGCCTAAATGCAGGAAGCATATTCCCCGAGGTGTAAGTTGCTTGACACTCAACCGAACCTCAGAGTAATCGTGCTTAAGTTTGGGCTACTGAGGGCCTTCTCGGTAGTTGTGCCCTCCCTGTGGAACGCCCTTCCATCAGATGTCAATGAAGTAAACAGCTATCTGACTTTTAGAAGACATCTGAAGGCAGCCCTGTTTAGGGAATTTTTTAACGTTTGATGTCTTACTGTGTTTAATTTGTTGGAAGTTGCCCAGAGTAGCTGTGGTAACCCAGTCAGGTGGGTGACATATAACAACAACAACAACAACAACAACAACAACAACAACAACAACAACAACTTATCCATGGAGAGTCTGATGCCTTATGTCAAAGAAGGTTCCATTCTGCTTGTTCTCTCTTTTTTTGACCCTGCTCCTGTACCTGAAAATTATGCAGGTGAATCATTTTTAAAATGGCATACAGATAAAGCAGGGGCACCATTAAGACCATGTTCATGGAAGACCAACTTACTCGGCTATGCGTGCTCTCCAAACAGAAGAAAGCAGGAACGGGGAACTTATGGCCCCTGAGATGTTTTTTGGGGGACCACAACTCCCATGAGCCCCACCCAGCTTGGCCAATGTTTAGGGAGTTGTAGTTAAGCAATGTCTGCAAGGCCTGTTCTTTGCATTGGGCTCAGAAACAATTTGGCAGCCCACGCAGTCAGGCCACGATTGGTGTGATGTGCTCAGACCGTCTTGCTCCAGCGAGCATGAGTACCAGGAGTAAGACTTAGGCAGCCGGATGCAAAAGGGGGCAGGACTGCCACTCCTTTAGTAGTTGTGTAGAAGAGAGGATTTTAGCAGGTGCAGCTTGCCAGATAAGCTACAGCAGCTGAAATCCTGCACAACTATTAATGTTCCCTTTGGTGCATCTGAGGACTTAACAGGAAGGAAGCCTGTGCATGGTGCGCCATCCTTGTGCAGTAACTATTAACAGGCACATAGTGGCGCTCCTCTCACAAGTATCAACCCTGGAAGCCCTCTGATTGAAGGAAGGCAAAAGGAGCTGGCTGTTAAACCAGGAGAGGATTAATGCCCCTTGCTGTCCCTGTAGAAATGTTGGTTTTGTAGAACAAAAAGATACAAAGGAAAGCAGGCTTTCCGTGGATCTCTGGAGCACGCTGACTTGCTAGCTTTTGAGCCAGCCTCTGCAGCAAACTGTCCCTTCCTCTGCAGCAATTAGTAGGTGATAGTATTTAGCTTAGTGACATTAAGAGTTTTCAGCTTAGCAAGCCTCTGTTAACTAGAAACAGGCCAGGCTGCTGTTCAAGGTTTTTTCACCTTGTCGGTAACACTAGGAGCAAGGCCCAAGTCTCTCTCGTTGCAATATAGGTTCTCATAGCAAGGGTGACTAGCTGCAAAAGGTTGTCCTCGTGCCTTTAACAGAGTTGGCAAACAGAAACCAGTGGTTTCATGGCATGGAGACAAGTGTGATTGCTTGGGAAGGTCTCCACCTCAAGCCGCCATGAAAGTCCACAGCAGTTGCAAGTAGGGGGGCAAAGGAGGACTGGGGCTCCTGCACCTTTAATAGTGCGTACAAGAAGGAATTTCAGTACATATGTACCTTGCATAACAAGCTTCCTGCTCCTTAGTTGCAGGGACAAGGGACATTTGCCTTTCATAGCTGTGCAGAAAACAAGGCAAACAGCAGCAGCTTTTCTCTCTTTTTCCTGTGTGACATTTTGGAGTGCCCTCTGCCACGTGCCAATTAAAGGTACAGTAGCTCCATTCCCCTTTTGCATCTGCTCATTCCAGCATTGAACAGGGGCTGGACTGGCTGAACTCTAGGGTGCCTTTCTAACCCCGAAACAATTAATCCCTAAAAGGTTAATTGACCAACAAACTGCAGCAAGATAGCACACTTAACATTAAACCTGTGCAACTGAGCAAAAACTAAAATAAGAAAACACTTCTTGATAGGCCGAGGAATCATTTTCAATCATGTTGAAAATACACCATAGATAGGGTTACCAGTTTTTGAACTGGCCTCTATAAACTGTTCCTTTAACACTGGTTTATATGGAGCAATTAACAGATTCTGATGTGTCTCTCTGCACTGGCTGATTTCAGTAGACTGGGCCTCTGCTACAGGCCCAGGAGTAAGCTGTGTTCCATCTAACCTTTTATGTGCCAGGAAATTTTACACAGCTAAGCGTCCAAAAATGGTATCCCCATGTGTTGAATGATATTCTTCTGCATGGATAGACCATGCCTTAGATATGCTATTGCAGAAGTCCAGAAAAGGTTTCTAGAGCCCATAAAATATGGCCCTGGTTTGCCTACATGTTAGTTATTTATGGCAATGAAAGGAAGTGGCGCCGAACGTTTTGCATATCTTCTCTGCTTGATCACTTGGGTGGGATTCTCACTCGCTACAGGTGACCAGATGAGGGCAGTGCGTTGGCAGCTGGGCAGGAAGCGGGGGTGCCTGGGGCAGAACAGTGTGGTCCGCTTCTGTACTCTGAAATGGAAGGCTGGTCAGCAGAAATCAGAGGCTTTTCATGGCATGGGACTGAAGGATAACATGCTGAATACTGTAGATGAGTTAGCCGCTTAAGGCACAGTTACAGGGACTGGTTCAAAAGTTGGCAACCCAAGACGGGCAGCTATGTATACACCCGTGCTAAACATGCCAGACAGCAACTAAGGGGTGTCTCCGAAGGGTTCCAATATCCTTTCTATACAATAAGCCAAGACTGGCATTTGAAAACAGTTTTGAACAAATGGAGATATGAATGGGGGCAATGGATTGTATGGAACAGTTGTGGTTTGGAAAAAAGGGTGTCTGTCCCATCCATTTCATGCCCTTAAACCAAGAGGGAGGATAAGGCTATCTAAGGTATCGAACTGTTGAAGATGCAACAGGGATAATGTTTCTCTAAAACAAACATTTTTTTTCATTGTCCTATATTGAAAGACTTTCGGCAGAAGGTAACTGTAACCATCAACAAAACTGTACGGAGCAACCCCACATTTACAGAGCAAAACATCCTCTTGAATTATATACCCAGCACATGGAACCTTACGAAAGGACAATATGAGTAGGCGCTCCATGCCCTTACTACAGCAAAAAGACGGATACTAATGAATTGGAAAAATAAAAATGTGGCTCCCTTCTATGATTGGATTGAAGACTTGTACAAACTCGCAACATATGAACAACTTGCATATAAATGCAGACTTGCCATGGACAAATTCAATGATATTTGGAATGCATTCTTACAAATACTGTAATAGGTTAAGATCTGGTGAAGTATAATATCAACCTTGTAAAATATACAGTTTTGGGTCCCGTCCCCCCTTTGTTTTCCCTTCTGCACGGGTTCTGCCTCTTTTTTCTTCCTTTTTTGTTTGTGTCTCACCATGTTTGGTGCATGTATGGTTATGTATTTTTTGAGCTTTCAATAAAAAAATCAAAACCAAAAATATTTTTTTTAAAAACCAAGAGGGAGGATGCATCTTGCTACAGCGTCACTACTCTCCTTTCCCCCATGCTTTCCCTTCTGACTAAGGCTTAATGTCTGCTCCTTCCTGCTGTCCTGCAATGTGAGGACCTTGCATGTTCCAGGAGATGGGAGAGAGAAATAGCAATGGAACCAGGCAGGAGCAGAGTGGGAAAAAATAAGGAACATCTTGCTGCAGGGATGCTGTTTGGGGTTCTTGGGGGAGACAGGAGTGCTCTCAGTGTCCGATTCAATGACATCTTAAGCAAGCAATGGTGCAAGGTCTCAGACTGAGGAGCCTCTAGCAGCACTTTTAAAAAATTAAATTTTCAAGTTGTACATAATCACACTGCTGTACATTACAGTAAGCTTAGGAAGAAGAGAAGTCATAAGGCATTTGCAGACAGGTTGCATCTTCACCTATGTACCTTATACATGCAAAGTTACATGGGAGGATAGCTCAGTAGAGCATGAGACTCTTAATCTCAGGGTCATGGGTCTGAGCCCCATGTTGGGCAAAGATTCCTGCATTTGCAAGGAGTTGGACTAGATGCCCTTTGGGTTCCGCTCCAACTCTGTGAAATATCATAGTGTATTATTTCTAAGCCCGTTGTCTTTTCTGTTAGAATGATGCATTTTTATTGGTAATGCAATGGGCCTCTTGACATATCTTAGGGTAAAAAAAAAAGGTAAAGGACCCCTGACAGTTAAGTCCAGTCACAGATGACCCTGGGGTTGCGGTGCTCATCTCGCTTTACAGGCCGAGGGAGCCAGCGTTTGTCTGCAGACAGTTTTTCCAGGTCATGTGGCCCTAGCATGACTAAGCTGCTTCTGGTGCAACAGAACACTGAAACCAGAGCAGTGCACAGAAACGCCGTTTACCTTCCCACCGGAGCAGTACTTATTTATCTACTTGCACTTTTGGCATGCTTTCAAACTGCTAGGTTGGCAGGAGCTGGGACAGAGCAACGGGAGCTCACCCCGTCGCGGGCATTCGAACCGCCAACCTTTTGATCGGCAAGCCCAAGAGGCTTAGTGGTTTAGACCACAGAGCCACCTATATCTTAGGGTAGGGAACGTTTTTAGCCCAGTGGGCCAGATCGTAATCCCTCTCCCCCAGCCAACTTTGACAAGAGGGTGGAGCCACCCACCTGTCAATCATCCAGCATCTTGATGACATTAGGTGACGGATAGCTGGGTGGTCCTGTACACTTGCAAAAGCTGAATTGTGGGGTGTGGGGAGGGGTCTGCCTTGCTAGTGCATTCGCTGCATTACCCCTTGCCTTCCTTGCAATTACTCCTGAAGTGAAACTGGCTGGTGGCGGGGGAAGCATGAGATACTTCCTTTTCAAACACTACTGCAGTGCGCTCTATGTGGGGCTACCTTTGAAGGTGACCCAGAAACTACAACTCATCCAGAATGCAGCCGCTAGACTGGTGACTGGGAGCGGCCGCCGAGACCACATAACATTGGTGCTGAAAGACCTACATTGTCTCCCAGTATGTTTCCCAGCACAATTCAAAGTGTTGGTGCTGACCTTTAAATCCCTAAACTGCCATGGCCCAGTATACCTGAAGGAGCGTCTCCACCCCCATCATTCTGCCCGGACACTGAGGTCCAGCTCCGAGGACCTTTTGGCAGTTCCCTCACTGCAAGAAGCCAAGTTACAGGGAACCAGGCAGAGGGCCTTCTTGGTAGTGGAGCCCTCCCATCAGATGTCAAAGAGATAAACAACTACCTGACATTGAAATACATCTGAAGGCAGCCTTGTTTAGGGAAGTTTTTAACATGTGACATTTTAATATATTTTTAATCTTTGTTGGAAGCTGCCCAGAGTGGCTGGGGAAACCCAGCCAGATGGGGAGGGGGTACAAATAAATAATAATAATAATAATAATAATAATAATAATAATAATAATTATTATTATTATTATCATCATCCAAGCAAGCTGGCTGGGGTTAATGGGAGTTGTAGTCCAAAATGACTGGAGGGCACCAGGTTGACCAAGGCTGGCCTAGGATAGTGGACAAGTAAAGTAATGGTAAAGGACCCCTGGACAGTTAAGTCCAGTCGAATTTGACTGTGGGATGTGGAGCTCGTCTCTGCTTTCAGGCCAAGGCAGCCGGTGTTTGTCCGCAGACAGCTTTTCCGGGTCATGTGGCCAACATGACAAAACCGCTTCTGGTGCAACTGAACACTGTGATGGAAGCCAGAGGGCACAGAAACACCGTTTACCTTCCCTGCCATAGCGGTACCTATTTATCTACTCGTGCTGGTATACTTTCGAACTGCTAGGTTGGCAGGAGCTGGGACAGAGCAACAGGTCATGCAGATTCGAATTGCCGACCTTCCAATCATCAAGTCCAGGAGGTTCAGTGGTTTGGAGCACAGCGCCACCTGCGTCCCGAGTGGACAAGCAGAGGAAGAGAGCTGGTATGTAGAGACAGGACACTGTGGGATTGTCATGTGGGCATGTTCTGAACTTCACACAGACCCCAGAGCTAGAGGAGAGCTTGTGGGAGTTCAAGGTTTGCAGGGGTGCCAGGGAAGGAGTCTAAATACACAAGAACAGCCAGATCGAATGCTTTATTGAAGAAGAGTATTAGGAACACAGGTGGCCAATACCTAAAACATGGCTGACGTTTCCCCTTTCTGTCCTCAGGACCCAGTATCTCAGACCCACAGATAAGGGTACCTTCAAGCCAAACTAATTCGCTTATATCAAGCAAATGTATGAAAGTATACGGGCTCATTGCTACAGCAACTACCAATTAATTGTGGGGTTATCTTGACTGCCAACATGCTTGCCCTCAATGCATTTTTTGGCAGCCCTTGGCAACATTTGATGCCTCCCTAGCCCTCGTGCTGCCTTACCAAAGCTGGGCAAGCGAGGCGCTGGACTATGGGAAGGAGGCATGAGGGCTCTGACAGGATCCTAGAGTCCTCTCTCCACCTCCCCAAAGCCTAGTTAGCACTTGCTCTGCTTTGGGATGGAGGTGGGAGGACTCCAGGACCTTGCCACAGCCTCACATCCATGCCACAGTCTCCTTCCATGTATGTATTTGCATACTATCAGCAATCTATCCCAGGGTTCCCCAAACTTGGGTCTCCAGCTGCTGTTGGACTACAACTCCCATCATCCCTAGCTAGCAGGACCAGAGGTCAGGGATGACGGGAACTGTAGTCCAAAAACGGCTGAAGACTCAAGTTTGGTAAACTCTGGCTTGGACCATTGGTCTTCAGCTATTTGGTTGGGACACGGTAGAGGGTCATCATGGCCGGATCCAAGATGGGTCACAGTGGGAGCAAAAGGTTAACAGAAATGGGTCCCCAAATACACATCTGTGTTAAACGTGGGTCTGAGAAGCTTGAAGACAACTGGCTTAGAGGAGCGGAGAGCACTGCCTCGCTAGAGGTTTCCAGGTTCGATCGCCGTAGGACTGAGCTGCTGGTGAACAAGATGAGGAAGCAGCATAGCTCCGACGTAGAGCATCTTTCTTGGAAGGGCCCAGGTTCCTCCCCCAGTATGTCCAGGTAGGGCTTGGACTCCTGGCTGAAACCCTGGAGAGATGCTGCTTAGATAATATTGGCCTAGGTGGGCAATGGTCTGTAAGGCATTCCTGTTGCTTCTGAGTTCTGCATGGCAACGGTCTGTTGTACTCCCCGAGCACAGAACAGAGGATGCTCTTTGATGCCTTCGCCACAGGCTGGGCAGGAAGGAAACTTTCTTCGTCGCCCTGCCTTAATGAGTGGAGACGATGTGCCGTCGTGGGAGGCTCGGTCGGCGCTGGCTGATTGATTCCTGTTTATTATCTATTAAGAACAGTCGGATAGTTTGCGTAACACATCAATTCATCAAATGGCACCATCATGCAAATTCCCTAATAAAAACATTTTACTCGTAAATGGTCCCGAACTAATTAACTAAAGTGTTAATTAAAGTGCGGCAGACAGGGATTGTAATCAAGACGTGCGGCTTTATCCATCTTCTGGGTTATTGATAACATCCTTGGCTCATTGATTGATTGGGACTTTCGGCTGTCGAGAAGCAAAGGGGGTGGGGAGGGGTGGGTGGGTGGGTGGGTGGGTGGGAGAGATGGAGGGAAATTGCAGGGGGGTAAAGGCAGATAGAGGGAGAGAGTGGAAAAGGAGAGGAAGAAGGCCTGAGGACTGGCAAAGTGAGAGGAAGTAAGTTTCAGGGATGGAGAAAAAAAGATGGCTATTATTTACTTGTTGCATTTATATCCCACCTTTTCCTCCAAGGAGCTCATGGTGGGATGTATGGTTCTTCCTCTACCCCATTTAAACCCCACAACAACCCTCTGAGGTAGGCTGAGAGGCAGTGAGCTTCAAGGCCACGTGGAGATTTGAACCCTGGCCTCCCAGGTCCTAGTCCAACACTCTAACGACTGCACCATCTCTGCTCACATGACAGAACATTGACAGAAGAGGGGAAATGGGAGCAGAGGGAACTGGATGTAATTTTGGAAAGATTTTGGGCCTATGAAAAAATAGAAGAAGTTGGTGAAAGAGTGAGAAACCAAAATCGGCAGGCGACGATGCTTTTCTCCTAAGCATATGCAAAAATCCAGGTGGCATTTCATTTCTATATCTTCTTCACCACCCCTGAGACTTCCTTGGGAAAATCCTTCTGCTTCATTAACTTTGGAGTGGCTCCATTTTCCCCTGCACCCTTTCAGTTTTATCCACTCCATCAGCTTTTCAGTTAAAGGCCCCCAGATGTTTTCACACTGAGGTGTTTGGCTGCACTGCATCAGGGATTTTGTAGTCTTAACACTGCATTAAGCAGCTGGCTTTTTTGTGCATAGGTAAGAATGGGGATGTTTTGGGTGAAAGAGTAAGAACATGACGACCATTGTAGAAGGATTAAAAAAACAACTCCATTGCTGGAGGTTGTGTGCCTTTGCATTACAGTGGTACCTCCGGTTACATACGCTTCAGGTTGCATACGCTTCAGGTTACAGACTCCGCTTACCCAGAAATAGTACCACGGGTTAAGAACTTTGCTTCAGGATGAGAACAGAAATCATGCTCTGGCGGCGCAGCAGCAGGTGGCCCCATTAGCTAAAGTGGTGCTTCAGGTTAAGAGCAGTTTCAGGTTAAGAACGGAACTCCAGAACAAATTAAGTACTTAACCCAAGGTACCACTGTACTAGCGATTTGCTCACTTGTAGATGAGTGTAGCATTGCAGCGTTGATCTTCGGGTTGGCAAGTTGATCTTTCGCTTCCCAATGCATTTCACAAATGTTCTCATTTCACAATGTTCTCATTTCACAATGCAAACTACTATTATTTCGCCTTAGGGTGTGTGGACCATTGCTCTAAAAAGAACCCAGCATGTTTTGCATACACAAGGATCAATCCATTTACATGTATTGGTTGGTTACTGTGGATGGAGACGTAACCATTGGCGATTGTTGGCTATGATATGAAACAGTTTTTTTTTTCAAGTTCTGTGTTTAATGCATGGAAATAGATTTGCTATGGGCCACCTTGACTTTAGCATTCAGAGGTTGTTGGTCAGAGAATATCTTGTTTGGGGCACGCTTTGGGACTGTGCTTGACATTACAGTGGTACCTCGCAAGACGAAATTAATTCGTTCTGTGAGTTTTTTCGTCTTGCGAATTTTTCGTCTTGCGAAGCACGGATTCCCATAGGAATGCATTGAAAATCAAACTTGCAAGACGTTTTTGTCTTGCGAAGCAAGCCCATAGGGAAATTCGTCTTGCGAAGCAATTCAAAAAATGAAAAACTCTTTCGTCTTGTGAGTTTTTCGTCTTACGAGGCATTCGTCTTGCAAGGTACCACTGTATCTCGCTATGGGGCTCCATGTGGGGAGGGGATACCAACAAAATCCTGATAAGCAAGGTTCAAACAATGGTGGGGTCCGTCCAGAAGCAGAGTTGGTGGATGGCGTTAAGGAGGCAAGGCCAAATCTTGACAGAGCCCAGAGGTAAAAGGACATTCCTCTCCAGATGCAATTAAAGCTGCTACTTGAGGAGGTGGAAACGTAACAGAAGAAATGATCAATTAACGCAGACAGATACTTAATTAAAAGAGTGGATTCAGGAGGGAGCAGAGAACAGATTGGCGAATGAGGTCTGGGGCCTTTCACTCTCTCTTTGCTATCACAGGTTTCAAGCTGAGGTCCCAGGCTGGTTCCTGATATGGAACATTCCCCTCTTTCCAAGAACCTCTAGGTATAAAGCTTTTTGGCTTAAATCTGACTATACAGTCATACCTTGGAAGTCAAACAGCCTAGTTCTCCAGCGTTTTGGCTCCCAAATGATTGAAACCCAGAAGTGACTGTTCTAGTTTTTGAACGTTCTTTTGGAAGCCGAACGTCCAATGGGGTTTCCGTGACTTCCGATTGGCTGCAGTAGCTTCCTGCAGCCAATCAGAAGCCGCACTTTGGTTTTCGAACGTTTTGGAAGTTGAACGGACTTCCAGAATGGATTCCGTTCGACTTCCAAAGGTACAACTGTATTAGCATTTGTCTAGCGAGAGTGGGGCACTTATTGTAGACTCAGTTTGGATGGAATTGTCAAATGAGCATCAAAGATATGTTAACAGCATTACTCCAACCATGTTAAATTATAAAATGTCCCCTCCCACATCATAGAATTGAAGAGCTAGAAGGGACCAAGGGCCATCCAATTTCAGCTTAAAAACCTCCAAGGAAGGAGAGTCTATGAGGGACTCTCAAAGGAGACTGCTCCATTGTCAAAAAAGCGCTTACTGTCAGAAAATTATTCCTGATGTTTAGTCAGACGCTCCTACCTTGCAACTTGAGGTCATTGGTTTGAGTCCTACTCTTCAGAGCAGGAGAAAACAAGTTTGTTCCCTCTTCCATGTGACAGCCCTTGAGATATTGGAAGATGGCTGTTATATCTCCTCTCAGTCTCCTCTTTTCCAGGCTAAACAAACCCAGCTCCTTAAGCCACTCCTCATAAGGCTTGGTTCCCAGACCCTTGATCATCTTGGTTCATCCCTGTGTTCAACGTAGGATTAGAACTGAGCTGGAAGAGCAAAAGGTGTTCAGTGGAGGCTTGGAACTGAGCTGGAAGAGCAAAAGCTTTTTCATGCAATGTGGATATCTGAGAAGATATTTATTGAGCCTCTTTGCAAGGTGCCACAAGAGGTACTGCCGGACATGCAGACACGCCCAGGCCCCAAAGCGGTGGCCCCTGTCTCAGAGTGTGGGCAGTGGCGTCGCAACGGGGGGTGGTGCAGCCTGGGTTCCATGTCTGTGGGGGTAACAAGAAGTCACCCTGCGGGGGCTTGCGGTGGTGCGAGCAGCCATCGCGCTGCCACAGCCACATGTGGAGGATCCTCCATTCGTGGCTACAGCTGCGAGCAGAGGATCCCGGCACCATCCATATGGCGCTGGAGCAGCGCCGGCAGCAAACCGCTATACAGCGCATGTGCGGCGTCACTACGTACTGCGCATGCATCATACTTAGTGATGCCGCGCATGCGCCCTATGTAGCGACGCCCACCCCGGGTGTCGCGACGCCTTCCTTCGCCCCTCAGTGCAGGGAGGAACCATGTAGCTCATTCCCACAGGAGGCAGCGACAGCCACCAACTTGGATGGCTTTAAAAGAGGGCTGGACAAATTCACAGAGGGTGAGACTTATCAACAGCTCCCAGCCACGATGGCTGTGCTCTGCCTCCGCAGTCAGAGGAAGTAATGCTTCTGGAGGCCAGTTTCTGGGAAACGCAGAAGGGGATAGCGCGGTTGCACTCAGTTCCTGCTTGTGGGATGTAATCCACTGAGAGCAGTCAAGTACAACATTCCTTGTTTTCCTAGAGTGGACATGCAAGAGAATGTTTGGTCCAGCCAGTCAAAAGTTCCTGTTCCTCCTGGCCTGGAGCATCCTTCCTTGCATGGGGCTAGTGGGTGGGCGTGACCTTTCTAGACCTGGTAAAAGGACAAGGCACTCTGCCCCCCTCTCTCTTTTCCATCTTCCTTTCGTCCTGCGAACTTCCCAGACTGCTAACTGCAGTCACTAGGTCACCCCCACATATGGGGCAAACCTGTTTGTATATGCTTGTAACTTTAAGCCTTGAGCCACACTGTGCTCTGCCTGATCGTGAGTAAACTTTCTTTTTATCGCTTACGAATAAGACTGTGGTGTCTTTATTCTTTTAGGAGGGATTTGAGGGGTCTTGCCAGGAAAATATTAGAACACATTTCAATCTGGACAATCTGGACAAGCCAGATTGAATTGCGTATTGTCTTAAGAAACTCACACGAGTTTGCAACTGGTTTTCTTCTGTGTAAAGGGGAATGCACTCTGCTAAGTAAAGGAACCTGCTAGCGCAAGTTAGGAAGGATATTAATAAACAATATATCCTCTCCTGCCACCCTGAACATTCCCACAGTGGGTTTTCCCCAGATTTGGGGAGAACAGAATGCTGGGCTCGAAAAGCCAATGGTCTACTCCAGCAGCCTCTTCTGTGGTTCCTGTGAACACTGATAAAGGAATAGGACAGGGATGGGGAGCCTCCAGATGTTGGAATACTCCAGATGTTCTTGATTGTTGGCCATGCTGCCTGGGAGTGACAGGAGGTTTCATCTAGAGGGCCTACGCTTCCTCCTTCCTGCATTGTGGTATGACATGCCTGTATATACACATCTCCTTGTACTGCCCATGCAGCTCCTGAGATTCCCAGATCTATACAAACTGAGGTACACAAAGCTGACCTCAAAACAGGAGCTGCAGTCACATTTCCCCGGTGAAAGAGGTGGTATTTGTGCTCTGAACCTAGCGCCGGGCTCCTGTGAGCAAACCTGTAGTTAAATTTAACTGAGGAAAGCGGTTACATGGAAGCATTGTACGCTTCGATTGATCAAGGCCAGGCGCATGTGAGGTTTGTAAGCAGGTTAATTAACCTGTATCGAAGGGGTGAATTTAATGTGGTTTTGTTAATCTGCGTTAAGCCCCCTGTGTAGACACGCTCTAAACAGATCAAAAGTGCCTTTTCTTTCCTATCCCTGCCACTCTTTTCAGGGTGCAGGGGGAGTTCGATTCCGAGAATTGCTTTCAGTCGGCATGGAGGAAGGCTTTAGAGTTTGCAGCTACATTCCTTGCCAACCTGTGGGTGAGTAGCCTGAATTATTTTCAGGAGTGAACTAGCTTTAAAAACCAGCGTTGTTAACCCACCTCACTATTGTCCACTTGGTGTCCCAGCAGAGTAGTGTACAAATTAGTACATAAGGTCTAGTTTTGTCCAGTATCTAAACAGAGTGCTTTGACTTCTGCTGCACACATGAATGGACCTCCCTTGAATCCTCTTTACTTGATTATAAATGCTTCATATAATCATTTGTATTGTATTTTAATATTTTGTTGGAAGCCGCCCAGAGTGGCTGGGGAAACCCAGCCAGATGGACAGGGTAAAAATTATTATTATTATTATTATTATTATTATTATTATTATTATTATTATTGCTTAAGAGTTGGAAGGGGCCCAAGGGCCATCTAGTCCAGGCTTCCTCAACCTTGGCCCTCCAGATGTTTTGAGACTACAATTCCCATCATCCCTGACCACTGGTCCTGCTAGCTAGGGATCATGGGAGTTGTAGGCCAAAAACACCTAGAGGGCCAAGGTTGAGGAAGCCTCATCTAGTCCAACCCCCTGTAATGCAGTGCTTCATGTAAATGGTCTCCATTGAAAAACATTGTGCTTGAGTTGATACGCCGATTTGAAAATTCCACCTTTGGTGATATATCCCTGATGGCATCATCATCATCATCATCATCATCATCATTATTATTTGCCCACCATTCACCATAAAGTTTCAAGGAAAGTTATAGCAATTTGAAAATCGTTATGAAAACCAGTTTAAAGCAAATTACAGTCTCAGGAATATACATCTCAGGTACATAAGAATTGCCTTCCAGTGGCCCATCTAGCCCGGCATCCTGCTCTCACTTTTCCCACATACAGTGGTATCTTGGAAGTCAAACAGAATCCGTTCCGGAAGTCCGTTCGACTTCCAAAATGTTCGGAAACCAAGGCGAGGCTTCTGATTGGCTGCAGAAAGCTCCTGCAGCCAATCAGAAGCCTCGTCAGACATTCAGGTTCCAAAGAACGTTTACAAAGCGGAACACTCACTTCCGGGTTTGCGGCGTTTGGGAGCCAAAATGTTCAACTTGAAGGTGTTTGGGATCCAAACTGTGTTTTCTCAGAGTGCGTGTGTGTATGTGCATACAGTAAAAACCACCTGATTATTGAACATTTGATGACCCTCAGCAGAAAGTGGGAATTGTCTCCACAGAAAAGCACTCCATGCTTCAGCTGATAGCATGTAATATGGAAGCTCTTTCTTCCAAGAATATGCTATGTTCAGTCATAGCCTAGGAAGCTCCTATATATTGAGTCAAAACACTGTGCCACTTAGTTTGGTGTCGTCTACTCTGACTGGCAACACCTGTTCAGGGTTTCAGATGGAGGCCTTTCCTGCCGTGTCTGGAGATGTCAAAGTATGAGCTCGGAACTTTCTGCAAACGCAACAAGAACTCTACAATTATTATTTTTTATTAA
Organism: Podarcis gaigeae; assembly: GCF_964106915.1. NCBI lineage: Eukaryota > Metazoa > Chordata > Lepidosauria > Squamata > Lacertidae > Podarcis > Podarcis gaigeae. The sequence goes on from NC_139684.1 coordinate 80,089,032, forward strand.
ATCCGCCCCCCTTCATCCACAGATCTCAGCACTTGAGCTTTAGCCCTTGCACAATGGACATGGAAAGTTGCTGATTTGATGCTACCGTCATGAAAATTATTGAAATATACTGAATGAAAGCAGAAATATGTGAGCAAGTGAAGGTTGGAATGTGAAGGTTGTGTTTGCAAGAGGACCATGAGAGAAGGACGGCAGGACATGTTGCTACAACTGCTGAGGACAAAGAAAGGGGGGGGCGAGATAAGAGAGTTGCTTTGTGATTAAACCAGTAGAAACTATCAGAAGGAAGGGCAGCCTTATAGGGAATAGCTGCCCCTTCCCTTCCCTTTGTTTGTGTGTGTTTTTTCATATTTGGTGTGTCACCTCTCAACTATTTCCTGGCTGATGTTGTGTCACACCAGCCTTGTTTGACTGACAACGGGTGTCTGCATTTTATTGGCCATCCAGGCTGAAGCCACAGGATATTGAGTATTGAACCCCAATATTTCCCCAACACTGTGTTTAATGAGTGTTGGAAGCATATGCACAAACCAGTCCAGAGCTAAACCATAACCATGTTTTTAGTCGTACTGTCTGTGTAATGAAAAGCGTATGGGCAGAGAGGCACTGAGTATATACACTATTCCAGAGAATTGTTCATAGAACCATAGAATTGTAGAGTTGGAAGGGACCCCAAAGGAAGGGACCCCTGCAATGCAGGGATCTCAACTAAAGCATCCATGACAGATGGCCATCCAGCCTCTGCTTAAAAATCTCCAAGGAAGGAGAGTCCACAACTTCCCGAGGGAGTCCGTTCCACTGTCAAACAGCTCTTACTGTCAAAAAGTTCTTCCTGATGTTGGAATCTCCTTTCTTATAACTTGAATCCATTGGTTCAGGAGAAAACAAGCTTGCTCCATCCTCCATGTAACAGCCCTTTATATAGTTGAAGGTGGCTATCACATCTCTCAGTCTTCTGTTTTCCAGGCTTAACATACCCAACTCCTTCAACCATTCCTCATCAGGCCTTGATCATCGTGGTCGCCCTCCTCTGCACACGTTCCGGTTGTCAATATCCTTCTTAAATTGTGGCTTCCGATGAAGGGCACTGACCATCTGGGGCCTGGGGCTCTGTCACAATAGAGCGTTAAGGAGATTGGTGCAGGAGCAGCAAAATGGGGCACGCTGCCCCTGTTCACTGCCGGGATGGGAGACCTAAAAACCACATGTGTGCCACCTTGGCTGCCATGATGGAAGAAAGGGCAGAATAGAAAAGCAAGGGAGCTGACCTTTAAAGCCCTAAACGGCCTCGGCCCAGTATACCTGAAGGAGCGTCTCCACCCCCATCGTTCTGCCCGGACACTGAGGTCCAGTGCCGAGGGCCTTCTGGCTGTTTCCTCACTGCAAGAAGCCAGGTTACAGGCAACCAGGCAGAGGGCCTTGTCGGTGGTGACACCCGCCCAGTGGAACGCCCTCCCACCAGATGTCAAAGAGAACAACAACTACCAGACTTTTTAGAAGACATCTGAAGGCAGCCCTGTTTAGGGAAGCTTTTAATTTTTGATGCATTAGTGCATTTTAATATTTTGTTGGAGTTCGCCCAGAGTGGCTGGGGAAGCCCAGCCAGATGGGCGGGGTATAAATAATAAATTATTATTATTATAAGGGAGAGGAATAATTGTGTCAGGGCGGTGTTCAGCAAGACCCTCTATCTGCCCCTTGGGGTTCTCCTCAGGTCTCACCCCCTTCCCAGACACAACTGCTGCTGATCTTGTGCTCACCCTGAGAGTTTTTGCTTTGCTGCAATATGTCCTTGATCTCTGATCATGCCTCTTGCTTGCCTGGATGGAGGCCGTGTGAGTGCATGTACAAACTCACATGCCGCAGAAAGATAAAATTGGCGTCCAAATCTCCGCCCATTTTTGTCTCTGGCTCCACCCACCATTGGCCAGCGGTAGCCCCCCATAAGGCTGGCCAGGAGGGGGCCTTGTTTCCTCACCACATGGGGAACAGTAGTAATATAAGTAAACAAACAAACAAACAAAAATTAGCTCTTCGGTACTGCTGGCCCTCTGCTTCTCATTGCACCCATTTCATCTCCAACTTGCAGAAAGAAAATAGATAGGATGTAGTGGAATGCCTCTGAACACGTACAAAGTATTGTTCCCTTGTCAGTAGGCTGCGAGTGTTTCCTTCCATGTTTCCTTCCATGGGAGGTGATAGAGAAAGAGGGGAAGGAATTCTGGGTGGTTGAAGAAAGATTTATTTTAGTCCTGATGCATTTTGGAATATTCCTTCATCTGCACTGGGGGGGGGGGCACATTTTGACTAGCAGTTTTCGTCAAGTGCATAAACAGCTATCGTAGTTCATATTCCCCCGCTGTGAAAAACTGTGCTCCATTACCTCTTTCTAGAAGAGAATTACTGACCCCTATATCCCATTACAGGGCTTGAGAACACAGATCCCCATTCCACAAAGAAGTTTGGGATCTTTCAGAATTTGGAAGTGCTCCTTGCTAATATGTGCCCGTACCTGCTCACTTTCGCCACTGGCGAAAAGTATTTGATCCCATAGAATCATACTTCATAAAGTCCGGGTAGGCTGCAGCCTACACACAATTTGGCCCACACGGTCTGTATGATTTTTACCCATTATAAGAAAAATAAATAACAAGACAATCAGTGTTAATCAAGGCAATCAGTGCTAATCCAACCCTAACGTCTTCTTTTTTTACCATTCGAAACTATGCGTTCCACAGAACTCAAGTCGGTTCGCCTCCTGTGTTCTGGGGCTAAGATTTGGCCTTCAGAGTTCTGGGGTTCAGTCCCAGCTCTGCTTAAACCCCTGAAAATCCATTTTATCCTAGGAAGCTGGCTGCCAAGGCGGGCAGCCGTCGCTTAGCTCTCCTCCCGCAAGGCTAATGAAACCCCACTTGTATGATTAGAGCAGATTTTAATAGTAATTAAAACAAATTACTGGCGAGATTATATGCTACTATGTAAATCTCTCCCTCTCCCCCCTCCCCCTCCTCTTTTTGTTCTTTGAAGCTGCTTCCCTTCACTGGCTCTGATTGGAAACTGTCTGTTTATTTATTTTTGAAGAGTGGGGGTAGATTTATAGGTGGGGGGAAGATCCTTTCTTCCTAATTGCCTCTTTCCTTTTGGCATCTCTGCCGCTTTGACAGCCATCCTCCACCCTCTGCTTCCCCAAATCCATTTCACAAGGGGGGGGGCTTCTCTCGGCCCTCCTACTGTACCCCCATATTTTGCACGTCTTCAATTTATGACTAGAATAAGAATGTGCTCATTTGTATATGAAATGCAGGCTGGGGAGGACACACCAGTGCAAAAAATCACCGCCACCCAAAGCATCTCTCACACAATGGATCAATTGTACATTAATAACATTGTCCATTTTTTGCGGGGGGGGGGGAGACAGGAAGGAGGAGGCTCCCACCCCTCTATTCCCCCATCTTTGTGGGGATTTTTTTGGGTTAAAACAGTTACTGGACATCTTGGAATGACACATGCCGTGGTCACCCATCTGGGGGGTAGGGATGGAGAAGATGGAGAGGGTTGCAGCTTTCGATGTCCCTCTCTTTTAGGCACAATTTTTGAGGCCCCCCCCCCATTACCTGCCTGACACCAAGAGACAAACACCAAGGACAAAATCGTATCTGACCTAGGCCTACAGCTTAGCAAGGCAGCAGCACCGAAGGAGCCTCTTATCCACAGTATACTCCTTGGAGATTTCTTGCGACAAAATAGTTGCGGTGGGGGCTTAAAGTTGTTCTTGCTCCCCCTCCCCCGCTTTCATACCACCTTTCCACCCTCCGTTTCTCTCTTCCCCCCTCCAGTATTTCCCAAAGACTAACATCGCCACTGCCACCCACTGTTAGGACCAACCAACTCAGCAAATCAGGGTGGACTCTGACCTTTGAGAAAGGCGCATGGGTTGTGCGTTATTGTGTGATCATTACCTAGTTTTGCCCCCCATTCCTGTCCAGTCTTTCCCCACATCCTCCCATCCTCTTCGTCCCACCCCACCTTTCCTGGTTTTATTTTTTTACAAATTCTCACCCCAAACCGTCACCCCCAATTCCTTTGCCCGGGCGCTTCTCTAATGCAATGGAAAGGGGATTAAGTTGTCAAATCGGCGCTGGGTGGTTTGGGATGGCGTTCGGGTGGTTGGGGGGGGGGGGTTGGGGAGAGGAGGGCCAGGGCTTGATCAGCGCATCTCCCTCCCTCCCTCCCCACTCTTTCTTCCCCCACCCCACCCCTTTTCCCCGCGCCTTGTTGTCTCTCTCTCTCTCTCCTCTGTAGTGTTTGTTAAATTATCCAGCGGGTTGTTGTCATTCACGGGCCAAAGAGACATCACAAATAGACAACTCTTCACTTCATTCCTGGCCCCCCACCTCCCTGCGCGCCGCCACCCTTCCACCCCCCACCCACCTTCCCAGATCTCCGATCCCCCCCCCCCCGCGCGCGTCCAAAGTCCGAGCCCATAAATAATATTCAAGCGGCTCTATTGTTAACTTGCGGAGAAGGCTCTGGTTCCCGGCGACCCCCGCCGCCTCCCCCATACATCACCCGCTGACAGCTGCAGAAAAGCGGCGAATTAGCACCTAAATCGAATATTGATCAACTCCAGAGTCGGCTCCACTTCGCTGCCTGAGCCGGGGCGCACGGCTCGCTCGCCCCCCTTCTGCCCCCCACCCCGGCCGAGGTGGTGGTCACGCCAGCTGGAGACGAACCGGGGTCTCCCTCCCCCAACCCCCCAACCTGCCAGCGGGGTTCCTAGTCTGGGTCCCCCCCCATACCCCAATGTTTTAAGTTTCTTGCCCTTTTTTTAAGCTGGGAGGGTGAGTGGGACCCAGGATGTCTGGAAATGTCACCCTCTGGTCTGGAAGGCCTGACCCATCCGTAAGCATGTGAATTTAGTAACAGCTGTGTGTGTCTCTGAGCATGTGTGAAGCGCCTTATATTTACTACTGAGTAATTTCAACCCGGTGCCTGTCTGCACATCAGGTCTTTACAGGTTACAGGAGTTTGAGGAATTATGGAATTCTGCACTTTTTTTTTTTTGGACAGTTCCTCTGCACATGTGCTGAGTGTGCCCAGTGTAGTCGCAGATATTTGTTTTGTAATGCATGGCCGTCTTTATTACTGGGAAGGGAAAGACTTTGCATGTGTTAAAGGGAACCTTTCTTTTAAAAGTGCAGGGTTTGAAACTGTCTTGAAATGTCTGGTACTAAAGCCTCTTGCCCACTAATATTTATATGTCTGAGGAGACTGGTTGTAAGAAGGGAATGCACTCTGCACATTCTCAGAAGTGCTATATATATATATGTGTGTGTGTGTGTGTGTGTGTGTGTGTGTTCCGTTGCTGAGAATCAGTTTCCATAGTCCCTCTATTCCTCTACTCAGTGCTGTCAAAAATAAGTGGTGCAGAGACTAAAGACTGCTTGGAAGTCAACAATATGAAAGGCTTTCCTTCTAATCCCAGATGCATAGCCGATGGTTCCGCTCATCCAGGGATGAAGAAAAGGCTCCCCGTACAAATTTGGAAGCGTATTTCTAACGTCATTTCCATATTCCAGGAAAAGTGCATTTTTTTCTGCATTTGAAACAAATACCTGAACTCAGTCCTAGCAGGCCCTGGCTCAAAACCGAGACCTTGCTCTGTTGCTCGGCACTGATAGGGGTAAAGCAATATACATTTAGAGGTGATTGATATGTATATGTATAGGCAAGGACTGGCCTTTTTACTCCAGATTAAGTGAGGGTTCAACCTCACTTTTCTCCACAGAACCCTGGATAGCATGAAATGATCAAGTGGTTGAGGCCAGTTATACGGGGCTTTATTCAACATGAATCGTATTCAGAGTGGGACCATCAAAATTAATGGATGTGATGAACTTGGTTCCAGTAATTTCAGTGGGTCTACCCTGAGTCAGAGACAAAGAATGGTTCCTTCCTGTTCGAACAGCTTGGTGCCAGCTGTTGATGACATGGTTCAAATCCTCATTCACCCACAAAGCTCCCAGGCTGACCGTGGGGCGGTCATGGTGTCTCAACCTAACCTATCTCACAGGGTTGTTGTGAGGATAAAATGGGGAGCCAGGAGAGCCATGAAAGAAGCTCCCTGAAAGAAAAGGTGGCAAATCAAGAAATAAAAAACATAGCTCCCATCCAAGGGATGATGGGAATGTTAGTCTGATACATCTGGAGGGCACCAAATTGGGGAAGAACATTGTTTCAGCTGGAAAACCCATGATGCAATGCGACCGCAGCCAAAAACATACTCGCTGGGTGGGTGTGTGAAACATCTGGGAACTCTTGCTTAAAGCAAATTGATAATATTGAACAAACCGACATGGAGCTAGAACTAGTCGAAATACAGAGCAGCGGCCAGGTTTCTTTCCGGAAACCCCTCTGTTCGAAATGAGGAAATCCTCGAGTGGTTATGCAGCAAAAATGAGTGTTTCTGTACCCAGGACCAAACTACGCACAAAACCAATTGCCCAAGCACACTTTTCTGAACCCGGGTTGAGAAGAAAGGAGCTGTAAGCGGTGCCCTCGTGATCAGAAAAGTTGGTGGCAATTGGCCCTGACAGCGCTCATGAAGGGTGCTGGATCCAAGCTGACACCGGTGTTCGATTGCTTTGTGATGAGCACCAGATGGCTGGCCGGTGTGGCATCTTCAGCCATCCCACTCATGTATCTTGCACTGGTGTGATGGTCTGAAATCTTTGTTCATGGTGGGGGTGGAGGGAGACTGCAAAGACCACAAGAGCTGCCCCGCTGGAGGAAACCTAAAGTGAAGCTTGTTCTGGTGTGCATTGCCTTTCTCAACAGAAACCAATCTAATGCCTCTGGGACCACAAACAGAAACGGAAATGGTAGGTAAGGCGCTCGTATACTCAGAAGTAAAGGTAAAGGGGCCCTTGACCATTAGGTCCAGTCGTGGCTGACTCTGGGGTTGTGGCACTCATCTCACTTTCTTGGCTGCGGTGTACAGCTTCCAGGTCATGTGGCCAGCAGGACTAAGCCGCTTCTGGCGAAGAAGAAGAAGAAGAGTTTGGATCTGATATCCCGCCTTTCACTCCCTTTAAGGAGTCTCAAAGCGGCTAACATTCTCCTTTCCCTTCCTCCCCCACAACAAACACTCTGTGAGGTGAGTGGGGCTGAGAGACTTCAGAGAAGTGTGACTGGCCCAAGGTCACCCAGCAGCTGCATGTGGAGGAGCGGAGACGCGAACCCGGTTCCCCAGATTACGAGACTACCGCTCTTAACCACTACACCACACTGGCTCTGGCAAACCAGAGCAGTGCACGGAAATGCTGTTTACCTTCCCTCCTGAGCGGTACCTATTTATCTACTTGAACTTTGACGTGCTTTCGAACTGCTAGGTTGGCAGGAGCAGGGACCGAGCAACAGGAGCTCACCTTCTGATCGGCAAGTCCTAGGCTCTGTGGTTTAACCCACAGTGCCACCTGCATCAGAAGTAAGCAGCATGAAATTCAGTGGGACTTACTGGTACTCCCAGGTAAGTGTATGCAGGTCTGCAACCAGGAGATGCTCTAGGCAAGGAAAGGCAGCTGGGAAATCTTCCTTTGGCATGGCAAATTACAGGCACTGGGCAAGGGGGGGGGGTCTGGATTGGCAGTGCAGCAGGGGCAAAAGGTCTTGATCTGGACTGGGCATGCTGGCTGGCTGGCTGGCTGGCTGGCTGGGGGGAAAGGGAAGCCAGCACAGAAGTCAAGAGAGACTGGTTGGGGCCAGAGGCGGAGCCAGAGCAGCACACATGCTATGCACCCGGGGGCAGGGTGAGCTGTCCATGGGGGTGGGGTGGTGTCGCCCCCAGAGAGTGTCCCACAGGGGTGGGGGTGTCTGCGGCGCATGGTCCAGGAGGGTGCCATGGCAAGCGGCAAGCATTCCAGGGGGGCGCCACCTGCGCCGATGTCACCCCCCCTCAGCGATGACACCCGGGGCAGACCACACCCCCTGTACCCCCTTCCTCCGCCAGTGGTTGGGGCCAAGGAGGAGAGCCCCACTACAGAATTAAGTAGCCAAATCTGTACCCATAGGTCTCTCAAACAGTAGACACCTCTAGGAACAGATTTGACTACATAAAAATGACCATCTATAAAAAGTCCATCATTTCTAGCATCTTGGGGTCTCAAATTCCAGCACCCTTTGTGACGTAAAAATTCAGTGCCTGTCCGCCTCTCGCACTCCATTCTAATTCATAGTTGTGGTGCCACCCAAGGCTACGTGCCCAGTGTGACTGAGCTTTGTAGCCCTTCCAGAAACCACACTGAACTTAATAATAATAATAATAATAATAATAATAATAATAATAATAATAATTTATTACTTATACCCCGCCTATTTGGCTGGGTTTCCCCAGCCATTCTGGGCAGCTCCCAACAGAATATTAAAAGAACATCAAACACTAAAAACTTCCCTAAACAGGGCTGCCTTCAGATGTCTTCTAAAAGTCAAAACAAAATAAAAAAATTCCTTCCAGTAGCACCTTAGAGACTAAGTAAGTTTGTTATTGGTGTGAGCTTTTGTGTGCATGCACACTTCTTCAGATACACTGAAACAGAAGTCACCAGACCCTTCTATATAGTGAGAGGGTGGGGAGGGGTATTACTCAGAAGGGTGGTGGGAATGGGTGATTGGCTGATAGGTGTGGTAAACCTGTTGACAACTGTTAACGACTGCAGTTGGTCTTACAGGAAAAAGCAAGGGGTGAGATGTATAATGAGATAAGAATCCAATGTCTCTATTCAGACCAGGTCTCTCCATGGTTTTAAGTTTGGTAATAAGTTGCAATTCAGCAACTTCTCTTTCCAGTCTATTTCTGAAATTCTTTTGTAATAAGACAGCTACTTTGAGATCTTGTATAGAATGTCCTTGGAGATTGAAGTGGAATTCCTACTGGAATTTTAACAGGGAGAAATGTAAAGTATTGCACTTGGGCAAAAAAAATGAGAGGCACAAATACAAGATGGGTGACACCTGGCTTGAGAGCAGTACATGTGAAAAGGATCTAGGAGTCTTGGTTGACCACAAACTTGACATGAGCCAACAGTGTGATGCGGCAGCTAAAAAAGCCAATGCAATTCTGGGCTGCATCAATAGGAGTATAGCATCTAGATCAAGGGAAGTAATAGTGCCACTGTATTCTGCTCTGGTCAGACCTCACCTGGAGTACTGTGTCCAGTTCTGGGCACCACAGTTCAAGAAGGACACTGACAAACTGGAACGTGTCCAGAGGAGGGCAACCAAAATGGTCAAAGGCCTGGAAACAATGCCTTATGAGGAACGGCTAAGGGAGCTGGGCATGTTTAGCCTGGAGAAGAGGAGGGTGAGGGGTGATATGACAGCCATGTTCAAATATATAAAAGGATGTCGCATAGAGGAGGGAGAAAGGTTATTTTCTGCTGCTCCAGAGAAGTGGACACGGAGCAATGGATCCAAACTATAAGAAAGAAGATTCCATCTAAACATTAGGAAGAACTTCCTGACAGTAAGAGCTGTTCGACAGTGGAATTTGCTGCCAAGGAGTGTGGTGGAGTCTCCTTCTTTGGAGGTCTTTAAGCAGAGGCTTGACAACCATATGTCAGGAGTGCTCTGATGGTGTTTCCTGCTTGGCAGGGGGTTGGACTCGATGGCCCTTGTGGTCTCTTCCAACTCTATGATTCTATGATTCTTTTCTCTGTCTTGTGATTCCTGGTGTCAGATTTACATCCATTTATCCTCTGGTGTAGGGTTTGGCCTGTTTGTCCAACATAGTGAGCTGAAGGGCACTGTTGGCATTTGATGGCATACACAATGTTAGAAGATGAACAATTAAATAGTCCTGAGATGGTATGTTTGATGTTGTTGGGGCCAGTAATGGTGTTGTCCGGGTGTATGAGGCAGCAAAATTGGCATCTGGGTTTATTGCAGGCTCTGGTACCAGTGTCCATGTTAAGTCTGGTTGTTGTATTATTGTGGGTGAGGAGTTGTGTAAGACTAGGTGGTTGTCTGTAGGCAATGAAAGGTCTTCCTCCCAGAGCTTGAGAAAGAGAACTGTCATAGTCTAGGAGAGGTTGTAGATCTCATGATGCGTTGAACTGTTTTAACTTGGGAGCTGTATGTGATTACTAGTGTTGTTCAAGTTAGTTGTTTATTTCCTTGACATCTGATGGGAGGGCGTTCCACAGGACGGGTGCCACCACCGAGAAGGCCCTCTGCCTGGCTCCCTGTAACCTCACTTGTCACAGCGAGGGAACCTCCAGAAGGCCCTCAGAGCTGGACCTCAGTGTCTGGGCTGAACAGTGGGGATGGAGACCAGGTTAACTTGAGCATTCCTGAGTGCAAACAGGTCACACTTCCCTAAATGCGCCTCTGCTAGCATCTGATTCCAATAAATGCTTGTTCCCAAGAGCCAGTAGTTAAAAGATTGCAGCCTCTGAATATGGAGGGTCCAATCAGCCTTCGCTGAATATCTGTTGTCAGGGAACTGCCATCAGAGCCAGAGGGAGAGGGAGGGCTCCAGAGGGGTTCAGGAGAGCGTCCCGGGAGGGAAAGAAGCAGCCCATCTTCTGGGAAAGGAATTCAGCGTAGCACCAGTGGAGAAGGGGGGCAGATGGGGGAATTGGCTTGGTGGCTCCATGACTCCTCGCCGGAGACCAGCGGGGAGAGCACGGGTCCTCTGCTGCCCACACCCTCCCTGCGCAGAAGGCTTCCGCGCAGGGAGAGTAGGCGGCGACTAGGTGTCAAATAGCTTATTTGCTGCAAGAGGTTCAAGAAACGCCCACTGACAGATTCTGCCAGCGATTGAGACAGCCACGGGTGAGTGGCTGTCCGGACAGAAAGGGTTCACCCAGGTAACCCAGCCAGGTGTGACGTTGATTTACGCACGAGCAACCCCTAGAACCATTACATCTGTTGATAGACCTCTTCTCTTCCTCCTTTTCCAATCAACATTCATTATAGGATGGGTGTGATTCCTCTCTCTCCAGGTTTAGTCATCTTTTTGTCTGTTGGCCTTCCTCAGAGGGCAGCACTTCAAGCCCTGGGTGATTTTACAAAGCAGTGTGTGGGAGGAAGGTTGCAGGTACCCACCTTGATCAATTAGTAGGGTGCTCTTATCCATTATACCGCAACCCCCAAGGTTGTGCAAACCAACCTTCAGCTGGAATAGGAGCCTTTGGGAAGGGCCATGTTTCATACGCAGGAAGTTCCAGATTCAGCCTTTGGCATCTCTAGATAGACTAGGAAAGACTCCTCTCTTGATATCCTGGTGAGATGCTGCCTATCAGAATAGACATTACTGAGCCACATGGACCAATGGTGTGAGTTGGTATAAAATGGATCCACCAGATTCATCATCTGAGTTCGGACTCATCTGGGGACCTGTTTCCAGTCTCAAAGAGCCACACTAGAATCTGTGAAATGGTGGTAACAAAGAATAAGTGTGTTTGTGATTTTCCAAATGGATATATTTCTATGGACAATGAAATCACCCAAGGTACACTCAGCATTAGACCGGAATCTTACTGATTATTTTTTGTTGGTGTCAAATTGGATATTCATTGTTGCTGTTTTCACTTTCATTTTCACATTTGATTGCATTTGATAGCTGGCATGCAGTGGTAGTTAGTACATGACGGTGATGAAACTTGATATTTGATGCCTGTAAAAATCAGAACGTGAGTTGATGCCAACAAAACTTCTAAACACCCACATTTCAGACATGGAGGTTAGACATTCCAAATTGGTCTCAAATCTGGAATTTCCCATTCGTGCTTATGGCAACATTCAAAAAGTTCACAGATTTTTAAATACGGGTGAATACTTGGGATACAGGTGCAGTGTCATGGTTAGTGTCATGTCTGCACTAGTGCATCAACAAATCACAAATTTTGCCCTGGCCCGTGCATGGCCTGACCAGTGTTGGCTCCAGGTATTTTGGGTGGGTAGCTCAAGCAAGATGCCCTTGGTGGCCCACTTCCCCAGTGGCCTATCTCCATTCTACCAGGGATGCCCACTTGGTGTGGCTCCTCCTTGCCATCACTAACTGCTTGCTTGACAGCAAGAGAGCTGGAAGATGAGTGGATCAATAACAAGAAAATGTCTTCTTCTCTTCCTCCTTCACACTGACATTGCCCACTTCAAGGGTTTTAACAAGCTGTTTAGTTGGGGTGGGGGGTGATGTGTGCATTTGGGTAATGTGCAGTTTGAAAAATGGGTCAGGAGATCAGACATGTTAGGCGATTGTGTTTATTTTGCACTTATATGATGAGCAATATCAGTGACAACAGGCACACAAATTATGTAAGTTCCCATACTTAAATGAGTGGCTCCTGTCCAGGTTTGTTAATTGTCTTACTTTAAATGCTGTGAGGATCCTGTGCCCTTTTAAAAATGTTTTTTTTGGGGGGTGCGGGGGTTATTGGGTTGTGGTTTTTATTTTGATTATGTATTTTATGGTTTTATATTTTGATTTTGTTCTGTGAACCACCCGGGGACCTCTGGATATAGGGTGGTATATAATTTCAAATACTAATACTAATACTAATAATACTAATACTAATAATACTGCTACTAATAATAGAAAGTGTGCAAAGCATATTAAAACATCTTCTTTTTGGCTTGTACCTCCTCTTATTCACCTTCATATTTGGGAAGGTGATGTTTGGTAACATCCTTATAAATAGCCTTAAGATCAGGGGTCAGCAAACATTTTCAAGATGGGGCTGGTCCACTGTCCCTCAGACCTTGTTGGCGGCCAGACCCACCCTCTCCTGAAAGCACCTCCCCTCCTGAAAGGACCCGCCACCACTCACGCCGCCGCTGCCACCTCATCTTCGGCAGCGTCGTCGTCTGCCTCGGCCAGGGGTCCGCAGGGTGCAGAGCCCAAGACACTGGCCTGGGTGGCGGAGGCAGCCTCCCCACCGCCACTTCCTTCCACTTGGCTCTTGGCCATACGTGGACGCCTTAGCGGGAAGGAAGGGGTGTCGCCTAGAGGCGTCCGCACCTTTGGATTGGCTGCAGGAGCTTCCTGCGGCCAATCCGAAGCCGCACCAGTGTCGCCACCCACCCAGAGGTGTCTGCGGCTTTGGACTGCCTGCAGCCAATCCAAAGCCGCACCAGTGTCATGGAAGTCAGTCCCTACGCAGCAAGGCCTCCGCACCGTGCCAGTTTAGTGTGGGGACTGACTGAGCAGGCAGCAGGTTCCGCAAGGTTCGCAGGCCGGTTTAACGAGCCCAGGGGGCTTCATCCGGCCCCCGGGCCTTAGTTTGCCAACCCCTGCTTAAGATACTCCTGGTTTTCCACCTGTTGGTGTCCCATGAACTAATGCATAGATTCATAGAATCTTAGAGCTGGAAGGGACTCAAGAGTCATCTAGTCCAACCCACTGCAATGTAGGAATTTTGGCTAAAGCATCCATGACAGATGGCCATCCAGCCTCTGCTTAAAAATCTCCACCACCTCTCGTGGGAGTCTGTTCCACTGGCGAACAGCTCTTACTGTCAGAATGTGTGTGTTTTTATGTTTAGTCGGAATCTCCTTTCTTGTAACTTGATAAGAACTAGTGGCTCCTATGAGGAAACAGCCACTCATACAGAATCTAGCTACCAGGAAAAGTCCTAGAACAGATAATTTAACAGTTGGTCTGTGAGCACTTAGAAAAGGATGCTGGTGTTTCTCAAAAACAAGTCATGCCAGATGAATGCCATTTCTTTTTTTGATAGTATTGCAAAGCTTGGTAGATCAAGGGAATGCTATGGACATAGTGTATCTTGATTTCAGTAAGGCTTTTGACGATGTCCCCAATGATATTCTTGCAGAGAAGCTGGGGAAATGTGGGCTAGAAGAGGTAGCCGTTAAGTGGATCTGCATTTGGTTGACTGACCAAACCCAAAGAATGCTCGCTAACAGTTTCCCGTCATCCTGGAAAGAAATGACAAGTTGGGTGCCACAGGGTTCTGTCCTTGGCCCATTGTTGTTCAGCGTCTTCATAAACAACTTGGATGAAGGAATGGAGGGGGTGCTCATCAAATTTGCAGGTGACACCAAACTGGGAAGGGTATCTAATGCAGCAGAAGACAGAATCAATATTCAAAATGACCTTAACAGATTGGAGAATTGGGTCCAAACTAATGAAATGAATTTCAGTAGGGACTATTCAATTTCAATAGGGACAAATGTAAGGTTCTGCTTAGGCAGGACGAACCAAATGCACAAATATAGGATGGGGAACACCTGGCTTACTAGCAGTACATGTGAAAAGGATCTAGGGGTCTTGGTGGACCACAAACTTAACACAAGTCAACAGTGTGATGCAGCAGCAAAAAAAAAGCTAATGCTATAGAAGTACAGTGTCCATATTGGGGGAAGTAATAGTACCACTTTATTCTGCCTTGGTCAGACCACACCTGGAATACAGTTTCTAATTCTAGGCACCACAATTTAAGAAGGATGTGGACAAGCCAGAACATGTGCAGAGGAGGGCAACAAAGAAGATCAAGGGTCTGGAAACTAAGCCTTACAGGGAGCACTTGAAGGAGCTGGGTATGATTAGCCTGGAAAAGAGGAGACAGAGGAGATACGATTTTGTTGTTGATTAGTCATGTCCGATTCTTCGTGACCCCATGGACCAGAGCACGCCAGGCACTCCTGTCTTCCACTGCCTCCCGCAGTTTGGTCAAACTCATGTTTGTAGCTTCGAGAACACTGTCCGACCATCTGGTCCTCTGTCGTCCCCTTCTCCTTGTGCCCTCCATCTTTCCCAACATCAGGGTCTTTTCCAGGGAGTCTTCTCTTCTCATGAGGTGGCCAAAGTATTGGAGCCTCAGCTTCAGGATCTGTCCTTCCAGTGAGCACTCAGGGCTGATTTCCTTCAGAATGGAGAGGTTTGATCTTCTTGCAGTCCATGGGACTCTCAAGAGTCTCCTCCAGCACCATAATTCAAAAGCATCCATTCTTTGGCGATCAGCCTTCTTCAAATATCTTAAGGGTTGTCACATGGTAGGGGGAGCATGTTTGTTTTCTCCTGCTCTTGAGGGCAGGACTTGAACCAATGGCTTCAAGTTTCAAGAAAGATTCTGACTAAACATTTGGAAAAACTTTCTGACAGTCAGAGCTGTTCAGCAGTGGAACAGACTCCCATGGGAGGTGGTGAACTCTCCTTCCTTGGAGGTTTTTAAGCAGAGGTTGGGTGGCCATCTGCCATGGATGCTTTAGCTGAGATTCCTGCATTGCAGGGGATGGACTAGATGACTCTTGGGGTACCTTCCAGCTCTGCAATTCTATAATTCTATGTGTGATTCGAAACAGTTTCCATCAGATTAGAGAATGGAAGCCACAGTGAAGCTGAGGTGTGTACATTGGAGATAGCCATTGCACACCTGCAGGTGACCGTGCATGCACAGTTGACAGCTTCAGTGAATTTGAGCTCAGTGTGGGGAAGCAATTCAGGTAATAAGGTAAAAGGTAAAGGACCGCTGGACGGTTAAGTCCAGTCAAAGGCGACTATGGGGTTGCGGCGCTCATCTCCCTTTCAGGCCGAGGGAGCTGGCGTTTGTCCACAGACAGCTTTCCGGGTCATGTGGCCAACATGACTAAACCACTTCTGGCACAATGGAACACCAGAACGGAAACCATCTACCTTCCCGCCACAGTGGTACCTATTTATCTACTTGCACTAGCGTGCTTTCAAACTGCTAGATAGGCAGGAGCTGGGACAGAGCAACAGGAGCTCACCCCGTTGTGAGGATTTGAACCGCCAACCTTCTGATCAGCTAGCCCAAGAGGCTCAGTGGTTTAGACCACAGTGCCACCTGCATCCCTAGGAGAGCCCTGCATGATGCATGCACAAGCATTGTTGGAATGCCTTAAAATGCAGTGGGGCTGGGGAACAACCGTGTTGCGCTCCAGGCCACCAGTGTGTACATAGCCACTGTCATTTCCAGCTTATCCTGGCTGTGAGGAACCAAATGAGATTAGGATATATTGTAGACCAACTTGCGCCCTTGAGACAGGGCAGGAAAGAAGCCTAAATAATCAATCAACGATAATTACATTTGCAATCCATTGTGTTATGAGCTATTTGTTCGGGGCACAACAGGTGGCTGTGAGAGGAAACATAAACTCTCTCCCCCCCACCCCCACCCCCACCCCCGATCTGAGATGGAAGTGGGATCCAGCGAGGCCAGGATTGCTGACCTGTGGCTGAGAAGGGAAGGAGCGCCTAATTTGGGGAGGGCATCCCATTGGCTGTCAAAGAAGAGGCTGGAGCGGATATCATCTTACCTATTGCTACAGGCCTCAGGCCTTTCTATACAAAAGAGGCTTGACAAGCTCAACACACACACACACACATACACACACACCATGTACATAAACACCATGATCAATCTCTCCCTCTCTCCCACCCCTCCCTCTTCCTAAGCTCGTTAAGCACCCATGTAAATCAGCTGTCGTGGCTATGCTGGCAAATTGTAGTGCTAAATTTAATGAGGACGCACAGGATAAACAAAACGGGGACCATCGCTCAAATCCTTTCTGGTATTTACTACTACTGCTACTACGACACACAGACACACACAGAGCGCCTTTCTTTCTTTTTCCTTTTTCTTTTTTGTCCAATGCATCATTAAGTCTTGTCTGTAACTCCAAACGCAGCTCAAGGGGTTCGGCAATTACTTTTCTCCCCATCTTTTCCCATCCTGCTCCTATACCTTGCATGGGGAACAAGAAGGAAGGAGGCATCACCACCCAGACAGTTTTCTATCTTCTCCACCCCCCTGCCCCGCATTCGCCATCCTGTGCTTGTCAGAATTCCAGGTACATCTTCCTTCCTTACTCTGTGCCTGCAGTCTCATACCCGCCCAGATTTCTCCAATGAAAATAGGGATGTCCTATTCCGTTGCTCGGTCCCTGCTCCTGCCAGCCTAGCAGTTCGAAAGCACGTCAAAGTGCAAGTAGATAAATAGGTACCACTCCAGCGGGAAGGTGAACGGCATTTCCGTGCGCTGCTCTGGTTCGCCAGAAGCGGCTTAGTCATGCTGGCCACATGACCCAGAAGCTGTACGCCGGCTCCCTCGGCCAGTAAAGCGAGATGAGCACCGCAACCCGAGTCGGCCACGACTGGACCTAATGGTCAGGGGTCCCTTTACCTTTACCTTTATTCCAGAATAATAATAATTTTATTATTTATACCCCACTGACTGAGTTGCCTCAGCCACCCTGGGCGGCTTCCAACATATATAAAAACACACTAAAACATTTTTTTTAAAGGGCTGCCTTCAGATGTCTACTAAAGGTTGTATAGTTACTTATCTCCTGGGCTCGGGGGTCCCAGTCTGGCTAGTTCTCTCATGAGATCGGCCAAAGGTCATGGCCTCTCCCAAAGAATCCTGGGAACTGTAGTTCCTTAAGGGTGCTGAGAGTGGCTAGGAGACTTCCTGCTCTGCTCACAGATCTACAATTTTCAGAGTGGTTTAACAGTCCCTCTGGAATTTGTGGTTCTACAGGGGCAGTTGGGGCCATCTAACCACAGTCAGCACTCTTAGCACACTACAGCAGACAGGATTCTGCTCTCAGGCAGTTCTCAGTGTTTATTTGAAATCTTATTTCTTGTAACTTCAACCCTTTGACTCAGGTTCCCACCCACTGGTGCAACAGTAAACAAATCTGCTCTGTCCTCTGTGTGGACAGCTCTTCAGATATCTGGAGATGGCTAGCGTGGTTTCTTCTCCAGTCTAAACAAACCCAGCTTCTTCATTCTTTCCTCATACTGGCTTTGGGTGTGCATGCACATTTCATTATTATTATTTTTATTAAAATGGATATCCTCCCTAAAGAGCTCAGGGTGGTGAACAACAAGCAATAAAACAATAAAAACATATCACTATTGTTTCTAGAAAAAACAGGTTTTGCTGTAAAACTGTTTGGGTGGAGATGGAAGTAGGATGAATATACGCATAATGAACATCTATGGCTGTATCATACAATATTTGCTTTCACACCTTCGCAGGGAAGCAAATTAAATTATCATTTGTTTGCACCCTTAACTTCCTTTCAGAACGAGAGCTGGGATCCTGGATGTTCTGTTGTCCAGGTCACCTTTGCTTTTAAGAGTTACCCTCAATAGGCAAAGGAGAGTGTAGTGTAGTGGTTAGAGAGTCAGACAAGCACTGGGCAGAGAGGGCTTCACATCCCCCTACTCAGTCGCCAAGCTGAAGGTGGGCTGGTTATTTTGTTTTGTTTTATTTCTTACCTGCCCTTTCATGGTAAGCTTTCAGGGCAGGTTGCAGCAATGTAAAAACAAAATGTCCACCATATTAAAATAAGTTAAAGCAATTTATAGTGAGAGGAGGTATAGGGTTGGTCCTAAAAAAAACAAAAACAAACCCAGACGTATCTCAGGCATCAAAGGTCAGGACAGAGAGGTGCATCTTCAGCATGTGGTGAAAGCTATACAATGGTCCACCTCTGAGGGGAGGGAATTCGAAAGCTTGGGGTGCCACAGAAAATGTCCTCTCTGGGGATGCCACTCCCTGCACTTCAAAGGGTGCTGTGAAACTACCAAGAGGATGCTGTCTCTCTGTCTAACCTCCCTGATATGGTGGTTGTAATGGTAAAACTGGGAAACACACACACAGCAGATAGACACTGGATATAGCTCTTTAGATCACCCAAGTGGGAGATGAGTTGGTTGCAGCTTTTCCAGCTCTTCCCCTTCGTGTTTCTACCACTGTGGTGCCAGTGTGGTGTAGTGGTTAAGAGCGGTGGCCTTGTAATCTGGGGAACCGGGTTCGCGTCTCCGCTCCTCCACATGCAACTGCTGGGTGACCTTGGGCCAGTCACACTTCTCTGAAGTCTCTCAGCCCCACTCACCTCACAGAGTGTTTGTTGTGGGGGAGGAAGGGAAAGGAGAATGTTAGCCGCTTTGAGACTCCTTAGGGTAGTGATAAAGCGGGATATCAAATCCAAACTCTTCTTCTTCTTCTACCATCAACCCCACGTTTCGCCTGCCTCTGCAGCATACCTAGAGACCTGCCTATTCTTCCTTTCCGGCAGTGTGAAACTGATTCGGATTGATTGGCTAGCCAGGTTTGACGCCACAGCATGTTCACAAACATTCCGAACCCTCAGGGCACAATGTCATTGAGATATCCAGTGCACAATAAAAAGGACGTCCGGGGTGGGGGTCAACATGGGTTGGGTGGCACACCGTGGCCCCTAAAATGACACACTTTTGGTATCTGGATTCGTGAAGTGGCAACAACCCTCCATGAGAAGCAGCAGCTGAAAATGTTGTTAATTCTTTGGTGCGACTCCTATTGACCTTGACCTCTTTGCACACCTGCTCACCTTGTGCCAATTCAGGGGGCTATAAGCATTTGAGGCCTGATGAACTCAGCATTGCTTCTCTCCATCTCGTAGGTGACTTTCCCTACCTCCCACATTGGACAACAACTTCCAAGCCTCCCTCCCTCCTCGATCTTCCTTTCCGTTAAGGGAAAGGTACCCAATCCCTTTCGGTGACACATGCAAAAAAAGAGAGGTGCCGCTGGATCGCTGAGCGGTGCCTTCACCCAGCCGCTGCGGCCCCCTGGCGATATTGAGAGGGCCAAATTTGCAGCGGGGAGGATGCTGGGTGGCCCTGCTCCCTGCCTGGCAGGTGGGGAGGGAGGGGGGGAGGTGGAGTTTCCGCCGGTGGCTCCGGCCTATTTGTATATTCCGAGCTCATGAGATACATTATTCGGGAGAAAATGAATCTTTCATGACTGATTTGTCGCCGCCTCTTCTCCCTCCGTTGTTGTTTAATGTTTCAATTTGGAGGAAGCAAACATTCAATCAGGCGGATTAACTGTTTAATGTGTACCATCACTCAAGCTGTCTGCCGGAGGGCAACGCGCAGCGACACCAGAGCAGGCCGGGGCCTGCCACATTTAGGCGAGGAGTCAGCATTGATCCACCAGCTCCTTTGTTAAATGATACGCTCTGGGACAGGAGCGCACCCCCCCACACACCGCTTCCTTTCCTCAAGGGACGTGGGCAGTACGTTGGCATTAGCTGGGCAAAAAGGCGAGGCAGAATTGTGGGGGGTAGAGAGAGAACCTGGTACCTGGGAGACTTGGGTGGTCATCATCTATGGGATACCCCATGGGGAACCCATCTTTGATCGCTGTGGACCTGGGCGTTTAGGCCGATGTTTTCGAGCTCTTTCATGGGAGCCCACAATGCTATCTTAAACTGTGGGGGCTCCACCTCCGAATGTCCTCTTTATTGTGCACCCGTGATGATTTGTGCTTGTGGTGGTATCAGGGTGGTTTTAGGCGAACGTGGTTTCAATACTTTTCGCTCCTCCGGCAAAGGTTTTGGGGTTTTTCAATCAGTGCATCTTCCGTAGCTTCCCGCTGACACCCTTTAACTTTCCATGACATAAATGCTCCTGGGTTTTTTGGTGCGTATTTTGTTGCTCTTTAGTGCAAAAGTGCCCGTCTAGACAGCAGTAAGGCAGTAAAATTGGGGACGCATCGCAGAACAACTAATAACACAGAATGATGTGTGGACAGTCCACAATAAATCCGCCACTAAGGCGTGTTGTAGAATGCACCTGCAGAAACACTATTAGTCTGGAGTGGCCCTTAGCCAGAGCACTGATCCACTCCATATAAAGACCATGAATTATTATTATTATTATTATTACACACCACACATCTGACTGGGTTGCCCCAGCCACTCTGGGTGGCTTCCAGCAAAAAAGCACAATCAAAAAAGCAACAAACAAAAGCTTTAGGAGTACAGAATAATATTTAGGAAGGGTGAAATGTTAACATACACACACACACCCAGAAAAAACCTCCAAGAGCCCAAGGAGGACTGAGTATGCTTGATAGCCACAAAATCATTAATACTGATATTAATTAATAAATAATAATAATAATAATAATAATAATAATCTTAATTCAATTTATATACCACCCTTTGTCCAAAGATCCAAGGTGGTGTACAACATCAAGAACATAATTTATGCAGCATCATAATAACATAATACACATAATAATAAAATAAGCATAATAGCGGTTTGGTCCCGTCCCCGCCCCTCACATTTAACAGGTCATGGATTATTTAATGGCCAAAGGCCTAGGTAAAGAGGAATGTTTTTTCCTAGTGCCTAAAAGACATGCAATGACGGCACCAGGTGGGACTGTCTGGGGTTAGCAGGCCACAGACAGGGAGCCACCACAGAAAAGGCCCAATCCCATGTTGTTACCCTCTGGACATATTGGGGAGCAGAGACACAGATAAGAGCCTCCAATGATAAGCACAGGGTCCGAAGTGGTTCATATGAGGAGAGGTGGTCCTTGCGGTATTGCAGTCCTAAAATGCGTAAGGCTTTATAGGTCAGCTCCAGCCCTTTGAATTGGGCCTGGAAACTACCTGACAGCCAGTGCCAGGTTTGGCGCTATATGCTCAAACTGTTTCGTTCAGGTGGGCAACCTGACCATCAAATTTTCCACCAGCTGAAGTTTCTGAACCATCTCCAGAGGCAGCCCCACGTATAACGCATTGCAGTAATCCATGTGCACACTGACTGCTGGATGGGGAACTGGAAAACTGGGGAGGAGGGATGGAATGGAGGATCTTGGAAGCTGGCCTGGCTGGCAAGCTGGAGCCCCGAAGAGGAGCACTTCTGCAACATTTTGTCGCAAGTCCCACCTACCTGGTTTATTGCTATCTTGTCTGAAGGGCAAAGCTTCTCCAAGGGCTCAGGCCTATACCCAAATCTGATTTCCTAGCTCCTGCTCATCCCACAAGGTGGCAGTACAGAGAACCAGTAGAATTTGGCATCAGGTTCTTGTGCCTACCTGTGTCTCAGATGAGGAAGGCGGGGCCAGGAAGAAATCCCTAGGATACATTTTGAGATGCTGGGAGCCCCAGGGTGATGCTGGCTCCTCAACAGCCTTACATATTGACATCAAGGGGACTCCAACTGCAATCTTATGCCCACTTAAAGGTAAAGGTAAAGGGACCCCTGACCATTAGGTCCAGTTGTGACCGACTCTGGGGTTGCGTCGCTCATCTCGCTTTACTGGCCAAGGAAGCTGGCGTACAGCTTCCGGGTCATGTGGCCAGCATGACTAAGCCGCTTCTGGCGAACCAGAGCAGCACACGGAAACACCGTTCACCTTCCCGCCAGAGTGGTACCTATTTATCTACTTGCACTTTGACACTAGATATAGTGGGTCTTACTTCTGAGTAAACTTACAAGGGATTGCACAGGACAATAATCAAAGTGTTCAGTCATTCTACTACTTTTGCATTCAGTGACCAGCATAGTGGAAATCCATATTTTCTTTTATAAACTTCTTCATATATGTATATTTTTAAGAGACTTGCTTTAAAAACCCAGGGAAGGTGCCTAGAATATCTCTAATGCTGCTCTGCTACCCACACATCATTGGGGCTCTAAGCCCCATTGCAGAAAAAGATCTGGATATGGGGAAAGGTCCTATAATTAGCAAACAGAGTGCTTTACAGGGGAATATCCTGGGTGGGTTCCATATTCCTGGCGTCTCTGGCTAAAAGCAGGAGGCTGGTCCACCAGGGTAAATGGGGCAGTGCCCCACCAATCTCAGCCAGCTCCTGCCAGCCAGCCTTCTTATATTTTACAGTTTTTATTCATTCATGCATGCATGCATGCATTTCATAAAATGTATACACCGCTTGATTGTAAAAAGCCTCAAAATGGTTTCCAAAAAGATAAAACAAAGAATCGGGGGGGGGGGGATTCACAACCATACTTTAAAACATACACAAGTTATTTTTATTTCTGTTTTTTTGTTGTTGAGTTCCTTGCACACCGAGAAATTTGTGTTGTTGTTTTTTTAAAAAAACTAAAGTTGTATTATTATATTTTGTATATAATGCAAAGTCAAAAATGCAAAAAACAGAAAAGATCTTAATCCAAGTTGAGAGACATACGAGCAGTGCAAAGGTTATATTTTCCAAATAAATGAGATAGCGGGGGCGAGATTAAAAGCAGCAAACACATAATGAAAGCCAAATTTCATTATTTGGTAAGGGAAAGAGTTTTGCCTATCTGCATTTGACACATAAGAAATGAAATATTACAAAACACCATAGAAGTGTTCCAGGTCTTCCTTATCCTAGAAACACTTAACTTTTGAGTTAATTTCTCTGCAATAGACAGTCAAGTGATCTTTGTTTCCGTTGCATTAGGTTTCTTGTACACCATTAAGAAACAATTGTAACCAACCAATGTATAAATTGTCAAAACTTGCAAGTGTTGCCCTTGCAAGAGGGCAGCAGGGAGAAAGAGAAGAGACCAATTAATTGTCCTTAGCTGGCTATGCCGACATTGGCTCTGGCTCCACCTACTGTTTTGGTTGAAATTGTTTTATGTCTTTCACCAACCTGTGATTGTTTGATGAAGACCAAGCTCCAACAATGTAAATTGCTGCCATCGGGACTCAGAAGAATAGGAATGGCTAGGAAGTTAGGAGACTCAGGATGGCTAGTGGTAATGGAGCTGCTGTCACCACTTCCCTCTTACACCTGGTGGCTGAGGCAGCAGCCTCATTTTGCCTCATGGTAGGGCTGGCCCTGAGGGATGTGGGTGGCGCTGTGGGTTAAACCACAGAGCCTAGGACTTGCTGATCAGAAGGTCGGCGGTTCAAATCCCCATGACGGGGTGAGCTCCCGTTGCTCGGTCCCTGCTCCTGCCAACCTAGCAGTTTGAAAGCACATCAAAGTGCAAGTAGATAAATAGGTACCACTCCAGCAGGAAGGTAAACGGTGTTTCCGTGCGCTGCTCTGGTTCACCAGAAGCGGCTTAGTCATGCTGGCCACATGACCTGGAAGCTGTACACCAGCTCCCTTGGCCAATAAAGCGGGGTGAGTGCTGCAATCCCAGAGTCAGTCACAACTGGACCTAATGGTCAGGGATCCCTTTACCTTTACTAGGGCTGGCCCTGAGAGCTGATGTCAGGCAGAACTGATGATTCTGAGAGCTCATCCACACTTCTGCTGGCCCTGTGCTTTCTAGGTATGCGTCTGAGCGGTTTTCTGCTTGTCCCACACTTTCTAGACATGGGTCCGAGCGATCCAAGCAGTTTTGCCTTCGCTCTGCCACTTTCCTCCAGAAAACCAGCTCTTTAGCGCTAAATCAGAACAAATGGCAATCCATTGAAAACCCAATTGCTGTTTGTTCCAATTCAGTCCAAAAGAGCGGGTTTCCCTGGAGGAAAGAGGCAGGGCAAGCAAAGGTGTGGATAAGCCCTCAGTCAGATGCACGAAAAGTCAGTCCACATGTTTGTTCCATTTCCTTTGAGGTTGGTCAGCACAGGAGTGCACAACATTTGCTTATTAGCTTAATGTATATCTCTCTCTTTCCTATGAACTCAGAGGAACTTACAGCAATTTCCCCAAATGCAGATGCTTCTGTCCCTGAGGTGCTCACAGTCCCTTTAAGAGATTAAAAGGTTTGGAATGGAGAGTATAGAGGCTGAATGAATTAAGAATGACTTTTTAAGCAGAACATAGGCTATGTGCACACCATACATTGGTTTGTATCAGATGTTAGTCCTGCTCAGAGTAGACCCATTGAAATGGATGGGCTTGCCTAACTTTAGGTACATAAATTACACTCTTTGGAACTCAGTGCAGGATAACCAGCCTCATATAACCGTGCTTAAATCTAATTAATGCATGAAGGGGTTAAGACCATAGAGTAAGCTGTCCTGCCAGGCTTAGCTCACCCTGGGAGGAACTATGCAATCAAGACTTTGTTTCCCTTCAGTCTACCTGAGAAGTTCCGCTTGTGGAGAGGAGCTAGCTTAGCCACATGGCTCTCATAAACCACTCTTGAGTTCCTATACGAATAATTTAAGAACTTTCACAACTGTAACTAAGCCAAGTCTTACTACCTGTGCAACTTTTTCTGAATGCTGTATGGAAAAGCACATGAATCTGATCTTTGGAGAGTTTGTAAGTAAACCATTTTAACTTACCAAATGTCTGGTCTTTTTCTATGCTAGGGGAAGAGGGAAGTTTCAGAACTCTCAAGGGCATATTTTAAAGGTCTAACAAACTATATTTCCATGCTTTACTTTGCTGCATAATTTGTGATTTAAAATCTCTGCTGGGGATCTTGGCATCCAGGAATTTTCTTCTTACACCTATATTTTTTTTTTCATAGAACCAACACTTAATACAATACAAACCAGTTAAAGCACCCCTCCCCCAGGAATCCTGGAAATTTCTTAAGGATGTTGGGAACTGTAGCACTGTGAGGGATAAACTACAGCTCCCATGATTCTTGCAGGGGGCATGCCTTAAATTTGCTTCAAACATATGGTGTACCGTGGTACCTCAGGTTAAGAACTTAATTCGTTCCAGAGGTCCATTCTTAACCTGAAACTGTTCTTAACCTGAAGCACCACTTTAGTGAATGGGGCCTCCTGCTGCCGCTGCGCCGCTGGAGCACGATTTCCTGAAGCAAAGTTCTTAACCCGAGGTACTATTTCTGGGTTAGCAGAGTCTGTAACCTGAAGCATATGTAACCTGAAGTGTATGTAACCCGAGGTACCACTGTATACACAGCCTCAGGGCCGATCCATTTAAAGCATGTGACTCTCCCTTCCCACATCCTGGGATTTGTAATTGGTTAAGAGTGTTGGGAATTGCATCTCTGTCAAACTACAATTCCCAGGATTCTTAAGGGGCAAGTCATATGTCCCAGGTATGATGGCGATGGTGTCTCTGGAGCTCTACCCAGGAGTTAGGCAGTTCTTTACTTCCGGACTTCTCCTTTCCAGCACCAGCTGTCAACAGCAACGTATGCAAAGACAGGAACATACATTGACACAGACACATATAGATCTCCCCTGTGCTCATGCAGCTCAAACAGATGCAACAGGAAAGAAGACCGTATTGCAATTTGAGTTTCTGTTTCTTGATGCTGCCTGTATGTCCTACATCCAGTGGGGCAAAGAGACAAGTTTCTGCTTGCATGATCTCCACCTGCATCCACATGGAGTAGGCTGTTTAGTGTGCATTTATTTTTATTTTTTGATAATAATTTTTATTAGTTTTCAGTTACAATAATCCAATAGAGCGTGCATTATCTGAGTAGGCTCCACCCATGTAATCCTCCTCCTGCCCTTTTTTTTTTTTTGCAATAGGTTAATTGGCTTGGCAAGGCCTACTCTTACTAGCAATGGATGTGCCAAACCCAGGGTCTGACTGAGGCAGATATTCTCCTGTGCAGCTTTAACCCCTGCCAGGTACAACAGAGAGGTACAGAAGAGTCTGTGCAGACTACCGGCTAGACTTGCAGGGGTCAGCAACCTTTTTCAGCTGTGGGCCGGTCCACTGTCCCTCAGACCATGTGGTGGGCCGGACTATATTTTGAAAAAATATATGAATGAATTCCTATGCCCCACAAATAACCCAGAGATGCATTTTAAATACAGTGGTACCTCGGGTTACATACGCTTCAGGTTACAGACTCCGCTAACCCAGAAATAGTACCTCAGGTTAAGAACTTCAGGATGAGAACAGAAATCGTGCTCCGGTGGCGTGGCGGCAGCAGGAGGCCCCATTAGCTAAAGTGGTGCTTCAGGTTAAAAACAGTTTCATGTTAAGTACAGAACTCCGGAATGAATTAAGTACTTAACCTGAGGTACCACTGTAAAAGCACACATTCTACTCATGTAAAAACACCAGGCAGGCCCCACAAATAACCCAGAGATGCATTTTAAATGAAAGGACACCTTCTACTCATGTAAAAACATGCTGATTCCCAGACCATCCGTGGGCCGGATTGAGAAGGCAATTGGGCCACAGGTTGCCTACCGCTGGGTTAGAGTGCTGGAATAAGATGTGGAGAGCTGGGGTTCAAATCCCGACTCAACCACGAAGCCCACATGGGGGCAGTCCAGTGGCATAGCTAGGCGCTCGGGCTCCCGTGCACCCGGGGGCGGGGTGAGCCATTCATGGGGGCGGGGCAAGCAGGGCAGGGCACTCTGGGCAGAGCCTGCATGAAGTCTGCCCGCCCCTCCCCCTCAACCACAGGCCTTGTGGTAATGCTGCCCCCTGGGTAAGTGGTACCCAGTGTGCCCTGCCCACCCCCTAGCCACACTGCTGGGCCAGTCACTGCCTCTCAGCCTATCCTACTTCAAAGGATCGTTGTGATGAAAAAGTGGAGAGAGGGAGGATATAAATGTGACAATTAATGAATTAACCCGCACACTCGGTTGAGCATGTGGACCCAGTGCTCATCCCGGGCTGTGAGTTTTAAGAGCACAGATAACACAGTCTTTGGTAGCTGCTCACACCTGCATGCACATTGTTTATGTTCTTCTATGCGTTTGTATGCGTCAGGTGTGTGGAACGGCCTCATTTGCCCTTCCTGAGATGTTCTCCAGCGCTGCCCCCAACCAGTATGAACCTGCAACTAGAACTTGCAGCATGCACACGTTTTGTACGCCAGCATGGTTTCAGGACCGCATTTCCAAAGATTGGGCTGGACACACAGGCCAAAAATAGAAAAAGACGGGGAAGCAATGAAACTTCATCCCAATTGAAACATGTCAAGTTCTGGACAGGTAGGAAGAATTTTCGATGAAGAAATGCATTTGTTTCGTTGGAAAACAGGTCATAAAACCACTAATTGAGTCACGAGCTTTAACAGGGGAACTTTTTTTTTCTGTCCAGGCAAGGGCCACATTGCTTTGCAGATCATCTGTTGTGGGTCATCTGCCTGTAGTGAGCAGCACCTGACACAAAACCCCACTTCTCTCCCTTTCTGTCAATCTGTTCTATGCTACTGCTTCTCTCTCTCTCTCTCTCTCTCTCTCTCTCTCTCTCTCTCTCTCTCTCTCTCTCTCTCTTCCTCCCTCCCTCTCTGCCACCCCTTCCTCCTCTTCCTTCACACCCATCTGCAGGTTCCACACACCTACTTTTTGCCCATCCCTAATTCCCAGCATAAGGGACGCGGGTGGCGCTGTGGGTTAAAACACAGAGCCTAAGGACTTGCCGATCAGAAGGTCAGCAGTTTGAATCCCCACGGCGGGGTGAGCGCCCGTTGCTCGGTCCCAGCTCCTGCCAACCTAGCTTTACGAAAGCACGCCAGTGCAAGTAGATAAATAGATACCGCTCCGGCGGGAAGGAAAACGGCGTTTCCATGCGCTGCTCTGGTTTGCCAGAAGTGGCTTAGTCATGCTGGCCACATGACCCGGAAGCTTTACGCTGGTTCCCTCAGCCAATAAAGCAAGATGAGTGCCTCAACCCCAGAGTCGGCCACGACTGGACCTAACTGTCAGGGGTCCCTTTACCTAATTCCCAGCATGCACCTTGGCCCTGTGCAAAGGCTCGGAGATGCTAAAGGGCTGGATAATGTTTCAAGCATGTTTCTTCCTAGTGGCCCTGCTTCAAATCCTGAGCTTGATGACTGATCTCAGGTCTCCTTCCTTCTGCATCAGTAAAGGCCTGTGAGGGTAAGGGGAACAAGGTGCTGAGAGGCATTGCTAAGACTGTGGGAGTGCCATTGATAGCTGCATAAACTCTAGACTAGCCTTGATAACAGGCATCTGCCTTCAGTCACTTGCTGTTAGCATAGACAACAACCTCTGCTGGACGAATCTAGATCTGTGTTGACGGATATGTCAGCTGTTAAGGAAGAGTAGGTCACTTCACTGTAGGGGGGAAATCCTGCAAGGCCTAATGGCTAGTTTATGCGATTCAAGATACCTAGCGGTAAGCTTTTTGCTGGATACAACTTCAAGCTTCATATCTGAATTATCTCCTCATGAAAGAGAAGAAAATCCCTGAACATAGAAAGGTAACATGTCAGGGTAAAAACTGTGTTCTCTGCTTATGGGATGGATGGGGAACCTAGGGTCTTCCGGATTAATTTTGGACTACAATTCCCATCAGCCCCAGACAGCATGGCAAATGGTCAGGGATGATGGGAGTTGTAGTCCTGCAACATAGAGAGGGTAACAAGTTCCCTAACTCTGGCATAGGGAGTCTCCCCACCTAAAATGTACACCAGCCCATTTTAGCTGCCGCCAAAAATGGTATCGCCCGAGAAAATGGTGCCACTTGATAAGCACATATGATAAGCCTGCTGGATCACGCCAATGGCCCATCTAATCCAGTATCCTGTTCTCACAGTGGCCAACCAGGTGCCCCTGGGGGAAACCAGGAATCAGGATCTGAGCACAAGAGCCCTCTCCCCTCCTACAGCTTTCAGCAACCATTCAGAAGCCTTGCTGCCTTTAAACCGGATCACAACCATTCGTAACTTGTGCTGGCACTGATTCTTGGTGCCGGATTTCCTCTGGCAAATACATCATCATTGGTCTGTGCAGGTAGGTAGCAGGTAGTTTTGGAACACGTCTTATGTGTTTGTGTGCGAGTCTTCTCTCTCCCCGGTCCCCCGCCCCCTTCACCCTGAGCCTATTCCCTTGCCCCTGCCCCATGGGCACATCATGCCCAATTGAAAAGGGGAGGCAGGCAGAATTGTCACAGCTGATAGAGAGAAAGACACGGGAGACATGCTGGTGGATGGAATTATGGCACCCGGGAGACAGAGTGAAGGGAAGAAGGATTGGGGAGGGGGATCGGAGAAGAAAAGAAGGGGGGGAAATGGAGCGATATGGAAACATAGAGACAGAGAAAGGCAATTGCCGTGTTGATAGCCGGGCTTGATGGCCATGGTGACAGGCAAATAGCGTGGTGATTGCAGTCTGAGATATTGCAAAGTCCTCTGACCCCTCTAGCGCAACCGGTTAGAGAGGCAACGGCTGTGGGCCCTTGTTTCCAGCCTTCTCTAACACCCTCGCGCCCCTGGGAATGACCCCAAACCTCGGCATGCTGATGGAGCTGGGGGTGCCAGAGGAAATCTCCCAGCCATCCTTCCCTCCCGCCCCGCAAGGGCAGCAATGTCTTTGTCAGGAAAGGGCTGCTTTGCAAACAAAACACCCATTGGCTTTTTATGTGTACACCAAACCATGGGGGCTGCTTGGGGGTGGCCATGGGGAGAAGTTTCCCCTGTCTTCATCTGGTCATTCCCTAGAGCCGTTCTCTGCCTCTAGCCAGCTCATGGGCCCTAGATGTTGAAAGCCCCCTCCCCACAAGCTGTGGTTTTTATTGTGCATTCACGATGGTTTGTGCACAAGGTGATTTTGGGGTAGTTATACGTGATCCTCCTTTCAAGGTGGTTCACTCCTGGAAAAGTTTTGGGGTGGTCATACTGCCTTGTTTACAATCAGCGCTTGTCCTCTAACTTCCTGCCGTAACATTTTATGAAAGAAATGCTCCCATTTATGTTTTGTCCCTCTTTAAAAAATATAAGAACTCTGCCGAATCAAGCTGAAGGCCCATCATCTTGGACCTCTACCTAAAAACGCTCAGTGCGGTTATCGGAAGTTTTGGAGTACGTTGTCTGCAACAGGCTGGTAATACACAGCTTTTCGTCTCCTTTACAACTGCAGGTGAAGCAGTGGATGTGCTGGACTGTTGTATTGGGCCAGCACATACACCTTTACATAATTCTAGAGCTCAACAATGCTCGGTTCATGTGGAACAATGGTGCAACCCAACAGGAGGGCTTAGAATCAGCACCCAGCACCCTTGCTCAACCTTGCCTTAGGCTCTCTGTGCTGAGCAATGGAGTCTATGAGCCACCATTTTAATTCTGTACACTGCTCCCCATTGTGACAAGAGCACTGTAGGCAATCTAAATGGTGGCTCTCACAGCTGTCTGTTGTTGCTCCTGTGACAAGGCAAGTCCACAGATGGAGACCTACCAACAGAGTGGGGTCTCCACTAGAGAGAACTTTGCCGAGGGACCCCTCAAACTTGGAGTAGGCCCTACCAGTAGGCCTAACTGATGACCCGAATGAACTGTGTACACTCTGTGTATCACCCCAGATCCTCTGCAAGGCATTGTGGTTCTACGACAAATGCACACAAGTCGTTCAGCAGAGAAGCAGGGAAGTCCATGCAGAAAGCTTGAGAAGCGCTGTTATGAACTACAGTGGTACCTCGGGTTACATACGCTTCAGGTTACATTCGCTTCAGGTTACAGACTCCACTAACCCAGAAATAGTACCTCGGGTTAAGAACTTTGCTTCAGGATGAGAACAGAAATCGTACTCCAGCAGCACAGCGGCAGTGGGAGGCTCCATTAGCTAAAGTGGTGCTTCAGGTTAAGAACAGTTTCAGGTTAAGCACGGACCTCCGGAACAAATTAAGTACTTAACCCGAGGTACCCCTGTATTAGCAACCAAGACATACCGTATGTTGGTGTTTGGTGTTAAATTTGGAAGCTTAAATGAACATCATTGTTCAGCACTCTTTACCCAGAATATAATCACACTGAGTCCCAAAGTTTGGAGAATAATAAAACTAAGTTTATTAAAGGAAATACAAATTTGATAGGCAAGATCCTGTTGTTGTTGTTGTTTAGTCGTCGTAGTCATGTTCGACTCTCTGTGACCCCATGAACCAGAGCATGTCTTGGAAACTCACTTTCTTCTCAAAGCTTCTCCATTTTTATGTCCATGGAGTTTTCTTGGCAAAATACTGGAGTGGTTTGCCAGTTCCTTCTCCAGGTGGATCACATTTAGTCTAAACTCCCGGCTATGACCTGTCCGTCTTGGGTGGCCCTGCATGGCATAGCTCATAGCTTCATGGAGTTATTCAAGCCCCTTCACCACAAGGCAGTGATCCATGAAGGGGGGCAAGATCCTAGCTTTAGCTTATTAAGGTGGAGATTCTAAGAGCCTCCTTGCTCTTTGTCCTCAGCAGGAAAGGGATGCAAATATGTCTCCACTCCCAGTGTAAGTAGGAAATGAGGACAGCAACCCTAGGAAAGACCAATATGTCAGCACAAGGACAGTCTAGGAAGCTTGGAGGTTCCTCTTTATCTACCCTTGCCATACAGGTCCCACCAAGTTAAATAGGAGTAGCTCCCAGGTAGTGATGAGGGAGAAATTTCGTTCAGTTCATATATAAAGGCAAACTTACAGAACTCTCACTTTCTGAAGCAGTATGTGAACTGAAGCAACACCCCTTCTTTGAAATTTACTCTTCTCCAGCCAAGTAATGTGCACAAAAATGCATATATTAGGGGAATAAAAATGCATATATCCACATCTATAACATTAAAGAATACATTAGATTAGGAGCATTCATTTTGCGAAAATATGCATACATACAGGTACGTTTATTAAGACAAATTTGCACTAAAGTGCTGATAAATTTGCCTGAGGATTTTCCCTTTTAAAAAAATGCTGCAGAAATGTGGCAAAGCTGTATTTAAGATCAGAGAAATGAGACACTGAGAGAACTCACAGGTAGGTGTGCTTAGAATAGCAGCCTTTGTTCCTTAAAAATTATTTGGGCACCTCTTTTTCCTGACCCTATCCTCCTAGCAAAAATTACATTGCCAGTCACCCACCATTCTTAATTTGCCCAGAAGCCCTCAATAAATTTAAGCAAATCTGTACTGTGAGCTCGTACCCCCAAACCTTTATGTACTCAGAAATACCCCTGCAGCCCAGAAATCCTTCTTCCTCTCACTAGCTACCCACCTTCCAGCTTTAACCTCTGGAAACTATTCCTCCACTCCCCTTGCGAAACGAAAACAAAAGCAAACCCTAAGAACTGAATCCGGGTGGTTGGACTCCATGGGGCGGAGGAGGAGTTTGGAGGGCAGCAGCGATCCATTTTTCCTACTGCTCCTTTCTAAGAACCAGGCAATACCCAAGAGACCTTGAGGAACTGTATTAACTCTAATGGGAGAGCCTCATGCAGTGAACCACCCAGACCTCTCTTTAGCAGCTGTAGCTTCTTCACCCAAGCATCGATCCTGCCAGACCCTGCTTAGCAGACGGGCGGAATTCGACAGAGGCTGGAGGGCATGAATTGCCGGAGCTGGAGGATGCTCTGCACATTTTAAAGAGGTCCTTCCATCCACCTCTGCTGGACTCACACCACCTGGAACCCTGCAGCCCAAACGATGGCAGGCAGCAACGTCCTATTTCATTGGTACATGTATCTTGAAATATCTGGACTCTTACCAGTTTCTGTTTACACGTGTTACCAAGTGGTGAGAAGTGCTTGGGGAGACCCCAAGCCTTTTCATGACCACTTCATAATCCTCTCTTTGACCTTCCCTTCCCCACCCCCAACTGAAGTTATCTGGAATATCTTTTAGGGGTAGTCACTGTAAATGAGACATGTGGCTCTCCAGTCGTTGGGCTCCAGGTCCCATCAGTCCCAATGGTTGGGGGTGATGGGAGTTGTAGTCAAATGATATCTGGAGCACCACAAATCCCTTTCCGTCCTCTAGATTGTATCCAGCGTGACGACAGCTTTTCCTTTCTGACTTATGGCTGAGCTGCCACACAGTGTCAACAATGGTGTCAGAAGTGGACTGGTTATGGACAACGGACTTTAGGTTGCTAGCCTCTGCTCCTAACTCTTTTGTTGTGCCAATGGTCAGCTTAAAAGGTAAAGGGACCTCTGACCATTAGGTCCAGTCGTGGCCAACTCTGGGGTTGCTTCTCTCATCTCGCTTTATTGGCCGAGGGAGCCAGTGTACAGCTTCCGGGTCATGTGGCCAGCATGACTAAGCCACTTCTGGCAAACCAGAGCAGCACACGGAAATGCCGTTTACCTTCCTGCCAGAGCGGTACCTATTTATCTATGTGCACTTTGACGTGCTTTCAAACTGCTAGGTTGGCAGGAGCAGGGACCAAGCAACGGGCGCTCACCCCGTTGTGGAGATTCAAACTGCCGACCTTCTGATCGGCAAGTCCTAGGCTCTGTGGTTTAACCCACAGCGCCACCCGCATCCCACAATGGTCAGCTTAGATAATTCTGAACTCTGAATTTATCAGTCTTGCAGCAGCAACAACAGCACACAAACCCAATGTGGTAATTTGTATTACTCTGCAAATCTCAAAATGTGGCAAGCCAGCTCTGCTGACTTTGGGGTCCCCCTTCTGGAACTTCTGGCCTAAATTCCTACCCTAACAATACCACTCTGTGCCAGAGGATACCAATTGCAAATAGGGGAATGTCTCCAATATTCATGTTCTTGCATTTCTGGTTAAAGGAGCTCAGCTAGCGAGAATGAGAAAGATTTCTGCCCGAAAGCTTGGAACAGCTGTTTCAAGTTAGAGCAGATACACCTAGTTTACATGGGCCAGCGGTCTAGCTGAAAAAAAAATTGATTATACCTAATTTGATTTTGGCAATTGATTACATCTAAAGTATTGATTAGGAAGCTGGGGGTGAGGTGGTCACAATAAGTGGATTCCAATTTTGGGGGGAAACTCTGTGGCTGACCTGAATGTACAACAGGATTGACCAAGGCAAGCACCTTTGAGCTTATGAGTAAGTAAAGGTAAGGTACCCCTGCCCGTACGGGCCAGTCTTGACAGACTCTGGGGTTGTGCGCCCATCTCACTCAAGAGGCCAGGGGCCAGCGCTGTCCGGAGACACTTCCGGGTCACGTGGCCAGCGTGACAAAGCTGCATCTGGCGAGCCAGAGCCGCACACGGAAACGCCGTTTACCTTCCCGCTGGTAAGCGGTCCCTATTTATCTACTTGCACCCGGAGGTGCTTTCGAACTGCTAGGTTGGCAGGCGCTGGGACCGAGCAGCGGGAGCGCACCCCGCCACAGGGATTCGAACCGCCGACCTTTCGATCGGTAAGTCCTAGGCGCTGAGGCTTTAACCCACAGCACCACCTGTGAGTACTGCTCTGTAAAAAGAGTTATGTCTTTGATGGCATCAACCATGCACAATGCCCCCCCCCCAAAGGATTCTCTTGAACGACTTCTCTCCACTCTTTTTGGAACCATTGTGTTCCTTCCTGGAAGATATAAACTCCAATCAGTGTTGTAGTGGTAAATTTTGATGTGCAGGAGCTTCTAATTGCAGCCTTCATAGCCATGCCCCCAGTGATGGTCCAGAAACATGCTGGGGGGGCCAGAACTAGGATGTCATTCTTTATCACTTATTTAGCATGATTTCAATCCTACACAGTTGCCTGGAAATAAACTGCGTTGAACTCAGTGCTTACTTTTGACAGCATAGGTTCAACTGATTAAACACATTGAGCATTAGCAAAAGATCTTCAGGCATCTGAAATACAACATTTTGCTTCTAATCAGAAATGCAAACCATCTTGCAAATAAGTGTTGCTGGCATGAGGTAGGAACCCCGTCAAAGGAAAGAAGAAGCCGGCATCTTCTTTATTACAGTACTTGACTCATTTTCCATCTTCCTTTATTCTAATCTGTCACAAACAGTAAAAACTTGAAAGCTCAGTATACTTGTCAGAGCAAGGAAACGTCATCAGTTTCCTCTGCCAGACGATGTTGCTGCCCTTGCTCTTTAAAAGCCTTTGAACTATTCTCACACAAACACCCAGTTGCTGCTCCACTTCACCACTGGTCCTCATATCCTTTCTTTCCAACATGATCTAGCCAGTTCTCTCCAACCTGAGGAAGACATTTAGCCCATATTCACAGAAAGAAATGGGAACCTATACGAGTAATACTATCATTTGTTTTTGATATTTTCCCTTTTTCTTCTTTCTAGTTTCCTGTGGTGCAGACTGGTTTTCCCTCTCTTTCTGGGAACCTCAGTGAACCAAGATTAAGCATTCCACACCTCCTTACGTGCATGTGTGGAAGAATGAAGGTGGGACGTAATTTGAGCTAGGGCTCAGCCCCCTAGACCAGTTCTCAGTGCCTAGAATATATGAGAACATGATAAACATAGGCAGCGTCAGTGGAGGCTGGACCCTTAGGGCAGGCTTCCTCAACCTTGGGCCTCCAGATGTTTTTGGCCTACAACTCCCATGATCCCTAGCTAGCAGGACCAGTGGCCAGGAATGATGGGAACTGTAGTCTCAAAACATCTGGAGGCCAAAGGTTGAGGAAGCCTGCCTTAGGGGAAATGGGGCACTGCCCCACCAACCTCAGTCAGCCCAAAGTTAGCCCCCACCTGTCTGCCTGCCTACTTACGATCAGTCCAGTGGGTGAGTCCAGGCTTTCTGCTTCCTCCGTGTTGCACCTTGTGGGATTCTGTAAAAAGGAAAGTAGCAATGAATCTAGCATTAGTATCTTTCAGCCTCCCAGTGCGCCACCCTACACGTGCACCAACTTGCCCACCACAATGAGGGGGCCCAGCGCCATGTGACGCATCCCCCCCCTGCCTGGCACACCAGCACTCACCTGGTGAGGGCTGGGGAGTGGGGAGGGTGATCTTCACCCTCCATGCATCCTGCCCAGTGCATGAGAGCTCTGCCAGCAGCAGCGGGGGATTGCAACCCTCTCAACTTTTGGGGAGCTCAGCCCCTTCCCCACAAACATTGAGGGGGCCGAAGCCCCTTCCGCCCCTTAGAGTTGGCACCCCTGCCACCCTACCAACTTCAGTAGGCACCAGCCATCACTGGGCAGGCATGTTCTGGGCTAAGTAGTTGCAACCTGCTCTTCAAAAGCAGAATAGGGGATTGTGAAAATTTCAGCTTCCTGAAAACTGCACCATTCATTTAAACAAAAAAAACATGTTTCTAGTTCTCATGGCTGCAAAGATAGGCCTGGCAGTGTGCGAGCTATACTTGATGAATCTAGCAGTCGAAGTTTTATCTTGGTGCTGGCCAAGAGGCGAGGCCGCAGTGCTCTGCATAGCTCTTTGCCCTTCCCACTGAATGGTGCAATCTGAATAAACCATGCAAAATCATTCTGTCAATTCGTGAAGTTTGCAACCTGGTTTTTGTTCTGCACAGAACTTGAGCTACCTCGACATAGAATCGACGTATAAAATGTTTGCAGAGCGTACACAGCTTGGAGTGTGATTTTTCTCACCAGCTAAGCCTGGCAACTACATCATATCCAGAAGGCAACCCAACAGGATTCTGATAGGCCTGGAAAAATGGGCTGTTTCTAAAACTATGCATAGAGAATTATGTCTACAGCTCCCTGGAAACAGAACTTCAGGGTGTTAGCAATGTCTCTTACTTCAGTGGTCTTCAAGCTGGAGGTTGCTCTGACCTTCCAAAGACACTGGAAGGTGCCTTATTCAGACTGGTGCTCCATCAACTTAGTATTGCGTCCACAGTACACTGGCAGCAGCTCTCCAAGGTTCTGGAAAATCTTTTCCAGTACCCTATTTTTTGCTCTATAAGACTCACTTTTCCCCTCCTAAAAAGTAAGGGGAAATGTGTGTGCGTCTTACGGAGCGAATGCAGGCTGCACAGCTATCCCAGAAGCCAGAACAGCAAGAGGGATCGCTGCTTTTGCTGCGCAGCGATCCCTCTTGCTGTTCTTGATTCTGAGATTCAGAATATTTTGTTTCTTGTTTTCCTCCTCCAAAAACTAGATGCGTCTTGTGGTCTGGTGCGTCTTATAGAGCGAAAAATACGGTACTTCCTGGGAATGCCAGAGGTGGAACTTGGCACCTTCTGTATGCAGAAGATGTGCTGGTGTCAGATGTGGTGGACCTACCTTTTGGGGGTCCTGAAGCTTGGACTGTTATGGGGACCCCTTCACGACCAGCAACGAAGTCTGGGGTAACCACTGTTATCTTTTTGAGTGGGGCTGTTTACAGCATCTGTGCTACCGACTCAAAAAAAAAAAAAACACACCCTTGTGATTGTTGAAATATATGCAACAACAAAATTAATCAATTTTGAGTCTCAGATTGGATCTGCTAGACCCGATTTTTTAAGTGATGTGGGCTAAAGTTTCTTCTGGGAGCCTCCTGGGTTTGGAAGAGTTTCCAACTAAGTTCTGCCTCCAGCTGTGGCCAGTAGCCATTGATAGCCCTCTCCGCCAGTGTTGGGCATGGCCAAAGTATAAGTGGGATTTCCTACCCTTAAGGTGAGCAGAACATCAAGCAGCAGCCATAACCCTATAGCTGTATGAGCAAGGGGTTGCCCTAGCAGCTATGTCTTTCTGTTCTTGAACACCCGGTGTGTGTGTGTGTGTGTGTGTGTGTGTGTGTGTGTGTGTGTGACCAGATGCATCATGCCCCCCCTCCCCCAGTGGGGTTAAATAGCCTTCCTCCCACATTGTGGCTGGGGAAAGCTTATGTAGCATGACTTGTCCCTGTGATAAATGGGGAGGTTTCCTATTGCACGCCTGGCTAGCTGTGAGTAGATCCAGAGAGAATTCTTACAATGATCCCTATGGACAAAGCCACCAAACGACAACAACCCACTCTTGTCTGTGTGTGCACACTCCTGCACACACACTCTTTGTATTCTCTCTCTCCCTCTCTCATATAAGACCAGAGGCGATATTCAATAGCAACAGACTTTGTTGTGTCCGTGCTTACACTTACGTCCTGCACAATACAGTTACAGATAAGTAGCCGTGTTGGTCTGCCATAGTCAAAACAAAAAAATTCCTTCCAGTAGCACCTTAAAGACCAACTAAGTCAGTTCTTGGTATGAGCTTTCGTGTGCATCTGAAGAAGTGTGCATGCACACGAAAGCTCATACCAAGAACTGACTTAGTTGGTCTTTAAGGTGCTACTGGAAGGAATTTTTTTGTCCTGCACAAGCTGTCCTTCGTAGGGATAGGTAAGTACCCGGCAGATAGACATCAGCGCCTGAACGCACACTCAGAGCTTTGATAACAAATATACTCATACCATTAATCACATCCACCACAATATTTCCACAACATTGCATGTTCATATGCGCATTCCATTCTGTGCGCACTTTCTCATGTATGGGCTCTTATAGTCACTCACATATTTCCCCATTTATACTGCACATTTTCTATACAAATGCACATTTTTGCAGCTCCTATGTATTGTGCACAAAACAAAGGCCTGTGTAAATGTACTCTTGCACATAGTTAGGTGTTATTGTTTTTAAATCTGCCCATCTGTCTATATATCTTACTCTATGCACAAATCACTTTTAACAAGCAGAAGCACATCATGATAAATGCTGTTTACTAGACCTCTTTATAACCAGTGTGCTCTACCACCCCATCCCACTGGGGTACAGCATGGTGAACATTGTGGTGTACAAACTCTGTGAATCTCATCCTTTTCCATTTCAACACACATTGTGCCAAATCAACTGTGTTCACCCATCAAGGCCATGTACACATCCCATCCGTCACAAATTCCTGCATAAATCTCTGCCTCACACATTCATACCGAGGGGGGGGCAACAAGGTGCCCTACGGGTGTTCAGGACTACAAATCCCATCATCCTTGAATATTGGGGGTGGTAGGAGATGATCTGGAGGGTACAACATAGGCCACCCCTGCTCCACACTCTTGAGTGCCACTTCATGTTAACTTTTCCCAACATGAGTACTACTAATGCTTGTTTAGGAAGAGTCAGAGGCAGCCCACAAACAGTTCTGCTACACAGCTGGATTTCACATTCTCACACTCCTGCCTTCCTTTCTGTTTCCCCCCAAAGGGTCCTTGAAGAGAAATGTTGAATTCTCCCTTGTTGAATTAAGTCCCTTGTTTCTTCCTTTTCCAGCCTGAGGCATGCACACACACACACACACACACACACCGCTCACATTTATTTCATCCAGTGTTTATGCTGGCGTGAGAAAACAGTGGCCCTCCAGATGTTGCAGCTCCCATCTTCCCTGATCACTGGCCATGCTTGCCAAGGCTGTTGGGAGTTGTGTTTCAGCAATAACTGGAGGAGGTTCACAGATTCCCCATCCTTTCTTCATGCAAAGGGAATGGTAGGCAGGAAATTTATTGAGAGAAATAAGGAGAAGGTGAGCTGGGCTTTGGAAAAGTGTGGGGTAGTAACCTCCTCCCCTCCAGGATAGGGTAGGCATGGAACATTGCTCCCACATCTGATTCGCCAAGTCTCTGGATGGAGTCAGATTTCAAAAGTCGGGTGTTGATGGGACTAATAACTCTGATCCTGCATGCTCTGAAGCATGGCAGACCTGCTGTGGTCAATTCACTACCTCTTATCTCTCAGTGCACCATTCAGAAGGATCCCAACATCTGTAGAGCTCTGAAAGAGCATTCACACAAATGCTCGCACCACCAAATGCTTGTCTTGGTTTCTGGTGGCCTTTGTCAGAGATGGGGAACCTGTCACCTTCCCCATGTTGCTGGACTACAACTCGCAGAGTCCCTGGCCAATGACCACATTGGCTGGGGCTGATGGGAGTTGTAGTCCAGTAGCATCTGGCGGCCACCCATTCCCCTCCACCAGCTTTGGATACACTTCCTGTCACAAAAGAAACAAGAGCTGGGCCATTGCCAGATGTTTTGGGGAGGGCTTCTGGAGATGAATCTGTGAGGGAGATGACTCTCTTTCAGAGTTGGCAGGAGATATTGGTAACGGCGCAGAATTACCTCCCTACACACCTCTTTATTCTGCTTTCTTCTTTTTTAGGACCCACCCTATTCTCCTGATTATAATCTCTTTTCAGTGCTATATTCTTAAATTGTTGCAAACCACCCTGAGCCCTCATGGTGAAGGGCGGATAAGAAATTTGATAAATAATAATGAAATAGAAAAATACTCGTTACTAGTTGCCGCTCCTCTGTCCTAGTTGTTGACACACTTTCTCCCATTCCAAAGCCCTTGACCCCTTATGCTCTTAGCACCCTCTGAAACATCTCATCAATTGCTTTCATTGTTACCCTTCTTTTCCCATGTAGTCCATCCTTTCATTCATCTGATATTCAGTGTTTCTATCCTACCATTCCATCCTTCTTTCAGCCCACCCTATAGGTATAGACTATATAGTATTCACCAAGACCATCAGAGCCTTTCTTTCTTTCTTTCTTTCTTTCTTTCTTTCTTTCTTTCTTTCTTTCTTTCTTTCTCTTATCCCCCAAATTCAGCTGTTCTGCCCATCCATCCATATCCATCCACGTTATGCAGCATCTTTTATTCCTCTCATCCTTCCTTCCTTTCTTTTCCTCCACTCTGCCTGTCTATCTTGCCACTCATCCCAATGTCCACCTCTCTCCTCTCTCTCTCTCCTTTCCTCCTTCTAGCCTTTCTCCCCATGGTTATCCCCCCTTCCCTCCCGCCTTCTCTTCCTTTGTCTCTCTCTCTTCTCTCTCTCTTTTCTCTCTCAAGTGTTTTCAATTTTATTCTGAGTGGAATTAACTACCCCTGATGTCAAATTGCCGCCGAAATCGATAATAATATCTTTACAAAAGAGGATATTCTTCTCTCTCGGAACGGCCCCTGAAAAATGGAAAATTTAGTCGAAATTGATTCATTACTTGACACTTTATAGGACGGGCCTGCTATTGATCGGAGCCTGTCATGTCCTATCTGCCTTAATCGAAGTTGAAGTCCAGTGTCGATGGTGGGTATTTTTCATAATTCCAGGAGACCAGACAGATACAAAAACACACACACGGACTCCGTTCCCCACCACCCTCTGCAGTCTCTCCGGGTGGAAAGGGGGGGCGAGATCTTCCTGAACCCCCCACCCCAAACAGATCGCCCTGGAGAAGGAAAGATCTTTCTTGAAACACACAAACCATCCCCTGCACACTCGCAAATCAGGGAACTTCAGCACAATAACCCAGATCCAAAATGAATCGTTTGTGTGTGTGTGTGTTGGTGTTGCTTCTCACACACACATCCAACCTTCTCCACCGCCCCAGTTCAGCTGGTGTGTGTGTGTGTGTGTGTGTGTGTGTGAGAGAGAGAGAGAGAGAGAGAGAGAGAGAGAGAGAGAGAGAGAGAGAGAGAAGGCTTTTTTTGTTTATTAAGGCGGTTTGTGGCTTGGTAAAGAAAACCTATGAATCAGCCAACATTCTCTCTCTCTCTCTCTCTCTCTCTCTCTCTCTCTCTCTCTCTCTCTCTCTCTCTCT
This sequence comes from Podarcis gaigeae, assembly GCF_964106915.1. Lineage (NCBI taxonomy): Eukaryota > Metazoa > Chordata > Lepidosauria > Squamata > Lacertidae > Podarcis > Podarcis gaigeae. The sequence goes on from NC_139684.1 coordinate 80,130,926, forward strand.
GTGTGTGTGTGTGTGTGTGTGTGTGTGTGTGTGTGTGTGTGTGTGTAAACCCTAGCTGAGTGTGTGTACCTACACAACACACACCAACAGTGGTAGAACTTATGCAGTCTTCCCTAACCACCTGCCCTCAAACATTTTCACCCTGGCTCCCTCTTATACACACGCTCACGCGCGCGCGATCTTCCATTCACACGTCCTTTGCCCCCGCACATATTTATTGCCTCCCGTACTGCCCCCATCTCTTACACGCGCGCGCAGTTTCCCTCACACAATACTTTCTCAGCTACGCACCGGTCGCGACCCTCCCGCCCTTTCCTCTGGCAGGCGCCACAGCTTGGGCTTCTTGCACGCGCAGCGCGGCCCTTCGAGAGGCCTCCCCCCCCCCCACCAGCCCGACTGGCTTCAGTATCTTCCCCCAACACGCTCCTTTCCCCTCAGGACGCCTTCTTCACTCACTCTCACCTATTTACACACGCGCAATTTCCCCCCCTCTCACATATATGGCATCCCTCCGCCTCTGGCACACTTCTAACACACTCCTCTCAAATGGACGTTTCCCCCTGGCACACACACACTCCCTCTGACCGGGACTTCTCCTTATTCCTAACCTCTCTAACAGTTCCTCTCTCTCTCTCTCTCTCTCTCTCTCACACACACACACACGTTCTCTGGTGCGCGCGCGCGCAGACACACACACGTGTCCTGTCACCGACGAATTTTCCTCACACGGCGTCCTCTCTTCATACTACCACACCATAACTGTCAACTTTTCCCTTTTCTTGCGAGGAATCCTATTCGGAATAAGGGAATTTCCCTTAAAAAGGGGGAAACGTTGACAGCTATGTACCACACACGCCTCTTAAAAACAGTCCCTATGCTTTCTCCGACGCGCATCGCCACAAAACTCTCTCACACTAGCGCGGCTGGCGCTCGCGCATCCGTTCGTGTTTCTCTCACACGGCGGCGTGCCCTCGGACGTTAATGCACGCCTCTCTCTCACACACACACACACGAACATTGCTCCACAGCCACGTCCTTTTCTCTGGCGCGGACCCTTTTCCCGCGCAATTTCCCTCTCACACGCGCGACCCCCTCCTTCCTCCCTAGCGCGCTCTCCCTCTCCCTCGCGCGCAGACTCACTTTCCCGCGCTCGCGCCTGCCCACGCGCTCTGAGGGCTTAACTAGACTTTAATTGGACTTTTCTCGACTTTCTTTTCCCGCCACCTCCTTCCTTCCTTCCTTTCCTTTCCTTCTATGGTCCCCTCACGGCTCCTTCCTCACCCAAAGACTCGAACCTTCTGCCTATGGGACGGTTACTCTTTTGTTTCTCCTCCACCCTCTCTATCCCCTGCGAAGGATTTTCTTCTTCTCCTCCCCAACCCCGCTCTCTCTCACACACACATTTGACGCTTGCTTTGCTATCTTGGAAAGCTTTTGCACATAAATTTCCCCTCAGCCTTCCTCCCTTAGATTCCCACCAATTTAGCCAAGCCCAGGTCTTTAAAAAAAGGAAAGGAGGTGTGTGTGTTTGTGTGTGTGTGTGTATATATATATATATATATATATATAGGCGCACAGCGCGAGAGAAAATACCTTGGGTGCAGTTGGCAGTTTCTCCAGCACCCTCTGGAGTGGGAAAGCGGTCGATATTTAATTGTTATTGCAAGCAGGGAGTGCAAAAAAAAAGAGAAGGGGGAAAAAAGGAGAGAGAGAACCTACTACTCTGGACTATTTGTATTGTGAGAGTGTGTATTGCTGCTTGTTGGTGCTGATGTGGGACGTGTGCCACAACGTGCGCGCGTGTGCACACACACAAACACACACACACAGCCTCACTGAGGGAACCTTCCCAGTTCAAAAGAGGGAGGTTAAATATATTGGGTCTGGGTGTCCAAGAGACACTTGGAAAGAGCTTCCTGCACATATGCCGTGGAGGCGAGCAGAGGGACTGGGCCAATTTCGCCATCCTAACTTCTGCAGCAGCGCTGCCCCCAGAGGTCAATCCCATTGAGCTCCATGCGGCTTTTGCTCCCTGGTTAGGTGGGCCTAGGTTTGCAGACACGTGCTCCATTTCCTGAAGAAGTCATCCCTATTGAACCCAGTGGGATTTACTTCCGAGTAAACAGGCATGGGATTGGGCTCTTAAAGGGGAGAGAGAGAGGAGGCTTGATTTCTTTAAAAAATAAAATAAAAAGAGACAGAGGGGGGGGTTGAAATCTGACTCAAAGCCAAGCCAGGAAGGCCTGCTACTTAAGAAACAAGCTGTGGTTTGGTGGGGGGGGGCAGGCACTCTGCACATGCCCAGGAACACTTTTATGCAGCATCGCTTCGGAAAAGCTTAGGTATTTAATACAGATGTCAGGCTTCAGCTCTGCTACCGTTTGGGAACTTTCTGTCACCAAGGTCTTTGGTGAATCGGTGTCACTGACAGCGCTGTGTTTAAATATCGTGGGGGGGGGGGGGGAGAGAGAGGCTTGTGCCATTTCTTGATGGAAACAGAGGACCCCTCAACCACCCCCCAGCCGCCCAATTCTGGGGTGTGTAGGAAAGTGCTGAGGCCTGGGGGGGGGGGGGCTAAAACGCCTACAAAAGGCTACACAAATCTGCCTGTGTCTCAACTGGGACTTTTCTAACACAACTACCCTCTGGAGGAAGGGGCGCATGCTCGGGTCCCTAAAGCCATCCATCAAAATTTGAGGGAAAAGGAGGAGAGGGAGAGGGGGGTCAGAATTGGAAAAGGGGGGTGTGATACACACACACACACACACACGCACGCACACGCACACACACAAATCCCATTTTCTGCAAACAGGTTGGTGGCTCCCAGCCCCTCTCTCTGTCTAAATGAAATCAGTCATTTTCATCAAGTGCCCGGCCAAATATTATCCACAGTCCATTCAGAAGGATCGAATCTTATTTAGAGTCGCGATTCGACATCTGTTTTCAAATTTGATCAGCTATGAACTTTATTTTCCGAGTTTGAGGAAAATTATATTCCATCGATCCGAAGCACTGGCGTAGCCTACATATATTTTCCCTCTCGCTTCTGCCTCGGCTCTCTCTCTCCCTCCCCTGCTATCGACGGGGAAAGACGCGTTTGTAAGAGACACACCAGCAGCAGCAGCAGCAGCAGCAACACACCACCAGCGAGACTCTTCGCAGTTTCCCCGATCGCACAGCCACCTTCCCTCTTGCCCGCCTGCTCCCTTCTTTCCTTCCCTCGGCCACCCTCCATTTCTCCCTTCCTCCTTCCTCCCTTCTCCCGACACACCTCGCCACTTTCTGATTCATCCCTTGGCTTTCTCTGCTTCTCAGTCACACACATAGAGGCTTCACATCCTCCTGTCTCTTCAATTCCTTCTCTTCATCCCACATCCCACGCTCTCTCTCTCTCTCTTTCCCCCTTTTCTTTTCCCCGTCTCGTCTCTCCTCTCCCTGCCAGGCTCCTTCCCTTCTTCCAAAAGGCGATCTTCTTCCCTTTTCTCTTCTTTCTTTCTTTCTTTCTTTCTTTCTCTCTCTCTCCTTCCTTCCTTCCTTCCTTCCTCTACACACTTTTATCTCTTTCCCCCCAACCCCCCTCCAAAACTCTTGATTCACCCTCTCCAGAAAAAGCTAACTATTCTGATTTCATTTTCAAGAAGCAAATCTCCCCCACCCCGGGCAAAAAACAACAACCCCCCCAAAGCCCTCACCACCTCAATTCCCCGGCGCGCCCCCTCGCAGCCAAGCCAACCTCCCAAAGAACTTCAACTTGGAGACTGCCTGAATGGTGACGGGAGAGAACAGTGAGTAACAAATTCTTGGGAAAGTTTCTTGGGAAAGTGGTCTGAGGAGAGCGGGGGAAGTTAAGCCATTGTGGGTGCTTCTATGGGGAGGTGGGAGCGGGGGGGGGGGCTCTTATATGACAGGGAGTTATGGTCCCACTTCTAAAAGTGGAGGAAATGAGGTCTGTGATATCTGTCCATCTATCCATTTGTCCTTCTTCCTTTCCTTTCTTCTTTCATCCCTTCCCTACTTACACACCCTCCACCCAATCATTCCTCTCCCAACTCGTTTTTCTTTCTCACACCCTTTCGTGCTCCGACCCTCCCCTCCTTCTTGCTTCTTCTCTCATCCCTTCTTCCTCTCTCTCTCTCTCTCTCTCTCTCTCTCTCTCTCTCTCTCTCTCTCTCTCTCTCCTCCCATCTCTCTCTCTCCCTGTCCTTTCCCATTCTCCTCTCGCTCACTCACCCTCCCCTTTTCCCCTCTCCACCCTCCCCTACTCGCTCCCCAGCTAACTGGAAGCCGGTTTCCGTTTAGATTAAGGCAGGGAACCTAATTCCAGGGCAGGGGATCGAAATTTCTGGCAACAAAGGGAAATAGCGTATTGATCAGAGGCTCCGGAGATTAAGAGACAAGTGTGTGTATCCATCAGCGCTAAACTGCCTCCCTGCGCCTGAGAGCCGGCCGGGCTGCGGACGCGCCTGGCATGGCAAACACGCGCCCCTCTGGGAGGGCAGGAGCGGGAGCCTCGGGGCAGCTGGGCCGACCGGGGTGGGGTGGGGGGTTGGCGGAGGATGGGGGAGAAGGGCTGGCCGAACCTCCCTCTCCCCCACCCCGGAGGGAATGGAAGAGGGCAGGAGATCAGGGAGGAAGACCCCCAAAGGGAATCTTTGGAAAGAGGAGACCGTGCAGCCCGTGCAATGTAGTGGTTAAGAGACTGAGCTGTGAGCCGCCCAGGTCCCCGATTGCAATTCCACCTCTGCCTCGAAGTCAATGAATGGCCTTAGGCAAACCGTTCTTGCTGAAACTCAAACCCCCCCCCCCAACACATCCCTCTCTCACACACACAACAAAATTCTGCAGATTGGGTGATAATAACAGGGAACTGCGTTCCCCAGGCGTTGAAACCAGCAAGTCCCAGGTGCAAATTTCTCCACTGCCGTGTGAGCACTAAGTGGCCAGGGGTAAGTCGCTCATTCTTAGCCTCCACCCCCGCCATCCAAGGTAATAAACACGGAACTACCTACCTTACAGGGCCGTTGTGAAGATCACTGAGGTAACGTATGCGAAACACTTTAAGCGCCCTAATGGGGCAATCGCGTTCCAGCAGAAAGCCCTATTGAATTCAGTGGGATTTACTCCCAGGTAAGTGCGTCAGCATAAGTTTGCAGCCTAAGGCTGCAATCGTGTGCTTACACCTTTTTGGGAGCAAGTCCCTTTGAGTGTAGAGGCGCTTCCTTCTGAGTAAACATGCAGAGACTTGCGCTGCAAGCGCCCTGTATAAATGCTAAGTAGTATTTGGGGGTTGCGGGTGTCCTGGAATTTGGAACTCGAAGTTCCAAGAGCGAAACAATACTTTTGCTCAAGATTATTATTATTATTAGTAGTAGTACAATAGTAGTAATCGTCGTCTTATGCAAAAGGTGGAACAGTAGAACACCATCCTGTGGAGCAGAGGTTGCATCTGAAGATCTCAGGAGTGAAAGCTCTTCCTCTCCCTTCCCCATGGATCCAAGGGTGTGGCTGTGGGGCATAGGCCCCCGAAACTCCATCTATGCATATTATTGGGCTGTGCGCGGGGTGAAACCAGAAGCGTATGGAACTGGAGGGAGTTCAGGGACCCGGGCATTTGGGGAAGTGGTACCCCGGAAAAGCAGAGACGAGCAGCTGTGCTGGTGGGAGAGGGGGATCATTGAGATCACACCGAAGTTTCTGGGGTCATCATCATGACCCCACTTGCCTTTCAGCCACTAGTTCCTTAAGCCTGACCTATAAATTGCCAAGTCTGGCTGCCGCCAACACCGCAAATCACGGGTGGCTCACCTTCAGCTGTGATTATTTTTCCCTACCAATAATGTCATGAGGTTGGCTGGCAGGATGGTATGAGAAGGAGGCGGCCGCCTGAGGTTCAGGAGAAATGCTTCTCCACCTTTCACATTACCAAGCGTGTGTGATGTGGCTTCCACAGATACTATCCACCCTCAACCCCACCAAGCAAGCGAGCGTTGGCTGGATGGATGTGGAGGACTTGAGTTTAACTTGGCGAAACTTCTTCCATCTCGAGATTGCGCGTTAAGCAAATACGTATCAGAAGAAAAGGAGTTCAGTAGGTTAGGGGTCTTGAACCCGGGACCTCTTGTTTTAGAAACTGAACACTGGCTGAGGAGAAGCGAATTTCCAGGGCTTGGCGGGGGGTGTGTGTGCTTGACTCAAGCGCCGGGGGGGGGGGGGAGACCCCGAACTTAGTCCTCTCCCCCAAAGGAGCTGACCCTTCTTGAAATGTGTGCTTGAGTGTGTGTAACGGAAATATCTCTTAGGGAAGGTTAGATGTAGCGAGATATGTGGCGCAGTTTCCGAATAACAATAGCAGAAAATCTACATCGCGCAGTAGGGGACAGCGAGCGAGAGGTCTCCGTCCCAAAGAACTTACAATCTAGGGCTGCAAATCCTAAAGCACACTAGCTTGAAATCAGCAGGGTTTTACTTCCGAGTAAGCACAAAATAGCATTCCTCTGCTCGCTGGACCCTGGGGGGGGGGGTGCGGCGGCGGAGAACCGTTCCGACAAACATGGGGATGAATATAAGGGCTGCGGTGGCTCACACGTACACGTGTGCACCCCTCAAAGTGTGGATATCTGCGCCCTCTTCTTACACGGCCAGATCCATCCGCCAGTTAAACCGAATGGGTTGGATCTGCAGCCGGACAATCCTCACTGAAATGACTGGAACCAAACTGTCTCTACTTCTTAGCGGCGTGGTGAATGGATCATCAGATTCCCACCTCTCTATCTGTCTCTCCTTTCACACAGGCACACCATCCCCCTGCGGATTAATTCTATGCAAGCCCCCCCCCCCCCAAATCCTTCTCATTCAGGGCTAAAGCTATAATTGTTGTCTAAAGTTCTGCTACCTTCCACCGAATGTGAGTTAATCATTCCACTAGTCCTCACGCGTTTTGCCATCAGGTTCCATGCCTATTCTAACCGAGAGGGAAGAAGGAAGGGAGACATAGAACCAACGTTCAATGCCACTCCTGTAAACACTGGTGGGCAGACGGTAATTCAGGTTTTTTTCATTGCCTTTAATACAACCTAGCTCCTTTTAAAAACCCCGGGGAAAGGTCTGTAAGCCATTCGTTATGCAAACTATACATGCAATATACCCAAAGTGCTTAATTTATCTCGGGGGGGGGGGAGAAAGAAAGCTGTATTATTAATTGGTGGGCTTGTCAGGAAGATATCTATCTCCTTGTCCACACGTTACAGTTAGCGTTGCCCTAGAAAGGCTAGCGTGTCAGACTGGCTTCAGTGCAGATTGGTTTTTTGGAAGAGAGCGGTGCCGAGGTTCCAGGAAGCCTGGAAGCCAAACTCTTTGACCCTCTAATAATGTTAAGGCATCAAAGGCACCCAAAGAGGCCTTCTCCTTGGCTGGCTGGTCACCCATCAGTTTTGGAATAATCATCCCTGGGAGACTCACCAAAGCCAGAGCCCTCTTAGAAGTGTAGCAGAATCCAGTGAGTGGCAGTGGGCTGACCCACTTCAGACAACAGGTGGTGTGGTGGGTTGCAAAAAAATTTTTGAAGGTGGGGGGAAAGGGAGGCATACCTCAGTCCAGCACAAGACAGAAAGGTCATAGCCTCAGCCTCTTTGTCTGTGCAAGTGCCCGAATAATTTTTTTAAGCATTTATTTATGTTTCCATTTTTTTTACCCGCTTGTCAGCCACAAGGTCCCCAGAGCAGCTTACACAGAGCAGTAACATGACAGAATTTGCCCTCAGGCTTAAGTCTAAATGTAGGGGAGCAGCCAGAGGGGTGTGTCCCATCCCGTCCCGTCCCCCCACCCCACCCCACTCCCATCCACCTATGCATTCTTGAAGCAGTATAGCCCTCTCTCTTCCACACCTCAGGACCATGCCACCTTATTATTCTGCTGCTGCAGGTGCAGATCCAACCTTGCCCGTCCTAGAAAAGGGGTGTAATACATTTTGGTACTTAAAATGGCTGTTGAAGTAGCCAAGGGTAGGGTAGGATAACTGTCACCCACTAACTAACTGTTACCCACTAACTAATCCAGAATGCAGCAGCTAGACTGGTGACTGGGGGCAGCCGCCGAGACCATATAACACCAGTCCTGAAAGAGCTACATTGGCTCTCAGTACATTTCCAAGCACAGTTCAAAGTGTTGGTGTTGACCTTTAAAGCCCTAAACGGCCTTGGCCCAGTATACCTGAAGGAGCATCTCCACCCCCATTGTTCTGCCCGGACACTGAGGTCCAGCGCCCAGGGCCTTCTGGCGGTTCCCTCACTGCGAGAAGCAATGAGACAGGGAACCAGACAGAGGGCCTTCTCAGTAGTGGCGCCCGCCTTGTGGAACGCCCTCCGATCAGATGTCAAAGAGATAAGCAACTACCTGACATTTAGAAGACATCTGAAGGCAGCCCTGTTCAGGGAAGGTTTTAATGTGTGACATTTTAATGTATTTTTAATTTTAGTTGGAAGCTGCCCAGAGTGGCTGGGGAAGCCCAGCCAGATGGGCGGGGTACAAATAATAAATTATTATTATTATTACTTGCGCCTTTCAGATGTGGTGAATTAATCCGTTGATGTGCAGGGCGTGATTGTGGTTAATTGTGAAGGAAAGGCTCTGAAGACATTGCAAGTAGCGTTTTCTTGCCTTTACTGAACTGCTTCCAGAGCTTAGGCCCAGCATTTGGGAATCAAGTTGAGCTCTGTCTCCTAGCTCAGCAATGGAGCCCTTGGATGGTCTTGAGCAGTGCAACCTTCAGCCACAGTTTGCTTTCTGCAAAATGGGCATGATAGCAATTTTCCTTACAGAGTACTTTGATGTAAATGTGTTGTCATCAGTGCTCTTTGAGATTCAGGGACAGGATGGACTTGAAACTTATAAAAATGGTTCTGACTTCTGAACTCCCCTGAACCACGACAGGTTTCTATGTCTGGATCATATCAAGGGTTAGTCCTGCTCAGAGGAAAGCCTTTTGAAACAAAAGGGCAATTTGGATGGGTCTACTCTGAGTAGGATGAATGTTAGCTACAATCCTCTTTTATCATAGAATTGGAATAGAGTTGGAAGGGAACATGAGGGTCATCCCTGCACAGCAGAAATGTTTTGCCCAATGTGGGGCTTGAACCCCACGACCCTGAGATTAAAAGTCTCACGTTTTATAGGATGTCATTTCTGGGTTCGTCTTATTACACATTCCCACCTACTTTAAGAACAAAAAAAGAGGAGAGCCTGCTGGATGAGGCCAATGGTACATCTACCCCAGCATGCTGTTCTCACAGTGGCCAACCAGGTGCCCCCCACCCCCCAGACGTGGGAAACCATCAAGCAGGGCCTGAGCACAAATCACTATCCCTCCTCCCCCTCCCCCAGTTTTCAGCAACAAGGAGTTTTGTGGCATCTTAAATATTGACGCATTTATTTTTCATGGACTATAGTCCGCATCATTAGATGTTCCTGTGCACATTTACTTCGTAAAGAAGTCACCTTTTGAGTGCAATGCAATGGAGCGATGTATGTATGGGAATATAGCTTTCAAAGGTAAAGGGACCCCTGACCATTAGGTCCAGTCGTGGCTGACCATGGGGTTGCAGCACTCATCTCGCTTTATTGGCCGAGGGAGCCGGCGTACGGCTTCTGGGTCATGTGGCCAGCATGACTAAGCCACTTCTGGCGAACCAGAGCAGCGCACAGAAATGCCGTTTACCTTCCCGCTGGAGCGGTACCTATTTATCTACTTGCACTTTGATGTGCTTTCGAAGTGCTAGGTTGGCAGGAGCAGGGACCGAGCAACGGGAGCTCACCCCGTCACGGGAATTCGAACCACCGACCTTCTGATTGGCAAGCCCTAGTCTCAGTGGTTTAACCGACAGCGTCACCCGCATCCCTTGAAAAGCCTTACTTTTAGGTAAATGTCCTCAGGGGCTGAGGGCATCATTTGTGAATATAAGCAACAGCCCATCCCTCACCTACAGCGTGCATAATTTGGTTCTCTTGGAGGTGTTGCAACCCTTCAATCTATAAGTAAGCTTCATTCGGGTAAATTATTACATATTAAACAAGTGAGAGAATGAATGTGTTGGTGTTGTGAGCTGCCTTGAGATCTACAGATGACGGGCAGTATACAAATTGAATTAATTAATTAATAATACTTTTCTAAACACTGTTCCTCAACAGTTGGAGATTAACAATGGGAAGCATGTGGAGTTTACATCCCACCAGTGGAAGTCTGAACTGTGCCCTGACACAGATATACCTTGACAGGAACACACCTATGCTTGGAAGCAACCATACAGAGACGTTTAGTATGGGGAAAATAAGAAAGCTTCATTTATTTTACAAAACACATGCTTGACGGTAAAAGAGTCCCTAGTTCTGTCTAACAAAGTTTGAGATGTCAGGGGTCTCGCTTGGTCTTTGATCTCAAAAGTCACACAATATGTTTCCTATCTTGTGGTGGGATGAAGGGGGAAGGGAGGAGTAGGAAATGAGATCAGGATCTCTAAGAGGTATCAGAGGCAAGTTAGGTCAGAAACTTGGGGGTCCCCCCTCTCTACTATCTACCTTCCCTCCAATCCACGCAAACCACCCCAGTCTTACTAAAAGCTGAGTCGAACCCCAACGCTTCCAACAGAAACAGCTTTCAAAAATAGAACTGGACCCAAACTTATAAGACAATGGTGGTGGTGTTGTTTTTTTAAAAAAAGATTCTGTGAATATTATTTTTCAGACTTGACAGTTGGAGAATTTCAGCCTGTTTGCTGCTCACAGATAGGGTGGAGAATCTCAGGCACTGCTGTGGATCGTGCTTTGATATACATGTGCTATAATTTAGTATTGTTGAAGGAAGCAAGGGGCTTGCTCCCTTCCTCCTTCCAGCTCTTTCTTCTTTGGTCATTGCTTCCTTCATCAACTAGTATGAACTAGTGGTAGGGTTTCAATTCTGTATTGAGCTTGAATTTTTCAGAAGATCATTTTCTTTTACACACACACACACACACACACACACACACACACACACACAAACAAACAAACACACATACCCAAGGTACTACTGGTAGAGGAAATTAGCTCCACACCATTGATGAAATGCTTCCCCCCCCCCCCCCCAATTTCACTGTTCACTAGCAAGGTGGAAAATTTTGGGAGGCCATTTTTGCCCTGCCCTTAACAGCTATTGACATACCCCACACACTAAATGCGAACTAGCTGCACACCTGTCCAGTTGGGAATTGTCTTCCCCTAACCCACATGCCTGTATCCTTATAGACTATTTAGTGATGTAATAATTGCTGAAGTCTCCAGAGAATCTGTCACGAAATCTCTGCTCCTGCTACTGGTGGTGGTGGTGGTCTTGATAGTGCTGCTGTTGCTACACCTGCGGTGGTACTTTCAGTAAAATAAGCATAATCAGGGTGATTAGAAAAGTCCCCTGACTGGCAACTGGAGGAAGAATCAGGTGTCAGTAAAAGTTTGGGCAATGGAACATGAAGGAGGAACTGGGCCTGGAGGAAAGGTTTGAAGGAGAGAGAAATGGCTTGAGAAATATGAGCAAACGTTGTACATAGGACTCTTCTCAGCTGGTGCTCCCAAAGGAACGCTGGCTTTGAGAGAGGATGGGTGAGCAGGGGTGGCATCATATAGGCAGTGGTGCCATGGTTAAGGGGCAGGGGTTGAATGCAGCAAGTTCCCTGCAGAGTGCCTATCTCCATTGCCCTTTGTTGTTTAGTTATTTAGTCGTGTCCGACTCTTCGTGACCCCATGAACCAGAGCACACCAGGCGCTCCTGTCTTCCACTGCCTCCCGCAGTTTGGTCAAACTCATGCTGGTAGCTTCGAGAACACTATCCAACCATCTCGTTCTCTGCCGTCCCCTTCTCCTTGTGCCCTCCATCTTTCCCAACCTCAGGGTCTTTTCCAGGGAGTCATCTCTTCTCATGCCCTAGTGCCACCCAATCAGCATGAAAGGGGAGCTGTCTGACCACTGTACGCTCCAAAGCTAAGCATTTAGGAAAGCTGAAAACACAAAGTGCTTCAGTTTCCAGAGAAGAGTGTGCAGGTTCTGTTACGTACGATGGAACTTCATGGTGGTGGTGGTGGGGGGAAACATCTTAAATCAGAAGAGGACATTGGAGCATTCCATATCGTTTGCCCATGTATGTGCATAGAAAATAGAAAAGCAAGCTGAGAGACAATACATGGAGATCTGCAATGCATCCCTTATTATTATTATTGTATAATTATAAGCTTACTGTATAATCTTAGAAGCGGTGTGGCTGTGAAGGGGCATGGCTGTGGCTTTCGTGAAGGGGCCGTGCGCTTCTGAATTTGCCACTACATACAACTATTGCATATAAGTATGCTGGGGTGGAACTCCTGGCCTAGTGGGCAGCTCAGAAGGATGGATGATGTCCTTGAAGAAAGTAAGGAGCCTTGCTGTGGCCAAGGGTGGTAAAATTAGAGGAGCAAAGGTCATAGGAAAGAGATACAACAGGAAAATAAGAGCTGAAAAGGACGGAGGGCTTTAAACATTAAGACTCGACGTTGAAACGGGGATTTTGCGAGCTGTGTGACAGCAAGTCTCCAGAAACCAAAGCAGGGAGTGTGTGTTCAATGATCCTCAAGTGAAAAACAGATCAAATTAAAGGAAGCATATTGATTTGAGAAAAATCAGGGCTCTTTTGGCCTATGATGTTGAGACAAAAATATGACCCTCAGCATCTAAGGTGTGGGAAAGCCTGCATACAAAGCAGTCTTATGCAGTCTTTTGCTTAAAATACTTTAAATAAACAAAAAGCAAACAGTTCAAATAATATTTTAAAGTCAAAAATGCTTTGCAACCACCCAAGTATCTTCACATTCATTGGTCAGTACCATGGAAGGTGGGAGATTTATTTCAGTGGTTAAAGTCTGCACACTTTCCCTTTCATCTCTTTAAATGGTGTGCTTCCAAAGTCCATGTTTATTCCCAGTGGTCCTATATTTTCTGGTGCAGCCCCTTATTTTTGTCTTCTAGGAATGTCTTATTAAAAGTTGCCATTGTGCAGGGTTCAGCCACCTCCCCGAGCTCTTCAGACAGTAATGCTGCTGCCCTATATCCACTCAGCTAGGAGTGTGGAGCATAGGGGCCTAGGATTGCGCTATAAATTTCTGAGTGAGAAATAGCCGCGTGACATTGTGACTGTGGCAGATATAAACATAAAGGCAATGCATGGACATGGACACTAAGGGAGCAATTCTATACACAAGAATCCGGCTTAAAGCAAGCCACTGTAGGTTAAGCTGGCATAAAGTTACACCGGATCCAAACTCTGTTCAGCTGGCAGAGGGAGAACAAGCCTTTAAAATAGTGACTGAGTTACACCAACTTTTTTGCCAGGTCATGTGACCAAGCTGAATGGGCTAAAGATCAGACTAAGCCTCTCCTCTCTGGGGTCTTGCCACTGCCATGCCCCAGAATTCCCTTTTCCCAGGGCTTACATTGTCTTAAGATCTGCTGAGCTTGACTCAGCCAGCTGGGTCTCAGCTGAGCTGGGATAAGAAAAATATACTGATATATATCTGAATGAATGTAGGTTGAGGGAGTTAAGACAGCTCAGCCAGAGATGCGCTGGATCCTAACCCAGCTCACCCTAGTGGATCTTCTTCTAGGATTGCTCCCTAAGGCATACTAAGGCACATTTATTATTATTATTATTATTATTATTATTATTATTATTATTATTATTACTACTACTACTTATGCTACTACCCCACCTTTTCCCCTGACGGGATTCAGATAAAAAATGAACTACTAGGAACCTAGGGGTGGGGAAAAACAGTCCTTAAAAGCATTTAAACATTGGTAGAATTAAAACAAAATACATATATAAAATCTGTTTAAAGAATACACATAATTGCAATAAAAACAGCACGACACCAACCCTTTAATTAAAAGCAGTAAATTCCCAAAATTTCTTGTTGGAACAAGAAAGTCTTCAGCTGCCAGCTGATGGACAACAAGGAAGGAGCCATCTCTAGGGAGGGAGACCCAGTGAGCACCCACTGAGAAGGGCACATGATCACTAAGGCAGAGCCTGCTATTTTATACACTGCAGCTGCTGTATAATTTAAACGGGGGATAGAATACTGCATGTTTTTCACATAGGTCTTAAACTAGAAGAACAGACTTTCCATTAGCTTTTACATTAACGGGGGCGGGGCTAAACGCCATTGGTGGCATTCAGCAATGTGTCGTTGTGTGTGGTGGGGTCTTGGGCTGGGACCAGGATATAAGAATTCGGGTGCTAACCAAGCATATTCGTGTTTCTAATCTGTGTAGCATTGGAGAGAATAATAAGCTAAAGGTTTGCAGCAGGGGTCGCCAATTCAATGCCTTCCAGACAGTGCTTTTTTCCTAGAAAAATAGGTCCCAGTACTCACCATGAAGTTATTACAGTAAGTGCCACACTTTTTAGCAGCAGCAGCAGCAACCACAACAACAACAAAACAAAGGTGCCGGTACTGCATACGTTTGAGTATCCTCAGAAAAAAAGCACTGCTTCCAGGTGCTGTTGGACTCCAACTCCCATCAGCCCCAGCCAGCATGCACAAAGTGCGAGGGATGATGGGAGATGTAGTCCTACAACATCAGGAGAGCACTACATTGGCTGTCTATCGGTTACAGGTAGATATGGTTGGATCACAAAGTGCTATTGATTTCAGTGGGTCGTGGATGGCGCTGTGGGTTAAACCACAGAGCCTAGGACTTGCCGATCAGAAGGTTGGCGGTTCAAATCCCCGTGACGGGGTGAGCTCCTGTTGCTCGGTCCCAGCTCCTGCCAACCTAGCAGTTTGAAAGCACGTCAAAGTGCAAGTAGATAAATAGGTACCACTCCAGCGGGAAGGTAAATGGTGTTTCTGTGCGCTGCTCTGGTTCACCAGAAGCGGCTTAGTCATGCTAGCCACATGACCCGGAAGCTGTACGCCGGCTCCCTCGGCCAATAAAGCGAGATGAGCACCGCAACCCCAGAGTCGGCCACAACTAGACCTAATGGTCAGGGGTCCCTTTACCTTTAAGTAGGACTAGTATGCAAATCCCACATAATGCTTCCTGCCAAAGAGCTCTGTGTAAACTGGAAAGCTTGCATGCCTCTACATCTGGTGACAGGGAAACTTCAGGTTGAGGGGACAAATGCAGCCATCCAGGCCTCTGGGCCTTGGAACTCTGTGACCCGAGGCCACATGCCTCACCAATCCCTGCTTCAACATTCTGAGTATTTCTGCCCAAGTGCAATTTATTTATTTATTTGTTGCGTTTATATCCCAACTTCTCCAAAGAGCTGAAGGTGGTGTACGTGGCTCTCTCCCTCTTCATTCTATCCCCCACAACAACCCTGTGAGGCGGGTTAGGCTGAGTGGAAGTGACTGGCCCAATGTCACCCAGGGAGCTTCATGGCCGAATGGAGACTTGAATGTCCAGGTCCTAGTACAGCACTCTAACCACTACACCACATGGCTCTCTGGAATGCGTCCTTGAACTCTCATAATACTTTTGTCTTGTGCGGCTGGAGGATGGACTGAGGGTATATGAGTGTTTCTGAATACTTGAAGGACCTTTCCACCCGCATCATTCTGCCCAGACACTGAGGTCCAGCTTTGAGGGCCTTCTGGCGGTTCCCTCGCTGCAAGAAGTGAGGTTACAGAGAACCAGGCAGAGGGCCTTCTCAGTAGTGGCACCCGCCCTGTGGAACGCCCTCTCATCAGATGTCAAGGAAATAAACAACTGTCTAACTTTTAGAAGACATCTGAAGGTAACCCTGTTTAGGGAAGTTTTCAATGTTTGATTGTGTTTTTAATATTCTGTTGAGAGCTGCCCAGCCAGATGGGTGGGGTATAATTAATAAAATTCTTATTCTTATTTCTAGAAATTAGACTACTGGGCCAAGGTGACATTTACATTTATTGCCCCACCCACTCTTACATCTGGCCCCGCCCACCAATGGCATGTGGACTTTGGAAGGTTGCCTGGAAGCAAATGCGGCCCTCGGTTCCCCACCCCGTCCTACATAAACAGAAGCAGACCTGTTTTTTAAGAAACAAAAACAAAGCAAAAACCCGCATTGCATTACCTGGTTTGTATCTCACCTTCCCTGGGACCAGAAGGGAGACAAACATCTTCACCTGTTTCCCGATTTAGCCAATGCCATTTATGCATCCTTTGCCCTCTCTCCGGGAATGACGGTGAGGAGGGAGGGCCGTGACGCTCGCTGCAGAAAGGCGGGGAGTAGAGTTGTGGGCTATATGGCTGAAATAGGCCAGGATGTTGTACTTGAGAACCAATCTCCTCTTTGACGGGTTCCATCCCTCTTCTTTACAACCTTCATTACTGCTGACTCAGGCAGGTGTGGAAGGGGTGGGGGGAGCAGGCAGGAGCAAGCTGGCTGGTATGCCTTGCACCCTTCTGGTTTCTCATCTTTGCGTGCGTTTGTGGCCTGCCCGTATTTCTTTCTGTGTCAGTCTTTTCCCCGCTCCTGTGATGCATGCTTTGGGCAGTTTATTTTCCTGCGTGGGAACCCTCCCTGCTGGTTAGGGATGTGGCTGCTTCGGCGGTAACAAACCAGCCCATGCCATAACGGCAACGAAAAGCCACCGAAGGGAATCCAACACCCGAAACTAATTCAGCTTAGTTAGGAGGTTGCAATGCATGTTACTATGTCCGTTAGCACGGCCATACAAACCAGTGCAACCCTATCATGAGCTAACCACACAGGCAGTGGATTTGGGGCACCACTATGGATTTTACTTATTTATTATATGCATATCCTGCTTTTTTCAACAAGGTTGCTCAAGCAAGCACATACAGTTCTCTCCTCTTCCCAATAACCATAATCTATGGTAGATTAAGCTGAGAAGTAGTGGCTGTACCCCTAGTTAGAGGTGGATTCTGAGAAGTGCGGATGGTTCGGCCACACTGGGAGCCAAGCCTAGGGGTTGCCACAGAGCGTTGCAACTACAACATAATGAATTGAGCAGAACAGAAGGCAAAAGGTTGGGTGTGTGCACCAAATTTTGGCCTTGCATAGCGTGCCGCTGAAATTTGAAAGACCCTGTTGATGGCCAAGCAGGGATTTGACTGGGTCTTCCTTCCTCCTGGTTCAAGACTCTATTACACCACTCTGGCGGAACATTGACAGCTATGTCCCATGAGACACCGGCATCCACCAGAAAACTGCTCTCATGCAGCTGTTGTTCACTTCAATAAAGCTTGCGCAGAAGGAACACCTGGTGGAATCACCCATTGTTCATTAGCAGGAAAGGGGTGCCGCGTCTCGGGCTGGCCCTGAGGAGGAGATCATAGGAAGCAGCCTTATACTAAGTGAGAGTATTAGTCCCTCCAGATCAGTACTGAGCTACCACCCTGGGCTGCTGCAGGAGGAAGGGTGGGATATCACCTATGTGTGATTGACACATGATAATATATAGACACACGCATATATATACGCATACATGCACATATATATATGCACACAAACTGTTTAACTCAGCCTTTATCAACTTTATCCCTTCCAGATCTTTTGGACTACATCTTCCAGCAGTGCTTCCTTATCCTGAGTCAGGCCATTGTCTATCCAGCTCAATACTGTCTGCACAGACTGCCAGCAGCTTTCCACTGTTTCAGACTAGGGAAGCTCCCAGTCCTGCCTAGAGTTACCAGCAGTTGCACCTGGAATAACAATTTATAATAATAGTAATTTATTATTTATACCCCGCCTATCTGGCTGGGTTTCCCCAGCCACTCTCAGCGGCTCCCAACAAAATATTAAAAGCACAATAAAACATCAAACATGAAAATCTTCCCTTAACAGGATTGCCTTCAGATGTCTTCTAAAAGTCAGATAGTTGTTTATTTCCTTGACATCTGATAGGAGGGCGTTCCACAGGGCGGGTGCCACCACCGAGAAGGCCCCTCTGCCTGGTTCCCTGTAGCCTCACTTCTCTCAGTGAGGGAATCTCCAGAAGGCCCTCGGAGCTGGACCTCAGTGTCCGGGCTGAATGATGGGGGTGAAGATGCTCCTTCAGGTATACTGGTCCGAGGCCGTTTAGGGCTTTAAAGATCAGCACCAACACTTTGAATTGTGCTAGGAAACGTACTGGGAGCCAATGAAGGTCTTTCAGGATCAATATTATGTGGTCTCGGTGGCCACTCCCAGTCACCAGTCTAGCTGCCGCATTCTGGATTAGTTGTAGTTTCTGGGTCACCTTCAAAGGTAGCCCCACGTAGAGCGCATTACAGTAGTCCAAGCGGGAATCTTCTGCATGCAAAGCAAGTGCTCTTCCATTGAGTTGTTTCCCTCCCCCCCCCAAAAAAAATCTGGAACCTATCCTAGTAGAATCATTGGAAGCTGCCTTATGCTGAGTCAATCAATCTAGCTCAGCATTATTTACATTGATTGGCAGTGGCTATCCAGGGTTTCAGATAGGGGGCATCCCCAGCCCTACCTTAAGATGATAGAGATTGATGTTGAGACCATCCACCACGGAGCTATAAGCCTTCCCTGAAGTGTTCTGCTCTGAATCTAATCCCTCAAAAAACTTAATTGGGTGACTGCTGGGTGTAGTCTTATAAGAGAGGGGGGCATGAGTTTTCCCTCTTTCCATTGCAGGTATAATCTCCAGTTGGGCTGAAAACTGTGTGCTCCAGACGCCAGCAGGAACATGTATCCAGAATCCAGACATTATTTGTCATGCAACCTCCCTATTTCAGTTACCCTCCAAATCCACATGTAGGTTTGGAGACAGGCACTCAAGAGAAGGCGTAATCTCCTTCTAATTCCAATGCATGCAAACTAAAATAGAAGTGCTCATGGGCGGGAAATGGTCATGAGAATCTGGAGAAAGGCTGTATTTCAGTGGCAGAGAACATGCTTTCGCGTACGGGAGGTCTCAGGTTCAGTCCCTGACCGGCTCAGGTAAAGACTCCTGCCTGAAACCCTTAGAGACTGGTGCCAGGCTGCGTAGAGTGACAATACTTAGTTCTATGCACCTTCTTTTTAAACAATAGCTTTTATTTAAGTTTGAAAGAAAGATATACAAAGGTTAATATAAAATACCCAATGTCTTTTTAGAATATCAGTGATATGAAAAAACCAATCTAAATAAAAACACAAGCCAAAAAGAGGAAAAGGAAACATAGGAGAACTTCTTCATCTGTCAGCTGTATATAGAAAATTATTAAAAACACCCATTCCAAGGTAACTCCCAACTATTCCACTTCTTAGTTCCCATATTTTGGCTCCATGGACCAATGATTTAATGGACCCATGGACCTATGCCAGGGGTCAGCAAACTTTTTCAGCAGGGGGCCGGTCCACTGTCCCTCAGACCTTGTGGGGGGCAGGACTATATTCTGGAAGAAAAAAATGAACAAATCCCTATGCCCCACAAATAACCCAGAGATGCATTTTAAATAAAAGCACACATTCTACCCATGTAAAAACACGCTGATTCCCGGACCGTCCGCGGGCCAGATTTAGAAGGCAATTGGGCCAGATCTGGCCCCTGGGCCTTAGTTTGCCTACCCATGACCTAGTTTAATGAGGCTTCCTGTACCCTTAGTCACATAAACTGCAACAGCAAGAGACCCACTGATTTATTTGTTTATTGCATTTAGATCCCACTTTTCTTTCTCCAAGGAGCTCAGGATAATAATAATAATAATAATAATAATAATAAATAAATAAATAAATAAATAAATAATTTATATCCCGCCCTCCCCAGCCAAAGCCGGGCTCAGGGCGGCTAACAACAATAAAACAGTACAAAAGTGCATGTGCTGGACCCAGGGGTAAGGTACCGTGGGCGTAAGCAGAGTCCACACGAAGAGGGGCGAGGTCCGAGGCGGAGAGCCGGGCGAGGGGACAGGAACGCTGGAACAGAAGGCCGAGCAGGGAACAGGAGCACCGGATGGTCAGGAACAGGAGGCCGAGCAGGGGTCAGGAACACAGGAAGGTCCGAAGCCAACAACGACGTTGCTCCCGCAACCTGGGGCCGGGCTGACTGGCCTTTATCTTCTTCTAAGGCCAGGGGCGGTCCCGGCCCCCAGGAGCCCCGCCTCCCTTGGCCTTAAGGCGAGCACTCCTCCTGGGAGCAACCAGTTCTCTTCGCCTCTCTGCCCTAAGCCTCTGCAGTTCAGGAGAGGCCGAAGGGTTACTGGGCCCCGGAGGAGGCTCACCTGTAGACACTGAGTCCTCCAGCACCTCTGGGGCCAGAAGGGTTTCACCTGGTGCCTGCTCCTGAGGATCTGACACAGGTGCAGGCTCCTCAGAATCTAGGCCTTGCCCCAGTTCAGCCGGCCCTGGAGGCGGGGACTCCTGTGCAGGCTGGGATTCCTCTGGTTCGTCCTCTGAATCGGAATCTCAGGCCATCACAGTACAGCACAAACAACATTCTAAAATCATTCCTTATAAAATTAATTAAATTCAAGCCACTGGCCACCATTGGGCCAGAGCTCCGTGAAGATTGCCGAGGGAGGGAGTCAGACTGTGCCTTGGCCAAAGGCCTGGCGGAACAGCTCTGTCTTGCAGGCCCAGCAGAAAGAAGTCAAGTCCTGCAGGGCCCTAGTCTCTTGTGACAGAGTGTTCCACCAGGTCGGAGCCACAGCCGAAAAAGCCCTGGCTCTAGTTGAGGCCAGCCTAACTTCTCTGTGGCCTGGGGCCTTCAAGATGTTTTTATTTGAAGACTGTAAGTTTCTCTGTGGTGTGCATGGTTCTCCCCCTCCTCAGTTAACCCCCACAACAGCCCTGTGGGGCATGTAAGGCAGGGAGGCAGTGACTGGCTAAAAGGTCAGCCAGTGCGAATGGGGATTTGAACCCTGGCTTCAAAGGTCATCATCCCATACTCTAACCCCTGCATCATGCTGCCTCTCGCTGATGCAGATACGCTTCGCTTCAGGCAGGCAGTTGGGCCCAGGACATTACAGGAAGCAACAGTACAAGTGCCTCACATTCCTAATTTTTGGAGCCATTCATTGTGGTATGTAGTCATTAGTTTCAAAAGAAGTCTGTGCCTCACTTGTCTCCTCCACAAAGGAGCTGCTCTAAGCGACCTGTAAATACAAAATCAACAGTAACCCAACCATTAAACCACAAATGACCAAGCTAAAAGCAGCAGCAAAAAAAGGAATATATTGACAACCAGTATATTAAACAGCAACAGAACCAAAAGCTTGTTTAAAAAGGAACGGGTGGTAATCCCTTAGGGCGGTATATAAATTCAATTAATAATAATAATAATTACTCAGAGTAGACCCATTGAAATTAATGAACACAACTAAGTTAAGTCCATTGACTTCAATAGGTCCACTTATAGTAAAATTAGTTGAATACCACACAATGTCCTAAATTGCCTAAGGTAAAGGCAAAGGTACCCCTGCCCGTACGGGCCAGTCTTGACAGACTCTGGGGTTGTGCGCCCATCTCACTTAAGAGGCCAGGGGCCAGCGCTGTCCGGAGACACTTCCGGGTCACGTGGCCAGCGTGACATCGCTGCTCTGGCGAGCCAGAGCCGCACACGGAAACGCCGTTTACCTTCCCGCTGGTAAGCGGTCCCTATTTATCTACTTGCACCCGGAGGTGCTTTCGAACTGCTAGGTTGGCAGGCGCTGGGACCGAGCAGCGGGAGCGCACCCCGTCGCAGGGATTCGAACCGCCGACCTTTCGATCCGCAAGTCCTAGGCGCTGAGGCTTTAACCCACAGCGCCAAGAGAGAGATAGCCAAAACCCTTTGGAACAAGCAGTCCCATAGATGAGGCACTGCTGGCACAGAAAAAGCCCTCTCTTCCATAGAGAAAATTACATAGAAAATATTATTTGGCCCTCACTCAGTGGACAAAGGCTAAGGAAGGCAGCTCATTTTCTGAGAAGGGTGGGGGTGGAGGCATAACTCATGTGGAGTGGAGAGGTTTGCAGCATGAGATCCCAAAGGACACCACCAATATATGGGACTGAGGAGCAATCACTCACTTTGTTTGGGATCCAGTAAAGACACAGTGTCTTCAAGCAAGAGATAAAATGGCAATGGAGTTCCCAGGTCTGCAGGGCCCTATTGTGGGAACTGGGCAGCTCCCAGACCCCATGACTTCTGTCCGCTGACCGCAGCTATGTGTTTCTTATCACTTCAGTATTCAATGACTCATAATTGACTGATTCCACTGTAATGCGTTGTGCCTGAAGTCATGTGCAAACCTTGCTGTGCTATGTGATCTCTAAGACAGATCATTCACAAATGCAAGTCATCAGCTGACATTGCAGTCATAAAGCAATGAATGTTTATCTGTGAACAGCAACGTGCAGAAGTAAGGTTTACTTATTCAAATTCGGGCTGGCTTCTTGTTGCATGTTGTTCAGATGACGGCTGAGTTCTAATACTTGTCGGGGTTTTGCATTTTCAACATGTTGGCCTTATCTACACATCCTATTGAATAAGGTAGCAATGAGCTGGGAGGTTAGGTTGAACCACCTCAAACTACAGAGAGATAATCGTGTATTAAGTAAAAATTGAGCGTAGAGAACATTTCTCCTGGGTGACCTGGTTTTCTTCTTGCAGCAGGACCAGCTCTACCATTTGGCAAAGTGGGGCAACTGCCTCAAGTGGCATATACTTGTGCCCTCCAGTTGTTCCAGGTTGCTGAAGCCTGTGCTAGTGGAACAGGGACCAGCAGCAAGGTGTTGGAGAACAGAGCTCTATTAGCCGTAGGCCTGACCCCAAAGAAAGCCTGTTACTTTCAGGTGTAGCCAAGGATGCTATCCCATTGCCAACACTGAAGTTAAGATCCAGCTGCTACTTGGGCTGGTTTTCGTACATGGAATGGGAGGTGAGGCACCTCTTGTCCTTTGCCAAAGGTCTTGACTTGCAGGGAGTCTGTTTGACTTGGGAGAGCATTGGAAACTATGCTGTCGGCCCATTACCAGCCCATTACACTGGCACCTCAAGATTTAACCACCTCCTTCTGCTGTCTTTGTAGATCCAGCAATAGGAGCCAACTCCTAGGGGCCAAGGTCCCTTCAACCCCCTCTAAAATATTTGAGGAGACTGGGGCCCCCCAAAATTCATGAGAATTGCCATTCAAATGCTGTGCATGCACCATGTCTTGTGATAGATTATGTGGGGCAAGACTTAACTCGCCCCCACAAAAAATATTTTATTCCAGTTGGCATCCTGCTGTAGTTACCTGCCTTAGGAATGGGTGTGGTCTCCGAATCAAATCAATGAATCAATCAATCAAGCAGTGACCTGTCATTTAAAGCCTCAATGCACTTGCCTTTGAGGTCCTTCTTAGGAGCAAAGTTAGCTCTAAAACTCTTTTTTTCTAAGAGAGGTCAGCTCCAAATTCCTCTCTCTTTCAATCGTCTTGCAGATAACATAGAATACATTGGCAGGTTTGATGCCTTTGTGATAGGACTCATTCAGGATATGTGTGCGTGGTTTTATCACTTAAAAAAAGTAGCCTCTTATTTCTTCTCTACTGGCACCTTTGCAGATGGAACACTCTGATAAGTGTTACGCTTGTCCATGCCTATTACTGGAAGTTGCAGTTGTCCGGTGATGAACATGCATGAGTAAAATGTAAGGTAAAAAGGTAAAGGTACCCCTGCCCGTACGGGCCAGTCTTGACAGACTCTGGGGTTGTGCGCCCATCTCACTCAAGAGGCCGGGGGCCAGCGCTGTCCGGAGACACTTCCGGGTCACGTGGCCAGTGTGACATCGCTGCTCTGGCGAGCCAGAGCTGCACACGGAAACGCCGTTTACCTTCCCGCTAGAAAGCGGTCCCTATTTATCTACTTGCACCCGGAGGTGCTTTCGAACTGCTAGGTTGGCAGGCGCTGGGACCGAGCAGCGGGAGCGCACCCCGCCGCAGGGATTCGAACCGCCGACCTTTCGATCCGCAAGCCCTAGGCGCTGAGGCTTTAACCCACAGCGCCACCTGCGTTCCCGAGTAAAATGTATCCAGGTGCAAATTAAAGGAAGGGAAATCTAAGGAAGGAGGAGAGCACAGGTCTTTCAAGAACTGGAAGTTTTAGAGTCCCTGGTTGTTCAGAAGTACATTGGTACAGAAGTCAGGGGAGGGAAGGCTGAAGAGGGGGAGAGGAACAAAACACAGGGCAAAGGAAGAAAAGAACAGCCATGGAGAATAAGAAGCAAAGAAGCGGGAGGGGGGCAGCCTAGAAAGAAGTCAGGAGACCCTTAAGGTGCATTGTGTCCCAAAGGAATCCTGGGAACTGTATTTTGTTAAGGGTGCCGGGAATTGTAGTTGTGGGTAAACTACAGTTCCCAAGATGTGGTGTGGATGTGTCCCATGAAAGAGAAGAGGACGATGGGTGCAGGGTCTCTGGAGGAGGCGATAGGCTGGAGAGATAGTGGGAGAGCACTAGGGTGCTGGTTCTTGGGAGGGAGAGAAAACAGAGACTGAGAAGATGTTGGAAATGCAGAATGAGAAAAAGGATTTAGGATGGACAGGGAGGTGGAGGTGGGGTTCCGTGGTGTTGTGAGGTGCTGGTGGTGAGACCTCATTCACTGGGAGTCCAACAAAGAGGGCCGGGAGACCCTCAGGGGCAAGAAGAGCCGGGAGTGGCAGAGAATGATGTGTGCGACAGGGCACTCCGGACAGGGTGCAGGAAGCAGAAGGTTTTTTTTTTTTTTTTTGTGTGTGTGTGTGTGTGTGTGTGTGTGTGTGTGTGTGTGTGTAAAAGAGAAAGAGGGAGAGAAACTGCGACTCATTCATAGGGGAGCTGGAGAAAGAGAGGGAAGTGAATCTGAAAGACCCCCAAGGGGTGAGGGAATGGACGGGGTGAGGGAATGGGTGGTAGCAGGGCGCCGCCCAGAGGCGAGTAATGGGCGCAGGCCGCGGCTGCTGAGGGCTTGGGCAGCGCTGTCTGCAGGCAGGGGAGGGCGCAGGGAGCCGGGCCGGGCCGCATGGATCGATGGAGGCAGAGGCGCCCGGCGCGAGGATTGCATCTTGTCACAATAATTTATTGCTCTCATCCCCGCCTGATCGATGGTTTGAATTAGCGAAGCGCCCGGCTTTAATATTTACCCTCAGCGCTGCGCGTCCAATCTCAATTCTAATTGATTCGGACACGGGCAAGCGCTGGGCTGGACGACGGTGGTGGGGATGGTGCTGGGGAGGGGGGGCGGTCTGGGGAGCGAGCTTGGCAGGACCATGAGGGACCCACTGCGCGGGAAGGGCTCTGGGGGATCGGGAGAGGGTTGCGAGGGGCCGGGGTGAAAGATCTGGGGACTGAGCCGGTGGTACTCGCGGCGGGGGCGTGTCAAACAGGATCACAGAGGCTGGGAGGAATCGGCCATGGCAGAGGAGTGCAGGAGGGGAAAGCGGTGGAGGGGGGCCTTGAAGAGGAAGCAGAGACTGGCAGGGAATCAGGAACCCGGAGTTTGGAAGAATATTTGGAAGAAGTTTGGGGAATATTTGCAAATATTCTAAGGAGAACAAGCAAGATCGGGAGTTGGGTGTCTAGAGGTTTGTGAAATATGGGGAGGTCTTTAGGAAGTTGTGAAGGTGAGGATAAGGAAACAAGTGTAGTACAAGATCCTGGGGATCCACAACTTAAGAGGGACCCACTTTGGGACCCCTTGTGTTGCAGGGTGGGGTGTATTTCACCCGTTAACTGAGAGCAAAGGTGTGAAATTGAATTCACTCGGAACTAGCAGACAGCCTGATGCCTCTACCAGTTTATCTGAGGATTCTACTCTGCTAAATATGTGGTATGCTTTTAAGGCTGACCTGGATATATGTGGATGTGCAGCATGGGTGTGTATATGCACAGCTAAACAAACATATATTTGCGCCCACAGGCCCAGGGATAAAATTATACTCACTAATACAGGCTTCAAATCTGTTGGCCATATATGCTGCTCCCCCTCCCCCCCCCCCCCACACACACTGCAACTTTATGTCTTAAGAATCCTTCCCCATCTTGCAAACCAAGGGGACATTATATATCTCCCTGTCCGTCCATTATACGGTCTAGGCCTGTCTCTAATAGGTATAGACTATTTTTAGACAGATTGCTCTGAATTCTCATCTCCTCCAAGACTGCCTCAGACAGCTGGCTATATGACAGGGCCTTCAAGTGGCTAGAATTTACTTCCATGTATTCTTTCAGGCCTTGTGTCCTCACCGAAGAATTGTGATGGACCTTGAGCTTACTACAGATCCTTAGACATCCAATAATCTGTTTCTCAAATTACCTAGGAAGATAATTTCCACTTGCAACGAGGCTAATATAAGCCTTGAGTTGTTGCTGAGAATTGTTTGGGGGAAATAGAACACATGCATTATTTTTCTTAAGAGGATGCATGTCATGACTTTAAGCAATTTTGAATCCACACCTGCCCATTCATTGGGTAGATGGAATATTTGTCCCAAATAGCGACAAATAGCAGTACACAGCCATTTCCCATGGGTAGCGCTGGTAAATGCCCATTCCACACAAAGTAAACACAGTAAACAGAGAGTAAATGAGTCAGCAATCAGCAGCCCACAAACGCCTGGGTGAACAGAAATGTTTTTAATTGCCAGCAGAAACACATTACTAAAGGAGCCCACCAGATCTCTAAGGGGAACCTTTTTCACAGTGCAGGAACCGCAGCAGATAATTCTCTTTCCCTGATTGATGTGAGATGAGTTAAGGAAGGCCATGGCACCACCAGCTGGACCTCTTCTGGAGATATTTGTGGAGGCGTATAGGAGAAGGTGATCTCTCAGATAACTGGGTCTCAAGTTGCATAGGGCCTGGTGTTGTTAGCATCCATCTGTCTCGAGAGACAATGGAGTACACCTCCAAGGATGAAGTCAAACTGCTGTGCTATCAGCACCGAAGTGACTTCCATGGGGTGCAAGCCTGGGCAGGGTGTATGGAGGTCCAGGGCTGCCCAGACAACAAGACCCTGATTCTTGGCCTCACTGATGTGGTCCAAAGGAAAGCAGAGCAATGTGTTTGGCACCAGCTTGGCTGCAGGAGTTGCCAGAAGGAAGCGTACAAGGGGCTTGGGGACTCCACTGCAGATTTGTGTAGGGTTTACTCCTTAGCCTTTTCTTCTCCCGGAGGATGTCCCACAAGGCAGTGGAGTTTTAGGATCAGAGTTTTCCTTCTCCTAGGTGGGCTCATTTCCCAGGTCAGCAAGCCCCACCTGCCCCTCACTTCCTTATGCAGAAACCGCCTTCATGACTGTTGGGCCCACTGTTGCTCTCTGCTCAATCCACTAGAGCTTGTCTTTGAATGCTGGGGAGGTCTGTGCACAGCGCCCAGTAACAACAGTGCCTTCACCTAGGCTCAACAGCAGATTAGTAACCCTTGGGATTCCGTCATGAGAGATGTTGCGTGTGTTCAGTAGGATATACCAGTAAACAGCCTAGCCTCAGCATTCCACACTACTTGCAGTTTCTGAACCAGTGGAGGGTGGTTCATTAGGGTCCCATTAACCACAGCAAGCCCCCACCTGCTTTCTTTCTTTCTTAGAACTGTCAGCTTCCTCCTCCTCCTCCTCTTTATTCTTAGTGGTGGACCCTTGTAGATCTCATCAGGGAGAAGGGAAGGGCCAAAACTAGGCTTAGTTGGATCTGCCTGTCATTGGCTCTCTGCCGCCACCTACTGTTGGGCTCCCTGCCTTTCACACCAGCAAACCCCAGGGTTCCAAACCAAGCTTAAGGGCAGTCCGACATGGAGCACTTACGGTAGCCCAGGTTTTAGGCTACCAGCACATAGGTCGCTGTTATCCCAATCCAGAAATGGTCATGGTGGGTTTACCAGCAGACTGGAATTGGCTGGTGTGCCAGTTGTACTTGGATGATTCATCTTGGCTTCTTGCTTCCTATGTGCAAGGGATGCTTTTGCAGGATAGTTTGTTTTTAATAGGGGGCACTCGGTTGTGCAGTCCCTCACCTTTCATCTGAAGTTCTGCCATTGCAGAACAGCCTCACCATGTGATCAGTTATTTTTTATTGGAGCAGAAGGGAAGGAGTGGGCTGTTAAAGAAGAGTAAAATGGAGGGGGTCCGTGTTTGGGCCAACAGAAAATGTGGTGGGGGAAATCCCTAATTTCTCACTAGAGCAGGCAGGTTTGTGAAGGAGTGTCCTGGCTGTTATATGCTGGTGTATACAGTAGAGCTGCAGTGCAATGGCAGAACACATGTTTTGCATGCAGAAAATCTTGGGTTTAATCCCTGGCATCTCCCGTGAAGAGGAGCAGGGAGCAGATGATGTGAAAGATGCTTGCCCAAGAGCTCCTGACAGTTAGTGTAGGCTTAGAATCATATAGTTGTAGAATTAGAAGGAACCCTAAGGATCTTCTCGTCCAACAAACACCCTACAATCCAGGAATATTTTGCCCAACTTGGGGCTTGAACTCATGACCCTGTGATTAAGAGTCTCATGCTCTACCAACTGAGCTATCTCCATTGCACTAGGCTGGATAGGCAAATGGTCTGATCTAGTCTATCAGTGGTGGCTGGTGCCCAGGGGCGAATGTAGGCGTCGTGACACCCAGGGCGGGGCGTCACTATGTAGGGTGCATGTGCAGCGTTGCTATGTACGACGCATACGCTGTACGTAGTGACGTTGCACATGCGCTGTACATAGCGGTTTGCTGGTGGTGCCACTCCAGCGCTGTACAGATGGTGCCGGGATCCCTCCATCACCGCTACAGCCATGAACAGAGGGTCCTCTACATGTGGCTGTAGCGGCAACAGAGGGATCCCACTGCCGTCCATACAGTGCTTGAGCGGCGCACCGCTATGTACAGTGCATGTGCGGCATTTTTACATACAGTGCATGCGTGCGATGCTGCACATGTGCTGTACATAGTGGTTTGCTGCTGGCACCGGGATCCTCTGCTCGTGGCTACAGCTGCGAGTGGAAGGTCCTCCAAATGCGGCTGCGGTGGCGCGATGGCTGCTTGAGCCCCCAGGGGGTGCCTTCTTGTCACCCCGCAGACATGGTGCCTGGGGTGCACCGCTCCCTCGCCTCCCCCGTTGCGGCGCCACTGCACTGGTGCCCCCCTGGGAATGGTAGAGCAGAATACAGAAAGACCAATGGCAGGGGGAGCCAGAACTAATGGCAGACAGAGCTGGAGCCAATAAGAGACAAAGCAAACTTAATTCTAGTTCTCTCCCTCTTTCCTCTTCTCCTCCTCCTCTCCCTCTGGAGGTAGTGGACCCTCCTTCCTTAAGAGGTTGTAAAGCTTTAGTTGAGCTCTTTAGCTGAGATCCCTGCATTGCAGGGGGTTGGACTGCATGACCCTGGGGGGTCCCTTCCAGCTCTACAATTCTATGATTCTCCCTCTTGATCTCTGTAATGGAAACACTGAGACTATGGAAGAGGAAGCTGGGTGTAAGAAGGCAAGCAGTTGGGGACTGGCTGAAGGCAGAACAAAGTTGGAGGTTTGCTCAGTTTTGCCCACAGGGTAGTTTCATTTTGTTCTGACGATGCTTGCTCTTGGTTTTTGGGTTTGTTTTTTTCTGTTTCATAATTTCATTCAAACATACCTCGTTCAAAACTGTTCAACTATATCCAGTAAAGGTGTTTCTAAAACTAAGGTGAGGAAGCAACTGCTTGAGCATCCCCAAGCATATAAACCATTTCTTGTTTTGCATCCCCCGTCCCCTCTGCCCACATTTTAACTTGAACTTCCATATCTGCGGATGTGTTAAGGGGGGAGGTTCATCAATAAAATAAATAAATAAGAAAACAGAGGCAGTTGGCTTGGAAGACCTCGCAGGGAATAAATACAGTGGTACCTCGGGTTAAGTACTTAATTCATTCTGGAGGTCCGTTCTTAACCTGAAACTCTTCTTAACCTGAAGCACCACTTTAGCTAATGGGGCCTCCTGCTGCTGCCGCACCGCCGAAGCCCGATTTCTGTTCTTATCCTGAAGCAAAGTTCTTAACCTGAAGTACTATTTCTGGGTTAGCAGAGTCTGTAACCTGAAGCGTATGTAACCTGAAGCGTATGTAACCCGAGGTACCACTGTATTAGAACGGGGGGGAAGGTGCAAAAAGGTTGCCTATGAGCTCACTGCATGTTTCAAGAACTCAGTAGGCAGGAATCAGGAAAAAAATGCTGAAATAAATAATAATAATAATTAATATAATAATAATAATAATAATAATAATAATAATAATAATAATAATAATAATAATAATAATTTTTGTCCCACCCTCCCCGGCCAAAGCTGGGCTCAGAGCGGCTAACATCATATAAATCAGACAATAGGCATAATATAATATGCAATATGCAAATAAAATATCATTCAACGTTCATCAAAATAGTATAGAATATTAAATATCAGCATTTCAATATTAAATAGAAATTCACTCTTAACAGTTACAATAAGTAATTTCTAAACTCCATTCAATAAAACAACTGCAAGCCACAGTGCACAACATAATGCAATACAAAATGAGAAGCAGATGCTGGAGGGTGGGGCAAGGCAGGGGGAAAGGGGCCTTGCCTGGTGGAGTCTCTCCCCTCACAGTTCTTCCTCCAGGACCAGCTTCCTTATGAGGAGTCCCAGGGCCTGAGGGTGGGGCAAGGCAGGTGGAAAGAGGCCTTGCCTGATGATTGTCATGTAAAGAAGGTGAGGAATGTCAGTTATCATAATGGATGAGGTGTGCAGTCTCCAGAGCTGCAGCATTTTTCAGAGGAGGATATTGGGGGCAGGATCCAGCAGGGGCATTGCTAGATACTCAGAAGATTAAGAGAACAGGCCCATGCCACAAATTTGCATTAAATCTGCATTTGCTAATACATGTGCTTAGATGCAAATCTAGTTCTCTGAGCAAATAAATATGGATTATTATTAGGATGTATGTCCCCACTACTCCTCCCGAAGGAGTCCAGGGCAGTTGCTGAGGTCACGTCAGTACTGTGCTTTGCAGCGTACTCAGAAGCCCCCATAAGCAAAGCAATAAATAAATAAATAAACAAGCTAAAGCTTACAAAGTAGGGAGAGGAGGCAGGAGAGCCTGAGCCCAGAGTAAACAGCCTAGGAGGGCTTGGGTCCACTCAGCCACAGCATTAGTCAGGGATAAGCGGTCTTCATCCTAGTTCAATCCTGAAGCAACAAACATGGGGAATGCATGGCCTTCCAGATTGTGTTGGGCTCCAACACCCATCATTTCTAATCATTGGCCATGCTGGCTGGGGCTGATGGGAGTTGGAGTCCAATGATGTCTACAGGGAGCCAAGTTG
This sequence comes from Podarcis gaigeae, assembly GCF_964106915.1. Lineage (NCBI taxonomy): Eukaryota > Metazoa > Chordata > Lepidosauria > Squamata > Lacertidae > Podarcis > Podarcis gaigeae. The sequence continues at coordinate 80,162,175 of NC_139684.1, forward strand.
GCAAAGGCTGCAGCTCCACTTCCCATGGACTTTAAGCTTTCTAGAGATACTGGATGTACTCTCTCTCTCTCTCTCTCTCTTTCTTTCTCTCTCTCTCTCTCTCTCTCTCTCTCTCTCTCCCTCCCTCCCTCCCTCTCTCTCTCTCTCTCTCCCCCCCCCCGTGTGTGTGTGTGTGTGTGTGTGTGTGTGTGTGTGTGTGTGTGTGTGTAAACTAAATTCCACTCCTGTAATGTGCAGGAAACTATCTATCTGCCCTTCCATCCCACTGTAAGATCTCTCTGTTTGACTTGGTTTATGAAGGCAGCCAGCATTAAGCCAGCACAGAGCTGAAGGGAGTTTAAGATCTGTTACATTCTTATGTGTTTTAATTGATTTTTAACAGGATATTTCTATTTGCTTTTTACCTCCTCTGAGCCTTTGGGATGGAGCAGGCTATAAATTTAAATACATATAAAAATCTATTCGCTCTCACTCTCTGGCATGCTGAGTTGTCCTTGGATTCTAACAGATGTTCATTGACTTTCTAGAAAGGAAGGAAGGAAGGAAGGAAGGAAGGAAGGAAGGAAGGAAGGAAGGAAGAAAGAAAGAAAGAAAGAAAGAAAGAAAGAAAGAAAGACCTTTGAAAGTGTTTTTAGGAGGCCTAGAAATTTGTTCTGCTTCTAATTGGCCCCTTAAAGTCTGCTTCGGCCCTTTGCTAGGATGCACCAGTTTTCACACTCAGGATTGTGGTTTTGTTGTCATAGTTACTAATCAAAGCAGAGTTTTCCAAACGCTGCTCCTTTCACTGGCAAAAGGACACCATCCACCACATTCAAGAGGGAGGGTATCAGCAGTCCTGGAGAAGACTGTAAGGTTTGAAAATTGTAAATAAAAAATTAGGAGGAATGTAAGAGCTTTTCAGAAGGTCAGCAGTTCGAATCCCTGCGACGGGGTGAGCTCCCGTTGCTCGGTCCCTGCTCCTGCCGACCTAGCAGTTCGAAAGCACATCAAAGTGCAAGTAGATAAATAGGTACCACTCCGGCGGGAAGGTAAATGGCGTTTCCGTGCACTGCTCTGGTTCGCCAGAAGCAGGTTAATCATGCTGGCCACATGTACGTCGGCTCCCTCGGCCAATAAAGCGAGATGAGCGCCGCAACCCCAGAGTTGGTCACGACTGGACCTAATGGTCAGGGGTCCCTTTACCTTTTAAGAGCATGATAAGAGCCTGATGAGTCAAGCCATCACCCCAGCTAGCCAAGCAGCCCTGTTCTCCTAGCAGCTAGCCAGGTGCCTTTGGGAAAGCTGAAGGATCCAAGCGCAAGAGCATCTGTCCCCTCCTGTTGTTTCCAGCAACTGGTATTCAGAAGCATCGCTGCCTTTGACTATGAAGGCAGAGCACAGTTATAATTGCCTAGTCCTCATGGATTGCATTATCCTCCAGGAATTTGCCAAATCCTCTTTTAAAGCCATCACTGCCTCCTGCAGGGGATAGTTCCATAGTTTAACTATGTGCTAGATTAAAAAGTACTTACTTTTCTCTCTCTCTTTTTTGAAGTTTTATTCGAGTTCGGGATTTTTACATACATTACATTATCTCATTCCAATTTTAAATTTCCCGTACAATTTTTTCCTTTCCCTCCCTCCCCACCCCATATCCATTGGAAGGGTTCAAACTATTATCCTCAGTCACGCGTCTTTAGTTTCCACCGAATGTCTTTTGTTCCAGTAGTTTTTATCCATTGAAGATGGGGTTCCATCTGTTCCTTATCATGGTGGACTTGACCTTCCACGTTGTTTCCTGTGACATAACCATGACAATGTCCGACTGAATAAGTTCAAACAAATAACTATTCCATGCCTCTACTGTCCATTTAAGAAGTACTTACTTTTATCCGTTGGGACGTGGGTGGCGCTGTGGGTTAAACCACAGAGCCTAGGACTTGCCGATCAGAAGGTTGGTGGTTCGAATCCCCGCGAAGGGGTGAGCTCCTGTTGCTCGGTCCCTGCTCCTGCCAACCTAGCAGTTCGAAAGCACATCAAAGTGCAAGTAGATAAATAGGTACCACTCTGGCGGGAAGGTAAACGGCGTTTCCGTGTGCTCCTGTGGTTCGCCAGAAGCGGCTTAGTCATGCTGGCCACATGACCCGGAAGCTGTACGCCGGCTCCCTTGGCCAATAAAGCGAGATGAGCACTGCAACCCCAGAGTCGGTCACGACTGGACTTAATGGTCAGGGGTCCCTTTACCTTTACTTTTATCTTCCTGTGTTCAACTTCACTGGATGCCCTGTGTTATGAGGGAGAAAAGCTTTCCTCTGTCCACTTCAGGCTGTGCATGTTTTTTAGAAACTTCTTACCTGCCTTCTCTCTAAACTGGAAAATCCCAAACACTGCAGCCTTTCTTCATAGGAGAACCTCTCCATCTCCTTGATTATTTTGGCTGCTCTTTTCTGAACAGCTTCTGACTCCTTTCTGAGCTGAGGGAACCAGAACTGTACACAGAATCCCAAATGCAGTCATGCCATAGATTTTGTATATTAGCATTATGATATCAGCAGTTTGGGAGGAGGACACCCCCAAAAAACAGTATGATGAAGACTGTACCTGCTTCCAATCCCACACCGAAAAGTTATGGTTCCCTTTGAACCCAGGCTGGACTAGAGGAAATGGTAGGAGTTGTGCTGGGACAATGGGCAGCTCCTATCTGTCAGGCAATGTTTCCCATCCTGCAATATCCTTCCAGTCTTCTCTTCCTCCTCCCTGTATGGCGGTGAAAAAATAACGTGCAAAAATAAACAAAAGGCATGTCTCTGCAGAAATGCTAAATGTTGAGGGAAATTCCGTACCAGAGCTGCATGGGGTAAGGAACAGAATGGAGCTTCCTTGAGGGGCATGGCTTGGCTGGCTGGAAACCTGAAGCCCTTAATCTGCAGCATTCTGTTGCAGGTCACACTTGCATGTTTGTGTCTTTCCCCCACGTACAAGACTCCCTGATCCTTCAAAAGTAGGAGGGGAGTATAAAAGGGGCAATGCCAGAGTGTGTGGAGGTTTGCATATGTTTTAAAGTGGGAGGGGCACATTCAAGCATTTTATTTTTTTCACCACCTGCGCTCTGAAGTGGTGGAGCCAGCAACAAATATGTCACTTGAGGTCACTGACAGCGTAGTTTCATCTGAAAATAGTCAGGAAGAAGATGAAAGAGAAAGGTTGAGTTAGGAAGGATGTGCTCCTGAGGCAGCTGCCTCACTCTGCCTAATGGTCAGACCGGCTCCAAACCTGTACCCTCACACAGCAGTCTCATTCATTCATTCATTCATTCATTATTTGTATACTGCCCTACTTCTGAAGATCACAGGGCAGTTCAGAACATAATTTACTCCAGCGGTAGGTAAATAAATAATTCTCCTTCTCTCATAATATTGGAGCTCAGGATCATGTCAGGGGAACCGATTGCTAGTAGATTCATGACAGGCCAAAGATTGGGGCTTCTTCACACAGCGTCCAATTAACTTATGGAAATCGGTGCATGAGATTTGGTGATGTCTATGGGCCCAAATTACTTTAATTAACAGGGGATTAGGCAAATTCATGGAGGATGTGTCTCCAATGGCTGCCAGACACATCAGCTGAATAGAGCCTCCAGGTTCAGATTCAATATACCTCTAAATGCCAGCTGCTCAGGGGCAAGCAGCTGAGGAAAGCTATTCCATCCACACCCTCCATGTGGGCTTCCTGGAAATCTCTTCTTGTCGGGAACAGAATGCTTCATTAAGCTGATCTAGCAGCCTGGTTCTTACAGTGTTAGCTCATGCAGTAATGCCCTTCTCTTCTGTATTGTCTACCCTTACTCACCAGTGCATTGCAATATAGCAATACAGGAATGAAGGACTTTACTCCTGGACTAAACCACTGCTGTTTAAGAATGCGTGGGTGAAAACCCATCCTTAGAATCATAGAACCAGAGCTGGGAGGTGGCAAAGACCATTTTGTCTCCCCCCACCCACAAACATTCCCCGTTAACTCTGTTTCATACATGCACAAACAATTGTTTATCACTGTGTACTTGGTTCAAATCTTCCCTCAGCCACAAACCCTTGAGAAGCCATGATCCCTGAACTCCCGTCCCTCAGATCTGTAATATCCACATACATAAAATGCTCTGAGTGTTTAGGGAAAGTAATTCTAAATATTAAAATTTTAAATATTATGATAACAGAGGCAACGAAAAGAGGAGATCCTGGAACAGAAAGGATTAGCAATGTTTATTTACCGAACAACATTGGGCAGACTTAAGCAATGATCAGGTAGGATCACAGTCAGTGGATCTCAGATATTCTCTTACTTTATATGCTTGCTCCCTCACCGACCAAAAAAATGATACGTATGGAATAAAGCAACATAATTTAGGATCAGTTCACATACCGGTAGTTATTTGCAGTGGCAATGTTAATTTAGGGGTGTGGTTTTAAAACCAGGTCAGTGAATTGTTTGCTCCCATCCACTCTTCCGTGCTCCTGTAAAATACTGAAAACTTTAAAGGCACTGTAACCCCTTAATGGGCATATTTAACTGTACAGCGTTTGTTAACACTTTGAATAATACAGTATTCCTAGCAGTAACTGTTATAATATTAATGCACCCGTTAACAAGCTAAACTGCTAAAGGCACACAGAAGCCCAGAACGACACAACCTGCTTCGGCTGCATAGCATAGCTGTATTTACCACAGCGCCGTAGATTAATTAGCGCATATTAATTAATGTCAACTCAAGCAGGGGAAACAAATGTGAGGAGGTTCTATTATTTATGGGGCGATGGACTGGGGAATATTTGCTAAAGCCTAGTCTCAGGGGTTTGGGGTGTTTCTCCCAGGGATTCCAGATTTTAGTTGCAAGTGTCAATAAACCACTGTGGATTTATTTTCCCTGGATCCAGAATTGGCTTCCTTGACCAGACTGTGGGTGGTGGTGGCATTGGAGTTGCTCCTGTTTTAGGTACTAAGGTACTAGTACTAAGGTACTAGTAAGGGCCTAAGGAAGGGACGTGGGTGGCACTGTGGATTAAACCACAGAGCCTAGGACTTGCCAATCAGAAGGTCACGGTTCGAATCCCCGTGATGGGGTGAGCTCCCGTTGCTCGGTCCCTGCTCCTGCCAGCCTAGCAGTTTGAAAGCACGTCAAAGTGCAAGTAGATAAATAGGCACCACTCCGGCGGGAAGGTAAACGTGCGCTGCTCTGGTTCGCCAGAAGCGGCCTAGTCATGCTAGCCACATGACCCAGAAGCTGTACGCCGGCTCCCTCGGCCAATAAAGCTAGATGAGCTCCGCAACCCCAGAGTCGGTCACGACTGGACCTAATGGTCAGGGGTCCCTTTACTTTTAAAGTACTACGGTAAGGTTACCAGATTTTTTTTCATTGAATCCGGGGTCACTTTTCAACTTCAATGGATTTTGTATGGGGACCGATTTGTAAATCCGGGGACTGTCCCCAGAAACGGGGATGTCTGGTAACCTTATAACTAAGGGCCTCTTTTTAAATAAATAAGCTAAATAGGTTTTTGCAACACACCCAGTGCCTGGTTGTAGGCCATCAAACCAAATATTTGTTAGTGCTGGGTGACCGGCAACTTAGCAAGATCTGGGTTCCTTCTTAACCAAGGGCCATTTCATCCATTACACGGCAACAGAACTGGGTTTGCCACTGACCTTCCATGCAGCAGCAAACCACAGCCAATCACATTTGCCCACCAAGTGCATCAGTATGAAACACGTACGTCAACAAATACATCTATATTGCATTCACACTTTGAATTTAAAAAAATAAAATAAAAAAATGGATGTACACCTAAAACTAATATATATATATATATATATATATATATGGGAATGTACAAAAGTAGTGAAGTTAGCTATTCAATGCTTAACATGAGTCTTATGAACTTAAATAACAGGTCATGTTTTAGGGAAGTTATGTTTTTTGGGGAAAGTCAAAGCTCAAATGTGACAACGCTCTGAAAAGTTAATTCTGACATTCTGAAGTTGTGCAAGTTTTTTATCCCCAGTTCTTTGGTGATAAATAGCTATTATCTACTGTGTTGATAAAGGGACGCAGGTGGCACTGTGGGTTAAACCACAGAACCTAGGACATGCCGATCAGAAGGTCGGTGGTTCGAATCCCTGCCACGGGGTGAGCTCCCATTGCTCAGTCCCTGCTCCTGCCAACCTAGCAGTTTGAAAGCACGTCAAAGTGCAAGTAGATAAATAGGTACGACTCCAGCGGGAAGGTAACCTGCATTTTCGTGCGCTGCTCTGGTTCGCTTAGTCATGCTAGCCACATGACCCGGAAACTGTACACCGGCTCCCTCGGCCAATAAAGCGAGATGAGTGCCGCAACCCCAGAGTTCTTCACAACTGGACCTAATGGTCAGGGGTCCCTTTACCTTTATCTTCACTGTATCAATATACTATTGCTATTGTTATTATTAGAGTAAGTCTCAAAAATAAGGCTCTGTATTAGGGGACACATAGATAGCCTGGTAGGATAGAGGATGGTGCCAAGGTGGCAGATTCAATCTCTGAATGGGACAGCTGTATATGCCTTCATTGCAGGCGGTTCGACTAGATGATCCTTAGGGTCTCTTCCAACCCCAGGATCAGGGGCGCTGACTTATAAAAAATATTGGGGGGCGGGGGCCCATACCGACTTATAAAAAATATTGGGGGGGCCCAAGACCTCCAAACCGCTGCTGCTGGGGGAACGAAATGGGCGAGCCCCGGGCTGCCCTGACCTTAAGTGAACCTGTGAGGGCCCGCCCTTTGCGGCAGCCGATTGGCTGCCGCCGTGGGCGGTGAATATTAATGAGCTAGGGGGAATCCCCGCTTCTCACGACGCCAGCCCCGCGAGATTGTTGATGGGTCGAGAGCCCGCAACCCCACCCCCTCTCTAGATCGGGAGTGGCTTTGTTTTAACTCATTACTGAATGTATTTTAAAAGGTAACTATCGTCAAACAAGGAAAATAAAAAATACCAACATAATTTTGTGATTTTACAAAGCATAATATAACTAATAAATTTCTTAAATTATTGGGGGGGCAGAGCCCCCCCCAAACGAATTTTTGAGGGGGCTCGGGCCCCCTCAGGCCCCATGGAGTCGGCGCCTATGCCCAGGATTCTATGATCCACCTTTGATCCAAGGCAAAGGTTTCCTGGGGCAACCGCCCCCTCTCCTAGTGAGATCAAGAACTACAGCCAAAACACTCCCACCAGGGTAATAACAGCCACAAAGTTCCCAATAAGAACAAGCTCCAAATTGCATTAAGCTGAACTGACGGCAACCACGAACCACCAGCAGCCTTTCTGCTGTGCTGTTCTGTTTGGAGCAGTTAAAGAAACTGGCTGAAGCTAAGGAGGGTCAGAGAACAGGAGCAGATGAGAGACACTGAGTGAGTGGCTGATCTGGTGCAAGAGAGAAATTCACCTAAAGCATAGGAACTTTTTTAGATCCATGCTTATCCCTTACCCGAAACACACCTACAAAGCTACAGAAACTGTGTGTGGTTTTGTTTTTTGTTTGTCAGAAGAAGCGAAACCAGAAGGGACACTGAGAGTTGTTTGTAGGGCTCTTGTTATTTCAATAGCCTGCCGTCCCCTCTGATCTTATCCAAGCCCTGCTGAGGTACAGCTCCCGGCCAAGTAGCGCTAGGAAGTGTTGCCTCTTCAAAGGACATGAACAACTGCAACAGCCCCTTCAGTGCAAGTCCTCGTGTATATAAGGATTAGGGATGGTGGAGAAATTCTACTCAGTTTGCATTTAAAGGCAAATCTAACTAATCTGAAGTATCTGAAACCATATGCATACCGAGACTGCAGCTACCCTTAAACCTTTGAATTTTGCAGTGCCGTTCTCCAGCAAAACCAAATGCACCTAGAAGTGAAAATAACATTCAATCATTTTATATATCTGCAAATCCTGCATTGCAGGGAGTTGAACTAGATGACCTTTGGAGTCCCTTGCAACTCTACAATTCTATGATTCAAAGTCAGGGGAAAATATGCTTTGTAAATACTGTATGTGTGTATCGGGCAAAATTGACAGATTCGCCCATCCCCGATAAGGATCATCAACCCGCTGGCTGGGTTCAAATGGGTGGTCATGGGTGATGGCAAGGAGAGACAAAATCCAGTCTTAAGAGCGCCTGAGCTCACCAAGGACACATTTTGCCTATTCATAAAGTATTCACTTAGCTTGTGGAACTCTCCGTCACAAGATAAGATGATGGCCGTTAGCTTTAACAGCTTTTTGAAAGGATCAGGCACACCGATCATCTGTCAATGGCTATTAATTATGAAGATGAATTGAAGCCTGCATATTCCGAGGCAGTCTATACCTCTTGGCAACACCAATTGCTGAGGGAAAACTCCAGTGGGGTTAGCTACCTTGTGTAAGGGATTGCTCGATTGGTAGAGCATGAGACCCTTAATCTCAGGGTTGTGGGTTTGAGCCTCACGTCGGGCAAAAAAATTCCAGCATTGCAGGGAAGTTGGGGCCACTTCCAGCTCTATGATTCTATGATTCTATTATTATCTTGGAGGTCTGCTTATGAGCTTCCAAGGGTTGTGTAATTGAAAGCAGAATCCTGGACTAGATAAAAGGCCCACCCCCACCATACATTTAAGGCACTGGTTCCCAGGATTATTTGGAGAGGAATGTTTTAAATGTATGGCATGGGTGTCAACTGCAGTCTGATCCAACTGCAGTCTTAAATATACTAGAGGCCTACAGCAAGGCTCATCTATCAGTGCTTCTCCAACTTGTGCCTCCACCTGTTCTTGGACTACAACTCCCATCATTCCTGACCACTGGTCCTGCTAGCTAGGGATGATGGGAGTTGTAGTCCAACAGCTGCTGGAGGCACAAGTTTGAGAAACACTGCTAGCTGGTTGCATTCACAGATGGGAGCAGGCCCACCCACCCACCGTGGCAGAGCGTGCTGTTGAAATCTTGATATTCCCACAAGGCAAGAGGAGTCTCACAAGTGAGAAGCTTGTTGGGGGCAGCAGGATCTTGTTAGGACATCTCCCTTTGCTTCCGTTCAGTTCTGAACTTCTTGCCCTGCTCCTGAACTCCTCCTGAACTGATTCTAGAAATTTGGTTGCCCTTTTCTGAACCTTTTCCAACTGTACTCTATCCTTCTCCAGGTGAGGCAACCAGAACTTCACATAGTATTCCAAATGTGGTAGCACCATAGATTTGTATAATGGTGATGTGATGTTGGCTGTTTTGTTTTCAGTTCTTTTCCCAATGATTCTTAGCATGGGATTTGCGTTTTTCACCACTGCCACACACTGGTTGGATGTCTTCATCAAGCTGTCTGCTACAACCCAAGGTCTTGTTCCTGGACAGTCACCACCAGTTCAGACCCCAGGAGCATATAGGGAGTTGTAGTCCTTTTTTTGCCCTGACATGCATCACTTTACACTTGTTTACATTGAACTGCATTTTCCATTTTACCTCCCATTCCCTCAATTTGGAGAGGTCTTTTAGAAGTTCTTCACAATCCTTTTTTTGTTTGTTTGTTTTAATGACCCTGAGCAAAGAATTTAACAACTTGGTGGCATTGAATATTTTCTTCATTTTTAAAAAGCATTTTTGAGCATTTATAAACTGTTTCATATTTTACATTTTTTAATCATTTTAAAATATTGAGAAACTGGGATGGGGCAGAGTCTAGCAACTGGGTAGAAGAGGGAAATAAAATGTTGTGTGAGCGATAGGTGGAAAGCTTGATAACTAGGTGGGAAGGGGAATTATACATTGTGACTGGAATAGGAGGACAAAGACATCTGTATCTATATATCTATCAGGCAGGGAACCTTCTTGGCGTAGTGGGCCAGATCCTTACTGGTCCCCACCCCTGTGGGCCAACTTTGACAGGTGGGTGGGACATCCCACCTGTCAATCAATCGACATCATGGTAAACAGCAGGCTAGGTCACTTCCTGGAAGTTGTGGCTGATGTTCATTGGTGCTGATGGGGCGGAAGACAAGGACCCCTAATTTTGCCAATGAAAGACTAGTTTGTCCCTATCCTCTTCTCTGCTGAGTCCTAAGAGGGCAACACTGAGACTAAGGAAGCAGATGGTCAGGGCTATCCCTTGGACTGGATATGAGTCAGAAGGCAGGAAAGTGGGGACTGCCAGAATGAGGTTGGTGGAGCTGTGCCCCATTCGTCCTAATGGACCAGCCCCCACTGCTTCCTGGTTCACGCTGAGAATATACAACCACAGCATGGCTGGCTGATGTTTGGAGGGTACGGGGTGGGAAATGGGGCCAGGGATGAGAAATGGAAGTCCCAGAACTCTGATCCAGAGCATTCTGTGCTGCAATGATGTTGTTACAGCACTCCACTGTTTTTCTGTATACAGTGGATAGTAACATATGAATGCCGGTGTAATTAGATATGTTGCTTGTGCCAGCACAACCTGCATGCTTGATTTGTAAATGAGTGTATGTAGTGACTTCACTGAAAAACATTGAGTTGTACATGATGTGAACTGCTGCCAAAGTTCAGTGTATGATTTTGGATCAGCTTTGCTCCTGTTGGAAGTTTGGGTGCAACTTAAATTGCAGAAGGGTGTACAGGAGGTTAAGGCAGACAGAGTGAGGGATCTCCACATTCCCAGGTTATCCCTGTACCTATAAACTGCCTTCTCTATCTCTTTGATGTTTATATTGATAATCTCTGGTGTGTCCTGTTTGCAACTTCCTCCTCCTCTTTCTCTGCCTCCTCCTCTCTCAGTATGAGAGATTACCCTGGATCTGAGAGGACAATGGAGCAAGCACAATTGCTTTTCTATCCAACTTGTGTACTTCCTACAATTAAGCACTTTGTTGCTGTTCTCACTCCACAAGCATCTCTCTGTGTGATTAGAAACAGGTAAAGTCTACTCTCCAACCAAGATTAACTAGCCAAACACTGCTCACTCTACATACTAAAGGATTTCAATAGGCAGTGGGACCCTGTTATCCCAATACTCTCATTCACACATGCAAATCACCACTTGAATTGAGGTAATTAAGTGCTGGACTTATGTGGGCTGTCATACAGATGCATGTTTGCCACAAGAGTTGACCTGGATGTGTGATAACATTACTGGGAAACCTCAAAACATGTTGATAGCAGCTTGAATGTGTGAACAGATGCCATCAATAAGCATTGTGTTTGAGGAAATATGAACAATGTGTGTATGGTATTATATCTATGGCATAGCTGTCAATGTTTCCCTTTTTTTAAGGGAAATTCCCTTATTCCGAATAGGATTCCTCACAAGAAAAGGGAAAAGTTGACAGCTATGAATGGTGGCCCCATTCACACATGCAAATCACCACTCCATGCCACAGGTGTAGGAGATGGATTGAGGATTAAATCTGTAGATTAAAATTTAAACCACATATCCCATATGTGTGGGAGAAATGCAAAAGTAAGTGAAGCCTTTTTAGCAAAGTAGAACACTTACGCCTTTTGCAACTTGCTGAAGTTTAGGAATAAGGCAAGTACACATTTTTAAATCCTTTTTATTTGTAGTCTGCTGACCTCCCCCTCTTCACTCACATTGCAGAGAATGAACCACATGCTTTAGCATGGGCATGGCCAGGATTTATGTTAGGGGGGCAGAACCGAGCTATCTGCAACTCGATTGGTCAGTTAGTTAAGTATTTTCATTTATTTGCTTGATTTCGGGGGGGGGGGCAGCTGTCCCCCTGGCTATGCCCATGCATTTTAGTAAGATAAACAAAAAAGGTTTACTTACATCTCAATGCAGGCAGCAACTACAATACAGGTAAGAAAAACTTCTCAGGTACAAAATGCCAAAGTTGGCTGCAAAATAGAGTGCATGTGTGTGGAGCCCCCAGGCACATGTCTGATCAGTGTGGAAGCATGGTGGAAAAAGAGACTCCTCAGAGGCAGGAGGAAGTATAACAGGTTACAGTGGTACCTCGGGTTACAGATGCTTCAGGTTACAGACTCCGCTAACACAGAAATAGTACCTCGGGTTAAGAACTTTGCTTCAGGATGAGAACAGAAAGCGCACGGCGGCGGCAGCCGAAGGCCCCATTAGCTAAAGTACGGCAGTACCTCAGGTTAAGATCAGTTTCAGGTTAAGAACGGACCTCCAGAACAAATTAAGTTCTTAACCCGAGGTACCACTGTATTTCCTTTGTTACAGAATTTCTTCCCAGAGAAGACAGGGGAAGTGACCACACAGTGGGTCCTTTCTAGGAACTTTAAGAACTCGCTGTACACTAGTCCTGTGCTTGTCTAGCAAAACATGCATTTGTGATTTGGCTGCAAACCCCACAACAGGTATCAAGTTGTGGCTGAAACTCATTGGGGATGGGAGGGCAGAAGGCCAGGAGTGTAACAGTAGGAGGCGCCAGAGCCAATGATAGGCAGAGAGAACTAATTCTCCTACTTGCTGAGTTCTACAGGGGGCAGCTGTGAGGCGGCAGGCAAAGAGGAGACAGTGCCACCCTCTGGCCTGGTCGTAAGGCAATTGGTGGACTGACAGAAGGCAGGCTAGTCAGGGCACTGAGCTGTAGCTCAGTGGTAGATTATCAGTTCTGCATGCAGAAGTTCAATCTCCAGGTAGGACTTGGAGAAACTCCCATCTGAACCTCTGGAGAGCCACTGCCAATCAGTGCAGACGTTCTGTGATGGATGGATCAGTGGTCCGACTCCATATAAGGCCTGATGTGTGGCAGGTCAGTGATGAACTGACTTTATTGAGAAATAAGGCATTTCAGTTAATGATGAATGCTTGAGATGTTATATCTGCCAAACCACATTCACACATGCCTGCCATCGCTTGAGTTCACACTCCTCAAGTGAGGAGCATGCTGGTATGAAGCTGATCTGGTGGACTTGCTGATCAGAAGTTCGGCAGTTTGAATCCCCATGACGGGGTGAGCTCCTGTTGCTCGGTCCCTGCTCCTGCCAACCTAGCAGTTTGAAAGCATGTCCAAGTGCAAGTAGATAAATAGGTACCACTCTGGCAGGAAGGTAAACAGTTATTTCCGTGTGCTGCTCTGGTTTGTCAGAAGTGGCTTAGTCATGCTGGCCACATGACCCAGAAGCTGTACGCCGGCTCCCGTGGCCAATAAAGTGAGATGAGCGCCACAACCCCAGAGTCGGTCACGACTGGACCTAATGGTCAGGGGTCCCTTTACCTTTTACTACTCCCCCCTTCCTTCAAACCTCCCCATCACCCTAAACACTTGGGAGGGTCATAAGCAAGACATGCCCCCACATCACCCCTTCTATCCTGCCAACATTGAGGTGGTGATAATTTGGCTCCGTTACTGAGATAATAGAAGCCTTATTGGCACTCCACAGAGTGAAATATAAATGCTAAGCGTTGTTGCTGTTACAGATATACACACATGTGTAAACCACCCTTAGTCTGGGCTTTGGGGCAGTCTGTGTGTACACTCACAGTATGGGTGCGCATGATAGGCCTAGGCATTCACAGCTAGGCAAGAGAAGCACTGATTCTTTAAGAGAACAGTACCTGGAAGAGTCCAGGAACGGGCTTGCTTGCTTTTTGTTGTTTAACCCTTTGCTGGTATTTCAGATTTCTCTCTCTCTGTTTCGCTGGCATTTATCTCTCCCCACGCCCAATCCAACACGCGCGTGCCCGCGCGCTGCAAAGCTCCTTTCCTCCTCGTCTCCCCGTGGCTGCCAGAGGCGCCCCTGACAAATTGGGTGTGCGATTGGGAGCCTAGAGTTCAATTAGCAAACACACTGAGCGAGCCATCGGCGTAAGTGACCTTACAAGTTTAATTAACGTCCCATCATTATGAGAGATTGAGATCAAACCGCCGTCACTTTGATAAATTAACAAATTATCATCCTCGAGTCCCCGCGCCCGCTCCCAATCCGGAGAGCGTGCTAGGATCCACTCCCGCTGGCCGGATTAGTGGCAGTGCTTGATCCGAGAGCTCGCTCCGTTCTCCGGCTCCCCAGCCCTGCAAGCTCCATTCCTAAACACACATATAAAAGCTGCCAGCCTGCCTACCTTGACAGGGTGGGAGGAAGAAGTCCTATACGTACTTGACGGTACGACCTTTCAGTCGAGCTCATTGCTCTCTCGCTCCACTGCGCCCCGATTCTGAAATGACCTAGAAGAAAGATCCATTGACTTTAATGGGACAATTCTCAGTGAATGGATTTGAGGTGCTTCTTTGGAGGTGGGAGCCGGGGGGGAAGGAGTAACGCACAACCACACTTCTGGCATGTCTCCAGAGACTTCAGACACAAGCAAAGTTGCTAGCGGGAAAACCTTGGCAACAATGCAGCGGGAAGGTCTCCTGCGCAAAGCACCACGGAAATAAAAGGGAGGGAAGGCAGCGGAAGGCCCTTATTCTCAGCCCTAGTCGGTCACTTGGCCCCGCCCGCTACCAAAGATGAGGACCGGGCGACGCATCTTTAAGTACTTAGGTACGCGTACCTGATTCCCCCTTCCCAACAGGTGTTTGAGACAGGTACGTGTACCACTCAGGTGCGTCTCTCAGAGAAAAAGCTGAAATGGGGGCACTGCTCTCCTTGGGCGACACACCCGAGTTGGTTTCTGCGTCGTGCGCGAAATCTCCCTGAAAATCGGGCTGATAAAAATGATAGGGTTTGTTTTTTTACTTGTTTGTTTTATATAATAATATATATATATATACCGCTACGTCACAAAAAAGATCAAAGCGGTTTACAGCAATAAAAAGCATAAAACGTAAACATTAGTTTTACTCTGCCTTGAGTTGACCAGGACTGAGGGGAGATAGCTGGAGTTGGGGAGAAGGTACTTGCTGCGCCCAGCCTTGCTGCTCGTGGGAAGGAGATCCAGGAAGTAACGTTTCTCGTTCTCAAAGTCCCGGGAACCTTACGAATATCGTTGTGACTTTAATAAGGGCGGACACACATATGCCTGTTCACATGGGCGTAGCTAGGAGGGTGCGGGGAGGGGATAGCTGCCCTCCCCTAAATCAAGTAAATAAATAAAAATACTTAACTAACTGACCAATTGCGTCACAGATAACTCGGTTCTGCCCCCCCCAATAACTTAAAGCCTCCCCCCCCAAAAAAAATAAATATTGGCCACTCCCGTGCCTGCTGAACACGTGATGGTTTAGTGTTTCCCTACTCAGCATTGGACAACAGGCACACTGAGCTTGTCGATGGCTCCACAATGGCTCCATCCAGGTCACCCACTTGATGCTGCCAGAGTCTTTATGAAATGCTCGGTGTCCCACCCTGGAGAAGGA
Source organism: Podarcis gaigeae (assembly GCF_964106915.1). NCBI lineage: Eukaryota > Metazoa > Chordata > Lepidosauria > Squamata > Lacertidae > Podarcis > Podarcis gaigeae. The sequence goes on from NC_139684.1 coordinate 80,177,461, forward strand.
ATGAGATTCTTTCATTCATTCTCCCTTTCTCCCTTTCTTCCTCTAGCCTCCAGATTTCACATCCTATTTGTTTTGCAACCCGGCTCTTCAGTCCTCTCTCTCTTCCCCCATCCCCCAACCTCCTTTCGCAGCTTAAGGCCAATCCACCCGCTTCTTTCCCAAAGCTCTCTCCCTAACATCCGCCCGCCTCCTCTTCCCCTTTCCCTCTGGGATCACGAACAGCACAAACAGCCCCGCAGCCGCCTAGATGCTAACGAAAAGGGGGAGAATTTAAAACGACGCGCAATTGAATCATTAAAAAAAAACAAAATCCACACTGGGAGTTTTAAAAAGAATGGGGGATCTTTTCTTTTAGAAGGAACAAACTTGTTTTTATTTGGGCAGGGGGTCGATCTCAGAAGCATGTGAGAGAGGGGGGAGGGAGAAAGAGACCCCACCCCTACGTGGAAATAAATGAGGGGAACAGTAAAGAAAGGTCACCTAAGGATAGGAGGCGCCGTCAAGGGGATCTTTGCTTTGGGTTTTTATCTCGCCTGTAGCGCACCGTCTTTTGCTCGGAGCTGGGTGGGGAGAGTCGCTTTGATGTGACTGAAGATTTCTCCAGTCTCCCCTCTCCACTTCCCGGCCCCCCTTTTGCGTCCTTGCCATAATCTGGCGCGTATTAGAGCGGCCTAATTGCAAATCGATGCCGTTCGCAGCCCGCTGGGTGTTTGCAAAGTGGTTGTGGATGTTAATACCAATACAACACCCCCTCCTCCCCAAGTTCGCCAAACCAGTGGCCTTGAGGATCTCCCGCACCGCCCAGATCCATCAGCGCGGAGCCGCCTGACCAAGATAGGCCCCTGCGCACCGTGGATCCCCCACCACCCGGTCTGCGTTACCTGCTGTCTTTCCAGTCCAATTCTTGGATACATCACCCGGGAGAGAAGCGGTTTCTCCTGATCTGCGCTTCTCTCCGTCAAGGGTTTCTCGGTTTTCACAATTCTTTGGTAAAGGCGTCCGAAAGGTATCGAATCAAAACGAGGTGCCTGGAGGATTGAGACCTCCTTTCTCAGTTCGCGTTGGTCGTCTACTTACGCGAAAAGAAGCACTTTCCCGTGCGCTCTGGCGTAAATCGCGCACAGCAGACGACAGGGATGCTTAGGGTGCCAAACTAAATACACTTATTCGAGAGTATGTCCCACTGAACTTATGTCTGGGTAACCCTAATCAATCTTTGTACTTCTAACACACACACACAGAGCAAAGCATGGGAAGTAATCAACGCTGCGTGGAAGGTGACTGAGATTTCCCTTCCCAGGCACCGAGTATTTCCAGGCTGACCTTGGCCTCAGTGCGCCAGTAAACCCCAAGCAAAGGGTTGGTTCAGACGTGCGTGTCCGTTACCTGGTGACTACCGCACCAAGGGATTACCTCCATGACTGAATGGGTCGAGACAAATCTAATGTCACTTCCGCAATTACTGGGTTACTGGCAGATCAGCAGGTGGCGTGAACCGATTTCTGTTAAGTGCTTGAAAACTTGGGTTTCCCGCTGGCACCTTCACACGTGCATCTTATCATTTAATGCTTGAACCAGGCGGTTTGCGCAGTGGCAGACCGAGAGCCTGCGTCACCTGGCGCCACCTCAAACTCGTCGTTTTTCCATAAGTGAAAGCAGTTCACACGTTCAGCAGCCTCTGGAAGCGAGTTGTCAATGGAAGTGTGTGCGTGTGTGAATCATTGCCCTTCAAGTCACTGTGTTACAGAACTTATTCCCACTTCCACATCGCCTGGCGTTTGTGGGGGTACGCGATCCATCACCCCCACGCCAACTCCTCCTCTCTTCAGTGGCTTTAAAAAAAAAAAAACACTTACCCCCTTTGCACATTTTGCTAAACTGCGCCCCTGCTTTCAATTTCACGCGCCCCATTTAAGGCAGCGTCTCGCTCCTCCGACCCGACGCTACTTGGTAGGCAGAGCGCCTGGGCGCTGCAGCAGAGCCCGGCGGCCGCTCGCTGAGCAGCCCCCCCTGAGGATTCGTCGCTCCGCAGCCGGCCACGTCCCCCCCACCCCGCACCCTCCGCTGACAAAAGGGCGTCTCGGTTGGTTTTTACATTTTCTTGTCATGGTGGAGAGTACCCCTGTCAGGCTATTCCAGTCCCTGAGTGGGAGGTGTGCTCAAAAGCTGAATATTCAGGGAGAGATGGCGACCCGGGCCAAGAGGAGAAAGGATGGGATGAGGCCCTTCCCGACAGCCTCCATTTGCGGGGGGGGGTGGCGGTGTAAGGAGAAAATGAAGGAAAAAGAGATTTGACGGATAGATAGACAATGCATACATGGAAAGCGGAGATAAAAGATATGCATAGATACAGAGAAAGAAAGGAGGAGAAAGATGGATGGATAAACAGATACATTCGTCAGAAAGGGATGGAAAGACTGAAGAGATTGTCGATGGATTGTGGGAACTGATGGAGAGGATGCGAGGCTTTTTGTGTGTGGTTGCTTTTTATATATATATATATAAAGGCTGAAAATCTCTGCAATGACCTGGAATCTCTAATCCCAGATGTCTGTGCTGGTTAGCTGTAGTTACTCAGTGGTGCTGCGGAGCGCACTCTGTACATACCCAGAGGCACTCTCCTTATTTATTACTGCCTCCAATTATGATGAGGCTGAACCTTCCGAACAGGTTGCGGTGGTGAACTCTTGCTCAAATTAATCCCAGGGTGGTTCGACATGTGGATATGGATGGTTGTAGGGAACGGCTTTGTGTGGACTGGTATGCACCAGAAAGAAGGAAAAGAAGAAGGGGAAAAAAAGATTAGGAAGTAATATAGGAGACACAGTTCAGTTGGGAATGGATCCATGAACATATAAGTAGTTAGGCAAAAGATATATATATATTCACACAGAGAGACTTTATCATATTATGAATACCTGCAATTTGGGGGGACGACGACTTAGGCAGAATATATATATAGCTATATTATATAGAGAAAGAGGGGGGAGGGGGGACGGAGGGGGGTTGTGGTGCCCCCCCCACCTTTGGAACTCCCATCCTTTAGGAGATCTGTACTGTTGTAGTTTTTTGTTTGTTTCTGCGTTACTGTTTTTAGTGTAAACCACTCTAATATTCTAAGGAAAGGAAGGGTGGGATGGAAATTATTTTAAAATAAATAAATGATGTGCTCCTTGAGTATTCAAAGCACCTCACCTACATTGCCTAATAACACATAAGGCTGCACATATTATTATTATTATTATTATTATTATTATTATTATTAAATTTTGTATACCGTCCTTCATCCAAAGACTGCAGGACAGTTCATAACATAAAAATACAAAATGAGAACAAAAAATACAGGTTTTAAAAACAAAAACCAATAACAGCCTCCCCCCCCAAAAAAAACACATTTAAAAGGCCATATAATGTTTAATGAGCCAAAGGCCTGCTTATAGAGAAACGTTCTCGCCTGGTGCCTAAAGATATGTAATGAAGGCACCTGGTAAGAATCCCTAGGAGAGCATTCCACAAAAGAGGAGCCACCAGAAAAAAGGCCCACCCTCGTGCTGCCACCCTCTGCACCTCTGGTGGGGTGGGCACACGAAGAAGGGCCTCAGATGGTAATCTCAGGCCAGGGTCCAGGCTGGTTCATATGGGGAGAGGAAACCACCGCCTTGAAGGGCTCTATGGGACAGAGACTGAGACTTAGCTGCTTCCCCTCAAGGCCGCCCAATGAGTTCATGTCTGCCTGCCTGCCGCGGAGGAGTCCCTGCGAAGAGCCTGCTTGCTGGTTCTGGCCAGAGAACGGCATTGAAAGGGCGCAAGGAAGCTCCGCGCGGCCGCAAGGAGTCTCCTCGTTTTTTCCTTGGTGGCAACGCTGCTCTCTTGCGCCCTCCAGGGGCGAAGGCCACTTCAGCGTCGCGCAGCTCTAACCAAGCGCAGATTCTGGAGGAGTTTGCTGAGTGAGCTTCGTGGGGGACCGGGGGGGGCGCTTCCTGCCACTACCCCCCCCCCCGCAGCTGTCACCTCTTTCCTCTGAATCCAAAATGGGTGCAAAGTTTCTCGAAGCTTTGCTAGGGACGAGGGAAGCAGGCTTTTCTTAGCTTTGGGCACAGCGATGGCGGGAGGTGACGGGGAGCGGGGGAGTTTGATTTCATCTTCCCGGATCCAGAGTGTATATATTTATTTATGATACTCTAGTGCTCCGGGAGATGTTCATTAAGGGGGAGATTTCAAAGGGAAACCAAGCAGCCGGGAGGGCTTTCTCGGTGTGTTATGCGTCTCCAAAGCAGCGATGGGGAGGGGGATAAGGGGGCGGGTGGGTGGAAGAGGTGGGTGTTGGGATTTATCAGCATTTTAACTTCTCACGGTTCCCCTTGGTTCTTTATTTTTTTTCTTCCTTAAACAAACAAACAATAAATAAAAAATCAGCCACTCAGTCTTCTCTACTTTCATGCGCTTTCATTTTTGCTCTTGTTTATCACACACACACACACACACACACACACGTGTTCTTTCTTACCCCAGTCTCTTATTTTCACAGTCAGTTTTAACCTCCTTTCCCCATTACTTGATTCTTTCCTTCTTCCCCTTCTCCTTAATACTTTCCTTTCTTTTCCTATGAGAAATTACTTTCCATCAGCATTCTTCCCCCAATGCGTATCCATTCCCTTCTAAGTCACCTCTTCCTCTAATCTTTGGAAAGGGAAGGGGGTCCTTTTCCTTTACTCCTGATTACCAGTTCATACACGATCCCGCTCGCGCCCCCAAAAATGTGGTCTATCGCATTATTCTAGAATAATTCACCATTAAATCTATAGGAAGGAAGGGACTTGTTTTAAAGTTGGTCAAAGTGTGGTTGACTAGGTAAGCTGCGGTACCTGGATGAGACTGACTGAGAATTTGTGTGTGTGCGCGCGATAAAAGCATACACTACGTTACAATTTTATTTTTTATTATTTTTTTTTAAAAAAAACCTTTTAGAAATTGAAAGGCGAAATGTATGGGAAAAGTTAAGGGACCACAGCAGTGCAAACCTTCGGAATTCAGAAGAGTGAATACAGAAAAAAAAGTCAGGACCTTTCTATAAAATCTCCACTGCAATCTCTTCTTGAAGGGAATAGAAAATGTTGCAATATAGAGCCATACAGGTTTGGCCATCACCGCCCCCCCCCCCAAAAAAACCCATGCATTTGTTTCTTTTCACTGGCGACACGCGATTTTTGGGGTGGGTTTTTTTTTTTACTTTTTCAGATTGTGCCCAATGCCTTCCACTCTCGTGAACAAATAATCGTCGGATCGCCATAACTGTCTGGATAGGAAAACTTTCACAGCCATTGGAGAAAAAAGAAAAAGAGATGGGGGGGACGACGACGACACCCACCTATCTCTCACCCCAAGTGACAGAGAGTGACATTGTTTTTGTCCTCTCCCCCCCCCTCCCTCTCTTGCTCCCTTGCTCTTTATTTTAGAAAGATCAGAGAAAATATGAATTCTTTTTAAAGGGAAAAAAGAAAAATCAATTTTAATTTCAGTTTAGAAGATTGTGTTAACAGGGGAGCTTGGATGGTCCGTATCACTTTAGTCTCTCTCCCCCCCCCCCCGCTCTCTTTCTCTCTGTCTCTCTCTCTGTCTCCTATTCAGCGTGGACGCTTTTCTATGCATTGTTCTGACTTTCGAGAAAAAGCAGTTGCAACACCCGCCTCCCCGCGCATCCTTCCTTTCTCGAGCCAATTCATGAAGCCAAGCGGGTTCTCTCTTTTTCCCCCCATTTCTGAAACATATGCTTCATTATCCTTGGATATTTGCTGCGCGCGGGGCGGGTGGGGGGTGGCGGTGGCGGCGGAGGTGGTTGAAGAGAGAAACACAGTAATTTGTCAAGACGAGCATCTCAAGCCGGACGACGAACGCTGTGGTCTTTAAACACACATTTCAGCAAAGTAGCCTCTTTGTCCAACTCGGCACCCCGCCTCAAAAGAATAAAAGGCAGGAATGTCTTTGCTGAGGCTTCTCCCACCCACCCCCCCACCTCCCTGTAGTTTGAGCAGAGAGGAAGATGGAAGCTATTTAAAGTGGAAGGGCTGTTACTCTTAGAAGACCTCGCTGCAGACGTTAATGGCCTTTGACACACTTGAGCCTGAGCTTCTCCCGAGCAAAATGAGACTTTATTCCGACGAAGCACGCCTGGGATCGCGCTGCCAGGGCCAGTGGTCATCGCTCTTCTCCCCGCTCTTCTTTTGGAATGCATGTTGCATATAATACGTCTGCCTGGCCAGACGCCTGTCTCTGTCACATTTGGCTTTTATCCCCATCTCATCTTTCTCCTCTTGTGTCCGTCGTTGTCGATATTTAAGGGTGCGATTCTCCAGGCCACGTTCCCATCTCGCTGCTTTCAATGGCAGAGTGAAGGCTGCCTTCCTAGTCACGCTTGCCCTAATAAGCCCCGTTGTACTTGCCGAGGCTTCGCCAACCGGGCGCCCTCGAGAAGTTGCTGGACTACAACTTCCATCAGTGCTGGCTGGGGCTGATGGGAGCTGTTGTCAATAACATCCGGAGGGCACCGGGTTGGCAAACGCTGTGCTATTGTATGCACGCCTAGCCAGAGGCTCAGATTTCTTCTCTCTCTCTCTCTGGGAATTAAGAGTGGTTCACTTTTGGGCTGACTCTGTTAAGACTTTACGCTGTAATAGCCTTGAGGGCTGGATTATGGGACTATGCAGAGCGCCCTGTACCTTAAATGGTGACGCTAATGAAAACAGCTGGCTCTAGCAAGTGAGCCAAATCACACACTGGCATGCGGCCAGTCTCAACAGAGCCACCCTGTGCTTGCGTACTTAGAAACAAGCACGTGCAATAGGCCCCTGGGTAAATGTGCATATCACCACAGTCTAAATCTTTCTGCATCTGTTGTTCGGCATCCGCCTCCTGATAACCCACAAACTCTGGGCTAGAGTAGATTTCACTTTCTGTCTGCACATCCACTTCCCCTTACGACTGTACTGTTTCTCTCTTTCAGGAAATGCTCTGCAATTCCTCTCCCTCTCCCTCTCTCCTACAGCCTCCCTAATGCAATCATTATGGATATGAGATATGTAGAGCGCTTTGAACGCTTAGTGGGAAAGCGATAGACAAGTAACAGAAGCCTTGAAGCATCTTGACGACTTTTTAGCCTGTACAATCATGGCTTAAGCTTTCCCTACTGCACCAGATATAATCGGGGTTCTCATGATTGGCATCGGTATCATTACGGATTCTATCCTTTCCACGACTCCTATTCATGCACATTTATTATTATTATTATTATTATTATTATTATTATTATTATTATTATTATTATTATTATTCCCTGGGTGACTGCCGGTACGATTGCTCAGAAAAAGAGTCCGCGGAGCTTAACGAGCCTTACGCTCAAGTAAGTAACGTGGAAAACTTTTCCTCCAATTGACACATGCACACACCTCTAACACACACACGCTATATGAGGAATTGTTACAGAAGCGGTACCAATAAATCCAGAGGCGGCAGGATCCAACCAGTCTATGTGTTTTTAAATGTTTAACTGTAATGTTATCCTTGCGTTGATACTGTTGGTCACCTTGAGTTTCTATTGGGAAAGAGAAGCGGGATATAAGTGGAAACGAATCACGAAACGAGTGCAAGAACTGGTGCATATACACAATATAGATATATTGCCATTTCCTTGGGGCCGGGTTCCCTTCTCCTCCACCCTCTATGAAATATTTGAGGGGGCTGCTCTCTCCCAAAGTTGATGCGCATTGCCATTCAAATGGTGTGAGTGTGCCCGTCTTGTGATCGATGATGTGAAGCGGGGCTTACCTGCCCGCCCCCAATGTTTTATTCAAGTTGGCACCCCCTATATATTCTCCCTATAGGGTTGCATTTCGTCCATTTAGTGCATAAACAAAGCATTAGAGCAGTTTTATCAAATAGCATACAGCCCGATTTAAGCACGTTGAAAACCTCGTTGATTTTGATAGGCGAGGCCACAATCAAGTGTCGAGCTCACACGTGGAAAAAACGGGGCATTAAAGACACGTCATTGCGATAAGATGGCACCCACCGCAATCTGTCTCAGAACGTATCATTAATATATTTTATCAGTATATTATATGTACTGGCTATGTGCACTGGTCACCATTAAGTACATCTGTTTACCCTCTGTAAAAACAAAACAAAAAAACCAGACCTGTACACGCAACAGAAACGATAAGTTGCTATATTATTAGCATGAACTATTTATATGGCGCCATCCCTTCTACCTCACGGTCTGCGAGCAGAAGGCGGGTCTCTCTGCCCCGGATAACTTGCAATATATCTATGTTGGGAAGTTTGCAAACTCGCAAGCGATGGGCGAGGCTTTAGCTTCATACACCTGGGGAGCTGAAGTTCCTCTTCTCCTCTTGCTCCTCTAATTAGTAAGTTATTATCAAAATTGTGATTGCTCCCACGAGGCATTTGTTCCGGCGTCGGTGGGTGGGAGTTTCCAAAAGGGACATGTACGCAACAGTGATGAGTTTGAGCAAACTGCGGGAGGCAGTGGAGGACAGAAGTGCCTGGCGTTCTCTGGTCCATGGGGTCACGAAGAGTCGGACACGACTAAACGACTAAACAACAACAACAACGCAACAGTGAGGTTGGATTCAGATTTACGCACCAGAGATCTAAGGAATAATTTTTTTGGTGTTCGGACTGCCAGTGCCAGCCTCCCTCCTGGGATAGCTGGGGTGGTCGTGGAGGAGGAGGGCAAAGGAATCTCTCCAAAAACTCTGATATTCGGGGTGTTGGTGGTGGGGAGAACGCCAAACAAACAAAGTGTTGTTCTGAGAACTTCTAAGGACATTAAAAATAATCAAACGAGGCAGCACAAGGCGTGGGGACCGGAGCAGCCCTATTAGACTGTTAAAAAAAATAATTATTAATTACTTTACTTAATAAATTGCAAGCTCGCTTTCCCGGAGGGCTGCTGGATGTGACCGTAGAGACGTGGGCAGTATAATAAGCGGTGTAGTCCTGCTCTGTTGGTCATTGCCCACTCCGCTCCCCGTCTTCGCGAGCAACTCACAACCCCCTGCTCTTTCTTGTTCCCACCTCGCCTCCCAGAAAACCAGCGATCCTGCCCTTGCTCTTGCCCCAACCTCAAGGGGGCGCCCTTCTCCGTTTCCCGTTCTGCTTCCTGTGTGTGTATCCAGCGCCTCCCACCCACTCCAAAATCCCTCCATTTAGGGAGTCAGACATTTCCCTTTCTTCCCCCTGAAACTCGGGCGATCCTCGGTTGTTAAACTTGCAACCTGTATGTTTAAATATTTGTCGGGTATTTAAAGCTCGCCGGCTCCCTCGTCTTCCCCGGCCCCCTGCCCGCCTCGCCTCTCCTCTCCCTCCCCTCGCCTCCCTTCTCTGTCTTGTTAGAAGCAGGTATTCGAGTTTTGATCTGAGATTTCAGATCAAAGAGGCTTCGCTGGCTATTAGTTTCATGCCTCCGCATTGATCCCCCATTGATCGAGCGGAGTTTGCCCTAACATGTGTATAGGGGCTGCTTAGAACAGGCCTGGTGGATTGGGTTGGGGGGAAGGGGGTGTGAGGGGGGGTGTCTTCCAGCTCTGGCTTCTTTCGCCGGAGGTTATGGAACAATGAGGGGAGAAGGAAGAAACCTTTTCATCCTCCAAACGCCGCTGCTAGATACCCAAATCGATAATTAATGACAATGAATAATTTACAGTATCGATTCCCCAAAAAAAGAAAGGAGGGGGCAGGTCGGCAAACACATCCTTTAAGATTAAAAAGAGAGAAGCGGTACAAACACCGAATTCCCCCCCCTCCCAAACCCCATATAACGAGGAAAAAAACCCCAGATTATTATTATTTTTTGCATCGGAAAGTTAGATGCTATTAGCATTTCAAACCTTGCGCGAATGAATACGTGCCCCCCTCCCCTCCTGGCTTGTGTTTGTATATGTGCGGTGTATACGTGATAGAAACAGGCTTGTGTTGCAGCTTGTGCACAAGTGTCACTTCTGTGCTTTATTCCGGTAACAACCCATAGGGAGGGAGTGCGTGTATGGATCCAGGCTACAACCTTTCATCGGTGGATTAATCAACTGGCGCTTTAGTTGATTAATCGGCGAAGACCAATTTGTATCCGCGGGGTTGCCAGTTCAGAGCACACCTGTTTGTTTTTTGAGACTGCACGTTCTGAAATAATCAAGGTTAGATTGTGGCTTTTTCTTCCACGGTTACTGGAGATTTCGCTTTACTGTATTAAGGTGCCAGTTTCCCCTTCCTTTTCCTCAGCGTCAAGGCACCCATACCGAGGTTTTGGTAACCCGCGAATTTATCATCAGTTGAATCGGTTTAAAAAGGCAGAGGCGTATTAACTTAAATTACTTACTCGGTTGACAAAACACCCACCCACAAAATGCAGCGCCATCCTTTCGATGCGCACTGATAAGTAAGCTCCATGGACTTTCTCTCAGGTAAGCACAGCCCTGGTAAACAGGCGCGGGTGCTTCCTCACCTGCCCACCTGTCTTCCAGTGTGCTCCACAAAGCGTGTTCATAGGTGGGCTTTTCAGACAGGTATGGCAGCTTTAGGCAGGAGGCGGGTGTGCGCGCCTGAATATGTGCATGTCGCTTATGTGAGTCTTACAAGTGAGGAAACCAATGCAGGCGTGACTCTGCAGTGCGTTTGCGGGTTTTCGTCCGAGGCTGTAATCCTGCACACACTTCCCTGGGCTTAAATCCCACTGCACTCAACTGGGCTTGCCAGAAAGTAAGTCCTGTTGAACCCAGTAGGGCTTGCTTCCACAAGCAAGCAGTTTTCGGGTAGGGCTGGAAATTCTGCTGAACCGAACATGGACGGAATACTCTAGCTGTCCTCTCCCCTGAATGATCACAGCGACGTGCAGAGGAGGCACATTTACAGCAAACATTTAATCCTAACCAAAAATAACACCAGACCCCACCCAAAATAAAAATAGAAAACCTGGGTGTCTTGATTTTATAATACCTCTGACCTAAAACGCTAACTTTTAAAAAATATGTTTGGATCTCTCGAAAAGACCGCGTGGGGAAAATTTGTGGGAAGAGAGTGAATAAATATATAAATAAGAAAGTGGGGGTCTCATAGGGGTGGGGGCGGCGTGGGGGGGGGGGCGTCCTGGGTGCCTCGTGTCTCTCCTGCGTCCTTCTTTTCGGTTTTGGACGGCTGCTTTACGCCCTCCTCGCTTTAGAAATATGCAGAGATGAGACCGAGCGAGAAAGCGAAGGGGAGGGGGCAGAAATGGAGGGAGGGAGGGAGGGAGGGAAGGAGTGGGGAAGCAAAGAAGGGAAAATTCCCTCGGCTACTTGTTATAACATTTCTCCAGGAGGTTGGAGGGAAGTTGAAAGCCTCGGTAACCGAAATCAAAACTAACAAGGAAATGATCTGCGCCTCTCATCTGGGCCCCGGCTCCTGGGGGCCTGCGGGGGGATCTGCTAGCTTCCTCTTTGATTTGTAAAAAATGCATTACCTCCCAAATCAAACGGAAAATTACTGCAACCAAGGACAAGAGGCTGGGAGCTGGCGGCGGGGGGGCGCGCAGAGAGGAAGACGGGGGCTTCGGTGACATCCTTGGAGCTCGGGAAGGGGGGGCAGGTGAGGGGATACTGCATGAAATAAGGTGGCAAGGGGGTGACACTGGGTGGAAGTTATGTCTATCCGTATTGCGTTCTATTACGCGGAGCTGTCCCCGGTGCTGAACGCGGGGACAAAGCTGCGATGTCCCTGTTATCTATCGGCGTTTTTGAACACCCCGATCTCTTCGATTTCAGTTGCTAATGTGTCTTGCTAAACTGGTCTTAAACCGACTCTGTTTCAGATAAGATGTCTAAATACACCTCTCTGTGGAGCGTCTCCCCATCACTCCACCTGCCTCTCTATCTTCTCTCGCTCCTCAATTTCCGGTCATTCATGTTTCTTCCTCCGCTGTCTCCCTGCTAAGGCCGGGTCACCAGATCTCTGGAGTTTGATCTTATGTCCCTGCGCCTATGTAGGAAGTATTAAACCCCCGCCTTTGTAAATACAGAGATAGACGGACATAACCTGCACAGGGAAGATGGGCATAAGCAGCTGCGCGGCTGGAGAGCAACTGGTCGAAGGCCGGTGGAGGCTTCTATTTGTCCACCTGCATCCCAGTCTGAAAACACATTACCCCACCTCCAAACTGGTAGCATCCGCTTGAGAAGACGCACACACAAGTGGTTCTTGTCAGAGGAGAGCCGGACGCCACTCCTCGTCCACACTATACCGCTTGAATCAAAGTTTTGGGCCATTCCGCCGCCAATACTTTTAACTCCCTCTTGCCTTGGGAAAGATCTCTTGTTCAAACATGTTTGCGTTTACAATTGCGGAAGGGAGGGAGGGTGTTGACTTTTTGCTCCCTGTTCCTCCTCTCTCTCTGACACACAAACACAACAACAACAGTCAGTTGTGTGGCAGGGAGACGGGGTGGTGGTGAGCGCAAATGCTCCTTCCTCGTCTCTTCCGGCTGTTTTTCTATTTACTTTCGCTTCTCGCAGCGAGAGTCTCTTTCATCGCCGCCCCCCTCCGCCTCCCCCACGCACACCCCCGCCACTCCAGCCCGCCTTATGCCGGCGGTGGAGCTGTTGTGGGGAAGTGAGGAGTAGTTACAAGCAAACACCCGCCCCTAATGAAGACAAACGGAGCCGAGCGCTGAGCTCAGGCGCCGTCACCCTTGGAGCGGCTTCTGCCGCCGCTGCCGCGCCCGGACACCTCAGGAGGCGGCTGGAGCTCGGACCCTCTCCCCACCCGCCCCATCTCATCGCCCCATCGCCATCACCCTCCCTCCTCGTTTCTAGCGCTCCTCGGGTGGAGGGATAGAGAGAGAGAGAAGGGAGAGAGGGAGGGCAGGATAGTGGAAGAGTAGAGTGCGAAAGCTCGGGAAGAGGAGAAAGAGAAGGATCTCAACACGGGATAAGGAGCGGGCGTGGAAGGGGGAAGAAAAGGAGGGAACGCGAAAGAGGCCCTGAAAAGGAGGAGGAGAGTGTGGAGGTGGAAGGAGGTGAAAAAAGAAGAAGAAGGGAGCGAGGCTGAAGAGGAGAGGGAAGGAGAGCGCGAGAGGGAAGGAGGGAATGTGAATAGGACGGGAGAAGATAAAGAAAAGGGTTGCGTGGTTGTCTGTGTGAAAGGAGGAAGGAAGGAGAATGAAGGGCTCTCGGGGAGGGAAGCGGGAGAGAAGTTAAGAGAAGAAGGGACGGAGCGGGGAGAAGAAGGGAGAGAAAAAGAGCGGTGCGGAAAAGGGGAATGTGCAAAGGACAGAAGGGAAGAAGGAACGAGCGTGTAAGGGGCAGGCGAGGAAGACAGGTGCGCGTTCCCTCTCTCTATCTCTCTCTCCTTCTCTTCCTCTCCTTCTTTCGTGTCCGGGGGGCGAATCCATAAATGATGCGGCTCTCCGGGCCGCGTGTCACTCGCCAGGCGCCGAGCGGAGTCGCCCAGGGCACCGGCTCCTCCGCCGCCGCGGTAATTATCTGACAGCCCGGCCAGCCGCGCGCTCGGCCCCGGGGTGGCTGGAGGGGGAGTGCGGGTGGGGGTGAGTGAGGGGGAGGAGGCGCGTTTCAGCCGCCAAATAAGCCGGCTGAGGGTGGCTGATCTGGGGCGCGGGGGGGGGGGGGGTTGGCGGAATGCTTGGCGATGCTTCTTGAAGAACCAGGGAGGACACTGCCCCCGCTCTGGGCACCCAAAAAAAATCCCTCAGATGGACGCGTCGCGCGGGAAAGAGGTAAGGATGGGCTTTAAACCGTTGTGGGGCGCAAATGGGGCAATCCGTGGGGAGAAAGGAAGCAGGGGACAAGAAAGGGCGCGGCGGGGTGGGGGTGGGAAGCTAATGCAACTTAATAGGAATATGCATCTACATGCGGGGAAACCGCAAGTATAGACCCTTCCTCGGTTATTCTGCTGCCTTTCCTCCTCCTCCCTTCGTAGTTTGTAAGTTCCTTGCGGGCAGAGACTTGTCCTTTTCCATTTCCTCTTTCTTTTCGCTTCCCTGCTTGCTACCATGTAAAGCGCGCTGGTGGTATGACATGGAAATAACATTTGCTGTTATTTATTATTGCTGTTGTGAATCTGAAGTTTTGGCGGGGAGAATCGGACATTCCGAGTGTGATTTTTGGGGAGAGGCGAGCGAAAGAGCTGCGATGAGGTCGTGCTTCGGAAAGACCTGGCTCGGTCATGAGTATCTGCAGATAGAAAAAATGCCTGGGGAGCTTTTGCCGGTCGGTGTAGGCAGGGCTGAGCTAACTGGGCCAGATTCCTAAGAGGGCGGCTGGGCCCAACAAACCCTATTCTGCTAGCTGGCGTGGAGGATGCAGGTGAGTATTTTGCGGAAACTGCCCTGCCCTCGTGCAAGGCTGCACTCCAAGGGTGTGCAATATTTGTGTGTGTGAAGAAGACCCCTCTCCAATTAAAGGGGAGCCCTTCTCGGGCACTGAGGGGGCTTGGTGCTAGGCCTCGATCCTATGCCTCCTTTGGGGGGAGAAAGTTCCATCAAATGCCGCGTGGGACGAACTTTCAAGGAGCTGTGTTTAGGATCGCGGTCCGTTTTTTGTTCTAATTGAATGAGCGCATTCTAATTGAATGAGGGCTACCTGTTGCGCTCTCTCTTTCCCTGTGGCTCTTCGGTTGGAAGGGGTTGGGTAAAATAAGAATGTGCAGGTTACGAAAAGAAACTTTACCCTTCCCTCCCTCAATATTCGCTTTGTTGGGTGGGCTGCTGCGGATATTTTGGGGGTAGACTTGTGGGGCGTTATACAACTGGGCGGAGGCTTCTCGGCATGCGAGATGGCGCCAAAGAAGCAGCTGGCGGCGGCGACCAGCCTCCCACTCAGACGTATTTAATAAGTAATACAATATACAGATTTAATAAATAACAATTCTATGGAAATCAGTACCCAAGGGCCAAATGGATCTACACAAGTACACACACAGGGTCACGCAGAGGTATATGTGCAGGGCAGCACCGTTAATTTAAATGTGCACACGCTCTTGGGACGTGTTCACACAACCACCGGCACACAGCGTTCCTTAATGCACGCAGACGCAATTGCCCAGGCCGACATAACACCAGCAGCCCAACTCGCTACAAAGCCCACGATGCCTCGGGGTTGAAGCCAACAAGTTTAATTGGAAGGAAATGCCAATTAATTCGACCGTTCCCACATTCCAGGGGAGCAGACCCACAACTAGTAACTCGTGAGTCCGGCTTACTTCCGAGTTCGGATCGTCCCATTCCGAGTACTTCAACTGGAAAGCGGCTTGTGGGGAGAGGGCCAAACCTCTGGGGAATACAGCGGCAGGCACCCCAAAAGAGAGGCGAATAATTCGCGGGTTCAGCGGGTCCAAGGCGCGGGGCTCTTTCTCCCTCTTCGCGCGGAGCTGACCTTTTTACGCAACGACGGGCGCAGGGAATGGAGCTCGGGTCGGCACTGAGTGTTGGGCTGGCTGGCGACTTCGGTCTTAGTCCGTGAGGGCTCGTAGTCCTTCGGATGCAGCAGGAGGCCCGTCGCCCTCTGGGAGCGCCGCGAGAAGCTGGGCAGAACTTTACCTCCTCCACTGTCTCCTGAAAAAAACACCAACCACTTCCCCTCTACTCCACGCCATTTTTTTGGAACTCGTTTCCTCGCTGTTCTAATGCATTCATCCAGTTGTCTCTCTCAAACGGTGCAAACCCTGCTTTTCCTTGTGCTTCCTCTCCCAATCCACCCAACCAATCTCACGACCCTCCCTCCCCTTCTCCGCCTCTGCAGGTGTAACCTTCTCGCGCCATGGACTGTAACTGCGTCTCGGACCTGCTGCTCACCTCGCCGGTTCCTGCTCTCTGGACTCCAGGTAAAATTGCCTTCGCTTTACCAACACACACACACACACACACACACACACAGAGAGAGAGAGAGAGAGAGAGAGAGAGAGAGAGAGAGATCAGTAGGGGGGGGGGGTTAATTTCAGGGTAGATCCGGCCATAGACCAAACCGGCCCAGCACTTTCCCAGGTGAGACCCCAGCGCATCCACCACTTTTAAAAGTTTATGTTTCTTTATGTAGAGATTTATATCTCAGTCTTCCAGTTCCTATAAGCACCCAGGGTGATCTCACTTGGCCAGTGCTGCTCCCCCTCCCCCATTGGGAAATCATAGAACTGCAGAGTTGGAAAGGACTTGTAGAATTGTAGTGTTTCCCAACCTTGTGCCTCCAGCTGTTTTTGAACTACAACTCCCATCATCCCTGACTAGCAAGACCAGTGGCAAGGGATGATGGGAATTGTAGTCCAAAAACAGCTGGAGGCACAAGGTTGGGAAACAACCCCCTGCAATGCAGGAAAATGCAGCTGCCCCATACAGGAGTCAAGCCTTGATTCCTGCATCGCACGGGGTTGGACTAGATGACCCTTGGGGTACCTCCCAGCTCTACTATTCTATTATTCTATGACCTTGGGGCTATCAACACTGGGATATAACCAACTGAGCTACCTCAATTTTTAAATGAAAAGATACAACATTTTTTTCCTTTGCCTTACTTCCTGCTTTTTTATTGTGCCGTATTTATTTATTTATTTATTTATTGCATTTATACCTCATCTATTTTCCCACCCTCCAAGAAGCTTAAGATGGCCCACCACACTGCTATGCACCTTCAACAGGTTGGGGATGTACCCAAGAAGTCAAAACAAATTTAATCACCACCATAATACCCACCTACAAACTCACACAGATGGCGCTGTTTGAGATGTTGTCTTTCCCAAATCAGGAAGTCAAGGATTTAGCAAAAATATTAATAATATATATATATATATATATATATATATATATTTGCTTTCGTAGATTTTCACGGGTACAGGAATGCAGGTTTTGGTGTCCTCGGGTGTCTTCCCGTGTAAAAGTTGGGGTGTCTAGGCGACGTTTCGACGAGGTCTCACTCGTCATCTTCATTGAAGATGACGAGTGAGACCTCGTCGAAACGTCGCCTAGACACCCCAACTTTTACACGGGAAGACACCCGAGGACACCAAAACCTGCATTCCTGTACCCGTGAAAATCTACGAAAGCAAATATCTTACCTCTACGGGGAGGAAACCTTCCAGAGCTCTGTTCCAGTAACAAGAAGCCGAAAGCACCAGCTTGAAGATGACGAGTGAGACCTCGTCGAAACGTCGCCTAGACACCCCAACTTTTACACGGGAAGACACCCGAGGACACCAAAACCTGCATATATATATATATATATATAAAATCTTCCCAAGGGCTCTATCCAACTCAGAGTAGAACCAAAGAAATCAATGGCTCTAAGTTAGTCATGTATATTGACTTTAATGGGTCTACTCTGTGGAGGACTAGCTTTGGAAACAACCGCAAGTCCTTATTATTGTCACTTTAGCTGAGCCTTCAAGGAGAGGTCCAATTGCCAGACTCTGTTTTGCGGTTTCTGGAGCCCAGTGGCCCTATCCTAATAATTCTTAAACTTTCTTTCTTTTAAAACACGTGTTTCTTTTTAAACATGTGTTTGAGCTCAGCTAGCTATGAACTCCAACAGTGGGCAACTTGATGTTTTTATTTATTTATTATTTCACTGTTATCCTACCTTTCATCCAGTGAGTTTAACACAGCGTACAAATCCCCACCACCACCACACTTTATACTTAGAACAACAACCCTGTGAGGTAGGTTAGGCTACTGGCTGAATGTCACTCTGTGGCTGAGTGAAGGCTTGAACCCGCATCCCAGACAAATGCTTTAAATCATGCTGCACAGGCAGAACAGCAAGAAGTAGTCATTCATACGCACACATTTCACACCATGTGTGAATGGGCATCAAGAATGCCTTCATTTCTGCCCTGTACCCTGATTCCATGCAGGGGCTTGGGTGAACATATTGTCTTCCCCAATCCCATGAAAATAAATGCAATTAAAATAAGTCTGTAGCAATCATTCCTTATTGCCTGAGCTGGGATAGCTCAGTTGGTAAAGCATGAGACTCTTAAGCTCAGGGTTGTGGGTTTGAGCCCCATGTTAGGTGAAAGGGGGTTGGACTAGATGACCCTCGTGGTCCCTTCCAACTCTACAAATCTATGATTCTATGAAACACTGTTCTTCCAAATGACCACGAGTGCAGTCTGTCCACATGCAGTGGTGAATAAGCTCAGCAATTCCTGAGAGGCACAGTGTTCTTGTATATTATTAGTTTGATTAGCTCAGGTAAAAACAATTTCTAGGACCTGGTGACAAATGGCTCAAAAGAAACTTTGGGAAAAGCTGAGCTAACTTATTCCTTGCAACATGGACACACTGAAAAGAAAATAATGGATACTACTGTTCTGTTTCCCATTCATTTTAATAGGTAAAGGTAAAGGTAAAGGTACCCCTGCCCGTACGGGCCAGTCGTGTCCGACTCTAGGGTTGTGCGCCCATCTCACTTAAGAGGCCGGGGGCCAGCGCTGTCCGAAGACACTTCCGGGTCACGTGGCCAGCGTGACAAAGCTGCATCTGGCGAGCCAGCGCAGCACACGGAAACACCGTTTACCTTCCCACCAGTAAACGGTCCCTATTTATCTACTTGCACCCGGGGGTGCTTTCGAACTGCTAGGTTGGCAGGCGCTGGGACCGAGCAGCGGGAGCGCACCCTGCCGCGGGGATTCGAACCGCTGACCTTTCGATTGGCAAGTCCTAGGCACTGAGGCTTTTACCCACAGCGCCACCCGCGCCCCACATTCATTTTAATAGAACTTGGCAAAATGTTCTGGTGCAATCTGCTCCTTTCGGTTAGTAGAAATGGGTGTGTCATTTGGTCGGTTTTTAATGCTAGCCACACAATATGTAAATAATAGGGGACCTCTGAGCATGTGCAGAATTTCCTTCTCTCTTTCACTAGCTCCTGCACAGATAAGGTGAAGTGTTCAGACCATTATTTATCGCATGCCCAACATCAAACCTGGTCTGATTGGATACCTATGTACATACATACTACTGCTATTGTGCAAAAGACTGCTGCTGACATATACAATTACTGCTGCTGACATATACAATAACGCTGAAATCAACATTCACAAATATTTGAAATCTGCTGTTCTCTCACTTTTTCGGCATGCAAAAATTTCATTTTCAGAATTCCAATTCAACATTGTAGGTGGAACCATTATCTCAAGGGCTTTAGACCTGTTGATATCTCTTGATTGTTTTGATACTGACAGGTGTCAAATGTCAAAAAGCACTACATACTATTGCATGTCAACTATCAAATGCTACATACCATTGCATGCAACATGGGAAAAAATGAAGTTATTTGTTTTTAAAATGTATGCCTAACTTTTATTCAATGAATTCATAGCAACAAAATAAATTAAAAATGAAGATTTTTTTTTTAAAAATGTGAGTGCAGCTGAGAATTATAAAAAGCAACCACCAGAAAACAGGGGGCTGAAGAAAGGAAGGGAAGATACATTATCATATGTAAAATATTCAGCGGTTCACTCGCAAATATTTGAATCGTCAGTGGATATCTGGTAAATATAAAACATTAGAATTTGAAGAGGAGATTTTTCTGCAAATGGATCCAGTTTAGAGACCATTCAACGAATAAATGCAAATCCAGCCACATGCAGTGTATGAGACACAGCCATCATGGCTTCTACGTTCACCCTCTCCCAGTTAGAAACAAACAAACACACAATACCATACCCACTCATTTCACACAGCTAATAACTGCACCCTCCCCCTCTCTCACAGCAAAATCTCCCCCAAGGGTCTAGACTGCTGTGGAGTTTGTAGCTCCAAGCTGAAGGCTGGGGGGCAATAGTGACAATCAAAGGAGCTGGTTTTAACCGCAGGGCACTCTTTTCCATGCTGGGCCTCTGAGGACAGAAGCCTTGCATGTTTCATTAGCCAGCTGATTCTATTTTTCCCCATACACTGAGGCTAAAAACATGGCAGGGCAGTCAAAGGAAGAATCTTAGCAGTCTGGTGTTGGCGGGGGAGGAAAAGTCTCGCTGTATGTATTTTTTTTTCTGCATCCACATCTCACCTTCTTCCAAGAAGCACAAGACAGGTTTTCCCATGCCCCTATTTAAGATTCACAACAACCCTGGGAGGTAGGCCAGTGGTGACCCTGTGAGCATCACGGCTATGCAGCTTTTGAACCTAGTTTCCCCCGTTGTGAATCCAACACATTAACTACACCACCTGGCTCTCCCTTGAAAAAAGGGGAGCAACTTCACCTATTTTTGCAGCGTCAATGCATGTCAACTTAACAGTCAGTCACATTGTCACTCTAGCGACAGCAGTGGAAAACTGTGTTTTCCTTAACCTCTCTGCGGTTGTGTATCACACGCCTAGTTCGCTGGTTCATTTGTTTGCAAGGGTGAACTACCTGAAAGAGTTTAAATGCATGGCATGGAAGTTTATTCAGCCTGGGGACCCACATTCCCTCATAGGCAACTTTCTAAAGGGTGGGTGGAGCCACTTGCCAGGGGTGGGTGGGGCCAGAGGCAAAGGTGGGCGGAGCTTGGGATGTGACCCTTACTTCTTAAAAAGTAGGCTACATTTCAGCAACACACAGCCTTGAGGTTTCTGCAGTGCTATAACCACATCTCTCCACCTTCCACTGAGGCAAGCAAGAGGCGTAATCAAGGACACGTTTTAGCCAGTCAGGGACTCCAGGAAGTGTGCTGCAAGGCCAGTGAGAGGCATGGGCTGGGCAGAGACCAAAGAGCCAGATAAACAGGACTAGGAGGCCCAGGTTTTAATCAAGGCTCATTTTGACTTAACTGGCCGGTACACGTGCCCTTTCGAAGTGTCTGGACCGAGCAAACTTATTCCTGTTCCTGCCAATCTAAATCCAGACACTCCATGTCAATTTGGCAGAAGCTGTAATTTACTAAGCGGTCCTAAAAATAAAGGACAGGGTGATTAATAGGGTGTAGTCTCCTTAAAAACAATTGGCCTTCGAGCATGTACAGACTGCCATTCATTCACCACTAAGTAACCCAACCCCCTACTGATCAGGTCTTGTCCCTGGGGGAGTTGTGAGCTGGTGCTTCCCTTTCAAAAAGTAATGGGAGTGGTTGGTGCAGAATGAACCTGCCAATTTCCACCTACAACAGGGGTTTTTGAATGCTAGGGAAACGTTCCTGTGTGAAGCTGTCCGCTGCTGAGGAACTCTCGCACGCTGTGTAGGATTATTGGGAGACACACCCCAAGCCTATGTGGTTTGTTGCTCCGCACCATTGCTCCATGTGAACTGCAAATGTGCTTTGGGAACAAACAGATCATCCAGCAGCGACAGCAAGGGCTCCATCCAGGATTGTTTCTGCTCTGTGAAGTAGTTAGAACCATGGTGAACCCACTCTTGCTGCTTTGCAAATAGAGCAGGAAATGCCAAGAGCAGGCTGTACAAATAAAAAGCAAATTTCTTTCAGCCTCCCATGCTATAATAATAATAATAATAATAATTCATATATATATATATATATATATATATATATATATATATATATCGTATTTTTTGCTCTATAAGACTCACTTTTTCCCTCCTAAAAAGTAAGGGGAAATGTGTATGCATCTTATGGAGTGAATGCAGGCTGTGCAGCTATCTCAGACGCCAAAACAGCAAGAGGGATTGCTGCTTTCACTGCGCAGCGATCCCTCTTGCTGTTCTGTCTTCTGGGATTCAGAATATATTTTTTCTTGTTTTCCTCCTCCAAAAACTACTTGCATCTTATGGTCTGGTGCGTCTTATAGAGCGAAAAATACGGTGTGTGTGTGTGTGTGTGTGTGTGTGTATACAGCTGTCTTGCTATTTCAAAAACCCCAAGGAAAACATTCCCGTGTTCAAGATGGGAAATGGAAACTGGGAAGCGTCCCGAAATCTCCTTGGGTGACTTGAACCAAACCTTTGAGACAAAATTGTCTATCTGTTTAGGCTGCTGGCTGTTTTTCTTATGGTAAAATAAAAGGAAAACTGTGTAGGGAGAATGAAAAGCTAGTGTTCCTGCTCCAGTCTCCCACTATAAAATGGACGGACAACCATGTGGTACTTATTCTCCCTTTGTGATAAATTAAATTTTGCTTCATCAAAATAAAGCACTGAGCAAGTTAAGTAGTGTTCATATTTGAAGGGTACTGGACACAGACAGACAGACCACTGCTTTATCCTAGGGCTTATAAACACCTTAATATTCCAGGCTGTGGGCCTGCAGGTAAACTGCACATATTTTAGAGCTGATGTAGAAACTCTGTGGGCATTACAGTACAGTCCTGCTACGATCCCATTGGCCAAGAGAGCTTTGCCCTTGGTGCCTCATGCCTTCAATTAATGCAAGGGGGAGAGGAATGTGACAGGTATCCCCTTTGCACTTTGAGAGGCATCAGTAGTGCCCAGGACTTCCCAGCAAAGTATTTGTGCCTCTGCTGAGAGGCTGATCTCACACTTCGAGGGCCCTGGCATCTGAGAGAGAGGCCTTTGGGAGAGTGAATGTAATTTACTGCAGGGGTGCCAAAGGTGCTCTGTGTAACTGAAAATCAAGGCATTGATCAGCAGTTCATTAGGCCTGTTAATGATAGATTCATAGATAGAGGCACAGATCTGAAGAGGCCGGCCTGACCTCTCCTGCACGGAAGAGGCCAGAGTGTGTCCCTCAGCACCTTCTGCTTGAAGTCCGTTCCCTCCTGAGCTGCAGAGAGAGCTCAGCTTTTAGCCATGATTAATTAGTCGGGGTGGAGGTGACCGAGCTGGCTATCCCTGCTCCTTGGAGATGCCTGCTTTTAAACACAGTGTCAGGTTGTTATTCAAGCCCACTGCGGAATTAAGATCTGAAAGTGGAAATAACTACAAGGCGGAGAGCATCTCAACTTCAAGGGAGAGATCTCGGAGGACTTCGGGAACATTTTATAAGTAGTGTAAGAGGAAACTCACTAGCAAAGGTCTTGCCATGTGCACAAACATTTGGGTTTATTTGGCATGTGCCTGCGTGCAACGATCTGCTCATGAATGTTCATGTGTTGTAGAGTTAGATACTAAAAATAAAATATTGTAAAGAGGCACAGCCACTAAAAAAGAAGAGGCGAAGGGGCCAATAAAAAGAGATCAAATATTTTTGACATCTATGGGAAAGTAATGTCAACGTTTGCATGCAGTAAAATAACAATATGGAGTCTTATGCACCTCGGGCACAAACAATTTATTTTGGCACAAGCTTTCATGGACTAGAGATTTCCTAAGATGGCACACGTATACTCACCAAAATGTGGGGAGAAAACAAATGTTGGCAATGAAAGCAGTGGGAAATGAAATGCATGAATACAGACTGTGCTAATTGTGCTAATGCTTAAATGTATGTGAAATGATTATAGTGGCTGTTCACAAAGCCGTGTTGATTCTAAAGCAAGCATCCCTGCGCTGCTGTGCTAATTAATACATGCAGTGGGATAGAAAACCATTATCTCGATTCAGGCCACAAGTGACAGAGCTGAACCTCTTGATAAGTGAATGAACATTCAGCAGTTTTATGCAGGAGAAACACCGTATGAAAAATACTCATTGCTGACAGAATAGGGGATTTTTTTTTAAAAAAAAGCAACCTCAGAAAGGTAGTATAAAAAGTCAACCCAACCATTCCAAATTCAATAATAAACACAATGATTGGGGTCTTAATCATGAAGATTAATGATGTAACAAATAATTACCCCTGACTTATAACATACAAAAATATTTCCTAGCTTTAATTGGAACCAGGTTTAACCGAACCATTTCAAATTCACTTCGAATTTCACTTGATTTTTAGGAATGTCCCATATCATACAATATCTTAAAAAAACAAAAACTACTCAGGAATACCACTTTGTATGGTATAGCAACTTTTAAAATCCATATGAAAACAATACAATACAGTGGCACCTTAAAGACTAACAAATTTACTGTGGCAATGAAATATTACTGGCTTTTTTTTTTAGCGGGGGGGGGGGTCACTGTATACTATTTTTTGCCCTTTGTCCGCCATCTGAGGATACCTGTTCATACATTGGACAAACTGGCTGCATCCCACAAACACTCGTACAAGAATCCAGTTAATCTTTGCAGTGCCATACTTTGACCATGACAAACACAGCAACCCTCTGGAACTAATCTGCACTGTAACCTATCTGCATAAAGTACAGTGGTACCTCGGGTTAAGTACTTAATTCGTTCAGGAGGTCCGTTCTTAACCTGAAGCACTACTTTAGTTAATGGGGCCTCCTGCTGCCTCTGCGCCGCCGAAGCACGATTTCTGTTCTCATCCTGAAGCAAAGTTCTTAACCCAAGGTACTATTTCTGGGTTAGCGGAGTCTGTAACCTGAAGCGTATGTAACCTGAAGTGTATGTAACCCGAGGTACCACTGTACTGCAAAAAAATTCACAGCCAAGCTGAAATCGACTTTTATACATTCAGGAAAATCTATTCTCAAGACCGCTTCTTACTTAAGGTGTTTCTTTTGCATTGTTTTCAAACCAATCTTCAGTTGTTGTTTTCGCACTGTCTTAAAAATTATTTTTAGCAGTTTTTGTGGTGGGTTCATATATTGCCTTGAGAAACATGTGAAATGCAATTAACTAACTAACTAACTAACTAACTAACTAACTAACCGTGGCCATTTTTAAACCGATGATATTCTTAGCATAAGTTGCTATCACAGCCTGATCCATGCAATTTAATGAAAAATAAGTCCCACAGAGTTCACTTGACTTAGTCCCAAGTAAGTGTTTATAGCACTTTAACTCAACAAAACAGCATGACCCTAAACCATTCAGGCTGTGTTTTAAGAGTTTTAGGGGAGGCACTTCTCGTAGCCCTGTTGCTGAGTGAGACATGTCGTGTCAGCACAAGAGAGGGCCTTTTTGGTGGCGGCACCTTCTCTTGATTGTGGAATGTCCTGCTCTCCGTTGTCACTGCATAAGCTGAAGACACATGTCTTTATCCAGACTTCTGCAGCCACTTTCACAGGGTTTTGAATCAACCGGATGTAATTTTGTAATCATTCTGTTGCTCTGTTAATATCTCAATTGGGGTTTTAATATGGCTGTTTAGTTATATTTCAGTTCTCATGCATTTCACTGAAGCTTTATTTTTTCTGTAACCCACCCTGGGATCATACATGGATGAAGAGAGGGATAGAAGCTGAGTAAATGAATAAATAGAACCAGAAACAGTGGAATGCCCTCTGACCCCACAACAAGCAACTGTTCTGTAAAAACATGACAACCTTCACTTTTCATTTCAAACCAGAACAAGCTTCTAGACCTCTTTGTTCTAACACACACACACACACAAACACACAGACAATTAGTGCTAAAATCTGAGAAACTGACAGCCTGAATCTGTCCATGATTAGTCAGAAGCAAGTCCCGCAGGTCTCAGCAGGATTTAGTTCCAAATATGTGTGCGAACGCAGCCTCTGGAAGGACTGGGGGAAGCCTGAAGTTAAATCAGTTATTCACAATCCCAGTCCACCCCTTTGCCATCCTCAAGTTCCTCCCCCCCCCCCTTATTATAAATCTCTTTTGAAGTTTTTCCCCTTTTTATTTATTTTATGAAATAAATAAAAATATATGAGCAACCCCCCCCTAAAAAAAGGCAATGCACATTTGGTTTCAGAATGATTTTTTTTTAAAAATCGTATACAAGCATGTGTAGATTTAGCTAGTGACTAATCAATTAATCAAGCAAAGCTCATTTAATCAATTGACTTTTAAATCAGGTGACAGCGCCGCAATGCATCAGTTTCCTGGGAGGTCGCTGCATTTTGGACATTTAACCCCCTTTCCTTTGCATGCTGCGGGGGGGGGGGATTGCCATGTTCTGGGACATGGGCAGCCTCTTTTTGCATCCACACAGATAGGTACGTGGCTTGCGCCAGAGAGTGTTAGATCCTGATGCTTTTCTCAACAGGGGTACCAGCTTGAATAAAATATTGGGGGGCCCAGGTAAGCCCCAGCCCTCAAAATCGATCACATGACACAGTGCACGCACATCATTTGAATGGCAATGCCCATCATGTTGTGGGCAGGGCTGCTTCCTCAAATATTTTTTATTTTTTTTGGGGGGAGAAGACCCCTTGGCCCCTAAGAGTTGGCTCCTATGCTTCACGAGGTTCCAGAATTTGTGAGCCCCAGCAGACAAGTACCTGCAGAGGAGAGAGAGAGAGAGAGAGAGAGAGATCGAGATCCAGCAACCTTATGATCTCTAGAAACATAAGTGATTCTCCTGGCTTGTCTAGAGCAACCCACCCCCCCTTTCTAGACCCCCGCCGTTTTATACTTTCCACCTCTCCCCCGGCAGGGTTCGCCTTCCCAGACTGGGCCTACAAGCCAGAGTCGAGCCCCGGCTCTCGCCAGATCCAGCTGTGGCATTTCATCCTGGAGCTTCTGCAAAAAGAAGAATACCAGAACGTCATCGCCTGGCAAGGGGACTACGGCGAGTTTGTCATCAAGGACCCGGACGAGGTGGCCAGGCTGTGGGGAATCCGTAAATGCAAGCCCCATATGAACTACGACAAGCTGAGCAGGGCCTTGAGGTGAGGCACTGGGTGGGCACTGGGAGGAACTGGGACGCCCTGCGGCGCCGGACCCGGACAGTTTCAGCACTTTCGCTGCAGGACAGCGCCTCGGGCGGCAGGATCCGCGGGCTTCTGCGCTGTAGCGCCACAGCGCCCTCTAGCCCTGCGCTGCAGCATTGCCGCCTATTCTGGTTGAACGGGGGTTTTGAAACCTGTCTAGTTCTCCAACTGCTTTGGAAAACCACTTCCAGGGTGAATTTATGTTTTTATATTTCTTTATTCCTTCATACTTACAGTGCGATAATGTTCAATCAGGGCAGGCATTTGAGTGGGGGCCAGGTGGGGGAACTTCCCCGAGTCCTTTAAATAAAACCACTAGAGTTACCTATTGGTTAAAAAGTTTGAAACTGATTAATTTTATAACTAACTGATTGGTTATTGATTAAATTTAAGGAGTCATACATGACCTAAAGAAACAGTTACATGTCTTGCTGCTTTGGAGATTCTAAAGGAAGGAGATAGTTTCAATTAAATGTATGATAAGTTATAATTTAACCGTTGTACTTACAGGTAGGTAGCCGTATTGGTCTGCCGTAGTCAAAACAAATTAAAAAATTCCTTCCAGTAGCACCTTAGAGACCAACTAAGTTTGTTACTGGTATGAGCTTTCATGCGCATGCACATGTATCTGAAGAAGTGTGCATGCACATGAAAGCTCATACCAATAACAAACTTAGTTGGTCTCTAAGGTGCTACTGGAAGGAATTTTTTTATTTTGTTTAGAATTTAACAGATCCAGGAAGCCAATTGCACCATTCATGCCCCATTTCTCTGCAGGAGGTGGAGGGGCTGGCCATAACTTGAGATGGAGGGCCTAGTGGGATTGTCTTTCTATATCTCCTCCTTCTTCAGTGACAGAAATCTCCAGGTTGACCAAGTTGGACCATAGAAGAATTACGTACAGAGCTATTTGATTTCTCCCAGTCTGCCGACAGCCCTGGTGTAAAAGGAACCCATTAAAGGGTGTGTGAAAATGTACACGAGCAAAATTAAAGGGGATTTGTTGCCTCTTAACATGCTTTAGTTAATCTCCAGTATTCACAGAGTAGGTTAATTAAAGAATGGTGAGAGGATGCCCCCTACCTGCGCATGATTATGCATGAAGTAGGAAGTCTAATCCATAGAAGATATTGGGCAGTGTTCAACCAAGTTTCACTGAGAGTAGTGCCACATAGCAAGCCCACTGTGAAACTGAAGGGATTTTAGGTCTCTGTGTGTTCTTTCCATTTGATGCTTTAAAAAGTTGAACACTCCACCATTCCTGCCTGACCCAAGCAAAGCTTGTGATCCTGCTCAGAGGGTACAGAAGGCAACCTTCTGCATGCAGTGGCTTTCAGCATTGCCAGTAATGTGATGGGTATGTCAGGCAGTGGGCAAGAAGGAGTGAGTGAGTCATTTGTTCAAATCCCACCTCAGCCATAATCGCCCTGGGTGGGCAAAGGCACACTCCTTTGTTGTCTCCAGACAGATGCCAACCAAAATGGCACCATCACTCAGCCTCACATCTGTGATGTGGACAGGATAATACAGGCCTGCTTTTCAGGTCTGTGGTCTGTGGTAAGGGGAACTGAGATAACAGAGCTGCGGTTGTCTTGGAATGCCCTATATTAATGCTAAGTTCTAACACCACACACACACACACTGCAACATACCCTGATTAATTCTGCAACATCTTTCTTTATTTTATTTGTTTGGAAGTTATTTTTCAGTTTTCAAAATAACAGCGGATATAAACTGCTGGTGGCAAAGCATCATCTATAAAAAGAGGCATTCTCCCCGTGCAGGAAAGGGGTGCTTACGAAAGACATACACATTTATATCATTTAGAAACAAAGAAAGTACTATTAGTTTGCTCACTGGCAAACTTAATCCATCAGCTGATTATTAAAACTGATACGATTCATCAGTTAGATTTCTGCAACATAGGCAACTGGACTAAGGCTGCAGTTTCAACACATCCCTACCTGGAAGTAAGCCCCATTGAAAACAACGCGACTTACTTCTGAGTAGACATGTATAGGATTGCACTTTGTAAGTATTTTTTACTATGTGTAATACTGCTTTCACATGCAGTCATGCAACATACCCAGTTCCTTACATTATTCCCAGGACTTTATCAAATTATTGAGATGAGAAGGGGTGCTTTTTATTCCCTGTTCCTTCACCTACCTCTCCTAAACACTACTAAAACCCACAAGAGCTTTGCTATCATCCTCTCCCAGTAGCCTCTCTGTGTAATTGATCGACAGCGATATTTGTTATTGCTTATTAATTAACTGCACCTCTCTGGCCACTTGAGATTCCACCTCCCTAATTAATATTTATGAGGAGCTAAGTGCTATTGACGCTTCCTATTAACTGAGCCCAGGAATTCGTCTCTGCTCTGCCCAGTAAATAAATGCTGAAGACTCCCTGATAACCCACGCTCCCTCCCCAGGGCACCAGTTTAAGGAACGCTCCGAGATTTATTGCTAGCATAGAGCTGGGTGACATGTTACATCTCACCAGGGGGCGCTCTTTGCTTGGAAGTGGAGCCAGTCCAATTCCCCCTAATAGGCCACTAAGGGGATGAAATTTGTTGTTGCCTGCAGAGGGCGCTGATTCCTAAGTCAGGGCAGATGCCAATGTCACAAGTTGGCGCCAAGAGCATTTGTGATGTGATTTAATATAGTACAGTTTTTCATTAAAAATAAAATAAAAACTTCTCTCGAATTCTGGAGAGGACGCTTGAAATCTTGGAAGGTGATGCACCTCGGGTTCTTTTGAAAGGACAACAATATTTTTTGCATAATAAACCCCTGTGTAGATGGTCCTGCAGCTCAGCTGTTCTTCAATGGATTTTTCACCAACTCCACAGCAATGTTCTATATTGTGCTAATCCTCATCCTCCTCTTGACCAGCACTAGCAGAAAAATTAAACAATGAAGTAAACACTGCAAGTCATAGAATAGAGAAACAGCGCACGTGTGCTCTATTTGCATAATTTCTGCAGGTTGCAGAATTCATCATTTTGGGGTGCAGAATTCAGATTGCTTAGAGGATTATTTTTATTATTATTTCATTTTTGCATTGACTGCACACAGTCCTGGTTACCACTAAAGTGGTACCTCGGGTTACATACGCTTCAGGTTACAGACTCCACAAACCCAGAAATAGTACCTCGGGTTAAGAACTTTGCTTCAGGATGAGAACAGAAATCATGCAGCAGTGGGAGGCCTGTGGAACCTGAGGTTAAGATCAGTTTCAGGTTAAGTCGGTGGAAGAAGATGGGAAGAAATTTAAAGACTACTTAGAGAAACATTGTAAAATTAATGAATGTTAGAAAGATGTTGGAATGAACTTATGTGGTTTGAGCAGAAATGTTATAAAGGATTAGGAAAAAATAGACTGTTAATTGGTGAAACGAGGGAAAGTAAAGTTATATTATATTAAGATAAATTACAGGACAAAAATTGGAAAAGATGGAAAGGATTTGCTGAAATAGTTAACTGAACTAGAATACAAAAAAGGGAGGTGTGAGGAGGTCAGGGAAACAAGCTAACGAAAGATAAGTTATGGGAAGATTCGATGTGTTGGTTTTTTTTTGTTTTTTTCAAATGATATTTATTGAATTTTTTTTTTAAAACACACACACATAAAAAACAGTAAAAACATAAACAAACAAACAAACAAAAACAAAAACAAGTATAAATTCAAACCATAATTTCTAATCCTAATTTCACCGAGCTCCTCACACCTCTCCCTTCTGTATTTTAATCTCATTTATTTTATCAGCAAATCCATTCCCACATTTCCCATAATTTTCATTAATTTCGTTCTTTTCTCCCTAAATCAATTCCCCTGTAAACCCCTAATTTTTAAACCCATATCTTTTTAGCCTTCATTAATTTTATAATATTTATTAAGATAGTCTTTAAACTTCTTCCAATCCTCTTCCACTGTCTCTTTGTCCTGATCTCGGATTCTGCCCGTCATCTCTGCCAGTCCCATATATTCCGTCATCTTCATCTGCCATCTGCTGTGGTAGCATACATTAAAAAAAATCTGTCCTTCTTTGACACCACGTGGCTTACCATACCCAGGAGAAAGGCTTCTGGTTTCTTCAGAAAAGTATACTTAAATACCTTTTTCATTTCATTATATATCATTTCCCAGAAAGCCTTAATCCTTGGGCATGTCCACCAGAGGTGAAAGAATGTACCTTCATTTTCTTTACATTTCCAACATTTATTATCTGATAAGTGGTATATTTTTGCAAGCTTGACTGGGGTCATGTACCACCTATAGATCATTTTCATAATATTCTCTCTCAAGGCGTTACATGCCGTGAATTTCATGCCGGTGGTCCACAACCTTTCCCAGTCAGCAAACAAAATATTATGACCAATGTCTTGAGCCCACTTAATCATAGCTGATTTCACTGTTTCATCCTGCGTATTCCACTTCAACAGCAAGTTATACATTTCTGACAAATTCTTAGTATTGGGTTCTAGCAACTCTGTTTCCAGTTTTGATTTTTCCACCTGAAAGCCCATTTTCCTATCCAGTTTATAGACCTCCAATATCTGATAATAATGAAGCCAATCTCGGACTTTGTCTTTTAGATTCTCAAAACTCTGCAACTTCCATTTGTCACCCTCCTGTTCTAAGATTTCACAATATTTTGGCCAGTTAGCCTCCATATTAAGTTTTTTCAAAGCTTTTGCCTCCATTGGTGACAGCCACCTTGGAGTTTTATTCTCCAGCAAATCTTTATATTTCATCCAAACATTATATAATGCTTTCCTAACAATATGGTTTTTAAAACCTTTATGCGCCTTAACCTTGTCATACCACAAATATGCATGCCACCCAAAAGAATTATTGAATCCTTCCAAGTCCAAAATGTCTGTGTTCTCGAGAAGCAGCCAGTCTTTTAACCAGCAAAAAGCTGCTGATTCATAATAAAGTTTCAAATCCGGCAGGGCAAATCCCCCTCTTTCCTTTGCATCAGTTAAAATCTTAAATTTTATCCTGGGTTTTTTGCCCTGCCAGATAAATTTAGAAATGTCTTGCTGCCAACCCTTAAAACAGTCCATCTTGTCCACAATTTGCAAAGTTTGAAACAAAAACAACATTCTAGGCAATACATTCATCTTTATAACCGCTATTCGACCAGACAAGGAAAGCTTTAAGTTTGACCAAATTTCTAAGTCTTTTTTCACTTGTTTCCAACATTTCTCATAATTATCTTTAAATAAGTTGATATTTCTAGCTGTCATGTTGATCCCCAAATATTTTACACTCTTAACCACAGTTAAGCCTGTCTCGTTCTGAAACTTCTCTTTCTCAGTATCTGTTAAATTTTTCTCTAATACCTTAGTTTTTAACTTGTTTAATTTAAACCCTGCCAGTTGACCAAATTCTTGCATCAGTTCCAAAACTCTTTTAGTACTAGATTCTGGCTCTTGTAATGTAAGTACCAAATCATCTGCAAAAGCCCTCAATTTATATTGTTTCGCTCCGACCTGAACCCCTTTAACCAACTGGTCCTTTCTTATCATATTTAACAAAACCTCCAGGACCGAAATAAAAAGTAGCGATGTGTTGTTTTTTTAATGGATTTTAATTTTCTGTTTTTGTATTTTCTTTCCCCCCTTTTTTTTCTTATTATGATGTGTTGTTTTTGATGTTGTTTAATATGATGTTATTACTTTTTCTTTTTGTAACCTTTAAAACCTTAATAAATATTATTATTATTTTTTTAAAAAGAACAGTTTCAGGTTAAGAACGGACCTCCAGAACAAATTAAGTTCTTAATCCGAGGTACCACTGTATTTAGTTGTTGGGACTCATGTTTCCTACTGAGTGTGAGGACTGGCACAACACCAAATCCTTTCACGCTCTGCTTCATGTTTGACTAATTGGAACAAAAAAACCTCTTCTCCCTTTGATTCTCTCTTCGTTCCACATGTTGGGTGCTGCCATACATTGCTTCACAACTGCAACGCGCAGTGTGGAATTTGGTATCGGGTAGTGCAGAATCCAGCTTCCTGGAATTCTTAAGATTTATTCCTCTTCTCCTTTTAAAACTGCAAGTTTCTAGTCCTCATGGCCTTTGTCGTGTGTGTGAAGCCATGTTTGGCAAAATATCAGAAGCTCTTCTTGCGGGTTGCAGATGCTGAGCAGGCCTGTCCGTTAACTGGGTTTGTGATTTCACTCTCTGCAAAACTCAGCTCTTGCCTTTCCCTTCCCCTCCCCGCCCCCCCGGCTAATAAGAAAACTAATACTTATAATACTACTGCAGCTAATAATAATAATATCCAAGGAGCTCAAGGTTGTGCACCTCTTTCTTTGCCTCTTTTATCCCTACAACAATACTGAGACATAGGTTAGACTGAGAGATAGGTAAAGGTAAAGGGACCCCTGATCATTAGGTCCAGTCGTGGCCGACTCTGGGGTTGCGGCGCTCATCTCGCTTTATTGGCTGAGGGAGCTGGCATACAGCTTCCGGGTCATGTGGCCAGCATGACTAAGCCGCTTCTGGTGAACCAGAGCAGTGCACGGAAATGCTGTTTACCTTCCCGCTGGAGCGGTACCTATTTATCTACTTGCACTTTGACGTGCTTTTGAACTGCTAGGTTGGCAGGAGCAGGGACCGAGCAACGGAAGCTCACTCTGTCGCGGGGATCCAAACCACCCACCTTCTGATCGGCAAGTCCTAGGCTCTGTGGTTTTAACCCATAGCGCCACCCGCATCCCTAGACTGAGAGATGGTGGCTTGCAAACTGTTCCTCGTTGGGTATAATGGTTAAGTGGGGATTTGAACCTGGATTTCTCCAGTCTTTGCAAAACAAATGGTTCCATTGTATGAAAACAAACCACATAAAATTTCACTGGCTTTTGATTTGGCCTGGCTATCTATTCACTGGACTAGTCTTCGTTTTAACCACAGAATATTTGCAGGCCTTTGTTGTAAGGTAGCCTCTCCTGGTTCTGGTCAGCAGCTGCCAACGCAGATTTGCACATTGTGGGAATGTTCTGGGGTGCAGGAGAGGATATATTGACTAATTATATCCTTATCCAACTTGTACTAACAAGTTCCCAAAATATCAGCAGAGTTTATAGACATTCCCCTTTAAGTTCGCAACGGTAACGCTTGCACAGGTTCGCTAGAACCTCTATAATAATTACTCTGGTAATTTCCCCTTTGTTCCCTCTTAAAATACAAGACACGACACAGTCTTTATAAAAGTATAAAAGAGTTTACTCACGTTCTGTTCACAATATGATCCCAGAAGGTAGGCAGGCTTAAAAAGGTTACATACACTTAGAAACTATCTTATAGGAAGATAGTACTGTCCTCTCTTGGCTGAGAGCCAAGAGGGCATGTTGCTCCTTCAGAAGATGAAGATGGCAGAGAGGCAAGAGGCAAGAGAGAGAATGGCTGCCTGCCCTGTGCTTTTATCATTACCTGCACAGGTGAGGCCACACCCACCTCTGGTCACATGCGGAGGAAGTCCGTCCCCAGGAAGTTTACCTGCTTTCTGGACAGACATCCCTCCCCATGTTCTAATATGTACACTCTAGGAATGTTGTCATTGACTGCTCCTGTGTTTACATCCCACACACATCCCACAATGACGCTTTAGCGGCCTGGGGATTTGTAGCCACCCTGCTCGCTCCTGGCTCACCTGGCCCCTTGCTTCTTTCCCTGCCAGGTACTATTACAACAAACGGATCTTGCACAAGACTAAGGGCAAACGCTTCACCTACAAGTTCAACTTCAGCAAAGTGGTCCTGGTGAACTACCCTCTCTTGGACATGGCTGCCAACTCCCCGTTTCTGCTGGCTCAGAACCCTTTCAATGGGAGCAACCATGGGGCAGATTGTGCCCCTCTGACCCCTGAGGTATGATGCGGGAAAGAGGGAACCACGTCTGTTTTTAAAGAGGGTATGTGTTGAGGGTGTATCACGCCGTTTACTCCCCTTCAGAGCACATTTCAGCTCAGTCGTGAGCAGTGGTGTAGCGTGGGGGGTGCAGGGGGGGCCGGCCGCACCGGACGTAACATCTGGGGGTTAGGATTAGGGGGCGCAAATCCACGGGATAGGGGGCGCAAATCCACGGGTTAGGGGGTGCAAAATTACTTGCCTTGCCCCGGGTGCTGACAACCCACGCTACGCCACTGGTCGTGAGCAGGGCTTCTGATGTCAGAATGTTGTGCTGCAATAGCACCAAGGAGCATGTGCAGAGTGGCCATTTCTACCCCACTTTTTCCTTTTTTAATATTTCAGCCCACAGGGCCAGGATGGTCAGATCAGGAGGCAGCGAGATCAGCCACTTACCATTTGAGCCCATGCATCTACGTAGCTTATTCATTCCCTTTTCTCTCCCCCCTAGACCCTGCAAAGCCTCTTCTCCAGCCCCCGTTTGGGGGACCCGGCAACCCGCACCCCACTCTTCGAACGCCAAACTGAGACAGAGAAGCTCAGACTGGACGCGACCTTCCCTTTTCTGGGGTCAGGTGAGAGCAAGCGGTTTATCCTCTACCTTTCCAAAATAATAAAAATTAAAATGTGGGAAAGCTATGCTTTAAAGGGCCCCCTGACTGTTAGGTCCAGTCGCAGACAACTCTGGGGTTGCTGCGCTCATCTTGCTTTATTGGCCAAAGGAGCCGGCGTACAGCTTCCGGGTCATGTGGCCAGCATGACTAAGCCGCTTCTGGCAAACCAGAGGAGCACACAGAAACGCCGTTTACCTTCCCACTGAAGTGGTACCTATTTATCTACTTGCACTTTGATGTGCTTTCAAACTGCTAGGTTGGCAGGAGATGCTTTCAAGGTAGGGATCCCTAATTATTATTTTTGCTGCTTCTTTATTTTGGTGTTTTTTTTAAAGAACTCCCCAAAAAGGTGATTGCCTCTCTTTCCATATTGCTATGATTCACACCAAAAGGGTAATATGAAAATATCACAACAATGAATTGGGATTTCAGCAAACCCAACATGGACTGGTTGCTCACACCTCTTCCCCCCCCCTTCTCCCCCACAGGTGTTGCCGGATATACAAAGCCCCCCAGTTTGCTGACTCCATATGGCAGGAACGCTTCCTTCCCAGATTACCCCTGGAATTTTAACCCTTACCTGTCCAGCTCTTTCCCCCTGAACAGCTCCAAATTGCCCGCCTCCCTGTACTCCCCACACTTCTACCCCAACCCCCTGTCTGGGTCATTAGCCCAGCTTCCAGCACCCATTTCACTACTGCCGGGAGATAGCACAGAGCGGGCTGCAGCCCTGGGGGGCGGCTCCGTCCCTCGCCTCTGTCTCCCTCCCCATGGCATGACCCTGCCCCTCCGCGGCGCTGGGAATGCGGCTGGCGAGCGTGAGAAGGAGCTGCTGGGTCCCAGGGCCCAGAGCCCTTCAGGGGGGCGGGGGGCCAAAGAGGACCCTGGCTCTGATTCCGAGTTGGAGATCACAGATCTAAGTGAATGCAGCTCAGAGAACGAAGGCTGTGATTTCAGCCCCGACAGCTTGGAGGCGATAGAGAGCCAGGTGCAGAATTACAAGCGGCTGCAGACAGAGCGGACGGCAGGGGCAACAGCCAGCAAGCCGGAAGGGGTGGCAGAGGCCAGCCTGGGCACTGCCAAGGAAGCGAAAAGTCTGCCAGGCAGCTGAACGCAAACATCATTCGGAGCCCCAACTGCTGGTCCCTCTCCAGTGTAGCCAGATTCTTAAGGAGAGTTTAAAGCAAAGGAAAGAAAACGAAACCTACCCCCATTTGTTTGATGTCTCTATTTTTATAGGAAAATTTTATTCATTGATTATACTGAGTCTAATTCCCCAAAGCACCCTCACTTTCTGCTCCCCGTTCCCTTCACCCTGGGCTGGAATACTCATCCCTTCCCTTCTCAACTTCATCAATGGAGGGCCTTGTCTTCACATTCCTGGGGAGGCCCAGATTGGGGCAAAAAGTCTTTCTGGAAGAAAGGGACGAAGGCTCAGGGCAGGCAGCCGTGGCAGAGATTGGGGGGGGGGGGCTGTGAAACTCCAGATCTTCTTGGACTCCCAGCTCACAGCAGCCCATATGACCGATGGTCAGGGATGATGGGATTTGCAGTCCAGCAACACTTAAGACTTGAGAGCTGAAAGTGTCCTCTTCATCACCTCTTCCAATACCTAGGGAAGAGATACCTCCATGCACTTTTGATCACAATCTGCCTCAGCTCTCCCTCCCTAGACCAGTCCCATTAAACCTCCTGGACCGGCCAGCTCCACACATCTCTGAAAATTCCCACAGGCTACGTTCATCCCTTTCAGTGCACCTGCCACCCCATGAAATTCTTTTGACCTATTTATCAGCCAGGTTTCTAGAGACAACCAGCTTGCCGCTGTGGCTGGCACAAGACATTCTGGTGCTTCAGCAAAGAACTCTCAAACGCCCCTCCTCACGCCGGGAAGTTCTCCTGCACAAGCCTTGTTGATATGAAGTGCAGGATCTTTTCTCACCCGACATAATTTCTTGGATCAGATTTCTGCCTGCTTCCCACCATTACCGATGCCTTTAATTGGCTGGTCACAATCTGGGGCTGCCCCAAGTGTGCTGTGAAGGTGTCTTCAAAAAGGTCCAGCCAGAAAACATCCCTTCTGAAGTCCAAGTAGTCCAAATACCACCATTCCTGTGTTGCTGCTCTACACCTGATAGTTTAAGGTGCAAATGTAGGTCGTTGCAAACTGGAATGCAGCAAAACGTGTTTATTGACAGGGTCCTCGCAGCTAGGTTGAGAGCGCTCCTGCAAGCCAACACGGTTCCAAGTTTCCGGTGTTCTCCAGAACCTACCAACCTGATTTCCAGGTCCCAAAATTGTGGGGAGGAACTTGAAAATCCAGGCCCACTCCAAAATACAGGGAGTTGTATGATGGGAGACGGACTGAAACCCTTTTTTACCCACCCCTGACTTTCGAAGTGCAATATTGTCTTGTCATGCTCTGGTGTGACCCTCTGTAAAAAAAACAAAAACAAAAAAATTCCCCCTCCCACGCCTCACCTGTGTGCTCGTGTCCCCGTGTTTTAAAAGAAGAAAAAAACAACTGTATTTGTGTGGTTGATATGAAGACGCTGTTTAACCCGACCCCTATGTTTTCTCTTTCCTTTTTGTAAATACTATATTAATTTATGGAGTGTGTAAAGAAAAGAAAAAAACAGATGGGAAAGAATTTTACCCCAGCACATCGCTGGCCTCTAAAGCAATAAAATATCTATTCGTCACTTGAGTCTCTGCTCACAGGCAAAAGGGAATGGATGAATAAAGGGGGTGGCTCATGGATGAGAGGCCAGGAACCAACAAGGTGGCAGTTTGAAGCCTGACAAGTAGATCACTTAACAAAGGAGCAAAGGAAGAGATTTAACAGTATAGGCACCTGCGTCCCATTCAGCTCAGTGGCATTTACTCTCAGGTAAGTGGGAAGGGATGAGTGACTCTTTCAATCCCGAGGGCTACATTTCTTCATGAGAAACTGTCCAGGGCCGGCACAGGCAAACTCGGCCCTCCAGATGTTTTGGGACTACAACTCCCATCATCCCTAGCTAACAGGACCAATGGTCGTGGATGATGGGAATCGTAGTCTCGAAAACATCTGGAGGGCCGAGTTTGCCAGTGCCTGGTCTAGGAGCTGCCTGCAACTGAAGGGGAACGATTTAAGTTCTTCCTTCTGCGCAGCAGGCTATAATTTCAAGTTACACAAGAGTCACGTGTTCCATGTGTGCACAAAACAAAGGCAAGCAAAACGCACCATCATAACTGAAGGGCACATTGCGTCCAGGCAAAATCGTAAGAGTCAGAAGGGATCCCCCCTTAATTGGCCAACCCAATGCAATAAATGAGACACGAAATGCAAATACACGCTGTATTCCAACCACAAAGGCCGCTGCGATTAATATAGCTTTTAATTTGGCATCTTTTACAAAAGTTATCTTTGGTTCAGTCTCTTCTTCGCCTCTCCTGCACGTACCTGTAACCCTCTTGTAACATACAAAAAGCCTCCGATTTCTCTCTACGTAAGGTGCGGGAAGGAGGGGCCCACGACTCCTGTGCTCAGATAAGCAGGAGGGTTGTGGAACCCAGGATCCCTGCTCTTCCCTTCTACCCCGTCCTTATACAGAGTGGAAACTCACCTGATCTCCCCCACCCTCTGGCGAGGAAACATTTCTCTCTTCTTCCTTCTTCTGGCTAGTATTTTCACTGCAAACCTCATATAAAACCGTTGCCAGGCAGAGGGAACCACACAGAGCTCAATCCTCAACTGAACTCTAGGAAAGCAACCTCCGAGCTCAAGTTGAGAGCATTCTCAAGACAGCTGACCACCGATTAGCTACCCCGTGGTTAATTCACATGATTCAGAGGAAGATCAAGCAACAACAGCAGAAGTTCCCATTTGTGCCCCAGGCCAACCGCGAGTCTATAGACCCAAACTGCTCTTGAAATCCAGTTCGTGACGGAGGCGGCACTCCAGGTCATGAATCCAGAATGCTAAAAAGGCACAGATTGTAAGAATTGCACTCATAAGCATTGGCTGTTTTTTTTTTTTGGGGGGGGGGGTTGAAGAGGGGATTTTATGCTGCCTGGAAAAAAAAGTTTAGGAAGTCAAGCTTCTTCCTTAAATTTTCCTTAACTAGTTGTGCCCCAGACAGGGCAGTGCAGAACTTGCGTTTCTCATCTTTCCTAGGTGGGGGTGGATGGGTTACGACAGCAGGGCAGTGGCCAATACAGAATCCTTCAGATGTTGCTGGACTCTAGCTCCCATCATCTCCAGCTGAGGCTGCTGGGAACTGGGAGTCCAAAATGGAGGGCGCCACACTGCAGGGAAAAGCCATAAGTAAGTGCGGCACTTTTGCATGTGTGGTACAGCAGCAGCAGGTGAACTAATCCATAGCGCACCATCTTGAGAATGTCTCACGAAAGTACAAAACAGCGATGGTAAAAGACGTGAAAGCAGATCCCGGGGGATTTTATCCCCCCACCCCACCCAGCCAATGCTTTGACATTTTGCACTTTAGAATTTTTATTCCATTTTCTTTCTTTCTTTTAAGTGTGACTTTAAAAAAAACACCTCATCTGACTGCAACGGGTTTGGCAGGGGCTATTATACATTCCATAATACTGGGAAGCTGAGAAGGTCACACTCTTTCTTCTCCGAATATACTGGGTTAGGCTCTTTGTACAGTAATAAGACAAAACCCCCTAAAGACTAATATATATAATATCACTCTATATAAAAAAAAAACAACCTCTGGGTTCTTCTTTGCTTTTAGCCCCAGCTGGAGGAGTTAAGACTACTCCCTTATGTTCGTATATATATATATATATATAATATCCCAGCAAAATATTGAGTTTTCTTAAACATACAAGCACATTATGAACAAAAAGTATAAAAGGCACTTGGAAGAACTGGAACGTGTGCAATATCTGTGTAGGTCCGTCTCTGAGGACATCAAGTGGGGAGTGGGGGGGGCGCGGCGGCAGGTTTCACTTGACTTTTCCCCCTCACCTCAACCCTTAGGTCTGCTACCTATCCTCTGGATAAAAGCACCACCTGTGTTTATCCCCCTTGACTAGTTTCGGCAGATGGAATTCTCCCAACCGGAGGTCGGAAACACGCCACAGTTGCTTAGGGAGGACCCACTCCAACCCTCCAGCTGGGCAAAAGGTCCTACAAATAGGAGGTGTCTTGGCTGGGGAGAGTGAGCAGAGTTGCCAGAAGCAGCAGCAAACCCCGACTCTGGGTGCTCAGCAGCCTTCTATAGGTCCAGAGCCCTCTTGCTCCATGCGACAGACCAGCTTTGAGGACAAGTCCCTTCCATACACAGCCAAAGGGGGATCAGGGGTAGGAGGAGGAACGGGCACACACCTCACCAGTCCACACTCAATTCCTGCAAAATACTGCAAAAGGCCAATAACCCCAACACTTGAAGAGGCCCCCACTGACTTACTGATATGGCTCCACCTGCTGTCGCTTCCATAAAACAGCATGTCACAGAAGGGCAGCCAAGGGATTGTGCATTAATTACATTTATGGCAGATGAGACCCCCAACCCAGGACCTTGTGGTTTCACTTTCATATTCTACATCTGTAGCACCCTGTGGCTAAAAGCAGCTTTTATAATGCTACACGGTGCTGGGAATAACCTGGTCAGCAACACCGAGTGAAAGGCAACCCCGATTCCAGATAACGTGTGGGCAAATGCGATCTAACTGCTCAGCTGATCCTTGGTATATACATTGTTGGGTATCGAACCCCGAGATTTCTCAGGAATTCCTAAAGAAAGCAGGGATGTGGTGAGAAAGAAGCTTTGTGGAGGAGGTTGGCTGGGATTTTGCTTTGCTGGCAGGAGCTTGCGTTTTAATAATAAAGTAAATCTTTCCACCCCTGCAATGGCGTTTCTGCACACAGCCAAGTGAAGGAGGTTGCTGGCCAAGTCTTCCGGGTCTCCCTTGAGTTGGGACAAGGGCAGGCTAGAAGGCTCACATGAAACTGCACCCGGCTAGGTTAAGATCAAGCGGCGTTTCCAGGGAGCTTGCCTGGCACTACTGATCTCGTTGGGGGAAATCTCTTGAGAAGCATTTCCAGGGAACACCAGGGGTCTCCCTTGATCCACCGCTGGAACGCTACCTTCAGACTTCAAGCTCATCTCATAACACAAGACCCATTTTCCCCTGCCTTCTCCTCTCTTCAGAAGGTGGTTATGGCACTGACGTTGTAGCTGGCCTTCTGTTAGGTTGTGAATCCAGCTGTGAGGGGTCACCCTGCAAGGAGAGACCAGTCTTCTGGTGGCTGGGTTTGTGTCGGGGAGAGAACCAGCTCAAGTTTCAGGGCAGCTGATGCAGTTTGCATGCAAACCCAAAGCTTTTCTGCTGTGTGCTTGTGAGTGTGTGTGTCTCAGCTGAATTGGTGCCAAAACGAAAACACTGTGTGGAATGGCAAGGTAGCAAGGGGCCAAGGGATGGAGGGAGACAGCTTGGGCAGGGCTGCAGATGTGAATAAATGAGGCAGGAAAAGGATAAAAACGCATTCCAGAAAAGAGGGGCGTTTCTGGGGACAGGGAGATGAGTAAAGGCAAGGGAAACCAAGTGAAGTGAGTTAAAGATTTGCCTCCCCATGAAACCGCAGTGATTGCTGCTGCTGCTGGCGCCAAGCGCTTCCTTTTTAAAAGGATCAGATGCCTATCTGGAGGGTTAGATCCACGTGTGAGGATATACTGTAAGGCAAGCTTATACCACCAGGATGATTGACAATTTGAGGAGGGGCTCGATATTGCTATCGTCATACCCTCCTTGCAAACCTTCCCTGAGATTATTTGGCTGGTCACTTTTGGCAGAAAGGAGGTCAAGTTTGATGTCTCCAGCAGTTATGTTCTGAATAGGTCCGTGGAGCCCAGAAGCCTACAAGCGCCTTGCACCCAACCCCAACCCCATCATCTTTGGTCCACTAGACAGCTGCCACAGGGACCCGATTCCTTAATTCGCCTCTCTTTGGAACAGACACCACAAATTACTCCCATAGCTAAAGAAAAAGCTGACCCCCCCAAGAGACCTTTATGGCCTGATGACATAGCTAACCCCACCCCTCAGGAAGGGTTTGACCCCTTACTCACATGCAGTTCCGCAGCCTCTAAATATGGCCCCCTATAGCGTGGTCTAGGTAGAATATATATAAAATATATATTTATAACCCTGGAATCTTTCCCTGCATTATAAATCCTCTATACAAAAAGCAGTGTAGGCCGCACTTGGTTGCTGGTGTTGTTTGAGGAGGAACATCTGGCTGGAGAGAGCGGTTGGCAAAAAAGATCCCTTTTCCTCCCTGTGAAAGACAGGCCTGGAGAGGGGGGAGAAGACACAGAAAGCCATTAAGACGACAGTGAGAATGGGGCAGCAGAAAGCAGCGGTGTCAGCTCGAGTTTGAAACCGGAGCGGGTGGGGCGGTTTTAAGAAATGGACTTTCCTGGTTTGGAGCCAGAGCTGAAACCCAGACTAAAATTCAGGCCCCGCTCATA
Organism: Podarcis gaigeae; assembly: GCF_964106915.1. NCBI lineage: Eukaryota > Metazoa > Chordata > Lepidosauria > Squamata > Lacertidae > Podarcis > Podarcis gaigeae. Next base: position 80,220,120 of record NC_139684.1, read on the forward strand.
ACACTTGGCAAAACGCCTGCTTACTTGTTCTCCTGCACCTTCTCTGCCCCTTCCCACCCAAGTCTGCCTGGCGGTGGCAGGGAGGAATCGCACAGAGCCCCCCCCCCAAGGCCCTAGAGGCATCCTGGACTGCCAGGAGCCATGGGAAAGACAGTTCCCGTGGCCCCCAATATTCCTAACTACGTTTCACTGGTTCCTGGTTGCTATGGATACATGCCGGGCCTACTAGAGCCTTCCCCCCCTCCTGCCATTCCACTCACAGGCCCCCAACTGCCAGGTACATCTGAGCAAAAAAGGATGGGAAAGGTTAGCAGTTCGGAGAGCAGAGTTTTCTCCTGGTGGGCTGATTCAAAACTGGCTCAACAGGCAGCGAGACCTCCAACAAGCTAAAAACACAGCATTTAAAATAAAAAACACCAAATGGGTAGGATTTACATAAAAGTGGCTTGAGCGATTCCTAAACTCCCCTCAGCGGAGGCACTGTTTTGTCTTTTAAATTAAATCTTGAGGCGCAAACACTTATTTCAAAAACCTGCTTGCTCAGCCATGAAGATCCCAGGCTCATCCTGAGCCAATCGCTGTCTTATCAGCCTAACCAAAGGACACAGGGTGGTGAGAGGAAGCCGGTCAGTCATGCACCGAGTTTTTGGGATACCCCGGACCGAGCCTGTTTCTTCCATTACCTTCTCTGCTTGGCCAAGCCTCATGTGAAACTGGGCGGCTGAGATGGCGTGAGTTTTCCTATCAGCTGCTGCAGGTGCCAATAATCCGCTTCAATTTCCTAGTACGACAGGCAGACAAACAGATTGAGGAAAATATTCATCGAGAGGGCGAAGGAGGGATGTGGGGACAAGCATCCTTCTGGACACTCCCAACTCTCAAGGGTGAGAGGCTTCAACCTTGGCAACCCAGTCGCTCTAGATCGGCCAACGTGGCGCCCTCTGGGTGTTGCTGGACTGCACAGGGACACAGGAAGAGCTGTCTTATACAGAGTCAGACCATTGGGTCCATCTATCTCAGTACTGTCTGCACTGACTCGCAGCAGCTCTCCAGGGTTTAGATTAGGGTCTTTGCTACCCCTCTCCCCAGAATTGCTGGGAAATGAAACCTTCTGTATGCAAAGCAGATGTTCTAACCCACTGAGCTGCAGCCCTTCCCCTCAGGGCAACAGCCCCCTCTCAGACCACTGGGCATGCTGGCTTGGACGGCTGGGAGCTGGAGTCGAAGGACACCTGGAGGGCCACGGGCTCCCCGTTCCTTCTTCATAATAATAATAAATAATAATAATAAATAAATTTTATTTATACCCCGCCCTCCCCAGCCGAGACCGGGCTCAGGGCGGCTAACAACCAATAATAAAAACAAGTTGATTGAAATACAACTTGAAAACAAGATCAAAACACAACATCAAAACACTAAAACATAAAAATGCAGCCTCGTCACGGGAGGAGAAAGGAAAAAGAAAGAAAGAGGGGGAGGGAGTCAAATTGGCTCCAAGCCAAAGGCCAGGTGAAACAACTCTGTCTTACAGACCCTGCGGAAAAAATCAGATCCTGCAGGGCCCTGGTCCCATGAGGCAGAGTATACCACCAGGCCGGAGCCAGTGTTGAAAAGGCCTTGGCTCTGGTTGAGGCTAATCTAACTTCCTTAGGGCCCGGGACCTCTAGGGTGTTGCTATTCATGGACCTTAAGGTCCTCCACGGGGCATAGCGTGAAGGGCTTTAAAGGTCAAAACCAGCACTTCAGTGGCAAGCCCCCTTCTAAAGGTGACCTGGAGCATAAGCTAGGGCTTGCAAGGAATAAATTCTAAAAAGAAGTCCTTCTAGCAGGAGTGTGATGCTGTTAAGAGGGTGGCAGACTAGGACCGGGGAGAGCAGGGCACTGGGTGACCTCAGGTTAAGCCGACGGAAAGCAGCAGCCCTAACTCACAGGGTTGTTGTGGGGGTGAGGTAAAGGGGGAGAGAACCATGTTTGCTGCCTGGAGAAAATGTTGGGACCTAAGTGCAGTGAAATATAACAAAGCAAATCATGTACAGGCATGAAGAGAGACACACACCCCGGCTCTTTGCTTTGTCTAGTGAATAGAACGGGCTCAGCAGATAAGTCTGCAGGCTTCCCATTCATCTCAGCCTGCGTTAAGTTTCTAGTCCTCATGGCTATAGTCCTGGTCTTTCTTCTTTATTTAAAAAGCGGCCAATGGACGAGGGAGAGAGCCATCAAAGGGCGGGCTTCACACCTTCACACACTCCTTCCCTCATTCTCAACACGAGGGCCCATCTCTCTGCCCCTCTTCCCTTTCAAACCCACTGCTTGGAAAAAACACTCAGGCGTTTGCTCCCGCACCTCCCTCCCTCCCTCCCCCATCTTCTGCGCTTTCCAAACGATCTTGGAAATTAATATTCCAGGGCTCGGGTTTAGCTCTGCAAGGAAAGCAAACGGGTGCAAAACTACACAGTAAATTCTGAGCGTGCCACACTGGTGTGTGTGAGTGTGTGTGTGTCTTTGCAACCCTCTCTCACCTTCAGACCCTGGATGGCATCTTCTAGAAGCCGCAGGTGATGCTTCACCCCGTCAGATTGTTGGTGGGTCAGAATTATGGAACTGGATCCTTCCCTATCCAGGTGCTCGGAGCCCCACTCTGGCTCCAAGGGGCCATTAGGCAGACCACCTGCCAAGAGGGAGGGAGGGGAATATATGATTCTATGAAATACTCCCAGCATGCCCCTCTCTCGTCAAGTCCTGGCTGACTTTCCCAGCATCCACCTGGCTCTCAGACCCCCACCTGGATGCCGTCGGCTGCCGTCTGCCTTCGTCCCGTGACCCGCCTCCCATTCCTCTTCCTCTTCTCCCTCGCGGGGGTTCCCGTTCTCCGGCGGATGGTCCACAGGTTCTGCTGCTGGGAAGGCAACTTCGCCTTCTTCCGATACTTGAAGTAGCCTCCTCAGGGCTGATACTGTGAAGGACACAAGACTGGGGTGAGATTCATCTCCTTTGCGAGCCTTGGGGCTGGCGGGGCAGAAGGAATCTCCACAGAGGGGAGGGGAAAGAATGGAGGAGTGGAGGGGGGAATCCTCCGGCGCTCCAGATACTGTTGGACTACAACTCCCATCATCCTTTGCTACCAGCCGTGCTGGCTAGAGGCTGAAATCCAACAGTATCTTGGAGGGCCGCCGATTTCTGCCAGCCCTGGGTTATCTATTTGCTTCATGCAATTTACATACTGCTTTACTGTAAAGACAAACAAACCTCAATGTCGTTTTTTTAAAAAACCCAAAATCAATGATACGCTTAAATCCAGATTAAAACACACGTCAACATTCGACATCAGCCTTCTGCAGCCCTGGCTGGGGCCAATGAGAGTTGCAGCTCCAAATCTCTGGACAGCAGCAATTTTGGGGAGGCTTCTCTACGTGTCTAGATAAGCTTAAAGGTAAAGGTAAAAGTAAAGGTAAAGGTAAAGGGACCCCATACCATTTAGGTCCAGTCACAGACGACTCTGGGGTTGTGGCGCTCATCTCGCTTTATTGTCCGAGGAAGCCAGCGTACAGCTTCTGGGTGATGTGGCCAGCATGACAAAGCCGCTTCTGGCGAACCAGAGCAGTGCACAGAAACGCCGTTTACCTTCCCGCCGGAGCGGCACTTATTTATCTACTTGCACTGCGTGCTTTCGAATTGCTAGGTTGGCAGGAGCAGGGACTGAGCAACAGGAGCTCACCCCGTCGCAGGGATTCGAGCTGCTAACCTTCTGATTGGCAAGTCCTAGGCTCTGTGGTTTAACCCACAGTGCCACCTGCACCCCCTAGATAGGCTTGCCTATGCGTAAATGTTCTTAAGCAGACCCTGGAAAATGCAGAGTTGAAGGTGCCTGCCTGCCTACCATCAAAAGGCAGGGAGTTCCGAAGGAGTAGCGTTACATACTTCTGTCCTGTGCGGCGGATGACAGGGCCCCCTGGCCTACGGGCCGGTGCTTGTGCAAGTTCAGCATGTCGTCCAAGATCTCCTCCGTTGCCTTGCCCAGCTTCGGTCCGCTCACAGGGCTGCGCCCCTCGAATTCAGCCCCTTCCAGCATCCCGTCCTTCTCTCGCTCTGCTTCAGAGTACCAAAAGACCAATCGGACCCCTGCTCTCAAAGAGCCCCTGGATTCCCCTGGCTCTGAGCTCGGTAAGAACCCAGAACTCTTGCTTTGCCCGCTCCAGCTCCTCCTACTGCCTTCCAAACCGCCTGGCCGCAAACTCACCCTCCGAATGCAGGGTCTCCTTGTGGGAGCTGCCGTTCTCCGCCCCGCCCAGCAACCCCTCTGAGTAGCTGCTGAGGGAAAAAGAAGAAGTTGTGAGTGCAGATCTATGCCGGCGGTGGGGAAATGGGTTGCACTGGCAGGCTGGATCCTTCCTTCCCCCCGCACACCCCACGAGACAGCCCTTCCAGTGTCAGGGAGCCAGCCAGCAATAAATCACACTGAGTAAGTGAAGTTAACTCTTTATAAGAAGAAACAAGGCCTGGTCAGAGGAGCCAGGCCTCATGAGCACAGCAACTCTTCTTGGTGGGTCTTGCCCCTATGAGGAGCTGCCAAAGGCTCCTCCGCCCCCGCCCTCCCCCCCCCCGGTCCTTCCCAAGCAATCTGAGACTGTCCCAGCATGCCTGTCTTTGCTCCTCCCGCTTCATACTTCTTCTGCTCCTGGGAGACCAGCAGCGAGGGGAGCTAGTTGCAGCAGGAGGGGGAGACACCTCTGCCTCTTCCCCAGCTGGACTCCTCTCTGCCTCCCTCCTCTTCTGCTTCAGCTTCTGATTCTGCACTTGTCTCTGCCACAGGCTCTCCCTGCTCACTAAACCCTGTTACCTCTTCAGTTTCTGACACCTCCTCCTCCTCTCAGTCTTCTCCTTCGGCCCCCTCCCTAAAATTCTTCTGCCCGGATGGGACCTTTCTTTGAACTGTGATATTGCCTCTCATGGAGAGACGCTGCGTGGAGGTTATGTTTGCAAAAACTCCTGGGTTTTGCATGGCTGGAACGCACAAAAGAAAACGTCCCGTCTGCTACCCTCCTCATTTTTGCCTCTGACTTTGCCCCACTTGCTTCTGGCAAGCAGGCCCCACAAAATGCCCCACATGGCCTTTGGTACGAGAAAGGTTTAGACATTTTCCTTCCCCAGGAACTCCAGGCTTACAAGCTGGGGCTGTGTGGCGAAGACCGACTGTTTGGCACTGAAAGCCGTGGTTTAATGGGGACCTTCAGAGAGCCGGCCGTGTCGCTGATCATACTGCACCAGCTAGAAAAGAACAAAAGAAGGGAATCGGGTAAAACAAAAACTGACTGGTTGATTTGACAACAGTTAGAGGTGCTGGGGCTCACGCTGGCCTGGAATCTCCAAATCTGGAAGCCTGGCCCCTTAAATGCCAAATGTACTGCTTATGGCGGAGGCACTTGGAACATGCTCAGAGACACCCACCACTATAAGCCCAGGGAGGAGCCCCAGCACAAATTAAGGAATGGCATCTGTGAGTATAGTGTGGTATACAAATTCAATTAATAATAATAATAATAAGCTTAAAGACCTTAGGTAAAGGTAAAGGGACCCCTGACCATTAGATCCAGTCGTGGACGACTCTGGGGTTGCAGCGCTCATCTCGTTTTATTGGCCAAGGGAGCCGGCGTACAGCTTCCGGGTCATGTGGCCAGCATGACTAAGCTGCTTCTGGTGAACCAGAACAGCACACGGAAATGCTGTTTACCTTCCCGCTGGAGCGGTACCTATTTATCTACTGGCACTTTGATGTGCTTTCGAACTGCTAGGTTGGCAGGAGAAGGGACCGAGCAACAGGAGCTCACCCCGTCGCGGGGATTCGAACTGCCGACCTTCTGATCGGCAAGACCTAGGCTCTGTGGTTTAACCCACAGCGTCACCCGCGTCCCTTGGTGCTAGGCAAAGTCATATTTTGAAAATTGACCTTGGATCGAAGCTGAGAAAACTGAACCACCCTCACCTCCAAAACTACCACCCCTCTGTTTCTGCCACCCACTCCAGCTCACAGACTAAACCCAGCCTTCCCCAAACTGGTGCCTTCTAGATGCTTTGGGCTACAACTCCCATCAGCCAGCAAGCCAAAACCTGGAGGGCATCAAGCTGAGGTGATGGCTGGACCAACCCATTTGGTACTCCAGCGGTGAATGCCCACCTTCCCCCCCCCCAGCCAGCAGCATCTCAATCTCGCCTCCTCCGTTTCTTACTTTTTCCTTTCCAACACCGTCTGCGCAACCAGCTCATAGATCTGAGCTCCGTCCTCCCAGCTGAAAATCACGTAGAAAGCCTTGATATCTAAGAGGAAAGAAGGAAACGGCAGGTTCAGAATCAAAAAAGAGGAGGAGGACCTATCTCAGAACTTGCACCCAGTGCCCAGTCGAGGTTTGCCCGATAGGACGTTTCCAGCCAACCTTCTGGGGGGCCGCATGCCAGGGGTGGGCAGGGCCAGAGGTGAAACGGGATGAGTGTAAATGCTACCTTTGTACAGTAGGCTACACACTTTCTCTCCAGTCAGGCAGAAACATTTTAAGGCAAAATAAAAAAATCCCTTCCAGTAGCCCCTTAGAGACCAACTAAGTTAGTTATTGGTATGAGCTTTCATGTGCAAGCACACTTCTTCAGATATCTTAGTTGGTCTCTAAGGTGCTACTGGAAGGAATTTTTTAATTTTGTTTTGACTACAGCAGACCAACAAGGCTACCTACCTGTAACATTTTAAGGCAGACGCACTCAGCTGGTACAGCACAAGGGTTGTGGGTTTGAGCCCCACGTTGGGCAAAAGACTGCTACATTGCAGGGGGTTGGACTAGAAAACCCTTGAGGTCCCTTTCCAATGCTATGTTTCTATGGGTGAAGCAGGGCCGGTGATGGGCATGGTCTAGGGCAGGGGTCAGCAAACTTCTTCAGCAGGGGGCCGGTCCACTGTCCCTCAGACCTTGTGGGGGGCTGGACTATATTTTGGAAAAAATAATAACGAACGAATTCCTATGCCCCGCAAATAACCCAGAGATGCATTTCAAATAAAAGCACACATTCTACTCATGTAAAAACACGCTGATTCCCAGACCGTCCGCGGGCCGGATTGAGAAGGTGATTGGGCCGGATCCGGCCCCCGAGCCTTAGTTTGCCTCCCCATGGCCTAAGGCAGCGGTTCTCAACCTGCGGGTCCCCATATGTTGTTGGACTACAACTCCCATCATCCCCGAGTTCTAGCTAGGGGTGATGGGAGTTGTAGTTCAACAACATATGGGGACCCACGGGTTGAGAAAGGCTGGTTTAGGGAGAGTGCTGAGGGCAAGGCAGAGAGGCCTGGAGAGATCCCTGGGGACTGGCACCAGTAAGGTTTTTGTTGGCACTGCCACTGGCACTGGAGGTTCTGTGGCATCCTATTGTGTGTGAGCAGGGTGTGTGGCAGGGGCGTGTTCTTGTTGCCATGAGTTCATTGGCTGCCTCTATGTGCAGGCAGGAAGTCAGTGCAGTGGGAGGTGAGGGCCTCTGATCAGTAGGATGTGGCAACTTTCCTAAGGACTCAAGGAGCTTGTCTGTTGTTTTTTATACCATTTTTGCATCTTCTGGTTGCATGATTCCCCCAAACCCCTTAGCCTGAGCCTGTGTGGGCTACCTTGCCCACAGCACCAGCAGCATATCTTGTGTCCCAGTGTATCAGGAATAGAGAGGAATGCTGTCAATTCACACCAAATTAAGAAGGGAAAAAAACTGCCCGACCTGCATTTAAGTTTGTGCAGGTTGCAGAATTCCGCATTCCTGGCACAGAATTAATGCTGCCTGGGTGCGGATGATGCACGGCCAAGAATACAGAGACCGTCTGCAGTCAGAGCTGTGCTTGCAGCAGAATTTTAGATTATTCAAGGTAACAGGCAGGATCTAGGCTGTTTATGGCTACCGTCCCAATCTTTTATTTAAAAACAGCATAGGAGACGAGAATGGCCCTGAGCCTTACGCTAAACTATTAATAGCTGCTGCAAGGTTTGGGTTTTTTAATTTAGCTCATACTGCCTGTTCTGTTTCAAGGTTTCCTTTTCTTCCACAACCAAAGAAACGTAATCGTCATACAAAGTTTCCTCGCTGCCAGGAAACTATCCCGGCCTAAGAAAAGCCTGCTAGGCCTTGTAGGTGCCCACAATCTTGTTCCTGGAGTTCCTTCATTCACCAAAGAGAGCCAGCCTGGGGTCTCCCCAAATGCAAAGCACATGCTCTACCACCAAACCATATTCCTCCTCCACTTAAAAGCTTCCTGGGGGGGACAACGACACCCACATTCTTAATCTAGTGCTGTGTGACTTAACTTTGCTGCTTCGGTTCCAATCAGTAGCACAGGGTTCCCCCCTCACAGCCATTTCCCCTCATAGCCACACCCCCTTCAATACTATACAGTCATAGAGTCACAGAATTGTAGAGTTGGAAGGGACCCCCAACGGTCATCTAGCCCAACCCCCTGCAATGCAGGAATCTCAACCAAAGCATCCATGACAGGTGGCCGTCCAACCTCTGCTTAAAAACCCTGCAATGACTGCTTCTAGTATTATACAATAATTTTACAATTTAATAATAATAATAATAACAATAATGGAACCATTGCAGCTATCATTGCAGATCTCCACGTATTGCCTTTGAGCCAGATCTACTATTTTCTGTGCAAAAGACCTGGAGAGCTCTAGTATCTTCCGAGGGACCTAAGCTGTGCCTTCCTTGAAGTTCCATTGCATGTAAAAGAACTTGAATACCATTCTCTTCAGCCTGAGAAGCCCCTTGTGTTCCCCGTGTCCCTAAATGCTTAGCTTTGAAGCATACAGAACAACAACTCCTATGCCCTTTTTAAAATGAGTTTTCTGTGGTGGTGGTTGGGGGGGGGCTATTGGGTTGTTGTTTTTATTTTTATTAGATATTTTGTGGTTTTCTATCTTGATTTTATTCTAGGAACCGCCATGAGACCCCCCAGATATAGGGCGGTATGTAAATTCAATAAAAAATAAATAAAAAGCAAGCAAATGCCTCAGCGTTGCTCCTCTGTCCTCGGCGGCAGAGTCGCCTCCCTTTCACTCCGACTGGTTACAATCAGCATGAAGGATGAGAATAATTCTTCTCAGTGGCTAAAAAGCTACCCCTTTCACGCTAGCCGGGCAGCTCTAAGATACTGGAGATGGGAACCCGGCTGCAGAAATAGTAAGGTATCTTTGACCCCACTGTAACCCCAGACCACTACACCTCTGGTTCTAATGTTGATTTTTTTATTGAAATTTTTGAAATACTTTATTGTGACTTGTACAACTTGTATACGGTAAGATTACACGAGCACCCCCCACTCAGCTCTCTCAGTAAAAATTTCTTAATTCGCACTCTCACCAAACCCGAAAGTCAGTTGCCCTGTTGTTATCATTTCATTCAGGAGCCTAACAGCCCACGGATAGAAGCTGTTCTTTACCCTGTTGGTGCGACTAATCATGCTTCTATATCTTCTGCCTGAGGGCAGGAGATCAAGAAAGTGCTGGCCAGGGTGTGAATCAATCTGAGAATTTTCCTCACTCTCACTCAAAGTGGAGGTGCTTCCGCCTCACCCACCCACCACCACAGCACCCACCTGTGGCCACTTCGCGTGTCATGGCCGAATTGAGCCTGATGATGGGGCTCAACATCTGCTTCCCGTCAGGGGTTGGGTTGATGGTGCGGCTGTGGCACTTGAGGACCAAGCGCTCCTCCTGCTTCTGCAGAAGCACCAAGATGTCGTCCAGCAGGAGAACGTGGACATCTTTGGGGGGGGGGTAAGAGAGAGAAGGTCAAAGGTCTGACGTACGCTTCTGAGCCTTGCTGGGAAACCCAGCCCCCCCCCCCCCACCAAAGCTGAGCTTATAGAAAGGGGAGCTCTGAGGGGGTGGAGCCATTGAAAGCCCCACCCCTTCGACTCAGAAGCCACACCCACAAATCTCAAACGTAGTCATCGTCAACAAGGTTGCATAGGGGCCCCAGGGCCCATGCAAGGCTGAAAGGCCTACCAAGCGCAGTTCCCTTGGGCTGACCTCCCCACTAGTCTCCCAGCATTCAAGTGAAGAATTGTAACAATACGTAAATAAAACAATTGCTTGGAGGACAGCAAGCCCATTATTCAGCAAGACTGGTGGGGAAATTGCCCACAAGGTCAGCCCCAGGGTGGGGATTGTTCTTCAGTGAAGGAAACCCGCTCCTCCTCTCCTTGAAATAATGCCATTCCAGCTGGTCAGTGCAAGAACTCTGTAACGGTGCCTGAGCTTTCTTTTTTCCTCCTCCCTACCAATCCCTTTTCCTCTCGTGCCATGCCTACAGGCAAGACCTGTAGGGGTCCCATTCAAATCATTTTTGGGGCTGAAGAGTGGGATGAGAAGGATTTAAATAAATAAATCCCCTCAAATCTTATTTCAATTGTGTCAGCATGCTGCCCCTGGCATCAAGAAGAAGTTCTTGAATCAAAGCCCTGTCCCAGAGTTTAAGCCGAAGAAGGCTCCCAAGGATGAGTGAGCCTGAGCTCAACTTACCTACTGATTTATCCTTGGTGATACGCCAAGTCAGAGGTCCCTCGTAGACAAGGTTTTTCTTGGTGATGTCGTTCTGTGGGAAAGAGCTGGTTACAGCCTGAAGTTTTGCATACGCTATCATTTCACACACAAAAAGTTGCATTAAGAAGCAGGAGCGTGGAGATAAAACCTGAGGCCCTGGGGAAACCAGAGCTCATGGAAGACCACACTTTTCACTCCAAATCAAAGAAACACTCTTATAATTTTACAAACCTCATTACGTAAATTGAGAGCACCAGACCAGTTGCTCAGAGCAGCCTTAAAGATTTCAAGAGAGAGGCCACTTGCCCCTTGATAGCAGCCATGTGACGGGCAGAAACTCAACAGGGCTGAAACCCCTGAATGACCAGGTGTGCAGCCTGGGAGTCATTTTGGACTCACAGCTGTCCATGGAGGCGCAGGTCAATTCTGTGTCCAAGGCAGCTGTTTACCAGCTCCATCTGGTACGCAGGATGAGACCCTACCTGCCCATAGACTGTCTCGCCAGAGTGGTGCATGCTCTAGTTATCTCCCGTTTGGACTACTGCAATGCGCTCTACGTGGGGCTACCTTTGAAGGTGACCCGAAAACTGCAATTAATCCAGAATGCGACAGCTAGACTGGTGACTGGGAGTGGCCACTGAGACCACATAACACCAGTCCTGAGAGATCTGCATTGGCTCCGAGTACGTTTCCGAGCACAATTCAAAGTGTTGGGTGCTGGCCTTTAAAGCCCTAAACAGCCTCGGTCCAGTATACCTGAAGGAGCGTCTCCACCCCCATCATTCAGCCCAGACACTGAGATCCAGCGCCAAGAGCCTTCTGGCGGTTCCCTCATTGCGAGAAGTGAGTTTACAGGGAACCAGACAGAGGGCCTTCTCAGCAGTGGCGCCCGCCCTGTGGAACACCCTCCCTTCAGATGTGAAGGAAATAAGCAGCTATCCTATCTTCAAAAGACATCTGAAGGCAGCCCTGTTCAGGGAATTTTTAAATATTTAATGCTGTATTGTTTTTAACACTTGATTGGGAGCCGCCCAGAGTGGCTGGGGAAACTCAGCCAGACGGGCGGGGTATAAATAATAATAATAATAATAATAATAATAATAATAATAATAATTATTATTATTACAGGTGCAGCCTAAGCATGGAGAGACATGCTACCTACTGCGAAGTTCTTTAAAAGGGGGCAGGCTCCCTCGAGGAAACAGGTGGAAATTTTGTTAGAGAATTTGCTCCTCACCCCATACCCCACCCCACTAAAAAGGTGGCCCTCCAGATGTTGCTAGACTACAACTCCCATCAGCCCCAACCAGCAGGGTCCAAAGTCAGGGATGATGGAGAATATTTGGGTGCTCACAAGTTCCCGACTCCCCAGTCTGCAACCAGGGAGGAAATACTAGGCCAGAAACTCACCCTAAAGTCACTAAGCAGTGGATCAGTACTTTGCTTCAGGTTGGAGAGGTCCAGGCGACGCTGATAATCTTTCAGTTTCTGAAAAACGCAGAGAGGACACACAGAGAGAGAGAGAGAGAGAGAGAGAGAGAGAGAGGGTGGGGCAAGGGAGGATTAGAAAGAGCAACTGCCCAACAGAGAGGTATTTATTCATTTATCAAACTTATTAGTCACTTAAAAAAAAAAAAGCTAACTCAAAGTGACATGCCGACAATAAATACCCAATTTATTGTGGGTACAGAAATTCATATGAATGATAAAAAAAAGTTTTTATATGCAATAACTGCAGCAAGGATATTGTTTGCCCTAAAGATGGAAGTAAGAAGAAATGCCAACTAAAGAAAGTGGCAAGAGAAATTGATGAACCATGCTGAGATGGTGAGATTAACAGGGAAAATTTGGAACCAGCAGCACCAGACTTTCCTAAAGGAATGGAAGAAGTTTTCGACAACTGTAACCAACTGATATCACTTGTAGGGTTAAAAGAAGTTTTGTAAGGAGTAATATATAAATTATTGTGAAAAGAATTAAGAATAGTTATTAAGATTTGAATTTGAAGCAATAACTATAGTAGCAAAATGCATAATTAGAAACGATTTTAGAAAACCATCAGTTGAGGCTGAAGGGCTGTGATAGCCAAAGATTTTGAAATGATGTTTGAAAGAATGATATGTTGGAAAATGTGTAAATACCAATAAAAATTATTATAATAAACAATAAATAAATAATAACACATGCCTTAAAACCAGCATAAAGGAAAACATAAGAGAACTCTAAAACTCATTCAGGTATTTTTAAAGACAGGATGAAAACGTCCCACAGATAAATAAAAGCCGAAGGACTGGGCGAAAACAAACGTTCTGATTGGTGCCTAAATTTAAGAAATGATGGCACCAGGTGAGCTTCCCTGGGGAGAGCACACTCCACAAAAGGAGGTGGCCACCGCTGAAAAGGCCTGTTCTAGTGTTGGCGTACAGGAAAGGACCTTGGGTGACAATCGCAAGGTTCTGATTGGTTCGTATGGGGAGAGGCGGCCCTTGAGGCATGATGCTGTCAGGCAGCAAGAAGAAGAAGAAGAAGAAGACTTACCAGCAAGTTCTCCATGTCGCGCACCTCCTGATTGACGTGGTTGAGGATCTGCCGACAGCAGTTGGCCGCCTTCTGGACTTTCTCCCGTTCCTCGGCCTCCTCTGCAGCACAGATCAAAAAAGGTGGAAGTGATTTTTCAAAAGGCACCCCGTTAAATACAGCCCCAGTGTTTCCCTATCTAGAATTCAGTTCAGATCTAGATTCAGGGTTGGTTTTTCCCCCAGGAGGGAGGAAAATACTGTGAGTCCCTTCCTCACCACAGCAAAATCAAGACTCAGACAATCTCCCAGAGTGGCTTTAACAACCAATCCCTCTTCATAGGGAACTCAGGGAATCGTAGCTTTGGGAGGAGGACAGAGGGCCTACCAAGAACTCTGAACCCCAACTCCTAACAAAACCACAGCTCCCAGAATTCTTTGGGGGAAGCCATGCATATTTAAAGCGGCTATCTCAGCACTTTAAATGTACAGTATGTCGTCTGTTCCGCCCTTGGCTTAGCTGTCCCTGTGCAATTGTCTCACCTCTCCTGCTCAAGCCACAGCGACCTCCATCCTACCCCACCTCTGCTCACCTGTGCATTTGGCAATGTTGTGAAGGAGCAGCGGATATTTGGTAAGCCTCTGCATCTCGATGGGGATGATGTCCTTCAGTTGCAACCGCCGGCAACGAGGCTGACTTTCTGCTTCCTGCCGGGATGAGAGGGAAAGAAGAAGAGGAGTTTGGATTTGATATCCCGCTTTATCACTACCCGAAGGAGTCTCAAAGCGGCTAACATTCTCCTTTCCCTTCCTCCCCCACAACAAACACTCGAGGTGAGTGGGGCTGAGAGACTTCAGAGGAGTGTGACTAGCCCAAGGTCACCCAGCAACTGCATGTGGAGGAGCAGGGAAGCGAACCCGGTTCCCCAGATTACGAGTCTACCGCTCTTAACCACTACACCACGCTGGCTCTCACAGTGTGGTTGCTCACAGAGTCTGGGTAACTGGAGGAGGTACAGTGGGAAAAGCCTCCCCGGGGTTGTTTTTTTGGATCGGTATCCAAGCTCAGTGTTTGCAAAAACCACAACTTTTCCCCCTTCTTAATGGCATATACTTTTGATTAATGAAAGAATATCACCTGACTCTAACAGGGAAATATTTCACTGGGAGAAAGGGAGTAGGAACCTAGGGCTGTCTTCAACCAAGTTCTACTTAGAGTAGACCCACTGGGCCTAGCATTGAATACCACCCTTAACCAGGCCTGCTAGGTTTCTTTTATTAAAAAAAACTCATCCACAAAAAGCCAAATAAAGTTACCCAAGATAATTTTTAACTGGGCACATGCTTTACGAAAATTTATTCTGTGTATGCTTAAGTCTCATGGAGCTACGGAATTTACACTAAAAAGAGAAGTGCCTCAGAATTACCTCACAGCCTTTAAGAACTGGAAACTTAATTCATGATTTTTGTGCAACATAAAAGGTTTCTTGGGATGCCGAACTGTACAGCCTATGCCAAATTTTTTCACCGGAAAGGTACATGGCCCTACCGTAGAAGGAGAGGCGATTTCATAGAATCACAGAATTGCAGAGTCGGAAGGGACCATGAGAGTCATCTAGTCTAACCCGCTGCAATGGAGGCACTTTTTGCCCCACGTGTGCTCAAACCCACGACCCTGACATTAAGAGTCTCGTGCTCTACTGACTGAGCTACACCCAGTCTCCAGCAGCGATTACCTGGATGAACTGGTTGAAACGCGGCTCCTTCTTCTGCTTGGCTTTCAGCTGCTCCAGAGCAAACGACTGGCGGCTGCAGAAACGGGCCGAGATCTTCTGGAACCAGGCTCCTTCAGGACCATCAAACTGGGGATGGGGGGGGGGGGAGAAGGTTGGCGAGTTGATCACATAGAGGGATCTTGCAAACCTTCGGTCCCTTTCTGATAGCCAAGATAACCTCTGCCTTGCCCCCCAAGGTTGCCTCTTCATATCATTTTTGGCTACTCAAGAATCACTGTGATGTACCTGGGCTGATTCACCTGCGTGGCCATTAAATGATGAGTTGCTATCCTGCCCCCCCCCCCAACACCTCTGGGGATCTCAGGGGGAAAAGCTCTTTCTGACAGGCCCCATTCCCAGCCTTTGCCTTCACTGTACAGTTTAAACCATGAGTCGAGAAGCTTTGTCCCTCCAGATGTAGCTGAACTACAACTCCCATCAGCCCTAGCAATCATGGCCAATAGCCAGGGGTGTTTGGAGCTGTAGTTCTCCTACCTCTGGGCGGACAAAGGTTCCCCACATCTATTAGAAACCATTCCTTCCCTGCCTCCAGTATTTTCCCCCAGAAGAGAGAAACCGAGATACGTACAGTAACAGAGACATAATAAGATATATTTCACACATGGGCAAGAGGGCAAAGATTCCACAGGGATCATTTAGGAGCTGTTTGAGATGTTCTTTAGTTCTAATTTTATTTTTTTAAAGACCTTACGGCCCCACCCCTTGCAATATTTTTATGCTCCACCTGCCGGCTCACGGGCTACGCTTTGAGTATCATAGAGTGGGATGGAGACAGCTCAAGCCTTATCTATTGATTCATTATTTTTTTCAAAATGCGTATTTTTATTGCAAATGTAACAGAATTTTTTTAAAAAAGTAACAGAGTGAGCTCAGGTTAACAATAAGAACAACCCATCAATCCTAATCAAAACAGATGTATTAATAGAAGCAGTAGAAAAATGACAGCAAAATGAAATGGTAGATCGTAAGATATATGTCTGGCCACAGAGCATAACCTGTGCCTTGATTAAGGTCAAATAGGGCATTCATGGATTGATTGATTGATTGATTGATTGATTGATTGATGGGTTGCATATGCCTCCCACCTTTCCTCCAAGAAGCCCCAGGAGCCATAGGGTGCACCTAGTGGGGTTTTTTTTGGGGGGGGGAATAAAGAAAAAAAATTATTCCCCCCCCCCCAGTTGCGGAGAGTTGCCCGAAGCCCGTGGCGCGCTCCGCTGCGCTCCGCAGGTTTTGGGCTGCAGGCTGCTGTCCGCAAGCCTTGGGAGCCCGGAGGGAACTCCTGCGGGCTCCCAAAGCTTGCGGATAGCTTCCTGAAGCCTGGAGAGCAAGAGGGGTTGATGCGCACCGACCCCTCTCGCTCTCCAGGCTTCAGTGAAAGCCTGCATTCGCCCCATAGGACGCACACACATTTCCCCTTCATTTTTGGAGGGGAAAAAGTGCATCCTATAGGGCGAAAAATACAGTAATTCTCCTCCTCCTCCCCATTTTATCCTCACAACAACCCTTTGAGGGTGACTGATTGGCCCAAGATCACCCAGGGAGCTCCCTGACAGATTGGGGATTTGTACCCCAATCTCCCTGATCTTGACTACTCTAACAACCACACCATCTTGCTGAACCGGAGGAGAGCTTTGAGCTTACATAGCTCGTACCCAATACGCTACATCAGCTCCTTAGGCGGCAAGCATCCCATTTCATCAAAACGAAGCTCTGATCTGACCTCATGCTCTTCATTATTCCCTCAGCCGACATGCTTCAGTCTGTTCCACTCCTCATCCATGGACCACGGCCCTGCCTGAACTTTTGATCCCTGCTCCAAAGCCTTTTAATTTCTTAGGACGATCCCGCCCCCCCCCCCGCAACGCTGCCCTCCGTCCCTCAAAATACTGGTCCAAGCTGGCCCCTTACCCGAGCCAGCAGAGTGTTCCCAATTTCAGAAACAAGGGAATTGTTTTCCTCCCTCAGCTTCTTCAAGCTCTCCAGAAACACCTCTGAGAAGAGAAAAAGACACACACAGAGAGACACTGGTTATGAAAAAAAAAAAACAGTGCAACGACCTCCTCTCCTCAAGGAAATTCTCATTTACTGAGTGTGCACCAGTTCATACGCTGAAGGAACCAGCACAAGCTGGACGTCCCTGCAGGCTCAAAGACCCTTCTCCACTCGCCTGGGCCTTGTTCCTTGTTCCACGGTATGTGGGTGCTCACGATTGAAACACATAGCCAAGGAACTGCAAGCTCTACTTTAAAAGAGAATGTAATGAAAATGGTCTATCGCTGGTATCTAACACCTGTCAAACTAGCAAAAATGTATAGGACAAGCAGTAAAATCTGTTGGAAATGTAAAGAAAAGGATGGTGATTTTTACCACATGTGGTGGACATGTGATAAAATGAAAGAGTTTTGGGAATTGATCTATAATGAATTAAAAAAGATGCTTAAATATACATCCCCCCAAAAGCCTGAAGACTATTGCTAGGTTTGATAGGAGAGGATATTAAGAAGATGGACAAAAGATTATATATGTATGCTACGACAGCTGCCAGAGTTTTGATAGCCCCAAAATGGAAAACACATGAGATACCAACTGTGAGGGAGTACGCGGAATTAGCAAAACTGACCCATAGGAATCGTAGTCAGGAGGAAACAAAGTACCAAAAAGAATGGAGTAAATTTATGGTCTATATAAGTGAGAACTGTAGAAATTTGAAGACGTTAGCAGGACTGACGTCATGGTTTCGTTATTATTAAGGAACTGTGGATTAGGGATTGGAATAAGAAAACCTGTGGAAGGTAAGGAGGGAAGTCAACTGCTCTACGGAGCGTAAAGCAAGACAGATGTAAAAAGATTTGAAATATTTGTGTATTTTGTTGTTGGTGGTGTATTTGAAATGAAAACTTAATAAAAAGCATTTTAAAAAGAAAGAAACACATAGCCAAGGAACTGCAGCCAGTGGCGTAGCGTGGGGGGTGCAGGGGGGGCCGGCCGCACCGGGCGCAACACCTGGGGGTTAGGGTTAGGGTTAGGGGGTGCAAATCCATGGGTTAGGGGGCGCAAATTACTTGTCTTGCCCCAGGTGCTGACAACCCACGCTACGCCACTGACTGCAGCTATTGCAGGAAAATAAACCTGGCCTGTGTGTGTGTTTCTGGTAGATTGCCTCGGCTGTGCCTCTTCATTCCACACCCCACTTCCTCTCCCATGCACTCACTGTGTTCATCGATCAAGTCCTCCAAGCTGGGGAAGATGTTGGCCAGCTCCTTGTAAATGAAGTGCTCCTCAGCCAGCAGAGGTTGGTAGAAGACCTCCAGCAGCACCCGTAACATGCGCAGGTGGGCATGTTCGGTGATGAACAGCTCTGCGGGAGAAAAGGCAGAGGAATGTCAGGACAGGTGTCCTCTCCCTGCAGCGCAGGTGTGTGGGGAAACCTTTCCAACCTTGGGCAGAATAACGAATATAAAGCAGTTTTCACTCTCACGCAAACCTCTTTCTAGCCTTTGCCCAAGCAAGTCAGCCTTTTTATTTCATTTTAATTAACACACCGCCCTTCATCCAAGGATCACAGTATTCGAGGGCATATTCCAGCAAGGCAAAAGCACTTGAGGAGGGGGCGTGGCCTAGGGAGATTCCCAGGGGCCAGACAGAGATGCCTTGAGGGCCATATTTGATCCCCCCCAGGCCTGAGGTTCCCCATCCATGCTGTAGGGTCTATTCTGCTTGGACACTGAGGTCTAGCGCCGAGGGCCTTCTGGCGGTTCCCTCGCTGCGAGAAGCCAAGTTACAGGGAACCAGGCAGAGGGCCTTCTCGGTAGTGGCGCCCGCCCTGTGGAACGCCCTCCTGGCAGATGTCAAAGAGATAAACAACTACCAGACTTTTAGAAGACATCTGAAGGCAGCCCACTTTGGGGAAGCTTTTAATGTTTAACAGACTACTGTATTTTAATACTTTGTTGGAAGCCGCCCAGAGTGGCTGGGGAATAAATAAATAAATTATTATTATTACTATTGTTATTATTATTACAATTTAGATATTAATGCGCATGAGAGATAAACGGGAGGCATGTCAAAGAAAAGCAAACAGGGGTTGCAAGTACCACACTGGTGTCGATGGGGTGTGTGTGTCACACTTATCATTTCTTTTGAAAGGAATAAAGCAAGTTTCTAGTCCTGCTGCAACAGGGACAAGTCAGTTATTCAAAATATCTGCATCCCGCCCTCCACCCACAAGGAACGGCGCAGCTTACAACTAAAACAGCAAATCCGTTAAGGCAAAGCCTAGTGCAGAAAAAATTTACAGTTAACACCCATCACAAAACTGCAGAACAACGTCTATAAAGACCCCGGGGCTGAACGCTAACAACTGAGTGAGTAAGCAACTGTTTTTAAAGTTATGTGGCATAACTGAAATTGGACTGGAAGTGCATATTAAGTGGCAACCTTTCCTCATAGGGAGAATTCCCCATCGTAGCTAAAGAAAAGCGTACCGTATTTTTCGCTCTATAAGACGCACTAGACCATAAGACACACCCAGTTTTTGGAGGAAAACAAGGGGGAAAAAATTCTGAATCCCAGAAGCCAGAACAGCAAGAGGGATCGCTGCGCAGCAATCCCTCTTGCTGTTCTGGCTTCTGGGATAGCTGCGCAGCCTGCATTTGCTCCATAAGACGCACACACATTTCCCCTTACTTTTTAGGAGGGTAAAAGTGTGTCTTATAGAGTGAAAAATACGGTATATCACTCTTAGACTCATAGAATTGTGGCGCTGCAAGACACCCCAAGGGTGATCTAGTCCAACCCCCAATGTTTTGCTTTGGGCTCAGTTCCACCCTGCTCCCATCTTCCCTTGGCTTGTCTGTTTTCCCAGCCCCAACTGATGCTGTTCTGAAGTGGGAAACCCAGGGGTGAGAGCGAGCTGCGTACCATTGATGACCTCTTGCCGCTTCACTTCGCTTTTCTTCAGCCTGAGGAGGGTGTCGTTGGGGACGAGCTCCCGCCAGTTGGGCGGGTCCAGCTCCAGTTCCGAAACACGCGGCTCAGTCTCCTCAGACTGGGGATGCAGAAAGGACGGCGGGGGCTCCCCTCCCCCAGCCCCTCCCGGCTCCAGACTGCAGAGAGAGAGAGGAAGACACAGAAAGTGAGGGCAGGCCGACGCAAAAACAGAGAAACAAGTTAAGCATTGTCCCGGGCCCATCCCAAAGCACTCTGGCAACTTGTAGCTCAACATTGCTGCTGGAAAAGCGGAATACAAAATTAAATAAAACCACCAGCCCAAGGAATTGCTATTAATATTTTCCATAAAGGTAAAAGGTAAAGGTACCCCTGTCCGTATGGGCCAGTCGTGTCCGACTCTAGGGTTGCGCACTCATCTCGCTCAAGAGGCCAGGAGCCGGCGCTGTCCGGAGACACTTCCGGGTCACGTGGCCAGCGTGACAAAGCTGCAGCTGGCGAGCCAGCACCAGCGCAGCACACGGAAACGCCGTTTACCTTCCCGCTATATAGCGGTCCCTATTTATCTACTTGCACTTAAGAGTGCTTTCGAACTGCTAGGTGGGCAGGAGCTGGGACCGAACGATGGGAACTCACCCCGCCGCGGGGATTCGAACTGCCGACCATACGATCGGCAAGTCCTAGGCACTGAGGTTTTACCCACAGTGCCACCCGTGTCCCTATTTTCCATAGACACCTTCAATTCACCAAATGCTTCTTTATTCTTTTGGCATTTTATCACTGGGCAAACTAGCAAGAGAATTTGCTACAAAACA
Organism: Podarcis gaigeae; assembly: GCF_964106915.1. NCBI lineage: Eukaryota > Metazoa > Chordata > Lepidosauria > Squamata > Lacertidae > Podarcis > Podarcis gaigeae. Next base: position 80,240,762 of record NC_139684.1, read on the forward strand.
TGGAATCATACAATTGTAGAGCTGGAAGGGACCAAATGTTTTGTTTGTTGTGTTGCCAAAATTTGTTTGTTTCTTTTTTTAAAGTTAGAAGTAGTCTCCACCAGTGGCTGTTAGTTATGTTGGTTAAATCAAATCTCTCCAGACAGAACTGTATTTACCTCTCGTAAGCACGAGTTGGGAAGTGGTAGTTTCTGGTTAAATTACAGCTGTAAAAACCAGTTATAGTTTACAATTTCCCATGGGAAGCTTGAAAAAGAAAGTGTGGATTATTCGGGAGAATAGAACTATTTTGGTCCTCCTGGGCAGAAGACATAGCTGGCTAGAGTGGCAGTTTCAAAGTCTACATCCTCCCTCGCTCAGAGGTTCTTAAAGTGTGGGTGATGGGTGATCCACAAGCTCTGCGCAGATGGCCCACAGAAATATTGTGGAAAAGTTGAGAATCTCTCCATTTGTCTCTGTGCTTGAGTAATTCTTTCCCCAACAATGGAAACAGAGGCCATTTTGATCTACTACTGAACAGACCAACAAAGTGGCCTATGATTTTCATAATATGGCACAGCACTGGCGTAGCCAATTAATTAATTAAAAAAAACACCACAGTTAAAGGGGGCTTTCCTAGCAGCCTAGCCTAGAGACCACAATAAAGAACTGGTTTCAAGTGTGAAGCTGGTATTGATGAAGAAGTCTTATAAAAATATGAGTTCTGTGTGTGCTTGGATTTTTCGAAAAAACAAGTTTATTAAGTGGTCCCAGAAATTTTCAAGTAGTTAAAAGAAAAAGAAAAAGAAAAATTGATACCCTCTGCCCTAGTTCAACAGCAGGGGATATAGGATGAAGATACTTCTTGCCCTCTTGGAACTGTGGCAAAGGGAGAAGGACAAACAGCTGTAGTTTACTGTTTTCTGAAGCAGTCCATGTGTGGAGCTGGAGTACTTCATCCCTGCGGTTAGTGCTCGAAATTCCCTGGGCGCCAGCTGCGTTTTGCTAGTGGTGCGGGTCCAATTGCGACCACGTGGAGATTTCTGGGCGCCAGGTTGGCGACTGACGCCTCCATCGAGCCAGCTGACTCGTGTGCTGCAAAAGACACGGGTCTTGTGCTGCTGCGTGAATCATGGGCTGGGCATCTTAGTCCTCCATCATCACATGGAGGAAAGTAAGGGCCAGGCTGAGTACAGATATATCTGAATGTGCCGCAGCCTTGCCGCAAACGGAACTCACAGACCACAGTTTAAAAACCTCTGCCTTAGTCCACAGTTAACGCCATTTGCATTTCCACAGTGTGCAATTCTCCTTCTTGCATACTGGGACCAGCAAACTACTGTAATTGTAAGCTACAGTCAAGCGATGTAACCGAGATTAAATAGAATCATAGGAGCCCAACCCTCTGGCGAATAGACACATACTGATGTGGCGAAGGTTACCGTATTTTTCGCCCTATAAGACGCACTTTTCCCCCTCCAAAAATGAAGGGGAAATGTGTGTGCGTCCTATGGGGCGAATGCAGGCTTTCGCTGAAGCCTGGAGAGCGAGAGGCGTCAGTGCACACCGACGTCTCTCGCTCTCCAGGCTCCAGGAAGCTATCCGCAAGCCTTGCACGCCCAGAGGGAGTTCCCGCGGGCGCGCAAGGCTTGCGGGCGGCAGCCTGCAGCACGGAGCGCCCTCCGGAGGACGCCCAGTGCTTCGCGCAGGTGTCCGCTAGCCTTGCGCACCCGGGGGATCTCCCGAAGATCCTCCGAAGGGCGCCCCGTGGTCCGTGCTGCCGGCTGCCGCCCGCAAGCCTTGCGCTCACGGGGGTCTCCCCCCGAGAGCGCACGGCTTGCGGGCAGCAGCCGGCAGCACGGACCACGGGGCGCCCTTCGGAGGCCGCCCCGTGCTCCGCGCTGGTGTTGGCCAGCCTTGCGCACCCGGGGGATCTCCCCCCGGGAGCGCAAGGCTTGCGGGTGGCAGCTGGCAGCACGGAGCACGGGGCGCCCTTCGGAGGCCGCCCCGTGCTCCGCGCTGGTGTTGGCCAGCCTTGCGCACCCGGGGGATCTCCCCCCGGGAGCGCAAGGCTTGCGGGCGGCAGCTGGCAGCACGGATCACGGGGCGCCCTTCGGAGGCCACCCCGTGCTCCGCGCTGGTGTTGGCCAGCCTTGCGCACCCGGGGGATCTCCCCCCGAGAGCGCAAGGCTTGCGGGCGGCAGCTGGCAGCGTGGAGCACGGGGCGCCCTTTGGAGGACGCCGCATGCTCCGCGCTGGTGTTGGCAAGCCTTGCGCACCCGGGGGGGTGCGTGGGGCGCCCTGAAACAGAGGGTTCCCCATGCTGCGGACTGTAGCTTGCCGCCCAACGCGCGGGGCGCCCTGAAGCAGAGCGCCCCTCGCGCCAGGCAGACATGGGCCAGCCCCACAAGCTCGGGGGACAGCGGGGAGGCGCAGCACCGCCATCCCACTGTTCCCCGACCTGGTTTTGGGGGGGGAATAAAGGGAAAAATTTTTTCCTTTATTTCCCCCCCCAAAAAAGTAGGTGCGTCCTATGGGACGGAGCGTCCTATGGGACGAAAAATACGGTAATTAGGTTTAGGGTGCCATTCAGCTGATCTACCTGAGTTTCCTTTTTATTTTATTTATTATAATTTTTTATTAGTTTTTTTTAAAAAACATATCATTTTCAACAGTAATTAAACATACTTTTACATCTTATTCAAATTTTTGACTTCCATCAATCCTGTCTGGAAATTTTCCAATCTAATCTCTCAGTATGCATTTCTTATCTTCCATATTACATTTCAAACTCATAACCAATATCTCTATCTTTTTCTACTTTGTAACACTTTGTATATTTCTCCTTACAAAACTTCGTGTAGTCCTACTAGCGTAATTTGTTGATTACAGTTGCTCTTCAAATAATTCATATACTTCTTCCAATCTTCTGTAAATCTCTGGTCCCGCAGGTTTCGAATCCTTCCTGTCATTTTGTCTAATTCTACCTGAGTTTCCAACAATGGTTAGCGGGGCGGGTGATGGTAGTTTTCTCCACCGCTAACCATTGTTGGAAACTCAGGTAGAATTGATCTACCTGAGTTTCCAACACTGGTTAGCGGGGGAGAAAACTACCATCACCCCAGAATTTAGTGCAGGCGGTAAACAAGACCAACCCTGGAATGGGGTTTGCAAAGGCTTGAAACCTGGTTCCTAGTGTGGGCGCCCCATTTCCATCCCCTCCTGGGGGGGGGGGCTCTCCAGAGGGGGAGCATCTCTTCACCTACTTGCGACTCCCCTGCTTCTGCCGAGCCTGTTCTAGGGACTGCTTCTCCTCCATCTCATTGGCACGGGCAGCGGCCTCGACGTCCACGTCGCTCCGCGATCGTGGCTGCTTGCCCTTGGCTGAGCCGCGCAGAGACCGCTTCCGTTCGTATACCCGCAGGCTCTCGGAGCGGCCCAGCTTTGCTGACAGCCTAGCGAGGGGGTGGGCAAGGCAGAGCCGGGGGCCACAGACACACACCAAAAAGACGCGGACGGGGGAGAGCCGTTGGGTTGGACGAGCCAAATTTGGAGAGGAAGGAGGGCGGTGGAATGAGCCACGGGACACGGAGGGCCACGGACCAATCACGAGAGACGGCGGGGCAGGGCGTAGGGCGCCGTACACCAGTGGGAAAGGAGACAGCGGAGGGTCACAACCAATAGGTGAACGAGCCAAGCAAGGACCCAATTGGGTGGGGTAGCAAAGGAAAACAAACACCAGCACATGCGGCAGTGGAAAGACAAGGGAAGAGAAAGGGGGGAAAGTGAGAATCCCAGAACCAGTAAGAGATCCATGCACCAGAACAGGGGAGAGTGGGGAGACGCTCCGGGCACAGGCAGAATACCCCGTGCTGCCATGCAAAGTCTTGATACAATGCCTCAGAGAACAGGGGAAGCCCCCAAAGAAGGTACAACTTCAAAAGGAACCCTGTTTCTTGTGAGGGCCAACACCCCACACCGCTAGCGTTACTGGGGCCAGGGAAGAGGGCTCAGAACCTGCTGCAATGACCCCCAAGTTCACCGCTGTGTGCCCACAAGGGAGGGGTCACTGAGCCAATCGGCCCCCCTCCCAGCCACCCCTAAGCAAACATCGTACGGCGCCCCGCTTCGCAAGAAACGGACTTGGCGAGAGGGGCACCACCGTTCTAACCAGGCAGCTTTGGATAACAAGGTCATACTTAACTCGGCTCGCGTGTCGTTCCCTGAGGAAGGAATTCATGCAAAGGGTGAGGGAGTGTGTGTGAGAAGAAGCCACCAACCTTTTTCGCCTTCTAGAAGGGAAGAACAGAATATAGAAGGGTGATTTGGTTAACACTGAAAGGAGAGACAGAGAGAGAGAGAAAAGAGAGACAGAGAGAAATAGAGGGAAGGAACGCAATCCTCATTTTATTTTATTTTTTAAATGGAAGCTATGAGAGAAGAGGGTCTTTTTAAAAAACAAAACAAGAAACACTCCTCTTTACATACAAACACCAGAGAACCTGGATGAGAGCGAATGAAGGAATACTGTTCCCTGAGAAGGGAAGAATCAAGTGACAGCAGGACTCTGGAGATATCATGGGATTTCCCCCTCTGTGCTTATGCAAGACCCCCGTATCTTTACTCCAGATTAAACAGACTAGAGCAGGGAATCGGCAAATTCATGGCTTCTCAGATGTCGCTGGACCCCAACTCCCATCAGCCTGAGCCAGCAGTATGGCTATGCCCAGGGTATAAATTATTATTATTATTATTATTATTATTATTATTATTATTATTATTATTATTCTTGCTGCAGTCCAAGTCATCTGGAAGGGCAGAGCTTTCCCCAGCCTTAGACTAGCACAGCCACCAACTGTCTGCGTACTCAGGCAGAGCACCACCAAACCACACATAAATAAGCATTCAAAAGAGGGGAGAGGGTGTGGGATTGCTTATCTCTCTCCTCTCCTTCCCCCAAATCTTCCCTTGAGGTTCCCAAAACGGTGCCCGCTCTCACCTTTCGTTTTCTGTGCCATCTTCAGCTGGGGGCTGCTCCCCAGCCAGGGGCTGTTCTGTAACCGGGGAGTCTGAGGCATCGGTTGAAGCCTGACTGTCGGCACCTAGAGATTGCAAAGGGAGGACAGGAGACATCAGGGGGGTGGGAATGGCCCAAACACCTTCGCCTGCCCCCTTTTTAGAGCTCTCTCCCCCCCCCCGGCTCCTCCACCCTCAGCCTCACCCGGTGATCTCTCACCCTGCTCTCTGTCATTGCCCTCCCCAGGAGGGGGGTGAACAGTGACGGACACTCCCGCAGGATCCGACCCCGAAAAGCTTCCCTTGATCCTCCCTGGGCCTCCCTCCAATAGCTTTCCTTTCCTGTCCGAGGCCTGCGCCTTATCAGCTGCTGTAAAGGAGACAAAAACACAGGGGGGGGAATAAGCTTTAGAAGACACAGAGTCCTTGCATATAGCGCCCCCAACCACTTTAAACGCACGGTTCTCCTCCCTGGACTTCCCCCGCTTCTGAAGGCTTGTGCACATACCAAACCTCTCCCCATTTCAGATGCTGGATGGAGAAGCAAGGGTGCCATTTAAGCTCTGGGTAGTTTCCCATAAGGCACCAGGGCCATAGCTCAGTGGGAGGGCATCTGACTTGCGGAAGGTGCCCTGTTCAATCCCTTGAGAGCCACTGCCAGTGATAGCCTATTTCAGTGGGATGGTACAGTAAATACCTTAAATCAGGGTTTCCCCAAACTTGGGTCTTCAGCTGTTTTTGGACTACAATCCCCATCATCCCTGACCACTGGTCCTGCTAGCTAGGGATGATGGGAGTTGTGGTCCAAAAACAGCTGGAGACCCAAGTTTGGGAGACACTGGTGTAGACGATACTGCGTTGGCCGGGTCAAAGGCCTGACTCACAGTTGGGACCTACAAGTGTCATCTGGTCCAACCCCCTGCAATCTTTCACCCAATGTGGGGCTCAGACCCATGACTCTGTGGTTAAGAGTCTTATGCTCTACCGACTGAGCTATCCTACCACAAATGTTACTGGGCAGAGAGCCTGATGTTTTGCGGGTGATCAAGCAAACCAGGCCATTATCAGCTTTTTGTTTCTTCAAGGCCCACCCCCGATAATCCTCAATAATAGCTGGCATTATTCGCTAAATGTATGAATTTGGTCGAATCTTAACCCTTCACTGAATGCAGAGGTTATGAGGGTCTGCTCCCATAGCTGTCAACGTTTCCCTTTTTTAAAGGGAAACTCCCTTATTCCGAATAGGATTCCTCGCAAGAAAAGGGAAAAGTTGACAGCTATGGTCTGCCCCCGTGAATTTATTATTATTATTATTATTATTATTATTATTATTATTATTATTATTAATTCTTATTTATACGCTGCCCATCTGGCTGGATTTCCCCAGCCACTCTGGGTGGTTCCCAACAGAATATTAAAAACACGATAAAACATCAAACATTAAAAACTTCCCTAAACAGGGCTGCCTTCAGATGTCTTATAAAAGTCAGAGGCTTTTTAGGTTAATTTGCTTTTGTGGCTGTGTGGAACCCAGTTCAGCTACTGACTAATTCTGTGACTGCGGAAATGGATAAAAGCCCCCCATCCAAACAATGACTATCATAAGCACAGGTAAGGGGGGAAAATAATTTTGATTTTTATCATCTGCAATACTGTTTTATTTATTATATAGTACAGTACACTGATTATTACTTCCATTTTACAGATCAATGGTCTCGTTAGATAATAAAATTCATGTTAAATTGCTGTTTTAGGGATTGTTTTTTAAAAGTCTGGAACGAATTAATCCGTTTCGCATTACTTTCTATGGGTAAGCGCACCTTGATTTTGGAACGCTTTGGTTTTGAAACAGACTTCCGGAATGGATTAAGTTTAAGAACCAAGGTACTACCACTGAACAGTAATTACCAAACAAAACATGAGCATGAAGATTGAGCGTTATTGAGCCTGTATCATCTGAATGACAGAATAGGGTATCGTGGACTTAGTACAGTGGTACCTCGGGTTAAGAACTTAATTCGTTCCGGAGGCTCGTTCTTAACCTGAAACTGCTCTTAACCTGAAGCACCACTTTAACTAATGGGACCTCCTGCTGCCGCCACGCAATTTCTGTTCTCATCCTGAAGCAAAGTTCTTAAAATGAGGTACTACAGTGGTACCTCGGGTTACATACGCTTCAGGTTACATACGCTTCAGGTTACAGACTCCGCTAACCCAGAAATAGTACCTCGGGTTAAGAACTTTGCTTCAGGATGAGAACAGAAATTGTGCTCCGGCAGCGCAGTGGCAGTGGGAGGCCCCATTAGCTAAAGTGGTGCTTCAGGTTAAGAACAGTTTCAGGTTAAGAACAGACCTCCGGAATGAATTGAGTACTTAACCCGAGGTACCACTGTATTTCTGGGTTAGTGGAGTCTGTAAACTGAAGCGTCTGTAACCTGAAGCGTCTGTAACCTGATGGCTTGGGCCGATGGGGGTTGGAATCCAGCCACTCCTCCTTCCCCAATAATTTAAGTGTCCGTGACAAGGAAGAAGAGGAGTTTGGATTTGATATCCCGCCTTTCACTCCCTTTAAGGAGTCTCAAAGCGGCTAACATTCTCCTTTCCCTTCCTCCCCCACAACAAACACTCTGTGAGGTGAGTGGGGCTGAGAGACTTCAGAGGAGTGTGACTGGCCCAAGGTCACTCAGCAGCTGCATGTGGAGGAGCGGAGACCCGAACCCGGTTCCCCAGATTACGTGACTACTGCTCTTAACCACTGCACCACACTGGCTCTCTAGAAAAGCTAATTGATTTTTTTTTTTGGGGGGGGGTGCATGTAAAATGTGTAAGGGCAGTATTTTGTAAGTGCATAGGCCTTCAGAGAAGAGGGAGGAGCCCAATATTCCTCTCCCACTTAACTTGCCCAATTTTAAGCCAATACAGACACGGTTCCCACAGACAGACACACAGATGGAGACATAGCGAGCAGCCACAGCATGCCAAAGGAAGTTGTCCAATAACGTTGACAAGTATGATGGGCTTGTACAGGAACGTGTGTGATATGTTAGTAATATAGTATGATCAGGAGGGTGGGGCAGCGGGGAGGGGGAACGTCGTTATGTGAAAGGGGACGTTGTTATGTGAAACCATGAATACAAAAAGTTAGTGCCTGAGGTTACGAGGGAGTGCATTAGTTTAATGCGGACCCCTCCGCAAAGAGAGGGACAAGGTGACACATGGGGCGTCATGCGTTATTGGGGTGGGGGAGAAGAAGAGGAGGAGGAGGACGAGGGGCGCTGGTACCTTCACCCTCTGGTTTGGGTTGTCTGTAATCAGAATCTACAAAAAATGCAGGAAAAAGAAGAGGAAGAGAAATGGAGGAGGGAAGGCAAAACGGGCCAGGGGAAGAGAAAGGTATAAAACCAAACCCCACCCAGGGACAACAGCGCCTACCTGCGTTAAATAATAATAATAATCCTCCATTATTATTATTATTTAAAAATATGTATGGGCAAAGAGCATGCCAGACTCACCACTCAAGCTGGCCTGGCGCATGCAAACTGGACAGTAGGAGGGAAAACCCCCACTATAAACTTATCTGTAAAAGGTCAACCCCTGATCTTCAGATTCTAAGATACAATTACTAGCTAGAGGAGAACGTGCTCCAGAAAGGTCAGCCCTAGGCATTTCCAGAGAAGGGATGTTGTTCAGCGGAAAACCATCTGCCCTGCGTGCAAGAAACCTGCCAGTTGGTGCAGGCTATACTGACCTAACTCAGAAGAGGGCAGCTTTTCTATGCAGCCTCAACCCTCCCTTGTCCCTGTTATGTCCTGCTGTTTCCAGGATGGGGGCAACAGTGGGCACAGCCACTTCTGGGAAGACCCTTGGCTCTTTTCCCTTCGCTTAAGGGTTTGTTTTTTTAATGACCAGGGAGGTTGTGGACTACTGAGCTGAGTACAGGGAGAGCAGCCTCCTGAACCAGGTTTCTGCTCCTGCCCACAAATGCATACTTACAGTGGGAGTCTCCCCGGTTCCAGCGGGCTGGGTCCAAAATGCTGAAGGTCTTCTTTGATCTGGGAGCTTCCTCGGGCTTCTTGGTCCCCGAAATCTGGGTGAGCAGGAAACAAGGAGGAGGAGAGAGAAAGAATGAGTAAGAGCTGCGGCTCAATGGAAAATCTGTTTTGCATCTCCAAGTAGGGCTGGGAGCTTCCCGTGTCTTAAATGCTACCAGTCAGTGTAAGCAATTTGGAGCTAGATGGTCCCAATGGTCTCACTAATTATTATTATTATTATTATTATTATTATTATTATTATTATTATACCCCACCCATCTGTCTGGGTTTCCCCAGCCACTCTGGGCGGCTCCCAACAAAATATTAAAATATGATAAAACTTCAAACATTAAAAACTTCCCTAAACAGGGCTGCCTTCAGATGTCTTCTAAAAGTCAGATACAGTGGTACCTCGGGTTACAGACTTCGCTAACCCAGAAATAGTACCTCAGATTAGGAACTTTGCTTCAGGATGAGAACAGAAATTGTGCGGTGGCAGCGGGAGGCCCCATTAGCTAAAGTGATACCTCAGGTTAAGAACAGTTTCAGGTTAAGAACGGACCTACAGAACAAATTAAGTTCTTAACCCTAGGTACCACTGTAGTTGTTTATTTTCTTGACATCTGATGGGAGGGCGTTCCACAGGGCGAGTGTCACTACCGAGAAGGCCCTCTGCCTGGTTCCCTGTAACCTCACTTCTCGCAGGGAGGGAACCGCCAGAAGGCCCTCGGAGCTGGACCTCAGTGTCCAGGCTGAATGATGGGGGTGGAGACGCTCCTTCAGGTATACAGGACCGAGGCTGTTTAGGGATTTAAAGCTCAGCACCAACACTTTGAATTGTGCTCAGAAACGTACTGGGAGCCAGTGCAGGTATTTCAAGACCAGTGTTATATGGTCTCAGCAGCCACTCCCAGTCACCAGTCTAGCTACCACATTTTGGATTAATTGTAATTTCCGGGTCACCTTCAAAGGTAGGGATGAAGAAGCTCCCTAATCCCAACTCTGCCCAAATATGGACTCTCTGGGATGTGTTCTAGATTTATCAAATTCTCACAAAGGTGAAGCTCTTTTGTTGAAAGGCAAGAGCTAGGACTTTAGTAAACCAGTTTGTTCAAGTTCTCATCATTTGGGGGTGGCAGGGTACGGGACAGGCACCCAGGTCCCAGATTATTATTCTTCATTACATTTATTCATTGCTTTCCACGAAAAGAGGTCGCTTGCAAATCCACAAAATGCAAAACAACCTTGGTAATCAAGCTGAAGCAAATACTCAGGGGGGAAATGACGCCATTCTGGGTTTCAGGCTTCTCCATACCTTCTTGCGGAAGAAGTTGGCTTTCGACTTCTTGTTATCGGCAGCTTTCGTCTTAACCCCCAGGGACTTCATATATGTCACAACGGCAGCAAAAATGGCAGAACTAAGGGACCAGAGGAGAGATAAGGGAAAATGAAAAGTTGTTGAGTGGTTGCAGACAGCAGAGGGAGGCATACAACTTGGGGAAGGCAGAACTGAGCCGACTGTTCTGTTTTCAATTTTGGTATTTTCTAGCCAATTCTCTAGTGACATCAACCGGAACATTTATATGATGCCCCCTGATGGCACAAGTCAAGGTCACCAGCAACTGAATTGCCATTCACTTCTGTGCCATGCTCTTCTCATGTTGTTATGGTATGTGTTTATAGGAGGAAAGCCTATTTTGGTGCAACATTCCTATATATGCCCGCTCCTGAAGCAGTATTCCAAATTCTCTACAAAGTGCTTACGTACACACACATGCACACAGGGTATGATTCATTGGTACAGCTCCAAAATTGCCTGTGCCGGGGGCGGGGGGGCAGAGGTCACTAAGCAGCTACAATGGGCCTTCATAAAAGACACTTGCCCACACTGTACATTAAAGCATGTTTACAGCTCATGGCTCTGCCCCGCCCCTCCAGCAAAGAATCCTGGGAACTGTAGTTTTCACAGAGCTAATGATTCCCAGCACCCTTAGCGAAAGACCGTTCCCAAGATTCTAGGGGGAAAGCCCTGCGATTTAAATGTATGGCACGGATCTGGTCCAAGATGCAGGCAGGCACCAGAAGGGACGGCAAGGGGCCCTTAGACCCAATGGAAATGCATAAACTCTTGCCTGAGAAAAGACCTCAGGTGAAAAGATCTCGGGTGCTCCCAGGTAACAAGCAAGCAGGGCTGAAAAGGACCTTTTGCTCCAGAGCTTGGAGACTGGCTACCATTTTTTTGCAGACAGTGCTGGTTTTGGTGGGCAAGTGGCCTGACTCTGGGATAAGTCAGCTTCTTCTGCCTTCTGCAGGCTGCTGCCTTTCGTCACTGTCAAAAGCTCAAAGGTTTAAAGGATGGCCTACCTCCCCACCCCACCCCTACACACACACATCACCACACACAACTTCCTGAGCAGCGGCGGAGCTAAATTTGCTGCAGGTCGCATCCGGTAGTACGTGTGTCATAGAACTCTGCAGGGGCTGCACTGTGGAAATAAAACCATTGAACCCCCCCCCCCAGCCAAAACAATGGTCTCCACAGCCCTGCCTGTTATGTACCTTTTCTCCTCGTCGACAGAAATGGTGGGGCTGGAATCGACAATGAAAAAGGAGGAGAAAGAGAAATTATTATTATTATTAACTTCATTTCTATAGTCAAAACAAAAAAATTCCTTCCAGTAGCACCAACTAAGTTAGTTCTTGGTATGAGCTTTCGTGTGCATGCACACTTCTTCAGATACTTCTTCTTCATTTCTATACTGCTTTATATTTTTAAGAAAAATCTCAAATCGGTTTACAGCATATTGAAACATCGATAAAACAATCCAGAACTCAACATTTCTGAAGGAACTCAAATATAGAGTATACAGCCAAAGCAACATAATTAACAGGAAACTAAAATATTCAAAATAAAACATTACAAAGGAGGTCAACTACAGAATACATATTTAACACAAAGTTAACACCCTTAAACATTTAAAAAAACAAACAAGCCATTGCTAAGTGAAGCCAAATATAAAAATGCACATTTAAAAGAGCATAACTAACAAGAGCATAAAATAAAATATTATTGTAAGTATGGCAGGGATTGGTTTGTGAAATCCACATTTGTTCACCTACTCAATCTGTGCCCCCTTTGCTTCTGCCAAGCAGCTCAGGGTGGGCACTCTCCCAGTTTACCCTCACCCAAAGCAACCCCGAGGGACCCTGAATGGTAGCAAGGTCTGGCCAAAGTTTAAGAAGAGGCAGGATCCCTAGCCTCGTAAGGATTTGAACGCAGCTCTCCCTGATCCCGGTCCAACATGCTGGCAGCTTTGACTCTCAATAACTGAAGGGAAGACACAAGCACAGACAGATAGCTTGGACGGCTCAGTTGGTTGCAGCATGGTGCTGATAACATCAAGGTTGCAGGTTCGATCCGCAACAGCTGCATTTCCCTGCATTGCAGGGGGTTGAACCAGATGATTCTCAGGGTCCCTTTCCAACCCTTATGATTCTATGTCTGTGCCAAATCCCTAAAGCAGGGGCTGCACCCCCAGACTCACAGCACCAACCCCAGAGGCAGCTGCAACTCAGGAGCAACTCCCCATCTTCTCCCCCCTGGCTCCTTGCAAGTTTAAACTCACCCGTACAACAGCCCCATATTTGCGCGGTAAGAGAATAAAAGTTGAAAGGCATATACACATGTTCTGAGATGCGGGGGTGCTCTCGAGAGGCGCTCACAGCTGAAACGGAGCTGCTGGGTTGAGTTGGGTGCAAGGACTGAGATGGGGATAGGGGGGCTGAGAGGGGAGTTTATACACCCTGCCTTGGATGATGCAACAGGAGGCAATATCCCGGCCTGGGCGGGGGATGTCTCCCTCTCTCTTTCTTCCCCTGCTTGACAGATGGTTTCTATTATCTGGAAGGAACTTGGCAGCGAAGGGGTGGCGGCCGAGGGAGGCCGTAATCAGCATGCCTTGGCCACATCCTCAGGGATGAGACATCAGAGGCCAGTTTCTGGCGCTGCGCCCGGTGCAAACGGGACGGGTGCCAAGGACCAGAAGCTCGGTTCCTGGGAAAAAGAGGCAAGGTCTGCACGAGAGAGGCGCCAGTCTGGGTGAATCCATTTTCCCTGGGAGAAGTGGGAAGTGTGGGTGGGACCAGCACAGCCTGGGGTGGAGAGGTAGGGGGGTTGCTTAAAATTAATAACAACCTGAGTAGGTCCACTAAGCCTCAATAAGAAGTAGGAGGTTTTAAGAAGCTGCAGAGACCATTTTGTTTTGCCGACCAGGCATTTAAAAAGGGGGGGGGGCAGGGAAGATATTGGTATGGAAAAAGGAAATATATTACCAGAAGTGGCTTAGTCATGCTAGCCACATGACCCGGCCAGTAAAGCGAGATGAGCGCCGCAACCCCAGAGTCAGCCACAACTGGACCTAATGGTCAGGGGTCCCTTTACCTTTTTATACTTTCCCCCCTACCAATATATTCCCTGGCCTTTAAAAAAAAAAGATTTTTTTCACTTCTTTTTATCATTTTTTGTCTTTGTTTTAAAAAAATTCTTTTTTTCCTTTTTTTGTATTTAAATCTGAAATACTTACCTTTGTTGTATGTTTGTATCTTTGTATTTTAAACCAATAAAGATTTAATAATAAAATAAAATAAAGATTGTAGAGCTTGAGACTCTTAATCTCAGGGTCATGGGTTTGAGCCCCATGTTGGGCGAAAGACCCCTGCGTTGCAGGGGGTTGGACTAGATGACCCTTGGGGTTCCCCTGCAATTCTATTGTCAGGGAAGGCTCACTGATGAGGCGCTGGGTGAACAGAGAGACATTCACTCACTGCATCTCCTCCAGCTTCACCATCAGCAACTCGGCCAGCTGCTTCTCCTTGGCCTCGCGGATGCCTTTGTCCTTCGTCCGATAGCCTTCCAACTCAAAGAGCTCAGACTCCCCCGGGGTCATTCCCATCTTCCTCTTTTCTCTGCGGGAAACAAAGAAGTGAGGGCTCTTTCGAGCCGCAAATGCATGCCCTGAGCCAAAACAGCCTCTGCTCCCCAACCCCAGTGAACTAGGATAGCTCAGTCAGTAGGTCTTGAGACTCTTAATCTCATGGTTGTGGGTTCATGTCCCATGTTGGGGCAAAGGATTCTTGCACTGAAGGGGGTTGGACTAGAGGACTCTCGTGGTCCCTTCCAACTCTACAAGACGATGATTCTATTGGAAGGTAAAGAGCTGTAGCTCACCGGTAGAGCATGTGCATTGCATGGGGAAGGCTCTAGGTTCGATTTCCAGCACCCCCAAACAGGACTGGAAAGGCCCTTTGCCCGACACCCTGGAGAGCTGCTGCCAGACAGTGCCGACAATACTGAACTAGATGCACCAATTGTCTGAATCAGCACAATGCAATGTGCTGGGGAAGGGCTGCAGCTGAGCAGAAGGGCATCTGTTCTGCACACAGAATATCCTTGGATCAAACCTCTGCATCTTCAGGTAGGCTGGGAATAAACCCCTGTTGGAAACTTTGCACAGCTGCTGCTGCTGCCAATCAGTGTAGGCGATACTGGGTGGGCCAATGGGCCCTATAGATCCTCTCAGTGGTCTGGATTGCCAGAGGGCGGCACTCTGGTTAGTTTCACCACCATCAGAGGATGCCCAGCCCTCCGCAATCCTCTCTGCCACAACCTCCGTGCCCGACGGCTGCAGGGTCTGTACCTGAAGTCCTCCAGCTGCCGAGCAATCTCTGGTTCTTGGAAAGCCTGGATGTCCTGCAAGTGTTTTCGCTGCTGGTCATCAGGCAGAAGCTCGGGTCGGTTACGATCTGCGGGAAGGAGAGAGGAGGGTCCCAAAATTTTAGCCATGCTGCAAAACTGGTTGCAGGGGGTACTGAGAGGCTCAAAACAAGTCTGGAGGCCCATTGCCAAGGTATCATTTTTAAGGCAGGGGAATTCTCCCCAAACCTCAAGACAGTTTTGTACCGCTCCAAAATACCTTCTCGCCAGCAAATGCTCAGAAGCATTCAAGTTTCCCTCCTACAGGGAAACAGTAACTGAAAGATCCCTTGTACTGCAGAACTTCTGCAGTAAGATGGACAACTGAATTTGCATATTGCAATCTGCATAGTTCTGTGCAAAGTTTTAAAAAGGATTTTGGAGGTTGATTTTTTTTTTAAACTAATTGGAAACATGTTAAGAAGCTGCTGGGCAAGAAGAGAATCTGAGGAGGAAGAAGTTTGCCCTCTTTGTTATCATTCAGTAATAATTCAGCACTTCTTGGAGTCCAGTGCTGCAGCATGCTTCACATACATGATCTCAGTCACCCTAGCAAAAATCCCGTAAGGTACATCGGTATTCCTGCTCCCAGCTTGCAGATCTGGGGTGCGCTACAATTTGATGTTGCCTAAATGAGTGTGCAGCAGAGATAGGATTGAGATCTGGAACCTCCTGACTCACGGCACACAGCCATTGCACGACTTCAGCTCATCGGGCCGACTGAATCTTCATGCCACATTCAGAACGCAATGCATGTATTAGTACGAACTCAAAAGAATGCGGATGTTTTTGTTGCTTTTCAGAAACATGACAGAGGTGGAAGGGGATGGACTCCTCCGAATGGACGGCCTAGGAGTGTGCTTGCTGTAAGAGGTCATGAGAACTGGAATCCTGAGAATTCTGGCAGGTTCAACACACAGATCTCCAGCCCTCGACATACGGCAAGGCTGCAACTCTGCAAACTTTAAGCATTCCACCCCCCACTTCCCCTGACAGCACCATGACGAAGATCTATGGCTGCTGCTGGCAACATCAATGCCATATTTGTTCCTGCTACAAGGGTGTCCTAGAAACTTTCCCAAGTCCACGTCGCTTCCTTTCACGGTCCGTATCCTTAAAGTCCAGAGGGGTATTCTTGCTGCTATATTTGTACAAGAGCAATTAAAAAAAATAAAAAATAAACAAATCCTCAAACCGAACTAGAAACAACCGCAGAGACTCAGAAAATAAGCCCTTCAAAGCTCTCCCAGCTGTCCTGGCAGCCGGCCTGCGGAATAAACAAAAAGTGATCAGCCTGCAGGACTGACTGGAGAACTGCCCTGGGATTCGGAGATCGCTCCGAGGGGAGGCATCTCCTCTGTGATTTTGTGCAAACATAGCATCGTCAAGGCAAATCGCTTGCAGCTGTTTGGATGCCACTGTCTCTGGCGTGCCGCCAACATGGAAGCTGCCTCTGGAGCAGAGCAAGCTGTCCTAGGACGGTAATGCAGTCATCTCTGGGGTGGAGCAGCTGTTTGTTTATTTGTGGCCCCCTTTCAATGAGGGGAGGAGAAGAGAGTCACCTCTGCTTCTGTGCAGCTGTGCTCTCATGACGCAAGGGCGTATTTGCTTTCAGGATTCCCCGAGTATATCTAATAAAAATGCTGTGGGATTAGAAAAGCTGGGGGAAAAGAGGATTCAGAGCCTGAGATTTGGAGACCTACAATGACAATTGGAGGCGTCTATATAAGGGACGCAGGTGGCGCTGTGGGTTAAAGCACAGAGCCTAGGACTTGCCGATCAGAAGGTCAACGGTTCGAATCCCCGTGACGGGGTGAGCTCCCATTGCTCAGCCAACCTAGCAGTTTAAAAGCACGTCAAAGTGCAATTAGAGAAATAGGTACTACTCTGGCGGGAAGGTAAACGGCATTTCCGTGCGCTGCTCTGGTTCGCCAGAAGCAGCTTAGTCATGCTGGCCACATGACCCGGAAGCTGTACACCGGCTCCCTCGGCCAATAAAGTGAGATGAGCGCCACAACCCCAGAGTCGGCTACGACTGGACCCAATGGTCAGGGGTCCCTTTACCTTTATACAAGGAGAGGTGAATTAACCATCTGCAAAAACTTGAGGCTGATTAAGTGGCAGCAGGGGGAATGGGGCTGCCAGAAGCATGAACATGCATAATCTAATCCCCAAAAAATCATTAGGTTGGGCATCATGGAAGGGGCTAGTCCCTCTGGCAGCATGTGGGCTTCATGTAAAGGTAAAGGACCCCTGGACGGTTAAGTCCATTCAAAGGCGACTAGGGGGTTGTGGAGCTCATCTCGCTTTCAGGCCGAAGGAGCTGGCATTTGTCCACAGACAGCTTTCCATGTCATGTGGCCAGCAGGACTAAACAGCTTCGGGCACAACGGAACACCGTGAGCACACGGAAATGCTGTTTACCTTCCTGCCGGAGCGGTACCTATTTATCTACTTGCACTTCGACGTGCTTTCAAACTGCTAGGTTGGCAGGAGCAGGGACCGAACAACGGGAGCTCACCCCGTCGTGGGGATTCGAACCGCCGACCTTCTGATCGGCAAGCCCAAGAGGCTCAGTGGTTTAGACCACAGCGCCACCCGTGTCCTGGTAGGGCTTCATGTACCTAGCACATCTATGATTGCACACAATTACTATCACTTTCCCCTCCCTCTACTTTATATATAAAAAAAGGTTTCTAGTCCTTTCGACTGTGGAGATAAATATTGGTATCTGTGAGCACTGTTGGGTGAAATCTCAGAAATATGGGGGAACTGGGTGGCTGAATTGGATTCTCAGACATCACAAGGGGGGCCACTGATCTTGGAACCTGGGTTATGCAAGAAATAATGTATTCTTCTGTTTTAAGAACAAAGTATAGAGATCTCTCCCAGGTATTTAAAATATTTTTTTTAAGTCATCTTATTCAGTCTTTTTTAAAAAAACAAACAAACAAACAAAACAACCCTCTTTATTTCCCCTTGCCTTGTTGCATTATGTCACATTTATTTCCTGGCTTCAAGTTATATTTTTTTTTACTGTTGCTTGGTTTCGTTCGCACTTTAGCAAGCCAGCCTAGACTTTTTTGATGAGGGGGTGGTTCAGAAATAATTCTCTCATATCTATCTATCTATCTATCTATCTATCTATCTATCTATGTATCTATCTATCTATCAATCTATCAAAAGACAGTATCTCTGGTGATTATGATGATTCCTTTTCCCCCAGCCATTTCTAAGGCCACATTCACGCAGCACATTTAAAGAGCCACAACTTCCCTTTTTAAACCAGGCATAGGCAAACTCGGCCCTCCAAATGTTTTGAGACCACAATTCCCATCATCCCTGACCACTGGTCCTGCTGGCTAGGGATGATGGGAGTTGTAGTCCCAAAACATCTGGAGGGCCGAGTTTGCCTACGCCTGCTTTAAACAGTCATGGCTCCTTCCCCCCAAGAATCCTGGGAGCTGTAGTTTGTTAAGGCCGCTGAGAGGAAACACCCTCCCACTATCCCCTTCTCAAAGCTACAGTTTCCAGAAGGGATTAAAAACCAATCCCTCGTCACAAGGAACTCTGAGAATGGTAGTTTTGCAATATCTGCTTCAAATGAATGGTGCGAATGTGGTCCAAATCAAAAGGTTCGCCTGCGTTTGCACCCCTGCCTTCTCTCTGTGCAATATACAGTGGTACCTCGGGTAACATACGCTTCAGGTTACAGACTCCGCTAACCCAGAAATATTACCTCAGGTTAAGAACTTTGCTTCAGGATGAGAACAGAAATCGTGCTCCGGCGGCAAGGCAGCAGCAGAAGGCCCCATTAGCTAAAGTGGTGCTTCAGGTTAAGAACAGTTTCAGGCTAAGAACGGACCTCCAGAACGAATTAAGTACTTAACCTGAGGTACCACTGTATATAAAAACACATTTGCTCACTCATTCACAGGAAGCAGAGACAGGGGGTGGCCCTGCGCGCCCCCCCACGACCCCCTTTCAGTATTCTAGGGGGTAGTGAATGGTGCTTCTCCCCCTATCTCTTCACTCCTCTTGCATACACCCCCCAGTGCAAAAGTCTTGTCTCCTACAAGTTCCTCCCCCTTACACTTACACACACGCACACTCTGCCTGTAGAGATCTTCCCAAATGCTTAACCACCATGTGGCACCACAGTCGTGTGGCACCGCAGCACATTTTTCATATCAGAAATTCCTTTCCGAGGCTGGGTGCTCTCCAGAGTGTGTGGCAGTCAGCTGCAATTAGCAGGCAAGCCCACTAGATGGTGCCACGAAGCCGCGGCACCCCTTGCCTGGCTGCACTCAGATTTCTGAAAAAAAAAAACCCCAACCCCCAGCGTGGCAGGAGGAATGGGCAGGGCCAGTCGTGGCTCCAGATGAGCTCATCAATTGGCCAGGGCAGCGGGGGAGAGCAGTAGCTCTCCCCACCCCCAAGCCCTCCAACTTCCTGCCTTTCACAGAGTTTCACAGAGTTTCACCAGCTGGGTGGGGCTCCCCGACAGCTGCAAGCTACAAAGCCAGGAGGGGGAGCAAGCCGCAGAGACTGTTGTGGGGGGGGGGGGAGGCAGGGAGGAGGGAGAACAGTTTAGGGGCTGCAGATCGGAGGGAGGGGCGGGGACGACAATATCGGGAAAGGGAGCAGAACGGGAACAGGAACCAGGCAAGCGATCTTGCTGCACCACCGGAGACCCAACGCGGTTAAACATTATGTCACAAGTTTTCGTGCAACACAGCAACAAGTGTTAAGTCAACTCCCGGCTCCTCTTTGCCGTGAGCTTAAAACGTCATTTTGCAACACGTCTGCTGTGTGGCAACCAGTATCGCCATCTCCAGAGTGGGCAGAGGGATTTAAATTCAGCCCCGCAGCTCTTTTCCCTAAGTATCTCCTGCGTTTGTTATGTTTATATACAGTGGTACCTCGGGTTACATACGCTTCAGGTTACATACGCTTCAGGTTACACACTCCACTAAGCCAGAAATAGTGCTTCAGGAGAAGAACAGAAATTGGGCTCCAGCAGCGCGGTGGCGGCAGGACGCCCCATTAGCTAAAGTGGTGCTTCAGGTTAAGAACAGATTCAGGTTAAGTACGGACCTCCGGAATGAATTAAGTACTTAACCCGAGGTACCACTGTACAGTCATACCTCGGGTTGAAGTTGCTTCAGGTTAAGCGGTTTCGGGTTGTGTTCCACGGCGGCCCGGAAGTAACTGAAGGCGTTACTTCCGGGTTTCGTCACTCGCGAATGCGCAGATGGTCAAAATGACGTCACACGCATGCGCAGAAGCGGCAAATCGCGACACGCAGAAACGGGTTGCATTCGCTTCTGGATGCGAACGGGGCTCCGGAACGGATCCTGTTCGTATCCAGAGGTACCACTATACTGCCTTTCCGTCCAAGGAGCTCAAGGCAGGGGGCGTGGTTCTCCCCGCCTTGCTTTTTATCTTCTCAACACCCCTGCAAGGGAGGCCAGGCAAGTGACTGCCCCAAGGTCATCTAGTGAACTTCATAGCTGGGTAGGGGGATTCGAACCGTGGTCTTGCAGTTCAACACTCTAACCATTAGACCACCAACTGCAAGGAGCGGAGGGTGGGGTGTGGAACAGCTCATAGGCCTTAGGAGTTACTGTGCCATAAAAGCCTCTTCAGTTTTGGACCGGGAGGGGCCATCCCTGCCCAAGGCAGCTGATGAAACTCACTTGCCGTGCCTCCAACCAATTTGCAAAACTTTCTGCCTTCTGTGCAACTTCCCCTCTGGCTCCAATTACCTGGTCCTGCAGCTCTTCCACAAACTTTGCACTTAATATGAAAATGCTTCACATACAAACAAAAACTGACTCCTGCATAAACTAAGCAACCTTGCATAATTTTATTCCTGCCCTTGCCAGCCAGGGAGAAAAGTCTCAGCTACTGAGACCACCTTCTGGTAAGCCTGTCCAATGAAAATCCTGGTAAATCCTGGTAAAAAAAACAACAACACACCCCCCACACACCTGGCTTCCCCTATTGCTCCAGAGCTGCCATCAGGCAATGCTCACACACTTTGCACATCCACAAGGACTACTAACTTGACTTTTAGCCAGTGTTTTCAGGATGCTGGACTTTGCTACCAGTGGCAAAATTCCATGGCTCTCCTGCAATTACGTAGAACTACACAAGACCCATAACTGTATTTGCTTCGCTCGCCACAGTCTGCCAGGAATTTCGTAAAAGGATCTATGGCGTTTCTGAATATATGTAAATTACTATGCAAAAAAAATAATAATTTGCAAATAATAATAATACCGCCAGGGGGTTGACTTTGCATAAAACATATTCTTTCTGCAAAATTCCTCAGTGCAAAAGAGATGAAAGCTCTGTTTCCCTACTGCATACTCACACACAACAAGCACATCATTCACTTTGGGTCTTACCCAGTTCAAACTGGACAGAGGATGGAACAGGGACCCTCAGCAGCTGCCAAAAAGATAAGGGATAATGATTAGAACAAGCACCCCCTCATTCTGCCACGTGTGGTGGACCAGGCTGAACCTGAATTGTGGTAAATGTGGATCCCTGACATCATTGAGGCAGCATGTGAGATTCCCAAAACCCTTGAATGGGCCTGTGAGGGAATCGCCCGACAGCTACTAAACCACTCGAGTTGTAGAAGGAGTGGAATAATTGCAGGAGCTTTCGAATCTTGGTTATGAGAGAACGCTGGTTAAAGCCAGCTGGAGAAAGTGGTGCTGGAGGAGAGGAAGGGAGTGTCTCAAGGCTCTCCATTTTCTATCCCATTTTCTGCTTTTAAAACTGCTGCTAGTTTGTTTTCAACTGCTGTTTGTCACTGCAATGTACCTCCGTATGGTGTCCATCTTATGTATGCTGCCTGATGTACTTTTGTGGACAGAGAGGGTGGTAAGTCAACATACATTTAAAGCGCTATGACACCACTTCAAACACGGCTCTCCCCCCCCTCCAAATGACTTTGGGAGCTGCAGTTTTTTAAAAAAAGGTGCCAGGAGGCCCCATATTTCCCCTCACAGCGCTACAATTCCTGGGGCTGCTGAAGAGGCATTGACTGTTAAACCACTTTGGGAACTGTAGCTCTGTTGAGGGGCATAAAAGGGAGGGGGAGGTGTCACCTGATAACTCTCGGCACCCATAACAGACTACAACTCCCAGGATCCTTTGGGGGGAGGCAAGCAACAACTTTCTGATTTTTATCACAGCTCTTTAAACCTATGGTGTGAATGCAGCCTATATGTTTTACTTAGAGGAGACCCTTTGAAATAAATAAATGGGACAAAGTGAGGTCCAGTAATGTCCACAGGTCTACTCTGAGTACAATTATCAGAACACCACCCGTAGGGTATAGATTCCTAAAGATCACCATCGTCACCGTGAAGCGCTTTCCCGCAGAGTTGGCTTACCCCGGCTTTGTCTAGGAACGTATGACAGAATTCCACAAACTGCTTCTTCGCCTCCTTGGCCCCGAGGTGGTTCAGTATGAGGTCCACGTGAAGGTAACAGAGCTGAAAAAAAGGGAGGCAGTTAGGAAAGAAGCAGCTGGCAGCCGGCCGAGGAAAGGCGGGGCCGGATTCCTTCTCACCTGGCCCTCCTGTGCCAATTCAAGATGGCGACTCCCCAAAACTCCCAGATGATGGATGGGCATGTGTGTTTTAATGAACTGAACAGAGCGAAAGATTATGAGTCATTGAGAGAAGGTGTTTGCGTGTGTGTGAGAGAACTTAATAGCTTATTTTTAGTTGCTGTCTTGTTTAATATCGTTCTATAGATTATAAATGCCCCATTGATTTGGTAATCGTATAATATGACTTAGGCCGTAATTGCGAGCGTTAGCTTATTTCTTAGTTGCTGGTTTGTTAAGAGGGTTTTATAGACTGCAATTGTTTTGCTGATGATTTGTTAATTATGTGATCTATGCTGTGCTTGTGATGCTCTTATTATGCCATTGCTATTTATGGTTTATAAGTCACTTTGGGGTTCATTCGAAAGGAAAGTGGCACAGAAATGCAAAATAAAATCAACAACCAAAACAACACTCCAGGCCTAATCAATGCAACATTAAATGAGAGAAGGAAGGGCAGTTCAGAAAGGCCCTTCCCTGCTCCCCTCTGCATTGGTCCATACATGTAAAACAGGGAACTAAAGCCAGGTTATCATTGCTTCCACTAACTGTCAATCATCCTGCCTGCCTGCATGAGAGGGCAAGGTAACACCATGGAACGCCCTCCATTGGCTTGGCTGGGACCAACCACCATTTGAGTCTACACCATCCATAACTGCTTCCTGCACTGACCTCATGGTCATGATGTCAGAATTTATCAGTGTTGATATATTACGTTAACTTTTATAAGACTCGGAGCCTTAATTTGCTTATTTTCCCATGCCCTCCTCATTCCACTTTCCTTTTGTGTCATGTCTATCAGACTGCAGACCTGCAGTAGAGACCGTCTTGCTTACTGATCTTTATCCAGCCCAACGCTAAATGAAAACACGGTTGGTATCCGAATGGGCTTTTCCCTTCCCTTCGCTACCCACACCTCCTCCTTTTGCTATTGTGCCTATAAGACTGCAAGCCACTGGGTGCAGGTCTATCCTACTGTTTGTACAGCACTTAAAAAAAATATTCTTGAGTGCTTCGTAAATAATCTCAGTGCCCTTGCCTGCAGGGCCCGGGACAGTGGGTGACTGGCGAAGGTTTGCTTCCTACTGAGCAATGAGCTAAGAATGCCTACCTGCCCCCAGGTTTTTCCTTAAATTTCACTTAATAAAAGGGACTAGAAACTTGCTGGGTGGAAACAACAGCTGACAATACAAGGACGAAATAGCTACAGGGTCCTGAGCTTCTGCCAAGAACCTCTCACATACTGAGAACTATGCCACACAACAGGTATAAGCCCATAGATAGGAGGGTGTTTTAGCAACACTGAAAGCTGGGATAGAGCCTTTTCTCCCGAGCAGGCTAGTTTTGTATATTCTTGTATACGTATATTTTAGGCTGTATTTAACATGCAATTCCATCATCTGTTGGCGAAACTGGTGCAGCCCAGAAAAACCTGCACAATGCGATTCCATTAAAAAATAAATAAATGTATTTATCATTTTCATTTTGCAATTAAAACAATAAATAAGAATCCAAATACCAAATACACATTTCGTTTAGACTTCCCCCTGCCCTTTCCATGGTTCGCTTCATTATTTTCTTTTCCACTACATATTCTAATTAACCCCTCTCTTTTCATTTTCTCATTTTTATATCTCAGCAATTGTTACTGCAGAATTTACTCTGTTACTGTTAACTTTTTAATAGGCTTACAGTAATTTTCCAAATAATCCACAAAACATTTCCAGTCTTCTTTAAAAAAAAAAAATTCATCTTGATCTCTTATTCCATTTGTCAATCTTGCCATTCCAGCAAAGAATTAAAGCATGTCAAAAGTCTTGTTACGTGGGAAGTTCACTATTGAAGCTGATAATTGGTGCAAATTATGTCTAAATCAGGGGTCAGCAAACTTTTTCAGCAGACCTTGTGGGGGGTTGGACTATATTTTTTTTGGGGGGGGGGGATGAACGAATTCCTATGCTCCACAAATAACCCAGAGATGCATTTTAAATAAAGCACACATTCTACTCATGTAGAAACACGCTGATTCCCGGACCATCCGTGGGCTGGATTTAGAAGGTGATTGGGCTGGATTCGGCCCCCCAGGCCTTAGTTTGCCTACCCATTGTCTAAATCGTCTCAAGAGGGTGGTTTAGAAGGTGATTAATAAATCAACAACGACAAAAATAAATGCAAGGCTTACCACAGGGCTGGAGTCGAACTGCAGTACCACATGCTGCAGAAAAACCATCAAGTAGGCGGGATGCCGTGTTAAGAGGTCCAGGCTCTGGAACATGCTGGTTTGAGCATCCGGGTTCTGGAACTGAGAGGAGGAACGAAAGAGTGTGTGTGTGTTGTTAAATCAGGATTTCCCCCACTCTACCTTCTCCACCCCACCCTCTCCTCACTGCCTCCTTTCAACACAGTTCCTTCCAGCTCACACTCGGTGTTTGTTCACAACAAGTTTCCTTCTAACAAGCCCCCCCAGCTCAGCACTGTCTACCTCACGTGTGGAGAACCTCCGGCCCTCCTGTTCTTGCTGAAGTATGACCTCTCGTCAGCTCCAACAAGCGTGGCCAATTGGCAGGGAGGATGGGGACAGTAGTTTAGCAACTTTTAGAGGCCAAAGGTTCGTCTGATCAACACAGACCGGCAGCAGGGACTCAGGGAAGGGGCTCTCCCAGCCCCACCTGGAGATGCCCATGATTCAACCTTCTGCATGCCAGGCAAGTGTTCTGCCACTGAGCTATGGTGCTGTCGTGCCCTTGCTCCTGCTGTTAGAACCCCACTTACTGGCTCGATGTCGTTTTCGAAGTCCTCATCTTCCGCTCCGATGATCGCCATGGCCGACCCACTGCGGGCACCCAGTGCCGGGTTCTGGTAAGGAAGAAGCGAGACCTTCTCAGTGGCAGCATCAAGAAGCCTTACCCTGCTTGAGGTCCCAACCGGGCACCCTGGAAACTCCCCGCACTCTCAAAACAGACCTTTCTCTCCACCCACAAAACCCCTCATATAACAAGAGCGTTTTGCGTAGAAACCACCAACGGCAGCTGCCAATCAGTGAATCTGATTTATAAAAAAGGAGCGCCGCAACCCCAGAGTTTATAAAATGGAGAAGGGAGCCTTCCAGAGGTTGCCAGTCTCCAACTCCCATCAGCCCTTGCAATTGGATCTGCTGGCAGGGGATGATGGGAGTTGGAGTCCAACAATGTCTGGAGCGCCACAGATTCCCTATCTTTGCTCTGTGGTAAAGGGACTCCTGACCATTAGGTCCAGTCATGGCCGACTCTGGGTTTGCGGTACTCATCTCGCTTTATTGGCTGAGGGAGCTGGCGTACAGCTTCCAGGTCATGTGGCCAGCATGACTAAGCCGCTTCTGGCGAACCAGAACAGCGCATGGAAACGCTGTTTACCTTCCCGCCAGAGTGGTACCTATTTATCTACTTGGCATGCTTTCAAACTGCTAGGTTGGCAGGAGCAGGGACCGAGCAATGGGAGCTCACCCTGTGGCGGGGATTCGAACCGCTGACCTTCTGATCGGCAAGTCCTAGGCTCTGTGGTTTAACCCACAGCGCCACCCGCGTCCCAACAATGTCTGGAGCGCCACATGCTCCCTATCTTTGCTCTGTGGTGGGGTTCCCCAAACTTGGGTTTCCAGCAGTTTTTGGACTACAACTCCCATCATCCCTGACCACTGGTCCTGCTAACTAAGGATGATGGGAGTTGTAGTCCAACAACTGGAGACCTAAATTTGTGAAACACTGTTTTTCTGGGGGGTGGGCAGGTTAGAACTTTGTCTGTCCTACCCCCTCACTGTACAGAAGCCCATCTCCTTCCCCTCCCCTCCCCATGCCAATCACTCACCCCATTGTATCCTTCCTCCAACTCCATTCTGCCCCTGTGGGGCAGGTGGGGATAAGGTCCCCAGCAGCTGAGTCAAGGGGTCCAAGTGTTCAGGGTCAGCATCTACCTTTAGGGGGGGCACAGAAAAATGAAAAATTCACAAACTGGACAGTGGAGGAGAAGCACATAGATTTGGGAGTTCGGTTTATAACACATTCCCCATCGCTGCTCTAAGACCCACATCCAACGCGCTTTCAAACCGCATGACAATCATGGGAACTGTAGTTTGTTAAGGGTGCTGGGGAATCGTAGCTCGGGGGGGGGGGTCAAACTACAGTTTGAAGGATTCTTTGGTGGGAAATCACGTGCACTGAATGAGCTTAGAAAAACCATGGCACGGATTTCCCCTAAATGATTGCTCTCTTTAAATAAAGCCCAACTTTGCAAGGATTCGGTTTTTCAGGAAAAATACACACCCGTGCTCAGGAAGAATATGGGAGATGCCGGGGGGGGGGGGGAGGGAGAAGAGATGGAATGGAAAGCAAGTTGGAGCAGGGGGGAGGCCTTCATACACAGAGAGGTATTCAAGCTACCAAGGCCACCCCACCTCTCTTTCTCTCCCCCCCCCATTACTCAGAAATTCCTGCACTAGGTGGAGGTGAATGCTGCATGAATACTGCCTCTGTCACCTACAAAGAGGCCTCAGAGAAAGAGAGTCAAGCAGGAGGAAAACTCCACACCCCACAGACAGCCTGACTCATAAAGGGCACCTTTCCAAACGGCTGGCAGTAGTGGCCAGGGAGGAGCTCGGTTTGGGGAAAAATATGGGTCAGAATCAAAACAGCACATTGCAAAACTCTGAAGAGTGCTGGGCCTGGATTGCCTTCATACACACTGTCCCAGGGTGGGGTGGGGGGGACAGAATAACCTGATTATTGAGGTTTCCCAGCCTGATTATTGAGGTTTAGCCCCAGATACCCATCTCTAGGGCATTGCCTATCTATTTTCCCACAGGCATTATTTGTCTCATTTTGCGGAACAGGTAAAAAAATCCTAATCAGTGATGACAACCTTGGGGTCCCCTAGTGGTGGCACAAAGGAAGGATAAAAATAATTGCCCACAGGGTGGTTAGCATTCTGGGGCATTCCCCTAATGGGGAACAGTAAGGTAAAGGTAAAGGGACCCCTGACCATTAGGTCCAGTCGTGGCCGATTCTGGAGTTGCAGCGCTCATCTCGCTTTACTGGCCGAGGGAACCGGCGTACATCTTCCGGATCATGTGGCCAGCATGACTAAGCCACTTCTGGCAAACCAGAACAGCGCATGGAAACACCATTTCCCTTCCCGCCAGAGTGGTACCTATTTATCTACTTGCCCTTTGACGTGCTTTCAAACTGCTAGGTTGGCAGGAGCAGGGACCGAGCAACGGGAGCTCACCCCATTGTGGGGATTCAAACCACTGACCTTCTGATCGGCAAGCCCTAGGCTCTGTGGTTTAACCCACAGCGCCACCCGCGTCCCTTATGGGGAACAGTACAACTTGCAATTTAGAAGTCAACTTCGGCACCTAAATGGACTAGATCAGGGTTTCCCAAACTTGGGTCTACAGCTTTTTTTTAGGCTATAGTTCCCATCATCCCTGACCACTGGTCCTGCTAGCTAGGGATGATGGGAGTTGTAGTCCAACAATAGCTGGCGGCCTAAGTTTGGGAAACCCTGGGCTAGATAGATCAGGCTTCCTCAAGCTCAGCCTTTCAGATGGTTTGAGGCTACAATTCCCATCATCCCTGACCACTGGTCCTGCTAGCTAGGGATCATGGGACATGTAGGCCAAAAACATCTGGCGGGCCGAGTTTGAGGAAGCCTGAGATAGATGATCTTCGTGGTCCCTTTCCAAATCTGCAATGCTATGGTTCTATGCCCCCATCTTTGGACCATCAGCAAAATCACACACACACAAACACACACACACACAAAATAACCAGCTTGCAAAGCAATTTCAGGACATGTTTACAGAAGACTCATAAATGGCCGCTCTGGTAGTCAAGAAGGAATTGCTTCTTTGTGTGGTCTCCCAGAGGATTAGCAGAAAACGCCCCCCCCTTTTTTTTCACCCTTTGAGACCACAAAACGGCCAACCAGATGAAGTATAGGGAGAAGCACAACTTTCTGAGAATTAGTAGCTTTTATGGACATATATATATATATATATACACACACACACACACACGCAATGCAATGAATTACATCAAGCGTCAAACTGCTTTAGCAGGCAAGGCTTCCCAGCCATAGCTACATTTTTCTCTGACCAATGGCTCTGTGGCTTTTTGGCAACCGCAAAAGGAACAGAAATTAAAAGCAAACATCCACATTTCTCTGTCAAGCTGCACTATTGTTGAAGTTCTGCCGGTGATGTGTATGTTAAAAAAGACAGAGAAGCTTGTCTGGAAAAGGGTGACAAACCTTTCAGAGTAGACTGTGACCCAGCTTTCATCCACATTCTTTATTGCTCTGCATGCTTTTAAGAGATTCATGCAGAAGTGGCCTCACACCTTAGAAACTGAGAGCCTAATTCAGTGCCATGGTGCAGTAAATACCTTAAATCAGGGTTTCCTAAACTTGGGTCTCCAGCTGTTTTTTGGACTACAATTCCCATCATCCCTGGATACTGGGTCCTGCAAGGTCAGGGTGATGGGAGTTGTAGTCTGAAAACAGCTAGAGACCCAAGTTTGGGAAACCCTTCCTTAAATTAAGGTAGGAAATTTTGAAAATTTTAGAGGGTCTTGGTGGACCACTTAAATGATTATTCTGCCTGTTGTAGCAATTGCAATGTACTGTGCTAGAGGCTGTATGATTTTAAAACTTCATTTTTTTATTGCTTCTTTCATTTCTTATGTTGTATTTTATTGTATTACAAGCTGAATTCTTTGGAGTTCGAACCATCATTCAACGGAATACAATATGAGAAACAACAGAAGCCATACAAATACAATTAAAAATCAAGGTGGATATTTAATGTGGACACACAATGGACCACCTGAATAAACCTCAAGGACCACAATTTTGGGAATGTGGCCTGTTGCCCGGAGGAGAGGTGAGAAGAAGGAAACTTGAGGATTTGTCACCATCTAACTCCCATAACGTCCCCTCTCCTCAAACTGCCACAGGGTTCATTTATTTCCTTAAGTAAACAAGTTGCCTTTTGTATTCTACTGAATATTTTCTTTTTTCAATCGATGCTTATTGGCGTAATAATACGACAATATTAGTATAGT
Source organism: Podarcis gaigeae (assembly GCF_964106915.1). NCBI lineage: Eukaryota > Metazoa > Chordata > Lepidosauria > Squamata > Lacertidae > Podarcis > Podarcis gaigeae. The sequence continues at coordinate 80,270,267 of NC_139684.1, forward strand.
ATAGTATGGAAATACTGCAAAGAAACATGCAAGCAAAGCCCTGCCTTAAATAAAACAAGCCATTACACAAATTAATTATGTGAGAGAAACCACAGAACCGTCAAGAGAACACATGTATTTCACACACTCAAGGGTGTGCAATGTGAAAAACCCACTTCCTTTGCTTAGCCACAAAGTTTGTTACGGCACCCAGAGAAGTGTCAAACCGGGCCTTCGCCCGGCCCACTGCGAGAACGAGAAAGAAACGCTTTGCAAAGGCATTTTGCAAAAGACAATAATAAAGGCTGCATCAGCTGCGCCGAGGATTAAGGGACAAGTGAGGGACGAGGCAGAAATGGCAGGCGCAAGAAAACCGCTGAACAAGATGGAATGGATTGCAACAAGATGGACTCCGAGGCTGCAGATGCAGGACCACTGATGCAAGGTGCTTTGAAGGATATGGGAGAGGCACAAAATGGTCTTAGCCCCTTAATATACACCCATTCCCCATCTGCCCTCGCGACGGTCGCTACCTGCAGCCAAGCAGGCAAAAGATTCGAGCTAGGAAGTGAGTCACACCATCGCCCTTGTCTCTGTTTCTTGAGCAATGCAAAGAGTTGGGGGTTAAGATCCGCATGCACCAGGACACCTGTGCCCCTCAGGGACTCCCCCTTTCCTCCGAGCCCGAAGGAGCAGCCGCATCTGCTGCAGCCGGGCTCGATAACAAAAGGAGCAGCTCGGCGAATTTACAGAGAGAGCCGATTTCCTGCAAGGGGAAGTGATATAAGAACAGCCACCTCTCAGCGGGGTGGAAAAAAGGAGGTCAGCCCCGTCTGGGAATTGAACTCAGATAAGGAACAGTAAACTTACGATTTTACCTACAGCGGAAATATAAACTTTAATAGAAGCAGACTGTATATAAAAAGGGTGAAAACCTCTTACTTTGGATATTCTTCTTTGGCCCCAGGATCTCTGAGAAAGCAGAAGGAGAACTTCCTTTTACCTTCGTTTATGCGGAACTGCCTAGTCAAAATTAGGAAACTTCGTACTTCTTATTTTATTCTTTTTAGTTTTTACTAATGCCAGAGGGCAGTGTGTAGGGAGAAAGCTACTAAGCCCAAGCAGGAATTGATTTGGACTTGGAGATTGTATATTTTTATTTTGAGGAGGAGCGGAGTGGGAAAAGGACGCTGAACTACGCCCCTCCCCCTTATTTTTTTTTTTTTTTTGGTGTGGACTGTTAGCAAACTGGTGGATTGGTTTCTATCTTGATTTCATTTTTGTATCTGTTCTTATTTTTTGGATAGTGGGATTTCAAAGTGGCTGAAGAATTGGTTTGATTTTTATTTGGGGGTTTTTATTAGGACACTTGAAGGCTTGTGGTGGTTTTTATTTTTTTATTTTTCTTCCTCGATATTAAAGAATTTGTGATTTTGTGTTCACTATGTTAGGAAAGCTTTGTGGTGGATTAGCCAAGCAAGTGGCAGAAGAAGTTTAATTTTAATGATTTGAGTTACAGATAGGTAGCCGTGTTGGTCTGCCATAGTCAAAACAAAACAAAATTCCTTCCAGTAGCACCTTAAAGACCAACTAAGTTAGTTCTTGGTATGAGCTTTCGTGTGCATGCAGACTTCTTCAGATAGTGTGCATGCACACGAAAGCTCATACCAAGAACTAACTTAGTTGGTCTTTAAGGTGCTACTGGAAGGAATTTTTTTTTGTTTTAATGATTTGAGTTTGTTTTTTGGGGGTGAATTTAACTTTGCTGTTCCGGAAAGGTGGATTAGCCAAACCAGAGGTGGAAAATTTTGAATTAAAGTTTTCTTGTTTCATCAATTTCTTTCTTTGACTGCTTAACACTGGAGGGTGACATTTCAGAGAGTGAAAAAACATTTAAAATGGACAATGTGAAGAGGGTCTGGGAGAGATATAAAGACTTAATAGAACAAAAGACTCCTTGGTGGCTCTCACCAACTGAAGCTCTGTTGCTCAAGCCACTTGAGAAAAACGGGAAATGGCTTACATACAGTGATTTGCTAATACAGTGGTACCTCAGGTTACATACGCTTCAGGTAACAGACTTTGCTAACCCAGAAATAATACCTCGGGTTAAGAACTTTGCTTCAGAATGAGAATAGAAATCGTGCTCCAATGGCACAGCAGCAGGAGGAGGCACCATTAGCTAAAGTGGTGCTTCAGTTTAAGAACAGTTTCAGGTTAAGAACAGACCTCCGGAACGAATTAAGTACTTAACCCGAGGTACCACTGTAGATCAAGAAGGAAAATGGAAATTAAAAGAGTATGAGGAAATAAAAGATCGTTTTCAGAGTTGGTTACATTACAGGCAATTACATGAGATATACAAAGAAGACAACAAGAAAGGATTTAGTTATACCACTTCTAGATTTCAAAACGAAGTTATAGAAGGAAAAGTGAAGTTGCTGAAGGGTGCATATAGTATCCTGTTAAAATGGAAACAAAAGATGAGGAGGTCAAATCGGTCATGATCAAATGGGCGCAAGATATAGGACATAATATACAATTTGAGGATTGGGAAAAACTGTGGAAAACAGATTTAAAATTTACAGATTGTGCTCTTTTGAAATAAAATTTTAAGAAAATGATGTATAGCTGGTATATAACACCAGTACAGATAGCAAAAATATATAAAACCGGGTCAAACATATGTTGGAAATTTAAAAAAAAGGAAGGGACTTTTTATCACATGCAGTGGGAATGTAGAAAAAATTTTAAAATTTGGGAAATGATATACAATGAATTGAAGAAAATGTTTAGAATGACATTTGTTAAAAAAAAACAGAAGCATTTCTGTTAGGGTAGGACAAGACCTGCCAAGGATAATAAAGAATATATTTTTGTACGCAACAACAGCGACAAGAGTCTTGATAGCACAAGGATGGAAGAATGAGGAAACTCCAACAAAAGAAAAGTGGCAAGAGAAATTGATGAACTATGCAGAACTGGCTAAACTAACATATAAACTGCGAGATAAGGACAACTGTGCCTTCAAAGAAGAATGGGAACTTTATACAAATTATTTAAAATGAATTGGCAGGTTTTGAATAAACATACACAAATTTTTTGGTTGATAACATAGCAGATAGATAATATAAGGATTTATACAAATTTACAGTTTGCAGAGAATAATATGTGTTGAAAAATCAGAAACAGGAGCTGAGGAAAGTCTCGGGGGGGAGGGTTTGATGGGGAGGTGGGGGAAAGGGAAAAAATAATGAATATGATTATGTTTTGATACTTTGATATGTCAAAATTGTTAATACATATTTTTTAAAAAAAAGAATGTCAGCACAGAAAAAGGCAGAAGAAGGAACACCATTGGAGAGGAGGTGAAGGAGTGAGGACCAGGGGTCCACCTGGGTCCACTTTGGAGAGCCAGGCTGGAGCCATTTTATAGACTGAAGCCATTTTATAAGAAGCAAGCTAAAAGCTAAAAAACTATTTCTCTCCTCTGCCTGCACACAGCATTTTTGTAAATGCAGCAAATGTGGCCAGAGCCCTTCACACCTGCTCTAGCGGTTGACCCAGTTCCAGTAAACAGACCGAGGAAAGAGCGAACAACAGGAAGATGTAGCCCACCACAAGAACGGTGGAAACACAGATGGTCAGGATGTGGTTTTACGAGGAATTGTAAGTAGGTCAGATAATATATGAGCTTGCAGCACCACCTAGTGGATAACGCAGCTTTGAACCAAAGGCCGCCACCAATTTTTCTATTGGTAGAGCTTTTAATGAATATGTATAAAGGGGAATGTTTGGGGGGTGGGTTGACAGGCTGAACTATGCTTCTGCCAAAAGGTATAAAAGATGCCTGCATCTGATTGACAGGGGGCATTCTCTCATTTTTGCTGAATGTACCCACTTTGCTTTGCTTGTCTGACAAATAAACCAAAGTCAATAAAACTTCTTTTAAAAATATTGCTGCCTGGATTTTTTTTCCATTCTGGTCTGCATTCTGAAGTCTCCAACATTTCGGATCAAAACAAGAAAGTGAAAATAAAGGAGAGATTTTAAAAATGTTTGCAGAAATAAAAAAGGACATAAAACAGAGTGAAAAGAATTTGGAGACAAGGCTGCAGCAGATGGATAAAAAAAATTGATATGACTTTTTCTGAGGGGCCAAATGAAAGAGATAACCAAAAGAACACAAAGCTTGGAAGAAGGGGTGAAGCAAATAAAGCAAGAAGTAAGAGATATGAAAAAAGAGGAAGAAAAAGTTAAAGGAGAAGTCTCAGAAAAGAATAAAACACAGGAGGAGCTGTGGGACGCAATTGCTATGAATGAACTGAGGCAAAGAGAAATGAATTTGAGGTTTAGATCGGTTCCAGAATCACAAGGAGAAAATATTTTGTAAAAATTGACAACGGAAATTGCACAATGGTTAAATATGGAGGTAGAGGAAATGGCAAAAACAATACAAAATGCGTTTAGGATTAAAAGGGCAAAAAAATTCCCAGGAGATTGTCTGATTATCTTTATGGATAGAGAAATGAGAAATTTGATTTTGCATAAAAATAGAGAAAAGAGATTATGTACTGATGGAATATTCACAATCATCTTTAAAGACGTGCCACTTTGCTTGCTGAAAAAACACGACCAATATAAGCCATTGACACAGATATTGAGGAAAAATGGAATTGAATTTAAATGGGAATTTCCAGAAGGAGTCTCATTTTATTATAAAGAGAAGAAATTCAAATTTAAAAGTGTGGATGAAGCATATAAATTTTTGAGGAGATATAAAGAGTTGGGAAGAGAAGCAGCAGCAGCAGCAGCAGTGACGCCGGAAGGAGAAGATACTGATAATTTGGAAGAAGAAGAGGAGGAAGAGGGACAGGTTTTAAGAACTTTTATAGTCTTACATATTAAAAGAAACCAAAATGGAATTAAAATTATGGACCTGGAATGTGAATGGCATAAGTAATAAAAATAAAAAGAACAAAACTGAACACTTTTTGTTAAAAAATAATTTGGATATCATTTATTTACAAGAGACTCATATAGCCAGGAAACGTAGAAGAGTATTGATTAATAAAAAATTAGGAAATGAATTTATGTCGTCAGAAGTAAGAAGAGGGGAGTGGTGATGTATATAAAAAACAAATTTGAAGCTTAGCAAATCTTCAAAGATGAAGAGGGCAGGGTAACTGAAGTACAAGTCACTTGGCAAGGCGAAAAATTGATAATCGTCAGAATTTATGCACCAAATGGTAGTAAGACGGAATTTTATAAAGATTTGGAAGAAAAACTATTTGAATTTGTGGATCAAAAAAGTATAATAATGGGGGGCATCAATGGTGTGGTGTCACTGAAAATGAATAGATCAAGAAGAAAAGAAAGATCGAAGGAAGGGAAGCTACCAAAGATATTTTTCTCTATGATAGAGAATTGTAATTTGATAGACGTTTGGAGACCGAGACACCCATTAGAAAAACAATTTACTCATTTTTCAGAACCAAATCAATCAGCTTCGAGAATAGAATATGTGTGGACATCTAGTGAGTTAAAACCTAGAGTCACAAAGATTGAAATACAACCAAAGATACATTTGGATCATAATGCAATTAAGTGTGAAATAAAAGAATTAGAGGAAAAGACCTTTCGATGGAGATCAAATGAAAATTTATTGGATAACCAGAAATTAATTGAGAAAGCACAGAAGATGCTAACAGAATACTTTGTAAATAATTGTAATAAAGAAACCAATATGAATGTGCTGTGGGATGCTAGCAAAACTGTCTTTATACAATAGAATAGCATCAAGAAAAAATTCAAAGAGAAAGGAAAAAAGGAAATTTTAAATCAGATAATGGAGAATGAGAAAAAGTTAATTTAAAAACCTAATGATGTTAAAATTAATCAAAACACTAAGATGCTGCAAAGCCAATTTGCAATGATAATTAATCAAGAAGTGGAATGGAATATAAAAAGAGTGAGACAGAAGAATTTTGAATATGCAAACAAATCAGATAAATGGCTGGCTTGGCAAATAAAAAAAAGAAAGGCACAAAATACAATAAACAAAATACTGGATGGAAAAGAAATAGAAAATCCGAAAGAAATTAGAAAAGGATTTGTGAACTTTTATAGACAATTGTATAAAAAAAACTGGAAAAGAAGGTGTAAATAGGATAGAGGAATTTTTGAAACAGAAAGGAGTGCAACAAATTCCGACAGAAAAGAAAGAGACATTGAATAAACTAATATAGATTGAAGAAATCAAGAGTGCAATAAAAGAATTAAAAAGTGGAAAGGCCCCAGGACCGGATGGATTTACAGCAAAATGTTATAAAGAACTAAAGCACACCCTACTTGTACCATTGAAAGAAGTGATGAATAATATATTAAAAGAAGGAGAATTACCAGATACATGGAAGGAAGCATATATCACATTAATACCAAAACCAGACTCTGATTTATTACAAGTGAAGAATTACAGGCCAATTTCGCTGTTAAATAATGATTATAAACTGTTTGCAAGAATATTGGCAAATAGATTGAAAAAAGTAATGAACGATATAATATACAAGGACCAAGCAGGCATTCTCCCTGGTCGACAGATGAAAGATAATATAAGAAATATTGTGAATATAATTGAACATTTATCACATGTGGTGGGAATGTAAGAAAGTGAAAAACTTCTGGGAAATGATATATAATGAGATGAAAAAGATGTTGAAATATACATTTTTTTAAAAACCAGAAGCATATTCACTTGGTATTGTAAGAGAAGATATTAATAGACAGGATAACAAACTGTTTTTATATGCAATAACAGCAGCAAGAGTATTATTCTGGAAACAAGAAGAATTACCGATGAAAGAAGAATGGCAGATGAAATTAATGGACTATGCAGAATTAGATAAGATGACAGGAAGGATTCAAAATCTGCGAGACCAGAGATTTACAGAAGATTGGAAGAAGCATATGAATTATTTGAAAAGCAATAGTAATCAACAGATTACGCTAGTAGGATTACAAGAGGTTTTGTAAGGAGAAATATATGAAATATTGCAAGGAAGATTATGAAGAAAGCTATTAGTTAGGATAATTAAAAGTAATAGTGAAATTAAGAAATGTAAATTAAGTGAAAAAGATTGGAAATTTTTCAGACGTGATTGTTGGAAGTCAAGAAATTGTATAAGATATGAAATTGTGTTAAATGGTTGCTGAAAATGGTATGTTAAAAAATTAATATAAAAATAATAAAAATAAAAAGCCACCTCACACTCCTGCAAGTGCAGAGAAAGAGAGAGATCCACTATCTCAGCAGGCAGAAGGAGGCAGTTGTGTCACCTTTAGCGCGGGGAGGGGAGCAAATCTCATGGGTTATGGAGGCAATGCAATCGCGCGAAAAGAAGAAGAAGAGGGGTTTGGATTTGATATCCCGCCTTTCACTCCCTTTAAGGAGTCTCAAAGCGGCTAACATTCTCCTTTCCCTTCCTCCCCCACAACAAACACTCTGTGAGGTGAGTGGGGCTGAGAGACTTCAAAGAAGTGTGACTGGCCCAAGGTCACCCAGCAGCTGCATGTGGAGGAGAGGGGAAGCGAACCCGGTTCCCCAGATTACGAGTCTACTGCTCTTAACCACTACACCACACTGGCTCTCAAAATAGCCACTGGGTTATCTAGCACAGCTTTCTGCTTCCAACAGGAAGTGTCGCAGTAGGAAGCCGCCTCGCGCCCAAGTGAAACCACTGGCCCATCTATTTCAGTATTGTCCACGCCGACAGACACGGTACGAAGTTGCAGACACAGGGGCATTCCCAGTCCTATCTGGAGATGCCAGGTTTCTAACCTTCAAGGTGCCATGTAGATGCTCTATCTGCCCCCGTCGCCCGATATTCAGAGCTAGGCAAAATTCACAGCATGTATTTTAAGCACCACACAACGCCATTTTGAACAGTCATGGCTTCCCTGCAAAGAATTCCTGGAGCTCCCAAGGTGCTGTGAGTTGTTAAGAGCTCCATTATCCCCTGCACAGAGCTACAGTTCCCAGAGCTCCCTATGAAGAGGTATTGACTATATATAGATGGTACATGACACCAGGGCAGTTAGCAAAAATGTATAAAACCAGTTCAAATATGTGTTGGAATTGTAAAGGAAAAGGGGGGGACGTTTTACCATATGTGGTGGGATTGTAATGAAATCAAAAAGGTTTTGGGAAATGATTTACAATGAATTGAAGAAAATGTTCCATCTAACATTTGTTAAGAAACCTGAAGCATTTTTGTTAGGGGTTGCAGGAAAAGAAACTGCCAAAGAAACTGAAAAATATCTTCATGTATGCGACAACGGCGGCAAGAGTCTTAATAGCTCAAGGATGGAAGAATGAGGAAATCCCGACTAAAGAACAGTGGCAGGAGAAGCTGATGGACTACACAGAACTGGCAAAACTGACACATAAACTACAGGACAAGAATAACTGTGATTTTAAAGATGAATGGGAACCTTTTACAAAGTACTTAAAGAAACAGCAAAATGCATTGGACTCCTTGGCAGGTTTCGAATAAACACTCACAAACCTTTTATTAACAATATTCAGTTAGACAAACTAAGGATCTATACAATTTTGTAACATGCAGAGAACACCACTTGCAGATAAGCCAGAGAGTGGAGCTGAGGGAAGTCAGGGGGGAGGGGAGGGGGGTTACTTTATGGGGAAGGGGGAAATGGGGGGGAATCAAGGATGATATGCTATATGATAAAATGTTTTGTTGAAATTCATAATAAAAAAATATTTTTTTAAAAAAGAGATATTGATTATAAACCATTGCAAACACTGTAGCTCTGTGAAGGGAACAGGGGGTCTCCTTTAAATAGCCATGGCTCCCGCCCAAAGAATTCTGGGAGCTGTAGTTTGTTAAAGGTGCTGAGAGCTGCTAGGAGACCCCCCCCAACTCCCATTCCCCTCAGAGAGTTCATAGCATGGTGTAACAATAAATCCCTCTTCATGGGAAAATTTGAGAATTGTGGGTCTGTAAGGGGAATGGTCTGTATAGTTAAAGCTCTGGTTTTCCCAGTAGTGATGTATGGAAGTGAGAGCTGAACCATAAAGAAGGCTGATTGCCGAAGAATGGATGCTTTTGAATTATGATGCTGGAGGAGACTCTTGAGAATCCCATGGACTGCAAGAAGATCAAACCTCTCCATTCTGAAGGAAATCAGCCCTGAGTGCTCACTGGAAGGACAGATCCTGAAGCTGAGGCTCCAATACTTTGGCCACCTCATGAGAAGAGAAGACTCCCTGGAAAAGACCCTGATGTTGGGAAAGACTGAGGGCACAAGAAGAAGGGGACGACAGAGGACGAGATGGTTGGACAGTGTTCTCGAAGCTACCAGCATGAGTTTGACCAAACTGCGGGAGGCAGTGGAAGACAGGAGTGCCCGGCGTGTTCTGGTCCAGGGGGTCACGAAGAGTCGGACACGACTAAACAACAACAAGGAGAATGGGGGCATCCTAATGACTCTCAGCACCCTTAACAAACAACAGCTCCCAGAATTCTTTGGGAGGAAGCCATGATTGTTTGAAGTGGTATCAAAGCACTTTACACGAATGGCGCGGATGTCCAGCAACAGCTGGAAGTCCAGGAAAGGCTAGCTTAAATGACTTTGCCTACGTTAATTTTGCACTGCGCAAAGATTCCCCAATTGTTTTAGTAGTCTCAGCTCCACACTCCTGGTTATACCAGTCCACACGCCTCTCTCTCAACCCCCTCTCAGTTGCAGCATGGATCTGGTTCCCAGCTCCAGGCTCTGCTGATGTCCCCCCAGTCCCAAGACACAACCTTCCTCGCAGTCTTCTGAGAATTGCTGGGACAGTCACTCCTCCTGCTGTGATATCCTGCCCCCCTGGCACCCCCCCCCCTGAGATTCCTCTCCCAGCTGTTTAGCAGAGGCATGGGGGAGAAGGAGGAGAAGGCCTAAGATCTCATCAGAGTGAGGAATCTTTTTGCACGGGGGGCGGGGGGGGGGCGGAAAGGGTTCCTGCGTACAAAGTTTGTGTTCTGCAAAGCATGTCTTCATCCATGTTGCCTTCATGTTAACATTAGTGCTGTGCTTGTCGTCTCCACCTCACCAAAAAAACCCCACAAAAACCCCACAATGCATCCTGCTCTGATCTTTTCAAAGATGTGCAAATCAGCACAGGATTTCGTACCGTTTCTAGAATCCCACACAATATCCTCTTCTACAGTCATCTAAGTTACTAATCATACTATCTTCACCATCAATCTATGAACTGCCTTCTAAAACACTGTCTGAAGGCGATTTACATATAGGAAACAGGTTTATTTAAAAAAACAACACCAAATACATTTAGAAGATGACTAAAACCCTAAGAAATGGACACTTGTGATCAAGGCCCATTTATCCGGCTGAGAAAACCTGCCGGAAAACAAAAACAACTCCAATTGTTTTCCCAAAATGCAGATAGTGGGTCCCCGTTATCTCTCAGCAGAAATGTTATTTCACACAGAACAGGGTCAGCCACACACTAAAAGACCCACATCTGACAGACCACAGGAATTTGCTGGGGGCATAAGTGGGTGGCCTTTACTGCATATTCTGGGAGCGAATTTCAAGGTTAACTATGCACTGTGTAAAGGCACCTGGTTGACTGTGGCGAGAACCAAGAGGGACCACTGAGCCTGCTCACCAACACTAAATGTTTTTAGATGGGTTGAGGGAAGCTGGTAGTTCGGTGGGTTAGAGCAGGGATGGAGAGTCTCTGGCCCTCCAGATGCTGCTAAAACTACAACTCCCATCATTCCCAGCAGACATGGCCAATGGTCAGAGGTGATGGAAGTTGTAGTTCAACAACATCTGATGCCCCACCGCATACAGAAGATCCACACCATCTCCAGCAGGGAGAGATTCCCTGCCTGTAATGATGAAGATCCGCAGCCAGCCGGTGTAGACAATATTTACTTATTAAATTTGAACTGGATGGACCCATGGTCTGACTCAGTAGAAGACAGCTCCCTATGTTGCTCTCAGCATTCAAAATTAGCCAGGTGCCAGGCACATTTTGCACCTGGCTAACGGTCACTTGCGACCAAGTAAAGATTTCGGGGGGGGGCAGGGGGCACCTGACATCTCCACACCTCTGGAGGTGTGTGCCTGGATATCCTTGAATCCGTCCTGTTTTCACACACTACCAACACATCCTGTAGAATTCTATCCGTTATATTATCTGCACAATCAGAGCACAATTTCAAGAACCAAAAAGTCGTACAGTGGTACCTCTGGATGCGAACGGGATCCGTTCCAGAGCCCCGTTCGCATCCTGAAGTGAATGTAACACTCGACTGTGCGTCTGCGCGTGTCGCTGCTTCCGCGCATGCGCGTGACGTCATTTTGAGCATCTGCACATGCGGCGAAACCCAGAAGTAATGCACTCCGTTACTTCCAGGTCGCCACGGAGCGCAACCCGAAAATATTCATCCCGTAGCTACTTCAAGCCGAGGTATGACTGTATTGAAAAATATAACTTTTGAGCTGCTTGGCCCCAAAATGGCAACTAGGCATTCTGTTTTGGCGACTGTAACCCTGGTTTAAGGAGCCATTTGGCACCTAGCTAATATATCCGGGTTTCTAACACTGGGTCCTATTCAAACAGGAGTTCTGTTTTCCCCCCAAGAGGTCTTCGTCACAGCTTTGCTTCCCTACATGTGCCTCCATTTTGTTGTTTTGTCTGGTTCAGCCTTCCCCAACCGAGGACTCCCAACCATCTGGAAGGCACCAGATTGGCAAAATCAGGCCTGCTTATACAGTCCCGTTTTCCATTTGTATTTTCTACATTGCTTTGGTACAGCTATGGCTTTATTGTTCTAAGCCGCTCTGATTTCTGTCTGAAAAAGAGTGGAGTGAGACGGAGGGAAAGAAAACCACACAAAAACAGTCCAATAAGCAATGAGAGTAACAACACTAGGGTCACTTCCTGTGGTCCTCTGAGCACGTTGCAGGCACATGCAAAGTCGCCCCTGTTGTTTTCCAATTGTTTCAGCCTGTGGGGTGCCCCCAGCGCCAGACACGAGGATTTGGTTTTGGGGCCCACTACAGCGAGCCCTCCAAAAAAAACCCCAAACACACATTTGCTGGTTTGTGCCACGCATGGCATCCTGTGCATAGACTGAACATGAACTAGCATGCCTCCGTTGAGAGCAGGCCACGAGCCAACGCAGGCAAAGCGATTTCCTGCTGCAATCACACGGGCTTGTCATTAACCGTCAGTTGAACTTGCTCCTTTGTCCTCCTCGCGTTTCCCTCGGTTGTCTGCTTCAACTGTCAGAATTCTAACTGGAAGCTCCTTGGGGCAGGGAGTGCCGCCACAGTGCACATTTAAAGCAGTATTCTGCGAAGTGCAGTTTGTCAGAAACACCTTGTCCTTCACACAGAGCTACAATATCCAGAGCGGGTAAGCGATCAATCCATCTTCCCAGGGAAGTCTGGGAATTGTAGCTCTGTGAGCAGGGGGAGAAACGGTCTTTCAACATCTGAAATGGAGGGTGGGGACGAAAGTGGGGGTGCAATGCACAAAACACACTAAATTGCCACCTTCCACTCACAAATACAGGATCCTTTCAAAAATGCAACCCCTTCATCCTGATGCACACACACAACAGCATCCTTTTGAGTAAAACAGTGACGAGTTGTCCTAAGAATAATTTTGGGTACCGCTCTTTCAAGCTAGGCAGAGTCTGCTAACCCCACGACCAGTCGCCAGCAGCAACACATGAACCAACCCATGGGGAACTAGTTGAACATATGTGGAGAGCAGCAGCTTCGTACACTGTAGTGGGAAACAGATTCACACTATTGGCTGCAGGAATATTCATTCCATGCCAAGCAAACAGCACGGAACACACTGAGGGGTCCTTTACAAAGCAAAACGAAATGAAGGGAGCCTTTAACTCGTGCGTAGGCAAACTAAGGCCCAGGGGCCGGATCCGGCCCAGCTGCCTTCTAGAACCGGCCCACGGACGGTCCGGGAATCAGTGTCTTTTTACATGAGTAGAATGTGTCCTTTTCTTTAAAATGCATCTCTGGGTTATTTGTGGGGCCTGCCTGGTGTTTTTACATGAGTAGAATGTGTGCTTTTATTTAAAATGCATCTCTTTGTGGGGAATAGGAATTCGTTCTTTTTTCAAAATATAGTCCGGCCCCCCACAAGGTCTGAGGGACAGTGGACCGGCCCCCTGTTGAAAAAGTTTGCTGACCCCTGCTTTAACTGGTAGGGTGATGGAGGAGGAGGAGGAGGAAGAAAAAGATGGGGCAGAGAGGGGGCTTTTGGAGCCTGCTGAGAAACCTCTCCCAAGCAGCAGCCTAGCCCCTTCCCCCCCCAAACCACCAGGCCCCTGGCATGCGCTCTGCAACTGACCTCACAGGCTCAAGATGCCTCCCTGGCTAGCAAAAAATGTCTGGCATGCAAAAACTGCGGTCCCAGGGCAGCTGGAGCGAAGAGAGGCTAGAGGTGGCAAGGGGAGGGCGGATCAACATGCCTCTAGAGTGGGTAGGCAACCAGTTCCCAGTTCAGTTCCAGGTAAAGCTGGCTGTTGTGCCCCTGAATGCAAAACAAAAAAGGCATGCAGCTTCTTAGGAATTCAGCTGCAGGGAAATATTTCCCATATTTCAAACACTATCGCTTCAAGAGAGGGGGGGTCTTGATTTTATTCTTATTTACCTCCCTAATGCCAGTTCTAGGTCACAGGAAATGGACTCGATCAGGAATAGATAAAAAAAAAGACTTGCCCACAGATATGTGTGTTTCATATATGAACAGATGGAATGGGTGTGGGTGGGTGCCAAGCCATGCTGCTCTCAGTCTGAACTCAGCGTTGCCCACACTAGCCTTAGCCCACTTGGTGCCCTTCAAATATTTTGGACTACAACTCACATCAGTCCCAGCTGCCAGTCCCTGCTGGCAAGGAAAGCACTTGCTCCAACAATGGACTATGGACTTTCCTTTAATGGTGGTTGTAAACATGCAGAGGTTTTTTGTTTTAATGCACAAAAAAACAGCGTAGCCCTTTTCCTGCAAAATGCTCAAGCGGCACGCACTCCCTTTACACAAAGCATTCCCTATTTTTAGAAAACAAACAAACGCTCTTCCCCAACCCACACACACACCAAAAAGAGTTTCTACACCTACATCAAAACACTAATAGCTCATCTATTATTATTAAATTCATTGCCCTTCCTCCACCAGCGGGCACCAGGGCGGGGTAACAATAATTTGATACCGAAAATTTAAAAACAATTAAAACAGGCACAGGAAGAGGCTGGGCCCTGAAAACACACCTCTTGGGTGTCAAAGGACAGCGTAATGATGGCCTTAAAAATCCTATCTATGAAACAAACCACCCCTTCGAAACACAGCCTCCATGGGTCACAGAGCAAGGATGGGAAAGCTATAGTCTTCCAGAAGTCGTTGGACTACAAATCCCATCAGCCTTGGTCACTGAAGATTGATGACTCTCATGGTGCCTTCCGACTCTATGAGGCTATGAATAAATAGGCCCCAAAATGTGTGTTTAGGTAGAAGGTGGTGCCTGGGTCTGGAAAGGGAGAAGACACCTGCTGTAAAACTAGCCTGAAAAAGAGGGGAGGAGAGAGGGGAGGACGGTGCCAGAGTAGCCTTACATCTGTCCTACCTCTGGAGGAAGGGTGCCAGGTTTGTGAAGGCTGTGTGAGGGCCTTTTAGCCTTAAACACAAAACCATGTTTCTAATTCCAGAAAGCCGTATCAACGCCACATGCCACCCCATAAACACACCCTACTAACAGGCCTTCCCAGTTTCCATCTCTCTAAAACCTGAAATCCATCCTTTTGGATATTCCTTTTTAGGGACAAAATCATTTGAACGTCAGCCACCCTCCCTCCCTGCTAACATAATACAAACTTTCAATGCATCCTCGTCCAGCTTCCAACTTAAGCATTATCCCTTCCTCTCTTGAACGTATGTATTTTTGTTTTTATATCCCCATGTCTTATCCGAGGAGCTGAAATACGTGGTTCCCCACTCTTCCTCATTTAATCTTCACAACAATCCTGTGAGATAGGTTAGGCTGTGAGGCAGTGACAGGCCCAAGGTCACCCAGCCAGGGATTTGAACCCTGGTCCAACACTCTTAACCTCTTTTTACTTTCAGTTTCAATTCAATTAATTTGAGTTCCAGTTCCAGGTGTTAGCCTTAGCTCCCCCAGCCACTTTCTGCCACGGAATAATCTAAGGGCTGCCACACATCCTGTGGTCAAAGTCCAGGCTCAATCCTGGAATAACCACAGCCAAGAGTTACCCGGAGCATGTGCAGAATACAGTTACCTCCAAAAGAAAAGAAAGAAACTCCAGGAATCCACGTCTCTTCCAGCGCCGATTTAAGGGAATGGGCTCTAAGGTTACCCAGTGACGGGAGGGAAATATACTTGGCAGCTAACTCGGATCACTCCGCTTCGCCCGCTTATTGACTACTCCTCCATATTTTCCAGGGGCACAGCCCTGGAAAAACACGTCGCGAGGGTGGCGTTTTCACGAGGCTGGCCACGAACACCAGAGCCTGCTCCCACGCGAGACGCGATTCCGCCTGCAACCCACTTACTCGGGAGTAAGCCCCGTTTGAATCCAACTGGGCGCCTGCTCCCCAGTGTAAACAGGCACGGACAGGGGCTTGCGCTGCAACGCCCCAAAAACTCCCAGCTCTTAAAATCTTCTTTTTTTGTTTGTTTGGAACGAGCAAAGCGCTAAGAACGCTTCAAACCGGAAAGGTCCCCTTTCTGTCCACACGGACCCCCCTTCCCCCTTCGATCCGAATCGACGCCGTGCACACGCGCGCAGCACCTTGAAGCTCCTCACCTGGATCGAACTTGAGTTTGGCTCCCGCTGCCTCCCGACGCAAGGCCCCGGCGGGGTTTCCTGTTGCAGAGGGCGGCTTGTGGGGAGGGGCTGGCCGGGGATGTGGGGCGGTGTGGAGGGGGGGAGCAGGAAGCCGCTCGTAGCTTTCTGGATCCCGCCCCGCCGGTCTCCTCCTCCTCCTCCTGCCCGCAGCGCCTCCCCTTTCTGGCTTTCTCGGCGGCGCCTCCTCCTCTTCCGACGCCGGCTGGCCTCTTTGTGCTGGAATGCCGCGCGCGCAGCTTGCAGGTAGACGGGGCTCGGGGAGGGATGCACGTGTGAACGCGCTGGGTGAAGGGTCGGAGGCTGCAAGGCAGGGGGACGAACGCCATTCTTACCTGTTTCTCGGGCTGGGATGGCCGCATAAGGAAATCGAAACAGACCTCTAGCCCACCCGTGTTCACTCAGAAGTAGACCCAATCAGTTATATAGACAGTGGAGCATCGAAACCGCGCAAGCGGGATCCTGAGCACGTGCACCGAAAAGCAAGCTCCGTTCAGCTCAGCGGGACATTGGCTGCGCGATCCTAAAGCCACTTACCTGGACTCGACGGGATTTGTTTCACTGAGTAGTAGGCATGTTGTACGCCGCCTTTCCAAGGAAAGAACCATGCCCAAAGCGGCTCACAGCAAAGGAAACAAGAATACCTCTAAAAAAACGACCATACAATTTCATAATAGCGTCAATAAAACAGCAGTGTTAAGTATGAAGGCAGTGTGGCATAGTGGTTAGAGTGTTGGGCTGGAATATGGGAGAACAGGGTTCAAATCCTCATTCAGCCAGGAAGCTGGCTGGGTGACCTTGGATTCAGTCATTGTTTCTCAGCCTCACCTACCTCACAGGGTTGTTGTGAGGATAAAATGGGGAGGAGAACCACTATGCCACTTTGAGGTCCTTGGAAGAAAGGCTGTGAAGTAGCTCACCAGGAAGTGCCAACAGCAGAAATTTATCCATCTTTGCTTGGAAGCAGATTTGCAATCCTAAACACACCTAAAGCCCATTGATTTCAACAGTCATATGCCAGAAGTGGTGCTGTTGTAAAGGAAAAGGAAGACCCAGGCTCTGCTATTAGGCTTATAAATGTGGGCTGCAATCCTGCGCATACTTACCGCAGCCTATTGAACACTGTGGGAGTTACTTCTGAGTAAATCTGTGTAGCCACTGTGAGAACAGGGTACTGGACTACATGGGCCATTGGCCTGATCCAGTTCAGCCGCCTTTTCTTAAATTATTAGATTAGGATTGTATTTATGGCACGTGGGGGAAGTCGATTCAGTTCAGATTTAAAGTTGAATCTTCCAAATTCACATGAAAGAAAGGAGAAAGCAAGCCCTTTTCTTCTTTTCCTTTTTTGAAAAAAAAGCATCAGTTCTTCGGCGATCAGCCTTCTTTATTGCCCAGCTCTCACTTCCATACATCACTAATGGGAAAACCCTGGCTTTAACTATACGGACCTTTGTTGGCAAGGTGATGTCTCTACTTTTTAAGATGCTGTCTAGGTCCAGTGATGTTAGAGAAGTCTATTAGCTGCTGTTCACCATTAACAGCTGGATGAAACCTCCACATTCAGAGGCACTATGCTACTGAAAAACGTAAGAGGAGCCATCCTGGATCAGACGAAAGTTTATCAAGCCCAGCATTCTGTTTCCACAGCGGTCAACAAGAAGCCCAGAATCAGGAAGTGAGGAAAATAGCAGCAACTTGTATTCAGAGGCATAGTAAAATGAGAGTTTGGGACATACTCTCGCACACAAACATACGCAGGATCTGGGCTGGAGATCCTGTAACAAGCAAAAATAGTGGGGTTGGTGTAAGGTTAGTGGACATTAATTGCCTCTATAGATTTCTGCTGCTAAAGTCTTCTCTGAATTGTAATCCATTTGCCAGCTGGCTTCTTCCAACTGTCCACAAAGTGGCCAAACTTTTGCACTGCTGATTCCACAAAACAATTAAAAACCCCTTTTTATATAATCCTTTCCATTCCCATTTGGCCAATGCCGCCCTGCTATTTTACCCGGTTATTTATACATTTAGTCAGTCTGGCTGAGAAATGATGTACTTCAACAGGAAGGTGAGCTCTGCCGCATACACAAAGTAGTATCTAAAACCATTCTGTGGAAATATATTTGTGCCCAAATGTTGATTCCTACCTCCCATGTTTAAAAACAAAGAATCAACTTATTTTGGCCATTGTGTGTTGTGAATTGAATGTAAATTCCAAGTGTTGTGTATCAGTTTGAAGCTTTAGGTCTTCTTTTTCAGATGGTGTTGGATTCCTTTATCTTTCTCTGTTATTTCAAGAGATGTTGAATCACACGTGGAAGAGAGTGAAAAGATATTTTAAAAGCCATAAATAGTGGTGTGGGCAATTTTCCTGGCAGGCGATGATGGAATACTTTTTTCGTTTGTTATAGGGCTCATCTTCCTGAGCATTCTGATAAGATATGCTTTTGTTGCAATAAAGTGTGAGATTTAACCATAGATAGGGTCGTCTATTGTGCAGAATACAGTTTTAGTAGTAGTGGGTTCCCTCTGCTGGTGAAATGTGGACATTACACAGTCTGATCAAGTTTCATCCTAAACCCTCAAATCATATACTTGTAGAATTGGAGGGGATCCCAAAGGTCATCTAGCCCAACCCCCTGCAATGCAGGAATCACAACTAAAGAATCTCTCACAGACAACCATTCAACCTGTGTTTAAAAACCTCCAAGGAAGGAGAGCCCACCACCTTCCAAGTTTTCCATAGTCGACAGCTCGTACCAACACAAAGTTCTTCCTAATTTTGTCTGAATCCCCTTGGTTGTAATTTGAATCCACTGGTGTGGGTCCTTCCCTCTGGAGCAGCAGAAAACAAGCTTGCTCCATCTTCCATGTGACAGCCCTTCAGATATTTTGTATCCCTCTTGGATAGTCAAAGCAAAATTTGTTGCAGTTTTGTTTGTACAGAAATCCATTTAGGATCACAGATCCAGTTGTCCAGATTAAAAGCAACTGTCTACCTTCCAGCTCCATCTGGTACGCAGGCTGAGACCCTACCTGCTTGCACACTGTCTCGCCAGAGTGGTGCATGCTCTGGTTGAGCTCTTGGTACAGCAAACTAAATATGACATAATAGGCATCACTGAAACCTGGTGGGATAAGTCCCACGATTGGAATGTAAAAATGGAGGGATACAATTTATTTCAGAGAAACAGACCAGACAAGAAAAGAGGAGGAGTGGCGTTATATGTCAGGGATGCGTATACCTGTGAAGAGATCCAAGATTTAGAACCTCAAAGCCAAAGTGAGAGCATTTGGGTCAAAATTAAGGGAGAGAAGAATAACAGGGACCTCATTGTGGGAGTTTACTATAGATCCCCAAGCCAAACAGAGGACATAGATGATGCCTTCCTGGAACAGATGGCCAAGCATGCAAAAGGAAGGGAGATAGTAGTAATGGGGGACTTCAATTACCCGGATATTTGTTGGATGTCAAACTCAGCCAAGAGCATAAGGTCAAACAGATTCCTCACTGGTCTTGCAGACAACTTCATTGTCCAGAAAGTGGGAGAAGCAACAAGAGGAACAGCCATGTTAGATCTGGTCCTAACCAATGTTGATGACCTGGTTAGTGGGGTAGAAGTGGAAGGATCATTAGGCGCGAGTGATCATGCTCTTCTGAAGTTTACTATACAGCGGAAAGGAGCAGCCAAGCATACTAGGACTCAATTTCTTGACTTTAAGAAAGCCGACTTCATAAAACTTAGGGAAGTGCTGGGTGAGATCCCATGGACAGTAATACTGAAAGGAAAGGGAGTTCATGATGGCTGGGAGTTTGTTAAGAGGGAGATAGTAAAAGCACAACTTCAGGCAATACCAATGAGACGGAAACATAGAAGGTGCCTAAAGAAGCCAGGGTGGCTACCTAAAGAACTTTTAACTGAGTTAAGATTAAAAAAGGATGTGTACAAAAAATGGAAAAGGGGGGGGGGAACCACCAAAGAGGAATTCAAACAAATAGCCAGCACGTGTAGACACAAAGTCAGGAAAGCTAAAGCACAGAATGAACTCAGGCTTGCTAGAGAGGTTAAAAGCAACAAAAAAGGCTTTTATGGGTATGTTCGTAGCAAAAGGAAGAATAAAGAAACAGTGGGGTCACTCAGAGGAGAAGATGGTGAAATGCAAACAGGGGACACGGAAAGGGCTGAACTCCTCAATGCCTTCTTTGCCTCAGTCTTCTCCGATAAAGAAAACAATGCCCGACCTGAAGAATTTGGAGCAAATGATTCAGCAGAGGAAACGCAGCCCAGAATAACTAAGGAGATAGTACAAGAATACTTGGCTAGTCTAGATGTATTCAAGTCTCCAGGGCCAGATGAACTGCATCCAAGAGTATTAAAAGAACTGGCAGATGTGATCTCAGAACCACTGGCAGTCATCTTCGAGAATTCCTGGAGAACAGGCGAAGTCCCGGCAGACTGGAGGAGGGCAAATGTTGTCCCTATTTTCAAAAAGGGGAAAAGAGAGGACCCAAATAATTACCGCCCAGTCAGTCTGACATCAATACCAGGGAAGATTCTGGAGCAGATCATTAAGCAAACAGTCTGTGAGCACCTAGAAAGGAATGCTGTGATCACCAATAGTCAGCATGGATTTCTGAAAAATAAGTCATGTCAGACTAACCTGATCTCGTTTTTTGACAGAATTACAAGCCTGGTAGATGAAGGGAACGCAGTGGATGTAGCCTACCTTGATTTCAGCAAGGCATTTGACAAGGTGCCCCATGATATTCTTGTAAAGAAGCTGGTAAAATGCGGTCTTGACTATGCTACCACTCAGTGGATTTGTAACTGGCTGACTGACTGAACCCAAAGGGTGCTCATCAATGGTTCCTCTTCATCCTGGAGAAGAGTGACTAGTGGGGTGCCACAGGGTTCTGTCTTGGGCCCGGTCTTATTCAACATCTTTATCAACGACTTGGATGATGGACTCAAGGGCATCCTGATCAAATTTGCAGATGACACCAAACTGGGAGGGGTGGCTAACACCCCAGAGGACAGGATCACACTTCAAAACGACCTTGATAGATTAGAGAACTGGGCCAAAACAAACAAGATGAATTTTAACAGGGAGAAATGTAAAGTATTGCGCTTGGGCAAAAAAATTGAGAGGCACAAATACAAGATGGGTGACACCTGGCTTGAAAGCAGTACATGTGAAAAGGATCTAGGAGTCTTGGTTGACCACAAACTTGACATGAGCCAACAGTGTGACGCGGCAGCTAAAAAAGCCCATGCAATTCTGGGCTGCATCAATAGGAGTAAAGCATCTAGATCGGGGGTCGGCAACCTGCGGCTCCAGAGCCGCATGCGGCTCTTTAACTCCTTTGCTGCGGCTCCGGGGCGGAGGCGAGGGGAGGAGGCGCATTTTCTGGGCGGAAACACGCAAAAAGCCGCTTATGATTGGATCAGTCCCTCGGGCGCCCCTCCAGCAGAGCGCCCAGCAGGGCGCCCTCCAATAATCTCGGGCGCCCCTCCAGCAGAGCGCCGCTGGCAGCCAGGGACAAGAAGTTGATAGCTGTGTTGCTTGGTAACCAGGAAGTTGCGGTCGCCATTTTGAGCTAACCACGTGGTTTGGCCCGGCGGCCATTTTAGGTGAGGCACTCTGTTGTGGGAATTGGATACTCAGGCTTTATAAGTGACAATATAGCTCAATTGGTGGATTGGAAGAGAACAAGTTATTTAAGTTAAGCATTTTAAGAGCTCATAGAGGTTTGACTCTGAGTGTTATTATATTAAAGCGCTTTAATTAGGGCTTTAGCGCTCCAAGGATATATATGCAACCCTGAAATATAATTAATTTGATTGCTTTAATAAGTGCTTGCAGTAGTCAACTTATTGCTTGATTCCAATTGTATTTAAACTTATCGAGTGTGGATTCATTTTGGTAATTTAATTCATTTGGTTGGAACTTTAAATTCATTTTGGTTGACTAAGAGAAAGGGCAGATCAATTGCTGCTGGATTCTGATTGTATATCAATTTAATTTAATTGATTAGATTCATTTGGTTGATTTAAGTCCTTTGGTTAGTTAATTAAGAAACAGTATTTTTTTTTTCTAATAATTTTTTATTGTTTTTACAAAAAAAAAAAAAAACAGGGAACAAGGGTATAGGAAAAACAAACAAATCACAAACAAATACATAAAACATGACTTCCCCATACCTCCCCTTCTCTGCATCATTATTTTATAATGTGTCAGCAACCCTTCAGTCAATTTCTCTATATATTCTCATTAAGTTTCCCCCTTTAATTTACGATTTACAGCTGTAGTTCTTTGTTTCTAGCCTCTCGACATCTTAACCGTCCAATATTTTACAGTAGTTCTTAAGGTATACTTTAAATTTTCTCCAATCTTCCTCCACCGCCTCCTTCCTCTGGTCACGGATTCTGCCGGTCATCTCTGCCAGCCCCATATATTCGATCACCTTCGTCTGCCATTCCTCCAGAGTGGGTAGTTCTTGCATCTTCCAATACTTTGCTAAAAGAATTCTTGCTGCCGTGGTTGCATAAAGAAACAGTATTTATTATTGCAGGCCAATTTAATTACTTAATTCCGTTTAAATTAATTGGAAGTTGGTTCATTAGGCCAACTCATTTTATTTAGTGGTTACTTTAAATTTATTTGCTTGATCAGGAGCAAGGGCAGTTACTGCCCCCTGCCTACAGTGCCCACCCCTTCTGTTTAAAAAACAGTTGAACGCATTATATATATATATATAATAATAATAATATTCAAAATAAGATAAAATAAATAAATAATAATAATAAAAAAAAACTTTGTCGTCCCGCCTTTGCAAGCAGGCTGCATTGAAAGGAGGCATATACACTGGTCACTGTTTTGAAGGGGAGTGAAGAACACACACTCAAAAAAAGGTAACTTGTTAATGTAATGTTTATTTCTATGAGGAGGAGTAATTCTGAGGGGTCAAACACAGAAATAATAAAAAGTGTCAAAAAAGGTATTTTTATAATGATGAGGATGACATTGGACCCTCATTATTAATTATTATTTACATCAGGCACTGATTATGATTTATGGTACACTGGGGCCCTGATTAATTTTCTATGGCATTTTGGGCATTGATTATTGGGCATAGCAAGTCGCGGTCGCGTGGAATTTGTGCTTTGTGACCGTTTGAAGTGGGGGTTTTTTCTTGGGAGGCTGGGCGGCGGGAAGAGAGGGAGGCTTGTGGTAGCGTCAGGGCTTGTCTCTAGCAAAGTAAGTCCTCGCTATTTGGTCACATGCGCAGCATTCTCCTTGTGGGGGTTAGGTGGCATATATACAGTGTTATATTTGTTTTAAATGTTGCAATGTTTTTGCGGCTCCCAGTTGTTGTTTTTCTTCGGAAACGGGTCCAAGTGGCTCTTTTTGTCTTAAAGGTTGCAGACCCCTGATCTAGATCAAGGGAAGTAATAGTGCCACTGTATTCTGCTCTGGTTAGACCTCACCTGGAGTACTGTGTCCAGTTCTGGGCACCACAGTTGAAGAAGGACACTGACAAACTGGAACGTGTCCAGAGGAGGGCAACCAAAATGGTCAAAGGCCTGGAAACGATGCCTTATGAGGAACGGCTAAGGGAGCTGGGCATGTTTAGCCTGGAGAAGAGGAGGTTAAGGGGTGATATGATAGCCATGTTCAAATATATAAAAGGATGTCACATAGAGGAGGGAGAAAGGTTGTTTTCTGCTGCTCCAGAGAAGCGGACACGGAGCAATGGATCCAAACTACAAGAAAGAAGATTCCACCTAAACATTAGGAAGAACTTCCTGACAGTAAGAGCTGTTTGACAGTGGAATTTGCTGCCAAGGAGTGTGGTGGAGTCTCCTCCTTTGGAGGTCTTTAAGCAGAGGCTTGACAACCATATGTCAGGAGTGCTCTGATGGTGTTTCCTGCTTGGCAGGGGGTTGGACTCGATGGCCCTTGTTGTCTCTTCCAACTCTATGATTCTATGATTCTGTGGTTATCTCCCGCTTAGACTACTCCAATGCGCTCTACGTGGGGCTACCTTTGAAGGTGACTCAGAAACTACAACTAATCCAGAAAGAAGCAGCTAGACTGGTTATTGGGAGTGGCTGCTGAGACCATATAACATTGGTCCTGAAAGACCTACATTGGCTCCCAGTACGTTTCTGAGAATAATTCGAATAATTCAAATTGTTGGTGCTGACCTCGGCCCAGTACACCTGAAGGAGCATCTCCACCCCATCGTTCTACCTGGACACCGAGGTCCAGTGCCGAGGGCCTTCTGGCAGTTCCCTCACTGCGAGAAGTCAGGTTACAGGGAACCAGGTAGTGGCACTTGCCCTGTGGAATGCCCTCCCTTCAGATGTCAAGGAAATAAACAACTATCTGACTTTTAGAAAACATCAGAAGGCAGCCCTGTATTGGGAATACATGACAACCTATTTCATAATACAGTGGTACCTTGGTTTACGAACTTAATCCATTCCGGAAGTGCATTCTTAAACCAAAGCATTCTTGAACCAAGGGATGCTTTCCCATAGCAGCGGGGGACTCAATTTACAAACGGAACACACTCAACATGTTCTGCTTCCAAGGCAAAGTTCACAAACCAAAACACCTCCTTCCAGGTACGTACCTTGGTTTAAGAACAGCTTAGTTTATGAACAACTTGGATTAAGAACACGGCAAACCTGGAAGGAGGTGTTTTGGTTTATGAACTTTGCCTTGGAAGCAGAACATGTTGAGTGTGTTGACTGTACAGTGACTGTACATGTTGACTGTACAGTGGTACCTTGGGTTAAGTACTTAATTCGTTCCAGAGGTCTGTTCTTAACCTGAAACTGTTCTTAACCTGAAGCACCACTTTAGCTAATGGGGCCTCCCACTGCCGCCGCACCGCCGGAGCACAATTTCTGTCTCATCCTGAAGCAAAATTCTTAACCCGAGGTACTATTTCTGGGTTAGCGGAGTCTGTAACCTGAAGTGTATGTAACCCGAGGTACCACTGTACTTTCTTTCCATTTTTGTAGAAGATTCAGCCACCTGGTGCCAGCACTATTCAGAGTAGACACACTGAAACTGATGAACGCGGCTCAGTTAGCTCTATCAATTTTAGTGTGGGGCTTCTGTGAGTTCTATGCAACCGATTGCTTTGTGATTCATCCTCAGGGGTCCTGCCATATGCCCTGAGCGATGTCCCACCCAGAAATAGCAATCCTGGGTTTTGGTCCCTTGCCTCTGTTTGCTAGCTCTGACCTTCCATGGGGATACACAAGGACTCCTTTTGTTGCTTCTTGCCATGTTGCAGTCGTAGGTACCCTCCCCTCCCCCTTGTTCTTCTGACAAGATGAATTTAGTGACCCAGTTTAGTCGTTTGCATGGTATTTGCATTATTTTACCACACGCACACCCCTATCTATAGAAAGGAGAGGAAATGTGTGGCAAAGGCTGGAGGAGGGAAAAGGGAACCTTGAACTTCACATTCAAATATACTTATCAGGCCTGCAAATTTTTCAAGTGTTGCTGGAGTTGGCAAGGGGGGTGGGGGTGGGGGGGAGTGGATTCATCTGACAGCCAAATTGTTAACACGGTGAGCCACCCACCTGTCAATTACCTGGCATCACGCTGACATCAGAAGATCTATTTTTATCTGTGCTGCTTGAAATCAAACCAAGCAGGCCAAAGGCGCAACTCAGAAAGTGGCAAACATCAGCTGATCGTTGGGACTCTCAAAGCCCCGGGCACTGTATCCCGCAAGCCACAACAGCCAGCTGATTGTCGAAGTTCACAAAGCCCTGTGCGTGGCACTTTGCAGGATCTGAGAGTCAACTGATTCCCAGAACTCACCTGAACAGCATTGTCTGAAAACTCCTTTTCAGCAGAGCCCTGTTTTTACCAGTGTGGTGTAGTGGTTAAGAGCGGTGGACTCGTAATCTGCTGAACAGGGTTCACGTCTCCACTCCTCCACATGCAGCTGCTGGGTGACCTTGGGCCAGTCACACTTCTCTGAAGTCTCTCAGCCCCACTCACCCCACAGTTTGTTGTGGGGGAGGAAGGGGAAGGAGAATGTTAGCCCCTTTGAGACTCCTTCAAGTAGTAATAAAGCGGGATATCAAATCCAAACTCCTCCTCTTCTTCTTCTTCTTCTTGTTCTTCTTGTTCTTCTTCCCTGCCCTACACCTGACACCAGGTGGGTGTAGCTTGGCCAAATTGGTCTTGTGGGCCAGTCAGGTTGGCATGATAAGCCTAAGGCTTCCTACTGCTGATATAAAAGAACGATCTGTATGGGCAGTTGTACAAGGGGAAGTTCTTTTGTGTAGTCGTGGTGGCGGTGAGGGGATAATCACTATAGGTTGTGTCAAACTAAGCTTTACATAGATTAGTCCCATTGAAATTAATGGAGCTAACTTTGTCATAGAATCATAGAATTGTAGAGTTGGAAGGAACCCTGATGTAGCTCTCTTGTCTGGTGTATTTTTAGGAATTTTAGCAGGTGGAGATTGGAAACAAATTAAAACAGGCAGGCTGCTGATTATTTAGTTTTGCAGCTGCCATGAATATGGCTTCCGCTGTTTCCCTTTAAACAGGTAAATTCCGGTTTCTATTTTGTCTCTTTGGGGTGTGCCCTTTAAAATTATTGCTAGCATAGATTACCAGAAGTGCTGTGTTTCATATTTCAGCTTTCAAAAAGAGCCCAGCCTCTGTGTCTAGCCTCTAACCCAGGGGTTCCCAAGCTTCCCCCCGCCCTCCCCTGGACTACTTGAAAACTGCTAAGACTTAATGATATTTCTTCCTGCTGTAGCTGTAATAATGTACTCTGCTAGATGCTGTATATATTTTACCATATTTTTCACCCCATAGGACGCACCGGCCCATAGGACGCACCTAGTTTTTTGGGGGGGGATAAAGAAAAAAATATATATATTTCCCCCCCAGGTGCAGGGCTGGGGCAGGGGAAGATTGAGCTTCCCCTGACCCCAGCCCCCAGAACAGGCTGATATCTGCAAGCCATGGGAGAGCTGCTGCAACTTCGTGCAGCTCTCCCATGGCTAGCGGAGGGCTGTGCCAAGCCCGAAGCTTGGGGTGTGCTAAGCTCAGCACGCCCCAAGCTCTTGGGTGCCAGCAAGCTCTCCGCTAGCCGTGGGAGAGCTGCATCTCCCAAGGCTTGCAGATTGCTTCCTGAAGCCTGGAGAGCGAGAGGAGTCAGTGCGCACCGACCCCCCTCGCTCTCCAGGCTTCAGCGAAAGCCTTCATTCGCCCCATAGGATGCACACACATTTCCCCTTCATTTTTGGAGGGGGGAAAGTGCGCCCTATAGGGCGAAAAATACAGTAATTATATCCGTATTGCTTTGTTTTTTCCTTACATACTGTATTTATTGTATTAAAATTTGAGTTTTATAGTATTCATATTGTTATGTGGCAAAATACAACAGAAAGCACAAAAGCAGCAATAGAAATATAATTAAAAGTCAATATGAATATTCAGTACAATGGACTGGCTGAAGCTCATGGAGGATTGGCAGTCTGTGGACCATAGTTTGGGTACCACTGCTCTAGTATACAAGAATGTAGATGTCATTAAAAAAAAGTCAAAACTTTACCATGAAATTAAAATAACAGTCCAGGAAGAGATAGAAAGTGCAACAAAATAACAGCAAGGGAGAAAACAAAAACTATACAAGACCAAAAAAACACACACCTGGGTTCACAAGCCATTGACACATAAAGTATATGCCCAAGAGGGTACACAATAAATTAGATATTAAAACAAAAACTGTCCTGATATTAAACAAATGAATACCAGATAAAGCTATATTTCATCGAGACTTACCAGTCATAATATACTTGTCATATAAATAACAAATGGCAGCAAAGTCCATAGGTTTAGCTGCCCCTAAGATATCCGTAATTTATGAGTCAATTTTTTCAGGAAGAAGGATAAACATTCCTTTATTAAACAGAATATTTAAACTAAAACTCGTGGGCTCCTTCGAGCAGCTACTAACAGAAAAATTATAAGCAGTCCATATTTGACGTATCAAAAATTGATAAAAGGCACGATCTGTGGTATAAAGGCACTGGTGTACACCTATTGTTCGGAAATATCCCTCATCGCCTCTTCCCAAGATTTATGTATAGTGGATGCTCGGGTTGCGACCATGCTCTGTGCAGGAGGCACGTTCGCAACCCACAACCCGCGCATCAGCACACATGCGGGTTGCGATTCGGTGCTTCTGCACATGCGCAAGTGCCAAAACCCGGAGTAACCCGTTCCAGTACTTCCAGGTTCGGAATTGTGCGCAACCCGAAATCGCACAACCCAAAGCATCTGTAACCCGAGGTATGACTGTACAGTGTTACCTCTGGTTATGTACTTAATTTGTTCTGGAGGTCTGCTGCTGCCGCCACACAATTTCTGTTCTCAGCCTGAAGCAAAGCTCTTAACCCGAGGTACTATTTCTGGGTTAGCGGAGTCTGTAACCTGAAGCGTATGTAACCCAAGGTACTACTGTACATGTTTACATGACCACCACATGTGCCAATACATTTCTTTTTTGTTACAGATCCTACAATGCAATGGGTAACCAACCCCAGTTAGATTTGTTCTTCTTTTGTTCTGATGCCCTTACAGAAGCAGAGGGGCACCAATAAACCATCGCCTCTGCTCTCCTCAGAATCACAAGACACTCTGCTACACCCTCCGAATTAAAAATACATTTCTAGTGAAAACTGAAGCTTCAGTGCACAGCCAGAAAATAAAAAGGGGGGGGGAGGGAAGCCCTCATAAGTTTAGTTGGGTGGAGCTACGAAGCAACCAGCCGCATCTCCTGGTGTCTGCTGAAAAGTGGGTTGGGGAAAATAAGCCTGCGAGCAAAAACAACGCCAAGTCCGTCAGACTCAGCCGCAAGTTGTTGTATGCAGGTCTAAGAACAAGTAGCTCCGAGGAAGTGATAAAAATAGCAGGATGAAAGGTGGTCCGAATCAGCTGTATTTCCTGGTTCTACTGGGTCTCTTTACAGGTAAGCACTCACTGGAGACCTTTTGGGCTGGCGGTTCTTAACACGTTTGGAGATCTTTGGAACTGGGCTGGCATAGGGAGGGCAATGGCAATGCACAGGGCTTTGGTAGCAGTCTGATATGCGGCAGTTTGACAGGTGAATTGTGTTCGTCCTTGCCAGGGGTGCAGGAAAATCACCTGATTCATTTGTGCCAGGTTCAAAGCAGAGGTCACGGGCACTAAAGGTATCTGTAATTCTGAAGGATTAGACGGTGCATCCTTCTGCATGTTTTACTCAGAAGCAAAGATGTGCAGTTTTGTTTCTCATTTTTTCCTGTCTTCAGTTCTACATGAAAATTCACCAGACCCCATGAAAGTTCATGAGGTTTTAGTGCGAATTTCTCCCAGCGTACGTATTTTTGTAGGCAATTTTGCCTCGTATGCACATTTTTTGCAAAGCTATTTTCACAAAGATAATGCATTTTACATGCTATTTTCAGTAATGTGCAGATTTTTATGCACACTTTGCATGCATTTTTGTACATATTGCTTAGCTGCAGAGCTGCACTGCAACATTCAGAGAGGTGTGAATTTTGAAGGCTGGCTGTTTCGGTTTGCATATTGTTTCTGAAAGTGTGAATTAGGTAGGTTTGCCTTCAAGTGCAAATTGAATTTAATCCCCCCATCCCTACTCAGAAGCCCCATTGAGTTCATTAGCTGTGTATAGCAGGGATAGGCAGGCATATAGATGTTTAGGGTCCCTGGCCATTAAATGTCCAACATCACCTGGAGGCAACCACATTGGCTGGTTGTGGGGTATAGAGCTGCGGCATAAAATGTGAGCTCTGTGACTGAATTTAGAAGAGGCATTTTTTTAAAAAATGTCTATCCCACCCTTTCTTCCAAAGGAATCCAAGGTGGAAGACAATAAGGCTTTTTAAAATAAAATAAAGAAAAGCATTCATAAACGTTAATTATACCTAAGCACCTTAAGAACATCCAAAAACATTTCAAAACAATCACAGCTAATAATTTCCAGGGTTGCTGGGAACAGTCCCTTTCAGCCATCAAATATCTGGGTGAACTAATAATGTTTTTACACTTCCCATTGCCTGCAATGATTTTCTGCTTTTGTTTAAAAGCAATAAAAAGTACTTCACCAAAACAACAACAACAACCCTAGGCGAAGAGGAATGTTTTAAAATTCGTCTCAGATGTTAATAATGAGGGAGAGAAATGTACCTTACCAGAGAGGTCACTCCTCAAATGGGGAACCACCACTGAAAAGGCCCTGCCTTGAACCTGATGGTGCCATAGGTTACAGAGCAAACTTTCATCGGAGGCCAATTTTAGTAGTGAGGCTGTAAATTTAAAAATAAATTAAATTTAAAGATTAAAAATTTAGGTAGGTAGTCATGTTGGTCTGACGCAGTCGAAATAAAAAACAAAATGTCCAGTAGCACCTTAGAAACCAACTAAGTTGTTCTGGGTCTGCATGCACATGAAAGCTTATACCCAGAACAAACTTAGTTGGTCTCTAAGGTGCTACTGGACAATTTTTTAATTAAAAATTTAATTAAATAAAACCTTAAAAGATGAGCAAACATCAAAATACGTTTTAGTCAGCTGACAACCTTAACCTTAACTATAACCTACCATGTTTTCTTAGGATAGAGGGGCCCTTATTCATGGAATAGGATGATGGTTCTTTGTTTTGAAACACTTTTAATCAACCGACTTTTGGTATATTCACCAGTGTCACTTGTGGTATTTTCCATCAATAAAGGGATCCATTGTTCAATTGTCTTGTACCACCAACAGGGTCAGGTAGGCTCAAATTAAAGAAATTGGGTGGGGAAATGAATAATTTCCAATCTTATGCATGCCTACTCATCGGTAAGCCCTATTAAGTTCAATGGGGCTTGCTCCTAGGTAAGTGGGTAAGAAGAGCCGGCTGGGTCACACCAGTGGTGGGTCTGCTAGCATCCTGTTCTCACAATCACATAGCTGTCAACTTTTCCCTTTTCTTGCGAGGAATCCTATTCGGAATAAGGGAATTTCCCTTAAAAAAAGGGAAACGTTGACAGCTATGCAATCGCCAACCAGATGCCCATGGGAAGCCTACAAGCAAGACCTGAGCCAAACAACACTCTCCCTTTCCTACAGTTTCCAGAAAGGGTTTTCTAAAGTATACTGTGTTAAACAGTGGAGGCAAGGCATAGCCATCTAGGTTGGTAGCTGTAGACAGCCTTTCCCCTGTCTAATCCTCTTTTAGAAACTGTCCAAGAGAGAGAGCCCCTGTCTCAAATCCTCGAGAGCCACTGCCTGTCATTGCAAACCAGATGTCTGGAGTCTTCCAGCTGTTACTGAATCTCAATGCCCATCATCTCCAGCCAGCACAGCCAATAGCCAAAGGTTCCCCGCACCTGGTGTGAGACAAAACTGAGCTACGTAGACCAATAGTCTGACCTGACTCCCATTACACCAGACATTGAAAGCACTGAGATACCGCTTTAAGAGCCAGTGTGGTGTGGTGGTTAAGAGTGGTGGACCCGTAATCTGGTGAACCGGGTTTGCTTCCCCGCTCCTCCACATGCAGCTGCTGGGTGACCTTGGACTAGTCACCACTCACCTCACAGAGTGTTTGTTGTTGGGGAGGAAGGGAAAGGAGAATGTTAGCCGCTTTGAGACTCCTTCGGGTAGTGATAAAGCGGGATATCAAATCCAAACTCTTCTTCTTCTTCTTAAACAGTCATGGCTTCCCCCAAAGAATTCTGGGAGCTGTCATGAGATAAGGGTGCCATTCCCCTCCCAGATCTACAATTATCAGTGAGAAGTGAGCTCTGTGAGAGGACTAGGGGCCTCCTAACAATTCCCATCACCCTTAAGAAACTGCAGATCCCAGAATTCATTGTGGGGAGCCATGACTGTGGTACAATAGTGCTTTCAATGTATACAGACCCTCCAACTGTTCCTATTTTTCAGGGGGTAGTCCTGAATTTACAGAAGCCGTCCCATTTTCTGACTTGACCCTGGAATGCCCTGCTTTTCCTTGTTGTTGTTGTTTAGTCGTTTAGTCGTGTCCGACTCTTCGTGACCCCATGGACCAGAGCACGCCAGGCACTTCTCTCTTCCACTGCCTCCCACAGTTAGGTCAAACTCATGCTGGTAGCTTCGAGAACACTATCTTGTCCTCTACCATCCCCTTCTCCTTGTACCCTCCATCTTTCCCAACATCAGGGTCTTTTCCAGAGAGTCTTCTCTTCTTGTGAGGTGGCCAAAGTATTGGAGCCTCAGCTTCAGGATCTGTCCTTCCAGTGAGCACTCAGGGCTGATTTCCTTCAGAATGGATAGGATTGATCTTCTTGCAGTCCATGGGACTCTCAAGAGTCTCCTCCAGCACCATAATTCAAAAGCATCAATTCTTCGGTGATCAGCCTTCTTGATGGTCCAGCTCTCACTTCCATACATCACTACTGGGAAAACCATAGCTTGAACTATACGGACCTTTGTTGGCAAAGTGATGTCTCTGCTTTCCCTATTTTCATCAGGGAACAGTTGGAGGATACATGTATGTTCCTAACTCCTTTTCGTGGGCTAGCAGCTTTTTGTATACTTACCTGTCCTACTAACCTCCTGCCCATTTTTGTCAGACTCTGCTAGACCCAGAGGTAACCACAGCCTATTTTAGAATGATCCCCAGGAGAGGAAGAGTCTGTCATGTAAGGTTCCACCCCACCCTACAAGGCCCACTTACCTGCAAAGTTCCCTTTTTGAAAATAAAATAAAAAACTAATCTTCTGTTTCCTGTCAACAGGGGCAGGAAAAGGGAACTAAAACTAGCCTGGTACCCCTTGAGAGATGGCCGGGGAGGGGGTGTCATCATAAAGTGGAGATGTGGTTCAGTGAAAGGGAAGGAACAGGGGAGAGAAAATTACACAGCTTGTTACTGGAACGGCAATTCAAAATGGGGGTCGGTGGTTGAGTGCTCCCCCCCCCCCAATTTTTGTTCTTAACAAACCCAGGAGCTTGGATGCCGTGCAAGAAATTCAGCAGGTGACCACTTCACATCACGAAAATGGTCGCCTGCTAAATATCTAGGTTTCTGTAAAAACACAGGGGGCATTTTCCTGTCAGTGACAGGCCACTCTCTGCTTTTCCACGACGTCCAGGCAAAAGTCTGATCTGCTAAAATTATAATAGATTTTACATGGTGTCCTTCATGTAACCACAATTAAATTAAAGATTGTATTAATATGTGTATTCTGCTTTTCTGGTAACAATGTTGAGCTCAAATCAGCTCATAATAATAATGATGATGATGATGATGATAATTAAAAATTAGCAAACATTACAATCATAAATGCAATC
The DNA here is from genome assembly GCF_964106915.1 of Podarcis gaigeae. Taxonomy (NCBI): domain Eukaryota; kingdom Metazoa; phylum Chordata; class Lepidosauria; order Squamata; family Lacertidae; genus Podarcis; species Podarcis gaigeae. The sequence goes on from NC_139684.1 coordinate 80,303,552, forward strand.
CCATATAAATAAGGCAAAAATGAGTAAATTCTATACAAACTCATAATAATTCAATGACAGCCCTTAGCATCAGGTAGGTAGCCGTGTTGTTCTGACACAATATCTATCTTTCATCTTTCTTTCTTTCTTTCTTTCTTTCTTTCTTTCTTTCTTTCTTTCTATCTATCTATCATCTATCTATCTATCTCCAGTAGCACCTTAGAGACAAACTAAGTTTGTTCTGGGTATAAGCTTTCATGTGCATGCACACTTCTTCAGATACACTGAAACCAGCCCTTAGCAGTTCTTTTTTCTTTTTTCTTTTTCCTATTATTAACACTGTTTTAAAAGTACTGTACAGAACAATCCATTCCTCATCTCATACAGGAGACAAGCGGAGTCTAAAGTAATATAAACAAAACAAAACAAAAACATTAACTGGTCAGTACAACCCACCAAGAAGTACCCAAATTCAAGCCCACAATGTTCAAAGCAACTGTAAAGTTTTGTATGCTGCTGGGATATGTCTTTGTAGTCCATCTTTGCTTGCATAAGAAACAAAACTGTGTCAATCTGACTCAAATGGATCTTTAAATTTTATTCCTTTAGCCAAACATAGATTTTAAATTAATTTTTCCACCAAAGCATCTGGCCAAACCATCTTATAACTGAGCCTCTTGGGTTTGCTGATCAGAAGGTTGGCGGTTCAAATCCCCGGGATGAAGTGAGCTCCTGTTGCTCTGTCCCAGCTCTTGCCAACTTAGCAGTTCAAAAACACGCCAGTGCAAGTATATAAACAGGTATCGCTGTGGCGAAAAGGTAAACGGTGTTTCCGTGCGCTCTGGTTTCCATCACGGTGTTCCGTTGCGCCAGAAGTGGTTTAGTCATGTTGGCCACATGACTCGGAAAGCTGTCTGTGGACAAACGCCGGCTCCCTTGGCCTGAAAGCAAGATGAGTGCCTCAACCCCATAGTTGCCTTTGACTGGACTTAACCATCCAGGGGTCCTTTACCTTTACTTTACTTTACCTTACCTATACCAGTTAGCTAACACAGCATCCTTTTGGAGGTCCTTCCAATATTGAGCAACAGCTGGCTGGGCAGCTGCAAGAAGATAGCCAATTCAAGGTTTCAAGTGACAATCCTCATTGTTCTGAAACATGTTTAACAGGACTAATGACTGCTGTCCAGTCATTTTAGTAATTTCTGAAAAGATCACAGTCCAAAACCGAAAATCTTTTTTACAAGCCCCCCACATATGCTGGAAAGATGTGTGTCTCTTAGTTCTGGTCCTACGGCTGCATTTACCTGAACACACTGTTAGTTCACAATCAACTTGTGACAGGATCTTTTCAGTGTTGGTTCCCCATTTATGGAATGCCCTCTGTAGTGAGAGGTATCAATCTCCATCAATTGATAAAAATAAACCATGACTTATGGTGGCATATACCGTATTTTTCGCTCTATACAACACACCAGACCACAAGACGCAACTAGTTTTTGGAGGAGGAAAACAAGAAAAAAAATATCTGAATCTCAGAAGCCAGAACAGCAAGAGGAATCGCTGCACAGTGAAAGCAGCAATCCCTCTTGCTGTTCTGGCTTCTGGGATAGCTGCACAGCCTGCATTCACTCCATAAGATGCACACACATTTCCCCTTACTTTTTAGGAGGGGAAAAGTGAGTCTTATAGAGCAAAAAATATGGTAAATGCAACCATTTAATCAAGACTGTTTGAAGCTAGCAGCTAGAAACTGCCTTACTTTGAGCCCAAACACTGGTTTGTCTAGGTCAGGGCTGGGGAACCTTTGGTCATCCCTGCTGCCACTAGACCACAACTCCCATCATCCCTGACCATTGGCCATGCTAGCAGGGGCTGATGGGAGTTGGAGTCCAACAAAGCATCTGGTGGGCCAAAAGGTCTTTCACTCCTGCTTCCAGGTCAGCTCTGTGTCCACATATGTATTCTATGATTGGTTTGTGGTTTTGTTGACATCCTATGAAAAAATAAAGAGGATTCATCAGGATCAATGTTTTCATGGTGACAACAAGCAGATCTGATATTTTTACTGTGCAGCGTAAGCTTTAATTTAATGGAGTGTTAGGTGGGGTACCACAACTACTGTGTCTGGAGCAACAAGTAATATATTATTACTACTATTATTGTTGTTGTTGTTGTTTAGTTGTTTAGTCATGTCCGACTCTCCGTGACCACATGGACCAGAGCACGCCAGGCACTCCTGCCTCCCGCAGTTGGGTCAAACTCATGCTGGTAGCTTCGAGAACACTGTCCAACCATCTCGTCCTCTATCGTCCCCTTCTCCTTGTCCCCTTCTCCTCCATCTTTCCCAACATCAGGGTCTTTTCCAGGGAGTCTTCTCTTCTCATGAGGTGGCCAAAGTATTGGAGCCTAAGCTTCAGGATCTGTCCTTCCAGTGAGCACTCAGGGCTGATTTCCTTAAGAATGGATGGTTTGATCTTCTTGCAGTCCATGGGACTCTCAAGAGTCTCCTCCAGCACCATAATTCAAAAGCATCCATTCTTTGGTGATCAGCCTTCTTGATGGTCCAGCTCTCACTTCCATACATCACTGCTGGGAATGTTGAAACTAGCTCTCTTTCATTCTGTTTGCAAACTCATTTCAAGCCACTGCTACTCACCTAATAAAATCCTTTTTGACTTATGACTTCAGTGCCCATACGTTAACAACATCTTTTTACGCCCTGATCTGTGCTCCTCTGTCTTCATAGAAGAGATCCCAGAGATCTGTGGATGAAAGGCCAGTACACAAATTTTAATAAAAAATAATAGTACATGGAGTGAGAGCATTTTTGATAGTGACAGTCCATTTGTGGAACGCCTTTTCCAGTCGATACCAATGCTGGCATCCTTTAGGTGCAATGCAGAGATTCTAAAAAGATAAATATCCCAGGCCTTTAAAACTTCTAAAATATTTCAGAGGAGGGAAGGAAGGAAGGAAGGAAGGAAGGAAGGAAGGAAGGAAGGAAGGGGGATGAGGCCAGTGTTGCCCATGGCACACCTGACCCAGGGTACCATAGCACACTGGTTGAAAACCACTGCCCTAAATAAAACAAAAGGAGATTTCCACATAAAAAGAAAGAAAAGAAGATGGCTCTTTCTACAACTTGTAGACATCAAAACTTCTTCTCCCTTCTCCAGGTTATGCTTGTGGGAACCAGACCACAGTTGACAAGTCCATTTCACCATCAGACACACTAAATGCCAGCAGCTCTGGAACAACAGAAGCCACTCTGTCTCCTACGACTGAGAAAAAATCCCCCAAAGCAGCCCCTCTGCCTACACCAGTGGGCTATGTGTCCATGACGGTGGAGCCTGGACGCCCCTCTTACATAACCACCGAAGGGTCTTCTGCCACTCTGGAGTGCAAGTTCAAGGCCCCCAGTGGGGCCAAAGTCATTTGGAAAAAGACTTGCTCTTCTAACTGCAGTCAAAGCTTTGCTGTCAATGAGACTGACAGCCGGAAGATCACGGAAGACATTTCTCAAGGGTTGTCAACGCTCAGCTTCCATGCAGTCCAAAGGGAAGACACAGGCATGTACTATTGCTGTGTGTCTGCTCCATCGGCCAGCCAACGCCAGTCTTGTGGCACGTACCTCTGGGTTCGGAGTAAGTATGAACCTTGTGACTCCATAGGGTTGGGGTGGTATCTGTAAAACTGGAGTGGGTAAGTTTGTGGGTATGCTGTATTGTTTTTAACACTCGATTGGGAGCCACCCAGAGTGGCTGGGGAAACTCAACCAGATGGGCGGGGTATAAATATTATTATTATTATTATTATTATTATTATTATTATTATTATTAGCCGTTATGTACTGAAGTTCTCACCCTGGGCCAGCAGGGGGATACTGTAGATAGTTTTCACTCAGGTCCACATATGCAAATAAGGAATTGAAAGTGACGTTCAGTGATTGGATAGTTACAGAAAGTTGTTACTGTTGCTTTGTAGTGGAGCTCTATATAAGCAGGTTGGCTGAACCCTTCAGTTCTGTTCTGTTCTGGCCTGTGAATAAACAAGAGCTGTTTGAAGAATCACTGTGTCGTCTGATATGTTCACCCACAACTTAACAATGGCACACTTAATCATGACCAAAAATATCCACATACCTCCCCTTGTGTGGCAATTAGGCTTAGTAGCTAGTGAGAGAAACCCCCCGCCCACACACAATGCTTACTGCCATGCCTTTGGGGGAGTGCAATTCTCATTGGAACTGTGGTTGGAGAAAGCAGAGATAACTCCCTGTATTCTGTGGTCCTAACTAAAATGGCTCCCCCCCACCACCACCCAAAATGGGCAACAATTAGACTTAGGGGGAAAGTGCCCATTGGTGCCAATGGGATTTTTACACACACACACAAGCTGTCTCGGGATCAGCAGGCAAGCTGAGGGAAGGGTGTACAGTGGTACCTCGGGCTACATACGCTTCAGGTTACAGACTCCACTAACCCAGAAATATTACCTCGGGTTAAGAACTTTGCTTAAGGATGAGAACAGAAATCGTGCTCTGGCAGCGCGGCAGCAGCAGGAAGCCCCATTAGCTAAAGTGGTGCTTCAGGTTAAGAACAGTTTCAGGTTAAGAACAGACCTCCAGAACGAATTAAGTACTTAACTTGAGGTACCACTGTATAAAAAATCCTCTAAGGACAGCTTTGCTGGCATCCCAAACGATCTTTAAGACATTCTCCTTATTTAAATTGAAATCGAAAAATTCTTTTAAAGTTTTCATTTTATGGATCAATGGTCTAGTTAGACAGTAAAATTTGTGTTAAATTGCTGTTTTAGGGGGTGTTTTTCATCATCTGGAATGGATCGATCCACTTTTCATTACTTTCAATAGGAAAGTCCGCTTCAGGTTAAGAATGCTTCAGGTTAAGAACGGACTTCCGGAACCAATTAAGTACTTAACCTGAGGTACCACTGTATAGGCTGCATCAGAAGTTACATTTGCCTGTTAATTTGGGGTTTGTTTGTTTTTTTTAAAAAAATGCCTTAGGAAAAACAATTTGTAATTGGCCAATGCACATCCTGAAATAAATACAGTCTGAAAATCAGAAATATCTCAGGATGTTCATTGTTGTTTTATGTTTAATTTTCAACATTGGCCTTGAAATGTTGTTTTATATCTGATTCTGAATCCTGACACAAGTCTCTGTCTTCTCAGCGTAGTCTAACTTGTAGATGTGAGGATAAAATGAGAGACAGCCCCCGCATACTCAACTCAGAGCTCCATGGTGAAATAATAGGATTATGGAAACAAGATAAATAAAACAAATCTTACTATTGAAACCTGTGAATAGCGATTTGGGCGTAAGGACCACTGTGTTCAATGAGCTTCCTCTGAATTGCGTAAGATTTCAGCCTTGGGTTGAGAGATATTTCTTTGAGAGCCACCTTGAGTCCCATCAGGGGAAAAGGTGGGGTATACATAAATTTTAAGTGTTGGTATTAATATTAGTACTGGTGGGGTGGTCTTTTTAAAAATGAAAAAAATGAAGTCTTGCTGATAAGAGTCTTGAGGAAGTAGAGAAAACTATAACTTGCTGTGTTCAATAGCTATACATCTTAGTGCTGTCCTTCAAAAATCCTTCAGCTCCTAGATTTGGGAGAGTTGGAGGGAAGGGGGCTGGTTAGGAGATGATGAATTCAAATGTTTGCTAGAATGCATCAGATACGAGAAGTTTCTTGGCACATCCCTCCCCCCCCCCAAAAAAAATAAGTTTCAACTCTGATCTTGTAATAATAGTCATAATATTGGTCTTTGGCCATTTCCTGACCACCTTCCTTCAAATCACCATTTGGAAAATATCAGAAGCTTAAGTTCAGACAGTCCAGAAAGACATAATCAGGTTGAAGTGGAAGAGGACGACGACAACGGTGCTGGCAAACTGGCAGAGTCAACTGCAGGGTTTTAATTAGGGAGGAAATCTATCTCAGCCCTAAAGGAAATGCCAGAGAGGCAGATGTCCTAGCACTGAGCTACAGCTGTTCCCCCTTGTCTACAGCAGGGTTTCCCAAACTTGGGTTTCCAGCTGTTTTTGGACTACAATTCCCATCATCCCTGACCACTGGCCTTGCTAGATAGGGATGATGGGAGTTGTAGCCCAACAGCAGCTGGAGACCCAAGTTTGGGAAACCCTGGTAGAGCAGCAGACTTCAGGGCCCACCTTTAAGTCAAACAGACATTTGGGGACCCATTTCTTATTTATTTATTTTTCTACCATCTATTTGTATGGTGTTGCTGCCACGGTCCATCTCTGATCTTTTCTCAACCCACCAGTTGAAAACCACTGGTCTAGAGCCAGCAAAAAAAAACAAGTTGTGGTTGTTACAATGTTAGGGAGTTATCCCCCTTTCCCCTGTAAGTGATGGCAGATTAAATGCTGCTCATCATTTTGTCAAGTGGTAATTTTCTATGTTGGGTGTGCAATGTGTGCATGCATTCAGATGAAAAAGGCTTCCAGAGCAATAGAAACAAGACAGCTCCTGCCCTCAGGGTTATAATTTAGATATAATAATAATAATAATAATAATAATAATAATAATAATAATAATAATAATAATTTGTTTATACCCTGCCCTTCCCGGTTTAAAAACCGGGCTCAGGGCAGAGAACAGAAAATATAAAACATTGATTAAAATGCGACTTTAAAACAGCATAAAATGCAACATAAAAATGCAGCATCAATATCAATAAACTTCAAAAAATCAGGGGTCATTTGGGGAAGGGGGGGGAAACCCTGTCAGTAGACATCAAATGATCACCAGGGCTAACTGACCAAGTTGGTGCCACTAGGGCCAGCAAGGAGGCCAGTAAAAAAATTAAATGTGGGATCCCAGAAAGGGTTTCTTCATAGAAGAGAAAAGGGAAAAGGGAATAGAGGATCCGGCTAATTCAAATTGAAGGCCAGGTGGAATAGCTCTGTCTTACAGGCCCTGCAGAAGGAGATCAAGTCCTGCAGGGTTCTAGTCTCGTGGGACAAAGCATTCCACCAGGTTGGAGCCATCACTGAAAAGGCCCTGGCCCTGGTGGAGGATAGTCTAACTTCCTTAGGGCCTGGGACCTCTAAACTATTATTATTCATGGACCTTAGGGTCCTCTGTGGGACATACCAGGAGAGGCGGTCCCGTAAGTACGAGGGTCCTAGGTCATATAGGGCTTTAAAGGTCAAAACCAGCACCTTAAGCCTGACCCTGTAGTCCACCGGGAGCCAGTGCAGCTTCAAAAGCACTGGGTGAATATGCTCCCATGGCAGAGACCCCGTGAGGAGCCTCGCTGCAGCATTCTGCACCTGCTGGAGTTTCTGGGACAGTTTCAAGGGGAGCCCCGCGTAGAATGAGTTACAGTAGTCAAGCCTGGAGGTGACCGTCGCATGGATCACTGTGGCCAGGTCAGGGTGGGAAAGGTAAGGGACCAACTGCTTGATATGGCGAAGTTGGGAAAATGTCGCCTTGGCTGTTGCTGCAACCTGCACCTCCATGGAAAGGGAGGCGTCAAGAATGATGACACAAAAGACAAATGGATGAGGCAGGAGGAGGAAACTAGAACTCAAGACAGGAGTTCTTAGTTCCTGCTGTGGTAGAAAACTTCAAAGAGAGGAGAAACCAAGAAATAAATGCCAGTCTCTCAGCTGTGTTGATGGAGTCTTCTCTTCTACCTTCTGATTAAACAGCTGCTGCCAGGTGACACTTGATAGCTTCTCAACACTAGGCATGGGCCAATATAAGTTTCAGTTTCTTATTTTTTCTAGTCTTTAAGTCCTGCCCTCCCCATTTCCACATTTTAGAAAAGGGCCTCATGAATTTCACCAGTGTTTTGGTGCAACTTTCTTCCAATATACACACTTTATGTGTGGTTTTTTCCCATTTTTGCAAAGTAATTTTCCGGAGTATACTGCATCTTTGTCATTATACAAGCATTCTTATGTGCACATTATCTTAGTAGGTGCATTTTTAAAACACTGCTTGGCTGGAAAACGACATTGCAGAATTCAGAGAGGTGCATTTTTCCTCTTCCACTCTCTGCTGTAGCCTAGTGAAGACAATATGATTATTTCCCTGCTTCCCCAGATTTCTGTTTAGGTGTGCTTGGATTTTCCTCATCACTTGGCAGAGGGGATACAAGTTAACCACTTGCAAAGTTACCACTTGGTTAAATAGATATATACCTGGTGCCAGATGTAGAAGGAAAAGAACATGGGGTTGTATTTAACTTAAATTCTGCACAGAATAGTCTCAATGAAATTAATGGACCTAAGTTAGTCATCCCCATTAATTTCAGTGGGTGTGCTCTGAGTAGCTGTACTCATGGGTTATAGTGAAGCAGCTTCGCTTTTCGGACTGGGGATTTTCTAGAGACTTAAGCCAGGCTGGTAATATCCCTAGAGGATTCCTGCACTTCATTCTTAAAGTTAATGGTTCTTCCAGAGAGATGGGAGTGCCAGGTAGAAGATCAGAGGGAATAGGGACTGATACAGGTGAGTTCTGGGTTATGAGAATATTGATATTGTTTATCTTCCTGCCAATTTGATTCCCTTCCCTCCCCCTCTTTCTTTTTTCTTTTTCCTTTCTCCTCCTGTGATGAGGCTGCATTTTAATATTTTAATGTTTCAATATTTTAATGTTGTATTTTAATCTTGTTTTTAAGTTGTATTCATTCAACTTGTTTTTATTATTGCTTGTTAGCCGCCCTGAGCCCGGCCTTGGCTGGGGAGGGTGGGGTATAAATAAAAATATATTTTTATTATTATTCCCAACCACATTTTATCATTACAACAACTTTGTTAGGTAGGTTTCATTGTGAAGTAAACTAGGTGTTACAACTAGTGTTGCTCCCAAACACCCAGTGAGTTATAAGTCAGAGCAGAATTCATATTTCTGCCAGACAGTATCTTGATCAGGGTTTTTGTAAATATGCTCCACAACCTTGTTTTGTCAATAAGAACTTTCATTTCCTTTCTGAAATTGCCACTGGCCTGTGAAATGACGTATTATCAGCCCGCACAACACAACATTTAACCTGAAGCTTCAAAATGGGGAAATGTTTTCTGCAGAATGTGTGAAGGGGCACAGAAGCCCCCACCCAAAAATTTATCTTAAGGAGAAATCCAGAGAGTAGGTTTGGCACTGTAATGTACAAACAGAACCATTGTGGAGAAGCAGCACTGGCATCGATGCCAATTTCATAGCGAGTACTTGCCCAAAATTGGTGCTAGTGCCAGTGCTGCTTCTCTGCCAGTGGCAGAGGTGGCAGGGCAGGCAGAGTAAGGTAAAGGTAAAGGGACCCCTGACCATTAGGTGCAGTCGCGGATGACTCTGGCGTTGCGGTGCTCATCTCGCTTTATTGGCCGAGGGAGCTGGCATACAGCTTCCGGGTCATGTGGCCAGCATGATGAAGCCACTTTTGGCGAACCAGAGCAGCACACAGAAACGCCATTTACCTTCCCGCCAGAGCGGTACCTATTTATCTACTTGCACTTCATGCTTTTGAACTGCTAGGTTGGCAGGAGCAAGGACCGAGCAACAGGAGCTCACCCCGTCACAGGGATTCAAACTGCCGACCTTCTGATTGGCAAGACCTAGGCTCTGTGGTTTAACCCACAGCACCACCTGTGGCAGGGCAGGCAGAGTAAATCAATACAAACAAAGACACTTAATGCAATAATACCTGGGGTGACTATTTTTCTTTGCGTACTTGTAGTTTTACCTGGGATTGCAAGAGAGTGATAAAATAGTTAAGGATGCTGTGGGGTTTCTGGATCAAACACTCTCCTGCTTGCTGTCTTCTAGGGCCTCGACCAGCCTCTTTCCTGAACATGACAGAAGGCGTCAAAAATAAGATCATCACAGCTGAGGGTTTCCTGCTACTCATCTGTGCCATTGGTCCTGGTCTTTTTTTGCTCTTCAGGGTGAGCTGTTATTTCCCTCTGACTATTCTTTGTACGCATGGTGACAGACAGGGAGAGCATGGTGCATAATGAATCTGCCAGCCTACAGTTTCCAGTCACCAGATCTTGTTCTGCTTTTTTTCTATTTTTAAAGAGTAGATTGTTACCCCAAAGAGGCAAACTGTCCTTTTATCAGCATGTACACCAGCAACAGGCACAGCATCTAGATCATCGCCTAATACAAGAGTTTTCCCCCAAATGGCAGTTCACTGGAATCACATGGGTCAGTTATAGCAAAGTACCAAGGGTATTGTCTGAGAACAATAAGTGGATGGCTCTGAAATACAAAATGCTTTTTGCTGTGTTCCTTTAGTAAAAGGCTTGTGTGACATGTTTATCACATCAATATCCCACTTCTCCGCTGTCATGAAACTTAAGGAAGCACACAGAGGGGTCTCAGGTAGGTTCCCATCCAGGGACTGACAAGAACAAGATGGCTGTGTCATGCACCTTTAGACCATGTCCTGGCCCCTGGTACTTATCTGAGACGTGTTGTTTTATCTACACAGCTAACTGAAGACTAGTTCACATAAGCTAGAATTGTCCATCTACAAATGCTGTCTGAATTACAGCTGGGCATTTAGTGAAATGGCCTCTTTATTTCTCTGTCACACACAGCTACCCAGAATGTAGGTTTTCACCTATGCACCCCAATCATGCATGACAGAAAGTTCATGCAACTACTTTTCCATATGGCCAGACAGAATGTCATAACATGTGTTCAGTTTTATCATGTGCTGATCAGCTGAGGACCAGTTTTTGTTTGTATGAAATGGCCCTTAAACTAAAATTGATTTAATTGTTATGCTCTTCTGTGATCAACTCGTTAGTTACCATTAACTGTGACCAACGTATTGAGAACCTATGAAATCTAAGCAGTTAATGGCTACCAAGATTATGAGCCTCTCAATACTGGAAATTGTCATTTAGCAAGAAGTGGTAATCAACAATTCGCTATAACTCACCTCTCACTTCCTCAGAGAATCCCAACTGTGAATGGGGGAAGGACAGTTAAACTGGTTTAGGGTTATATCCACAACATTTGGGAGAAGCCATGGCTGTTAAAGTGACAGAAGAGTGCTCTAAATGTATGGTGTGTGTGTGTGGCCTGAGTTTGTGGCCTAAAAGCATGTAAAATGCACCGAAAACTGATGCAGCTAAGCAAAGAACCATCTCCAATTTGGTGGAGCCCAGGAAGCCCAGCCACTTGGAGGAAAAGCACATAGAGACTATGTCTCCATTATCTCGTTCTTATGTTTGCACACTTAGAGGGCAGGTGAGCAGACAGCATCACTGAGGAGCAGCTCCAGAGAATGGCATTGGGCTCACTACTGGGCTGCAGGCTTCGGCAGGCCCAGTGATGCCTACCCTGGTGTACCACACTTGTTTTCATAGTGTTTTGCTTCTCTTTTTTTGCAGAAGAGATGGGAAAATGAGCGCCTTTTACAAGCCAAGAAGAAGGCTTATGAAGAGGAGAACATATATGAGGTAATTCCAGGAGACTGGGCATGGGGAAGGGATTGGCAGCTGTCCCTCCCCCATAAATAAAAGTTAAGAAAAATCCTGGCTACGCCCATGCTTCTGTACAGCAGAATGTGGGAAAATTCCAAAGCTGAAGGAGACGGACACCATGGTGTATTCATATGATACTGGGAATAGGAAGCCCAGCCAGTATTGTGCAGCAGCATAATGAGTTTTCAGGTTGCGTCCCGCGGCGACCCGGAAGTACCGGAAAGGGTTACTTCTGGGTTTCGCCACATGCACAGACGTGCAAAACGATGTCACGAGCATGCGCAAAAGCAGCGAATCACGACCCACGCAGGCACGGGTTGTGTTCTGCTCATGTTGCAAACGGGCCTCTGGAACGGATACCAGAGGTACCACTGTATATATATTTTTTATTTCATAACATTTATACACCGCTTGATTGTAAAAACAAAACAAAACCTCAAAGCGGTTTACAAAGAGATAAAACAGTGAAATCACGGGAAAAAATTACAACCTGGCTTTAAAGCAGGCTTCCTCAAACTCAGCCCTCCAGATGTTTTTTGGCCTACAACTCCCATGATCCCTAGCTAGCAGGACCAGTGGTCAGGGATGGTGGGAATTGTAGTCTCAAAACATCTGGAGGGTCGAGTTTGCGGAAGCCTGCTTTAAAGCATACAAAAGTTAAAATGCTAAAACAGATTTACCGTAAATCACCTCAAAGTTCTAAGCTTCTGGGCAGACTTGTCTAAAGAGGAATGTTTTTAGCAGATGCTAAAAAGAGTACAGGGAAGTCATGCGCTTGATCTCAATAGGCAGGGAGTTCCAAAGTCTAGGCACTGCCTACAGATTTATGAGTGAGGATCCTTGCCAAAGATCGGTGAATTAAAACATGAGAACGCTTTAATTCCAGTAGGAAGGAAAGTAGTCAAAAGCTTTACTATTTATTATTTTTATGTATTTTATTTTATATGCTTATGTACATTTTCCTGTTGCTCAAGATGAGTTCATTACGTTACTGTGAAAGTATGTTTTGCCATTATCCTAAAAAAAACAGACCCAATGACGACCATATGTCAGGAGTACTCTGATGGCGTTTCCTGCTTGGCAGGGGGTTGGACTCGATGGCCCTTGTGGTCTCTTCCAACTCTATGATTCTATGATTCTATGATTCATTTCCTGTGGTGAGGCCTGTGGAAAAAGAAGAGCGTCGTCTCCCCCTTCAGTTCAATCTCAATATCCTACTTAGTGGGATTTACTTCCTAATAAACTTGTTTAGGGTTGCAGCCAAAGGGTTGTATCAAGTTATACCTAGTGACAGGAAGTCCTCCTGGCTGGAACATCATCCCCGTGAGTCCACTCTGGGCAAACTGGAAATGTTGTATTTGACTGCTACAGTGATGTCACATCCCACAGAGCAGACCCTTTGAAATGAATGCACCGAAATTTGTAATGTCCATTGTTTTTAACGGGTCTGCTCTGAATAAGACTAACCTTGGCTATCACCCTAAAACTCAATGCATCTTCAGAATAATAGTGTATTAGTATTTATGCTTATAGACTTATCTTTCAGAAATTGACCCTTTTTTTGTTTTCCCTTCCTAGGGACTGAATCTGGATGACTGTTCCATGTACGAGGACATTTCACGGGGGCTGCAGGCCACCTACCAGGACATAGGGAACGTGAAAGTGATTGATCTGCAGCTGGAGAAGCCAGAGAAACCGTGATAGAAAAGGACTTTGCTTTGCATTCACTTTCCAGGCAGACAGTATAAACAGCCCAATTTGAATCCTGAATATTCTCCCTCACTTCATCCTGCTGAAGAGAATTGAGGGCAGGGGTGGAAGGATTCTATATTCTCCTGTCTCCAGGATACTCACACTTGTTTAACTATGTCAGGTTTACAATAAGAAGGCTGAGAAGAACTTATTGATTCTACTTTGTGAAAGTTCTGGTTTTGGCAGGAGGGTAAACAACACAGGTTTCCTGGCATTTTCGTTTTCCTGACAAAATATTCTGACAAGTACTAACTTTATTTTCACTTGACATCTTCCTAGTCACTTTTCCATTCTTGGTCTTCTTGGGAAGAGATGCTTCCCTCCCTTTTTCTAGGAAAATTTGTTCCAAGATGTAAAGAACACGTCAGTGATATTCACCAAATGGTGCACAACTGAGTTTATAGGATTAATTCATTTAGAATGTGTGCCTGCTCCTACTTTCCTTTCTGAAATTGGGGTTTAAGAGAGACCTATTTATAGTGCAGCGGATTTGGAAGCGTGCTCACTGTGTTCAGTTCAAATGTATATTTTTTCCCCATTGTTGAATGCCGAAGGAAATTGGGCTATAGGTTTGCAGCAAAATCCAGCTATATATGGTGCTGATTGGACAATGCTTCAAGACACACATGAACAAGAAAGAAATAGTACATAGACTGCCTCAATCACAAGATAGGATAAAAAACAGAGCTTATCCAACATTTGCTTTGGTAGAAGCCAGGAAAAGGCTGAAATCATATCATGGGTGAAAAACCTATGCAACTTTTGTTTCAATATTATATTTGTCTTCATCTTTGATCTGCTACTTGTATGCTTTCCCACTCTTGTATAGGAAAAAGTTGTAACATTGTTAATATTGTAGGATTTTAATTTTTTTGATAGATTGCACTATGAACTTCCCCGGCTTTCTTCAAATACCAAAGGAAAGCTGGAGAGAGCTAATGAGACTTGGGCCTGACTTGTGGCTAAAAGTAACAGGGTTAACCAATGTGATACTCTCTAGATGTTTTGGCCTATAACTCCCATTATCCCCTACTGTTGTCTTTGTTGGCTGGATTGATGGGAGTTCTAGTCCAAAAACATATGGAGGACACTATGTTGAGTATCTCTCCATTAGAAGAACCAATGAGTTTTAAGTTTTCATGGAGACAATGAAAAAACCCCCAGACATTTCACAGTGTTTGGTTATTTCCCTAAAGTAATAGACTGACCCTCTCTTCTTACCATGACATACAAAGCTCTGGTTGTGCATTACAGAAGATTGCCAAAGGTGGGTGAGTCGAAGCAGTGCCCAGGGAAATGGATAGTTGACCCCAATAATACTCTTGATCCAAGCCCTAGCATGGGAGACGGTTTGTAATCCTATTTCGATTTAATGACAGACTAAATTTCCTTATTTTTTCATGTTTTGTCATCTGGGATGTTAATAAAATAAACGTTTCACTATTATGAAATGAGATTGTTTTGAAACAACATGTTTCATTTATTTAGAAAATGTCCTACTTGCTTTATATTCAAAACAACATCAAAGTGATATATTCTATTATTCACTTAGGAGAACAACTTATTTCTAACCCTAGCCTCATGATAACAGGGTTAGTTTGGATCAGTGCTTTTGTAATACCGAGCAGTACAGGAAAGTCAGGTCTGTCTTGATGCTTGTCTGATCAGATGCAATACAGTACACATTTTCACACTACAAGTGGCCAGCTGGCCACCTTTGCACAAGGAAACATGCATTGGCTATCTTCATGATGGATAGTTTTATATACTTCAGCCAGTGCTCTTTCCTACAACCCATATGCCTTGTAAAACTAAACCTTAATGCACCATCTGTGCCTGGGAACAATTTGTTTTTTGTCTGGTACCATCTCTGGTGAAACAGAGTATGTCTTTTAAATTATTCTAAAAAGTGTCTGTATTATCCTTACAAAACCAGAGCAATTCACAACCATGGGCAGGCAACAGAGTTGGTGGCACAGACTGTTCAGATAATACTCTATATTGCAGTTGCCGTAAGGGCCTTTTAGCAGTTTTCTCTACCCTTAAACAGTGTTAGCTCCCTTCAGCAGCACTCACCATCTAGAACAGGGGTAGGCAACCTAAGGCCCACAAGCCAGATGCAGCCCAATCGCCTTCTTAATCCAGCCCATGGACGGTCCGGGAATCAGCGTGTTTTTACATGAGTAGAATGTGTCCTTTTCTTTAAAATGCTTCTCTGGGTTATTTGTGGGGCATAGGAATTCGTTCATTTCCTCCCGCAAAATATAATCCAACCCACCATATGGTCTGAGGGATGATGGACCGGCCCCCTGCTGAAAAAGGTTGCTGACCCCTGATCTAGAAGCTGTACTACAATGTCACCATGTGGAAGATATGCTTGCAAAGGGATGGGGATTCATGAAGGCTTTCTACCCTGTCCATTTTATGCATGAACGACCTATGTAAGTGTTATCATTATGGCATGGAGCATCAATATGCAATATCTATTGAATTTCTCTCGGTCATCTTAAAAGAATGATATGAATCAGCCGTTACTACACATAACATACACAAAGAGCTTGTGATCCTCTGTTCACTTACTTAGAAGGCCTAATAAAGTCAGTAAGACTTCCAAGGTAAAGTTGCTTAGGATGGAGTGGCTGTCTTCAGGATCAGGAAGGGTAAATGTTTTTGATACTGCCCCATGTCATTTCTCCTAAACCAAATTGCATCCCTAGAGCTAGTA
Source organism: Podarcis gaigeae (assembly GCF_964106915.1). Lineage (NCBI taxonomy): Eukaryota > Metazoa > Chordata > Lepidosauria > Squamata > Lacertidae > Podarcis > Podarcis gaigeae. The sequence continues at coordinate 80,319,503 of NC_139684.1, forward strand.
CTTGCCTTGTGGAGCAACACATACGGTATTATATGTATGGCTTTGCCTTGAAGTTAAATAGCATCAGCAGGGCAGTTCTCTGAGGGAAATAGCATGGAGAAAAGGATTAATCAATTAGCCATGCTCCCTTCCACGGCACTGGAGTCTCAATCCACATCAGCTCTTCTAGTGCCATTACTAACTCTTACAACAACAACAACAACAACAACAACAACACAGGATATCTTATTCACAGCTATCCTGTGACAAGTAGGATTCAGTCCTGATACTTTGCTCTACTTTTGTCTGCAGATGGAACTACTGTATATTATTTGGCAAATATAACAGTTTTGAGAAGTTGCAAGGCTAACACATACGTGGCATGCAAAAGCGTGTAATACAAATCCATGTGGTTGTTTGTTTTAGGCAAAGAAGCTTTGGTGGTTGAAATCTGAAATAGGGGAGGGGGGGAGAGGAAGGAATTTCATCCTTGTGCATAGACATCTGCATGGCATTTCCCAACTAACTCCTCCTGAAGCTACTTTTCTCCTTGCAGGGTTCCAAATAATGTATTTTGCAAGTTTAAACAGGCACCCCTGGAGGAGAGTGGCTTGAGGGAAAGCTGTGGAAGAAAAAGGGGGGAAAGCTAAATAAAGAATTAAACATCTTACTCCCCTCCTGCTTCCATTTCTGACTGCTTCCCTCACAAAACTACTTTGGCTAGAAGAAGCAGGCATTGCATTTCATAATATGTGTTTATATACAGTGTGTTATTTGGACCAGAGTTTCAGATTAATGTAAAAAGTATATGACAGTTACATTGAACGCTATTTCTTAATTTATGACAGTAACAGCAGTCACTTTTGAAAAAGCCATTTATTAAGATAACATGGGCAGAATATGATTGGCCATTGAAATAAAGCCCAAGAGCTGCACAGTATAAGTGCAAGCACAGTTCAACTGAATTATGGAATCTTGGGGTTTCATTGTTAGATGGAAATGTGGCAGAGTCTAGTAGTCAGGGCTGAATCTTTTTCTTCACATTAGAGCTCCTGAACCTCACTGTAACATTGGCTCATTTTGGAAATAATATTTAAGGAGCTTAGTGAAGATTCATCAGGTATAGCATCAGAAAACAGTTTCAGCAAAACATAAAAAGATGCTAGCAGGAGATAATGTAAATGTAGCTTTGTAAATTACATCAGGTAACTCCACAAGTAGTATAGCACCCTATGCTTTTTCATGTTGGCCCTCAAGAAGAAATGCTTATTACAAAACTTCAACATTTAAAACATAGGCACTTCTTTCATTTTAAATCTGATTGTGGAGCATTAAAAAGCATAAGGCTGAAAAAATGTTCACCAAATAAACTTCTAGGGCTTGGCACACAAAAACTCACTTCTAAGGTCATATACCCAAAATTGTGTCTTTAAGAGCTGTAAAACAATGAGGTGGTATGAGCGGTGGTGCTGGCTTTAGAAAAAGTCACGTGATGAAGTTTCCTACAGAGTAGACAGCAAATGATTAGAGCCCTGTTTATTACAGCAGATGGCGAAATGCACCAAAACTGCTACATGAGCAGAAATGCAGAGTTACTTACTTTATGTTTAAAAACATTCAAAATACAGCACCATACTCTGTACTGGAACTGGTAGCTCTATCAACTATGTTACACTAAGGTGGCTTCTCTCCTGTGTGCGTTCGCTTGTGCTTGGCCAGGTGTCCTGAACAGCTGAAGCTTTTCCCGCACTCTCCACATGAATATGGCTTCTCTCCTGTGTGCGTTCGCTTGTGGACGGCCAGGTTTCCTGGCTGGCTGAAGCTTTTCCCGCACTCTCCACATGAATATGGCTTCTCTCCTGTGTGTGTTCGCTTGTGCTTGGCCAGGTCTCCTGACTGGCTAAAGCTTTTTCCACACTCTCCACATGAATATGGCTTCTCTCCTGTGTGCGTTCGCTTGTGGATGGCCAGGTGTCCTGAACAGCTGAAGCTTTTCCCGCACTCTCCACATGAATATGGCTTCTCTCCTGTGTGCATTCGCTTGTGGACAGCCAGGTTTCCTGGCTGGCTGAAGCTTTTCCTGCACTCTCCACATGAATATGGCTTCTCGCCTGTGTGCGTTCGCTTGTGGGCAGCCAGGGTTCCTGAACAGCTGAAGCTTTTCCCACACTCTCCACATGAATACGGCTTCTCTCCTGTGTGTGTTCGCTTGTGGATGGCCAGGTGTCCTGAACAGCTGAAGCTTTTCCCGCACTCTCCACATGAATATGGCTTCTCTCCTGTGTGCGTTCGCTTGTGGATGGCCAGGTGTCCTGAACAGCTGAAGCTTTTCCCACACTCTCCACATGAATATGGCTTCTCGCCTGTGTGCGTTCGCTTGTGGGCAGCCAGGGTTCCTGAACAGCTGAAGCTTTTCCCACACTCTCCACATGAATACGGCTTCTCTCCTGTGTGTGTTCGCTTGTGGATGGCCAGGTGTCCTGAACAGCTGAAGCTTTTCCCGCACTCTCCACATGAATATGGCTTCTCTCCTGTGTGTGTTCGCTTGTGCTTGGCCAGGTCTCCTGAACAGCTGAAGCTTTTCCCACACTCTCCACATGAATATGGCTTCTCTCCTGTGTGCATTCGCTTGTGCTTGGCCAGGTCTCCTGAACAGCTGAAGCTTTTCCCGCACTCTCCACATGAATATGGCTTCTCTCCTGTGTGCGTTCGGTTGTGGATGGCCAGGTGTCCTGAACAGCTGAAGCTTTTCCCACACTCTCCACATGAATATGGCTTCTCTCCTGTGTGCGTTCGCTTGTGGACAGCCAGGTGTCCTGAACAGCTGAAGCTTTTCCCGCACTCTCCACATGAATATGGCTTCTCTCCTGTGTGCATTCGCTTGTGCTTGGCCAGGTCTCCTGAACAGCTGAAGCTTTTCCCACACTCTCCACATGAATATGGCTTCTCTCCTGTGTGCATTCGCTTGTGGATGGCCAGGACTCCTGATTGGCTAAAGCTTTTCCCACACTCCCTACATGAATATGGATTCTCTCTTGTGTGTGTTTGCATGTGAGTGACCAGCAGTGATGAGTAGCCGAAGCTTGTCTCACACTTTCTAAATGAACATGGCCTCTCTCCTATACATAATTGTTGGGCTGGGTGTGACAACTGCTTTAAAGTTGCCCCACTTTCATTGCATCTAGAAAGCTGAGTTTTACTCTGTGTCTCTTTGTTTATATCTTTTAAAAACAGTGTCTCGTCATCTTTATTTTTGTCAACACAACTTGGCACTAGGTGCTGCAGCATAGTTCTGTTTGAAGCACTATTTGTGATTTTGAATGGAGATTTCTCTGCTAGGACATTTTCAGGTACTTCAGGCTGTATTCCATATCCTGAATGCCTCCATTTCATATGTTTGTGAAGGTAATCTTTGAAAGTGAAAGCCAATTTGCAGCAGGGACACTGATGACAAGTGATACCTCGCTCCTGTATCAAACGTGAATTCTGCCTGTGTGCTATTTGAGAACAAACAAGATTTGAGTTTTAGTAGCTATTTTCAATCATGCATGACAAATGGGCATATGGGACTACATTATTTAGTAAACTACAGCACCCAAAAAACTCACTGAGAGCCAAGGGAAAAGACACATGCCAAAACAGAGGGTTGTCCTGAAGGAGCAAACGGCAATAAGAAGACCAAGGCCAGCCACAGCATTCAGAAAGGTCTTATTGCATACAGTGGTCAAAACAGCATGATTGACCATATTACATGTATGGGAAACAAAATAGCTTTGACCATATCATTGCAGAAGTGTTTTACACAATAAAATGAACAAGGGCTCTAAGACGTATTTTGTTTTTATGAAATAATCAATTAAACTTAATTTTAACTATTCTCACAAATGTGTGAGTTATTTCAGGCTCAAAGAGACCTTAAACCTGTCCAAAAAGGTAATTTTTTTGTAAAAAAATTACTTAAAAATCAATTTATTTTATAACCACAAAAAACACCCTCCTTATGGTCAGCCCATTCTACAACAAAAGTATGATACACGTGTTAGTTGTGGTTTGCGCGCTATGGCTTATGGAACCTACCGGGAATAAAATGACTAAAATTCACTTTGAATGGTTGGTGACCCTTTTCTGTGGCACTTAATGCCATTTTTATACCTTATTTTGAAAGAGACCACAATTAGCTTTATTTTGATACCAAAATAAGCACAATTGGTTTTTAAAAAAAGCAAAACAGGAGGTTTTTTCTAAACAGACTTAGAAATTGCATTAGTTTAAATCGCGCGAAAATTGAAATTTTCAAAAAATTCTCCTTCACCCAATTTTGAACCAAAAAAATCTTTAAAAAATAAATTGAAGTTCTTTCTAAACTGACTCAGAAATTGCATTAGCCTAAATTGTGCAAAAATCAAATTTTTCAAAAAATTATCCTGCGCCCAATTTTGGACCAAAAAATCTTTACAAATTAATTTGAAGTTATTTCATAGGTATATACACATTTTAAAAATTGAAGAAAAGCTCAGTTGTGAGAGCACATGGCACCAGGTGATTTGGCATGGAATGGCCCAAAATCTGGAGGTGTATTAAAATACTGCAATATTATTGAAGGAAAATAAAGTCTAAATTTTGGTGCTTTAACTATATTAAAATAGTTCTGAGAGAGTATTTCTTCTATGCCAAATGCATTTCTTATTTTTTAAGATAACACCTGCATACAGGGGAAATGAGATATTTGCACAAGAGACAACTATATGATGAAATTCTTCATAATATTACAACAACTTCAGTACTGTTGTGACCTGGGAGGGGAAGTGTCAGCCTGTATGATGCTGGAGTCTCTTCTAATTCCATTGTTGAACTAGCCAGCCAAGTTCCTTGGTGAGTTAATGGCCCTAAGTATGGTCAATAATATAACAAAGCAAGTTGTTCTGTGCCGGAGGACAAATGGGTAGCCCACCCCCATGGGTAGTTAGACTACCCCCCTATGGGTAATTAGAAGGACAATAGCCAGAGTTGTGTGTGACACCTGGGCTAGAAGCAGGCAGAAGCCAGAAAGTGAGAGCCATGCTTGATTTTTATTTGAATCAAAGGCTGTGATGACTATGGAAGTAGCAATGTATTTTGGGGTGTTGATTCTGAAAGTCTCTCCATCATAGGCTCAGGTTATATATTTGTATAAATAATAAATCCTAAAGACACCACAGACTCTGAGGTCCCTCGAATCCCTGGAATTTCACACAGCTCAGAGAGTGGGGTGGTGTTCAACAATATGTTGGCATGATATGTGAGGGGGTCTACCATGAGCCAAGGTGTGGCAACCTCCCAGCTGATGGATTTTGACTGAGGGGGAAAGCCAGATCTAACCCATGTGGGACAACCCCTGGGATGTTGTCCTGCACAAGCTCCCATTGAAATAAATAGGAGAGGCATAACAATACTTGTATGAGGCCTCCATTCAAAGGCGTTCCTTTCAAAGAGACATACACAGAATAATATCCTGGTGGACTATGTCTCATATTACTGGCAGATGTGTTGTTACTTCACTTTCCTGTGGCAGGCAGCAATATTACTTGTGCCAGCCTGCTCAAGGCTGGCACCACTCCCATGCTCTATGATGGAATTACTTTATACTTTATGTACTTTAAAAAAAAAAAAAAAAAAGTTCTCTTCTGCTGTACCACAAGTTAAGAGTTCTATTTTGCCCTTAAAATAAAGAGTAGTCATGTTTCACTGTCTAACATACTGTAATTTTACAATCATTTGTCCTCTCTCTTTTATTATTTAGTGCTTTCCAGTCTCTGCACCACCCTTTCCAGAGCTGGAGTGTATGTTCCTTAGAGAGCAAACAAGCTATTTCTTCATGCAGAAGACTTTCTCCGACCCCATTCCATGCACTCTGTGCGTAGGGAATATTACATCACTGCTCCTAAACTAGAGATAGCAAGTATTAAAAACAAAATATATTTCTCATATGGAAAAGCAGCCATATTTTCCACAACCATGCTGAGTAGATGAAACAGAAATGATATAGTTTACTTGAGCTACTTGAAAAATGCTACACAGGTTGTTTACATATATATGCTTTCATAAAACAACAGAAAAAGCCCAGTAAGGCTATCCTTCAATGCAGTATTACTATATTTTCAATACAGAGTGGTCACATCATATACACATTAAACTTGCAAAAATTCAACAATACGCGCTCAGCTGCAAGAACCAGTGGGGAAGCTGCAATGGGGTGAGGCAGCCTTCTGGACGAGGGTTGCAGCAGAGGGGGGGGAGAGATACAGGCAGAATAAAAAGGCTAGAATGGATCTGCAGCTTTTGTCTGTGTCTCTCTCTATCTACCCTCCTCCTCCTTCCCTCTGCTTTCATCTCTCCCCCACCACTGTTTCCTCACTGGTCACTGCAGCCAAGGGAGCCAGGTCGCCATTCTGCACTCTCTCTTCCTTACCATTATCCTCCAAAGAGGAGGGGAAACAGTCTGCTGCTGCCATCTCAATGCTGCCACCATGTATGCAAGGGTGAGCGAAGGCATTCAAGGCACGGGGAGGACCTGAGACTTCCCCTACCCCTTGCCAATCAGCAGTCAGATAAATTTTGGCTATATGTGATTTTGCATATACATGCTGCCTCAGGAATGGAATTATCTGAGAGCAAATTCATACAACCATATTGACAGAGCTCAATTTTTGGATGTGTTGACAGTGGCCATGTGTTTGCTTCAGAATATGCCCAAATTGCAACTCACCCCTAACTACTGTTCCATTTAAAAACCTGAAATTGGGATGTTTTAACTGGAGTGTGGTACATATGAGATGACTTAAGAACTGGAGTAATGTTCAAAAGTCATACAACCACTACCATTATGTCAAAAACTCAGAACCAGACTTTTCAGCTCACATATTCACCATACGAAATTAATCCTAATCCTTATGCATTATGCATTTCTCTGAAACATGAAAACTTTCCCCCAGCTGTCCTACATTTCTCTTACCTCAAACCACCCTTCTAGCTCTACAATTCTATGATTCTATGAACTAGTCCTTTAGAAATATGAAGTTATCCTTAGATGCATCTAGTAGAATGCTGTCTAAGGCAAACAAAACAAGCAACAACAGACCAGTGTTAGGGAAGATTTAAAACAATGCATGATTATTATACCTTTTCTTGATTTCCATCTAGAGCCCCACTTGATGCCAAGCTCCTTTCCATATTCTTCTCCGTACCAAACCAGAAGCTCAGAATGAAAAAGGATTATTTTACATGCTCTGTAGTAGATTTTCCCATGATACTGGAAGGCAACAAGATTTTGCTCTTCCTCATTCCGGGCACAGTTAACATACCTGAAAGTTCATTGTTAAGAGGGTAACTAAAAGTACTCAGTCAGGGAAGTTGGAAATTAGAGAAGTACTATGAAGCATAACAATTGCATTACTTTCTTCTATTATTCCAGTAATGAAATGCGCAGCTGAAATATTTTAAATTTGTTGAACACTGGGCATATTATACACTGGCGCTTACAACCCACAACAGAATTTTGTAAAATAAACTTTTGTCTTCTTACCTGTGGTAACTTCACTTTCTTTTTTTATGGTGGTAGAAGAATATCTTTGTCTGGGTTGCTCCTCCCATTCATTTCAGAAGGCAAGACTTATGCAGACCACCAGGCATTTGCTCTACTAGGAATGATGAACCCATAGCTTTGACTGATCCCACTAAGCAGTTTAGGGGCCCACCACTCTATTTCCAAACCAATATATTCTTTTTACCTTTGAAAGGTGCCACCTCTCCCTCTAGTACTGGCACTACTGAACTTTGGTATATAGTGCACAATTTGCACAGCAGTATGCAGAAAAAAATACCCTGGTAAGACTGTTGTTGAAAGGACAAAAAAACCTTAACATTTATTACTCATGGAGGAGAAACCATTCTATGTATAGATTTTACATGTGGTCAAGATGCAGTCAAGATGTTGACACTAGCACAAGCTAACTCATACTGATTACCTGGAGAAGCAGAAAAGAATTAGTCTGAAAGGAAGTGATCTACTTTACCAACAAGCATTTACTAAAAGAGAAGGAATCAGTGAAGAAGGAAGAACAGATTGCATTTCTGTCTATTCCTCACCACAGTTCAAGCAGGTTATTGCAATTGTTGTGCTTTACTCCCAACAGTTAAAAGATCTTAAGAGCATGGATGGCTAAGCTGTAGCCACCCAGAATGACATGTAAGTCATTCTGTTCTATTGGCCTTTCCAGGTGTATGAAGACCCTTGTTTTAAAAGTCTCTCTTCATTTAGTTTGATCAAGGATGTTTACCTCATCCAGTTGGAATTAGTTTCATCCTTTCCATCAATGTAAACATAGCAGTTTTGCCCTCTAGTAATCTGTAATTAAAATAGACACGAAACACATGCATCAATATGGTAACACTACAACAATATGTAGAATGTTAAGGGGCTCTGCTCCCCTGCTTGCTTTGCTCATCATCCTCTCCCCCTCCCCCACATTAACCCCTTAGAGTTTCCCCTTCCCACCACATGCAACTTCTAATCCCTTTTCACCCTCTCAACCCTAAGTTTGAAAGCACTACTCTCATTTCTGCAGCCTTGCTTTGCACCCGTTTTCACCTCCACCTCCATGTCTTCCCCTTCTTTTGTGCAACCCCAGCAGGCACACAGACCATTCCCATGGTAATCTCCTGCATCTTCTTCTTCCCACATATTGCAACTACTAAGAACCCTTTTCACCTTTTGCCTAATTATGAAGTCACCCTCCCCACCTATTCTGTAGCTCTGTTTCCTGGCAGGCTTGTTTCCTGGATTCTCATCATTTTCTTTCTAGGAGTTTTCCTGGAGTTTTTAAACTTTGTGTTTAAATAATCTAGAATAGTCTAGGTGGGGAAATATACTTTTTATTTTAATAATACAATTTACTTTGAATAAACAAATAAGCAGAAGCAACAAAATATTGGAACAAAATATTGGTTTGGGTGAGAAATACATTTTAAGAACTTCCCTGGCTTTTTTGCTTGAGGTATATTTCATTCATTCAGAAAGGTGGTACTCTACACGAAAAGTTCTTAAAATAAAAGTGCTGTGTGTAAATCATACCAGCCAAGAATAACCACTGTTGGCTGCTTCTTCTTCCTCTGTGATTTTCCCTTCGTAGGGCCCAAAATGAATTCCTGGAGGCAGAATTTCTCCTTCATTCCAGACTCCAAAGCCAGCTTTGGGGATACCTGAAGGGCCAATTCTCAAACCTGGAGGTAAAGTGAGGGTGGCCCTCTCTTCCAGTCCTATTTCTACTGCTGTATCCTTGATGAAAACTGGAGAACCATGAACTGAACATTCATCAATAAAGAATAGCAGGCAGTATTCACAAACTAGGAAGGGAAAGAAAGTTAACTGAGACATGATGCTGCAGGACTTTTTTCACCATCAATTAGTTTATTCCTTTTTTTCAGATATCTACAGCTATGAATGGCAATCTATATAAATATTTAAAGTTGTAAAACTTGGGGAATTTGTGTCAATGTGCAATAATTATTACAATGAATTTTGTGGTTGGCTCTCCAACTGAGGCTCTGGTCTTGTTGGGAAATGGTGATATGGACATGGCTATTGTACTGCTTCAGGGGATAAGGATGCCAGGGGTGGGAGTCTACTTATGGGACAGTCCAGAGAGCAAGGTTAGGTTCACAACCTAAGGTCACATTGAGGGGGTGGTCAATAAGAGAAGCAAAGTCCAGTCACAGGCCAAAGACACAAACAAAAAGAACACAGGTTCTCAGCAAGGCAGCACAGAGTACCAAGAAGCTGGTTAATGGAAGTTGTTCCAAGAAACTTCCCCAAGGACTGAATACATTTTTCCATGAGCCTGCTAAGCCCCACCTTAGACATAGCATATGGTCAGCAGATAATCTAATTGCAGCAGACAGGATTCTGTCTGGTTCTAGTCATAGTCAGCCTGATAGTTGTTGTTGTTATTTTGTTTTTTAAATAATATTTATTAAATATTTCTTAGTTTACAAAAATATGTGCATTGTCTCTTTTTCAAGTTGTGTTTTCTACAGATCAGTTTCATTTGTTGTGAGATGTTAGTGTTGCAAACAATATGAGGTTGGGAAGAAAAGATGGGGAAAGTGGGGGAGGGGTGATGGTGTGCGGGATAGTTTTACAAACCCTGATAGTTCCATTTAACAATAGTTCTAGCACCATAGGGTGCTCCAAGGCTTCATGGTACAGTTGGATGAATTCAGGGGAAATGTTTCATTATTTCTCATGTTTGTCATTGCCCATAAATGTTAAGAAGGATTATTTCCCCTGCTATGCAACCTTCGCATTCCCTATCAGAATGTTGAGTGGTATTGACATGTTTCCCATTGATTCTCATTGGAGAAGGAAGGATTTCCTCCCTAAACTAGTTTAGCCACTAACATTTGGTTGGTTGGTTTTCCTTTTCTTATAGTGTGTAACCATACTTTAATTGCACAAATTCCATCAAGCTATTACTGACTGTATCTGCTGACTCCGTGTGGCACACTGTGGTCCACAGATGACAGCTGCACACTAGGAGTGGTTATGGGTAGATGGACTGTCTATTCTTATTCTAAGGGATTGGTCTACATAGCCTTTGGATACGTTCATCTCTATGAGTCTATGAAATATGTGTTTGTTGTTGGCACTTCTATAGCATGTGTAGACCTTTCAAAAACCTCTGTGTTGTGTCCAATTAATTATTACTCAGAGGAGTCCTATTCAAATCAAATGATCTAATTTAGTAATATTAAATATTAAATTAATTACAATGGGTCTAAACTGAGTAGGCCTAGCATTGGCTTTAACCCTTTATCACAATCTGCCAGTTTTTGACAAATCAATAAGAGCATTAGTTCAGTTCAACTACCACAGATTACTTGTACAGATTCTGATAACATTAAGACCACCTCCTGTTTAGAGAAGGGGTAGGGTAACTGCAGACCTTCTGTACATCACCCATCATACATGAATATAATCAAATTGTGAGTCTATTGTGAATGAATGGCCCATGGCAAATTTATAGGAAATTTATTTTCTTTTTAAAATGTGGTTGGGAATACTGATTATAGCCCAGGAACTTTTTATGTGAAAGTCTGAAGTACTTTCTTACAAAATGGACCAGTGTCACAAAAAGAGAGTTTAATAGTGCCAGTGGTTTGGCCGTATAGAATTGCTCTTCCTTTTCCTATTTTGGACAATTGTTACAAGCCTGATACAGGCATTTTAATTAACATAATTTTGATTAAGCACTTTTTAAAATATAAGCATAAAGGGAGAGTTTCTTAGCATTATTAGCATTAGAATTATGAATAAACCTGAACCTGAAAAATATGTAATAGAATATCTAAAAGCACTGTTTTATACAGTAAATATTTTTCCAAGGCAACATAAGAATTGAAGATGGAAACTGCTGATTATAAACTTACACAAGTAATCATCATCATTTGGCTCATTTATTTCCATATATGTTTTTCTCTCCCTCTTCCGCAAACTATATGTACTAACTTCTTTCTCCTGATCTCTTTTCCTATTCTTTGTTTTCCTCGACAAAGCTTTCTTCTCAATATCTGAAGTATATAATATGATTTTGTAACGCATAAACTCATGGAAAGCAAAAGTACATGGAATACAAGAACTTGAATCACATTAGGTATGTTTAGGTGTTCACATTAGTCCCTGCTTGTCTTGCTCATGTGTAGGATTTACATATAAGCAGAATGCCTGAATATACCTACTTTTGTTTCTGCAAGATGTGTGTAGAACACTGTGGGATATTCTATTCTGGAATGGCATTGTCTCCTTATAATAAAATCTTCTATTGTTTCAGCATTTCTAACAAATCACATAAGAATAGCTGGACATGAAGTGACAGATACAGTGTGCTGAGAATTAAAATGTTCTCTATTTCCTCCTGAAGATTTTGCTTGACTGTGCTCCAAAATGTTTCACTAGACATCTAACAGAATTAGTTGTGCTCTTTACTAGCGAGGCTTAATTACCTAGATTGGCTGAGAGCCTGTATATGTGACAATGTGGCTCACAGGCAGCAAAATATTAACCAATCATGCTCCGACCTAGAAATACCATACTAAACTATAGCCCTTTTCATAATGAGACAAAACCACCTAAAAAATCCCCAACTTTCATAAAGCACAATGAATATCTTTTAACATGGACATATCTGCATTTAAGTGCAGCTTATCAATGTTAGAAATTTAATTCTGAGTCAATTTTCATATTTCATGGTTGTAGGAATGCCTGGTCCTGTTAACATGGATAAGCTCACACCTAAACATCACTACAGTATTACCACACCCTGTCACTTTCATGCCCCATCTCCTTCCATATTTGACTCATGTAAAGTCTTTCACAGTGTAATTGGCTAGGTTGAGCAGCTGCACAGTATAAGCTCTCTGTCATTTTGCTGCACTGGACTTGAAAACAACATGCAATATTGTTTTTGCTCTTACATACAATTACATCAAAATAATTTGTCTTACACAGATCATAAGATCAGATCATTAGAAAAAGTTCCAGTTCCAGTTTTGGAGAGTGCCCTTTACAATTAAATGTCAAAAAGTTTTATAAGCAGCTGTAAAGAACACAGTGGGCAGAGTAATTATTATTTAAAGTTGTTAAGAAAATAAATTAATGGCTTTCTACCAAGCACTTACCAGCCTTTGATTCTGCTGCAATGCCTGTAGTATGAACATCTGCACATGTATTTTTGTCAGTTTTCTTTATATGTTCTTGGTCTTTGGAAGTAAGTCCCATAGTGTTTATTTGCTTATTCTGCAACAAAAAGTTGTTTTCTATTAAATCTTAACACCTCAAATAACACTCATAAAGAATTAAGAGGGGGCTTGTGAATCATGTGTATTTACTGAGTGGTAAAAGTGATCATAAGGGACGCAGGTGGTGCTGTGAGTTAAACCACAGGTCGGCGGTTCGAATCCCCATGACGGGGTGAGCTCCCATTGCTCAGTCCCTGCTCCTGCCAACCTAGCAGTTCGAAAGCACAAAGTGCAAGTAGATAAATAGGTACTGCTCCGGTGGGAAGGTAAACGGCATTTCCGTGTGCTGCTCTGGTTCGCCAGAAGCAGCTTAGTCATGCTGTCTGCGGACAAACGCTGGCTCCCTTGGCCTATAGAGCGAGATGAGCGCGTAACCCCAGAGGTGGTCACGACTGGACCTAATGGTCAGGGGTCCCTTTACCTTTTGAAAGTGATCATATTAATTTAGATCTTCTTAAATATTTCCACAATGGCAGTTATCATTTAGACAAATTACCAGTTAGTATATTCAGTTACGAGACAGTCCCAAGGCATGCTTAATTATTTATTTTTCTCAGGAATCTCTCCTTTGGCTATAGAGTACAATGTTTAGCAAAAGTACGGTGCATGGAAATAACTTTGAACATGTGCCTATTATTGCTAACACCCAGAAAGACCTTCAAACGTGAACAGAAAATGAATTGCTACAGCAATCATGACTTAAATGTATGAACATATTATATATTTGACTTTCAATCCAATGAAATAGCTACATAGTGTCCTCATGTCAAAAAGGTTGTGTTGTCTGGGGCTGACTAGAATTCAAAACACCTAGAGAAGGGTTGTCAACCTGGTCCCTACTGCCCACTTCTAGGCATTTCAGGATTCTAGGTGGGCGGTTGGGGGTTCTACAGCACAAGCTGAATTATCCTTCCATTGAACACTGGTGGGTGGTAAGGAATTTTTTCCATTAAGAAAGATGCATTAGTGGGCAGTAGGTATAAAACGGTTGACTACCCTTGACCTAGAGGGAATCAGACCGGTGAAGGTTGGTCTATTAGGCTGTGTCCACATAAAGCTTTTGAAACACACATGGGCTACTATTTCACAGTGTGCTTTCGTACATAGCAGTTTCCTGTGTACAGTAGTACACACCTTCACGATCTAAAGCAGCAGCTACTAACTATGTTGGCTGTATACATGGATAATGTGCAAGCTAGTGTCCAGCTGTGTTCTGTTCCCCTCCCCTCAATTAGTGTTTCCACATACTTTTTTTAAAAAAAGAAAAGAAAATGTTTTCCACAGTCTTTCAGTGTGTCTGCAAATAGTGTGGGTTTTGTGAACTACAGGTCACCCTGTCAGATGGGTAGCTTATCCTCAGTCTCCTACACATTTGATTCCAGAGTTTGTGTTGATTCCGGAGTTTGTTTCTTTGTTTCAGTTGTTTGTTTTGGTTCTTCCTTTGTTTGAATGTGTAATGTTATGATCACTGACTACAAATGTCAAATTGTTTCTCTGGAAGCTAATGATCGTGAACAATAAATTTCCACTCAAATAAAAAGTATGCCCCTTCAAACCCTGGTATTATTAATATCTTTATTTCCATATTAGGGCAAACACATGAAATATTTCTCCAAACTATTTTGATTCGATGTTTGCTAGAATCATCAGACAAACAAAAAAACAGAAATTGCAAATCACTTGAAATATCCAAATATCTTACTTGATCAAGAGGGTACGTTTTTTTCTTTTCCTCTTTCCAGCTATTCAGGTTACATGGTGTCCTAAAAGATTTTACTGGAAATAAGAAGCAAACTAATATTTTAGAAATTAAAATATTATCACTGAACATATAAACCCGAGAGAGAGAGAGAGAGAGAGAGAGAGAGAGAGAGAGAGAGAGGGTGTATTGTGCAATATATACACAAACTTTGGTATTTGTACCAGTCAGTCATTTGGAGAAAGCTATAGCTCCAAACCATCCACTAAATTTCTCCAGTACCTGCCAGCCAGTTCTCCATGGTAATTTCCAGGAGTATATTTGCAAAAATATGTTATAATAAAAAAAAAATATTATTTATACCCCACCCATCTGGCTGGGTTTCCCCAGCCACTGTTTCACCAATAGAAAGACATTTGGTAGCATGAATTTAAATAAATAAAAACTGAAAAGGTAGGTGGTTCTCCTTCAGTTTATGGAATGATAAAAACAGTAATGCCTCAATAATAATAATAATAATAATAATAATAATAATAATAATTTATTATTTATACCCTGCCCATCTGGCTGGGCTTCCCCAGACACTCTGGGCGGCTTCCAAAAAAATATTAAAATTCTGTAATACATCAAACATTCTTTAGGGAAGTTTTTAATGTCTAATGCGGTATTGTTTTTAATACTCAGTTGGAAGCCGCGCAGAGTGGCTGGAGAAACCCAACCAGATGGGCAGGGTATAAATTATTATTATTATTATTATTATTATTATTATTATTATTATTATTAGCTTCCCTAAACAGGGCTTCCTTCAGATGTCTTCTAAAATTCTCGGTAGGGCGCCACTTCCGAAAAGGCCCTCTGTCTGGTTCCCTGTAACTTGGCTTCTCGCAGTGAGGGAACCGCCAGAAGGCCCTCGGTGCTGGACCTCAGTGTCCGGGTAGAACGATGGGGGTGAAGACGCTCCTTCAAATATACTGGACTGAGGCCATTTAGGGCTTTAAAGGTCAGCACCAACACTTTGAATTGTGCTCGGAAACGTACTGGGATAAATGTCTCTTGATTGATTGATGTTTAGAATATTTTCTCTGCATCTTCACTTTTATCTTGACTATGAATGCATCATCACAGGAATGTATCCCATGATATTACACACTGTGTTGCCAAGAAAAAGGAGTGAACATAGGAAACTGTATATACGAAGTCAGACCACTGGTCCATCCATCTCAGTATTGTTGGCACGGTCCAGCAGTGGCCCTCCAGGGGTCCAGACAAAAGACTTTTCCAGCTCTACCTGGAAATACCAGTGACTAAACCTGAGAGTTTTTCTGCACAAAACACATGCTGTACCACTGAGCTTCAGACTTTCCTTATATGATAGGAATGATTGTATATACATGGAATGAATGGAAATATAGGGGCAATATGGCAGTAACCTCATTGCTGATACAGTATTGAATTAATGAAACATCATTAGGTGCTCAGCTTTAGAATGAATATAAAACCATTCTAATGCAAAAGATTAATATTCAGTAAAAAGAATACAGCAAAATTGCAACCTGATCTGCACCAGATCTGCATCAGAGTACACAGTATAGCAAGAGAACAGAGGTGGGGAACCAGTGACCCTCCAATTGTTGTTTGACTCCATCTCCCATTAGTCCCAGCCAGCATGGCTAATGGTGAAGGATTACAGGAGTCATATCTGGAGGGCCACTCATTCCCCATCATTGCAACAGAATATTCATATAGGTAGAGCAAAGGAAAATCAAGTATGAGACATAAGGGCCATTAGTAGTAATGAGCAAAATGAACCAATGTAGATGAGTTGGGTCACATACATAAACTACATTTTGTTACATTCATCAGCTGCATCTCACAAAATTAAGTAACTAAAGTAATAGATATGTCATTCACCAGAAAGAGACAAATGCAGTCAATCATAGAGCATTTATCTTTCAATTAGCTATGATGGCTAAATGGAATGCCCATGTTCAGATATATGCTAAGTTGATTGAAGGGACAACAGAAAGGGGGAGCATTGCCTTCATGCCCTGCTTATGGGCTTCCCAGAAGTATCTGGCTGGGCACTGTGGGAAACAAGATGGTCTGTTCCAGCAGGATTTTTCTTAGACTTTACTGCTGGTGAGGGGTGTGGCCTGCAAAGAGTTCTATGGCCAGTATAGAAAAGCCTGGAGGGCTGCATGTATTCAGGAATGACTATAGTAATCATTTACCTATAGATTTCGGTGTCCATTCCTCATCGGACTCAGAGGACTCATTCATAGTTTTGGGAGGTTGCCGTGCGTGATACATAAATGTTGGTTTAGGTGTAGGAAGACCTAATAAAATATATCAGGTATAATATACTATAAAAGTTGTTGTCTGCAAACATCTTATTGAAAGAATGCTTCCAGAAATTTGTCTCTGTTCAACTGATGTCAAATGCCAATAAAAGACAAAATAATCAATGATATGGTATTGTGCTATGGGAAAACCAGACCCTTCCCCCCCTCCCCAGAATCTGTATCCAATGTGAGAGGCTTCAGATCACTTGCCACATAGTATACCTAGCTACAAGTTTTTGTTAAAAAGAAAAAGTACTGTATCAGTGAAAGACCAATCAATCCTCTGCAGTCCACAACATGGAGGAGGTGTGGGAAAAGGAGACAAATGTTTCAATGGTATCTTACAGAGCAATTCTAAGAAACTCAAAAGTAAGCCCTATTGCTTTCAGTTGGGATCTACAACCAGGAAAGTGGATTGGATTGCAGCCAATGTGCAACTTAACTGATGCAACCCAGTAACTTAACCAAGCATATCAAGTGAAGACATGCTTGGAAAAGAATTTGAATCCAGATCTCCCAGGTACAATTTCAGCATTATTTCTAGTTTCATACTTCTTTCATTAATCTCTCTTTGCCTTCTCTACTGGTCCTAATTCTACCTACAGAGTTCTAAATTTTAACCTTTTTACAAACATAATTAATATATGGTGTAATTGAGCTGAGCTTCAGGCTGTAATCATTGAGAACCCTTGAAAGCCTGACAGTTATACTTTTAAATACACACTAAAATATATGCTTTGCTAACTTTAACATGTCACATAGATGAACCCTTTGAATGTTACTATTTGATAAAGGTAAAATAAGGTGCTAGAGTGAACAATTCTTCAATTTCTCTCACCTAATTGAGTCATAAACTCATAGTTCTCTTTCATATTCTTATAACGAATTTTTTCCCATTCTCCCATTTCAGCCCATTGCTCTTTAGGGAAGTAGATGGCCAGCCCTTTAAAAGTATCTTCAGCCTAGTACACAGGAAGAAAGTGGGTACAGACACATAATATCATGCGTTTAAATGTTTTACTTGGAAACAAGCACTTTACAAGTAAAGTGAAATCACTCAGTGAAATTACACACTTTGATCACACGTTTAAATTTGCACACCAATTAATTGATGGGTCTAACAACAAGCTAAGTTGCTGAGACTGATCTTGAAAGTCCAGTTGTTGTACAAGCTGAGCAGCTGCCATACTTTACCATGTCCCTGAACCAGATCTATGCCAACTTTAAATGACTGCTGCATGATATCAGGCATGGGCAACTACAGATAAAGTGTCATGTGACTGTAGCATGATTGTCAATCTTCCCATCTTTATGGACCTCTCCAGCAAGAACTGAGTTACACATGAAATCTTATTATTTACACCCCTTAAATTGTATATTATTTCCCCATTATTTTTATTTAATTAAAACATTTATGTGTGACTTCCCCAAGCCTGCAAAATTGCTAAAAGCAGCAAGTCTCCACCTGCAGAAGCTTGCCACATTTTAGGATGGAAGGTCTCTTTAGGGGATATTTGCTTACTCCAAATTCCTCACCTTGGGCTTCTGCCCCCTTTTCTTATGGCTCGGCTTTTTGACCCTCTCTGTAGAACCCCTGTCTAAGCAACTATTTTTGGGGCTACCTGACCCCGTCCTCCCCACCTCAACACTTTTTGTAAGAAGAGAATCAGATGCCCCACTGGCTCCTTTCTCCAAGGGCTCTCCTCTCAGATCCCTGGGATCTTTCTCCATGAGATCTCCCCCACTGGGAACAGGCCATTCAGCCTCAGTTGCCCTCTCCCCTGGGGTTTCATTCTTGTCAGACACCTCTCTCCTCATCCCTCCAGCTTCTCCCCTACTGAAACTGCCCCTGCCCTCCTGCCCTTGACATTCATCATCCCTGACCATCTCTTGCCCCAACCCCTGAGCTTCTGCCCCAGGAGGTATTTCTTCCCACATTCCCTGGGCTCCTGCCCCAGCTGGCATTTTCTGCCCTTTTTCCTGGGCTTCTGTCCCAGTGGGCATCTCACCTCCAGATGCCATTCCCCTCCCTCAGTCCCCAAATTTCAGCCCAGTTTAATCATCTCTCCCTGCTCAGTCTCCGTCCATCCCAGCCAACTTTCTTTGTCCCCTTTTCTCCCTCAGCCTTTATTCTTTGGGGAGGGGGTTCAGCCCTAAACTTTGGGCTTCCCTGCTCTACACGCAGCGAGGGAACTGTTTAAACTTCGCCCCTCTCTGAAATCCTCCCTGCCACAGCCCAGCCTTTTCGCTCAGCCCCACAGAGCCATCTCCTTCCCTCAGCGAGAGGGAAAAGGCGCCAAAAATCGCGCGAGCCAATGAGCGACAGAAGCTGGTGAGCTGCAGCCAATCATCGGGCAGCGCGGGAAATTTCTCTCTCTTTTTGTACAGGTGTCTCACCGCCAGGGCGCTGCGTTCGTTGGTGGTGGGTTTTTTGGTTTTACCTCAGGCAAGAGGGTGGGGGAGGGGCAAGTGTAGAAAAGCGGAGAATCTTCTATCCCGAGGAAAATGTTTCCTTGCAAGGAAGGGAATCCACGATTTCATGGGGAATGAATACCAGTCGCAGTAGTACTGGAGGAGGAGGGTGGTCTTCAGAAAGAGCTGGTGGAGGAAAACCAGAGTTTGAAGGGCATGCCTCTGAGCACGTGCAAAGTACCTTTCCCCCTTGCCATTAAGTAGCCACCACAGGCAGCGCCCCTGCCCGGCAGTGGAACTCGTGCCCCCTTCTCCCACTGCCCCCTGCATCTCAGAGCACAGAGGGGCCTCCAGAACCTCGCAGCAAGGCTCCGTATTTGTCTGGGACTGAGGAAAAGCTGGAATAATAATAATAATAATAATAATAATAATAATAATAATAATAATAATAATAATAATAATAATAATGGCTTGAAGCCCATCCATTGGACTGGGTTGCCCCAGCCCCTTTGGGCAGCTTCCAACAAAATATAAAAACACATAGAAACATCAGACATTTAAAAACTTCCCCATACAGGGCTTCTTTTTCCAGATGTCTGCAGGAAGTCCCATGGTTGTTTGACATCTAATGGGAAGGTGTTCCATAAGAATACTATATTCCCCTGACTATGAGGGGAACAGGGAAAGTGGGCAGGAAAAAGGACTTCAATGATGTGGTTGATTTTAAGCTTTTGGAGCTGTTTCCGCTGTTTTTTCCTCTCTCTTTTTAAAATTCGTCTTTATTGATTTAAAATATCATTACGTATATATTACAAATTGTTGCATCAAAATTAAACAAAAAATATAATAGAAAGAAGATAAAGGAAATAAAAATAAAAAGCAAAAAAGAGTTAACAATAAGAAATGAATATTGGTTATAACATCCTGTCTTTTCTAATAAAGTCTTCTGAAAGAAACTTCCAATCGTTCTCGTTGTACTTTTTCTATTGTCTTAATTTTATTGCACAGTTTGTTTTACAACTTCCTGTATATTCATCTAGTATATCTATTCCATTTGTTTATTATATACAAGTATCATTCAGTTCTGCTAGGATAACATCATTATTACAATATAATCTTATATATTCTCTGAATTTTTTTTTATTTGGGGCTCCTCTGACTTTTCCGGTCAGCTTTGCTAACTGAAAGTACTCTAGCATGAGTTATTGCCAATCTATTATTGTAGTTGTTGTTTCACATTTCCAACTTCTGGCTATCAGTATTCTTGCAGCTGTAATAGAATACATAAGCAGTGGTCTTGTATTTTGCTTTATTTCTATTGGCAGTATTCCTAGAATGAAAATCTCTGGCCTTTTTAAAAAAATAAGTTTAAATAATTTCTTAAATTCATCATATATTTTATTGCAAAACTCGCTTATAGCCATACAAGTCCACAACATATAATAGTACGATCCTATTTCCTTTTTACAATGCCAACATATATGGGTGAACTTCCCTTATACATTTTGGCGAGTTTTGCCGGGGTGTGGTGCCATCAATAAAGCATCTTCATGGTATTTTCCCTCAAATTATAACATGAGGTAAATTTAATGTCTTGCTCCCATAGCATTCCCCACTGTTCCATATTAATATTGTAGCCAAAGTCCTGCGCCCATTTTATCACAGATGTTTTAACTTGCTCCTCTTTCACTTCCCACTCTAAAAGATGTTCATACATTCTTGATATATATTTTCCCTTGTTATATATTAACTCTTTTTCAAAGGCGGAAGTGTCTTTGGCAAGACCTTCTCTTTTATCTGTGCTCAGTTTTTGGTTTAGTTGGAATTACTGTAGCCAACCAGACAGGTGATGTTTAATATCCTCATTTTTTTAGGATTGGCATTTCTTTGTTTGGTTCTAATAACATCCTGTAAGTGGGCCAGTCTCCCTTCATGTTTTTCCTTTTGATTGCTATCACTTCTACTGGTGTCGTCCACAAAGGTATATTGGATTCCAAAATTCCTCTGTATTTACTCCAGATTTTATAGAGTGATCTTCTTACTACATGGCCCAAGAAACCTTTGTGCACTTTCACCTTTTCATATATCAGATAGACATGCCACCCAAACCGGTTGTCGTGCCCCTCAAGATCTAATACACTTGTATCTTTTAGTGTAATCCATTTCTTTAACCAAACTAGCCAGCTGCGGCATGGTATAATTCTAAATCTGGTAATCCAAATCCACCTCTTTCTCTTTTATCTATTAATACCTGGTGTTTGATTCTCGGCTTATTGCCATTCCAGACAAATCTGGCTAGCTCCTTTTTCCATTCCTAGAAACATTTCATTCCTCCCAAAATTGGAAGTGTTTGAAACAAAAAAAAGTTTGCACTGCTTTTTCCATTGCGTTGCCATACATCCGGTGCCATTTTTACACCTGGAAACCAGGACATGTCAGGAATTTTCCAGACGTATGACAAGCCTACACTGAAGCTATAACCCATGTGCTTTGCTTCCCCCCTTTTTTTCAGAACAGGAGCAAGGAGTTGTAATGACTGAAGCACTCTTTGATAGGAGGCCAATAAAAACACATGGCTCTTCTGTCTTTAATAGTTAGGTAGAAGGAAAAGCTTCAGCAGGTGCAAGGCTGCTCAAGCTTGCGGCATCATGAAGTGACCATCTGGACCATCTGAAATTCCTCTCCATCACACAACTCTTAAAGGCACATATTTCCAGAAGCGTGAGATGGAAACCTTTAGCATTATCTCAAAAGGCCACTGGGTGCCATTGCAGCTCCACCAACCAAACAGAGGAAACAGTTGGGGAAGGTTTTCCCTTCATCTGTGGCCCATCCAAAGATGGGTAGGAAAAAGTCCCCTTCCAAGGTGCTTTTTAAAGTCACCACTTTGTAGTGAAAACCAACTAATGACTTCAGTTCCAGCACTGATATAGCATTCATCCAGCAATTTGCAATGACCAGTACGTCCCACTTAAGGGAACTGGTTTGCCCCCTCTACCAATTACAGTACCAACAACAACAAGAAGTTTTAATTTGTGACATGACTACCTCTGGTTAAAATAACTAGATCCCCCTTTTAAGAATAGGAATATTTATGGGTAGTTGCATTTTTAAATCGGTAGCAGTTGATATTGCTCAAAAACAGTAGTGATCTGAAGCCAAGCCACCTGCCTCACAATATTTCCTGTTTTTCAGGGTGCAATTTTCAAGGTCACTGTCACCCTTATACATAAGGAATAAAAATCTTAAAACCTCCCTTTAGAAACTGTGACAGTGAGCATGGCAATGGGGGCAATAAAGACAGTGTTATGCAAGGGGGTTAATTGCAAATGATCACAGATAAACTATTCCACTCAGTGCAGTGAGCATAATGGGGAGTGATTTCAACACTTCAGCTGTTGGGGTGAAGGAAGATACTACTATTAGCTAGGAAAAGAAGGGGGTGCTCATAAAAAAACATGATTTCCTTATGACTTTGTATGCTCCAGGGTGGGATAGCAAAGCTGAAGGCTACACAAAGCTGCTTCTAGCAGTCAACAAAGCTTTGCAAAATCTGAACTTTTTCTAAGGCTAGACCCCAAATGAATTCATTGAAATAATCACAGTACTTTTGGAAATAAGTCATTAAATGTTTAAAGGACATTGCTAACGTAGTACTGCATGATTGTCTGTAAGAAGGAACTGATGAGGGCACTGTGATTTCAGAAATTGGTTTGGAGCATTATCAGGCAAAGACTGAGCTATGGCCATAAAAAGAGAAAGAACAGAAGCTAAACAGGCCCACTGAAATATTAATGGGTCTGAAAATTAATCTCAGCATTATAACCCTTTGTGGTCTCTTGAATAAAATATTTATTAAATACCCTGGATGGAGGCTCTGAGTTTTTATTACTATAGTGATAATAAATTATATTCATCATTATATGTAAACAAGGCTTCCATTGTTCAAATATTGATATCTAAAGATTAAACCCACTAGACAGTGATGTTCAATGTTATTAGTATAGTTGGACAACTCATCTTAGCAACAGCCAAGCATGAAACATTTTTTTTAAAAGTTCAGATCATTCTGGAAATAAATTACTAAGGAGTATACATATCTGGTATGAGGAATTATCAAAACCCTAAATACTAAAAACTTTTTCAATACTATGATATACACAGGGCTAGATTTTTTTAAAAAAATTAAACAGTGATTGTTGCAAAATCAGATAATGGATTGGCTCAAACCTTGCTTCCAGTGTCCTGCATACCAATATGAGATGCATCATAAACCAAGGAGGTGGTTTTTTTTAATAGTTTATTATAAATATTTCCATCTTGCCAATCCAAACATAATTGTGCTGTAACAGTAACAGCAACACAAGAGCCCATATTTTCACAGTCTGATAACCTAAGTAATTTTCCTTCTCTGCCTCTCTTTCAGTTCACTACGAGCAAGAATAATATGTGCTCTGGAATGACTTTTTCCAGGTGATTGCATTTGAATTAGGGTGCTTTCACAAACTGCTCCAAAAGCACCTTTTAGCCTCTCTCACCTGCTATCTATGTGCATGTGTACAAGATTGCAATGCACACTGCAAGTAAAAAAGCAACACAGACAAAAAATATGGTTCACAGGACACAGGGAAAGTGTTTTAAGAAATCTCATTCTTTCCCACACCTTAGATCAAATTCCCAACCTTTTCCTAGTGGGGAAGCATTTTCAGCCAGAAGGCCACCTTCCTTTCTGGGGCAAATTCCAAGGGCTACATGCCACTGGTAAAGGTAAAGGTACCCCTGACCATTAGGTCCAGTCGTGACCAATTCTGGGGTTGTGCGCTCATCTCACTCTATAGGCTGAGGGAGCCGGCATTTGTCCGCAGACAGCTTCCGGGTCATGTGGCCAGCATGACTAAGCCGCTTCTGGCGAACCAGAGCAGCACACGGAAATGCCGTTTACCTTCCCGCCAGTGCTTTCGAACTGCTAGGTTGGCAGGAGCAGGGACTGAGCAACGGGAGCACACCCCGTCGCGGGGATTTGAACTGCTGACCTTCTGATCGGCAAGTCCTAGGCTCTGTGGTTTAACCCACAGCGCTACCAGCGTCCCCACATTCCACTGGTGGGTCAGGCCAAAAGCCAAAGTGGAAAAGCAATGACTGTATGTAAATTTTACATTTTTACAGCAAGCTTATTTCTACACACACTCGGACACGCCTCTCTCTGTCCTCCACCCAGACAAGCAAGGAGCATCACCAGAGTGCAAAAACAAATTCTAGCCAGGCAAAAATACTCAGGGATGTAAAGCAGAGCTGGTGAGGGTTGTGACCTGGGCAGAGAGGATATCGCAAGGCAGGGTGTGTGTGGCCTGGGGACAGTCCCAAGGGCCAGATAGATGCTTGGGAGTGAGGGGCTGCATTTTACCCCAGGTTCTCTGCCTGAGTTAGAATTTAAGCATAGATAGGAGAGTCTAGTATATGCAAAGTTATTTAACTGTATTAATAAAATATTTGCAGCATGGGTGTAGCCAGGGGCAGCTGCCCCCCCCCAGATCAAGTAAAACAATAGAAATAGCTAACTGATGGATCACATTGGTTCTGCCCCCTAACAAAAATCCTGCCGCCCCAACAAAAATCCTGGCTACGCTCATGTTTTGCAGTGCTTGCCAGTTATTCAGTACCTTGCCATTCAGTGGGCAGAAAACCAAATGATGCAAACAGGTTTACTGCTTAGCGAACAGTTGGGCAGACTACTGCCTGCACACTTTTCTCCACATGTAATCTCTAACCATGAGTTGAAGGTTTCAGCATGGGTCTCCCAACCCGTTTTTTATTATTTTAAAAAAAGAAAAGTTTGAGGAAAGGGGGCAGACTGCTACAAGCCCCCAGCTATAATTACAATGCAAAGAGGGTATGTCAGAAGATGCACAACTAGGAGGTGGGGGGACAGCTGTAACTGTTGAAATTCCCATTGTTTATGGAGCAGAGAGGCCACGTCCTGTTTTGCTAGACAATATTAAATTCACGAGGCAGAGTGATAAATAATGAGGCTTGGTGCATTGTGAATCAAGTTCGAGAAATGGTTTGTTTTGTCATTTGGCAGAAAAGAAGCGCGCTTAAAAAAAAATAAAATAAGGGAAGGGGCTCTCATAGGTGTAGCCAAGGGGGGCAGTGCTCCCCCCCCCCATAAAGCAAAACAATAGAAATATTTAACTGACTGACCAATCACGTCGGTTCTGCCCCCCTAACGAAAGTCCTGCCACCCCTAACAAACTCCTGGCTACACCCATGGGGGCTCTGATTTTAGTCGGCATTTATTATTATTATATTTATTTGTATCCTGCCTTTTCCCCCTGATGGGGAAAATGATGTAAAAATGAGAACTGCTAAATGCATGGGCGGGGGAGAGGGGCATCGTTAAGAATAAAAGTGTAAAGCTAAACATATACCATACAAATAATTACAATAAATAACAGTATCTGGAGAATCTGATTCATTTGCTTTTAAGGCGGAGGTGGGTAGCAATGGGATGAGCTATCTGGATGACTGGAATGCGCGCCTAATAATTGCAGAACAGCCCTTCGCGCTCCCAGCCCCTCAAAAGCGCATCTTCACCTGTCCCACCCAGGTGGTACAGGAACGTAGCGACCGATAGCTTCCTGTCAGCCAATCAGCACATAACTGTGCCGCATTACGACCAATCCACGCCAAGCGGGGCGGGGCGCGGCTAAGCCCAAGGGCGGGAGTGGAACGTGGGCTTCCGTAGTAGCTCGGGAAGCGCGGGAAAAGAGGCTGAGAGTCGCCTGGGCGCCTCTCGCGCTTCGGGCAGCCGCATCGGGACAACCGCCTCTGCACGAGGGGAGGCAGGGTGCTTGCTCCGCCCATCCGCGTGAGTGAGGCTGTTAGGCGGTTGGAGGAAAGAGGTTGTTGGGGGCAAGATGGAGGGTTGGAAAAATCAGGGTTTAAAGTGTGGGGAGGGGGAGATGCCATAAGAGGAGAGGTCTCTCTTCGCTATTATCCGTTTCCCTTGTTGAGATGCAGCAGGGCCCTTGATCAGCCCCACTGGTGAGTAAAAAGGGCATTGTACTTCTCAGAGGCACAATTGTTATTCGACATTTTTTTTTTAAAAAAAGAATGGGCCTTGGGTGGTTGCAGCCAGCTAAGTTCTACCCAACATTGTGTTCATTGAGATGAGCGGCCCCAACTTTTGCCCATTAATTGCAGTGGGTCTGCTCTGAAGTAGGTCTAATACTGGACCCGGCCCACATACTCTAGGGCTGCATTCCAGCAAGCCCATGTTCATTTCTGAAACCCTACAGTTGGTAGGTGTTAGTTTTTTATATTAAAAAAAAATCTGCTGGCTATTGCTGCAATTGTGTACATATTTAAAATTGCATATTGCCTGGTGCTGAAGTTGAGATGGACAAAAATATATTAATAGTTTGCCAAGAAAAAAAAGGAAAGAAAACACCACCCACCCAAGGGCACAGCAGAATGACCAGCACACCATGATTTGTTGGAAGTCCTCTCTGCCTGGAATTGTCTTATTCTGAATTTATTTTTGACACTGGGTGGGCTGGTTAGTATGTAGTGTTAAAACCGCAAAGGATTTTGTAGCATCTTAAAGGCTAGCAGCTTTATTGTGTTATAAGTTTGCATCAGTTTCATGTCTGTTACTTTCCCAGGTGAGAATAAGAATCTAAACCTAGCATCTTGGGTGCTGTTTCCCATTGTATCTGCTTATTCTCAGGAGCTCCTTTCAGTATGAATCCTGGTGGCAAGGGAGAAGAAAGAAAGGAGACTTTAGCCAGCTCTGGCTTACCCTGTTCTTCCCATCACCTGAGAGCATCCCCAACAGAGCAGCATAGCATTGAGGAGAAATCTGTCAGGGTCAAACGCCGCCGAACAAGACGAGAGCGCAACTATGTCAAGTTTGGCAGAAATGCTACCGATAGGATCCCAGAACAAAGGCCCAACCGCAGGATGCTACAGAAGACGCTGCCCCCTTTCTGGAGCTCCCAGTTTAACACCTGTGCTAAGTCAACTCCCATCAGACCCATCAAAGGCAGCTGTGTTGCCAAACCTCTGATTATAACGCAGAACAGACTCTCTCAGCCCTTTGGCATGTTTAACAGGGAGGTGAAATCACTTAACATAGAGAGATTGTTGAGCCCCAGAGCTGAGCAAGAGGTCCTGGAGATCACTCCTATACAAAGAGACAGTGGCATGGAGATGTTGCTGGAAGAAGAGATCCAGTCCTGTGACGCTGATCAGAAATCTATTCCCAGTGATCAGTTGAGATCCAGTGGAAAGGACCCATGTGGAGTGAATAAGGACTCTACATCGATTACACAGCATCCTGTGGCCACTCCAGGTGCATCCCAGCCTTTAGCTGCACCTGCGGTTGTGGAGTTCAATCAAGAGGATTTGGAAACTGAGCCTTTTCAGAACAATGCCTTGATGGATTTGAATGAAAAGGAAAACGTCCCTCCCGTCCCCACAGCAGAAACGGAGTCAGGCAAAGGCAAATCTCCAGTAAGGGAATTAGCCCAGGACCTGCAAAAACTCTTGGACCTCAAGGCAATATTCCCTGGGCGTAACTTAATCAGGGAAACACGTCAGGCTGTTATCAATATCCTGCTGGAACAGAAGAAAACACTCCCAGATTTATCTGCCTTGGCGCTGCTCAAGAAGTCTGCAGGTGGTTGTAACACTGAGACGGCCCATGCAGGTAAGGGGCTTGCTGAGGCTACAGCATAAGTATGAACTGTGTCAAGCAGCTTGGCTCAAGCTAAGCAGCTGTTTGGCATGCAGCATTTGCCATAAATATTATTGAAAACGAGCAGTTTTGTGAAATATTGCAATAGTGGGGGGGGGGGGGAGTGTAGAAGTCCTGCTTTTTCTTTTGGCCACCATTCTTTAAAGACCACACAAGCAAGTGAGGAATGGACTTTTAAAAAAATCCTGCACTTTCTCAGATGTTTTTCTTCACAGGCTTCTCATCGTCTTTCATATTCGGGGCTGGGCTGGGGAGCTTTTCCTATTAAGGGCTTATTTCACATGGAAAAGGTTATATGGTGGGTGGAGTCAGATCCTATGATGGTAGAAATCTGAACCCAAATTGAGCACATTGTAGGATTGCATAGCACATTTTCCTTTTCTTTGCCCAATCTCTCCCATTTTGGGGGGCTTTTTCTTGTTCACCCCTCCACCTCCATTAGCACAGGGTTGAACTGACACTAACAGAGGCCTCAACTGATAGTTGCAGAAGACTGCACTAAATTAGGCCACAGCTTTAAAACTTTTCATGGTGGCCTGACCTCCTTCACTGCTGAAGGCAACCTGAACCCTCCTTTACTGTTCAGGGAGCTAAATGCAGCATTATTCCAGATTCGTAGGTAGCCGTGTTGGTCTGATGCAGTCTAAATTATATATAAAATCCAGTAGCACCTTAGAGACCAACTAAGTTTGTTCTTAGTACAGTGGTACCTCGGGTTAAGAACTTAATTCATTCCGGGGGTCCATTCTTAACCTGAAACTGTTCTTAACCTGAAGCACCACTTTAGCTAATGGGGCCTCCTGTTGCTGTCGCTACACGATTTCTGTTCTCATCCTGAAGTAAAGTTCTTAACCAGAAGTACTGTTTCTGGGTTAGCTGAGTCTGTAACCTGAAGCGTCTGTAACCCAAGATACCGCTGTATTAGCTTTCATGTGCATGCACACTTCTTCAGATACACTGAAACAGAGGTCACCAAACCCTTATATATAGTGTGAGGGTGGGATGGAGTTTTTTTCAGGAGGCTAGTAGGAGATGGGTGATTGACTCAATGGGTATGGTAAACCTATTGATGACTGTTAACGACTGCAATTAGTTCTAGAGGAAAAAGCAAGGGATTGTATGCAGATAATTAGCATATGTAATGGGACAGGAATCCAATATCTCTATTAAGACCAGGTCTCTTCATAGTTTTCAGTTTAGTGATAAGTTGTAATTCAGCAACTTCTCTTTCAAGTCTGTTTCTGAAATTCTTTTGTAATAAGACAGCTGCTTTGAGATCCTGTATTGAATGTCCTGGAAGATTGTTCTCCTACGGGCTTCTCTGTCTTGGGATTCCTGATATCAGATTTATGTCCATTTATCCTTTGGCGTTAAGGGACGCAGGTGGACTTGCCAATCAGAAGGTCAGCGGTTCAAATCCCTGCGATGGGGTGAGCTCCTGTTGCTCGGTCTCTGCTCCTGCCAACCTAGCAGTTCAAAAGCACGTCAAAGTGCAAGTAGATAAATAGGT
Source organism: Podarcis gaigeae (assembly GCF_964106915.1). Lineage (NCBI taxonomy): Eukaryota > Metazoa > Chordata > Lepidosauria > Squamata > Lacertidae > Podarcis > Podarcis gaigeae. The sequence goes on from NC_139684.1 coordinate 80,349,034, forward strand.
ACCGCTCCTGCGGGAAGGTAAATGGCATTTCCGTGTGCTGCTCTGGTTCGCCAGAAGCTGCTTAGTCATGCTGGCCACATGACCCGGAAGCTGTACGCCTGCTCTCTCAGCCAATAAAGCGAGATAAGCGCTGCAACCGCTTATCTCCAAATGGTATGGGGTCCCTTTACCTTTATCCTCTGGCATTACAGGATCTCATCCCCACCCTCCCACTGTGTATAAGGGTTTGGTGACTTCTGTTTCAGTGTATCCGAAGAAGTGTGCATGCACATGAAAGCTTATACCAAGAACAAACTTAGTTGGTTTCTAATGTGCTACTGGACAATTTTAATATATTTTGCAGCATTATTGGCAGTGCCACACAGGGCAATAGTGTTGCTCTGGAAATCTGGGTCTCGTTTTACAGTGGTACCTCAGGTTACAGATGCTTCAGATTACAGATGCTTCTGGTTACAGACTCCGCTAACCTCTGGTTAAGAACTTTGCTTCAGGATGAGAACAGAATTTGTGCAGCAGCGGGAGACCCCATTAGCTAAAGTGGTATCTCAGGTTAAGAACAGTTTCAGTTGAAGAACGGACCTCCAGAACGAATTATGTTCTTAACCAGAGGTACCACTGTACTTGAAAAGGTTCATTGGATCTTTGTGCATTATCAAAACTCATTACGCAACGTTCTAGAGTAGTAGGGGCATAATGACAAAAAGATCATTTTGAGAAAGTGAGGTTTCCCTTTCTCAGCTATGTCAACAGAAACTTACAACTTGTCAGCTCCCCACCCCCCCCACCCCATGTTACACTGTGGAGGGAGCTGGTTCACTTGAACCTCATTTCTGGTATTTTGTGGGGGATTAGGCTACAGTCAGTGAAAATCCTTGGAACGTACTTGATTTACTTACTACGTTGTATTTTGTCAATAAATCAATTTTTAAAACTGGGGGGGTGAATCCTAGCATAGCCCCATCCTTTATCCCTTTTTGCTTTTACTTCCTGATATATCCTTGCCTGTGACCATCGTTTCACCACTACCCTCAGCCACTCCAAAGTTCATTCGTCCCCTGGATTTCTACCTCTTCTCCCTCACTGTCAAAATATAGACAGTAAGCTTCTCGCTGCAGGGACTTGTCTTGTTTTACTGCCTCTCCCTGCCCTGCTGCATTGCTTTGCACAGCTTAATGGACTTGTATGTCATCCTCCCGAAGGACAAATTAACTTTGCCCTTACTCACATTTGTAAGCTTTTGATTCCACATGGGATTTTGTGTGTTCATTTGTTCTGTCCTCCTTCAGATTTCAAGAGCCCACCTGACAGGGACCAGAAAGAGTTGCTATTGGAACAGGTGTCTAGCAATGGCAGCAGAAACTCTGACCAGGAGATTTCTCTGAAAAAGCGGAGGGGACAAGCACAATTCTTCCCAAGTAGTTTTTCTCCCTGTCCTGTACATACAGTTATAAGAATGGTGAGCATTAGAATGTGTTAGGATAGTTTGAAAGGTCAGGTTGGTTTGAAAAGAATGTGTTTAAACACTGGGAAGGTATTATTATTATTTTCATCATCATCATCATTACTATTAAATTTATTGTCAGTTTTTCTCTGCCACGGCAATTCAAGGTGACTTCCAGAAAGACACAAAACCAAACCCACATAAATACATTGAAAGCAAGTGGGGGAAATACATTAAAACATCCCACATTATAGATGTATTTGAGCTGTAAAAAAATATTTTTATTTATTTTCTTACATATACAGGGTGAGTCTTTTAAAAGAGGCCCCGTGGAACATGTGTACTCTGTATCCACGGGGCCTCTTTTAAAGGACTCACCCTGTATATCCTGCCTTCCTTCTGTGGAAGGAAGGAAACAAAGGTAGTGTACATGTAGTAATCATAGAGTTGTAGAGTTGGAAGGTACCTCAAGGGTCATCTAGTAGGAATCTAGAGTAGATCATTCATGACAGATGGCCTTCCAACCTCCGTTTACTAACCTTCAAGGAAGGAGAGTCCACTGCCCTTGGTGGACCTGTCAAACAGCTCTTACTGTCAGAAAGTTCTTCCTGATGTTTAGTCAGAATCTCATTTCTTGGAACTTGAGGCCATTGGTTTGAGTCCTACCCTCCAGAGTGGGAGAGAACAAGCTCGCTCCATTCTCCATGTGACAGCCCTTTAGATATTTGAGGATAGCTATCATATCTCATTATTTACCAGGCTAAACATGCCCAATTCCCTCCACTGTTCCTCATAAGGCTTGGTTTCCCTTTATCATCTTGGTCACCCTCTTGTACACATCCAGCCCATATTTTACCAGCTTCTCTGCAAGAATATCATGGGGGACTTTGTCAAAAGCCTTACCTGAAATCAAGATACACTACGTCCACACCATTCCCTTGATCCCCAAAGCTTGTAACTCTATCAGAATAAAAGAAATTAAATTCATCTGCCATGATTTGTTTTTGAGAAACCCATACTAGGTCTTAGTAATCACGGCATCCTTTTCTAAGTGCTCACAGACTGACTTTAATTTTTCTGTTCTTGGACCATTCCTGGTATCGATATCAAGTCACTCAAATCTGCTTGTCCCCAGGAGGATGGTGGCCTCTTGTGCCTTCCAGGTTTAAGTGTCCATTTAAGAATGGCTTCAAGACCACATCCCAGCTTTTATGCCCATGTGAACATGCAGTGTGTGAAGCAGCCCTCAGGTTGCCGCAAGTGGACAGCTGGAAACATCACATTCCCTTAAGCACTTTGGGCTGATTGTCCTAGGAGTGTGATTACAAATAAATCCATTGACAGTAGACAAACCCAAGGAGGATGCTCAGTTGCCCTCTCACCAAATCCTTTGCCAAAGAACATTGCATGTCAGACTACCAGGCTGTTATGAGCACTATTTGTTCTAGGATGGGAGGTTAATGGTACCGAGATTAACTTCAAAACTTGCCAAATACCTAAGCCGATTTCATCCAGTTGTTCCCATGGCATTTACAAAAGGTCACATTGCATCAGTAGTTTTTATTTGGGGGCCCCACAGCAGGTCATTTTCATCTTCTGATCCAGAGATCCTACTCTGTTTGACTCCTTTTATGCAGCAATATTCTTGCTAGCTACCAAAAGTACAAGAGCCGCAAAGCTCTACTGGGTTCCAACCCACCATCAGGAAGATGTTGATCTAGCCTTGATCTGTTGTTGTTTTTTTACTTATCCCAGAAGCCTTTAGAATTGGCTTAGTGTGGGATGAATCAAAATTAGCCTTAGAAGTTGAAATGGAACATTTGTAAGAGCATGTCAGAAGTATATACATTCCACTGAGAAGCAGAGATAATCTGTCCCTATCTAATCATGCTCTTTCCTTTATCTTGCCTACTTCTGGTTGTTTCCCTATGCAGGCAGAAGAGAAGACCACCCAAAGAGAAGACTTCAGATCCTTTGTTGAGCCACAGGCATTTAGCCAGCACAGCTTTCACTTGACAGCAGTTCAGCCACACTCCCATCTTTCATCTGCACCTTCCCAGCATGTGAATTTAGCCAGGAGCTCCTTTGCTGCAGAGGAACAACATCTTTTGCATGATGCTTTATTCAGAACTGCTCGGCGTTGGGAACAAGGACTAGGGGAAGCCTTCTGTGAGTCCAGAAGCAGGCAAGAGAGGTCTGAAGTAGGCAGTAGACTACACACAAAGAAGAGTGCTTCCAAAAGGCATTGCCTGCCTTTTGCTACCTATGATTGCTTGGGTTCAGTCAATCTGAGCGTGGATGGCAAAGGCGCCAGCCATTACTTCTTGACTGATCCCCAGCAACATTCCTGTGTCTATGAATTAAGCCCAGATCAATGGAATTTACTAGAGATGGAGCCCGCTCCATTCCACAGCCCGCATCCTTCTCAGGAGCCGTGCAGTTGCCAGCCTCTGGATTTGGGGCTCAGGCCCACGGAGAGAGCTGCCTCTGAGTCTCAGACGTCCTTTGATGTCTTAAGAAGCATCTGGAGCCCTAAAGCGCCCAGTAAGGGAGCCAAACTCCCTGTGTCCCAAGCTCTGGGCTACCCTTGTCTGGCTCACCAACCAGCCGCTTCCAGAGAGCTGAATTCGGAACAAGGGCAGCCAAATGAGTTTCTTCAGCTGTACAGCATCGTCCCACAGCAGCACTGCTCTTCCTACAGGCAAAACCCTCAGCAAGACAGATATAGGCTCAGTACACACCCACCACACGGGACTGGGTTGTTCTCTGTACTGGCAAAACCCAGAGCCTTCTGCCAGAAAGTCTCTGTAGAGCAAGGGAGAACCTCAAATAGTTACCACTTCTGCGGACTGGCAGAGGCCTCCGAAAGAATGCAAAGAAACAGAGACAAAGGGTGCTCCAGATCCGGGAGCCAGACTCGTGACCTGAAGCGGCTGCTTCAAATGGAAGAAGCCCAGCAGCAGCTGCAGTTTTTCCAGCAGCTGCCTATGTCGTATTTCCCCCCCTCCGAGGCTCTAGAGAACAGGAACTCCCCTGACTGTGCCTTGCAAGGCCATCTGTTGGGACAGTCCACCCCGGAGCCCTGGGCTTTCCCCCGAATGAAGTTGTACTGAAAGGGTGTGAGGAGCCAAATTTCTGAATGAGAGAGGCTTGGAAAATGAGTGGATGCTTGATTGGTATGAAAAGGAAAGCCAAGGTGATCGCTTGGAAAGGGCCATTTGCTACTTCTTACCTAAAATCACAACACACCTCCCCAAGAATCCAGAGAACTGTAGTTCACCCCTCACAGAGCTTCCATTTCCGACACTTTTAACAAGCTACAGTTCTCAGCATTCTGTGTGGCATGTGTGCAACCACACACTCGCATAGTTCTGTGATTTCTTTTTATTTAAAGCACATTTGTTTTGGGCCACTTAGAAGGCACAAAACTTTTCTCTTTCTATTCCGGGTGTGACAGCCCATCCTTTACAAACATGATGCGTGGGTTTGTTGTCTCAGTGTACCCAACAAGACACACGGGATGAAGTCACCTGTTTCCATTAGATATTTCAAGAGAGTAAAACTGTTCCTTCACTTATTTTTTTTATGAGAGAGAAGGGAATTAAATGAGATCTCAAATGTTTTGCTAGTGTAGGAATAAAAATAAATCTGAATCATAAAAGTTGAATGTGAAGTTCTTTACTACCCCTCTGTGCTAACTTTACATTTTTGCTTTGGATTATGCCTGTGATGCTATTCACATAGTTCCTTCTCTACATGAGCTGCATCCTCTTGGGATCACAAACTGTTCTTTGGCATACGTTGTTTTGCTTCTGTTTGGTTACACTGATAACATTGCTGAAAACATTATTGGGAGGGAGAAGGGCCTACCAGAAAGTTCATACTATAATGAAACGAAAGACATTGCAGTAGTTGGTACCTGCTTAGTTACTAACCTCCATACGAAGAATCCTGGAGGCGAATGGCCATTTGTGAAGTACCGTCTTATTTTACTGACCCTTTAGAGTTCTCTGAGAATGCCAGCAAACGTTAGAGGTGATCTGGTCAACACCGTGTATGTAGACTTCTAAAAGGCTTTTGACAAAGTTACTTCACCAAACACTCATCCTGAGTAAGCTTAGCAATCAAATAATGGGATAAAAGGAGAGGTCTCTTACAGATCCTGTTTAAGAAAAAAGAAGCAGAAAGTAGGAATGGACAATTCTTCTAATGGAGGGATGTAGAAAGTGGAATGTCGTCCCCACCAAGGATTCTTATTGCCACCTGCGCTTTTTAACTTGTTCATGAATGGTCTAGAGCTAGAGGGCAACAGTGAGATAGACAAGCTTGCTGATGATCCCAAATTGTTCAGGGTGGTTAAAACAAAAAGAGACCGTGAAGAGCTCCCAACTGATCTCTCCAAACTGAGTGAATGAGCAGTAAAATGGTAAATGAAAATTCAGCGCAAGCAAGCGTAAAGCGATGCACATTGGGGCAAAAAAATCCTAATTTCATATGTACACTAATGAGGTCTGAATGGGCAGTGACTGCGCAGGAATGAGACCTTGGGGTTTTAGTGGATAGCTCAGTGAAGATGTCAACCCCAGCGTGCAGCAGCTGGGAGAAAGGCAAATTCCATGTTAGGGATCACTAGGAAAAGGGATCAAAATGAAAACTGTCAATATAGCACCGTTCTGAAAACCAATGTTGTGAAGCTGAATTTTGGAAAAATTGGAACAGGCAAAAGAAAGTACTTCACAGAGCTCATAGTGAAAACTATTAAATTTGTCCCCCTCAGGTTGGTGGATATACCTCTGCTCTGCCTCCATGGTTGAAAATAATATGTCACTGCATAACCATTGCTGGAAATCTCAGATGGGAAGTGTATTGTTGCACTCGGGTCCTGTTTGAATGCATCAGGTTGATCCTGGTGAGAACAAGTTTCTGGAATAAATGGGCCTTTGGTTTGACCCAGCAGAACTCTTCTCATGTTTTAACTGATATTGGGAATATGCATATTCCCAATATTTCCAAAAACCAATGACCCGAAACGAATTGGTGCAGATACACCTAGATAATAGAGATTATTGTCAAGCCCCTGTCAATATTAGCAAAAGGAATGTGACATTTTTGTCCCTGATTGCTTTGCTTTCACGGATGATTGGATGTTGTTCTTCCAAATGCACATTCTGAGTCTCTGTGCTATCATATTAGCAGATTCTGCCTGTAGGTGGTTGCTGTTCCTTTAGCTTGGCTTTCTTTGCATAGTAAGCAAACATTTTCTAATTCATCTTTGGTAGGCCCACCCCCATTCCTCTACACCAGTGTGCAACTTGGAACAGATTATTTCCTAAATTATGCTGAAAGCACAGACCTTCACAGCAATAACTTTGGAGGGGAGGGGAAATTGCTAAGAGGACAATTGATGCAAAATACTAGCCCAAACAAAGGAAATTGCAGGAGTTAGTCCTTACTCATTTCCATGCCAAGAAAATTGAGCACCTAGTCTCATTGCTTTTGGAACTTTAGTCGTCTTAGTACAGCGTGTTTTTCAGCTGCAAAAGATCACACACCACTGCTTTAATCCAGTGAAACTAATGCTACTCAATTCTTAGGTTCCAGGTTCAAATCTCACTTAAGTCACAAATTCACTAGCTGGCATAAGTTACAGTTCACCTCATTCTCAGCATCCCCATGCCCATCTGTAAGATGGATCTAATATTAATAGCCCTCCTTCCAGGATGTCATAAAGATTATCAAAACATTCATCAGTGATGGCTTGGAAGGGGGAGAGATACAGAACATTATATCATCGGTGATTGGATAAGTTGTCAGAGATGTCTCAGAGGAGGGAATTAAATGTTAGTTTCACAATTACCATGGTGTATTGTATTCACAGGGACGCAGGTGGCGCTGTGGATTAAACCACAGAGCCTAGGACTTGCCGATCAGAAGGTCGGCGGTTCGAATCCCCGTGATGGGGTGAGCTCCCGTTGCTCAGTCCCTGCTCCTGCCAACCTAGCAGTTTGAAAGCACGTCAAAGTGCAAGTAGATAAATAGGTACCGCTCCGGCGGGAAGGTAAACGGCGTTTCCGTGCGCTGCTCTGGTTTGCCAGAAGCGGCTTAGTCATGCTGGCCACATGACCCGGAAGCTGTACGCCGGCTCCCTCGGCCAATAAAGCGAGATGAGTGCCGCAACCCCAGAGTCGGTCACGACTGGACCTAATGGTCAGGGGTCCCTTTACCTTACTATGGTATTCAGTCATAGAGTTAGTGACTATTATCCCTTTTTGCTAGGTTGTTACAAAGTTAAAATGGAATACATGTGTATAGTAGCCCTGAGCTCTTTGAAGTAAAGGCTGAGATGCTAATTTGTTCAAGTCAATTAAACACTGCTTAGTGAGTGTCCATGCTTCTTTACAGAAGCCTTCCCTACAAACGTAGACGTCATTGGTTTGGATTAGTTTGTCTTTTCTCGGCCACTGCTAGATTTTGTTGTATTATCGTTACATATATAGATTTATCAGTTGTCTGAGCTCAGCCTTATGCATGAGTTCAGCAACACACAAAAGAGTCATCATCTGCCTGGGGTATACAGTGTCCAGAGCTGGTGACTACATTTTATCCTCATGGTTTTGCTGATCCTTCTCCTATGCCCAGGAAATTTCAGACAGAGGTAAGTAAGCTAGAATCACTCTGCTTTTCCTCTCTGGAAAAATAAGCCTGGAAAGCCATGTGTTAATATAATTCAGTTGGGAATGCCCAGTTCACTCCTTGAAAATCCCAATTCAACCCTTTCTCCAGCCCCGCCATCTATTTTCACTTTAACAAACCAGATCAGATTCGTTGTATAATATCAGCCGTTCCCTGTAGAGGTTACATTCCCAGCTAGGCTATCCAAACCCAGAAATAGCCAGCATTAGCATGCCTAGAATAATCTAGTTTCCTTAGGCTTGATCATGTGTGAGGCTTCCTGTACCACAATGTCTCCGATTGCAGCCATTTCACTGTTAACAACAGCTCGGAAAAATACAATTGCACGCAGCTCAGTAATAATAAGAGTATCCCAGAGCATGTGTAGAATATATTTATATATATGGACTTCCTAACCTATCCTTCCCTAACATTGTATTTCACATTCTTTGTTTTGTTACATTTCCTTTCCCATCCTTTCTTATCCTTTGTCTTGTCTTTTGCTCATCCTATTACCAGTTTATCTTGATGCCATCTTTCTTTAAATATTCTTCAAGGCATTCCCACTCGTTTCTTTTCCTCTCCCCCGCCCCCATATTTCATCTTTTGGCCGTCAGACTCACTTATGACAAAATGATGAATGTACGTAAAATATAATCCGAAAAATGCATAATACAGTGGTACCTCGGGTTTCAGACGCTTCAGGTTACAGACTCCATTAACCCAGAAATAGTACCTCGGGTTAAGAACTTTGCTTCAGGATGAGAACAGAAATCTCACGGCAGCAACAACGGGAAGCCCCATTAGCTAAAGTGGTGCGTCGGGTTAAGAATAGTTTCAGGTTAAGAACGGACTTCCAGAATGAATTAAGTTCTTAGCCATTGTATTATTATTATTATTATTATTATTATTATTATTATTATTACCTTGCCCATCTGGCTGGGTTTCCCCAGGCACCCTGGGCAGCCCTAACCCTAACCCAAAAGAAGACTAAAGACCAAATAAAACTTCAAACATTAAAAAACTTCCCTAAACTGACGAGGAAGAAGCTGGCAGGCAGTTCTGTTCCCATTATTGGCTGTAAGAAAGAAGGGTGAGGGCCAGCTGAAGGCAGAATGAGATTGGTAGTGCAGTACCCCATTAGCCTTACTGGACTAGCTTCTCTACTCTCAACTGGTAGATACTCTCCAAGATGTCAGGCACATCAAGGTCTCTCCAAGCATCGCTCGCCACCTGATCCCTTTTCGCAGGTGATGCTGGGGACCTTCTGCATGCAAGCCATGATACTCTCGCTATTGTTGTTGTTGGCATTCGTCTCAAGAGAGACAGCAGCACCAAAATGACCTCTGTGGGGCTCACGTGGGTATTGTGTATTGGACCACCTAGACGACAAGACCCTGCTTCTTGCCCCCCCCCCCGATGTGGTCCAAAGGAAGGCAGAGCATTTGGCACCAGTTTGGCTGCAGGAGGTGTCAGAAGGAGGCGCACATCTTAGGGACTCCACTTAGGGACCATCTTAGGGACTCCACTCCAATTTTGTGTAGGGTTTACTCCTTAACCTTTTCTTCTTCTGAAGATATTCCGCAAGGCAGTGGAGGTTTAGAGTCACACGTTTTCCTTTTCTTAGATGGGCTATCTTCCCAGGTGGAAGAGTCCCACGGGCCCCTCACTTCCCTCTACAGCATGTGTAGCCTTCCTGCATGTGTACCGCCTTCCTGTCCATTGGACCCAATATTGGTCTCATCCACTCAATCCACCAGAGCCTGCCTTTGCATGCAGGTGAAGTACCTAACCAAGGTTTGAGACCCATCAGCTACTCTCTTCTGGCTTAGCTGGCCAGTCAAAGCCACTCGGAGGGTGTGGCTGCTATCACATGTAGACAGCTTCAATGAGCAACAGATGAGAGTTGATTCTTTCACTATAAGATCACATCTACACCATGCATTTAAAATGCAGGTCTACCCCCCCCCAACAAACCTAGACAGTATCTTAAAAAGCAGAGACATCACCTTGCCAACAAAGGTCTGTATAGTTAAAGCTATGGTTTTGCCAGTAGTATGGAAATGAGAGCTGGAACATAAAGAAAGCTGATCACCGAAGAATTGATGCTTTTGAATTATGGTGCTGGAGGAGACTCTTGAGAGACCCATGGACTGCAAGAAGATCAAACCTATCCATTCTGAAGGAAATCAGCCCTGAGTGCTCACTGGAAGGACAGATCCTGAAGCTGAGGCTCCAATACTTTGGCCACCTCATGAGAAGAGAAGACTCCCCGGAAAATACCCTGATGTTGGGAAAGATGGAAGGCACAAGGAGAAGGGGACGACAGACGACGAGATGGTTGGATAGTGTTCTTGAAGCTACCAGCATGAGTTTGACCAAACTGCAGGAGGCAGTGGAAGACAGGAGTGCCTGGCGTGCTCTGGTCCATGAGTTCAAGAAGAGTCGCACACGACAAAATGACTAAACAACAACACCCCCCCCCAAAAAAAATCCTGAGGATTGTAGTTTGTTAAGGATGCTAAGATTTGTAACTTTATGAGGGGTGAACTAGGATTCGTTGGGAAAAAGAGCTGCGCTTTAGATGTCTGGTGTATGTGAGAGCTAAGCTACAGCCTCTCTCTTTCCCTACACCATTGAATAAACACAGAAGGCTTTAAAACATCTGGAACTAAGGTCATGGCTTCATGCATGCTTGAGATCTGCCAACAGAAGGGCTGCCTACTGCTAAAGAGGCCCCAAAGGCAATACTATTAACAGTGGTTTGATCTACACAGAATTTCTTTTGTTACCATCCTGTGAAAAGCTTCATCTGATCTCGGCAGATCAAGCTATTGTTAAAAGCACAAAGAACACAACCCATTTCTCCCTGATCAGCTGGCAACCCTAAACAAGAGATTAGGAGGTAGTTTAGGGTTCCAGTCAGAATTGCTGCGTGCATCCGGTTTTCCCGTTTGCTCACCAAATGTCCCCTAGAGCAGGGATTATTGCCAAGTCTTGGGGGCTGGTGGGCACACTTGGAATTCTGAGGAAGTGCCATGGGAACCAGTAATACAAAATGGCTGCTTTGGGGATGTAACATAACAAAATGGCTGCCACAGCCAGAAGAGCAGAAAAACAGACAGTGCCCCATCTATGAGGGAAAAGGCACCTACACCAGCCACCATCGTGCTCAGTCACAGACAGAAGCTCTTTGCATAACTCTTGTTCTCAACAAAAGCTGGGTGTCCATTCCTGGTATCCAATTAAATGTAGGCATTAAACGAGAGGCCATGTTCAATGCAGGAGGGGCTGAGCCACTGTCTAAAGAGGATATGAAGAGAAAGAGCAAGCATTCTCTTACACAGCATGGATTTTTGAGGGGATATTTACAGAGACCTTTCACCAGTAGCATAGCATTCACAGGCACCATGTTGGCAACCCATGCCTTATGGTGACTGTTGTATGGAAGAGACAGACATATATGATGACATGTAGTGCTTGTGACAGTAGAAGGGCAAATGAGGATATTATTATAGGTCTTTTGGGGGTGGGGGTCAGTTTGAATGATACCTGTGGATCCCTTCCAAACCTGTGATCCTGTATCTGTGAGGTTAGAATCTCTAAAAGGAAACCAGGCAAGCTGTTCCTTTTGTGAAGGTGATGGCCTTAGCTAGCCAGTTAAGTACCCTCATTTACATGTCCAAATAAAATTCTCTGGTGCCTTTGCAAAAATGGACTGACTTTTTCTCACCTGACTTGGCTGGATGCCAAATCGTCTTAGGATAGAGAACAAGAGGCCAATCCCTAAATAAAGATGATACAGTCTCCATTGGCCTTCATTCCAAGGAAACCACACTCTGGGTAAGCGCAGGAGCCCCTAGAGTTTCTCGCCGCTGGGAGATTAGAGTTGTGTGCAACAATATATTTGAGAGGGTTCTGGAAAGTAGGGTGTTTGAGGGAGCAGGGAATCAGTATTTTGGGCAGCCCTGTTGGCAGATGAACAAAAGAAAAAGGCAATCAGGAGTTCTGCCCCTCTAGAGACTGGCCTTGCGACCTTGTGCGAAGATCCTTATAGGATCATTACCCTCTCTTTCCCACAGAGCACTGAAGGTTAATTAGTTAATGGCTTTGGGCCTTCTTAGAAATCTTGAGTGCCATTCTCACAACCGCCATCGGCAGACCCTGTAACTAATACTCCTGCAAGGGTTAAGTATTCATCGGGGCGAATTCTGTTCCCTGCTCTCGCATTCTGAAATCCTCCGAGCAGCATTGTCTGTGTGGCTGATGACATCTCTAAAGCCAACCTGAGCTTGCAGAGAACGCCAGAGTTCCCCTTCAGAGCAGAGAATGACCTTCTGCTTGGCAGAATGAGGAGTGTCGGTAAAAAATGATGTGTGCTTTGCTAGGCAGCTTCAGTGAGCTATGCATTTTATCCGTTCATAAATATTTATTCATTAATATAAAATATTCACAGCAAAAGCTTCAGTGTTTGAATTATTTCATGCATTGGCCACATTACGCTGTGTTTATGCTTTGAGGTTTTTTTCATGGACTTGAAATCAATAGAGATACAGTCATACCTCAGGCTGAAGTAGCTTCGGGATAAGTATTTTTGGGGTTGCACACTGCGGTGAGCTGGAAGTAACGGAGCACGTTACATCCGGGTTTTGCCGCTTGTGCATGTGAAGATGGTCAAAATGACGTCACGGGCATGCGCAGAAGCGGCGAATTGCAACCTGCGCACACACTGATTGTGTTTGCGGGTTGCGTTCGCTTCTGGATGCGAACGGGGCTCTGGAACGGATCCCGTTTGCATCCAGAGGTACCACTGGATGTAAAAGTGGGGCCTTCGAGCAAATGTTGTAAGGTTGAGAACGCCTGTTCACTATGCCAGCTGTACCATTTTTTCATGGCATAGCTGGGAAGTCTTTGATGTATGGGATTGCTTTTAACTGTTTTAACATGGGGCTGTTTTTAGTGTTGATGTTTTCATTGTGAAAGCACTCCAGTGTATTTTGTAGGAAGGTAAAGGTAAAGGTACCCCTGCCCGTACGGGCCAGTCTTGCCAGACTCTGGGGTTGTGCGCCCATCTCACTTAAGAGGCCAGGGGCCAGCGCTGTCCGGAGACACTTCCGGGTCACGTGGCCAACGTGACATCGCTGCCCTGGCCAGAGCCAGAGCCAGAGCCAGAGCCGCAAACGGAAACGCCGTTTACCTTCCCGCTGGTAAGCGGTCCCTATTTATCTACTTGCACCCGGAGGTGCTTTCGAACTGCTAGGTTGGCAGGCGCTGGGACCGAACGACGGGAGCGCACCCCGCCGCAGGGATTCGAACCGCCGACCTTTCGATCGGCAAGCCCTAGGCGCTGAGGCTTTTACCCACAGCGCCACCTGCATCCCTATTTTGTAGGAAGTAATTAATAAATGGAATAATTATAATAAATAATGCGGAGGAGCATTCTGAACCAGAGTATACCCCCCCTGCAACAACTTCAAGTGGTGCAGTCCCTTCTGCCACTACCACATTCTACTGCTCAAACCTCTCACACATGCAGAGAAGGACGCTATTTCAGTGAGGGCAAAATGTGCCTTCTACCAGCTTTCATGGATAGAGAACTTTCTGGGTGTTGGTGTGCGGTGCATACATGCCCTGAACATATAACACCCTCCAACATTTATCTGATAAAAATAGGGATGTCCTATATAATACTAATACTAATAATTTTATTATTTATACCCCACCCATCTGACTGGGTTGCCGCAGCCGCTGTGGGAGGCTTCCACCACACATAAAAACATAATAAAACATTAAAAAATGAAAAAACTTCCCTAGACAGGGCTGCTTTTAGATGTCTTCTAAAGGTTGTATAGTGACCTAGCCCCTTGGCTCGGGGTGTGTTTGCATAACTCCATACCCTCCAAAATTTCTCTGATGAAAACAAGTAGGGACTTCCTAAAGGAAAAGCAGGGTGTTCCAGGATCAAATCAGAAACCAGGGCGGCTTCTGTAAATCCGGGACTGTCCCTGGAAAATAGGGGCACTTGGAGGCTCTGCCCATTTTGTATTTTCTTCTTACAAATATATGCATTTTTAAATGCACATTTTAATGCACCTTGTCAGCACATCTTTGTACCCATTCCTTGTCAGGGGAACTGCACTGTGAAATTTGCAGAAGTGCAAATGGGGTGTTTTGCTAGTAAAGAGGGGAAAAGAGGAAGTGATGATAATTAAAAACAGAAACTGTTTCTCTCCTTTACCAAAGGAGTTCCTGGTAAAACAAAGGCACATTTTTCATATGTTGTGGACACGTAAAGTAGTAAAAGAATTTTGGGAAATGATTTATAACAAGTTGAAAAAAAAAATGTTTAAAGTAACTTTTCCCCTAAAAAACCTGAAGCTTTTCTTTTAGGAATTCTAGGTGCTGAAATCCTAAGGGAGCAGAAAAGACTACCGTATTTATGCATGCGACCAAGGCTGCATGGATGTTATTGGCCCAGAGATGGAAAGAAGATAAAGTTCCTACCAGAGAAGAACGGCAGATTAAGTTGATGGATTATGCCAAATTGGCAAAAATGACCAGAAGAAATCAGGAAGACCAGAATTTTAATAAGGAATGGGAGAAATTTATAATTTATTTTAAAAACCATTGTAAACAGTTAAAACTGTTAGTAAGACTGGAATAACACTTGTAGTTTAATGGTGAATTTGGGATATAATGGAGATGTAAAAGATTTGGATTATCGTAAAGGATGCAGGAGGAAATGATTAACAACAGGACCCACAAAGGGGAGGAGGGAAGTCTGAGAGATCCTTTGGAATCTTGTCTTTATGTTGTATATGGATATGTGATTGTAAAACTTTGATCTGAAAACCAAAAAATATTTTCTAAACAACAACAACAACAGAGTTCCAGGTAAACTAGCGTTTCAGAGTAGTCACCTTTCTACGCCACCTTGAAGGCTGATTCCACCACGGGTTTGCCTTCGTTATCAAACCAAGAAATGCTTTCCTCCTTTTCCTCTGAGTGCCCTCCCTTTAAAGCCACTCGCATTTTAGCCCAGAATAGCTTCTGAGCCTCGGGTTCTGCGGGCCAAGAAATATAGGTCTTCTTTAGCATCACTTTCCGCATGCGGTGATAGGCAGAGAGCTCCCGCTCTGGGATGTCCTCCAGGAAAACAGGGATAAGGACATCCTTGAGTTCATCAAAGAGCCGGTAGCTGGCCAGCTGTATCTCCATGGAGCACCACTCGCTTCGCAGGTACCTCCGGCTAATCACGCAGATGGTATGCCGACTGTTGTGGATGCTGTCGACTATATTGTCTATAATATATTTCCCGGGCTGGAAGTCCCGGTGGTGGAGGCAGAGACGGAAGACAGGACCCCCTCCTTTTTCGAGACTGGGCACCAAGTGCTCCAGCACCCAGCTCTCGTCGGTGGAGTTGTAGGAGACAAAGGCATCAAATTTGTAGTGGTCGTCCTTGCCGTGCCTCCAGCGATCACTGACCCATGCCCGAAGGACGTAGAAGTGGTATTTCAGGCGCCAGTAGGTGCGGTGGTAGAGGAACGGCAGCGCCATGTGCAGCAAGAGAGCCGGGAAGGTGAAAAAGAAGAGGTACACGCCCACATCTTGGAAGCAGACATGGGTATCAAAGCTATAGACATAGCTATTCGGCTGCCCAGAATTGCAGGAGTAGTTGTACAGGTAAACCACCTGCACCTGGCTGTTATTCAGCCACAACTGGAACCAAATGTTATCGCAGGTGCAAGACAAGGGACACTTGCGTAGGTCCAGGTTTCTCAGGGAGGTCAGCTTTTCCATCACGCTGCTATTGATCGTCTGAAGCTCGTTCTTCCCCATTTGCAGGTCGCGCAGCCTGCTGAGGTTGCCAAAGACCTCCAGGGTCAACGTGCGGAGGCCAGCGTTCTCCAGGTTCAGACTAGTCAAGTTTCTAAGGTTCTTGAATATGCCAGGTGGAAGGTTCCCCATGCCGTTACTGCTATCAGCCAGGCTTAGATACCTCAGCTGCCCTAGGTCATCAAAGACGTCAGGTGCAATGGAGAGAATTTTGTTTTCTGACAGGTAGAGATAGAGCAAGGACCTCAGGCCCTGGAAGAACTTGGCAGGGATGATTTTCAAGCCATAAGGTTGCTGTCCTTGGAGCTTGAGGTCATAGAGTTTGTGCAGGTTCAAGAAGGGAGGCTGGCTGTGTTGCTTCATGCTGATGTAGTTTATCTTGTTGGCTTTCAGGTCCAGAACCTGGAGAGTGCTCTGCACGGGTTTAAAAAACCAGTGACTAATGTATTCAATATGATTGCCGTCCAGATAGAGATTGGAGAGATTTCTCAGTCCCTCAAACGATGTGTTGGTCAATCTACGGATGTTGTTCCCCCCGAGGTCTAAAATATAAAGGCTTCCAAGGTTCTTGAAGACACCGGGGAAGAGGACAGAAACATGGTTGTTTCGGAGATTGAGGGTCTTGAGGCTCTTCAAGTCGTCAAAACTAGTTACGTAGAGATCTGTTAGAAGGTTGTTATCCAAGCGCAGCTCCCTGAGGTGTTGCAATCCTTTCAAGGCATTTCTGTCCAGGACGGCAATGCTGTTGATATTGAGGTGGAGCGTCTCCAGATTAGGGGCATAGCAGAATGCCTGAGCAGATACCGAAAGGATACGATTGAAGCGGAAAGAGATGGTTGTCAGCTCATTTAAGGGAGCGGTCTTGGAGCAGGACTTTAATTTGTCCAGCAAGTTGTGTTCCACAATCAAAGTCTTCAGCTGGTTTTGTACCACCCAACCCATCTTCTCCCTTACACATCCCAGTGACCTGAGATGGTTCCTTGAAAGGTCCAGCAGCAGGATGGGAGGGCATGCCCCAAAGGTGCCGCTATTCACATTCCTGATGTTGTTGCTCTGAAGATGGAGAGACAAGGAATGATTGGATGCATTGAGATGCTCACACAACTTGAGCAGCTGATATGATTGACTTAAATGCAACCCAGAGTAATTTAGGGTCCACGGCCGCAAGTCAGAAACTTTTAAGACCCGGAAAATGTCTAGGCCATTCCCCATCAGCTCCAGGCTGCTGAGGTTTCGGAGGTGGACCGTGGCAAAAGAAGATGCATTGGAGATCCTGTTGTAAGAAAGATCCAGTTTTTTTACATTTCTCAGGAACTCTGGGTCCTTAACGTCCACCCTATGCAGGGAATTGTTACATAGCAGGAGAGTAGACAAGGAAGTAGGCAGTCTTGGTTCAGACTTCAGGGAGGTCAGGTTATTGTTACACAGATTCAGCACCTTCAGGCTTGTCAGTCTCACTAAGCTCAGAACAACTTCTTCAAAGTTCTCCAACTTGTTGAAATGGAGCTGCAGTGCCAGGAGGTTCTGAAATGGACTAAATGTATCCTCTTGGATTTTGCTCAATTGGTTATGGCGCAAGATGAGGGAGGTGAGGTTTGGCAAACCCAGGAAGACATCTTTGGATAGATTCACAAGGCTGTTGCAGGAAAGGTTGAGGATCTTCAAGTCTGTGAGGTTCTCGAAGGCCCCGCCTTCTATCACTTCCATTTTGTTGAAGCTCAGTTGCAGGTCCTTCAGCTTTGGGAGGTGTTGGAAGCTCCCGTAAGGCAAGAACCGAATGAAATTATGGGATGCATTGACCACTGTAGCATTGTTGGGAAGGTCCTTCACGGCGCTGGAGATATCTTTCAGGAAGCGCTGCATGCACTTGAAATAACCTGGATCCCACTCGGAATGGTAGCAGTTCCTGAAACCGTAAGCAGCTGCCCATTGGGTGTGAAGTAGAATGAAACCCAGGAAAGGAAGCAGGAGACCCATTCGGCCCATCTCTGATTTGGGATGCTCAGCCTTGGGTCACCAGAAAAACCTGGAACCAAAGAACATTAACTGTGAGACTTCTTTGAACTTCTGTGAAAGACAATGTGAGAGTTTGAAAGTTAGGAGTATTACCGTATTTTTCGCTCCATAAGACGCACCAGACCATAAGAAGCACCTAGTTTTTGGAGGAAGAAAACAAGAAAAAAAAAATTTGAATCCCAGAAGCCAGAACAGCAAGAGGGATTGCTGTGCAGTGAAAGCAGCGATGCCTCTTGCTGTTCTGGCTTCTGAAATAGCTGCATAGCCTGCATTCGCTCCATAAGACGCACACACATTTCCCCTTTTTAGGAAGGAAAAAGTGTGTCATAGAGCAAAAAATATGGTATTTGACATCTTTCCGCAGGACCTGCAAGACAAAGCTGTTCCACCTGGCCTTTATGTTTCCCTCCCCTTATGGTCTTGATTCATCGGCTACTTTTAAAATGAGGCTGCATTTTAAATTGCATTTTAACTTGTATTTTAAATTGGTCTTTTTCTTTTCCCCCTATTATGTTTTTACCGTGATTTTATTGGTGTTAGCTGCCCTGAGCCAGGGAGGGAGAGAGGGCGGGGTATAAATAAAAATTATTATTATTATTATTATTATTATTATTATTATTATTATTCCATTTATGGATGTTTTTTGACAAGGCATCCTAAGGTGATTATAATTTAATAGGCAGTGACATATATAAAAATAGAATAAGTGTTTATGACAATATTTTATATACACACACAAACAATTCAAAAGAAGAACAACCCATACATAAAACCAATACAAATCCAAGGCAGGTCCCAACTGGGATAAACATCTCAATTTAGGATGTTTGCTGAAAGAGGGAAGCTTTTAGCAAGTCCTGACAATGGACAAAGACATCTCATGAGCTCTGCATAAAATGCACCAATCAAGCCCCAGCAACTTTTACTGCATAGGGCTGTCATCTGATTAAAGGAATCTTAAGTGATTCATTGATGGAATTCGTTGTATGTATCTCCATTTGAGTAAAAACAGTGCCATGGTTCAGAAGCAAGACATGCTTTCTTTCTTTTTAGATGATGTACGCATGTGTCCTGTCAAGATTTATCTAAGATGAGAAGGAAAAAAATGTCATGCCTCATTTCAAATACCGTAGTCCTTTTTCATTCAATTTACGTTTCTAGCATTACTGAGGATATGGGGTGGGCTGAATGAAGATGGTTTAGATGAAGAATTGATTTGGTATATTTATTCTATATTTATTGTTAGGTGCCAGGATGCTTATCGTAGGAAAATGAAAATATTTAGAGGAATGAAAGAAAGATTTATGGTATAGTCAAGTTGGTAGATAGTTACTGCTGAAAAAGTAACTAAGAAATTAAGGTATTACTAAACGGCAATCAAAAAATTGTCAACAATGTGGCAAAAAATTATTTAGAGTTTGGAGTTTAGAGTTTGGATTTGATATCGCGCTTTATCACTACTGTACCCTAAGGAGTCTCAAAGTGGCTAACAATCTCCTTTCCCTTCCTCCCCCACAACAAACACTCTGATTTTATATATTAATGATGACAATTATGTTAAATTGCCTCTTGTGAAATATGCTACTATTTGGAATTCTTATTAAATTTCAGCTTTGAGTGAGGATATAAAACCTTGACGACAGTACCCTGATATATCTAAATAAAACAATTTTTTATTTTAAAATGTTACTAACCCACCCAACAACATTGCTTCCCCAGAAAATGAGAATGAAACAACCCAAATTTCTACGTTGTGTGTGTTTAATTCTAGTTTTCATTCAAATGCCTTCACCTCGCCTAAGGCACGGACCACCCCTGGAGCCACTGGAACACCCCCCCCCAATTTTTTTGGGTGACTTTTGCTATATAAAGGTAAAGGGACCCCTGACCATTAGGCCCAGTCATGACTGAATACCATAGTAAGGTAAAGGGACCCCTGATCATTAGGTTGTCGTGACCGACTCTGGGGTTGCGGCGCTCATCTCGCTTTATTGGCCGAGGGAGCCAGTGTACAGCTTCCAGGTCATGTGGCCAGCATGACTAAGCTGCTTCTGGCGAACCAGAGCAGCACACGGAAACGCCGTTTACCTTCCCGCTGGAGTGGTACCTATTTATCTACTTGCACCTTGATGTGCTTTTGAACTGCTAGGTTGGCAGGAGCAGGGACCGAGCAACGGGAGCTCACCCCGTCGCGGGGATTCGAACCGTCGACCTTCTGATCAGCAAGCCCTAGGCTCTGTGGTTTAACCCATATACATTGGCATTTATTTGCATGGGGGGGACGACAGGTTAGTGCTCCTCGCCCCTGACTTTTTAATGGACTTCTATTCTTTTGCTTCTGCCACCAACCACAGCTCATTCTCCAGCCCCAAGAAGGAAAGAAGGAAGGAAGAGGCGGCGTGATCGGAGAATGTCACCAGTGCAAAATTAGAGCTTTGGGGTGCTCTGCAGCTGCTAAGCTGGGAAAAGCAGAACCTTTTAAGTGAAAAGAGGCCCCTCCATTCCTCTCCCCCACGCCATCCGGACCTATTAGAACTGTGTTTTTTGCCTGAGGAGGAAGTGAGAAGCAGCGAGGTCTGGTGCAGCAACAACAGTGGTGCTATTTTTCATGAAAAAGAGGTGCCAGAACTCACTATGAATGCCTCCCTTGTTCTCTTGTAATGGCAATGGCGCCCACCTGAGAGGTGTCAGAATTGAGTTCCAGTGAGTTCCGGCTGGGGGAAAAAGCCCTGCTTTATTTTAGAATAGGAAGATCCCTGATCTTTGTGCACCTTTCCAGACACCACCACTACTCTGTTGGGAAGGTAGCACAGTTGGAGGAAGCACAGGTGATGCATTTTTATCTTTTATTTCAACTGTGTATTAAGTCCCCCCCAAAAAAACTTTATAAGCAAGCATTGCAACAATGCTTTATAAAAACGATAGGGTAAGTCAACATGTGTTATATTGGGGGAGGGTCAGTCTGAATGGAACCCCATGCACCTTCCAGACCTGTGATCTGGGGCAGGGGGACCACGTAGAATGTATGAAAGCAAGCTAGCCAAACCAGCTCATTTGTCTGGATAGTGCATTTGTCTGGCAAGTTAAGCACCACAATTAGCATAACCAAGTAAGTTGCTCTGTGCCGTAAAACAAATGCCATCAGGCATGGGTAGGCAAACTAAGGCCCGGGGACCAGTGGCGTAGCGTGGGTTGTCAGCACCCGAGGCAAGGCAAGTAATTTGCACCCCCTAACCCGTGGATTTGCGCCTCCTAACCCTAACCCCCAGATGTTGCGCCCGGTGCGGCCGGCCCCCCCTGCACCCCCCACGCTACGCCACTGCCGGGGGCCGGATCCGGCCCAATCGCCTTCTAAATCCGGCCCACGAATGGTCCAGGAATCAGCATGTTTTTACACGAGTAGAATGTGTCCTTTTATTTAAAGTGCATCTCTGGGTTATTTGTGGGGCCTGCCTGGTGTTTTTACATGAGTAGAATGTGTCCTTTTATTTAAAATGCATCTCTGCGTTATTTGTGGGGCATAGGAATTCGTTCATTTTTCCTTCAAAATATAGTCTGGCCCCCCACAAGGTCTGAGGGACAGTGGACCGGCCCCCCACTGCAAAAGTTTGCTGACCCCTGCCATAAGGGGGTGCTCTTAGGACTCGATCCCTCCCAGTTCCAGTGCTTTTTTTTTCTAAAAACAATGTTTAGGGGGTACTCTCATTTTCCTACTCATATTGAAATACTGCCCCTCAAGGAGGCCAAATTTAGATTCACAAAATGTTTAGGGGTATGTGTGCCCCTGCATCCCCCCAGGAAAAAAGCACTGTCCAGTTCCATTATATGAAATTGCCTTAAAACTGAATTAGGTTATTTATGGGTCCATCTAGCACGGAATCTACCCTGACCAGCAGCAACTGTACAGTGGGGAGCAGCGAATGCCCCCCCACATTTTCTGGGAGTTGTAGTTTGGTAAGGAGCTATTATGACAGGGTGGTCCAATGTGCGACCCAACCCTGAGGCCTTTTTCGGCGGCCCTCAGCAACGTTTGACACACCCACCCACCTATCGCAGGCCTCATGCTGCCTTCCCAAAGCTGGGTAAGCAAGCCACTAGGCTTTGGAAAGAAGGTATGAGGCCTCTGACAAAGGGACGCGGGTGGCGCTGTGGGTTAAACCACAGAGCCTAGGACTTGCCGTTCAGATGGTTGGCGGTTCGAATCCCCGTGACGGGGTGAGCTCCCGTTGCTTGGTCCCTGCTCCTGCCCACCTAGCAGTTCGAAAGCATGAAGTCCAAGCAGATAAATAGGTACCGCTCTGGCGGGAAGGTAAACGGCGTTTCCGTGCGCTGCTCTGGTTCGCCAGAAGCGGCTTAGTCATGCCAAATATTCTTAAGACCTCCTGCATGCAAATCTTGTATCCTACCACCAGGGATAGGCAAATCTGTCAATTATAGTTCCTGTCGGTTTCAATTCCCCATTTTTTTTCTTTTTTTAAGTGATCACAAACATTCATCAGTGAATTTCTCATGGCACACACGTTTATATGAAATGTTGCCTAATATACACATTCTTTGCTAAGCGACTCCCCCTGATATCATGGGTTTTGATGTTATTTTCACTAATATATGCACAATTTTTAATGCACCATTGAAAATGCACAATTTACCTTCGTGTATGCATTTTGATACGTGTTAGCTGGACAGAGAACTTCATTGCAAAATTCGGAGAAGTGCAAATTTAGAAGTGCGGTTGTGCTTTGGTTCACATATTTTTTTCCAGAAAGTGCACATTAGCTAGGTTTGCCTTTAAATATAAACTGAATTGAATTTCTGTTCTATCCCTACCTGGGAGTAAGTCCCATTTAACTTTGCTGGGCTTTAAATGCCTGGTGTACATTTTGAGTAGTAGTCCTCTTCATCTATTTTAAGACAATTTGTTGTGGTTACATTTTAGTATCTCAAAATAATTGTGGCAATGCAGTCACCTCCACCTTTTAAAGGGAATAGACTGCATGCACACCTAGTATACAGAGTTGGAATCAACGGGATGCAACTCATCTGTCCCTGCAGATTGACATACAGTGGTACCTTGGTTCTCAAACTTAATCCATTCCAGGGGTCAGTTCAACTCCCAAAACAGTTTGAAAACCACCAAGGCACAGCTTCCGATTGGCTGCAGGAACTTCCTGCACTCAATCGGAAGCCATAGAAGCCACGTTGGATGTTCGGCTTCCGAAAAACGTTTGCAAACCGGAACACTCACTTCCAGGTTTGCGGCATAGGGAGCCAAGCTGTTTTACTACCAAGGTACGGCGCTGTGGGTTAAACCACAGAGCCTAGGACTTGCCGATCAGAAGGTCGGCGGTTCAAATCCCTGTGACGGGGTGAGCTCCCGTTGCTCGGTCCCTGCTCCTGCCAATCTAGCAGTTCAAAAGCACGTCAAAGTGCAAGTAGATAAATAGGTACCGCTCGGGTGGGAAGGTAAATGAGTTTCTGTGCGCTGCTGTGGTTCACCAGAATTCATGCTGGCCATGTATGCCAGCTCCCTCAGCCAATAAAGCGAGATGAGAGCCGCAACCCCAGAGTCGGCCACGACTGGACCTAATGATCAGGGGTCCCTTTACCTTTACCTTTACCACAGTACCTGCATGGAAAGGGCAGATAGAGAGGAACCTCCAGTCTTCCTAGACTGTCCTTTTTGTGCTGACCCTTTAATCTTCCTTCCACATTAGACCAATGCTCTTAGGGTTGCTAACCTCATTTCCCCTACAAATGAAAACCAAATTGAATTTATCTCCCCTGACCTACTTACTCCAGAGCTATGTGGCCCCCTCCTATACGAAAGCCTATAAAGTTGATCCTGGCTGGGGTTAGATTGCAGTGCTATAGCTTAGGGCCCCACTCTCTTGGGGGCCCCCCAAAAAAGTAAAGGAAAAAAACTTGGATGTACATTTCCAAAATATAAGATAAAAAACAAATAAAATAAATCCTACATACAGAAACAGTGTTTTGTGTTGTGTAGGCTCTTATTTGTTATGTGCAAATGACTTATATACCTATTAGGTCCATAAATTACCATATAACATATATTCAACACGAAAAACAGTGACAATCTGTTGTTGACAAAGGACAGCTGGACATATAAAGGACCCCATTACCTTCAGTAGCTTAGGGCCTCATCAAACCTAAATCTGGCCCGGTATATAAAGTTGATGCTGGCTGGGGTTAGATTGCAACAGTGGCTCATTTCTCTCACTCCAACCACAGTGAGCAAAATGTGACGTAAAAATCCCATTACATACTGCCTACAATTTTTAAATTGCATGGTGGGAAATTATTCCCAGGAATATTTATAGGATCCCATAAATACACACAACACAAGCAAGACTTGGGAAGTTCCTACCTGATTCCGCCAGCGATTTAGATCTTCATGTTCTCCTTGGCACCGGGGCAGCTAGTTCTGCTTTCAGACAGTCACTGATCTAGTATGAGTTGCTCTCTTTCTTTCTAACTTGTTTGAGAGAGTTGGGTGTTGCATGATTTAAATTTAAGGGGGAAGTGAGCTGGACTGTCGTCTTTCAGTTTTCTTTCTGACAGATGGAAACACTGTCTTCTCCTTTTACGGTGACGGGTGACTGGAGGAAGGTGACAAAAGAGGGCATCTGGGCCTGGGTGGCAAGGGAGCAGGGCACAGCAGTGGATCGGGACAATATTCTACTTGAAAATAAGGATATTCCATTGCCATGCCAGCTGGGGTTCTTGGCAGTTGTCACCTGACTTCTCCTGCAAGCAGAGCAATAAAAAAGTGTTCCCAAGCTGATTGGTTAAAGAGTGCTTTCACCAACCCTATATCCCCACATACTTAGGGATTAGAAGCTTGAAAAAACGAGGAATACAATCAGAAATCAAGTCTATCTCCCTTCCTTCCTGAACTTAAGATTGGAAAAATGAAAAACTGAAACAAACAGATCCACTCGTTCTTAGTGGTAAGGTAAAAAGGTAAAGGGACCCCTGACCATTAGGTCCAGTCGTGGCCGACTCTGGGGTTGCGGCGCTCATCTCGCTTTACTGGCCGAGGGAGCTGGTGTACAGCTTGCGGGTCACGTGGCCAGCATGACTAAGGCACTTCTGGCGAACCAGAGCAGCGTACGGAAACGCTGTTTACCTTCCCGCCGGAGCAGTACCTACTTATCTACTTGCACTTTGACGTGCTTTCGAACTGCTAGGTTGGCAGGAGCAGGGACCGAACCGCCGACCTTCTGATTGGCTAGTCCTAGGCTCTGTGGTTTAACCCACAGCGCCACCCACGTCCCTCAGTGGTAAGGTAGCACAACTGAAATCTGGTTTTCGTGAACTATTATCACAACTCTTCTTAAAATCCATTGCTTCTACAAGTGGGATGGGTTTAAGATCTCCCAAGACCAGGTTTTCCTGCAAATTTCTGCTACTCTCCCATTCTCTTAGCTCTTGCCTCTTCCAGCCCTGAAATAATAATAATAATAATAAATAGCACTTTTCTCGTTCCACTCTTCTCAGAACAATACAATTACACGTCATAATTTGTGAGAGAAAGAATATATGCTTTTTCATTTAAAAAATGATAACAAATTGAATATTTTGGCCACATTCAACACTCTTTCTTGTTATAGTGGTTGTGCTTTTACTCAAGAGGAAACAATTCCATGCCCCTGAGTATTGCAGCTGGCCAGTGAGAGTGATCATATGACTCATTTTAAAACATGCTTTACATTTTGATTATTCAGCATAGCATAACCATTATAGTTTACAGCACAGATTCAATATTCACAAGTGCACAAGTGCTTTGGGTTCATTTATTTCACTGCAATCCCGCAGCTCCTCCAGATGTCCTGCGTTGATCATTCATCCTGATTTGCTTACGCAGAGGTTAGATTAAATCCAGTCTCTACTTGGCCTTTGTCCCGATTTCTTTGCGGGGTGTTTATGCAACAAGCGTGCATAAATCCTGATTTGCTTGAGGGTGTTTTTAGGTCTCCCCACAAATCATTGGCTTATTCTGCACTTCCCAACGCATTTCCCCATCTCCTTTCTAACTGCAAAAGTGACACTCCTTTTTAAAAAATTGATTTGTTGTGTTGGGGCAAGAGAGGGGAATCTTTTACTGCCTTCCTTTCTAGTTGTGGGTAGGTGGGGTCAGAGGCTAAAGTCAAAGGTGTGGAGCAATGCGCATATATCAGTGGCGGAATTGGGGCTTTCAGAGTTCAGCAGTGCTCTATGTGGTACCAATCTTGACCCTCCCCCTCCGCCCGCCTCTCACCTTCTGAACTACATCATTGTTGCGGTGACCCCCGCAATGCCTTCTTGGCTCAGCACCGAGGGCAGGCAAACCTGTCATGCTCCCCTAAACGTGGCACTTCATCAGGGCTGGGTTTAGGTTTGATGAGGCCCTCAGCTACTGAAGGTAATGGGGCCCTTTATATGTCCAGCTGTCCTTTGTCAACAACAAATTGTTGCTGTTTTTGGTGTTGAATAGATGCTATATAGTAATTTAAGGACCTAATAGATATCTAAAGCCATTTGCACATGTTGCCATGCAACCGGTCCATG
Organism: Podarcis gaigeae; assembly: GCF_964106915.1. NCBI lineage: Eukaryota > Metazoa > Chordata > Lepidosauria > Squamata > Lacertidae > Podarcis > Podarcis gaigeae. The sequence continues at coordinate 80,375,567 of NC_139684.1, forward strand.
CAGAATGTAAAGGTAATGGTAAAGGGACCCCTGACCATTACATCCATTCGTGGACAACTCTGGGGTTGTGGCGCTCATCTCGCTTTACTGGCCGAGGGAGCCGGTGTACAGCTTCCGGGTCAGGTGGCCAGCATGACTAAGCCTCTTCTGGCGAACCAGAGCAGCGCATGGAACGCCGTTTACCTCCCCGTCGCAGCAGTACCTATTTATCTACTTGCACCTTGATGTGCTTTCGAACTGCTAGGTTGGCAGGAGCAGGGACAGAGCAACGGGAGTTCACCCCATCTCGGGGATTCAAACTGCCGACCTTCTGATCGGCAAGTCCTAGGCTCTGTGGTTTAACCCACAGTGCCACCTGTGTCCCATTTGCACATGTTGCCATGCAACTAGTCCATGCAGAATGTAGGCACCCTATATATAGAAATGAGCAAACCAGTGATATTTTAGGGAGCAGGCTAGCAGGCAGGGCCCATTACTTACACCATAGGAGCCTACACAACACAAAGCACTGGTACTGTATATAGGTTCTATTTCATTTGTTTTTTTATCTTAGATTTTGGAATTGTACATCCAGTCCCCCCCCCTTTACATTGGGGGGGGGCAAGAAAGTGGGGTCCTAAGCTATAGCATGTTTAGCTTATACTAGGTAAATCTGGCACTGTACTGCATACATTCCATGTTTATATTTCTATACTCTCCATCCAGGCGAACAAGAAGCATTATCCGAGTTCAAGGAGATTATCAGAGTTCCAAGGAGCTCAAGGGAACTTTCTTCTGAGTAGATGTGAACATTGAACAGGGTTCTGAGGCATCGCAGATACGCCTGCAAAGCTTGTTTGTCTCGGCATGGTAGCAAGCATTAACAAATTAAGCATGCCCGCTGCGAGCATCAATGGCACAGTCTGCCACCTTCATCTCTCCCCGACAAGGTTTTTATTTTAGTGTGCTGTTGGACACAAAATGCAGAACAGCTGGAAAGGTGCTAATGTGCAGTTTGGGAAACAGGAGGGGGAGGCAATCAGACACGTGTGTGTGTGTGTGTGTGTGTGTGTGTGTGTGTGTTTATTACAGGCAATGCCAGGGACAGCAGGGACGCAGGTTTTAGAAGGCTAGGGTGAGCTCATTTTCCATACTTAAAACAAACTGCCCAAACCACATTAAAACATCTTTTTGGCTTGTACTTCCTCTTCTTCACCTTCATCTGTGGGCAGGTGATGTTTCGTTGCATCCTTGTGAATAGCTTTAAGGTGCTTCTGTTTTTGTGCCTGTTACACATTTATTTTTATTTATTTCACAAAATTTATACATGTTTTTTAGTCGTGTCCAACTCTTTGTGACCCCATGGACCAGAGCACGCCAGGCACTCCTGTCTTCCACTGCCTCCCGCAGTTTGGTCAAACTCATGCTGGTAGCTTTGAGAACACTATCCAACCATCTCGTCCTCAGTCGTCCCTTTCTCCTTGTAAAACAAACAAACAAACAAACAAACAAACAAACAAACAAACCTCAAGCAGTTTTCAGAAAGATAAAGACAATACAGTGGTACCTCGGGTTACATACGCTTCAGGTTACATACACTTCAGATTACAGACTCCGCTAACCCAGAAATCGTGCTTCAGGTTAAGAACTTTGCTTCAGGATGAGAACAGAAATTGTGCTCCGGCGGCGCAGCAGCAGGAGGCCCCATTAGCTAAAGTGGTGCTTCAGGTTAAGAAGAGTTTCAGGTTAAGTACGGACCTCCGGAACGAATTAAGTACTTAACCCGAGGTACCACTGTAAATAGAATCAAGAAAAGAAAAATCACAACCCTACTTTAAAACACACAAAAGTTCAAATACTAAAACAGGTTAAGATTTCTTATGTATGCAGTGACTGATTTCATAATTCAATATATTGGTTGATTGTGACAAAACGACCCTCCAAGTGGTGGCAAAAAGATTAAAATGATTAAGTTATCAGTTAAAAACAACAACTATTTAAAACATTTAAAAATTGCTAAAATTGACAATAAGCTAAAGAGCAGATTGAAACACACGGCAACATTTTATATATCTGGTTGCGCTAGCCTAAACAAAAATGGGTTTAGAAGGAATACAGCGAAGGTGTCTGTTTGACGTCAATAGGCAAGCAGTGTGCACTCATTTCCCTCCTGGTCCCTCTTCCATGATCAATGAACAGCAGCACAAATGCTCTTAATGCTACTGAAAAGCTCTGGCTTCATCTTGAGAAACGCCCCTGCAAGGAGCGAGCCTTGCAATAACCCCTTGCCCTTACGCCAACCCTGCAAGTTCCTGCCACTGTCATTTATTAATCGCTTTTGGTCCTGAAAATGCACAGTAATAGAAAAGAAAAATCGTTTGCTTAGGATGCACATTGATTTTCCAATAACTTTGCCGTTTTTTTAAAAAAGATGGCGGTACAACGCACAGTGTGCACGGATATCAAGCTGTCGACACCTGCCTCTGAATACTCTGTAAAAACAATTCATGGGACCCTTTCTCGTAGGTCACGGTGTGCTGCTTTCTCCCATGCGTCAACAGCTAAGTGGGCGCAAGAGGTTCAGCTAGCTATGGCTGAGGTTTCGTCTACAATCAAGCGGCCTATAAATTTTATGAAATAAGAAAAATAAATTACAACATCAGATTGGGGGCGGGGAATCCACTCTTCTTAGTGATCTGGGGAAGTAGATATCTCTGGGTTTCCTGAGACTCCATCAGCTGATATGAGAATGTGACGATTCGAGGATGTGGCGAATTTTGGAAAGTGATGTGGTATGTGCGCATGGGTGAGTGGGCTTTCATGTGGGCTAAGGTTGCCAGCAGACCAGAGAAAGTACTGTCCAGCTGCTATTTTTGCTTCCTGAACAGTTGTCAGAAGGCAGATTCCTCCAGGACTAGTTTTCATAACGCCCATGTGAATAGCAACAACCATTTTAATGCAGTAATAATAATAATAATAATAATAATAATAATAATAATAATAATAATTGGTATTTGCTTTTGTGTGCACGCACACAAAAGCTCATACCAATAACGAACTTTGTTGGTCTCTAAGGTGCTACTGGGAGGAATTTTTTTATTTTATTTATTTTGTTTTGTTTTGTTTCGACTACAGCAGACCAACACGGCTACCTACCTGTAAGTAGTAATAATAATAATAATAATAATAATAATAATAATAATAATGGTAGAATGGTTACATTGTTGCATGCATTGCAATCTCTGAGTGGCAAGAGATTATAGGAGTGCCTGCACTTATCCAGGTTTTCTTGGAATGAAGAACTGTGTTGTTGTTGTTGTTAATTGCCCACCTAAGCTGGGCTGCAACATCAAAACACAATATTCTTCTTCTTTGGCAATCCCTCGTAACTGAGTAAGATTGTCTTCCATAAACATGGTTTTAACAATGAGTCTGTCAGTGACTGTGGAGGCCAGTTCTGGATCCACACGTCCTTCCACAGTGGGGACATTGGTTTCTGGGAGGGAGATGATCACGGTGTGGATTTGCCAAGTGGCTTGAGCAAAGTGTCTGGGCCGTTCTAGCTTCTCCTGATTGCTTCGGCCACGGAACCTTTCAAACACTTCTCTGCACATCCGCAAGCAGAGGCAATGCTGCTTCTGAATGCCAGTTGGTGAGAGCCACAGGAGAGGAAAGTGCTGTTGCGATCAGGTCCTGTTCGTGGGCTTCCTGCCTGTACGTTTCTGAGCACAATTCAAAGTGTTGGTGTTGACCTTTCAAACCCTAAATGGCCTAGGCCCAGTATACCTGAAGGAGCGTCTCCACCCCCATCGTTCTGCCCAGACGCTGAGGTCCAGTGCCGAGGGCCTTCTGGCGGTTCCCTCACTGCGAGAAGCAAAGCTACAGGGAACCAGGCAGAGGGCCTTCTTGGTAGTGGCACCCACCCTGAGGAACACCCTCCCATCAGATGTCACAGAGATAAACAACTACCTGACATTTAGAAGACATCTGAAAGCAGCTCTGTTCAGGGAAGTTTTTAATGTGTGACATTTTAATGTATTTTTAATCTTTGTTGGAAGCCACCCAGAGGGCTGGGGAAACCCAGCCAGATGGGCGGGGTACAAATAAATTATTATTATTATTATTATTATTATTATTATTATTATTCCTGCAGGCATCTGGGTGGCCACTGGGAGAACAAGATGCTGGATCTGATGAACCACTAGCCTGATCCAGCATCTCTCCTTATGTTCTTACTTCTATATTTGTTGTGCCAAGCACAGCTGTTATTTTGTGCATTAGTTAAATCATTCAGGTGGGACCATCAGGTTGTTTCAAACCATTTGCTTGGCCCCAGAACTGTTTTATATTAAGAATTGTCGATCCCAGCATATCCAGGGATATGCACTGACGCTAGTTACCAGAGTCAAAGAGAACAGCTGGGAACAGCTGTATTCTTGACAATAGAAAAAAAGGATTGACAGATAAACTTGTTTTCGTTTTTTAAAAATCTGCATAGCAAAATGCTCACACGGGTGAGATCTGAGGACTGTCAACTGACAAAGGAATTAACCACTGGCATGGGCATTTTAACCAACGGGTGAGCTGGTTACAGTGGCGTAGCGTGGGGGGTGCAGGGGGCGCCGGCCGCACCGGGCGCAACATCTGGGGGTTAGGGTTAGGGGGCGCAAATCCACGGGTTAGGGAGCGCAAATCCACGGGTTAGGGGGCGCAAATTACTTGCCTTGCCCTGGGTGCTGACAACCCACTCTACTCCACTGGCTGGTTACATTTCAAAGCATTTAGTCAACGTAGATATAGATACCGTTTTGAGGTATTGAAGAAAATGTACCTAACGGTTTAATCAATGCTTACTCTTAAAAAGCAAATTCCTCTTTCATATTTCCTCTGTTACGGTTAGCACATGGGTAGGCAAACTAAGGCCCGGGGGCCGGATCCAGCCCAATTGCCTTCTAAATCCGGCCTGAGGACGGTCTGGAAATCAGCGTGTTTATACATGAGTAGAATGTGTCCTTTTATTTAAAATGCACCTCTGGGTTATTTGTGGGGCCTGCCTGGTGTTTTTACATGAGTAGAATGTGTGCTTTTATTTAAAATGCTTCTCTGGGTTCATTCCCCCCCCCAAAAAAATATAGTCCAGCCCCCCCCCCCCCAAGGTCTGAGGGACAGTGGACCGGCCCCCTGCTGAAAAAGTTTGCTGACCCCTGGGTTAGCATATTAGAACCATCGGGTGGGGGGGAAGTGAACCCACACACTTCGTTTCACCCACTAAAGAGGAAATTTATGGTGTGGAAGAACTTATGCTTCATCCTGAGGGTTTTTTTGGTCCCGCTGGAATGTGTCGAACTCTGATCATGCCTTTTGCTTGTTTGGATAAAGGGTAGAAAGAGAGGTGTTTGCATGTGTGTGGAAATGAGCCTACTGCACATAGGAAGAAAGTTATTCGTGTTGCTCTGCCCAGTTCTGCCTCTGGCTCTGCCCACTAGCAGCTTATGGCCATTGGAAGGTTCATAGAATCATAGAATCATGGAGTTGGAAGAGACCCCGAGGGTCATCTAGTCCAACCCCCTGCAATGTAAGAATCTCAGCTAGAGCATAATAATAATAATAATAATAATAATAATAATAATAATAATAATTTATTATTTATACCCCGCCCATCTAGCTGGGTTTCCCCAGCTACTCTGGGCGGCTTCCAGCAAAACACTAAAATGCAATAACCTATTAAACATTAAAAGCTTCCCTAAACAGGTCTGCTTTCAGATGTCTTCTAAAAGTTTGGTAGTTATTTTTCTCTTTGACATCTGGTGGGAGGGCGTTCCACAGGGCGGGTGCCACTACCGAGAAGGCCCTCTGCCTAGTTCCCTGTAACTTGGCTTCTCGCAGCGAGGGAACCGCCAGAAGGCCCTCGGAGCTGGACCCCAGTGCCTGGGCAGAATGATGAGGGTAGAGACGCTGCTTCAGGTATACTGGACCGAGGCCGTTTAGGGCTTTCAAGGTCAACATTTTGAATTGTGCTCGGAAATGTGGATGGCAGTGGATGTTCCCCAGAAGGAAATGCAGCCCACAGTCTGGGGGAAAAATCTGCACCCTTTCTCTAATCTAGGGTGTGACAGAATAGTAAGAGCTGCAGGTAAAGTGGAAGGAGAGAGAGAGATCTATGTTATCAATGAAACTTATTTGCTGGTTCCTGTGTTTATTTCTACCTTGGCCATCAGTGATGGAAATCATTCTGCTACAATGCCTCCTGTGAAATCAAAGGCTACTCCATGTACAACACTCAAGGGCCTTTTGCAGGAATGTGTGTGTGTGTGGGGGGGTCATTTAAAAATATTTTCTGAGCCCCTCCAGCATATCTCTCTCTCTCTCTCTCTCTCTCTCTCTTTTCAATGAAAGGGTGCAGGTAGCAAACTTGACACATATAAACAAACAAACAAACAAACATCTCCTAGGGGCCCAACTCCTAGGGGCCCGAGGTCCCTTTGACACCCTCCTAAAATACATAACGGGCCGGTCTCCATGCGAATTGAGGGGACATTGCCATTCAAATGGTGTGTGCTGACACAGATTGTGATTGATTATGCGGGGCAGGGCTTACCTGGGTCCCCCCCTCCCCCCAATATTTTATATTGGGATCTCCGGTGCTTGGAACGTTACAAAACAAGGCAGTCTGGGAACTGACAGGTCCCTGCCCCGAGTAGCATACATACGCAGTCTTAAAAGCTGAGAACCTACTGGGGAAACGTGAGGACGCGAAGGACGCCTCCAAGCCGGTTTCTGCGAGCTTTCCCCCCCAACAGATCCGTGACGGCACCGCCCAGTCTGCTTGAGCCCTGTGATATTTCTCTCCGTGCAGACGAAACTGGTCGCAGGAAGTCGTGCGTCTTCATAACACCAGCACACACAATCCGCGCCCAAAAATAAATAGCGGTGTGGTTTTTTGCGATATATATTTTTTAATCCATTCTCTGCACAGCGCCTCCATCTCTTGCAACGAGGAGACACAGCCCCGATGCACAGGATTTGGCAGTGGAGGAGGAAGAAGAAGGTGGCTGCTGTGTTGTGGGGTGTGCATTTTTTGGAGGGGTTAGGGGGAGGCGTTGAGCTCGTGTCTCTTTAAGCGGGAGCGCGCAGGGAGCCGAGCCCGGCTGCTGGAGCCGGCCATGGGGTTGAGGATGGAGCTGCCCGGGGCTGCGAGGCTCCTCGCCGTCTCCTTCCACCTCCTCCTGCTGCTCCTGCTCCAGGCGCCCCAGACCTGCTGGGGCAAGTACGTGAAAGGGAACATCAGCACCAAGGAGGTGAGTGCGCATCTGGGGAGATTTGGGGTGGGGGCGGGAAGAAGGAGCTGCTCTGCCTTCTATCGGCGCTTGCAGAACCGAGCCGGGCCGCCCCACTCGGGGGCCCCACGCGGCGCAGGCCTCCCGGGGCTCCCTTGCGCCCATCCCCGCTTCCTTCCTCCCCAAAGCCCCTGCGCGCCGGCTTCTGATGCGCTTGCTGCGGTAGCGCTGGCGGGGCATTGCTGCGCGCTCTCAAATGTGACCTCTCTCCCCCACCCCCCTTCTGCCAGCACTGGAGCCTTCTACCTTCAAAAAAAAGACCCCCCCCCCCATTCATTTAGGAAATTTGCAATGGCCTTTTTCCTCCTGGGGGAGCCCAAGAGGGATCAGATAATGCCCCCCTCCAACCCCCCACCCCCAGAAGATTTATTTGGATTCTCCCCCATGATGGGCTTTGGACGGGGCGAGATGGTTGCTAAGGCAGCTCCCTCTTCTGCCTTGACGCCTTGGAGAAGCCGCTGGATAGGGAGGTTATTCCAGGATGTAGCTGGAATTTGGGATGGTGGGTTATTTGGGGGGGGGGGGACGTTACAGATGCCTTCCTTCACCCCCCCCCCATGACAAACCGGGGCTTTGTTCTCTACCAAGAAAGGCCAGCCTGCTTTCTTCTCTTTTTTTAAGTGTTTGGATCCATTTCACGGTGCTGTAACTTTTGCACCCTGGAGCTTCCTCTGCCAGGCCTGCCTCACAGGGTGCAGGCTCAAGGCCATGCAATAGGTCACTTGTCGTTTAGCACACGGTCAGCAGCCTTGGCTGTTTGGAGTGGAGCAGATAGAAGCGAGGTGGGTGGCTGTTTCTATCGCCCGTTCAATGCATACATAGATGTGGAATAAAAAAACCAGGAGCAGGCCTGGTGTGTCAATAACTAGGGGAGCTAGTTATTCTGGAAGAACTAACCTGATATCAGTGGGGAGGGTCTTGGCTCAGTGGCAGATCAATTGCTTTGCATGTAGAAGGTTCATTCCTTGACATTTCCATCTAGGGATGGGAAAAGCCACTGTCTGAAGCCCTACAGAGCTGCTGCCAGATCAGTAGCCTTCAACCTTTTCAGACCCAAAACCCACTTTTAACCGAAATGTGCTTTTGGGGTCCCACTGCTTACTCTTTTACCAGACATTTGGTGGGGGTGGGGTTAGGGGAGGGGTGGTACCCCTGGTAGGGACACGGGTGGCGCTGTGGGTTAAACCACAGAGCCTAGGACTTGCCGATCAGAAGGTCTGCAGTTCGAATCCCCGCCACGGGGTGAGCTCCCGTTGCTCGGTCCCTGCTCCTGCCAACCTAGCAGTTCGAAAGCACGTCAAAGTGCAAGTAGATAAATAGGTACTGCTCCGGCGGGAAGGTAAATGGCGTTTTCGTGTGCTGCTCTGGTTCGCCAGAAGTGGCTTAGTCATGCTGGCCACATGACCCGGAAGCTGTACGCTGGCTCCCTCGGCCAGTAAAGCGAGATGAGCGCCGCAACCCCAGAGTCGGCCACGACTGGACCTAATGGTCAGGGGTCCCTTTACCTTTACCTTTAGTACCCCTGGTAGGGGACACATCATGCTCCTTCTGGGGTAGTTTGTCCACCTTTGGTCCTCACCCTGCAATGGACTCTCACCTGTGGCTCCTGAAAACTGTCAGCATGTGACAATGGCTACACCCCAGGAACAGCTTCGACTGGCTGGCTAAACCAGGTGAGGGTAGCTGATGGGTCTCAAACCCTCAGTGAGTTAGGGACTTGCCCTGCAGGAGAAGACAGGTTCTGTTGGATTGAGTGGAGGAAGCCAAAATAGGTCCAGCGGTCAAGAAAGCAGTTTCTTCATATGCTATAGAGGGAAGTGAGGGGCAAATGGAGAAGGAAAACTCAGATCTTAAACCTCTGTTGGCTTGTGGGATATCTTCAGGAGAAGAAAAGGCTAAGGAGTAATCCCTACTCATACATTTGTATGGTGGTAGTGCTCCTGTTGCAATTCACCTTGGATCAGGCCATGACCCATGAATGTGTCCCAAACCACCAGTTGAAGACCAGTGAGCTAGATGGACCAGTGCCCTGGCTCACTATAGAGTGGCTTTCTAAGCTTTTGCTGTTTTGCTTCTTTGCTGTGTGGGAGAACATGACTATGGGCCCTTCCAGGCTGTCACTGTTTTGGGGTGGGATTCACATCTCATACCAACAAATTCACACCGCAAAATTGTAGTTGATAGGGAGGGAGGTCTTGTGCAACAAAAACCTCATTTCCCAACAGATCTGTTGTGGTTTTTTTTGGTTTTGCAGTAAGGAAAGTGAAAGGAGAATGCCCTGGAAAGTGTGGGATAACACTTGCTTTGATGCAACATCGTCTAACCTCCCAGCAAACACATCACAATGAATACTCATGGAATAGCCAAAATCCTCTAATCTCTAATCTCAGGCTAAGTGTGAAATAAGCAGGTTGTCTGTAAGTGCCTTATGCCACTGAACCAACTTTTAGAGGGGTAGCTGTGGAGTCATCTAGACTTCCCTTTGCATTGCTCTTTCTAGGGCACAGGTCTGGACTTTAAAGCTCTCTGCCTGAGTGTCCCTCTATTTGATTTTTTGTCGCTGAAGTATGCTACAGGATCCTGCCCTTGCTGGAAACCCTCAGAGATGAGGCAGATTGCTCGCCTCTTCTGCCCTTTGGCGGGTGACTGTGCCCTTGGGGTGGCGACGAGATCGCACTGGCCTATCTATTTTAAATGTATTCTGAATGTTCTTATGGGATGCCAATAAAGGTTACTTGACTTTCTGCAGGAAACCCCGTGGTTTACCACTGAATCGGAGCAAACGGAAACCCACAGAAAACCCAGTTGCCATTTGCTCTGATTTGGCGGTAAAACACCCTGAGGAAAGCGCTGTGACAACAAATTAAAAGAGGCTTTCAGACATGGAGCTTTAAAGCTCGGACCTGTGACACCAAAGGAAGTCTGGAGGATGAGCCCTTCGTCTCTTGCACACACACAAAACCCAACAAAGAGTCTCATGTCACCTTAAAAGACTAGCATACTAACATGATCCAGAGTCTGCAATATCGGACGCAGAAAGCGTTATCGTAAGTTGGCGGGTTTGTGTGTATAATATACTTTCCATGTAGATGAACACACACAGGAAGAAGGGAAATGGGACTGCATCATCTTCTGTGACAGTATTGTATAAAACCAAGATCTCACCCTAACACATCACTGTGGCTCAGTAGTAGAGCATGCAGAAGGTCTCTGTTTCATCCCTGGCATCTCCAGGTATGGCTGGTAGGGTCCCATTCCAAATCCTGGAGAGCAGCTGCCAGTCAGTGTAGACAGTACTAAGCCAGATGGACTATTTGGTCTGATTCAGTATAAGGCAGTTCCCTAGGGCTGCTGTCCGTCCTGATTTTCCAGCGCATGTCCTGCAATCCGCCTCTGAAAATGGTGTCCTGGATTACTTTTCGGGAATCGGGCAAATGTTCTGGAAAACCAGCAACGGGTTAAATCGTGCCGAAAATGCCTTAAAAAGCTCCAAAACGTAAAAAAAAATAAAAAATTATTGTAGTTTTTACTGCAACTTTTGGGTTTTTCTGTAAAAAGCTCAACAATTTGGGGAGTTTCCTTAAAAAACAACAACAACAACTTTCAGGGTGTCCTGGTTTTTACTTTTTGAAATATGGCAACCCTACAGTTCCCTATGTTATAAACCACAATAAATATTCTTTCTATGTATTTACAGTCAGCAATGCAGCATAACTGCTGTTGTAAACGATCGCTTTACTTCCTCTATAGCTATATACAACATTGCCACAAACTATATATACTTTTTGCGCTTCGTTATTGTTTGGCCTCATTTTACTTCCTCTGCCCTTCCAATCTCTATATATACTGCATGCTAGCTCAATAAACCTTACTACGCAATAAATTTGCCTGCATTGGAGGTACCACCACATATTTTTTCTTAGGCCATAGAAAGGGTAGGTGGGTGTACTAGAGGCAGTTAGCATTGGGATCACGGTATCTCCTTTGTGACTGAAGATTCTGAGAGCAGGGAATGAGCCAGTGATTTAGGGTGCAATCGCCAAATACCCTGGGTTATTTGATCCAAAGCACATATTTGAGTTTTTAATGTCAACTAATTGACCCACTTTAGCCCATCTGCTAATAAATTGGGTAAAGGACAGTTAAATCCTGTAATTGGCTATTTTGCAGTAGAATGAAGATTCTAATCCACTTTACATGTGATGGTCACACTGTACATTTAAAGCATATTTAAAGTGCATGGTGCCGCCCCCACAAAGAATTCCGGGAACTGTAGTTTGCCCCTCACAGAGCCACACTTTGTTGTTGTTGTTTAGTCATGTCCAACTATTTGTGACCCCATGGACCAGAGCACGCCAGGCACTCCTGTCTTCCACTGCCTCCTGCAGTTTGGTCAAGCTCATGTTGGTAGCTTCGAGAACACTGTCCCACCATCTCGTCCTGTTGTCCCCTTCTCCTTGTGCCCTCAATCTTTCCCAACATCAGGGTCTTTTCCAGGGAGTCTTCTCTTCTCATGAGGTGGCCAAAGTATTGGAGCCTCAGCTTCAGGATCTGTCCTTCCAGTGAGCACTCAGGGCTGATTTCCTTCAAAATGGATAGCAAACTGCAATTCTTTGGATGAAGGCCTTGTGCTTTAAATGTATGCGAAAGTGCAGAATGAGGGACAGTATTTAATCCAGGTTAATTCATCTGATGTTAAAGCACAGAAATATAAGGGCATAAGAGTTGTGTTGCATCAGACTAAGGGCCTAACACATCTTTCCACAGGTGTGACATGAACACAATAACCCTGCCCAGTTGTTGTTTTCTAATACTAGAGATAACATATGGCCATTGTGACTCGTAGTAGCCAATGATGGCAGGAATTTTCTATTTTTGTGTGTTTGGCCACCAGAATAACCAGCACCTCTTTTTATATATATACAACCACTATTAACACATTACAACAATCGCTTTGTGCGGAGCCACCCCCAAAGAATCCTGGGTACTGTAGTTTGAAAATGTGCTGGGAGTTGTAGCTCTGTGAGAAGAGAAACTACGCTTCCCAAGGTTCTTTGGGGGGACAACTTGAGTTTTAAATGTGTGCTGAATATGCTTTAAATCAGGTATAGGCAAACTCAGCCCTCCTGATGTTTTGGGACTACAACTCCCATCAAATCTAGCTAACAGGACCAGTGGTTAGGGATGATGGGAATTGTAGTCTCAAAACATCTGGAGGGCCGAGTTTGCCTATGCCTGATTTAAATCTATGGGGCGGATGTGTCTTCCGTAAATGAAATATGCTTTAAAAACGAGGATTAGCTCAGTCGGCAGAGAGTAAGACGCTTACAGTGTGATTCTATGAATCTGTCCTCTTCCCTAGCCCACACCTAACAGACCACTCTGAAGTTGCATGTACAAGAGGTTGGTTAGGTAAAGGCAAAGGGACCCCTGACCATTAGGTCCAGTTGTGACCGACTCTGGGGTTGCGGTGCTCATCTCGCTTTATTGGCCAAGGGAGCCGGCGTACAGCTTCTAGGCCATGTGGCCAGCATAACTAAGCCACTTCTGGTGAACCAGAGCAGCACACGGAAACGCCGTTTACCTTCCCGCTAGAGCGATACCTATTTATCTATTTATCTACTTGCACTTTGACGTGCTTTCGAACTGCTAGGTTGGCAGGAGCAGGGACCGAGCAACGGGAGCTCACCCTGTTGTAGGGATTCGAACCACCGACCTTCTGATCGGCAAGCCCTAGGCTCTGTGGTTTAACCCACGGTGCCACCCGTGTCCCAAGAGGTTGGTTAACCTAGGGGCACTAGTCACCACTGGTAACCACTACACCCCTGCAGGGGGGGGCTGCTGTCACCCCCCAGAGTCTCCTTAACTGCCTGATGCGACTACTCAGAGTCGGCCAGCCAGTTCTCTGCTTGCGTTTGGCATCCCTCTGGGTGTTTGGGAAGATTGGGTCCTGAGGCAGAGGGCAAGGGTATAACATGGGCCACGGGGACATCAGTTAAGATGGAGATGCAGTCACTAATGCCCTCCAATCCTGGAGCTGGCATTGCAGAAGTGATCTGCCAGAGGCTGGGGCAGGGAGAAGGAAAACTGACCACTTGACCCCACACAGAGGACAAAAGGGCTCTAGGTTTGGGGCGCAGAAATGGGAGCCCTGGAGAAGAGAGAGCTTCAGAAAAGGATTTGAAACATGGGAATTGTGCTGGATATTGTGTTGGACCACATTTGCACCATACAGTGGTACTTAATTCGTTCTGGAGGTCCGTTCTTAACCTGAAACTGTTCTTAACCTGAAGCACCACTTAGCTAATGGGGCCTCCTGCTGCCGCTGCGCCACCAGAGCACGATTTCTGTTCTCACCCTGAATCAAAGTTCTTAACCTGAGGTAATATTTCTGGGTTAGCGGAGTATGTAACCTGAAGCGTATGTAACCCGAGGTACCACTGTATATTTAAAGTGCTACAATACCATGTCAAACAGTGATGGCTCCCCCCCCCCCCCAAGACTTCTTGGAGCTGCAGTTGTTAGGAGACACCCCTCTGGGAGCTACAATTCCCACTGTGGTTTAACAATCAATCCTCCTCCATCGGGAACTCTGGGAATTGTAGCTCTCTGAGGGGAGTAGTGGTCTCTGGATGACTCTCAGCTCCTTTAACAAACTACAGCTCCCAGAATTCTTTGGGGGAAAGCCATGGCTGTTTAAAGTGGTACCATAGTACTTTAAGCGTTTGGTGTGAATGCAGACTGTTGACCCATTTAGCTCAGTACCGCCTGCTGATAAACAGCAGCAGGTTTTCAGAAAGGGGGGCATTCCCTACCTGGAGAAGCCAGGATTCGAACCTGGAACCTTCTGCCTGAAAAGCAGGTGCTTCACCTGAGCTTTGCCCCTTCTCACAACTTTAACACAGCGCCTGTTCATTGCTGCTTGTTTGCAAGATGCAGCCGCTGAGGCAGCAGGCCTCACCAAAAAACAGTATTTTTTGAGGCAATGCGCCCCCAGGGGTTTATTTGGGGGGTGTTTCGAAGAGACCTGCGGCAGGCAGATAAAGCTCAGGAGGCTGCTTGAAATCCAGGGAGGGGTGTGTGCAATCTGACCCCCCCCCTCTTTTTTTGGATCCTTCCCTCTGCCTTTGCCCCAGTTCTCGGATTTTGCTTGTTTCCTCTGCCTTCTTCAGCCTCGGGTACGGTTTCCGTGGAAACCTTGAGCATGGGTTGTTGCCATGGGAACGCGAAGGGGATTTTAAGGGGAGGGAGGTAGGCCCGAGAGTCGGACAGAGGAGAAAGAGGGAGGAGGAAAGAGGCTTGTTTCCTTAGATATCCATTTCCCCAGGGAGATTTTATATACCTCCACCTGATATTATATACATACATTTCTAGATCTGGCAGATATGGTCTAGCTTACAATATCCTTCCCTGCCTGTTCTCCAAACCCTTCGATCTGCCTCTCTTGCCTTCTCCCCTGACCCGAATTATTTCAGCCCCTCCTCTTGAGACTTTTGTCTGTCTCAGCTGTGTCTATCAGTGGCTGTTGTCTAGTGGCAGCGGGGATGGCATTGACCCAGGAAACTGCGGTGGTACGGTGACTTGACACCGTCTGTGGTGTCAGGTGCCTGAGAAGCAACCGCACGGTATTTCGCTGCGCTGTTTCGGCCGTTTAGAGGGAAGGGGAAAGGAGGTGGATGCAATTCCTGGAAGAACGGGGGTTCCCGATGGTCGGATCACAGACACAAACCCCTTCCCTATCGGCATTGAACTGGAATAAACAGGGTTATTCCTGCCGCACTCAACGTCGTGCATTTAAGTGCTATGATGACACTTTAAACAGCCGTGGCTACCCCTGCAAAGAATTACAAGACCTGTCATCTGTTAAAAGTGCCAAGCGTCCCCCTTGTTCCCGTCACAGAGCTACAATTTCCAGAGTGGTTTAACAATCAAATCCCTCTGGGAACTGTAGCTCTGTGAGGGGAATAGGGGCCTCCAAGCAACTATCTGCACCCTTAGCAAACTACAGCTCCCGGAATTCTTTGGGGGAAGAAGCCACGACTGTTCAAAGCAGTTTCATAGGGTGGCGTGAATGTAGTTTCTCTGGCATTTGCAATCAGCAAGGCAGATTAGAGTTTGTGCCAGAAGGAAACTGAGAGAATGCTGTCAAGGGGGATAGGATCTGACCTTTTTTTAGTACCCTTTGCTCCATTTGATTAGTGTGAACTGTCACGTAGCTGCCTTTTGGAGGATGCTGTGGGCAAAGGGAGCTTACGGTTTATGACCCAGGTATCTAATTTGCTGTGGCTCTTTGTTACTCCCTAAGGAAGGTCACTTCTGACTTTGAAGTTTTTGCCCTGAAGTCAATAAAGAGCTGAGCTCAAAAAGCAAAAAGTATCCATGGAAGCTGACAAACAGGACATCAGATCACCAACCTCAGTCTGCCTTCAGGCATCTCCTACCTGTCTAACTTCCTACTTGCAAGTAGTCAGGCACCCCCTAATGTTGACCTCCCTGCCCTTCACCCTATAAACACCAACGGGCACCAGCCACCACTAAATAATAATAATAATAATAATAATAATAATAATAATAATATTTTTATTTATACCCCGTTCTCCCCAGCCAGGGCGGCTAACAACCACCAATAATAAAAACAAGTTGATTGGAATACAACTTATAAAACAAGGTTAAATACAACATTAAAACATTAAAATGCAGCCTCATCACAGGAGGAGAAAGGAAAAAGAAAGAAAGAGGGGGAAGGAGTCAAATTGATTCCAAGCCAAAGGCCAGGCGGAACAACTCTTTCTTACAGGCCCTGCGGAAAGAAATCAGATCCTGCAGGGCCCTGGTCTCATGAGACAGAGCATTCCACCAGGCTGGGGCCAGTGTTGAAAAGGCCCTGGCTCTGGTTGAGGCTAATCTAGCTTCCTTAGGGCCTGGGACCTCTTGGGTGTTGCTATTTATGGACCTTATGGTCCTCCATGGGGCATACCAGGAGAGGCGGTCCCATAGGTACGAGGGTCCTAGGCCACAAGTCATGTGCGAATAGGAGGCATGGGAATGGGGGCGAAAATGAATAATAAAAGAATAGAACTGTATAGCTGGAAGGGATCCTGAGGGTCATCTCGCCCAACCCCCTGTAATGCAGGAATCCTGCCCCCAGCCGTCCCTGGGGGGGGGCTCGAACCACCAACCTTCTGGTTAACAGCCAGACACACTGACCCATTACACCACTAAGCAGAGGCACGAAAGGGTTTGCAGAATAGAAAGAGATGGTGGCTCCAAGGTTTTTGCGGAAGGTGAAAAAGCTGCTTCGTAGTTGCCATATTTGGGAGGAGTGAGGTGTAGGAGGTTATCATTGGGGGGGGGGGTTGTGTGCAAGGGGAGGGGGTAATCACCACCACCATCACCATCATTTACATATTTATACCCCCGCCCATCCGGCTGGATTTCCCCAGCCGCTCTGGACGACTGCCAACAGATTAAAAACAGAATAAAACATCACACATTAAAAACTTCCCTAAACAGGGTCTTGGCGGCCACTCCCAGTCACCAGTCTAGCTGCCGCATTCTGAATTAGTTGTACAAAAAGGAGGGGAAGGCATGGACGTGGTGGTGAAGGTGAGAACAAGGCTACAAAATAGGGCCGCAGAATAGAAAAGTGGTTTCAGGACTGGGATTGGGAAGGTGAAAAGAGCTTAGGAGTTGCACAGGGTGGAAGCTGTAGGGGGTTAATGGTGCAATGGTCAGGTTTGGGTGATTGGCACAATTAGGGTTACAGCCCTGTTTGTGTTTGTGTGTGTATCCCCACCACTCTTTTCTCACTCTTCTCATTCTCTCTGGTGGCCAGGATTTTAAGCAGAGGTTGGACGGCCATCTGCCATGGATGCTTTAGCTGAGATTCCTGCATTGCAGTGGCCTGGACATAGATGGCCCTTGGGTTCCCTTCTAACTCTACCATTCTAGGAATCTATAAGCAGAGCCTGTGTTTCATAACCTGTAAGAAAGGGCTGCAGGAGGTAGACCATAGCTTCAGTATTTAAATCAGGGTGGGGAACCTGCAGTCCTGAGTCTAATTTTGTGTGATCCAGAGCATCAACTGGCTCTCTGGACATTGTAGGGCCATTCTCCTCCTCCAGACCACCGCCTCTGAGAATCTCTTCCTCTTTGGCACTGTGCGAGAGAGAGAGAGAGAAATAGACAGAATAGACCCAAAGAACTATGCAATCCTGCAAACTCCACCCTCTTTTGGCTCTGGTCCCACCTACCACCATATCCAGCCCCTCATCTCCGCCCACTTGTGGTTACACCCCCAATAGACTTTTTCTGTGTGTCAATGGCCCTCCATCGGGAAATGTTCTCAAGTTTTGCGTAAAAACCTTTGAGTCGAGTGACTCACTTCCCGGGAAACCATGACAACGCTGTTAACAAATGTGGAGTGGCACATAATCTGCATTGAGAGTGCATCTTGAGACTCAAGTAGCCAACACTTTTGGATCCTGTTCCCAGATCTGGAAGAGGTCCAATGGTTGGAGAGGTCGGGCCTTTGAATATGCACTGTAAGGGAGGATATCTGCTTCGTAGATGAAAAGGAAAGTTGGTTCTAGGAGTCTGTACACATCTCTGCCAAGTCCATATCTATACTAAAAACCTACAAAAATTCTGTGCTAAAACTGGTAAACAGGAGATCAACACCTATAGGTTCCCCCAAAGAATCAAAGTTTTATATTAGCTGAGGAAACCAAGCCTTATGAGGAATGGTTGAAGGAGTTGGGTAAAGAGGAGACTGAGAGGAGATATGATAGCCATGGAAGATGGAGCAAGCTTGTTTTCTCCTGCTCTGGAGGGTAGGATCCAAACCAATGGCTTCAAGTTAAAAGAAAGGAGATTCTGACTAAACATCAGGAAGAACTTTCTGACGGTAAGAGCTCTTTGACAGTGGAACAGTCCCCCACTGGAGGTTGTGGATTCTCCTTCCTTGGAGGTTTCTAAGCAAAGGTTGGATGGCCATCTGTCATGGATGCTTTAGCTGAGATTTCTGCACATTGCAGGGGGTTGAACTAGATGATTCTTGGGGTGCCTTCAATCTCTACAATTCTATGATATTGAGAATTCTTTATAAGAAATCCCATGTCAACCCCACTTCTGCCACCCAGAACCTGCGGTCTGGGGTCACAGGACCCATTAATGTTTGTGCAGTAAGATCCTGGTCTCCTAAAATGGAGCCCAAATTGTGAAATAGCCTCCTGCCCTTGACTAAAAAAAGAATTCTGCTGCTTTCAGAACCAATTCCTGAAGCAGGCCACTTCACCAGGCCACAGGACAGGGTCTGCCTGTGCCCCTCTTCATTTAGGGGTCTACACACCTAGCAACAAGCCGTTGGTACAGATTGGCCTGCCCTCTCTAGTTGGTGCACTGCGCTCTATTAAATTAATGACTATGACGTTAACCGCCTAATAGATTTCATTTTATGGGGATTGTTTGGGATGTTATTTATCCTTCCTACAGCCAAGCCGTAAAAATTTTATGGTAACTGGTTGGAGCCGTGTTTGGGCTGCTGACACTTGAATAATTTTCAGGCTGGGTTGGGCTTACGCTAATCTCTCCTGAAATATAATGTTCTAATCGTATTTGGATGCTTTCCACAGCGCCCTTCCATTGGGTTGGGTTTGCAAAGGGCTGGGAGAAGACCCTCATGCAAGAAGACCCTAAACATTTCAAGAGGAACATGGAAGCTGCTATATACAATTTCAGACCATCATACTCCCCAACTGTCCCAGAAAACCCAGACATCCCATTTCACCCTGTGAGAGTACAGTGGCCATTTTGGGCGCCTTGCTCTTGCGTGATTTTTGGTCGAGATCTCACTCCGAAAAAAGTGTCCCCCCCCCCCCCCGAATATGCTATCTTGTGCGGGTCATGTGACTTGTGCAGGATTTCAGACCCAGAAGATGGTGTCCTGGGTTTGGATTTAGGAATCTTCTAAAAACTGTTTTATTCTGGCAGGACTTTCAAATGTGAGATTCTTTGCCAAGCAGCTCTTACTGATGGGTTTAATAATAATAATAATAATAATAATAAATTTTATTTATACCCCGCCCTCCCCAACCAAGACTGGACTCAGGGCGACTAACACCAGGTTAAAAAAAATTGATTAAAATACAACTTAAAAACAAGATTAAGTACAACATTAAAATGCAGCCTCATTTCAGTAGGAACTCAAACCTTTTTTTTTATGTGTTCATGGTGATATTGTATGTTTAGTCTGTATACCACCTTGGGATATATTATATATGAAAGTGAGGTTCATAAATATATTAAACAAAAAAAAAAAAGAAAATGGTGGAGCTGGTATGATAAGAAATAACACATACACGTACTCCTTCTTCCCAGGACTGGGTCTTCTTGACTCGATTCTGCTTCCTTTCTGACTATGGGCGCCTGGACTTCAGGTTCCGCTACCCAGAGGTAATATTTTTATCTTTCAATCATATTCCTTTTTTTGGTTTTTTTGCCACCTCTTTTACCATCTCAAAAAATTTGGTGCCTGCATAAAACTTTTTTAAGACAAGCCTCCCCAACTTCATATATATTGACATGCTCTAATATTCTTTTTTGTTTGCTATTTTATTTTTAATGGCATTGAACTGCTTTTATTGACATATTTCATCCAATAAGCAAAATAAATAAAAAGCCTAACCTTTTTTCATATATGGTGGGAAAAAGCCCTCCAGGTGTGGAGGGACTCCAACTCCCATCATCCCACAGCCAGCATGGCCTGTGCTCAGGGTGATGGGATGTGGAGTCTGGCCCCATCTGGAAGACCACAGGTCCACCATCCCTGTCGTTGTACACAATGTGTTTGTCATGTTGGGCCTATGTTGCTGTTGCTATCCTTAAAGCTGTACTTCTGCTTCCCTTTAAAGGCCAAATGCTGCGAGAATATCCTTCTTTATTTTGATGATCCTTCCCAGTGGCCCGCCGTCTACAAGAAGGGAAACAAGGTCAGTTTGGATGGTCATTCAGCTGCAGTTAGACTTCCCTTCAAGAGGTGAATATGTCCCAGTGGGTTAGCTGCTTCTCTGCAGGTTATGCACAGTTGCCACCGAGGCAGAAGGAGAGAAATTCGATTTAGGCCTCTTTGGAAGCCAAATCTTATCAAAGCCACGCTTTTCAAAGCTATATGTGAACCAAAAACACATCTGTCCTTGGAAATTCGCACTTATCAAAATTTTGCTTAGCAACGTTTACAAAGAATGCATCTATGAGGAGAAAGTTTGCATAAGGATGGATACATTCGTGGAAAAAACAAAACAAGAAGGCATTTGTATATGGGGAAACAGCTTTCAGAAACGTGTCCATTAGCTAAAACTGCATTTTAAAAAATGTGTTTATTAGGAGAAATCTGTAGTAAAATGCTGGTGAACCAATGTCCTTAGTGATGTGGAACTCCTGCTTCCATCACCCCAGCCAGCATGGTCAGTTTTTGGGGGTGATGGGAGTTGTAGTCCCGCAATAGACTAGCACTTGTTTTATACTTGTTACGCTGTCATAGCTTCTTCCCGAGGATCGGGGGAACTGTCCTTTGGTGACTGGACTGAGAATCGTCGGCTAGAGTTCCCCTGTTGCTTCCCCTCACAGATCAGCAGTTCCAGGGGTCACGAGTCTTGTGGAGATGTTGTGGGGAGGGTTTTTGGAGGATGAGGAGGAATGGAAGGAGCTTTTGAGAACTGGAAGGTCCTAGCGGGGTTAGGAGATGAGAACTTGAGACGCCGAGTAGAGTCTGACCTGGGTGAGGATCCCAGTGAATTCCACTCATTCTTCTCTGACTGATAATGAACTTAGGGGATGGAGGGGCACTGTGATGGCCATTAAACCCAGTTTAAGTTCATTCTGCATAAATCTTTGTGTTTGGATCTCAGCTCATGTGCGATATTGCTTCAGTCCTATCCACATTAGTTGAGAGGAAGTCCTGTTTACCGTATTTTTTCTCTATAGGACGCACTTTTTCCCCTCCAAAAATTAAGGGGAAATGTGTGTGCGTCCTATGGAGCAAATGCTGGCTCCTTGGCTTCAGCGATAGCAATGCGAAGCCTCCGAAGCGCAGAGGGAGCGCTCCCTCCGCACTCCGGAGGCTACGCGTTGGTTTCGCTGAAGCCTGGAGAGCGAGAGGGGTCGGTGCGCACCGACCCCTCTCGCTCTCCAGGCTTCCGGGATAGCCGCCTGAAGCCTTTGGAGTGCAGCGGGAACTTGTGCTGTGCTCCAAAGGCTTCAGGTTCCTTTTGCTGAAGCCGGGAGAGCAAGACTCTCCTGGCTTCAGCAGAGAGGGAGAGCTGCGCAGCGTCCCTTCAGCGAAGCAGGAGGAGAAATGGAAGGGGCTCCGTTTCTCCTGCCGCTTCGCTGAAGGGGCGCTGAGCAGAGAGGGGGAGAATTTTTCCCCCTTGTTCTCCCCCTCTAAAACAAGGTGCGTCCTATGGTCAGGTGCGTCCTATAGAGCGAAAAATACGGTAAGTCAGTAAGACTTGCTTGTTTCTGAATAAGAATTGGGTTGTGTGTTGGCTTAGGGAAGCTGCTATCTTTCAACGTGGCACCTTCCCGCCCCCCCCCTCCACCTCTGCAGTATTGTGGCCCAAAGTGCCCCTGACATTAGGGAAAAATTGCAGAAGCATATAATGGCCATATATCAAGCCTTACCCCCGGTCCCAGAAGAACATGATTATGCCAGATTAGTTCATGAGACTCCCTCTGAGGAGATTCCCCTGAAATAGATCGTTGTCTATACTGGAGTTCAACATGAGGGTCAAGCTGAAGAAACAAATGTTTGAATTGTTTCTAAGCTTGAAAGGGGGGAATGTGACAACCTGAGAAAGGCATACGGGTACACCATTATGCCTTATGAGTTCTTTTCATAGTGCCTAATTACTAAGGCTAAAAGTGCCTAAATTCTAAAAACCAAATGCTCTCTCTCTTCCTCTCTTCCTTGCTGCTATGTTTGCAGAAAACAGAAATATATTTAGCCGCGCTCGCAATCTGTAAGGAACATATTCCTCCTGCTCATAGTCACCTTGACCTGACGAAGGAGGATGTCTGAGGTTAGGTATTTTCCACATTGTGCAGATGGCCAATAGAATAGGGATAAGAATGATGACCTACTTTGCAGGGTTGTTGTACAGATTACCCAGGTAATTTATGTAAAGCGATTTGAGCTCTCAGAAAGCTCTGCATGAAAAAAGCGCAAAGTATTCTGGTACGCAGGTTGGTGGAATGACATAATAATCCTCTATTTTCTATAGCCAGCAGTTTCTTCTGCTCAGCAGTCCCTTAGTAACAGAAGCTGCTCTTCAATTGGAACGGGTCAAGAATTTTGAGGTTTCTCTTCCAAGGTGGTTTAAGTCAGAAGGGGCAGGGGTGAGCACTTGCAATTTCTTCAGCGCTGAGGGAAGCTGGAGAAGGGGAACCATTATTAGGTGCTACGAAGCTGCAGCACATTTGCATATTTCAGCTGTACATAATTGACATAATTTCCATGATGACAGTGGGTGTCAGGGAGCAGCTGGGTGCCTTTCTTGTGCGATGTAATTTGCACGCTTTCTGGTGTGAGATTAGATGTGGCAGTTTCCGGAGATATGAGCATCGGCTATCAGCGGAGGCTCGTTAAGGCTTGGCGATGAGAAGTGTTTGCTCACAAAACCTTCGTGCTGCCAGAGGAGCCACACTAAGGCCTGGTTCTCCATGTGTGCAAGGAAAGACACTGGGAGGAGGTGGGGTTGCATGGTTGCTAGGGGAGACAACAGATTGCTCCCCTATCCTCTTCTGCCATCTACTTCTTCTTTGGCAATCCCTCGTAGCTGAGTAAGATTGTCTTCCATAAACACAGTTTTAACACTGAGTCCGTAAGTGACTGTGGAGGCCAATTCTGGATCTACACGTCCTTCCACAGTGGGGACATTGGTTTCCGGGCGGGAGTTGATCAGGGTGTGGAATTGCCAAGCGAGCCTTTTAAGCACAGAGCTTAAAAATTAATATGCAAAAGTTTAAAAGGCTCAAGGAGATAGGCTAATAATATATTAAGGATGGAATAACAAATAAAGTGAATGACGCAAGAATAACAAAAATAATAGTGGGGAAAGAAGATTGCACACAGGTGGAGGGAGGTACTGGGCTGTGGGGGAGGGAGGTGAAGGGATTAATTGAAACTGTTAAAGATTGGTATAGGATTTAAGATATTTAAATTTTCATAAAGATTCCTTAAGGAAAGCAGAAAGCAGCAAGAAATATCAAGTAAAGGTATCGGAGAGGAGATCAGTGTAAATGAAAACATGAGACTTATGGTTTTGTTACATATGATTTTATTTTGGAGTTGTCTGTTTATTTAGGAGTTGTTTGTTGTGAAGAATGTATATTATGTGAATAAAATAATAAAGGCCGAATAACAAAAAGAAAGGAAGGAAAGGAAATACCACTTCTGAATGAACAGTACCACGGTCCCCTTTTGCATGTGGTCATCCTGCTCAGGGTGATGTTGGTTTGAGGCTCCTACTATTTCCCTTTTACCTCCTCTTTCATCTAGAGCCAGTGTGGTGTAGTGGTTAAGAGCGGTGGACTCATAATCTGGGGAACCGGGTTCGCGTCTCCGCTCCTCCGTATGCAGCTGCGGGGTGACCTTGGGCCAGTCACACTTCTCTGAAGTCTCTCAGCCCCACTCACCTCACAGAGTGTTTGTTGTGGGGGAGGAAGGGAAAGGAGAATGTTAGCTGCTTTGAGACTCCTGAAAGGGAGTGAAAGGCGGGATAACAAATCCAAACTCTTCTTCTTCTACTCTTTCCTCTTCCTAGGATTGTTTGATGAAGGAGTCCGTGATCCGTCCAGAGAACAATCAGGTGATCAACCTCACCACCCAGTATGCCTGGTCTGGATGCCAGGTAAGCGTCTCTGGGACTTGAAAGGGGCTGTAGGGTTCTGCTCACCATTTCCCCCATACCCAAAAACTCGGGATGTTGGTCATAGTAAGATCAGACAAACAGACAGTCAAACAGATTTGGGAGGTGCTAAATTAGATACAAGAGACGCGGGTGGCGCTGTGGGTTAAACCACAGAGCCTAGGACTTGCCGATCAGAAGGTCGGCGGTTCGAATCCCCGCTACGGGGTGAGCTCCCATTGCTCGGTCCCTGCTCCTGCCAACCTAGCAGTTTGAAAGCACATCAAAGTGCAAGTAGATAAATAGGTACCACTCCGGCGGGAAGGTAAACGGCGTTTCCATGAGCTTCTCGCCAGAAGCAGCTTAGTCATGCTGGCCACATGACCCGGAAGCTGTAGGCCGGCCCCCTCGGTCAATAAAGCAAGATGAGCGCCACAACCCCAGAGTCGGCCACGATTGGACCTAATGGTCAGGGGTCCCTTTACCTTTACTTTAAATTAGATACAGGATGTTCTGGAGCAAAAAGGCTTGTGAATGCTATTTGCACTTTCCAGAAACAACCGAAGACTTTTTTTTGTTCCGACAAGCTCTCTCAGCTGGATGCATAGATCTCTGCCATGGAAAGAAACATGGGTGTTTTAAATGTTACCTGCTGTAACTTTCTGTGATGTGTGCAACTGCTTTTTAGCTGATTTTCTTGAATTTTGTATATTGCGTGGAAGGTGTAAATGAGAATCATAGAATTGTAGAGTTGGAAGGTACTACGGGAACAATGCAGGAATCTTTCGTCCAATGTGGGGCTTGAACCCCCAGCCCTGAGATTAAGAGTCTGATGCTGTATTGACTGAGCCTATCATGAAACAAGCAGGCCAGCCCTCTTTTTCAGCATTCCTTATGACACAAAAGAAGACACTTGCAGTGAGAGGAATAGGTTCTGACTGGGAGTCCAGCAAAGATGGGGCCTTTGTCCTCTATTTCATCTTGTCTCTCAGTGTGGAGAAAGACAGAGAAAGCAGGATGGCGGGGTGTGTGTGTGTGTGTGTGTGTGTGTGCGCGTGCGCATGCATCTAAGGCTGTGTGCAGACCATTCTAAAACAAAACAAACCGAGTGCCCAGGGAATCCTGATTTATTCACCAAGGAAAGTTTGATTCAGCAACCTAAACGACTTATGCAATTGGAGCAAATTTGCATGTATCATCTTACTCAGCACATTTTTTTCTGCAGTATGATTTGAATTTTTGAATTTCTCTCTTTTGACCAGTTGTGGGACAAAGACACTGACTGATACCTCTTCTCCACTTATAGAATATCTTATTTAGACATCTCTGACCTTTGAATTTTATTTCATTATTTTTAAAAATACATTTTTATTTCTTTTTGCATATATTTCCCAAACAGAACGTATCATCTCATCTTGTACATCATTTGGGTATTTTAGCGTAAGACTTCCATCAACCACGCCTAATTATTTTCAAACCTCCTCTTTTAATCTTACATTTATTGCCCTATTACTTTTAATAGTCAACAACTTATAATCCCTTCTCATAAGTCTTTTCTGTAATATTTCATATAGTTCTCCTTACAAAACTTCTTGTCCTACAAGCGTAGTAAGTTGGGCCTTTGAAATTTCAGCCAGTGTTGCCCATATGCAGTTAAACCTCTCTGTGCAGCTGCAGGCTCTTTTTACTCTAACAAGGGCTACGATTCTGGTTTATTTCTCCGCTAAGATGCTTCCCCCCCCTCCACAAAATTCATAGCAAACTCACATACACGGGCAGGGCTTGGGGTCCCACAAACTATGGCCGATATTATTCCATGTAGAATGTGGAGCTCACATTTGCTTCCTGAGCAGGTCTTTGGTTCAGCTACATCAGGGCTGGGGAATTTTCAGGGCTGCGTGCCAGAGGCAGGCAGAGTTGGAAGCAAAATTAGGCTGAGCATCAAATGCAAATGTAACCTTTGTACAGTAGGATAGTTTTTACATGCACTCGAACACCCCTCTTTATCCTCCATCCCGACAAGCAACAGGCATGATCAGAATTCAAGGAAATATTCCAGTCAGGCAAAGACCCTTGGGGAAAACAGGGACAGTGAGAGGTTTGTGTGTCTTGGGGAGAAATTCAAGGGCCTAAGCTATAGACTCCTGTGATATTCCTATAGCTCCTCCTTCAGTTTTACCTGATTGCCATATCACAAATCTTCTTGTCTGCCCTGTATACCCGAAGGAACATCTCCATCTCTGTCATTTAGCCTGGACATTGAGATCCAGCTCCGAGGGCCTTCTGGTGGTTCCCTCACTGTGAAAAGTGAGGTGACAGGGAACCAGGCAGAGGGCCTTCTCGGTAGTGGTGCCCTCCCTGTGGAACGCCCTCCCATCAGATGTCAAACAGATGTCACCTTCAAAGGGGCTACCTGTAAAGGTGACCCAAAAACTGCAATTAATCCAGAATGCTTTAGCTAGACTGGTGACTGGGAGTGGCTGCCCGGACCACATAACACCAGTCCTGAGAGATCTGCATTGGCTCCCAATACGTTTCCGAGCACAATTCAAAGTGTTGGTGCTGACCTTTAAAGCCCTAAACGGCCTTGGTCCTGTATACCTGAAGGAGTGTCTCCACCCCCATTGTTCAGCCTGGACACTGAGATCCAGCGCTGAGGGCCTTCTGGTGGTTCCCTCATTGTGAGAAATGAGGTTACAGGGAACCAGGCAGAGGGCCTTCTCAGTAGTGGCACCTGCCCTGTGGAACGCCCTCCCTTCAGATGTCAAGGAAATAAGCAGCTATCCTATTTTTAAAAGACACCCGAAGGCAGCTCTGTTTAGGGAAGTTTTTAATATTTAATGCTGTATTGTTTTTAGCACTCAATTGGGAGCCGCCCAGAGTGGCTGGGGAAACTCAGCCAGATGGGCTGGGTATAAATAATAAATTATTATTATAAACAGATAAACAACTGTTTGACTTTTAGGGGGGGGGGACATCTGAAGGCAGCCCCGTATTGGGAAGTTTTTAATGTTTAATATTTTATTATGTTTTTATATATGCTGGAAGCTGTCCAGAGCGGCTGGGGCAACTCAGCCAGATAGGCAGGGTACAAATGATAAAATTATTCGTGTTATTATTCTTTCCAGTTGGTGACAGAAAATTCGGTGCGGTACTTGAGCTGCGCCAGCGGCAGGAGTTTCCGCTCGGTTCGTGAGCGCTGGTGGTATGTGGCCCTCAGCAAGTGTGGGGTGAGTCTCATGACACCCGCCCACTTGGGTTTGTGGCTCTGTCTTAGTTCCCTAAGATCAGAATGACTTTTGACTGCTCTCTCACAGGGCGATGGGCTGGAACTGGAGTATGAGATGATCCTCACCAACGGCAAATCGCTTTGGACGCGGCACTTCTCGGCTGATGAGTTTGGTGAGTTCCCTGCTAGTTCACGTCAGGTTTGCGAAGTTCAGATTCTAGGAATCTGAATTCCTACAGCACGTTTGCCGAGGCTTGACAGAGAGAGAGTGTGTCAGAGTGGTTAGACTACTGGGCTAGGAACTTAGAGACCAGAGTTTGGTTTTGCACGCAGGTATGAAAGCAGGTATGATCGCCGAAGAATTGATGGTTTTGAATTCTGGTGCTGGAGGAGACTCTTGAGAGTCCCATGGACTGCAAGAAGATCAAACCTCTCCATTCTGAAGGAAATCAGCCCTGAGTGCTCACTGGAAGGACAGATCCTGAAGCTGAGGCTCTAATACTTTGGCCACCTCATGAGAAGAGAAGACTCCCTGGAAAAGACCCTGATGTTGAGAAAGATGGAGGGCACAAGGAGAAGGGGATGACAGAGGACGAGATGGTTGGACAGTGTTCTCGAAGCTACCAGCATGAGTTTGACCAAACTGCGGGAGGCAGTGGAAGACAGGAGTCCCTGGCGTGCTCCGGTCCATGGGGTCACGAAGAGTCGGACACGACTAAACAACAACAACAACAACAACAACATGAAACAGCATTAGCTTGCGCCTGTCAGGCATCTCTCAGCCTAAACTACCTGATGTTGAGCAGCTGACAACAGCCATCAGGCACCCAGACAGGCAATTCTAGTTCCTCAGCAGCAGCAGCAGCAGCCCTCACACAAGAGCGATAACCTTGAAGCTTCAGACTGGAGTGGTACAAGTCAATTTCTTTCATCTCACAAATTCCTTTGATCCACAAACTTGCCAAGGAACTGGTAAGTTTCATTACTGAGTCACCTGCAGTTCAACAGATCACTCTTCTTCCCAGGCTGAGAGGGAAAAGGGTAAAACAGGTTATTTATTGGGACAGGGTGATTTTCGCAGCTGTTGTTAAAGTTGCAAAACAACAAAGCCAGGGATGGAGTGGTGGAGAAATTTATGAAACCACAATAGGATATCAGCTCCTCCCAAGGCATGATGGAGAATGGCAACAGCCGGGAAAAGATAGATAAGAAGAAGAGTTTGGATTTGATATTCCGCTTTATCACTACCCGAAGGAGTCTCAAAGCGGCTAACATTCTCCTTTCCCTCCCTCCCCCCAACAAACACTCTGTGAGGTGAGTGGGGCTGAGAGACTTCAGAGAAGTGTGACTAGCCCACGGTCATCCAGCAGCTGCATGTGGAGGAGCAGAGACGCGAACCCGGTTCACCAGATTACTAGTCCACCGCTCTCATATAACGTTTTACAAGGACAGAATAATTGCCACACACAGGAAGAACAAGGGTATAGTCTGAGTGCCTCACTTGTAGTTCTGTAAATCATTTAATGCGTCAACACGAATGCAAGTTATTAATACTGCAGTTGTTGTATAAGGGATTATTGTTTTGGCCGGAATGCAATTGAAATGAATAAGATTTTGGAACGCAAAAATAAAGAAAATCATCAAACAATCAAATGTAGCACACAGGAGGGGCGCACCTAAATTATATAATTTGGTATTTGAACGATTGGTCTTTGTAATTGTATTATAATTTGGTATTGTTGTAATGAAGCTATTATTGGATTATAATTAAAATTAATAAAAATTATTATAAAAAAATAAGGCAATTCCCATGTCCGCTGCTGAATCTGCTGTCTCCTTTCTTCTCAGGCATCCTGGAGACAGACATAACTTTCCTGCTTATCTTCATCCTAATCCTCATCATCTCCTGCTACTTTGGCTGTGAGTACCAAAGAGTCCCAAGGGACGCAGGTGGCGCTGTGGGTTAAAGCCTCAGCGCCTAGGACTTGCCGATCGAAAGGTTGGCGGTTCGAATCCCTGCGGCGGGGTGCGCTCCCGCTGCTCGGTCCCAGCGCCTGCCAACCTAGCAGTTCGAAAGCACCTCCGGGTGCAAGTAGATAAATAGGGACCGCTTACCAGCGGGAAGGTAAACGGTGTTTCCGTGTGTGGCTCTGGCTCGCCAGAGCAGCGATGTCACGCTGGCCACGTGACCCGGAAGTGTCTCCGGACAGCGCTGGCCTCTTGAGTGAGATGGGCGCACAACCCCAGAGTCTGTCAAGACTGGCCCGTACGGGCAGGGGTACCTTTACCTTTACCTTTTACCAAAGAGTCCCAGTCCAGATGCAGTTGGGTCAACGCTTCCTGTTTCTCATGCAGTGTGACTTATTTTGGGAGTCCCCAGTGCCCAGGCAGGGACGTGGGTGGCGCTGTGGGTTAAACCACAGAGCCTAGGACTTGCTGATCAGGAGGTCGGCGGTTCGAATCCCCGCGATGGGGTGAGCTCCCATTGCTCGTTCCCTGCTCCTGCCAACTTAGCAGTTTGAAAGCACATCAAAGTGCAAGTAGATAAATAGGTACCACTCTGGCGGGAAGGTAAACGGTGTTTCTGTGGGCAGCTCTGGTTCGTCAGAAGCGGCTTAGTCATGCTGGCCCCATGACCCGGAAGCTATACGCCGGCTCCCTCGGCCAATAAACCGAGATGAGCGCCGCAACCCCAGAGTCGGTCACAACTGGACCTAATGGTCAGGGGTCCCTTTACCTTTATCTTTACAGTGTCCAGGCAAACGGGGCGTCGCTCTGTAGAGAGGCAGGGGGGAGTAGCTCCTCCAATCGGTGTTGTGACGGAAAGGCTTGACAGCGAGGAGGGGGAGCTGCGGGGTCAGGTATCTCCAGAGAATAATGGGACGGCGGGCCTTCGCAGAAATATGGGCCATGGTAGGTTCCCAATAGTACCTACCCCTGGCTCTGGAAGAAGAATTTCTAAGAGAAACCCAATCTCCAATGTGTCTTGGGCAATGAAGTGAGGGAGAGAGGCCTCGTTGCTGTGTTCCGGTGGGCAGAGAAAAGCCAACGATACTTTTGCCAACGGCCCCCTGCTCTCTGTGTCTCTCTGTCTCCATGACCCTCTCTGTCTCTTCGTTCCCTCCTAGATCTTTTGAAGGGACGGCAACTTCTCCACACCACTTACAAGATGTTCATGACGGCGGCTGGGGTGGAGGGTGAGTCCTAGGCAGGGAGGGCACATTATTGGGAGGAAAGCAACCCACCAAGTTGCTGACACCAGTGTCTGGGCTTTGTTTCTGTTTTCACTTGCTTATTGATTTGGCATTTATTATAGCCCACCCCTTATTGTGTAGTTCCAAAGGTGGTTTAATATACAGTGGTGCCTCGCAAGACGAAATTAATCCGTTCCGTGAGGCTCTTCGTATAGCGGTTTTTTTGTCTTGCGAAGCAAGCCCATTGACAGCTTAGCGGATTAGCGCTACAGCTGTCAAGCAGCTTCCAGCGATCAGCTGTTAAGCGGCTTATCAGCGGAACAGCTGATAAGCGGCTTAGCGGCTTAAGAAAAGGGCGAAAAAAGCGGGAAAAAACCCGTGGGGGGATGCAAGATTTTTTTCGTCTTGCGAAGCAACCCCATAGGGGAATTCGTTTTGCGAAGCGCCTCCAAAACGGAAAACCCTTTCGTCTAGCGGGTTTTTCGTCTTGCGAGGCGTTCGTCTTGCGGGGCACCACTGTACATAGGGTGCGTTCCAGTTAAACTGTGTACTGTCTCCTGCCCCCAAAGGCTTAGGGTTGTGCATTCAGGTTCGGAGTTCACTGAAATGCTTTTGGCAGGGAAAAGGGGTGTCAGAAGGGATGGAAGGAGGGGCCAAAAGATGGGGATTGGGATTAGATGGCTGATACAGTTGGAGGGGACGCGGGTGGTGCTGTGGGTTAAACCACAGAGCCTAGGACTTGCAGATCAGAAGGTCGGCGGTTCAAATCCCCGCTACAGGGTGAGCTCCTCTTGCTTGGTCCCTGCTCCTGCCAACCTAGCAGTTCAAAGCATGTCAAAGTACAAGTAGATAAATAGGTACCACTCTGGCGGGAAAGTAAACTGCCTTTCCGTGTGCTGCTCTGGTTTGCCATAAGTGGCTTAGTTATGCTGGCCACATGACCCGGAAACTGTACGCGGCTCCCTCGGCCAATAAAGTGAGATGAGCGCCACAACCTCAGAGTCGTCCGCGACTGGACCTAATGGTCAGGGGCCCCTTTACCCTTTACCTTTACAGTTGGAGGACAAAGAACAGTTGCCAGGGATCAGGAAAGAGACCCTGCAGGAAAGAGACCCCTTCATCCTCTTTCTGCCTTTGCAATTGCACAACACTTGCCACCTGCTGCATTCCCCTCCCTCCCTTTTTCTTCTCCTCAGTGCTCAGCCTGATGTTCTTCTGCATATATTGGGGCCAGTATGCGAGCGACGGCATTGGAAACGGCAGCCTCAAGATCTTGGGTAGGTATGAAGGGGGAATACAGAGTGAGCAGGGCCACATAAAAGTTGCCATCTTGGGCGTTGCTTATCAATTACAGTCCTGCAGCCGTTCATAAGGGAAACAATGAATGTTGTTGGCCATTCAGTATCATTCTTTCTAGTATGTATCCTAGTGTGTATCCCTTGCCCCTTCCTCGCTGATCCATTATTTAAAGGCCATATAAAAATCCTGGGCCACTTGGACCGTTTTGATTCTCATATTCCAGAAGAACCCTGTTAATGGCCTGGGCTTAACTCCATTTCTCCCTCCCTCTCTTTCTCCTTCCTTCCTCCCTCTAGCCAAGCTCCTTTTCTCCGTCAGTTTCCTGATCTTCCTCCTGATGCTTATCCTGCTGGGGAAAGGATTCACTGTCACCAGGTACCAGCATGACTAAAGGGGGACAGACCTTCCAATGAGTCAGGGTGGGATGGGGCTGTATTGCCTAGTGGTGAATAATTGGTGGGAGGGTGTGGGGGTCCATAAAGGCTGTGATTGACGGTTGAGTTGCTTCACTTGCAAACACGGATAACTGAGACTCGGTGCCATGTCTTCCAAAAAATGAAAAGCAACTTTGTGAGAGGGTCGTTCGGTGTGGAGAAACATCCTGCAGTCAAGATGCTTCTAGTCATAGAATTGTAGAATTAGAAGTAACCATGAAGGTCCAATGCAGGTATCTTTCGCCACACATGGGACTCAAACCCATGACTCCAAGAGCAAGAGTCTTGTGCTCTGCCAACTGAGCTATCCCAGTTCCTATTTGTTCTCGGATCCCAAATTCAGATGCAGTTCAGTCACACATTGGCAAACTCCGGGTTTGAAACCTCCGGGTATAGGGTGGTATATAAATTCAATCAACCAACAGACAGACAGACAGACAGACGGACAGACAGACAGACAGGAAGACAAACTCTGGTTGCAAAGTTATAGTGGATTAGGAGGTCTTGCGTTACAAACCCACTTCCCCAAACTACTGGTGGCAGCTGATGGAAAAGTGCACAGGAATAACACTTCTCTGACACAACATTGCCTAACCTCCCAGCAAGCAAACCAGAGGTCCCATTCATTTCATACATTTAAGGTGTCATAATACCACTTTAAGCTAAGAATTCTGGGACCTGTAGTTGGTTAAGGGTGCTGGGCATTGTTAGGAGACTCCTGTTCTCTTCCCAGAGCTACAGTTCCCAGAGTTCCCTGAGAAGAGGGATTGATGGTTAAATCTCTCTGAGAATTGTAGCCTTGCAAGGGGGACGGAGGGTCTCCCAGAAATCCTCAGCACCCTTAACAAACTACAGCTCCCAGAATTCGTTGGAGGGAGCATGGCTTTTAAAAGTGGTATCAGGGTGCTTTAAATGTACGTTAAATAGCTGGTGTCATCTAATCTCTCTGCAAACAAATCAGGATGAAAGCTCAGTTAAACAGCTTGTCTGCAAGTGGCCCAAAACATTAAAAACAAAATTAAATAGACTGCACCACAGAGACAGCCGCTAGATTTCTGCAGGCTACACATGCCCCCTACTGGTAAAGCCCTTGAAATGACAAGCTAAGTTCTGTGTACACACCTCCTGTACGCTCTGCGTTCAAAGTGCTCCTGCTGCGGGTCAGGGAAGTGATGTACACACCATGTTAGCAGCAGTGCACAAAGCACATGTATCTTGTCTCATACTTTATTGAGTCTCTCTAGTCCAAGGGTGCCTGGTCCCCGATAAGGTCAGAAATGGGGAGTGCTTCTGTTTGTGCCCACGTCGTGATGTGATGTTCAAAGGGAAGGCAATAGAGGTTGCAATGGGACACAGAGGAAGAGAAGCAAACTATTTCGATGTGCCTTGCCCATTTAGAGCCCAAGGGGTATTTTGAGGGGCAGAGAGGGCAGGACAGGCCTAAAACAGTCCAGGCCTGTGACACAAATTAGCATCTGGACAAATTGTGATGCTGGTCAGAGAATCATTGACATTGCACTTGGCTTATAAGTGACATGGGTTTGTTGACTGGGGGAAGAAAGAGGAATGTTGGAAAACTGAGCAGTCAAAAGATTTGCAGTTGAAACTTTAGGAATGAGATGAGTACATTTAGTGCGGATAACATTTACAGGGGAGATTAACAACAACAACAACAACAACAACTTATTATTTATAACAACAACAACAACTTATTATTTATAACAACAACAACAACTTATTATTTACAACAACAACAACAACAACAACAACAACAACAACAACAACAACAACAACAACTTATTATTTATACCCCATCCATCTGACTGGGTTTCCCCAGCCACTCTGGGCGGCTTCTAACAAAAGTTCAAAAGTACATTAGAACATCAGTCATTAAACACTTCCCTAAACAGGGCTGCCTTCAGGTGTCTTCTAAACGTCAGATAGTTGTTTATTTCTTTAACATCTGATGGGAGGGCGTTCCACAGGGTGGGTGCCATTACCGAGAAGGCCCTCTGCCTGGTTCCCTATAACTTCGCTTCTCGCAGTGAGGGAACTGCCAGAACGCCCTTGGAGCTGGACCTCAGTGTCTGGGCAGAACGATGGAGGTGGAGACATTCCTTCAGGTATACTGGACTGAGGCCGTTTAGGGCTTTAAAGGTCAGCACCAACACTTTGAATTGTGCTCGGAAACATACTGGGAGCCAAGATCGGTGTTATGTGATCTCGGTGGTTGCTCCCAGTCACCAGTCTAGCTGCCGCATTCTGGATTAGTTGTAGTCTCTGCATCACCTTCAAAGGTAGCCCCACATAGAGCGTGTTGCAGTAGTCCAAGCGGGAGATAACTAGAGCATGCACCACTCTGGTGAGACTGTCCGTGGGCTGGTAGGGTCTCAGCCTGCGTACCAGATGGATAAAGGGTATTGGGAGATTTGGGGTGTGGGGCAGTCATTCCTTCTTCCCCCATATCCTGGCTCATGGCTCCCTGTTTTGCAGGGGTCGGATCAGCCACACCGGCTCTATCAAGCTTTCTGTGTACATGACGCTCTACACTATCACTCATGTCGTGCTCTTCATCTACGAGGCTGAGGTGAGTGTCTGTTTACTCTTGTAGCAGCTTAGATGGAGCCAGTGTGGTGTAGTGGTTAAGAGTGGTGGACTCGTAATCTGGTGAACCGGGTTCATTTCCCCGCTCCTCCACCTGCAGCTGCTGGGTGGCCTTGGGCTAGTCACACTTCTCTGAAGTCTCAAGTGCAATATTAATAGCTTCCATTCGTGTTGACGCATTAAATGATTTACAGAACTACAAGTGAGGCACTCAGACTATATCCTTGTTCTTCCTGTGTGTGGCAATTATTCTGTCCTTGTAAAACATTATATGAGAGCCAGTGTGGTCTAGTGGTTAAGAGCGGTAGTCTCATAATCTGGGGAACCAGGTTCGCGTCTCTGCTCCTCCACATGCAGCTGCTGGGCGACCTTGGGCCACTCACACTTCTCTGAAGTCTCAAGTGCAATATTAATAGCTTCCATTCGTGTTGACGCATTAAATGATTTACAGAACTACAAGTGAGGCACTCAGACTATATCCTTGTTCTTCCTGTGTGTGGCAATTATTCTGTCCTTGTAAAACATTATATGAGAGCCAGTGTGGTCTAGTGGTTAAGAGCGGTAGTCTCATAATCTGGGGAACCGGGTTCGCATCTCTGCTCCTCCACCTGCAGCTGCTGGGTGACCTTGGGCCAGTCACACTTCTCTGAATCTCTCAGCCCCACTCACCTCACAGAGTGTTTATTGTGGGGCAGGAAGGGAAAGGAGAATGTTAGCCACTTTGAGACTCCTTCGGGTAGTGATAAAGCGGGATATCAAATCCAAACTCTTCTTCTTATCTATTTGAGAACCTCGCTAATCTAGGCCACATCTACACCATGTATTTAAAGTGCTATGATGCCACTTTAAACAGTCATGGCTTCTTCCCCCAAAGGATCCTGGGTGCTGTAGTTTGTTAAACATGCTGCCCCAATTCCCCTCATGGAACTATAGTTCCCAGAGTGGTTTAACAGTCAATCCCTCTCCACAGGGACCTCTGGGAATTAGTTGAATACATCCCTCCTGTTACGATATCGTCAGAGGGGTCCACATCCAAACACCATCCCAAAATAGGTCGCAGGTGTGATGAGAATCACGAGAAGAGTAGGGCTCGGCGATATCTGGTTTTCAACATCAAGATCTATCCCCATCTCAACATCATGATATACCGATATATGACAATGTCTGAAATAAGGGTGGAGCTACGTTAGAGGCATTGGCTGGCTTCATGGTTTTTCCTGCATCATGATTTTTGCATTGTGGACATACACACACACACACACACACACACACACAGAGAGAGAGAGAGAGAGAGAGATTAGCAATACAGTGGTATCTCTGGTTGAGAACCGGATCCATTCCAGAGGCCCATTCGCAACATGAAAAGCCCGCAACCTGAAGCGCCATATCTGCGCAGATGCGCGGTGTGATTTGGCACTTGTGCGCATCCGCAAAGCGCGATTTAGCGCTATTGCACACGCAGCGAAACCCGGAAGTAACCCTTTCTGGTACTTCTGGGTCGCCGCGGGACGCAACCTGAAAAAACGTAACATGAAGCAAACGTAACATGAGGTATGACTATATCACTATATTGGCAGGTCAAAAATTACGAAACCGATATCACAATACGGACTTCAAACCGGTTTTGGATGATGTATTGATATCTCGCCCAGGCCTAGAGAAGAGGGCGTTGCAAGCCTCCGTGTGCTTAGAGGCATGTGGTTCACATCCCCAGCTGTGAATTTTGTTGAGGCCTGTGCAACTCTAGCAATCGCATCTCCCAACCACTCAACCGCTTCCTTCCTTTTCGGCCCCAGTTCTTTGATCAAGCACAGGTGCTGTACACTTACGAGTCGCCGGCTGGATATGGCCTGATCGCCTTGCAGTTTGTGGCTTACATCTGGTTCTGCTACGCCATTCTGATCACTCTCAAGCAGTTCCCGGAGAAACAGCCCTTCTATGTGCCATTTTTCGCCGCTTACACCCTCTGGTGAGTGGATGTAGAGGACGTTAAGGAGGAAGGAATCTAACTTGGGGGGGGGGGGATGGACCTCCTTTTCAACCCGAGGGCCACTTCCCCTTTTGGACAGCGTTCCAGGGGCCACCTGCTATTGGTGGTTGGGGTCAGAGGCAAAAGAGGGAGGAGCAATGGATGGAAATTTTACATTTCTACATTTGGCTGGTTGCTAAATACACTCACAACACCCATCTCTTACCTTGTGCCCAGACAAACAAGAGGCATTATTGGAGTTCATGGGAACATACTAGCCAGGCAAAGACACTCAGGGAAGGGACAGTGAGGGGTGTGGCCAGGGAAGAGTTCAGAGGACCACATAAAGAGGCCTTGAGGGCCAGATTCAACCCCTGGGTTTGAAGTTCCCCACCCCGGTCTAAGGGAATGTAACTGATCACCCCGAATGGTCCCTCACTCTCAGCTGGCCAAAGTCAGGACAGATGTTTGCCCCTCGTCCAATGAGTGGGCCGGCCATGCTACATAGGTGAGATTTGAAGAAGGAAGACAAGGGGGTATCCTGGGCACAATGCAAATGTCTGGCTGCTTTTCCAAGGGGTAAGAAAAGCTCTGTAGAAGCTACAGTTAAACAGAGTATTGTTGGAGGCAGTGGGGAGAAAATGTGTGGGGAGCACGTCCTAAGCAGCCCTCTTTGTCTCTCGCAGGTTCTTTGCTGTCCCAGTCACTGCACTTATTGCCAACTTTGGCATCCCCAAGTGGGCACGGGAGAAGATAGTCAACGGGATCCAGTTGGGCATCCACCTTTATGCCCATGCCGTATTTCTGGTAAGAAACTGCCAGCAGCCTAGAGGATTCCCCCATTATCCTGGCAGTCGCTAAACTCTTGGGGCCAAATGACGCATTAAGACACCATTGACCGGGTCTCCTGACTTCTTACTTTGATATACTGAAATGCAATCTGGGGGTGAGGGGAGGATAGGGATGACCTTTGAATCTGATCCTGTTCTGTGAGCCCTTTTTTGCAATTGAAGCCACCCCCTGCAAGCTGTTTTGCTGCCTGCAGATGGAAAAATACAGGGACCCACGCCTCATACATTTTTCTCCAGGGTTGGGTGCAAGGAAAGATCATACTTGCAGGCCTCTTGGCATTGATGGGTTCTGTTTTTGGTGTTTGTTTTAGGTTCAGAAACCAGTTGTAACTCCCTTGCATAACATGCACTCACGATATCTACTAGTACAGCCTTTGCCAGGTTGGTGCCCTCCGGACCTTTTGGACTACAACTCCCATCAGTCCCAGCCAATATGGCCAACCACCAGGGATGATTGGGAGCTGGAGTCTAACAACCTCTGGAGAGTGCCCGTGGATTCCCCATTCCTGCTGATACAATCAGCAGTCAATTCTGCCTTCTGTTATAGAATGCTTCCATTTGGGGGTCAATTCTTGACGGAGCCTCTTTCATGGACCAGTTTTTTGGAGGTGTCCTCCTACATTAAGTGTGGGTGGAGATGGAGATGAGTATCCCTGCTGAACTCTACCTCTCAGCTACTCATAATGTATCTACAAGTGTGAGGACTAGAAGTTCGCTTCTCTCTCTCTGTTTTAAAAAGGGGGCAATGCTAGAGAAATTAAGAGAGGAAACAGATGTGTTTTGCCTAGAGCAGGTGTGTCCAACTCCTAAGAGACTGTGATCTACTCCCAGTAGAAAAAAAACTGGAAGTGATCTACCCATTGTCATTGGAGAGAGGAGTGTGGGGGGTGGGTGGGTGGATTGCCCAGAGTTCTTTAGTTTTTATTTGTTAACTTTCAGTAAACCTTTTTTAATCCTGTTAAGTTGTGGGTGAACATATCAGACGGGCTTAGAGGAAATGCATGCATTTGAGCTTCTGGGTCCATGCAGGCCTTGGTCCTCCACTCTCGTTGCTTCCTCAGATCATGACACGGCCCTCAGCAGCCAATAAGAACTTCCCATACCACGTGCGGACATCGCAGATCGGGATTGTGGAGGAGGTGGCGTCCGGGGCCAAGTTCCCGCACCACGTCTACGGCAACGTGACGTTCATCAGCGACTCGGTGCCCAACTTCACGGAACTCTTTTCCATCCCGCAGAGTACCGGGAGCAGCTCAAGCAATGTGAGTGCTGAGGCAGTTCCCTGCTTCCTAACCTTCCCTTGGTCTCCCTGGTTTTCCCTTCCAGCACTTCTGCTAATGTCCTCCATGGAATCTCTGGAGAGGATGCATCTCTCCTCTGGATGGCAGCTGGATTCTGGAGGCAGAGGTCACTCAATCTCTGTAGAAATCCCCCACTCTTTTGGGAGGTGCAGGCTCTGCTTCCCTGGGCTCTGCACATTGCTCTTATATCCCACACTGGTTTTTTCCTCCAAGGAGCCCAGGGAAAGTGCGTGGATTTCCCCTTCCTCTTTGAATCCCCACAACCACCCATCTGGTGAGGGGCTCCAGGAAGGTTCTCCTGCTGTTTTCTCCTCTACAGGCCCCTGCCCAGCTGGGGCACCAGGCCTCGGGCAAAGAAGCCTGTCTCACTGCACAAGAAATCCCAAGCTTGCCACCTGATGGAGCAGCCTCCCTGTTGCCTCTGCTTCAAAGCATTTTGCCCCCAGTTACACCCCCCAAATTTCCCATCAGATGATGGTCCTAAAATCCTGCCCACCCTACTTCACACCCTTAAACTACCTGGCCTCCGTACTTCCTCCATGCATCTGGTTTACAAAGGCTTACAGATCTGACAGATCAGGTTTACTCCCTTCCTCTTGCACGAGGCTAGGTCTGTGCTACTCATGAACCGCCATGCTGAGTGCAGCTCCCCAGCTGTGCATTGTGGCTGGCCAAGAACTTGCCCATCCTGATTCTTTTCCCCCATTTTATTTGCTGTACTAGAGAAGTGGCGAAAAAACAGGAGGCTTCTAAATCTCACCGTGGGCTGCTTTATGTGGCTTGGGTTGCTGTACAGTTAAGGAAGCGAGAGGAATTGGATTCTTTTTGCACGTAAAGGCGAATTTATCGAATTCTCACTCTCAGGCCACAATACACAAACATAAATGCAGCCATGCTTCGAAATCCACACGTCTGCTAATTCTGCAGTGCTGTTCTCCAGCCAAGTAGTGTGTCTAAAAATGTAGTGTGGAGGGGAAATACAAGAAGACATTATATTAGGGGAAATTGCTTTGCCAAAAATATGTATATTGGAAGAAATTCAAACTAATATGCGGATGAATTTTCAGGAGTACTTTTTAATTTTTATATATAAATAGGCAAACTGATGTAGAAATGATGAGAGCTGAACTTCAGATGAGAAAGCAGAGAAATCAGAATTGACTTGTTTGCCAGTCCCTTCGCATGTGCCTGCGCTAAGTCTTGTAAACCCTGAATACCTCCTTGCCCTCGTGATTCAGTTGCTTCTGGTTTGTTTGGGGTCCTTTATTTCTGTGGTCCACCCCGTCCGCTCTCACATGGCTCTCCTTCTGCCTTTTCCCATCCAGCCCCGCAAACAGGTGGAGGAGACGTCATCCGCCGACCATAACCTGACCCCCAGCTGCGTGGTCACCACCTCGGAGCTCAGCGGTGCCCCTGTGCTGTTGAAACCGTCCCTGGGGGGCGAGACCCAGCCGCCCCCCTATCAGCTCCATGCGCCCCAACTCCACCAGCACAATGGCTACACCGAGTATTTTAGCATGCACACGACGGGCGCCCGGCCCGTCTAGGCTTCTCCTTGACTGTCCTGATCCTTTGTGGCTTCCTACGCTTCCTTTCTCAACATTTTTCGGGGGGGGGGGGCCTGCCTCAACCCCCAACCCCGGTTTCTCCTCTGGGCCCCCTCCTCCTCGCTCCATCTTCTGCCATCTACTATTCCAATTTGTGTCCTACCATATCAGAGGGCTATTTTATCCTGTTGTCTCTCTGGAATGCCAGAGTTTAGTGAGAGTACAGGGACACTGGATGCTGGCATGGGGTAGAATTGGGGTTCCCCCCACTCCCCCCATCTTCCTGACCCCCCACCTCGGTACGACAGAGGGCGTGACTCCCCTCCTCGCCTAATTAATTGCCTAAAAGACATCTATCTGTACGATACATCCCTGTCCTTCCCCAAGCTATGGTTGTACGCTGCCTGCCACTGGGGGAAGCCAGGAACTGGATTAACGTGACCGGCGCGTGATTTTCTTCCACCCCTATTTCTGTCAGAGCGACAGGCCAATCTTTGGCTGCCTTCTCCCCTGTAGACAGTCTGACCCCAAAGGGAGGTCACCATAGCCTTCTCACAGCCGCCATTGTGGTTGAACGACTCTCCTGCCTGGATGCAGATGGGAGGGACTGCAGACATCCCGGCTCAGGCTGGCCTTGTAACAATGTTCTCCTGTATTATTGCTCCCTCCTGATGCTACCCTTTTCCTGCTACTGTACAGTGGTAGCAGGCATCCCCTATTTCCCGTTTCCTTGACACCCCGCCCCCGGGTGGCGTTTGCCCTCCTCCCCTTCCCCGTGACGGTGCTGTGGGTTCTGCTCCCTGATGACGGTGAATTTCTGAAATCCACCAGAGTGGGCTTTTTTTGCCAAAATAAAGAGGATTCTTGTGTTTTTATCTCACTGTGAAGGCATGTGGCTCCTTTGGGGAAACAGGTGGCCATGAAAGGAGGAAGAGGAAACTGGGCATGGAAAACTTTAATCATTGCCGTGTATACAAAAAGGCTGATGGTCACATTAAACTCTTTGCTCTCTCAGGGCACATCTGCAGTACTGCCAGTCCCAAACATGTTTTTTTTTGAAGTGACATGGCTTCTGAAGAAGGAACCCTAGGAACTCGAGCTCTTTGAAAGGACTAGGGAATACAGTTCATGTTGGTTTAAAGTAGGTTGGAATTTGTGGCTTAGATGTGCTGTTTAGACTGCATCTACAGCACTTTTTTCATCGTGGGGCTGCTAACTTTGGAACTACAGTGGTGCCCCGCAAGACGAACGCCTCGCAAGACGGAAAACCCGCTAGACGAAAGGGTTTTCCGTTTTGGAGGCGCTTCGCAAAACGAATTTCCCTATGGGCTTCCTTTGCAAGACGAAAGCCCATAGGGAAATCTCCGGGACAGCCGGGAAGCGCAGCGCGTCTTCCCCACTGTCCTCGGACCTCCTCTGAAGGCTGGCGGTGGGGCGGAGAGACCTCCTCCCCCCGCCAGCCTTCGGAAGGCTCCTCCGAAGGCTGGCGAAGAAGAAGAAGAAGAAGAAGAAGAGTTTGGATTTGATATCCCGCCTTTCACTCCCTTTAAGGAGTCTCAAAGCGGCTAACATTCTCCTTTCCCTTCCTCCCCCACAACAAACACTCTGTGAGGTGAGTGGGGCTGAGAGACTTCAAGGAAGTGTGACTGGCCCAAGGTCACCCAGCAGCTGCATGTGGAGGAGCGGAGACGCGAACCCGGTTACCCAGGATTATGAGACTACCGCTCTTAACCACTACACCACACTGGCTCTCAGGCTCCTCCGAAGGCTGGCGATGGGGCGGAGAGCCCTCCTCCCCCCGCCAGGCTTCGGAAGGCTCCTCTGAAGGCTGGCGGCAGGAGGAGGTCTCTCCGCCCCACCAGCAGCCTTCGGAAGGCTGCTCCGAAGGCTGGCGGCGGGAGGAGGGTTTTCCTTCCCACCGCCAACATTCAGAATGCTGTTCTGAATGTTGGCGGTGGGGAGGAAAAACCCTCCTCCCACCACAAGCCCCGGGAACAGAGGAGAAGCGCTGTGCGCCTTCCCCTCTATTCCCGTACCTGTGCTGAAGGCTTGCGGTGGGGAGAAAAGCCCTTCTCCGCACCGCCAGCCTGGCAAGCAGTCTCCATAGGAACGCATTAATTGATTTTTAATGCATTCCTATGGGAAACCGTGCTTTGCAAGACGAAAAACTCGCAAGAAGAAAAAAACTTGCGGAACGAATTAATTTCGTCTTGCGAGGCACCACTGTAGGTTGTGGACACAAACTCTACCTTTAAAGTACACCTGGTGCACCTTTCCCCCCTTGAAGTATCATAGGCACTGTAGTCTGTTAAGGATTGCTAAAGACTGTAACTCCTTGAGAAGTAAACTACAGTGCCCAAAATTTGTTGAGGGAAAGAAGGTGCTTCAAAGGTGCTTTAAAGATAGAGCACATTCACAACATATCCCTTGTAGCTGATCCTTCAACAGGAACAGATTCTGCTTATCCCCATGCTGTGAAAGGCTTCTGCAGATCAAGCTGCTTTTAAAGGTGCATGAGCAGCCAAACTATTTTTTTCCTGGTCTGCTGGCAACTGTATATAATCCATAGCTATGCCTAGTGAGGGACAGGGATAGGATGTATTTACCGTATTTTTCGCTCTATAACACGCATCTGACCATAACACGCACGTAGTTTTTAGAGGAGGAAAACAAGAAAAAAATATTCTGAACAAAACAGTGGGTGCATGATTTTTATGGTTCATGCTGTGGCCACAGACATGTGATCTGATGGTGAGTTTGGGGTAGCCCAATGCAAAAATCCTGAGGATCCATGTGGATCCGTGCTTTGTAACCACGTTTTAAGTGGGGAGGGAAGGAAAAGCACTCAAGGGACAAGGAGCACGCGTGGAGAAGGAGCTTTTCGGTGAGCTGAGCGGGGAGGAGGGAGGGAAAGAGCACTGTTGCTTTAAAGGTATACTTAAGGTACTTGCCCTGTGCCTGGGTTTTTTTTTCCATTTAACAGTTTGCAGCCTTTTCCTTCCGCTCCTTGTTTTGAGGCAGAATAGATTTGAGCAAGTGAGGAGGACTTGGATTGCAGGGGATTCACCATTAGCTGTGTAAAAGCGCTCCTCCTTGCAGCCTGAGTGATAAGCAGCCACCAGCAGCAATAGAATGGAGCACAAAAAAGTGCTAGGGGCACTAGGACCCAGACAATGCTCGAATCTATCCTGCCTGAAAACAAGCTGCTCCCTCCCAGCGGATCAGCTGAGACGCGGGGATTTGCGAAGTTTTCCCCTCTCCCTCATCCCCAGCCTTTTTTCTTTAACTTCCTGGTTTTCACTGCGTGGCTCAGAGCTCGAGGTTGGTTTTATTTTGCTGCTGGTTGCTTAAATTTTATCTTTCCTGCCGTCCCTCTGCAGCCTCATTGCTCTGTTTAGAGAGCGCACGGACCTTTGCTAGCGTCTGTCCCTCCTCCGTGTAAGCGGCTGCTGTCCGCTTTGCTGCCATGGCTCTCCTTCCCTCCCTCCTCCCCGGCTCCAGGTCGCTTTAAAGCAAGCAAAGCGAGAGAGCCTCGTAGAGTGTGTAAGCGGCTCCGCTCTGCTTGACTGACGGCAGCCATGGCTCCGATCCGTGCATTCGCTCCTTAACACGCACAGGCATTTTCCCTTACTTTCTAGGAGCAAAAAAGTGCGTGTTTTGGAGCGAAAACTACGGTAACTCTTTTCTTCAGGGTTCCCTCAAAATTCAACACAACAATCTTTCTCTTTCTTTCTTTGGTGATCACTCGTAGCCGAGTAAGATTGTCTTCCATAAACACGGATTTAACAATGAGTCCTTAAGTGACTGTGGAAGCCAATTCTGGAACTACACGTCCTTCCACAGTTCCACATTTGCTTCTTTTTCTCTGCCCTTGGTTCCAACAAGTCCATGATTGTATGAAGGTTCCTCCACACCCTGTATTTGTGGCTGGGCAAACATTGCCATCCCAAAGTGGCTCGACCACCATCTAATCTCCACGGTGTAAGCTTCATCCCTCCACTACATTATGAGCAAAATCCAACACAGG
Source organism: Podarcis gaigeae (assembly GCF_964106915.1). NCBI lineage: Eukaryota > Metazoa > Chordata > Lepidosauria > Squamata > Lacertidae > Podarcis > Podarcis gaigeae. Next base: position 80,420,242 of record NC_139684.1, read on the forward strand.
CTGGGGAGGGGGCGAGTTAAGAGACCCACCAAGCTGAACACATCCTGCCAACCACTAGTGAAGGTTCCACCAGAAGCACTTGTCTGTGAAACCTCCTCCTCTTTGGAGTGACTTTCCAGGCCGACAAAACACAGGGAGTGGGGTGTCAATCACTTGGGTGGCAGCCACTGTGTGTGACTGGTGCCCTTCATTCATCTTGGTGAGTCACAATGGCGCGGATCTCTGTTGAGTGAAACGGGAACTGACTTGTCTGTTTTGACTGTCGGACCCATCTTCAGAAAATGCAATGGCGCCCAACGCGTTCTCTGCACGGTGCTGAGTCATTCCGCTTCTCCCAGCTACAGCGGAGTTTCTTCAGCAGTCGTGTGCCTGTGTGTAAGGATTTATCATCACTGCAGTAAAACTCTCGTACACAGCTTCTTCTATTCTACGAAGCTTTAAACAATAAATCAGCCATGAGAGAGCAACGACATGTTGCCTCTCCTTTGCAGCCAAAATGGAAAGTAAAAGTAAGTTCACATTCATAAGTGGAACACACGGGGGGGGGGGGGACTGGATGTCATTTCCCTGTAAGCTCTGGGACTCCTCACAATCTCAAGTGTGACTGCAATTGTCCCAGTTATTGTGAGTGCCTCCTCTTGGGTGTGGAAGATGCAGAAGAAGCCAGATTCCTGCAGGCAGCACACGTAGTTTCCGTCATTCTTGTTGAAAATGCATTGAAGCATCCAGGTCTAGAACAAACTCCTTCAAACTTCAACAAGACCCGTAGTTCTGCACTGCTTGCAACTGAACAGCATCTTGAACAGGAGGCAGTTACCACTGCTATCGGCAAATCTGTTGTGGGGGGAAATCCCCTGGGAGCTGGTTTGCAGCAATAAATAGAAATGTATCTGTTGAGACTTGGGCACAAATAGCTCCCCTTCTCAAGTTGAGCTGCTTTTTATTGCATCTGTTCGATTCGTTATCCACACTTGGATTCTCGCAACTTTTGTCAAGCACTGGGCTTGTGGGTTGAATGTTGCAGGGAGCTCTGCAGTGATTGCATCAAGGTAAGGAATGGTCCTCTTAGTGGTACAGCTCATGTTTTGCTTGTAGAAGGTAAGGTCCCAGGTTCAATTTCCCACATCTTCACCTAGAAAGATCTTGAGTAGTTGAGCTGGAAATGGCTCAACTACTATCTGGATATTTGAAAGGTTTCTTCCAGTAACAATTCTGTGACAGGCTGACCAGTGTTCCGACTTGGTGTAAGTCAGATTTGTGTGTTCTTTCATGGTTGGGTGGGATGGGGGTGAAAAGCATTGGGAGGGTTGAGTAGCAGAGAGTTTGGTTGCTAAATCCCTGCAGTTTATATTGACTTGGATAGCAGAGGAATAGTTTTAATGTTGTGGTAGCCAACGTCTGAAGAGTACTACATTTGTAATGGGTGCACTGCACACGACTAGCAGTAAATTCCAGAGTCATCCACCCACCCACCCACCCACCCACCCACCACCGTAGACAAAGGATGGTGAATGGAAACATGTTTTAAAAATATTATTAGTATATAGAGAAAACAGACATTCCTAGGAGAAGGCATTCTGCAGCAGATGTTCCAATACCGGAAAATGGATTCTTGCCTTTTTACCTTTCAGAGTTACTCTGTTCCATATATGTGCCAAGCCCATCAGCTTGTCCATTGCATTAATCAACCATACAGTTTTTCTTGTGGTGGGTGGAGACACCTGTTCGAAATAAAGGGTTGTTGTTTCCTCTATTTCCAAAAATAAGTATCCCCAGATTCCTGAATTCCTGAAGAGCATTCAGAAGCATAACAACCCACAAGCCTGTTAATATCAGTCTATTTCATTCAGCCATTAATAAACAGCAATACAATGACCAATAGCTAACCACACATTTGTGGATCAACGGTCTAGCGCAAGAGTGCGTTGCTTAACTACAACTCCCAACCATCTCTGGCTATTGGCCATGCTTGCTGGGGCTGTTGGGAGTTGTAGCTCAGCAACATCCAGAGGGCCAAAGGTTCCCTTCTCACCGTACACACACACACACACACACACACACACACAAGCTCACATGGGCATTCAATCTGTATGTGAACATGGATCACAAAAAAATAATTTTGCACATGTTCATGTGCCATCTTTGCATTGGTAGTGCGGGATGCAGAATCTCTGAGGAGACAGAGAGGCATTCTTGGTAAGCTCCTTCCAACCAAAGGATTAGCAAATATTGTGTCCCCCTGCCCAACAGCCGTTTGGTAGGGTGGGTGGGTGTGTTGCTCCATCCCTTCCGCGTAGGCTTTGGGAGGAGCCTCCTTGCTGCCTTCGCAGAAGTCTGTGCCGGCGTCTGCGCGTCTGCCACTGTCCGCGAGGCCTCTGATCCCCCTTGGGACACGCACAGGCAACCTTCCCCCTAAGGCATGGCCAAACTTGGCCTTGCAGCTGTTTTGGGACTACAACTCCCATCATCCCTAGCTAACAAGACCAGTGGCCAGGGATGATGGGAATTGTAGTCCCAAAACAGCTGGAGGGCCAAGTTTGGCCATACCTTGCGCCTACGCTGTCCACGCGCTAAATAATGAGCTTCACAAGCCTTTGCGGGTGCGGGTGAAAAACCTACAAAATTCACACCCCCCACCCAAATTCAGGAGAACGGCACTCTGCACATGTTCGGTGGTGCTGCTCTCGGAAGACAGGACTGCCTGAATCTAACAACAGCAGCAATCCCAACTCGCTATTCTCATTGTAAACGGGATTTTTTTTTCATTATTAAAAACAACTATTATAAAAATAGCAATGATTAATCACTAGACATAATCAAATGAGCGGGTGTATTAGATTTCATGGTAATAAAGAAACATCCCGCCTCCGGTCCCTCCAGTTGCCATGACAACGGTCCTCGGCGGCCTCCACACACTCACATCGGCCTAGAACTCGCCGCTCTAGCCTCTCGCTTCCCCTGCGTCCTCTATGGTTCTTCAATCGCCCGTTGCCTTTCCATAGAAATCAGGGAACGTCCGTGTTCCGGTTCCCCTCTATCCCTCTCCCCCATTCTCTATGCGCCGCGCTCCTCCCGCGGGCCGCTCTGGCCCCGTCGTCTTGCTGCGCCTCATCGGTCCCGGGCTGCGCCTCTCTATGGGCCGCGGGGGCAGCGGAGTCGGCGGCAGGTGGGTCTTCGCGGGGGGGATGGGGAGGTGGGTCTTCCCCTTTCCCGCATTCCCCCCCTCATTGCACGCTCGCGCATGGTCCCCCCTTCGTAGGCCCCCCTAATAGACCTCACCTGATAGACACCCCCCCCCCTTGACCCTCACCTTCCTCCTCCAGAGAGTCCCCTGGCTGCAAAGTCACCCGTTTGCAGGATTTATCCCTTTCCCAGCCCCCACGTTCGCCCCACTCATCATTTGTTATTGTTATTATTAATTATGTATACCGCCCTGAGATTTACTGGTGAAGGGTGACAGTATAGAAATACAAGATAAAAAACCCCCACGAAATTCACAATAAGTGGAAGGACAAAACAGAAACAATAAGCCCTCTCCTCTCCCACAAACACACGTCGCCTCCTGGGCTCTCCTCGTGAACCTCCCTTTCTATATATACACACACAGTGTAGGCGCATTTCTGTTCCATGCTGCAGCCCCTCTGGGCATCTCGAAGGTATGATTCTCACAACCCCAAAGACTTAGCAGGGACTCCCCTCTCCCTTTAGGGTCTCCTCCTTTTCAAAGACCTGTAACTCCAGAAGTAATGCTTAAAAGGAAAAAGGGGGGGGGGGGAATTCTGCTCTGGACCTAAGTTTCCTCCTAGGAAACTTGTTTTGATTCCCCAGCTGGGACCAGTTCCAGGGAATTTCTTCCCTTCTGTTTTGGGTTTCTCTTCCTTTTCCCATAAAGCATTTTTTTGGGTGGGTGGGAGGATACCAAACACACATGTGACACCTACACAGTGCTTTTAAAAAAAAATGTTTAGGGGTACTGTCATTTTGACGCAAGAAAATCACCATTTTATAATTCAAATCGGGGGAAATACAGTAAATGGACAGAAGTACAAAGATTCACAAAATGTTTAGGGGTTTACGTATCCCTGCATCCCCCCAGAAAAACAGCACTGCATGTACACACCCGGTTTGCTTTATGGGGAGTGGGTTTGTTATTGGTGTAAGGCAGCCTTCGCCAAGCCGGTGCCCTCCGTGGGAGTTGTCCGAACATCTGGAGGGCACTGGCTTGGCAATCGCTGCTTTAAGGCCTGAAATTTAAGCTGCTTGTGAGAAAGGATTGGAAAGCCCTGACTGCAGTTTGGAGGCACTGTCCCCTTTACGCCACATCTCTCTTTATTCTGTCTACATCCTGTCCTGTCCTATACCTATTACTCGAATTCAGCATTTGTAACAAGTTGTGGATCTGAGCCATGTCTACGTTCTGGGAATGGGAGGTTTGTCAAAAGTTACCTTTCGCTGACTTGGTGCCTTCCAGATGCTGGAGCTGGGGCTGATGGGAGTTGTAGTCCAAAAAACACCTGGAGAGAAATGAGCTGGTGAAGGCTGTTCTATTGTGCTAAACAACTCCTTGCCTTTCTCCTTGTGCCCCAAAATCTCTCTGGGCCATCTTGACTGTTCCACTGCCCTCAAAAGCTTTGGTGGGATGGCGGTTCGGGAGAGGGAGTTTTCTCCAGCAGCCCCTAAGTTGTGGAACTCCCCACAGAGATGCACCTGACACCCAGTCAGATGGGCAGGGTATAAATAATATAATTATATTTATTTTTTTTATTATTTTGGCACTTGAGATGTATGTTTTTAGGATGCACCTAATTTTTTGTGATTTTAAGTTGCAACGGGCAGTGCGGATGATGGCGATGATGAAAATGAAAATAAACAGTATACTCTGCCCGACCTCCGAAGTTCTTCTCTGCTCTTTCAGGCTGGATTATGGCATTCCCTTCACCTTTTGGACTGTGCTGAGCAGCCTCCAAATTGTGGGGAGATCCAAAGCCCATCATGGACTCCTTATTGGACGGCTGCCTGAGGTTGCTGGTAACGCTGCTTTTAGCCCTGTGTGGGATCCACTGGGCCAACGGTGGCGACTGTAAGGGGCATCGCCAGGTCCTGCGCAGTGCGTCAGGCTATGTGACGGACGGGCCAGGCAACTATTCTGTCAACGGCAACTGCGAGTGGCTAGTGGAAGGTAGGAATTTGGGGAGGCTTCTTTATTTATTATTGGAAGTATATAAATCTACCTCCTTTATCCGAAAGTCCTATGGTGGCTGTCTGCAACAACCTAAACTAAAAATAAAAAGTAGGATAGAACAGAGACTTTAATTACAAACAAAACCAGCAACCAAAGTCCTGGACCCTGAGATCATCTTCTGAGGCCCTTCTTCCTGTGCCTCCTCCATGAGAGCCTGGAGGGTGGCAACATGAGAACAGGGCCTTTTCTGCAGTGGCTCCCCATTTGTGGAATTCTCTCCCCAGGGAGGCTTGCCTGGCGCCTTCATTGAACACCACTAGGCGCCAGGCAAAAACATTCCTCTTCAACCAGGCCTTTAGCTGATTAATATTCTATAGCCTTTTAAACGTGTCTGTGGGAAGAAAGTGTTTTTATTTTGCTGTTTTGTTTTACTTACAGTGGTACCTCTGGATGCAAACGGGATCCATTCCGGAGCCCCGTTCACATCCTGAAGTGAACACAACCTGCACGGGTTGCGATTCGCATGCACGTGACGTTATTTTGACCGTCTGCGCATGCGCGAGCGGTGAAACCCGGAAGTAACACGTTTCATTACTTCTGGGTCGCCATGGAGCGTAATCTGAAAACGCTCAACCTGAAGCATATTTAACCCGAGGTATGACTATTTACTTGTTTTTATCTTGCATTTTATTCAGTGAACTTCCTTGAGATTTTACGATGAAGGGTGGTATATAAATCTAATAACTAAATAAAGATAATAAAAAAAGTTTTCCCCACCCATTTGTTTCTACCTTTAAATATAGATCAGCCAGTTAATGATACATTTGAGAAGTTCTGCTAAATATATCAGACGTGTGATCAGAAGAAGGGTGATGGAGGGGTTCTGTGCCTCCCAGCAGTTAGATGGAGCACAGAAATTCCGCAAGTGCCCACTTTTCCTGCTGCAGAAATGGGAATTGTCCCTTCTTGAATACCTATCTAGCACACAGCTGTTGGCGATGCAGAACCTTGTCCCCATAGAGGTGAAAGAGGAAGTGAGAAAAGTTCTGTGCACTTTTCACAGGACAAAAGGTGACCCCACTCAGTGCCTCTTGGACCAAGGGGGCTAAGAAGCTTAGTGGGCTCTAGGGGAAGACCCTCCAGGGCTCATGGGAACCATGTTGGTACCCCCTGCCTTACAGGAGTTAGGAAATGATGAAAATGCACTCTTGGTCCTGTGCCTGGTATTCTAACCCTCCCGCCCCACTTTTCCACCCTGTTCAGCTCCCAGCAGCAGCTACCGCATCCTCTTGACGTTCATGTTCATGGACACTGAATGCACCTATGACTACCTGTTCATCTACGATGGAGATTCTCCCAGCAGCCCTTTGCTGGCCAGCCTCAGTGGCAGCACCCTGCCCCCCACCATTGAGGCCACCTCTGGCAAGGTACTGACCCCAGAGGTTGGATGGGCTCAAGTTGCAACCAATAGACATAGGCCTGGACCCGTGGGCATGGAAGGGCTCCGTGGCCTGGAGGTTTTGCTCTGGGGTTTGGGAGGTGGCCACTCACGAGTGGTTGTTGAGATGAGGTTGGAGATTACTGCATCCTGGGGAGAGGAGTGGAGACTCTGAGGGGCACACGGGGCACGTAGCTGTGGTCTCTTAAGGGACACGCGAATCGTGTAATTGTGATCTTGGGTTACATGTGGGGCTTGTAGCTGCGATCTTGGCACCATCCCGCCCTCTTAACTCCTTGGCAGATGCTGCTGCACCTGTTCAGTGATGCCAACTACAACCTCCTGGGCTTCAATGCCACCTACACGGTCTCGCTGTGCCCAATGGGCTGCTCGGGACATGGGATCTGCGACAACGATGGGCACTGCACATGCTTCCAAGGTTGGGGCGGCGAGGGCTGCTCCATGCCTGACTGCGTCACCTACTGCCAGAGCCATGGCAGCTGCAGCCAGGTAAGACTTGAGACTTTCCAGATCTCACCATGCTTGCCCCATAAAGAGTATTTGTAGCAGCCAAGAGTGTGTGTGTGGTAAGGGGTGGTCACCCCAAACCTCTTGCCCTAGACACAGCTTTCTCCTGTCTTTCTCCTGTAGCCTCCATCTTGTATTTCTCGAGTGGGGGCATGCTTTTTGCAAAATAAAAAAAACAGAGAGACAATTCGAATTCAGTTCCAGGAACAACTGAGTTCTACACAGCTCTCTGTTCTGGACTGTCTTGCAAGAGTGGTCCATGCTCTGGTTATCTCCCGCTTGGACTTCAATGCACTCTGCGTGGGGCTACCTTTGAAGGTGACCCGGAAACTACAACTAATCCAGAATGCGGCAGCTAGACTGGTGACTGAGAGTAGCTGCCGAGACCATATAATGCCAGTCCTGAAAGACCTACATTGGCTCCCAGTATGTTTCCAAGCACAATTCAAAGCCCTAAACGGCCTCGGTCCTGTATACCTTTAGGAGCGTCTCCACCTCCATTGTTCAGCCCGGACACTGAGGTCCAGCTGCAAGGGCCTTCTGGTGGTTCCCTCACTGTGAGAAGCGAAGTTACAGGGAACTAGGCAGAAGGCCTTCTTGGCAGTGGCACCCACCCTGTGGAATCCCCTCCTACCAGATGTTAAAAAACAACTATCTGACTTTTAGAAGACATCTGAAGGCAGACTTGTTTAGGGAAGCTTTTAATATTTGATGTTTTATTGTATTTTAATATTTTGCTGGAAGCCGCCCAGAGTGGCTGAGGAAACCCAGCCAGATGAGCGGGGAATAATAATAATAATAATAATAATAATAATAATAATAATAATAATAATAATAACAACAACAACAACAACAACAATAACAATAACAACAACAACATTGCCTAATCTCTGCTACTTTGTGTAATCTTATTCTGCAGTTTTTGTTATTTTGCCTCATTTCCCCCCTGGTTTTTGCTTCTCTTGGGGAACTCTTTGCAAGCACCAGATCTTGGCCTGCTCCGTGTCTCTAATCTTGGAAATCTCATTTGGACGTCTCTCGGATACCTGCAGTTTTGCTTTCAAGCCTAGACCCCTAGGCACAAGGGCTACCTTTCCCCCTTGAGATGAGTTTCTCCTCCCTGCCTGCGGGCCAGTGGCGCTTTGCAGGGAGCCTTAGGTTTTGTTGTCCTGACAGGGTTCACTGCTTCTCCACAGGGCTCAGATCATTGCCGGTGCGAACCTGGCTTTGTGGGCCGGGCCTGTGACTTAGCCCTGAGCGAGAACCAAGGAGCCGGCAAGTGGTACAACGTCAGCGCCCAGGATCCTAGTTTCCGGCCCCGCACAGCAGCGGCTGGTGCCTTCTTGCCCTCCACTGGAGGACTGTACATCTTTGGAGGTCAGAAATTAATCCAGTTATCCACTCCTGTGGGGTGGAAGGAAGGGAGCTGCTCTGGGGATTTGGGGTCTGCAGTCCTGGGGTGCTTCCTTTCCCTCCTGCAGTCCCTAGGGGCGCTTCCTTCCTGTTCTGTAGCCCCATGGCTTTTCTTCTTCCTCTCCAGGTTTGGATCTGAACACGGCCCTGGGGGACCTCGTCTTCTATAACTTCACCACTAACGTCTGGCATCGGCGAGTGCTCAGCCCCTCTCCGGTAAGCGTCTTCTTTCCTTTGTCGCCCAGCAGCGATTTATGCGGCACTTTAAAATTCTGTTTATTTAGAAAATATATAAACCACTTGGTCAGGGGGGGGAAATATCAAGCAGTGTATAAATGAAATGATAACTAAAACATGACTAAAATCCATAAACCAATTAAAAACAAGTACAGTACAGTGGAACCTCGTGTTACGTACCACCCCCCTTATGGATGCTTTGGGTAACGTGCTCTGCTTAGCCGGAAGTAGATTCCCCTAGATGTGACTTGCCCCAGGTTGTGAGAGGAAGTGGCACGGCAGCAGCGGGAGGCTCCATTAGCGAAAGCGTGCCTCATGTTAAGAATGGTTTTGGCTTAAGAACAGACCTCCGGAACGAATTAAGTTCGTAACCAGAGGTACCACTGTATATATAAAATTGGCATCATTCTTTTTAAAATATGAA